>NC_069686.1:13331912-14631079 GCF_023699985.2 Odocoileus virginianus
TATATATTTCTAAAATTTTTTGGTTTTGTTTTTAACATTGTATATTTAAGAGTCTAACCTCTACTCTAGATTTTTAATCTTTGTTTTTCAGTATGTGATATAAATTTTGGGCATTTAATAATCCAATATTCAATTCCCATTTCTATTCAGGAGTGTGTTGATTACTCTCTCCCAATTTTGACTCTCCATTTTCTACCTCAGAACACCTCTATTTCCTCCTTTCCCCTTCTCTTCCCAATCCAATTCTGTGAATCTGTGTGTGTGTCTGGGCTATGGAGAACACTCTGGGAACAGACAACTGCGTAGATCTGTCTCTCCCCTCTTGAGTCCCCCTTTTTCTCCTCCTGCTCATCTCTATCTCCCTCCTCCCTCTCCTCTTCTTCATATAACTCTGTGAAGCTCTCTGGGTGTCCCTCATGGGGGGGAATCTTTTTGCCATTAACCTAGAAGTTTTATTATCAGTGCTGTATAGTTGGAGAAGTCTTGAGACTACTGGAAGAATAAAACTGAAATCCAGAGGCAGGAGACTTAAGCCCAAAACCTGAGAACACCAGAAAACTCCTAACTACATTGAACATTAACTAATAAGAGACCATCCAAAAGCCTCCATACCTACGCTGAAACCAACCACCACCCAAGAGCCAGTAAGTTTCAGAGCAAGACATACCACGCAAATTCTCCAGCAACGCAGGAACATAGCCCTGAGCATCAACATACAGGCTGCCCAAAGTCACACCTAACACATAGACCCATCCCAAAACTCATTACTGGGCACTCCATTACACTCCAGACAGAAGAAATCCAGTTCCACACACCAGAACACCAACGCAAGCTTCCCTAACCAGGAAACCTTGACAAGCCAATCATCCAACCCCACCCACTGGGTGAAACCTCCACAATAAAAAGGAACCACAGACCTCCAGAATACAGAAAGCCCACTCCAGACACAGCAATCTAAACGAGACGAAAAGGCAGAGAAATACCCAGCAGGTAAAGGAACATGAAAAATGCCCACCAAGTCAAACAAAAGAGGAGGAGATAGGGAATCTACATGAAAAAGAATTTAGAATAATGATAATAAAAAATGATCCAAAATCTTGAAAACAAAATGGAGTTACAGATAAATAGCCTGGAGACAAATATTGAGAAGATGCAAGAAAGTTTAATAAAGACCTAGAAGAAACAAAAAAGAGTCAATTAAAAATGAATAATGCAATAAATGAGATCAAAAACACTCTGGAGGGAACCAAGAGTAGAATAATGGAGACAGAAGATTAAGATAAGTGAGGTAGAAGATAAAATGGTGGAAATAAATGAAGCAGAGAGGAAAAAAGAAAAAAGAATCAAAAGAAATGAGGACAACGTGAAACACCCCAACATTCGAATCATAGGAGTCCCAGAAGAAGACAAAAAGAAAGGCCATGAGAAAATACTCGAGGAGATAATAGCTGAAAACTTCCCTAAAATGGGGAAGGAAATAGCCAAGTCCAAGAAGCCCAGAGTCTCAAACAGGATAAACCCAAGACGAAACACCCCAAGACACATATTAATCAAATTAACAAAGATCAAACACAAAGAACAAATATTAAAAGCAGCAAGGGAGAAACAACAAATAACACACAAAGGGATTCCCATAAGGATAACAGCTGATCTATCAATAGAAAGCCTCCAGGCCAGAAGGGAATGGCAGGACATACTTAAAGTAATGAAAGAGAATAACCCACAACCCAGATTACTGTACCCAGCAAGGATCTCATTCAGATATGAAGGAGAACTCAAAAGCTTTACAGACAAGCAAAAGCTGAGAGAATTCAGCACCACCAAACCAGCTCTTCAACAAATACTA
The DNA here is from genome assembly GCF_023699985.2 of Odocoileus virginianus. NCBI lineage: Eukaryota > Metazoa > Chordata > Mammalia > Artiodactyla > Cervidae > Odocoileus > Odocoileus virginianus. Next base: position 13,333,759 of record NC_069686.1, read on the forward strand.
AAGGATCTTCTCTAGACAGGAAACACAGAAAGGTGGTATAAACATGAACCCAAAACAACAAAATAAATGGCAACGGGACCATACCTATCAATAATTACCTTAAATGTAAATGGGTTGAATGCCCCAACCAAAAGACAAAGACTGGCTGAATGGATACAAAAACAAGACCCCTATATATGCTGTCTACAAGAGACCCACCTCAAAACAAGGGACACATACAGACTAAAAGTGAAGGGCTGGAAAAAACTATTTCACGCAAACGGAGAACAAAAGAAAGCAGGAGTCGCAATACTCATATCAGATAAAATAGACTTTCAAATAAAGGCTGTGAAAAGAGACAAGGACACTACATAATGATCAAAGGATCAATCCAAGAAGAAGATATAACAATTATAAATATATATATGCAGCCAACATAGGAGCACCGCAATATGTAAGGCAAACGCTAACAAGTATGAAAGAGGAAATTAATAGCAACACAATAATAGTGGGAGACTTTAATACCCCACTCACAACTATGGATAGATCAACTAAACAGAAAATGAACAAGGAAACACTAACTTTAAATGACACAATGGACCAGCTAGACCTAATTGATATCTATAGGACATTTCACCCCAAAACAATCAACTTCACCTTTTTCTCAAGTGCACACGGAATCTTCTCCAGAATAGATCACATCCTGGGCCATAAATCTAGTCTTGGTAAATTCAAAAAGACTGAAATCATTCCAGTCACCTTTTCTGACCACAGTGCAGTAAGATTAAATCTCAATTACAGGAAAAAAATTATTAAAAATTCAAACATATGGAGGCTAAATAACACAAATAACCAACAAATCATAGAAGAAATCAAAAAAGAAATAAAAATATGCATAGAAATGAATGAAAATGAAAACACAACAACCCAAAACCTATGGGACACTGTAAAAGCAGTGCTAAGCGGAAGGTTCACAGCATTACAGGCTTACCTCAAGAAACAAGAAAAAAGTCAAATAAATAACCTAACTCTACACCTAAAGCAACTAGAGAAGGAAGAAATGAAGAATCCCAGGGTTAGTAGAAGGAAAGAAATCTTAAAAATTAGGGCAGAAATAAATGCAAAAGAAACTAAAGAGACCATAGCAAAAATCAACAAAGCTAAAAGCTGGTTTTTTGAAAAAATAAACAAAATTGACAAACCATTAGCAAGACTCATTAAGAAACAAAGGGAGAAGAACCAAATTAACAAAATTAGAAATGAAAATGGAGAGATCACAACAGACAACACTGAAATACAAAGGATCATAAGAGACTACTACCAGCAGCTCTATGCCAATAAAATGGACAACTTGGAAGAAATGGACAAGTTCTTAGAGAAGTATAACTTTCCAAAACTGAACCAGGAAGAAATAGAAGATCTTAACAAACCCATCACAAGCAAGGAAATTGAAACTGTAATCAGAAATCTTCCAGCAAACAAAAGCCCAGGACCAGATGGCTTCACAGCTGAATTCTACCAAAAATTTAGAGAAGAGCTAACACCTATCTTACACAAACTTTTCCAGAAAATTGCAGAAGAAGGTAAACTTCCAAACTCATTCTATGAGGCCACCATCACCCTAATTCCAAAACCAGACAAAGATGCCACAAAAAAAGAAAACTACAGGCGAATATCACTGATGAACATAGATGCAAAAATCCTTAACAAAATTCTAGCAAACAGAATCCAACAACATATTAAAAAAATCATACACCATGACCAAGTGGGCTTTATCCCAGGAATGCAAGGATTCTTTAATATCTGCAAATCAATCAATGTAATACACCACATTAACAGATTGAAAGATAAAAACCATATGATTATCTCAATAGATGCAGAAAAAGCCTTTGACAAAATTCAACACGCATTTATGATTAAAACTCTCCAGAAAGCAGGAATAGAAGGAACATACCTCAACATAATAAAAGCTATATATAACAAACCCACAGCAAGCATTACCCTCAATGGTGAAAAATTGAAAGCATTTCCCCTGAAATCAGGAACAAGACAAGGGTGCCCACTCTCACCACTACTATTCAACATAGTTTTGGAAGTGTTGGCCACAGCAATCAGAGCAGAAAAAGAAGTAAAAGGAATCCAGATAGGAAAAGAAGAAGTGAAACTCTTGCTGTTTGCAGATGACATGATCCTCTACATAGAAAACCCTAAAGACTCTACCAGAAAATTACTAGAGCTAATCAATGAATACAGTAAAGTTGCAGGATATAAAATTAACACACAGAAATCCCTTGCATTCCTATACACTAACAATGAGAAAACAGAAAGAGAAATTAAGGAAACAATTTCATTCACCATTGCAACAAAAAGAATAAAATACTTAGAGGAGTATATCTACCTAAAGAAACAATAGAAAACTATAAAACACTGATGAAAGAAATCAAAGAGGACACAAACAGATGGAGAAACATACCGTGTTCATGGATTGGAAGAATCAATATTGTCAAAATGGCTATACTACCCAAAGCAATCTATAGATTCAATGCAATCCCCATCAAACTACCAACGGTATTTTTCACAGAACTAGAACAAATAATTTCTCAATTTGTATGGAAATACAAAAAACCTTGAATAGCCAAAGTAATCCTGAGAAAGAAGAATGGAACTGGAGGAATCAACCTGCCTGACTTCAGGCTCTACTACAAAGCCACAGTCATCAAGACAGTATGGTACTGGCACAAAGACAGAAATATAGATCAATGGAACAGAATAGAAAGCCCAGAGATAAATCCACGAACCTATGGACACCTTATCTTTGACAAAGGAGGCAAGGATATACAATGGGAAAAAGACAACCTCTTTAACAAGTGGTGCTGGGAAAACTGGTCAACCACTTGTAAAAGAATGAAACTCGAACACTTTCTAACACCATATACAAAAATAAACTCAAAATGGATTACAGATCTAAATGTAAGACCAGAAACTATAAAACTCCTAGAGGAGAACATAGGCAAAACCCTCTCTGACATAAATCACAGCAGGATCCTCTATGACCCACCTCCTAAAATATTGGAAATAAAAGCAAAAATAAACAAACAGCACCTAATGAAACTTAAAAGCTTTTGCACAACAAAGGAAACTATAAGCAAGGTGAAAACACAGCCCTCAGATTGGGAGAAAATAATAGCAAACGAAGCAACAGACAAAGGATTAATCTCAAAAATATACAAGCAACTCCTCCAGCTCAACTCCAGAAAAATAAATGACCCAATCAAAAAATGGGCCAAAGAACTAAACAGACATTTCTCCAAGGAAGACATACAGATGGCTAACAAACACATGAAAAGATGCTCAACATCACTCATTATCAGAGAAATGCAAATCAAAACCACAATGAGGTACCATTATACGCCAGTCAGGATGGCTGCTATCCAAAAGTCTACAAGCAATAATGCTGGAGAGGGTGTGGAGAAAAAGGAACCCTCTTACACTGTTGGTGGGAATGCAAACTAGTACAGCCGCTATGGAGAACAGTGTGGAGATTTCTTTAAAAACTGGAAATAGAACTGCCATATGACCCAGCAATACCACTTCTGGGCATACACACTGAGGAAACCAGATCTGAAAGAGACACGTGCACCCCAATGTTCATCACAGCACTGTTTATAATAGCCAGGACATGGAAGCAACCTAGATGCCCATCAGCAGACGAATGGATAAGGAAGCTGTGGTACATATACACCATGGAATATTACTCAGCCATTTAAAAGAATTCATTTGAATCAGTTCTAATGAGATGGATGAAACTGGAGCCCATTATACAGAGTGAAGTAAGCCAGAAAGATAAAGACCAATACAGTATACTAATGCATATATATGGAATTTAGAAAGATGGTAACGATAACCCTATATGCAAAACAGAAAAAGAGACACAGATGTACAGAACAGAATTTTGGACTCTGTGGGAGAAGGCGAGGGTGGGATGTTTCGAGAGAACAGCATCGAAACATGTATATTATCTACAGTGAAACAGATCACCAGCCCAGGTTGGATGCATGAGACAAGTGCTCAGGCCTGGTGCACTGGGAAGACTCGGAGGGATTGGGTAGAGAGGGAGGAGGGAGGGGGGATCGGGATGGGGAATACATGTAAATCCATGGCTGATTCTTGTCAATGTATGACAAAAATCACTACAATAAAGTAATTAGCCTCCAACTAATAAAAATAAATAAAAATCAGAAGTTAAAAAAAAAAAAGTTTACAACTGCTATAAAAATTGCCACAAAACAGTTTTGACTAATGCAAAGTGCAAAGAGGTTGGAGTCAAAATTATAACTGGGCAAGTGGTTATTGGTAATGGAGGGACAGATGCGAACAAGGGTTCTTTTCCTTCTTTTTCATAACACTATAATAACTTTTAAAAAACTGAAAAAAATCCAAAACCAAGGCATAAAAATGTCACATATTTGGCTGACATTTACTATGATTTTTAGGCATCTAAAACTGCATTCAGAACCAAGAGCAGAAAGAAATTGTTCATGGAGTAACGGGCACTTACAGGGAAACAGAAAATAAACCATCATCCTCAAAACTCTACTCCACAACTTCAAATAAAGACAATATACGTTCTTGGATAGAAGTAGTTAAAATCTACTCATAAGAGATCATGTGACAAGTGTAACAGGTTTTAAATATCAACTAATGCACAAACTTTCAAAATGCAAATCCATCCTCTTCTCTATTCTCATTGCCATCATCTTGAATTAATCCTTCATTATTTCCTTCATTATTCTTCTGCTTTAACAATCTCCCTGAATGGATCTTCCCATATCCATCCTCATCCTTCTCCAATCCATTCTTAACCTTGCAGCTACAGTGATTGCTCTCCAACCCAAATCCAATCTGATCACATCCCTTCTCAGCTTAATTCCTTTACGGGATCTCCATCAACACCCTCCTATGCTGCTTTGTTTCTTTTCATTCTATGTCACATGACGATCTGACATACTGTATTACTTGTCTGTTACACTATCTCCATTCCAAATAGAATGTAAGTCTACAAGGGTAGAGTTTTTGTTCACTGTTATATGCTGCATAGTAAGCACTCAAACATTCACACATAAATGAGTGAAAGAATGAAAGGACTGATGACCTACAGGCCAAAGGCCTCCATGACCACCGGCTCATGCCCTCCTTTTAACTTACTCCCACCTCTACCAATACTGAATCGTCTAATTACCAAAATACAAGGTGCACCTTCCCGCGCTCCTGCTTTGCCATATGCTATGACTTCTGTCTGGAATACCAACACTCCTCACCACCAAATCAACCTGCCACACTATCGTCCATATTTTAAAACCGTCTTCAGAAAGCTTCTTCTGAGGCCCTAGACAGAATATATCACTCTTTCTTTCCTCTGTGCTACATCTGTATCTACATTGGCTCTATTCAAAATGTGCTGGAATGTGCACCACCCTTGCTAGATTGAATTTTTTGAGGCCAAGGACTATTATCTCTTTACTTCCAATACCTAAAACAACATCTATCATAAAGCAACTACTCAAAAAAAATAAATAAATAAAGCAATTACTCTATAAATGTTAAGTAAATTGATATATACATGACTACCCTGTAAGAGGAATAAAAACATGAAGTTTCAAGAAGTTACTCCTCTAATTCCAAGATGATAACCAGCCATGAGATAAAAGAATTTCAACCAATGACATCATCCCAGGTAATAAAAGAAAAGGAGTTATACAAATAACATACATGACCAAATCCTTCCAAAATAACGATATACAGTCACATTCACATTTCACTAGAAATACACACTGGCTCCTTCCTGCTCCATCACTTGCCTTCCCTTTCGGCTCTGCTCTGGTGCTGGTAAACTGAGATCCAGCTGCTGCTAAGTCGCTTCAGTCGTGTCCGACTCTGTGCGACCCCACAGACGGCAGCCCACCAGGCTCCCCCATCCCTGGGATTCTCCAGGCAAGAACACTGGCATGGGTTGCCATTTCCTTCTCCAATGCATGAAACTGAAAAGTGAAAGTGAAGTCACTCAGTTGTGTCCGACTCTTCGCGACCCCATGGACTGCAGCCTACCAGGCTCCTCCATCCACGGGATTTTCCAGGCAAGAGTGCTGGAGTGGGGTGCCATTGCCTTCTCCGGAGATCCAGCTAAGCAGTAGGAAAGTAGAAGGGACACCTGGGTCCCCATGAAAAACACATTAAGCAGACCACTCTTGTGAAGGAGCTTTTGATGCTTCATGTAATACAAGTTTTGTGTTCCCTCATACTATTATTAAAACTTTAACACAGTTGTACAGGATTAGATTTTCCCACGTCTAATCCTGAAGAAAACACCAGGGCCGTTAGTGGCATAGATTACATGCAGTTGGGCCGTCAGTCCATGGAGCAGCTACAGAAGGCCTCCCAGACCAGGCACCCTCAGCTGTGGGAAGCCTCATCCATTACCCCATTGTGCCTTCCAAACATTACTATTTTTCTCTAAATGCCGGAAATAAAGGCCCTAAATCCAACTCTAAGGAACATTTGTCCTCTCTACTTAGTTCAAGAGTGTGAACCTGCATATAAATATACAATCATACACATGGACACAAAAGAATGGACATAAATGTACATTAAATCATTAGAAAACTTCAAAGTTTTAAATTCAATCACAGCTAATATAACTTCAAATGAAGCCAGAGGCCAGAATGTGACCCTTGATTCCTTCCTCCCCCACCATTCAGTAATCAAGTTATGGAAAATTTGCCTCCTAATACTTTTTCAAATATATTGCCCACTCCCAGTATTATATCCGAGTTCAGAATCACAGTATTTCTCATTGGGATATTAGTCTTCTAAATAAATGGTTTATTCTTTTAAATCTCTTGGACCCAATCAAAACTGCATCTCCCCTTTGTTGAGGGATTATGAAATCAGCACTGCACTAAGCATTTGATCACTTTCTCACATCAACAATGCAAAGCAAGACTTACTGTCCTCATTTTCACAGATGAGGGGTCTAAAGCTCTGAGAGAGGCTAAGTAACTCGCCCAAGGTCACGCAGCTGGAATTGTGGAGTGGAAATTCAAACTCAAATCTATGTTCCCCAAAACCATATGCTCAACTGCTTAAACCTTCAACTCAATCCCCAGTGTGACCTTTCTAAAGGTAAATGTAATGTTTTACTGTACATAAAATCTTGTAAACAAGACCAGCCTATCTGTTCCTCATCCCAAGCTATCTTCACCTCTTCCTGCAACATTTAACCCTTAGCAGTTCAACCTCTCACTGCTTTACTTGTGAACACAGCTTTTTCACCAAGAATGTTTTTCTCCTTTGGCAGGCTACTTCCAGAACAACCTTCAAGATTTACTCAGACAATCCCTACCCCAGAAAGCCTTCGCCCTAATAAATAAATACCCAAAACTGGGTTAAGTGACTATTTGCTAAGGTTATCAGCTAACTTTATCATACTGTATTATAACTTTATCTTCTTAGGTTATCAGTTCCTTAGGAGTAAATACTGCATTTTTAAATCTCTACATTCTTAGTACAGTGAGTATGCAGTAGGACTCATGAATATTGAATTAATGAATGAATTCATCAGAAACAGTACAGTTTAACAATTTGGCCCTAAAGTCAACTTGGCGAGACTTGGAAAACTAACCAGGCACACAGTGAACCTGCCAAGCCTAGAGCAGGCTTCTAAATCTTGTTTATTTCCTCATCTATAAAATGAAAGATAACTGCACCTAACTCACAGTTTGGAGAGGAGTAAAATAAATAAGATTTAGCACAGTCTCTGACATTGAAAGTACACATTAAACATTAGCAACTGTTTTTTCACCTTCAAAGTTTATCCGTGCTGACAAAGCCACATCTCAAATAAAAGCTTTTCCTAGTGGTTTGCATCAGAGCCTAACAGTTCTCCAAAAAGTCTTAAGATATCTTACAAATAACCTCACCCACAAACAAGGATCTTTTAGCTTTTGGTTACAGCAGAGCTCAGTAGCTACCACCACACCCTAAATCACTAGCAGTGTCTTCTATTTATTGCTTCTTCCCATCCCTCGATTTCTTCCTCCCTCAAAGACTATGCCCCTAAGCAAGCAGAAATCCACCCCAGAAACCAGCAGCAGCACCTTCTTCCAGGAACTGCCACCTCACACCCAAGCTAGAGAGAATTTGAAGAGATCCATCATTTGGTACAAACTTCCTTGGAGGATCATAATTAAACCCCTTCTATTTATTCGAAGACGCTAACTCCCTAAGTATTAAGACAGACAAGGAATTTCTGGCATTATGAATCCAAGAAAAAAGGTCCCCTGAAAGCCTTCCCCAATAAGAGTTCTTCAGGTTTATTACTCTTAAATAGTGACCAAAACCCCTTTCATCCTGCTTTTGTCATCTACGCTCTCTTAAGAGAGATGGTCCGCACTTTCAGGGACCGGAATGCCTTCCCCACTCCCGTGTCACCTCCCGTCCCACCTCGCCCGTGCCCTCCCGCAGCACAGGCCCGGCCTGGTCCCTCACCAGAGGCTGGCTCGACAGAGACGTCACTCACCGCTTCTTGGGGATGATGCCCGACTCCTGAGCTGCGGGAGTGGCAGTGGGCGCCGCCGTGGCGGTCGCCGCGGCTCTCCGCGCTTTGCAATCATTGGTACTCAGAGCTTCCTGCGGCCGGCCCAGCAGATGGCCTGAAAGAACCCGCAGCCTCCGCCCGGCGCGGTCCCGCTCGGAATCCCGGTCCCGGTCCGCTGCAGACCCGGAGCCCGCGCCCGCGCCCGCGCTCGTCCCGCCCGCCGCAGCCGCCGCCTCCGCCATGTCGTTCGCCTTGTGCCGCCGCCCGAGGCCGCTGGGCTCGGGTGAAAGGTCACTCAGAGCGGCGCCCGGCGCGACCATTCGCTGCGGCGCATCCCGGCAGCCACCGCGGCGACTGGGCGGCGGGTTCCGTGCGCCTGGAGCTTCTTATTTTCAGCTCCCGCCCACCACGGCCGCCTGCCTGCACGGTCACGCCCCAGACCGCTGACACCTGTCAGGAAGGTGAGTTCGAGCTGTCCCGGGATTGGCCTGGCCCGAGTCAGGCTACATCTGGAGCCAAACCGCAAGCGCTCCCCGAGGTGACCTAGTGCGCTGGGTTCTCTTCTCGGGTGTGGCCTGAACCTCCGGGGTAGCAGGAGCAGACGCCTCGGACCATCTGGGGACCTGACGAGCGAACCAACGCCATCATTTCCTGGGCTCTGCCTCTGCTCTCCCTCCCTGCGGGGGTCACTAAAAAAGTAACTCAAAACTGATTGGTTGCCTATAACCATCAAAGCAAATTCCTGTCATTTTCTCATCACCTGCTTCGAGCCTGGCATTGTGCTCAATGCTAGATCTCAAGTAAGTAAGCTTTGAAAAAACTGAAATGAGAAAACAGACTCGGAGACACTTAGGTTGCCCAAAAGCGTACACCTAGTAAACACTAATTCTGAGTTGCAACCTAGGTTCCCTTTCTGTGGTTACTGAGTGTTTCGCCCTTTTTTTCTTCCTTTTCCTAATAGTGCGAAAGTTTTCTATCGCTCTAGATTAAATTGTTATTGTTTGGTCGCTAACTCCTGTCTAACTCTTCTGCAGCTCCATGGACTGTAGCCCTCCAGGCTCTGCTGTCCATGGGATTTCCCAGGCAAAAATACTTAGTGAATTGCCATTTCTTTCTCCAGAGGATCTTCCTGACCCAGAGATCAACCCTGCATCTCCTGCATTTGCAGGTGGATTCTTTACCACTGAGCCACCTGGGAAACCCGAAGATAAAATTACCCAACAACTATTCTTAAGATGTCTCAGTCATCTACAAATTGACTTCATTTCTGGAGAGTGGCACTTAGTGAAATTGGAGGTGTGTCAGTAGGACTGTGCTCCACAACCATTTTCAGTCAGTTAATCAGATAGACTTTTAAATAAGCCACCTTGCAGACCTCAACCATCAGAATAGAGTTCCTTTTTGCCTAAGGTGCATTTTAAAAGTAAGTCTTGGGAATGGTAAGAGAAGGCATTGCCATAAGCTTTCTGAGTCTATTGAGTTCACCTCCTTTCTGAATGCTAACACATTCTTCTGCAAAAGAGTTAAGATATTCCAGAAGTTATTTGACCAATACAAAAGAACTATTTATAATCTGGAGAAAATTCAGGTAAACAGTGAAGAGGACTTGATGTGTATGCCTGATCACCAAATCTTAAAGAGAGAGTTCAGCATTAAACATCCAGTCTAGCTACAGAATCACTGAGCCCCAGTCCTGTTTAGCTGCTGCTTCTAACCACTGTCTTTTTGAGATAGACTAGGAGTGGGAAAAGGGAGCAGCAGAAGTAAATTGCTGAATACTCTAAGGAAAAAGACTCCTTAAATTTGAGAATTCAGCAACTCTAGTCTTTGACTTCTCACACCCTTCTAGATGTTTCTAGAACAGTATTGAAACACCAAGTAGCATGTTTGCTTGTAATCACGTAAAAGTCTTAGTGAAAGTGAAAGTGAAGTCACTTAGTCGTGTCCAATTCTGCGACCATGGCTGGCCAGGCTTCTCTGTCCTTGGGATTTTCCAGGCAGGAGTACTGGAGTGGGTTGCCATTTCCTTCTCCAAAAGTCTTAGATTTCTTGCCAGAATGCTGTATAAGCAACAACTGCCTCAGAATCTTTTTGGAATAGGACAGGTCTATTAATTTTTGCTTGAGTCCCAGAGAGCTCAATCTAATACTAACTGTCATGCCTTAAATGTAAATGTAGTTAACTGACTCCCACAGTCTTTTCCATTTTGAGGTTGAACATGCTTCTTGCCAACTCTCAGAAGACAAAATTTATAAATTTTGCCAATATCAACAATAATAAAAATCTTACTTCCTGGGTGATGGAAAATTTGATATAAAGCAAAATTATAGTTTTGGTGTAAACTATTATAGCATTGGAAAAACTGATTATATATATTTCAAATATGTGCACAGTAATGAAACACATGTAGGCAGTAAAAACACTTGGTGAGAGCCTATTACATAACTAAATAATGTGGTATGAGATGCAAAAGCATTTAAGCCTGTGCTTCATCTACATGATAAAATGAGTTAGTTAGGAATTGGGATATATGTGGGGAAGAAACTGTGATACTAAGTGAAATAAGTGTGATGTAGGTTACATTGGTGAAGGATTTCCTAACTCAAAGCTCAAGCAGAGTGCCTTGTTACTTATTTCATCCTTCCTAAGAGAAACAGATATTTCACATGAAGTATGGTCCATTGAGTTTGAGCAAACTCTGAGAGATAGTGAAGGACAGGGAAGCATGGCATGTTGTAGTCCATGGGGTCACAAAGAGTCAGAAGCGACTGGGCAACTGAACAACAATGGTCCGTTGAGATTCCCTCCAAAGGCAAAAACCTCAGTGATAATCACATGCAGCAGGGCCGTCTCCACAAACTTATTCCTTCTGAGTCCTGGAACTTGGCCCTTAATAACTTAAATCCCCATGGAGAGTGCCCTTTATTTGCATTTACAACATCTCTTCTAATATGAAGCACAGAAAAGTGAAATTAACTCCTGAAACATGCCCCAAATTTCTTTACTGCACTGAATTTCATTGCTTATCTTCAGAGTTAGTGATCCTTGAGTGAAGGAATTCTTGAATTTTATACATTTTTATTAGGAAATGAGAAAAAGTAAACCAAAGTATAATTTATCATAGATCAAAAACCCATGTAACTTCCATCTAAACTGAAAAATAGAGGGTTGCCAGCACCCCAGAAGTTCCTCTTATGCCCTCTCCCAGTCAATTCACCCTTTGTACCTGTCAAAGGTAACCACTGTCCTGAGTTTTATGTATACATTTCCTTGGTTTTTTATGTTTATCAATAAAGCATGTATGTGTTTCCTGTTTTTTGCATTTATATGAATAGTATGATATATTATGTTCTTTTGTGTCTGCTTTCATTCACTCAACATTATGAGATTCATTCATATTGTTGCATGTAGTTGCAGTACGTTCATTTTCCTTGCTGTATAGTATTCCATTGAATGTGTGTACCAGGGTTTTTTCTACAATTAATGGAGTTGTTTCCAGTTTGTTTTTTGTTGTGGATATGATTGCTATAAATATTCTTGCATGTGTCTCTAGGTGGACATATAGATGAATTTCTGTAACATACCCATCTAAGGGTGGAATTTCTAGGTCATCAAAAATGCGTACATTTAATAGATAATGAAATACCAGACTTTTCCAAAGGGATTGTACAAAATATTCCAGCTTCATAGGATACTTCCCATATTTATTTATTTAAAACTAAATGGACTGACAATAACATGTCAGAACTCTCATATGGGAACTCTCCTAAGCTGCTGGAATAGATTTTGTACAATTCATTTGGCTTCCCTGGTGACACAGTGGTGAAGAATCTGCCTGCAATGCAGAAGACCCAGGTTTGATCCTGGGTTGGGAAGATCCTGGGTTGGAGGAGGGAATGGCTACCTACTCCAGTATTCTTGCCTGGAAAATCCCATGGACAGAGGAGTCTGGCAGGCTATAGTCCATGGTGTCACAAAGAGTAGGACACGAATGAGCAACGAACACTTTCACTTTTCATAAAACCTTTGGAAAAGCCTGGCACTTCATTTTCTATTAAATATATGCACACTTGAGGACTTAGAAGTTCCACTCTTAGATGAGTACGTTACAGAAATTCATCTACATGTCCACCTAGAGACATTTTATAGCAATCTTACCCAAAACAGTCCCAAACTGGAAACAACTCTACTAATTGTAGAATAAACTCTGGTATACAATTATATACTGTTGGACTTCCCTGGTGACTCAATGGTAGAGAATCCACCTGCAGCGCGGAAGACGCAGGTTCAATCCCTGGGTTGGGAAGATAACCCTGGAGAAGGAAATGGCAACCCACTCCAGTATTTTTGCCTGGGAAATCCCATGGACAGAGAAGCCTGGTGGGCTATAGTCCATGGAGTCATAACAGTCAGACATGACTTAGTGACTAAACAACAACAATAAAGATAGATCTCCGGTATTATCGTCTAGAAGCCTTAGAGTTTTTCCATTCACATTTATAACTACAGGTTACCTGGAATTGATTTTTACTTATTGTGTGGAGATCAGGTTTCTTTTTTTTTCCCCAGTATGAGTATTCAGTTGTTTCAGCACTACTTGTTGAAAATACCTTGTTCTACATTACCACCTTTGTCGTAAATCAACTGTTGACATAGAATTAGTCTGTTTCTAGGCTCTATATTATATCCCATTGGTCTGTTTGTCTACCTTATGCCAGTATCACACTGGCTTAGCTACTCTTTTCCATCTTCTACATAGAATTATATCATTTGTGAATAGTAACAGTTGATTTTTCCTTTCCATCCTTCTTTTTCTTGTTTTAGTCAACTGGCTAGAACCTCCAATACAATGTTGAAGACAAGTTGTAGTAGTGGCACCTTTATCTTGTTCGTGATTTCAAAGGGAAATCTTTCAACACTTCACCAGTGTTTCAGCAGCGTTGCTGAATTTTTGTTTCTTTTTTTTTTTTTTTTAACAAATCTTTTAGCAGATTAAGGAATTCAGTTTCTAATCCTAGTTTGCTGGGAGTTTTTATCATGATTGGAAATGAGTTTTATCAGATTTTTTCCTGTACCTGTTGAGATGATCTTAAGATTTTTCTCTTTTATTCTGTTCATATGGTAAATTACATGGATTGGTTTTCCACTCTTCAGCCAACCTTGCAATGCTGGCATGAACCCAACCTGATTATGACATACTGGCCTTTTTATATATCATTGAATATAGAGTAGTAGTAAATTTTTGTTTAATATTTTGTGTTATGTTTACAAGTAAGGTTGGTCTGTTATTTTCCTTCTTTTAATAGAAACATGTCAGATTTTACTGGTCTCATAAAACAAGCTAGTGAGTACTTCTTTGTTTTCTAGGCTCAAGAAGAGTTTGTGTAAGATTGATCATTATTTCTTCCTTAAATATTTGCTACAATTTACTAAAGAAACAATCTGAACCTAGAGTTTTCTTTATGGGAAGATCTTTTTATTAAAAGATTAAATAGTTTCATGCTACTCAGATTTTTTGTATCTGCTTGTTTTAGTTTTTAAGTTTTTTTAGCACATTGTCTGCTTCATTTACATTTTCAAGTTTAATGACATAGAGTTTTTCATAGTATCTTCTATTATCAATTAATGTCTATAGAATCTTTGGTAATGTCCTACTTTTTTATTCCCAATACTAGTTATTTTGCTATCTCTCTTTTTTTAAATCAATTTACCAGGCATTTAGCAATTTTATTACTTTTTTAAAAGACCAACTTTTGACTTTGTTGATCCAATTATATGTATGCTTTTTTAAAATTAATTTCTACTAATATTATTTCCTATCTTCCAGTTTTTTCCTAATTTTTTAAATGAATGCTTAGCTCATTGGTTTCTCAGTCTTTTGTTGTGTTTCTTTTCTGATATTTACATTTAGGGCTATAAATTTCTCTATGAGCAATTAACTTCAAGTTTTGATAACATTATTTGCATGGTTATTCAGTTCCAAATAGTTTCCACTCGTACTTGAAAAGAATGATTTGTATTCTCTCTTGTTTAGGAGTATAGCGTTCCCCCGATACAAAATTGATCTAATGATTGTATTGTTCAAGTATTGTTTTATATTCAAATATTCAAGTATTGTTTTATATATTGTATTGTTTTATATCCCAACTGATATTTTGTTACTTATTTTATCAGTTATTGAAGTATGTTAAGATCTCCCACTATCATTATGGATTTATCTCTTTTTCCTTCTACTGCTAATCTTTGCTTTCCATACTTTGAACCTGTATATTAAATGTCAAAATTATTATATTTTCTTGATGAATTGAACCTTTTATAATTATCAAATATCCCTCTTGCTTTCTAATAATGATTTTTGCCTTAAAGTTTAACTATGGCAGTTTGTATGTGAGTGTGGAGAGTAAGCGGGTGGCCTTATCCTGTGATTTACAATCTTATTGTATTCATATGTTTTAGATGTGGCTCTTGTAAATAGCATTTAGTTGTTTTCTTTAGAAAGTATTAGCACAAAATCTTGGATCACTTAACCTATTTAAATTTAATTTATTTACTGATATATATGGTGTAATGGCTAATGGCATTAGCATCATTCCCAGACAGACATAGGTTGGAATATTGGCCCCACCGTTGATCAGAAAGATGTGTTGTCTCAAGCTTGTCACATTAATATCTTTGGGCTCTGCCCCTTGTCTATAAAGTTGGGATAGTAATAACAACTTCCCAGGGTTATTAAAGGATTAATGAGCAAGAATATAGTAAATTCCAACTGCTATTATGGAAGTCAGAGTGAGATTGGTATAAGGATGACAGCCCTCCTACGTAAGATAAAGGCAAAAGAAATGAGGTTGAATGAGATATGTGAAACCAAATCTGAGGAGCACTGAAAACTTAGCAGAAGAGTAAACATTGATCTGGTGGAAGTTATTTTAAGTTCTTGAGCAGAGAATTAGCATGACAATCCAGGAAAGACCAGTACTCTGGAATTCATTCTCAAGTGGAAGTCGCCTATCAGGTATACCTGCGAAGCTGTCCTTAGCTGTAAAAAGAAGCTCTACCAGCAAATGGTGAAGACATAAAAAACTCCTTGAATGACAGGAAAGCATTTAACCGTGGTTAGCTGTCTGCTTCAGTAAAGGGCACTGAGTTAGCTCCAGAAGTGAAGATGTTTCATGGGAAAGTGCCTACAGGTGGTTCTATGTTCTACAATACCATTTTAACATTTTATATGTCACAATCACCTTATATAAGGAAAGTAGGAGGAACTGCACTAATTAGCCAAATTATTTGGTTAGAGTTGAAAGTACTATATGTTTTATAGCTGCTCCACTACTAACTTATTATGCAATCTAAAACTCTGTTTCTTGATTTCTTCATGTTTTAGATAAGAATAATTTCTGACCTGCCTACCTCTCAGATTTATTGCAAAATGATAAATATACAAGGGCTTTGGAAACCAAAGTCAAAAATTATTTTAATTATTTTCTTTAGACCAGATTAAAATCAAGATTTGCTGTTTATCATGTTAGTACTTTAAGCCAGTAAACATTTAAAGTTTTGCTTTTAGGTAAACTTAAGCTCTTTGGACTCTAAGATTTCTTTATAAATCTTAAAAATCAAGAACCCCCCCCAAAGAGCTTTTGTTTATGTTTATATCTACCTACATATCTACCTATACCATATAAGAAATTAAAATTTCAAAATATTTAAAATACTTCTTTATCAATTTATTTTAAAATAATGATGATCAACCAATACATATTTATATAAATAAAATATTTTGAACTTCTAGCGCTACCATAATTCGCCTAAAGCAGGTGCAGCAACTTTCACCCGGCCCCGCAGCCGGCGGCGAGCGAAAGGAGACCACGTGTACCAAACTTTAGAGGACGAAAAAATGGGGAAGACGTAGGGCTGTGGATCTGTAAAAAGGAGGTGGGGGTGGGGGGAAGTGGAGGGACCCCAGGGATTCACCCTGGCTTTGCGAATCCCGAGGCGAGCTTCGCAAACCCCAGCCTTTCTCTGGAGTCTGGAGGGACGGCCAAGCCCTTGCTCCCACACGGTTCATTGGTTCCCGGCGGGCTGTGCCCCGCGCAGGGAGTGGCCGGGGGCCCCCAGAGCCCGGAGCCGGCCGGTGTCCTTCCTACCCTCCCTTCTGAGCCCCGCTGCGTAGGGCTGGGGGGGCGTGTGCTTTTGAAGCGGGGTGGGGTAGTGGTGGTGGGGAGACTCCTCTGGGCTTTGTGAAACGGTCACCCCGGGCGCGCGCCGCCTCCCTCTCCGGAAGGGGAATTTCCCATAAAGTGCTCTACAAACCAGTGAACAGGGGGTCCAAAGCCGGATCCGCGCGGGCAGAGTGGAGTGCAAAGTAGAAGCAATTAAAAAAAAAAAAAAAAATTTTACTGAAAAACTATATTTGGGGGGGAACATGAGAAAAATGGCTTTCCTTTACATTTTTTCAAACTGATATTTTGCTTAATAGAAGACAGTTTAATTCTCATGTCTGCTTCTGAATTCAATCAGTTGAAATACCACATGCCACGTAACTACCAAAAATCTCCATATTACACCTATGAGAAAATCAGAGTGAAAAAGATAAATAGTGCCTTGGTCTGTTTTGAAAATAGTTTTGACCTTGATCACTTCCTGAAAGGGTTTGGAAGACCCAACAAAGATTCCCAGATCACATTTAAGAACTGCTACTCTAAAGTATCTCTAGATATATACTAAAACATTTGCTGGGTAAGCTCTAAACAGCAGAATGCTAAAAGTAGTTAACACTCTTGCCACAAAGTGGTATGAAATGCCCACTATTCATAAACCAAAGGTGTTAAAAATATTTAAAGAATAATTTCACATTTTGATACATTCTAAATGAAATACATATTTTTAAATTTCATACAATCACATTTTGAAAGTGATTCCTGCACTTCAAAAACAGATTTCCAAGTCCAGTTCACATATGAATAGAAATTTAATTCTTATAAATGGGGTAGCTAAATTTAGTGTGACTTTTGTGTTGTAACATGATAGCTTAAGCTATCTTATAAAATCAGGTTTACTCCTATGTTAGTCTTACAATATTATTTATATCAGTGCATTTAAATCAGTGGTAAAGAGTTAAAAGGATGTTCCCAAGGTCATTTTTTAATGCTGTGGAGATGATAGCTTGGCAAAATTCTTTATTCACAAATCCTAGCATTTGAACTTTTCATATCTCCAGGTTTCTTAGCCCTCCTCATCAGTGCTTTCATGTGTGTGGCCAACAATGATGGAGCACCCAGGAACAAGTGATATTCTCAAAGGCAAGTCTTTTCTGTGCTAATTCATTCCCATCAGAATTTTTTGTTTTTTTCCCATAGATCAGAAGTGTTCTTTGGAGGGTAGGGAAAGGGTGGCCTTGAGTGCACTGAGACTCTCCAGAGCACCAGAGAGAGCCAGGTTTGAGGATATTGTAACATAAATCAGGGGCCTAGACTCAGCTCTGGCAAATCTGCGTTAGGACAACAGACACTTTTAGAAATTTCTACTAGAACTTACTGAGGAAGTAATTTGCTGCTTAGCCCTCCCAGGTGGCATACTCTCTACTCACCATTTCCCATTATTTTTTTTTAAAGAATTGACTTCTGGATGGGGACACTACTGATTTGGGTTATAGGATTATAGTATGAGAAGCTATTGTGAATATATTTGGAATACACACACCTCTAATGGTCACTCTGTCGTTTTGCTTTTACAGAGAATCAAATTTTCTCCTTAGTCTAACTGAACCATGGCACTGCCTCTCACTACCCCACCAATCACATCTTGAAGCCTGAGGAAGTACATAAGCTACTTTAAACTGGGTGATTTGTGTTTGTTTTGTTTTGTTTATGCCATGCAGCATATGATCTTAGTTCCCAGACTGGGGATCAAACCCATGACCCCCTGAAGTGGAGGTGCAGAATCTCACCCACTGAACCACCAGGAAAGTCCCTGAATTAGGTTTTTAAAATGATCTATTAACCACCAATGAGGTTCCTGGGCGGAGCAGTGGTAAAGAATCCACCTGTCAAGCAGGAGAGGCAGGTTTGATCTCTGGGTCGGGAAGACCCCCTGAGGAAGGAAATGGCAACCCACTGCAGTATTCTTGCCTGGGAAATTACATGGACAGAGGAGCCTGTTAAGCCACAGTTCATGGGATTGCAAAGAGGCAGACACCATTTAGCAACTAACCAACATTAACCACCAATGCAGTGTTGCTACTGCAGCCCTATAGCTACCATTTAAAGTAGCAATATCTGGTTTTGCAGTCTACTTTTTAAATGTTGACATATTAAATGACTTTTTCATGCAAAATATATGGTAGCTTTTTCATGTTCTTCTTACTCTTTTTACTTATTTTTAACACCCCTCCTTCTTATTTTTTCTTTCTTTTAAGCCTCTTTCTCTTCTGTTTTTTCTACATGGGTCAGTATAATGCAGGACTAGAGAAAGGGAAAGAAATAAAGTATTCAGGGTCATAAAGTGAGCAATAAAATTGATCCATGAGCCAAGAGACAAAGTCACGGAAAGACAGCCAAGGCTAATGCCGGGAGGTCCCCGCAGAGGAAGACAAAGCAGGAAACACATCCCAAAATAAAGGCCTATATAGAACAACTGATAGCCAGACCACAAGGCAGGCATGCGAGGAGGTTCTAAAGGGAAGCCAACTAATTCTGTTAAAGGGGTCATTTTCTAAAATACGCTCTTTAAAGACATTGTCTGACCCTCTTTAAAGGCAGTCTTCAAAACAGATCCCTGATCCAGCTCACTTTAAACTTGTGTGCAAAATAGTTGTGTGTTTAAAGTGTTAGATAATTTTTCATTTCTGTTTCGAAGGCATTCAAATACCAGGTACTAACATCACATTCATTCCTTTTAAAAAAATGCCAAAGCTACTGGATCCAAAGTAACATTCTAATTTGCTTGTATGTGGTAGGAGGAGGACAGCATTGAAATTCACATAACTGGAATTTTAATTATAGTCAGTTCTAACACTGTTTTTGTGGTGAGCTATAATCAATTTTTAAACCCATCCATTTAATCACAATTCAGGTTAGAAGCAGACATTGTCTATATAGAGTAGGGTCATAGGATGATTCCCCAGAGAGCAGGCAGGAGGCTCGTAGAGGGGTCAACATCAAGAAGCCTCCCACAGGGAAGCAGTGCACCAGCTGGAAAAACATGACACTAGATGCAGTAATAATCATGAAGAGATCTAGGCCTACTGCAGCCAGGGGTTCTACAAAAGGGAGGGGAAGATGTTTGAGTGAATGAGCCACTTTTCATGCTAGTTCTGAGTGTTCCTTGTAAAGCACTGGGCATCAGGAAAATCATCCTTGGTTGACTATGCACTGTCCTACCCTTATTTGAAATAAGATTATTAAAATTACCTTATCTTATGGGAGAAGACATATCAATGGGAGAAGACAATGTTTTCAATTTGCATCCAAATAACCCAATGCAGATGATAAGCAGAGGAGACATTAAGGATTACAGTGTTTGGAGAATAGGTCAGACAAAACTGGTCATGTTAAAGCTGGGTGATGGCACATATATACTCCCTACTTTTGTATAATGTTTCAAATTTTCCATAATTAAAATTTTATATTTAAAAATTTTTAACTTTTATCTTTTAAATTACTATTTCAAATATAGTAAATGCTGGTTGCAAAAAATCTAGACAGGATAGTAGTGTGAAGGAAAAGGAGAAAGACATTTTAGCATGCGTAACCTTTCCCAGTATTCAAATATCAAATAAGATGAGAATTGTTGTTCAGTTGCTCAGTCAGGTCCGATTTTTTTGCGACCCCATGGACTGCAGCACGCCAGGCTTTCCTGTGCTTCACCATCTCCCAGAGCTTGCTCAAACTCGTGTCCATTCAGTCAATGATGCCATCCCACCATCTCATCCTGTCATTCCCTTCCCTTCCTGCCGTCAGTCTTTCCCAGCCTCGGGGTCTTTTCTAGTGAGTTGGCTCTTTGCATCAGGTGGCCAAAGTATTGGAGCTTTAGCATCAGCATCAGTCCTTCCAATGAATATTCAGAACTGATTTCCTTTAGGATTGACTGGTTTGACCTTGCAGTGCAAGGGATTCTCAAGAGTCTTCTCCAACACCACAGTTCAGAAGCATCAATTCTTTGGCTCTCAGCCTTCTTCATGGTCCTGCTCTCACATCCATATGTGACCACTGGAAAAACCATAACTCTGACTATACAGACCTTTGTCAGCAAAGTAATGTATCTGCTTTTTAATATGCTCTCTAGGTTTGTCATAGCTTTTCTTCCAAGGATCAAGTGTCTTTTAATTTCATGGCTGCAGTCACCATCTGCAGTGATTTTGGAGCCCAAGGGAATAAAGCCTGTCACTGTTTCCACTGTGTCCCCATCTATTTGTTATGAAGTGATGAGACTGGTTGCCATGATCTTCATTTTTTGAAGGTTGAGTTTTAAGCCAGCCTTTCACTCTCCTCTTTCACTTTCATCAAGAGGCTCTTTAGTTCCTCTTCACTTTCTGCCATCAGGATGGTGTCATCTGCATATCTGAGGTTATTGATGTTTCTCCCGGCTGTCTTGATCCAGCTTGTGCTTCATCCAGCCCATCATTTCACAAGGTTTATTCTGTATATATGTTAAATAAGCAAGGTGACAATATACAGACTTGATGTACTCCTTTCCTGATTTGGAACCAGTCTGTGGTTCCATGTCCCGTTCTACCTGTTGCAAGTAACTCACCATCATTTCTGCCTCCTTCAGCTGGTCAGACAGACCACCCCAGTACTAAGTGGGAGAGGAAACACTGGAGACAAGGATCACTGAGGACCATTTTGGAGGCTGGCTACTACCTGGAAATAGAAATACCCTTAAATATTAGAGATAAGGTATATAAAAATGGACTTGCAGGGGTTGTCTTTAAGTGAAATAAATTTGGATCCCAATCCATCTCGGATGCTTATATTATCAAAGAGGGAGCCAAACAATAACTTCCAGTTATTTAAAACTTTCAAGATACCTAATGGTATAAATCCCCCATGTACAAAAGCAAACTACCCTATGAAGAAATCTAGAGGATTGCTGATTTTATCTTCCTTCAAAACTGAAGAGAACACCAATGGCAAGTTCTGTTAAAGTCTTTTTATAGCCACCTTTCTTTGTGGCTCAGCTTGTAAAGAGTCTGCCTGCAATGCGGGAGACCTGAGTTCAATCCCTGGGTTGGGAAGATCCCCTGGAGAAGTGAAAGGCTGCCTAGTCCAGTATTCTGACCTGTAGAATTCCATGGACCGTATAGTCAATGGGATCCCAAAGAGTGGGACACAACTGAGCGACTTTCACATATATACATTCCCGAATAGGGTTATGCATGCCTCTGCCAAAGGTCAGTTCCTAATTTCTAGCTGCGTTCCTGGTAGACTTCTGTCTGACTTGGCATAAGTGTTCTAACCTGGCTTTTTGTTCTTAGTATTAACAATTCCAACCAAAAAATCATGATGGAAGGGAGAGAAAATACAGCAATGGGTTTTGCCCTTAACTTAAAATCTCAACAAGAGAAGAAAATAATCACCATATTCACAACTAGAAGTCTTGAAGAAAACATGGGAAACTTTATAAACTGACAGTCCCAGCTATCCTTAGGCCTCAATTTATATATATCAAATTAAAGTTATACTTCAGTCTCTTTCGCTGTATTCATCTCTAAATCCACACTTACATATTGATTTCTAGCACCAGTAGTTTTTAAAAATAGTAGTTTTAGGGTTTCTTACCATACTTTGGTGGTATGATCACTCACACCATGATCTTGGATTGCAAAGTCAAGTGGGCCTTAGGAAGCGTCACTACAGACAAAGCTAGTGGAGGTGATGGAGTTCCAGTTGAGCTATTTCAAATCCTAAAAGATGATGCTGTGAAAGTGCTGCACTCAATATACCAGCAAATTTGGAAAACTCAGCAGTGGCCACAGGAATGGAAAAGGTCAGTTTTCATTCCAATCCCAAAGAAGGGGGATATCAAAGAATGTTCAAACTATTTTTAACATTTGCACTCATTTCACATCCTAGCAAAGTAATGCTCAAAATTCTCCAAACTAGGCTTCAACAATATATGAACCTAGAACTTCCAGATATTCAGGTTGGATTTAGAAAGGGCAGAGGAACCAGAGATCAAGAAAGTGGAAGAGGAGAGTGAAAAATCTGGCTTAAAACTCAACCTTCAAAAAATGAAGATCATGGCATCCGGTCCCATCACTTCATGGCAAATAGATGAGGAAACAATGGAAACAGTGACAGGCTTTATTTTCTTGGGCTCCAAAATCAATGCAGATGGTGACTGCAGCCATGAAATTAAAAGACACTTGCTTCTTGGAAGAAAAGCTATGACAAATTTAGACAGCGTATTAAAAAGTAGAGACATTACTTTGCTGCATTTATCAAGGCTCCTTCAACATGGTTACTGTGCATAAAGGGAAATTATTATGTTCATGAATTCTCATAGTAGTTCAGTTTGGTTCAGTCACTCGGTCGTGTCTGACTCTTTATGACCCCATGGACTACAGCCTGCCAGGCCTCCCTGTAGCTCATAATTTGGGCTTCCCTGGTAGCTCAGCTGGTAAAGAATCCACCTGCAATGCAGGAGACCCCAATTCGATTCCTGGGTTGAGAAGATCCACTGAAGAAGGGATAGGCTAGCCACTCCAGTGTTCATGGGCTTCCCTGGTGGCTTACCTGGTAAAGAATCATCCTGTAATGCGGGAGACCTGGCTTCAGTCCCTGGGTTGAGAAGATCCCCTGGAGAAGGGAACAGCAACCCACCCCAGCATTCTTGCCTGGAGAATTCCATGGACTGTTGCAAAGTGTCAGACACGACCGAGCAACTTTCAGTTTCTTACTATGGCAACAAAGGTCGGTATAGTCAGTTACGGTTTTTCCAGTAGTCATGTATGGATGTGAGAGTTGGACCATAAAGAAGGCTGAGCACTGGAGAATTGATGCTTTTGCACTGTGGTGTTGGAGAAGACTCTTGAGAGTCCCTTGGACTCCAAGGAGATCCAACCAGTCAATCCTAAAGGAAATCAATCCTGCATATTCATTGGAAGGACTGATGCTGAAGCTGAAGTTCCAATACTTTGGCCACCTGATGTGAAGGGCTGACTCATTAGAAAAGACCCTGATGGTGGGAAAGATTGACGGCAGGAGGAGAAGGGAATGACAGAGGATGAGATGGTTGGATGACATCACTGACTCAATGGACATGAGTTTGAGCAAGTTCTGGGAGATGATGAAGGACAGGGTAGCCTGGCGTGCTGCAGTCCATGGGGTCGCAAAGAGTCAGACACGACTGAATGACTGCACAGCAACACCAACCATACTTTCAGAATGCAAACCATCAGTGCAAATAACTCAACCCAGTAACTTAATAACAGTTGAAGTAGATAAATTCCATAGTCCTCCACAGAGTCACATTTTCTCAACTGTGATAGTGATCAGATTATAAGGTGTGTCATCTATTGACAAGTAAGTATCTTCTCATCAAAAATAGAGACTAATGACATACTCCAAAGTAACTCTGTAATTGGTAAACTCTGAAAACTAGAGAGTGTTATTTAGGTATAGTATAAGGGAAAAGGAAAGACCGAGTGATATGTTTTCACTTTCATAAAAGCTATCATGGAAGAAATAATCTTTCTAATAGTTTTATTCTTTGGTAAAAGTGAGATTTAATCAATTTTATATTAGTTTAAAAAATAAGCTTTTGAGTGAAAAGAATTTGATGCAATGATCATTCATTCTAATAATGACTATTAATAATTATCTCTTTCCAAACCAATAGTACTATAGTACCCTATAATTCTAAGATGGAGATTTCTTTTTGAGTCCTCTCTTGATGTGATCGGAACATATAGAATTATATTGTTGTCATATATTTTCTCCTTGTGAAGATAATTCATTGGTATCTCTTCAAAGGATGCTTTTTGGATTTCACTTGAAAGAATAAAGCACCTATACTACATTCATCCCACCAAAATTAAAACATTTTGTTCTATAACAGAGAATTAAATAAGATGAAGAGGCTGTCCTCTCTGGTTCATTCTTTATGAGTTATTTATCAGCCAGATAGTGTGGGTTTTGTTTTTATGTTCACTTTAACAGACACTTTCTCCTCAGTAAAAACCACGTTGTTGATCACAGCAGTACATATAATTCTTTTCTCATGTCTTTATTTTTTAAGAATTCTCACAGACTGATTATCAGCCATAGATAGAAATTTATTCTGTATACTTTGCATGTGTGTATGAAGTAAGGGGCAAAAAGGGTACTGTAGAAAACAAATCTTGTTTTATGCAAACATGTAGAGAACCCTCAAATACTCTATTTAATATTTCACCAAAGAATAATTAATGTCAGATTCTTTCCTAAGAGCAAGTTTTGATGGCCCTTCCCTGGGTTGGGAAGATCCCCTGAAGAAGGAAATGGCAACCCACTCCAGTATTCTTGCCTAGAGAATCCCATGGACAGAGGAGCCTGGTGGGCGACGGTCCACAGAGTTGCAAAGAGTCAGACACGACTGAGCGACTACACACACTACACACACACACACACACACACACACACGGCAGCTTGTGGGATCTTATTTCCCTGACCAGGGATCAAACTCAGGCACTAGAAGTGGAAGCAGCAAATCCTAAGCACTAGACTGCCAGGGAATTCCCTATCATTCTATTTTTTACCTTGGAAGAGAAACAAAACCTCTTAAAAAGTAGCAAAAGGTTAAATGGAATACCTAATACTAGAGAGGAGAGAAAGTGAAAGTCACTCAGTTGTGTCTGACTCTGCGACCCAATGGACTATACAGTCCATGGAATTCTCCAGGCCAGAATGCTGGAGTGGGTAGCCATTCCCTCCTCCAGGGGATGTTCCCAACCCAGGGATCAAACCCAGGTCTCCCACATTGCAGGGGAATTCTTTACCAGCTGAGCCAGCAGGGAAGCCCTAGAATACTAGAGTGGGTAGCCTATCCCTTCTCTAGCAGATCTTCCTGACCCAGGAATCAAACCGGGGTCTCCTGCATTGCAGGTGGATTCTTTACCAGCTGAGCTACCAGGGAGGACAGCCCTAATTACTCTAATTTTCATATACATAAAAGTACTAAAATCAACAAAATAATAATATCAGTTCTTTAGGAAAGTACCAATCCCTGGCTCAGATTAATATGGTTAATATGATTTCTTAGAATCAATGCTAAATACACTTATTTTATAACATAAAACAGACAATCCACATAAGGAAAAAATAACAGGTAAGTCTGCTTCAGGCCACAATTAAAATGCCCACAAATATTTAATATGATTGGAGAAAAACTAATAAAACTTTCACTCTGTTTCACATTCCATTTCTCATTCTGTGACTAATAATTGCTTATTGGTTTAGGTAAAAACTTATGGCTTTCGCCTTGAACTGGAATGTTGGGATATCTAGAGTAATAAATGGGAAATTAAATATAAAACATTTTTTAAATTGATGTTTTAGTACAGCTGGAAAGTATGTACACACACATACTCTCTCTCTCTCTCTCTCTCTCTCTCTCTCTCTCTCACACACACACACACACACACACACACACACACAAACACACACCGAAAACAAATGTACCATGATAGGAGGAACTGTTTACATTCAAGGTCAGGATTCTTACATTCTACCCTAGAATTTGTTTGGTGACCACATGTTAGGTTGGTATCTATACACCTGGTCCTGATACTCTGTCTAGAGTTGGTCTAACCCCAAAGTTCGATTGGGCACTTTCCAGAAAATGGGATATTCTGCAGTTTTCCCTTGGGAAGGAGAGAAAAGAAGAGTATGGATTGCAGGAATCTGGTTCTCCAACGTCAGTTCTGTATGGTGCTAGTTCTTCTGGGTATAGGGAACATTTCAGTGGTTCTTCCATCATAAATTTGGAAAACATTTCCCACTATAACTCTGCCCCATTGAAGTCACATTACCTATTAGCTTATAAAGGATCTGAAAATTCTTTGTAATAGTATGTTTACCCACAGAATGGTTTTCCCCCTAACATCTATTTATATCTTTTTGGGATGCATTGGCTTAAATTATAAGGTCCTGTAGAGCAAGTGCTCAATATGAATAGCCAAGGCCAGTGTCCAAAGGATTATGATCATTGATCAGTCATTTTGTGAATGGTGGGCCAAAGCTGTCAGTCCAAAATTTAAATTACAGATGTCCTGAATGATAGTGATGGAAGCATATTTTTAACATTTGAAGATAATACTAAAGTCTAAATCTACATAATGAACATTTTTTTTCTTAGCTATAAGGTTAAGTTCAGCCAATAGGGCAGAACTGAGCCTCTTAGACAAACCTGAAAAGTTTATTGCACACACAGATACTCAACATGTACACATATAAATACAATGTTTTTGTACATGGAAGCCATAATCAGGATGGGTGGCCAAGGTCTGTAAAATTGCTAATTTCCTGGGTGTAAGAATAAGAATTCAAGATAATATTGAAACATTCAACAAATGGTAGTGTAGAAGAAACAAGGAGTCTATTTCTTAGTTACAATGAAGGGCGAGGTGCAGGTTTAGAAAAATATTGTAAGAAGAATAAAAAGGTATTTAACAGTATCTCAACACAGAATCATAGTCCTTCCAAATGTATTCCTGTGTTTACTTGAGAGGATGATGTTTGCTGTGATAGTTATATATGGGGGGGATGGGATTAGCAGCTCTGTCTTTGATATTCAAGTTGAATTAGCAACAATATTATAGACAGAAGGGGGTTCAGAAAAAGTTTCATGTTTGTATGAAATGGACAGATCATCTCCTACCCTAAATCCCATGAATAATCCTCATTATCCTCTTTCAGCTTTTTTATCCAGAAAAAGAAAAGAATCATCTTTGTGCATTTATCCATTTGTTTAGAAAGTGACCTTCTAGGACTGCATCTTTGGCATGTTTTGGGTGGGTGTAAGCATCTTGGGGGTGTTCAACAAATGATGATAAAGAAGTTTAGATGAAGAGCACAAAGCCAGACAGTTAATAAGGTCCAATTCAGGATTCTTAATGCCCAAGTTTCTAGCAAAACCAACTCTCACTTACATCACTTTCAAACTGTGTCTGGGTTTTAAAGCATATTGATTTTGCTTCCTTAAGGTAATTTACTCAAGTAGTTCTGTTAAGTGTTGATTTGCTATGCCAGCAAATCTCACGCTGCATTATCATGGAAATACCAAATATTTTGAAGACATGTACAGTCAAAGACATGTTTTGTTCTATTATCTTTCCCTTGGCTGGGGAAAAAAGAGGACTTGCTATAGAATAGCAGGATTAGTGGATTGCAAAACGAATTACTCTTCATTCATGTGAAATCATGAACTTCTAGTTACTGTTTTCATATTCTGTCATGCATAACATTTTTACCAAATCTAGCCTGAAATTTATGCAAGTTATTAGTCATTATCACCTACAGTACAGGGCTCAAGTCAATGATATCAGCTCTCTTATTGGATATATTCTTTAAATTTCCAATCAAAGTGTCTGTATAGTCTATAACACATAAGATGCTTAGTTCACAGCCTTCCCAATATATTTTAGCGTTGCAGCTTCCAAGAGCTGATATTGGTGGCACCGCTAATAACTGTTATTGTTGTTTTGTCCCCAAGGCATGTCTGACTCTTTTGCAGCCCCATGGACTGTAGCCCAATGGACTCCTCTGTCCATATGATTTCCCAGGCAAGAATACTGGAATGGGTTGCCATTTCCTTCCCCAG
Source organism: Odocoileus virginianus (assembly GCF_023699985.2). Lineage (NCBI taxonomy): Eukaryota > Metazoa > Chordata > Mammalia > Artiodactyla > Cervidae > Odocoileus > Odocoileus virginianus. Next base: position 13,362,131 of record NC_069686.1, read on the forward strand.
GGCATCTTCCTGACCTAGGGATAGAACCTGAGTCTCCTGCATTGGCAAGGTGGGTTCTTTACCACTGAGCCACCAGAGAAGCCCATTAATAACTAATTTTTTCAAATTGACTGGTGCTACCACTTTTTCTAATCTCTGAAGAAATCCAAAAGCTCCCCCTGACTTGTCTGCTATCTTTCCCCTTCTATCCAAACCATCACCAAGTTAAGTTACACCAGAAGAGGAATTGCCTTTTCCTCACTATTTCTTACTACCATAGCCTATGCCAGGCCACATCTCCTGACTCCTGACCAATCTAACTTCTCCAGGTTCCCACTTTTGAATTTTTCTTACATACATTTCTGCCAGAATAGTCTTAGTAAAGTACCATTTATATTACCCTGTAGTAAATCTGACTACTCCAGACCATGGTAACTTCAAAGTATCCATAGCACTTATTTATAGCTCAATGCTTAATTAAGTATTCCCAGGTGATTTCATCTGAATTCATCTTATCTTCCTTGCTGCTGCTGCTGCTAAGTCGCTTCTGTCGTGTCCGACTCTGTGCGACCCCATAGACAGCAGCCCACCAGGCTCCACCATCCCTGGGATTCTCCAGACAAGAACACTGGAGTGCGTTGCCATTTCCTTCTCCAATGCATGAAAGTGAAAAGTGAAAGTGAAGTCGCTCAGTCGTGTCCGACTCTTCGCGACCCCATGGACTGCAGCCCACCAGGCTCCTCCATCCATGGGATTTTCCAGGCAAGAGCACTGGAGTGGGGTGCCATCGCCTTCTCCATAACTTCCTTGAGGAGACTGTGTTTCATGTTTTTGTTTTTTGTTTTTTTTTTCATTCAGCTGCTGTAGCCCTAACATAAGACTTGTTCAAGATCAACCCTCACGGTCAAATCCTAGCCAATTATTAACACTTTAAATGTGCCATAGAATATTCTGTGCTATGCTAAGAAGAGGTTGGTTCCCATACCTTTCTGTAGTCTTTCACTCATCAGATATTACCAAGCAATCTCTGTATATCGAGTATCATGCAATTACAAGAAATATAATCTTTGCCTTGAAGAAACTTGTAGGAGAGTCAAACAGTGTGCTGAGGACTTGGAATTGAAGTATGTGTGGGTGGGTGCTTTGGGTCAAACAGAGGAAACAAAACTAAATTAGACTGAGACTAATAAGGAGTGGAACATCATTGTCCAAATTGTGTTTCCCAGCTCACTAGTCCTGAAAAATTCTCCGTGAAAAAACAAAGAAGATGCTATGGTCAAATAAATGTGGGAAACACTGGCCAGTGTTACTTCTTTTCCCAAAGAGTCAGTCACAAAGCCCATTAGCACACTAACTGTCTAAAGAAACCTGTGGGAAACCCCAGGCATGAAATACAGATTCCCCAGTTATTGAGAGAGAAGTGGTGATTGAAACCTTCGGAATGGGTAAGGTCACTGAGGGACTGAAGATGAACAGAGGACTGGGGCCAAGGACAAGGAGAAAACCAACATTGAAGTGCAGTGTGACCCACAGGGAGGCTCAGGTGAGCTGGCCAGGGATGTGGAGATATCCCAAAACAAAGTGGAAAACCAGGGGCAGAGGGAGAGGAGAGAATTTCGAGGAAGAGTTGACCAGAAACATCAGAGGACTACATGAAGACATTAGAGTGTCCCCTGGATTTAGCAATCAAGTGTTTAGTAGGGACCTTGGCAAGAATGTCATCCAGAGAATGTTGGACAGAAGGGGATTGCAGTGGACTGGGGGCTGTGCGGAAAGCGAGACAGTAAGTGTGGATTAGACTTCTGAGAAATTTGGCTGTGAAGGGTTGGGATTAGTACAGGAAGAGAATAAGAATGTTGAACAAAGGTTATTTTACAATGAGGAAACTTGAACCCTTTTATATGCCAAGGGAAAAGAGCCCAGTAGGAAAGGTTAAGATACAGAGGAGCTGGCGTGAAAGGTGCTTGGTAAGGCGAGATAACTGAGAGATGGAGAAGGAGGCGAATCACAGGTGAGGCAGAAGTAGCCACTACAGGAAAGAGCTACCTTTTCTGCTGGGCGAAAAAGACAGGCTAAAAGAGAAAGTTATTAATAGCGTTAATGTTTTTTGAGGACCTACTCTGTGTCGGGTGTAAGTGGCTTACATAAGTTGCCTCATTTAATTCTTACAATAACCCTTCAGCATGAGCACTAGCATTTTGCAGATGAAGAAAATGCAATGTTGAAGAGAGTTGTCTCTTGTCATGTAGTGGAGTCAGGATGCAAAGTCAGGTTAAAAAAATAAAGGGTCTCTTGCCTAATGAAAACTTTCTAGGAAGGAAATTCTCCCTTAAATGTTCTCAACTTCTCAGAATTAAGTAGAAGATATGGCTATTTCCTGACAGTAAGCCAGAGTAAGTGGCAAGGTAAGGGAGATGAGGAATGGGACACCCATTGAAGTAGCTGTGGCGAAGAATGGGAAAGAGAGCCAATTAGGGACAAGTCAGTGAGTGACGCTGAAGCTGAGGCTCATGGTGTATTAGACTTCAGTTCCTGTGGTTTGTGACACCCCACCCCCCGCCTGCTATGCCATATCTATAGGAGGTGGTTTCTCTCCTATAGATATGAGCCAAAGGCTGACAGGGTCCAGAAGGAGTTGCTCTGATGGAGGAAACCAGAGATATCTGAGGGCATGGGGGAAATTTAAACTAGATCTTGCTGTATAAAACTGAGCAAATTTCAAGCCTAGTCTAGCAAGAAATCAATTGACATAGCACAAAAAGAAGAGCAAGCTTGGGGAAAAACTACATTCAGCTTTCAGGTGTGTTGATTTTGTGATGCCTAGAGTTTCACCACTTGGGAATATCTGGACTTGGGGGTTATCACCTAAAGGTAACAGTTCAAGATTTCACACACCAAGTTGCTGGCTCACAGAGACAGTGAAAAGGTATCACAAAGATATCCCAATTTCATCATTAAAAAGGACAGAAAGATAATATGGCCTCCTAATTGTGATCAGAGTAATAGAATGATACTGCCAAGCACCAGAGTAGAGTTCTCTGGCAATAAGACCAAGATGGAAGAGGAGATAAAAAACTTTGGTTATTCTCTTGAAACATCCCACACTCGCCTTCTCCCACAGAGTCCAAAATTCTGTTCTCTATATCTGTGTCTCTTTTTCTGTTTTGCATATAGGGTTATTGTTACCATCTTTCTAAATTCCATATATATGCATTAGTATACTGTATTGGTCTTTATCTTTATTTTTTTTTTAATTTATTTTTTTTCCATTTATTTTTATTAGTTGGAGGCTGATTACTTTACATCATTGCAGTGGTTTTTGTCATACATTGAAGTGAATTAGCCATGGATTTACATGTGTTCCCCATCCCGGTCCCCCCTCCCACCTCCCTCTCCACCCGATCCCTCTGGCTCTTCCCAGTGCACCAGGCCCAAGCACTTGTCTCATGCACCCAACCTGGGCTGGTGATCTGTTTCACCCTAGATAATATACATGTTTCGATGCTGTTCTCTTGAAACATCCCACCCTCGCCTTCTCCCACAGAGTCCTAAATTCTGTTCTTTATATCTGTGTCTCTTTTTCTGTCTTGCATATAGGGTTATTGTTACCATCTTTCTAAATTCCATATATATGCATTAGTATACTGTATTGGTCTTTATCTTTCTGGCTTACTTCACTCTGTATAATGGGCTCCAGTTTCATCCATCTCATTAGAACTGATTCAAATGAATTCTTTTTAACGTCTGAGTAATATTCCATGGTGTATATGTACCACAGCTTCCTTATCCATTCGTCTGCTGATGGACATCTAGGTTGCTTCCATGTCCTGACTATTATAAGCAGTGCTGCGACGAACATTAGGGTGCACGTGTCTCTTTAAGATCTGGTTTCCTCAGTGTGTATGCCCAGAAGTGGGATTGCTGGGTCATATGACAAAAACCACTATAATATTGTAAAGTAATTAGCCTCCAACTAATAAAAATAAATGAAGAAAAAAAAAAAAACCTTAGTTACTTGTAGGACATGGAGTTGGGTAGAATCATTGACAGAGCCATTTAAAGTGAATAAGAGATTGCATAAGGGGGTCTATGAAAGGTTTAAAGTTATGCAAAGGGAAGTAGCACCTGGAGCAATTGCAAAAGCAATTGCAAAAACGAAGCTCACGTCTTTCTCAAGTTTGCCTGGATCCAGCCTTGCAGGAAATTAGAGCAAAAGTATTCTGCGTTTGATGGCTAGGTCAAGATGATTGGGCAAGGCCCCGCAGCACCAGTGCTGGTTTCTTTTTTTCATGATCTCTTCTGCTACTATCTTTGTATTTCAGTTACAATGCTCTCCCAGTCTCACTGACACACTGCCTCACATACCCCTCTTGACCCTGAAAGTCTATTTTAAACGTAAAGAAACCTAAAAGTAACAAATTTGTAAAAGGAAATAATTTCACTATTTTGGAATAAGTTCCAAACCCTGTCTGTTCTGACCAAATCTTGAGCCTGCAACTTTAAATTCAGATGTGTGGCAGCAACCACCAAGAATGCTTTAGGAATAGTCCCTGGAGGTCAGGCTCGATAAAAGCCCCGCTCGGTCACATCTGCGAAGTGCGCACTGTAACACATTGCTGGTTCAGTTCAGTCCAGTCAACTCTTTGCCATGGACTGCAGCACGCCAGGCTTCCCTGTCCATCACCAACTCCCAGAGCTTACTCAAACTCACATCCATCAAGTTGGTGATGCCATCCTTTGCTGGTTTGGTGCCTTTATCTTACATTTGCACTTAGCCTTGAGCACAAACCTTTTTTCTTGGACCCTGCTTGCTGTAACTTAAAATTAGCTACCATAATCCAATTTCAACCCCATCTAAAAGAACAAAGACCCCAGAATTTTTCAATTCTAGTCTCAAGCTCACTGCTAGCTACACGCTATCAAAGGCAAGTCAGTCTCTTGGAGCCTTCCTTATTTCTTCACCTAAAAAAATAGAAGTAATATACTTGCTCCCCTTCTTCATGTGGTAACACTGAGAATCAAACCAGATCAGTATTAGATGGAAACATTATTTTATAAGATGACTATCATGATACAAAAATAAGGTATCATTACAGTTATAATTTATTAGTTGTGGTAATAATTGTTAATATTAATAATAGTAGGAAATATGAGAAAGAATTTATTTGCACACAGTCTCATGACATAATCCCCATGGGTTATGAACTAGGATCTTAATGAGTGTTAAAAGGCCCATCCATCTGGTACATCACTAAGTTCAGTAATGGGCAAGGAGAGAGAGAGAGGGAGAAAAAGTGGTAAGAAGAAAAGGAGGGATTGGGGAGGGGAAAGATGAGGAGAGAGTAAGAGAGAGAAGAAAGATGGAAGACAGAGCAGATGGAGAGAAAGGGGCAAAGAGAAGCCAGAGAAATAGGGAAAATGAGAAGGAAGGCCTTCCTTTGGCTTCTTAGTAATCAGGGTTACTTAGAGGTGGTTTTCAGAAGGGATTTTTCCATAAGAGGTCTTTGAAGTCATGACCTACTAATCTATTGTGTTTTGGATACATTCTGGTCTTCCACATGGCCCCTGGAGAAAGAAATACCAAAGAGGGCAGTTTTGATGGCAAGAAATAAAAATTTTTTAAATGAGCAAGGAAATAATCTGGCTCAGTGTGAGTCCCTATCTTGCCCGAGACCCAGTTTGGGGGAAAATGTTTATGGTTCCATTTTTTCAGACTCTAAATGAAATCAGTCACTCAGTCGTGTCCGACTCTGCGACCCCTTGGACTGTAGCATGGCAGGCTTCCCTGTCCATCACCAACACCCAAAGCTTGCTCAAACTCATGGGGCAAATGTGTGTTTTACAATATGTATTACCTATCTATTAAATTTTATTAAATTTTAAAATGTCAATGAGCAAATTGGCACAGCTTCTTGGGACTTTAATTGCTAATATCTGGGAAAAGTTGAAAAGTAACAAAGCAGATACTATTGTTGGATTTCTTATTTTAATTAGCAGCATAGAACTGATATGGTGAGGGAGGTTGGGGTTCAGAAAAGGGCAAGAGGGGAAAGAAACATATGCATCAAATAGGTATTAAAAGATTAAAAATTTCCATATTTCCTCTGTTTGGAAGAAACTCAGAGTTTAAGTTTTCTGATATTTCATAGGTTTTTTTAGTGGTGGTGATGGATCTGAAAAACACCTTAAAATATATATATCCAGGCTGACTCGTAGAGGAAAAAGATCCCATTCCTTCTATCTGTCTCTCTCACAAACACACACACACACACACACACACACACACACACACTCACATCATTAATAGTTTCTGAAGCAAGGAAATAATCTGGCTGAGTGTGAGCCCCTATTTTGCATGAGACTCAGGATGGGGGGAAAGTGTTTACAATTGCATTTTTCTTGTTTCTCACATACAAAAGGCTTATATTTCTCCTTTTTTGTGTGTTATGAAAAAGGAATTAGGTACAATATTAAGAAAGTTAAATTAATAACCTTCTATCTGTCAAGTGAAGTAAAAAATCTACCCCTAGGATTAATAATTTATACATTTTTCTTAGTTTAAATTATGTAAGTGAGCAAAAAAACCTCTATATATATGAAAATTAATAGATTGGTAAGAATGAAGCAAGGCTACCCTTTATAGAGAACTAAGACACTTGGAAAAAAATAAAAAGGGGACTGAGCTGGTTTCAGCTAAAAGATTAGCAGTCATTTCAGATAGCAGCTGAAAATGTGGAAAATGAAGTGGCACATATAAGTGTCTTCCTTGATGGTCCCAAATATCTGGAGACTAATTAATGTGCCCCTCACCATGATTCGTGGGAGCCCACTGCTCCACTCTGTTTAAATGAAGACAGGATCCTTTCATGCAGTGGAAACAGGGTGAGAAAGAGGTACATGCTCAGATGCTCACTTGTGTCCAATTCTGTGCGACACCATGCACTGCAGCCCTCCAGGCTCCTCCATCCATGGGATTCTCCAGGCAAGAATACTGGAGTGGGTTGCCATTTCCTCCTCCAACAGATCTTCCAGGAATTGAACCTGCAGCTCCTGCAGCTCCTGCATTGGCAGATAGATTCTTTACTACTGAGCCACCTGGGAAACCCATTTATATATGTGTGTGTGTGTGTGTGTGTGTGTGTGTAGTGTTCTTTTATGATTATAAAGTAATTATGAGAAATTTTTAATTAAAAAATTTAATTAATGTTTGTTGTAGAATAATTGAAATGTACTGAAAAAGATAAGGCAAAAATAAATAGTAGTTTCCAACTCTACATCCAGAAAGATGTGCTGATAGTTTTTTCTTATATAATTTCTTCCTAGTGTGTTTTTTTGTTTTTCTTTAATGCTAGACTGTCTTTGCTTAGTACAAGAAAAATACTTCCATTTGATGCTTTCAGCACTGGTGGACAAGAAATGAATAAAAAACACAAAAATAGAGGCAAAACAATAATGGCATCTAGTTGAACTGTGGGAAGCTGTACCAGCCTCCAGAACTAAGTATTCAAGAAAGAAGGCAGTTGTGAGAAATCAGCAGAGTGCAGTGGAAAGAGCACACAGAAGTTCTGTCCTAGTCCTGTCTGACTGTTACCTCACTCTGTGACCCTGGGGAAAGCATTTTCCTTCTCTAGCCTTTATTTCCTTCATCTTTAAAAGTCAGGCCTTGTAGTTCAGCAGTTCTGGAAAATTTGTAAGGTGTTTTTTGCCCTATGCTGCAAAGCGAGACAGCAGGCAGGAAGCTTTTAATCTAACCTAGTGCAGCTTGCAACATTCAATGAAATTCAGGTAAATTTTCACTATATCCCTGACATGCATTCATGAAATTTAAAGGAAAATAGTTTGCAAATTCTCAATTTAGTGGAATGGACCAGATGCTCCTCAAAGTTCCTCAGGCTCTGAAATTCTGTAACATAGCATCACCAAAAGTCAAGCGCATCTTTAAAATCCCTGCCTAAACCATTTCTGACCATTCTCACACTAAGAACAATCAGTAAATTTGTTGAGAGTCTAGAGGGACCCTACTTTCTAAGTAAACGGAAACCAGAGCTGAATAGTTTGTCAATTTAATTGTTATAACATATTCCCTAAATATCAAAGGCCAAGCTTTCACAAAATAGGGTAGTAAAAGTCTACCTTTATTCCAAACCTGTCTCCTCTGATCCTTCTCTCCTCAATCAGTTCCACCTCAGTCTAGGAATTCAGCAACCTGAAATTTTCATTTCCTATGAAAACTTATTGGAAAGTGGTAAATATGAGTCCTTTACAGCTTAGCATGTTTCTTCCAAGGATATTTGTACTAAATCTTTGTATGCAATTGCTTAATAAAAGGTTTTTCTTTCTGTTGAAGGAATTTCATATATCAATGAGTAGGTGGAGAAGGTATATTTAGAGGCAAGACAGAAGGACCTTCTTCAGTTCCCTAAATTCATACTAAATATGGGAAAGCTTTGTCTAAGAATCTTTCAAATTTGGGGAAAATGTGGACTATGTCTTTAATATGATCAGTCCTCCAAATTCACTAATAAGGACCTTTTCTTCACCCAGCCCCACTTGAAGCTGCATTTAAACATAGTGTTAACTTTTTAACAACTTATAGAAAGATTACCCAATTATGACAAGCCTTAAAAGAAATATAATATCAAATATTTTTTTCAAGTGGTAGAAAGAAGACTGGTCACTTTTTTCTCCTCTTGCAGTGAGGCTGAAAGAATTTAGGGAGGTGTCTCAATTTAAATGAATTAGAAATTGAATTAGTAATTTATATATTTATAAATAAATGACTCTTCTAAATTAGTGTTTTCCAACAGAACTTCTATGATGATGCAAATTCTGTATAATTGTACTGTCTAATAGGTAGCCATTGGCCCAGTGTGGTTATTGAATGCTTGAAATATGGCACTTGAGATTCAGAAACAGAATTTTTAATTTTTATTAAATTTTTATTCGTTTAAATTTAAATAGCATCATGTGGCTAGTGGATATCATTTTAGGCAGAACAGCTCTAAATGATTCTTTATGGAAGCTGTTTGGTGCCAAATACCCTATTCTGAACGTGACAAGGGAATTTCATCCAAATAAAGTGAATGTCTTTAGAACTTCAGGTTTATTCTAATTACATTGGTTGCCAAGGCAAAGGCAGTGGTAAGTGAGAAACAAGACCATCTACAGGACTTGCAGATGGAAACGCTATTAGAGGACAAGCTGGTATATTGCAGTTTAACTAGACCCAGATAGGCCTGAACCAGTCCCTGAGGGTGATCCAAGTAATGCCAACCCAATGCTTTTTTAAAGTTTTTTTAAATTTGTGTCTACTGTTAAGTTTTTTATGTTTCTGTGTTGACCCTTGTAACAGGATATCTTGAAAAGATCTATGACCAATGCCTTAAATCACAATTTTTTCTGACCAATGGAATTAAATTTTGATAGGATGTTACCGTCAGTCTTTAATTTCTATCCTGATTGAAACATTAAGGGAGTCCAGCCATTGCCTCTATACCTTTTGGAGCAATTAAGCTTGGCAGGGTCTCAGTTACCTGTGACTTGTAGCAACAAAGACAGTGACCTCCACAAGCTGCAGATGTCACTGTTTGCAAAGAGTACATAGGCGTGGAGATCCTAGGCAGGCTCACCATACCGACCCCCACTGCTCCAGGGAGAGAACTGAACTCATTAGAAGTTACAAAATTATGTTTATGTCTAGGGTTTAAAAAATAACTTTTTCCTTAGCTATGAAAGGTTAAGGATCCTGGAAAGGAAACCTGAGGCTTAGCCACCCTAGGTAAGAGTCCTAGGAGGCTGGGCTGAAGAATCTTAGATGAAACCAAGTCTTTGGCAAGGCTGCAGGGCTTCCTATGTTGTAAAGAAAGTTACGGGGAAACTGAGGACCTTAGTGAACGGATAATACTTGTTTTAGACAATAATAGCTGCTGATGTGAATAAAAACAGATGACAGGAATCACTTCCTACTCAGAAGCCCAGAGAGAAGAATACACATTTGGATCCTGTCTTAATTTAAAATTGAAACAGAGCAGAGAAGCCTCCGTAGTTGCCCTCAGTAATTGACTTTGTCTCTTTTCTTTCTCCCCCTAGATCTATATAAGATTCTGGGCTGTATTGCCCATACAACGTTAGACCAAAAATTACACTTGGAGCCCATGTTAAATTATCCCCTTACTTTAAAACAAAACCAAGACAGATGTATCAAGGGTCAACCAGTTACTACTAGAACTCTTGGCCCAGAACTTACTTCATATGCCACAAAGTTCCTGTTTCCACAGCAGTAACCAAGCCTCTATCTGTTCCCTATTTCCTTCTCTTTTCCATAATGAAAGCACAGGAGTTGGAGACTAAATTATGCTGAGAATATATAGCCCTCAGCATCTTGGGACAACCTGTTTTAACTTTGTTAACGCTTCAATTCAACAACAATTAACTGAGTGACTGAAAGCCTCAAGTCCTAGTAATAAGTGTTGTTACCACAGTTAAGAGCTTCAAACTAAAGAGTGATTTTATTGTCACCCTAAACAGGAAGGTCTGGGGAACTTGTCTAATATATTTTTCTGACTCAGTACAGTTCACTCATATTTACTCATCTTCCTTTTCTTTCTAGCTGATTACCGATTTCCTCTTTCCCTTTAGAGCGTCCTAGCATCCTTCCCTGTAATCTTTGTTTAGAGTTGAGCACGAGGTTCTAGAAAGGGAGTGTGGAAGCTGAGGGTGGAACCCCACAAGGCGAATCTTGACAAGTTTCTGTGTCCGGGGATTAGGAAAAGAATGACTGATTCTTGAAGTTCTGGTCTGACTTTGGGCCCGGCTTGGGAATGTGGGGATTCTGGCATGAAGGAAAAGAGAGTATAAGTGAAAACTGTGCAGAATTGTTAATATAACATCCAGTTCCTGCTTACAGAAATAATCTGATCCCTCTCACTGCTATGGAATACACGCATGTAGGCACACATGTGATCTTGTGAACCCATGCTGTCTTCAAAGTGCGCCCTCCTCCTCCCAGCATTTTTCCTGGACTCTCTCCAGTCCCACTGTCTCCACCCTAGCACAAGTCACCCTCATTTCTTTGCCCAGACTCTAGGCAGGCCTAGAGCCTGCTGACTGGCCTTTCCACACCTATATTTGTCTCACTTTGATCCTTTCTCCATTGTGCCCTCAGAATGACCCTTCAACAATATGTTGCTTCCTGGCATGCAAGGATAATGACCCAAGTTATGAATAAGGCCTACAAGGTCACGCATGAAGAGGCTTTCGCTCAGCCTTTTCACTCTTTGTGGGCCACCTACACTGGTGCTACCCCTAGCCTTGTTACCTCTGCCTTCAACCCTAACCCCAGACCCTGCATCCCTGCTTTTCCTTCGGAACTCAACTCAAATATCACTCTGTTTAGGGCCAGTTTACCTAATGTGCCAGACTAAGCCAGGGTCCCTGTCAGAAGTTCCCCTAACATCTCACACTTCTCTTTCACAATGCTTATTACCATTGCAATTGTATAGTTGGTTATTGTTTAAAGGACCATGGCTGCCTTGTCCACTGTTTTATCCCCGAGCATCTATCACCATGCCTAGCACAAAGCAGTGGCGGTAGGGGGCGGGAGTTGTTAAATATTTGTTGAGTGGCAATACCTGTGTCCTAAAGACCACATGGCCGCTTCCCTGATGTTGGGGTCCTTTAATGGACCGGAACCTTGTGGTACGGAGTCGACGATAAGAAAGTGAAAGAAAGAGGCTGATATCCCTTGGTTTACACAGAGGACCAATATTGTCCTTGACACAGGGCTTGCATCACTCACCAAGGTACCAGGCACCCTCTCGAGTGGGTCTTAGAAGCCCGGGCAGAAGAAGTGAGCACGACGGGTCTCCACGCTCCAGAAAGTCAGCCAGATAGAAGAGAGAGAGAAAGAGAGAGAGAGACAAAAAAAGACCCGGGGACCTAAGCTCTAATGAAACAAAGGTGCTTTAATGATTTTTCTATGAGTATATATAGGCTGTGGTACAAGAAACTTCTTTCGGGAATGATAGAGATCAGAAAACCAAACAACCTACAGCAACCGTTACCAAGGGAACAAGGGGTAATGTTAGTCACAAGGTCAGGACACAATCCATATCTCAAGAAAGGGGAACGAGACTAAGCAGTTTTGTCCTAAAGAGAGTGTTTACTAAAGGAGACCCAAGCCTGCCTCACAGAATGACCTCAGTCCCTGGGAGCAGCGTGCTGTTCCGCTTGAAGAGGGACAGAGGACTCATGGGAGACGGCTCGTAGGCATCCTCCCGTCAAACATTCCCCGACACCTGACACTGGTGTCTGCAGCAGAGAGAAGCCATCCTATTCTTATTGCGCCCTGTACTGTTATTCTTTTCACGTTCGTCTGGCTTGATTATTTTTGTCCTCTATGCTTTTACACTTTATTTCCAAAAGATGAGAAGGAACTCTTAGGTAGAATTGCAGCTGGCAGTTACAGCCACACCAGTGTTTTCAGAATACACGATATCCTTTCCCATTTCCTTTGTGAACTGAAACCACCAACAGTGTCGTGTGCCATGTCTTCAATTCTTATTCTCGTCAGCTGAAGTAATGTCTTTCAGGGCCTAGTCGCATGCCACTTTCCCTCTGAATGCCTGCCTGTTCTTAGAGTTTCTCTCCTCTTGCCACAGCATTTTTCTTTTACGCATTTGGAATTTGTTTTGGCTTTCTATAATAGTTGTTGATACTCAGCTATCTAACCTAAACTCTCTCAAGACACAGACTGCACTGATATATTATCTGAGTCACCTTTATATCTCAGCACCTAACACAATGTTGAACACTCATTAAATTAGATTTTTTTTTTTCCCCGCATAGATACAGTGCCAGAGTGACTAGAGCAAAGTCCTTTAGTCCTGTCAGATCCAGGGTTTGGTCCCTGGGTCAGGAAGATCTCCTGGAGGAAGAAGGCATGGCAACCCACTCCAGTATTCTTGCCTGGAGAATCCCATGGGCAGAGGAATGTGGTGGGTTCACAAAGAGTTGGACATGAGTCCAACTAAGCATGAGTCACATGCTAAGTGACTTAGCATGCATGCATGCATTGTCTCCTACTTCCATGAAGAAGTACAGAGAAGAGAAACACCCTGGCTTCTTCTCCCTTCCTGTGAAAGTTTTCCAAAACTCCGGAAGAAGAAGAATTTATGTTTTATATATATATATACATATGTATATGTATACATATATAATAAAAATATATACAGGACTTCCCTGGTGGCCAATGCAGAAGACATGGGTTCGATCCCGATCTGGGAAGATCCCACATGCTGTGGAGCAGCTAAGCCCTTGCCCCACAAGTACTGAGCCTGTGCTCTAGAGCCCAGGAGCCACAGCCGCCGAAGCCTGCATCCCTAGGGCCTGTGCTCTGCAATAAGAGAAGCCACTGCTAAGAGACATGCACACCTCAACTAGAGAGCAGCCCCCACTCACCACAGCTAGAGAAAAGCGTGTACCGCAACCAAGACCCAGCACAGAGAAGGAATAAATAAATAAATAATTATATATATATATATATATATATATATATATACACAAACTAATGCCAATTAATTCATATAAGGGTATCAGTTCAGTTGCTCAGTCACGTCCGACTCTTTGCGCCCCCATGGACGGCAGCACGCCAGGCTTCCTGCCCATCACCAACTCCCAGAGCATACTCAAATTCATGTCCATCGAGTTGGTGATGCCATCCAGCCATCTCATCCTCTGTCGTCCCCTTCTCCTCCTGCCCTTAATCTTTCCCAGCATCAGGGTCTTTTCCAAGGAGTCAGTTCTTCGAATCAGGTGACCAAAGTGTTGGAGTTTCAGCTTCATATGTAAGGGTAATAGTGTATGTTTGAAATCTCACTGCTCTTCTTCAATCAGTGATTCACATAAGAAGTTTAAAATGCCAGGGGCATGGAACTGGTATCTCAAAAAAAAAAAAAGAAGGGAAAAAAAAAGCAGTCTGCTGATAAATCAAACATGCTGAGTTGTTGATTCTGTTGGAGGAAGAAAAAACTTCCCTCTACCCTTTCTAGGTTTTTCTGACTGGTCTAAGAATTAAATTGAAATGAAACAGATTAACAAGGGAAAATCAAATGCAATTACATACTTATGGGAGCCCCATGAGAAAAATGAGACCCCAGGACAACTTAGACAATTGAGGCTTATATGCCATCTAAGAAAAGGAGAAGAGGGTAGGTAGGGGTTTGGGACTTCTGAGGGGAGGAAGAAAATTCACAGAGAAATAGAAAAACAAACATTTGGTAAACAATTGCCCTTATAGGCTCTTTTCATCTCCATTGTTGGAAATTTTTAATGAATCTCAGATTGAACTTTTAAAGGCCTCCTAAGGCTGAAAAAAACCAAACCAAGAACATGTCATCAGGCTTGTTTGCAATACTTATAAATTTGAGTAATTTCTTTCTTCTCAAGGTCACCCAAATAAACCTGAGATTTCTTATACTCGCTAGGAAGTGACCTTCATTACTTCATTAAGGTCGTTGGGAACCCTGTAAGCAACATATCAGGTGTCTGTTGTAGTTGTTGTTTAAGGGGCTTTATTGGCTCCATAAAGTCAACCTCTAGTTCCTTAAAGCCATCTGATCAAATGTGAGACTATGCATGACTTTCTCAAATATGGTTTCCAATCCAGAGCCTTGGTAATATAAAGTTAGTCGCTCAGCCGTGTCCGACTCTTTGCGAGCCTGTGGGCTGTAGCCCACCAGGCTCCTCTGTCACGGGATTCTCCAGGCAGGAATACTGGAGTGGGTTGCCATTTCCTTCTCCAGCAGATCTTACCCACCCAGGGATCAAACCTGGGTCTTCTGTATTTCAGGCAGATTCTTTACTGTCTGAGCCACCTGGGAAACCCTTGGTAATACAACCAGTTTCCAAATGTATTCTGCTGCAAGGAGAATAGATTCCTATTGAACTTGTGCAGATAGCTAAATTGCCATGAAAATAATAATACTTACTGAGAGTTTCTGAATCCTGAAGGGCTCAAGTTGAGAGAAAAAATAAAAGTCTCATCTTTGTTCACAAAAGCATCTTACAAATTGTTGATAGATTTAGAGAAAAGAGACAATGATTTCCTTATATCTGAAAAGTCAAAATATTTTTTTAAAAATCAGTAATGGTTCAAACAAAAAAGTCATAAAGAATTATAATCATCTTCATCAGTTTATTCATTCCATGTAATTAATTATGTGACTCTTCATCTTTTGTTAGAAGTTTATGAAGCTATCAGTTTCGGCATTAGGGTTCTGTAAATTCTTGTATAAGTCATTTCCAACTCTTTTGTGACCCCATGGACTGTAGCCTGGTCCAGCTCCTCTGTTCATGGGATTTCCCAGGCAAGAATACTGGAGTGGCTTGCCATTTCCTTCTCCAAGTGATCTTCTTGACCCAGGGATTGAAACTGCATCTCTTCCATTGGCAGACGGATTCTTTACTACTGAACCACGAGTGAAGTCCCAATTGTCAGCAGTACAGAAAGTTAAATAGTTGTAAGTAAAACTCAATTCTTGTGATGCTAACAAGATTCAATTTTAGGCTGTCAAAGACCTGATGGAGATAGTGTGAAGCACAGTTAATAAGACCTAAAGTCTCTACTTTCTAGGCAACAATTTTCATAAATTCTTATCAAGAGCAGACCAATAGACGAAAAAATTTTTTGCTTTTTTGGCAGAAAGAAATTAGGTTTTACTCAACATCACTCATTATCAGAGAAATGCAAATCAAAGCCACAGTGAGGTACCATATCACGCTGGTCAGAATGGCTGCCATCAAAAAGTCTACAAACAATAAACGCTGGAGAGGGTGTAGGGAAAAGGGAATCCTCTTACACTGTTGGTGGGAATGCAAACTAGTACAGCCACTATGGAGAACAGTGTGGAGATTCCTTACAAAACTGGAAATCGAACTCCTCTACGACCCAGCAATCCCACTGCTGGGCATACACACCGAGGAAACCAGATCTGAAAGAGACACGTGTACCCCAATGTTCATCACAGCACTGTTTATAATAGCCAGGACATGGAAGCAACCTAGATGGCCATCAGCAGACGAATGGATAAGAAAGCTGTGGTACATATACACAATGGAGTGTTACTCAGCTATTAAAGAAGAATGCATTTGAATCAGTTCTACTGTGGTGGATGAAATTGGAGCCTATTATACAGAGTGAAGTAAGTCAGAAAGAAAAACACCAATACAGTATATTAACGCACGTATATGGAATTTAGAAAGATGGTAACAACCCCATACATGAGACAGCAAAAGAGACACCGATATAAAGAACAGACTTTTGGACTCTGTGGGAGAAGTCAAGGGTGGGATGCTTTGAGAGAATAGCATTGAAACGTGTATATTACCATGTGTGAAATAGATGACCAGTCCAAGTTCGGTGCATGAAACAGGGCACTCACAGCCAGTGCACTGGGACAACCCAGAGGGATGGGATGGGGAGGGAGGGAGGAGGGGGTTCAGGGTTGGGGACACGTGTACACCCATGGCTGATTCATGTCAATGTATGGCAAAACCCACCACAAAATTGTAATTAGCCTCCAATCAAAATAAATGAATAAATTAAAAAAAAAGAAATTAGCTTTTAGTTTTACATAAATACACTATTGATGTTAAACCTTATGTCTGAAATCCTTATAATAAATCCATTCAATCTTATCTAGCCCAAACATGCACAAAATTCCTTTCCCAAGATTTCTTTTTCATAAAACTTTTACAATTTTCTATGTCCAGAGCTTGTCTTTTATTTTTCTCTTTTTCATTCTGGAATATTGGCTATATTTTAGGACACTTTGTTTTCCCTTAATAAAAATTCATCTCCTTACTTTATAACCTTTCTTACGCAAAAGTGCATTTCATTTTCCTTACATGCAGAATTGTTTCCCTTATTATATTTAGTAATTTTAATTACATATATCAACTAGAATTTTTAATCTTAGAAACTTTAATTTTTAATGAAAACTAAGTAAGCAATTATGAACTTTTACATTAGCATTTTTGTGAATTGGCAGGCTAATAAATATTTTTTATAATTTCCATAACATGTGTTTCTTATACTGTTTTTCAAAGCACAAGACTTGCTTACTAACAAACACAAATTTTTCTTTTAGTTCCTTTATAATAAGAAGTCAGAAGGAGATAAACCTATGTTCAATAATTAATGAAAAATATTTTATCTTATTTGGAAACGATCTAGTTATTCAATAAATTTACATTATTTAATTTAACTTAGCAAAACTCTATAGTTTCAAGTTGCCAAAAGATTTTGGAAGCTCTTTTTAAGTATACCTACAATAAAACAGAATTATTATATCTATTTAATGTGTTTGTTTTCAACAATTGTGATATGAAAATTTTGTCATGCCACATTTTTTTTTTTGCTAGCAAATTTTGTAGTAAGGATAAATTTGATGCTGAAAACTCATACTCTGTGACCAGTGCCAAATTGAGTCTCAGAGATAGAGTTTCGGGTGAAGCAGAAAAGAATAGCTTTATTTCTTTGTCAGTCAAAGAGGGACACAGTGGCCTCCTGCCCCAAACAACTGTGGGTCCCAACCTGGGAAAAACTGGTGAGGAGTTTTTATAGCAACGGTTCAAGGGTGGATTACTGATAAGATTAAAATCTGTGCAGGAATACTTAATTTATGTGTTTAATTCTAAATCAGTTGAACAGAGCTCTTTTTAAATTAATTTTGGCAACAAAATTAATTGGGTAAAATTTTGTTACCCAAAAACTGGATTTGCCTCTTGGTGGGTGTTAAAATAAAAGACAACCAGGTCAAAGATCAGAAGAATGAAGAACCTGTTACTCGCAACAAGTAAAGGGAAGACCAGGATCTTTCCCAAAGTGGCATCTCCCCAAAGAGCAAAACTGGGGAAGTTTTAAGTGAAGGGTATATGCATATTCATGAAGAGGCTGAAACAGAGGATAATTCAGCATAGAATTGGGGCAAAGGTTGACAGAGTCCCAGTTTTAGTTGATTGAAGTCATGAATGTTAAGAAGTTCAACATCATCATTCTGTCCTCTACCTGGATAGGACCCTTAGTTCCTACAGAACTCAAAGATGCATATCAGATTGTTATCTATATCCCTTGTGGAGGAACTAGAACTCTGTTTTATCACTGTACTATTGTTTCTTGAGTGCTTTTCCTTTGTTCCTGCATTCCCTCATTTCCCAGAAGATCACTAGTTACTGAGACCTTCTTCAACTGCGAACATTGTGGCCAGGCTTAGATCACAAAATGGCATAGGCCAAAATGGCTTCCTTTAAATATATATATATATATATATATAATTTCATTCTTTTTTATGGCCAAATAGTATTCCATTGTATATATGTACCACATCTTCTTTATCCATTCATCTGCTGATGGACTTTTAGGTCGTTCTCATGTCTTGGTTATTGTGAATAGTGCTGCTGTGAACAGAGGAGTACATGTTTCCTTTGAATTATAGTTTTGTCTGGATACATGCCCAGGAATGGGATTGCTGAGTAATATGGCAACTCTAGTTTTAGTTTTTTTTTATAAACCTCCATACAGCTTTCCATAGTGACTGCACCAATTTATATTCCCACCAACAGTATTGGAAGGTTCCCTTTTCTCGACATCCTCTGCAGTGTTTGTTATTTTGTAGACTTTTTTTTTAATGATGGCCCTTCTGGCCTATGTGAAATGGTACCTCAGTGTAGTTTTGATTTGCATTTCTCTAATAGCAATGTTGAGCTTCTTTTCTTGTGCCTGTTTGCCTTCTGTCTGTCTTCTCTGGCAAAATGTCTACTTAGTTCTTCTGCCCTTTTTTGATAGGGTTGTTTGGGGTTTTTTTTATTGTTGAGTTGTATAAGCTGTTTGTATACTTTGGAAATAAACCTTCGTAGGTTGTATCACTTGCAAATGTTTTCTGCCATTCCATAAGTTGTCTTTTTGTTTGTTTATGGTTTCCTTTGCTGTGCCAAAGCTTGTAAGCTTGATTAGGTTCTATTTGTTTATTTTTGCTTTTATGTCTATTGCCTTGAGAGACTGACCTAAGGAAACACTGGTATAATTTATGTCAGACAATATTTTTCCTATGTTTGCTTCTAGGAGTGTTATGAGGTCATGCCTTAAGGTCATGCTTAAAGGTCAAGTCTTTAAGCCACAAAATAGTTTCTGTTATGTCAAGATATCCATGCTTGGTTCTCTTTCTCTGGGGATCCCATACACTATCTGTTTACAATGCCATCTGAAGGTAGAAAAATATCACACATCTACAACATATAGATACAGACACACACAAACATATGCACAGATCTTATAGCTTTCATTTTTAGAAAATTTGTGAGAAAGGTACAGTAGTACAAAACTCACTAGTTTAAAAAAGAATGGTTTATAAAAGAACGTTTTGAAACAGCTCCCTAAAGTTTGCATTTCAAAGAATGGCTCTTAGGCCCTAAAGAAGATGCGGGTAGAAAATCTGTATCACAAAGGCACAATTTTGTGCCCTAGTAACAATAAACAGTTTGAGATGAATAAAGGAGGTTTGCAAGTGAAACTGTTAGTCTCTCAGTCTTCCTAATCCAGGGGTGGAACCCAGATCTCCTGCATTGCAAGTAGATTCTTTACCACCTGAGCCACCAAAGGGACTCAAAGGGAGGTTTGGGGTTTGCCAAAAGGACAGGTGAACTTCGAACCACTTTCTAGAGACACACCTCTGGCTCTGTAGTGATTTCCAAGGCAAAGACAGTTGTTTCTGGTTTTCCAATGAACTGGGCTGCAGCCTGAATGATGGAGATTGAACTGCCCTACTGACTATATTTTCTCCAATTTGCTTCTTTCCTCTGTCCTTTCCTCTAAAGTACATAGTTTCACTTTAGCTGAGGGGAGAAAGCCTAAAAAGTGTTCCCATCACAGTGTGAGTGTCAGCTGGGGTCATTCATTCTAAAGCGTTTTCCACATCTGGATTTGATTGCATTCCTGTGGCATCGGTTAACATGTTTTTATGTTTTTTTTTTTTTAATCACCGACAAGCTTCTAGTTAGATCTAGAGGTTTGATCTGATTCAGGTTTGAGTCTTTTTCCTTTTACAAAAATATTTCATGAGTTGTAATAAGCTATTCCATTAGGAGATAGTGATGTCTAGTGTCTTTCTTTTTATGTTAACAGTCCTCAATGGTAATTGCTATTTCCATTAGGGGTTTGCAAAATGGTGATATTCTAATTATATTTTTTCTTCTTACTTTATTATCTTCACTACTTCTATAATATCTATTTCAATAATTTCCCTGACCTCAATTATTTAACTCCCAGAAGGTAAAGCTCATAAGAGAAAGGCAGGCTAAATGCTTGATTCTTACCCTTTACTTACCAATTGTCAGAATAATGAGTTGGTTTACCATCATTCTCCAAAGGTGACCAACGAAATTCTTTTAAAAATGTCATTGTGATTTCATGGATTTTAACACACCTGATGTGTTTAATCAATTGCAGTTATTCTTACTGATGCTCAAACTGTGGGAACCTTTTCAAGCTGGTTCCTCAGTCTTTTCCACAATCTAGGCTGGCATAGTATTTATTTCTCTGAGTTTGTTCACTGTTTCTGGGCCTTTTCAGTGACTAGAACTAGGAAATAGAAGTTTAAAGGTAAAAATGCATTACAAGTTCACACTCATATTTTCAATACAAACTTAAAAAGTACAGAGTTTTACTTCTTTGGTTTTGTAGTTGTATTTCTTTTCTTTTTGCTAAAAATCTTGGTCCCTTCTTTTAGGATACTTTAATACTTATAAAATATTTACTGACAGTTCAGTAATCAAAGATGGTATAAGACTTTTTTGTTGGTTTTTTTATTTTGTCCTGAGGGTGTATCCCACTAGGAATCAAATTACATAAATTGTTGTTTTAATGTCACTGATACTCAAAATATTAACCAGTTGGAACTGTGATCTCCTCGATTCTGTCTCACCACAACAAAAATTTGAAGTGACGGACAGGTTGGTATTACAGCTCAGCTTTATCTGGCAAGCAAAGGAAGATGTATCCTCAAGGCGTGAGGGAGGTCAGACCCAAAAGAAGCAAAGAGAAGAGAAGCCAGGGACCCAATTTTGGCTCCTCTTTTTATACATTTTTTCTCCTCCACCTGAACCTGCCCTATGTAAATTGGGCTCGCCAGGAGGGCTGTTTGTTTTACCTGAGGTTCTCACTCTGGTCTTCCGACTTTCCTTTGTTCTATTTTTCACGGGCTTTTTCCCTTCTTTGTCTTTTAGCCACCGCCATTCCGGACGCCTTTCGCTATTCTACCTACCTAACAGAACCAATCAACCCCTCTATGCCATGATTTAACAATTTTAGGTGTTTAACTGTGGAGATGAGGAGGAAGGGTAGTATCTCAGGGCAGCCCCCGTTCACCAACCCATTTACCATTGCTCCAAGTAATTAGCCTCCAACTAATAAAAATAAATGAAAAAAAATTTTTTTTTCAAAAAAATAAAGAAAGAAAGAAAGAAAGAAAGAAAAACTGGGAATGCCATACTCTGTTATAAGCCTCTGTTATAAGCTTGTTATAAGCCTTTCTATCGTTGAATTCTCATCTAGCTTCAACAGGAACCTAGACAGATACCCTTTTCCTACTTCCTTACCCTTCTAGGTTTTATTTATACAGTTATCCAAAAATTTCACAATAATACAAATGATTATTTTATATGATTCTTGAAGTTCTGGCCAGTAAATTAAGCAAATACAGAAATATGAGTTATGACTATTAGGAAATTAAATTAACAATACTTAGATCCAATTATCATTAGACAAAACAAAATGAGCAAGAAAACCTTATGTAGAATAAGCAAAGTATGAGCAGAAATTTATAGGCCACACAAGGCTAAAAATCTGTTATAGTGTCACCAGCTATTGTGTTAGCAGGCCTGGATCAATTAGAAATTAAAATTGAAGTTAAATATAATTAATTACACAATTTTCTGATGTTTTTATCTACTATCACTAAAATTATTTTTAATGATTACTAGAGTGATTGTAATACTGCCTTCCCCAAAAGCTCTCTTTCCTAAGAACTGGTGGTCCCCTCCCCCTCTACCATCCGTGTGGTTGTAGGCAGAACTCTTCTTACTTACATGACCCCACTCCCCTGGTCACACCTTCAGGGTTCAGGGGTAAGCATCTGGCCTAACACAGTACCATCAGAGGCTTTCCTCTGAATTTTTCAAGCTGGAATCAAGAAAGAAAGTAAGCTACGTGGTTGTTAAAGAGCACTGAACCAAAGAAGCATCGTTATCCTTGTTTTATACTTTGTGGGGAAGTCCTGTCTGCAGTGGGAACAGATGCAGAGAGGAGCTGAGCCATCTGTCAAAAGGAGTTATGATGGCAGTGGGGTTCCTGCAGTCTGTGCCTAAGGCCCAGCTACAGCACTGCCCATCTCTTAGGTTGGTTTTTTTTTAACACTTTCTTGGAATCCATAAGCCAATAATTTCTAATTTTGCCAAAGCTAATTCAAATTGTGGTTTTGTCATGCTGGTGTGTATTGGTCTAATATAATATGTTGCATATACCAGATAGCTAATATATATATTTTATTTCTTTATTGGTTTGATTTCATGAATATTGTTAAAAGAGTAATTATAACCAACCTAAAATTTTATGTATCAAAAAGAATATCATCAGCTCAATGTCATTGTAGAGAAATTAAAATTTTATAATGAAATAAAATTGGAAAGTATATAATAAAGTGATATAAGCCTCATATTTTCAAAATAAAGCTTTCCATGTTCAAAGCAGCTAACTATAGGCCCCCTTTTACTGTACTTTCCCAAAGGATTTAAATTGCTCTTATCCACCTGATTTCCAAAGCAAAATTACCAAATGCTATCAATGTAACTTGTTCTGTGCTAAAGCAGGATTAGACAGTCTTGATCTGCTCACTGCCATTCCAATGTTTTCTGAAAAATGCAAAATTCCAATTTGTGGATGGTGATTTTGTCAAAAGTAAAAGTTCATCAGCTTATAGACTTGTGAAATAATTCATGTCTTTAAAATTTTGACAGTTCTAATGACCTGCAGGGAATTTTGGCCAAATTCCTTTCAATTTGATTTAGTTTTCTTACATCAGCACTGATTCAGGAAAATAGAAAGCAAACTACAAATGTAATTTTACACTTTCTGTTAGCCACACTAAGAAAAGAGTTTTAAAAAAATGTGAGATTAATTTTAATAATGTTTTATTTAACTAAAATTTTCCAGAATGTTATCACTTTAACATACAGTCAATATTTTTAAATTTCTGATGAAATATATTACATTATTTTTTCAAAGTCTAATGTGTATTTTATACTTACCATACATCTTAATTTAGAATAGCCAGATTTCAGTGCTCAAAAGCCTCATGTCGACAATGCAGCCTTAGATAAAAGTCACAGCTGGAGACAGTAACATTTTTTAGAGACTTACGCTGCCTTCCCCTTAAATTACACGATGAATACAACATTATTAACACAATGTTTACCACCTATAACTAGAAGGCCATTCCAAGTCTGAGGGGAAAATGTTGTATGATGCAGATTATAAAGATGCATTCAAATATTTAAAATTTTTATTCTAGTGTCTATCCTTCAACTCTCTTTTCCACATTTTGAAGAACAGAAAATGGTGTCACTTTTGTGTCATTATGAGTTTTGGATTAGATAATAAGGAAGAGTGGAATTGCCATTAAATGGCGTTTATTCCCACTTTCAGAAGTAATATGCTATTTTGGACAGGGCGCTAGCTTAAGAGTCTGACATGAGTTTTCATCCTGGCTATGCCATTAACAGGATGGCTTGCAACAGGTCAAGTCAATTCTTTGAACATTGTCTCATCTCTAAAATGAGGTTGGACTACGTTAGTAGCTTTAATCATACTCTCAGTCACCTAGGAATTTGTAAGGGAAGAGTAAGATGGAAATAGGTGAAATTTTTGCCACACACACACATACACTTCACCAGCATCAAGCACTGCAGGATCAAGTTTGTTTGTTTTATAAATTAATCTTCAGTGTAAACCCCCAAACTAATTAAATATTATAACCAGGGAATTTAATCATCTTCACTCTTCAACAATACATAAACTATGATATGGTATTTGCATCTTCTGGCCCATACCTAAAGGTCCTTTCATATACCTAGGTATTTTATCTTTCTTGATGTGATTTTGAATGGGATTTCTTTCTTTCTGTTTGTGATAATTCATTATTAGTGTATAGAAAAGTCAAGATTTCTGTATATGGATCTTGTATCCTGCAACTTTACTGAATTCATTTATTGGTTCCAATAGTTTTTTGGTGGAGATGTTAGGCTTTTTTGTATACAGTATCATGTCATCTGCAAATAATGACAGTTTTACTTCCCCTCTTCCAATCTGAATGCCTTTTATTTTTTTCTTGTCTGATTCCTATGATTAGTACTTCTAATAATATATTAAATAGAAGTGGTAAAAGTAGGCATTCTTGTCTTCTTCCTGATTTTAGAGAAAAAGCTTCAGCTTTTCATTGGTAAGTATGATGTTAGCTATGAGTTTCTCTGGTATGGTCTTAATTATGTTGAGATATATTCCCTCTATACCAACTTTGATGAGAGTTTTTATCATGAATGGATGCTAAATTTTGTCATATGATTTTTCTACATCTATTGAAATGATAGTATAATTTGTATCCTTCCTTTTGTTAATGTGGTGTATCACATTTGATTGATTTGCAGATACTGAAGCATCCTTGCTTCACTGGAATAAATCCCACTTGATCATAGTGTATGATCCTTTTTAATATACTGTTGAATTTGGTTTGCTATTATTTTGTTGAGGATTTTGCATCTATATTCATCAAAGATATTGTAACTTTCTCTTTTTGCATTGTCTTTGGTTTGGGTATCAGGGTAATAATGGCAGCCTCATGGAATAAATTTAGGAATGTTCCTTCCTCTTCAATTTTTTGGAGTTTGAGAAGGATAAATACTAGCTCTTCATTATATATTTGGTAGAATTCCCTGGTGAAGCCACCCAGTCCTGGACTTTTGTTTGATGGAAATTTTTGGTTACTGATTCAATTTCACTACTAGTGATCGGACTGTTCAGATTATCTATTTTCTCCTCATTCAGTATTTGAAGACTGTATTTTTTGACAAATCTATTGTTTCTTCTAGATTGTCCAGTTTATGGGCACATAGCTGTTCATAGCAGGTCCCAAGGTGCTGTGCAGAAGCCCGGAGGTTAACGTCTGAACTGGTTCTGTTCACTCTAAGTGTGAACTCTCACCCCTTCCAGCATTGTCACCTTTGAACCAAAGGAGAGCAGCACTGAAGCAAGAGGGGCTGGAGCTGGTGCGCAGTATAGGCTGAGGTGCTGGTTGGGTGATGCCAGTCACTAGTCAGTGAGGTCCAGACTGCTTCTAGAATGCTGTCTCTGTGAGTGCCAGCAATGGCTTTCTGTACCCTGTTCAGATGCAGTGCCAGGTTTAAGTTGACTCTGTCCCACCAGCGCACACTCTCCTTGGCAATGGCAATGGCACCCTTCCCTCTAGAGGGGAGATGCCCCAGAGCAAGAGGGGACAGTGTGGGTGCTTGATGTGGGCCAGAATGTGAACTGGGACGGTCTTGACACACCAGTCAAGAGTTTCAGATGGCTCCCAACCTGCTGACTTTGTGAGCGGCAGGAACGGCAGCCATCATCTCGTTCCGGTGCAGTGCCAGGTCTGAGCTGGCTCTGTTCCCCACCGCCGCACAGGCTCCTTGGCAGTGGCAGTCTTTGCCTAGTGGGCAGCTGCACTGGAGCTAGAGGACCCAGGCTGCGTGCTTGGCATGGGCTTGGGGCATATGCTGGGGCAGTCACGGGAAATCAGCCTGAATTCCAGAAAGTTTTGATCTGTTTCCTCCGCCTTGTTCCCGAGTAAACAAGTTTGTGTGGCTCCTCCTAGTGGAGTCTAGGTTTCTTACTACCCTCCTGTTAATCCCCCTGGTTCAAACCAGCTAAGGGGACTCACCTCCCCAGTGTTGGGCTTCAGAGCTAGGGTGCTTAATATGTGGTTCAAACCACTCACTCTTCTAGAAGGATCTCTGAGCCCATGATACTCCTGTCCTCCTCCATGTCCCCTCCTAGTGTTACAGATCCTGACCTGATCACGTCTCTTACTTTCCTACCTGACTCGTGTGGATCTTTTGTTTTACAGCTGTGATTATAGAAGTCTTTCTGCCAGTCTCCAATTGGTTTTCAGTGAGAATTACTCCACACATGGATGTATTTTTGATGTGTTCATTGATGGGAGGTGAGGGCCGCATCCTCCTTCTCCACCATCTTGATCTCTGTAACTGTAACTGAAGTCTGGATTAGCATCTCAACATATGTTCATGTAAGATCCCAAATAAGGAGGTGAATTTAACTTGTTTGCAAGTCGGCAAGCAACAAAAACAAGTGCTGGTTTATAGCTATCTCAACCCTAGGGCTAAAAGAGTTTCTTTTAACAATGTCACAGTTTGGATTTCAGTTCATGTTTTAAAATGATAATCTAGAGATTTCTTCTTGTTGATCTCATCAACTGAAGCAGCCAACCCCAGCACACAGCTCTTGATTCCTCATATCCTTCATATTGTTCTATGGCAATGACAGTTAGGTCCTCCAGGGGCTTGTCCTTAATGCCCACCATAGTCCTGATGTTCAGAGGCATTAATTTCTTTAGCTCTTTCACTGTAACAGGCCATGGGCTCCCAGTATCCCACCTTTGAATATTAATTGGGTTTTTATTATCTTCAAGGATAATGAGTCTCCAGGACTTCCCTGGTGGTCCAGTGATTAAGACTTTGCCTTCCAAGCAGTTTCAGTCCCTGGTCAGGGAGCTATGACCCCACACGCCTCACATCCAGACAATCAAAACATAAACAACAGAAGCAATATTGTAACAGATTCAATAAAGACTTTAAGAAAACATAGTGAATCTGGGTAATTATAGTTTCCTCATTTCTATAAGAGTCTATTGTCTATAATCAACTCCTCATTAACAACTTCTGTACATGTCAGGAGTCACAACTGCAAGCTGCCAATGCTAGGTAGCTTAAATAGACTGAAATTTGTTGGAAGGATGCCAGGTAGCTCCCAAGATAAGGTTAAAAACCAAGCTCAAGCAACAGATAACTCAGCCAAGGTAGCTAGTGACAGTGATACCACCAGGTATTCTCTTCTCCTGGGTTATTGACATCGCCACAGTCTCTGTATCACTCCCTCTGAATTCAATGGCAGAATCTCCCTGGATAAACTTCAGTTATATGCTGATGCCCTTGACATTTACAAGAAGGAAGATCTGCCCTTCCTCATTCGTATGCTAAGTAATACACACACATACCCAGACACACACGCGTGCATACACACATCGAGGCCACCATACTTACCTTTATTTCTGGACTTCATATTTTATTTTACTGGTCTGTTAGTGGTCTGTTGCTACCATGATATTGTTTCAATTTCAGTCATTTATATTTCTTTTAAAGTCTGATAACTCAAATTCCCTTCCTTCTGAAAAGATTAAAATTTTTTTGCTTGGTTCTTCTCAGCTTCATTTTTCTTGGTGAATTTCAGAACTCTTTTATCAAGATTCTAAGAATATGTAATTAGAATTTTAATTGGAATTTTATTGTATTTATGAACACTTTGAGGGAATAATTTTAAAGTTTACAGTGTTGATTCTTCTTATCCAAGAACATGGTATACCTCTCTATTTAAGCCTTCTTTTATTCTCTTTGTTATATAGTTGTCTTCATATAGATTTGACACATTTCTTAAGTTTATGTTTTTGTTGTTAGGGTAGATGGTATTGGTTCCATCATGTTTTCCTTTAAAAGAATGTCAAGTCCCTCTTTTTGCCCAACTAAAATCTTAACATCTTATAACTTTACTATGCAAATAGTTCTATGATTCTGATTCTCTACTAAGCTGTATTAACCATTGAGCTAAATTCTTGTTATGTTTATCCAGCTCCCACTATAGAATTAAATCTTATACTTTGTAGTATACATTTGAGTTTGAAAGTTAAAAGTTTGGAATGCTTTTCAGAGGAGTAAATTAAGGAAAACAAAATCAGAATTGGATAAATTTGAAGCCAGTTGCCACTGTGCTAATACTACAGTACCCCCTAGTGGACACAAAGAAACTTGGTTTTGTTTATACCAAGAATGACCCCAGTCTCTTCCACAGGCATTTAGAATCTGGAGGGGCCTTTGTGATCAAGTAGGTCAACATCCCTAGCTCCAAATAAGGAAACTGAGGAACAAAAAATAAATGATTGGTCCAAGTGTACATAACCAACCTAAGGCTAAAGTTCAAGATTCTTAACTCTCATTTCTCTTCCTTTCCCCTCCCTTTTTTTTCTTTCTTCCTTCTTTTTTGCATGTACCGTGCACCTATTATGAAGCAGAGTACTAAGAATACAAACATACAAAATAGCCTTTGCCTTCAAGTTTTCTTTCAAGCCTAATTTCTTTTAACACATTTCAGGGAATGAATTTGCAGGATGACCAAACTACTGTGTAAGCAAAGGTTCTCAATAATCCACAAGTTGACTCACAATGTGATTAATTCTTGAATCTGACCTGGAAAATACATTTGCAAATGTAGAAAATGACCTTGACCAAGTTCAGACCATTTCATTAAGAGAGAAGATTTTACAGATTTATAATTGAATTCTATTGCAAAAAAAAATAATGGCAGTAGACTATTGAAGATGTTTAAGTGTGCCCACCACCTAATCACAAACACGATCATTTGAATATACTTGATTGAACATATCCTTATTGAGGACCTACATGCAGGGCATATACTAAACACTGGGATTAGTATAATAAAGAAAACAGATATGGTCCCGTGGTTTCTGCTCTCATAAAGCTCACAGTCACCTGTGTGTGTGTATGTGTGCATGGGTAATTCTCAACATCCCAGGAACACCATTTTCCCCATTTCACTTTGGCAAGTCTTATTTTGATATTATGGAAATCAGGTAGTATGCAAATATTTTCTAAGATTACTCTGTCCCCACCGTAAGGGAAATGAATAATAAAGGTCTGGAATCAGACAGAACTGGAATTGAAACCCAGTTCCACCATTTACAACTACTAGACAAACTGGTTCACTTCTCTAGGTCCAAGTTGCTTCTATAAAATGAAAATAATATGTATCCTTTGTGAGGGATGATGTTTTATCATTATTCTTATTAATTTCTAAATAGAGACATTACTTCTTGAGTCAAAAGCATGAATTATATATTCTTTTTCCTAAAGTACAGATTAAAAAATCAAAAGAGAAACATCTCTATAATTCACACAGTTTCACAAAGAATGTCATTTTCCAGAATTAATATAGAAGATATTTATGACCATTGACATTTTCATTTTTTTAAAAAAATAAGGTAAAATCCTCCAACAATGGATGCTTCTACAAAAGCATTTCTTTAGTGCAATTTTCTTCCATGGATGAACATGGCCTTGTTCCACAGGAGCAAAGCTTATTATTTAAGTTATGATGAATAAAACTAGTATGATTATTGTTTAAGGGATCTTTTCATCAGTTCAGTTCAGTTGCTCAGTCGTGTCTGACTCTTTGCAACCCCGTGAACCACAGCACACCAAGCCTCCCTGTCCCATCACCAACTCCCAGAGTTTACCCAAACTCATGTCCATTGAGTCGGTGATGCCATCCAACCATCTCATCCTCTGTCGTTCCCTTCTCCTCCTTCCCTCAGTCTTTCCCAGCATCTACTGGTTTTTCCAGTAGTCATGTATGGATGTGAGAGTTGGACTATAAAGAAAGCTGAATGCAGAAGAATTGATGCTTTTAAACTGTGGTGTTGGAGAAGACTCTTGAGAGTCCCCTGCAAGGAGATCCAACCAGTCCATCCTAAAGGAAATCAGTCCTGGGTGTTCATTGGAAGGACTGATGTTGAAGCTGAAACTCCAATATTTTGGCCACCTGATGCGAAGAGGTGACTCATTTGAGAAGACCCTGATGCTGGGAAAGACTGAGGGCAGGAGGAGAAGAGGATGACAGAGAATGAGATGGTTGGATGGCATCAGTGACTCAATGGACATGAGTTTGGGTAAACTCTGGGAGTTGGTGATGGACAGGGAGGCCTGGCGTGCTATGGTTCATGGGGTCGCAAAGAGTTGGACACGACTGAGCGACTGAACTGAACTGAACTGAACTAGGTTGGTCATAGCTTTTCTTCCAAGGAGCAAGCGTCTTTTAATTTCATGGCTGTAATCACCATCTGCAGTGATTTTGGAGGCCCCCCCCCAAAATAAAGTCTGTCACTGTTTCCATTGTTTTCCCATCTATTTGCCATGAAGTGATGGGATGCCATGATCTTAGTTTTCTGAATGGTGAATTTTAAGCCAATTTTTTCACTCTCCTCTTTCGCTTTCATCAAGAGGCTCTTTAGTTCTTCGCTTTCTGCCTTAAGGGTGGTATCATCTGCATATCTGAGGTTATTGATATTTCTCCCAGTGATCTTGATTCTAGCTTGTGCTTCATCCAAGCCACTTGGTTTGCTTTAAATATTAGATTCATTTAAGATAGATAAAAATGCTGTTTACTGGCTGTTTTGTCAAGTAATCACCGTGTCACCAGATGTTGCACGGAAGCTTAGAGCCCAGGAAGTTAGCATGAAGGGAAAACTTCATTAATAGCATGGAAAGTGTGCATTAATAATGCAAGAAAGAAGAAGTGGCATGGACTTAGAAGATCTTTACATCAAAGCCCCACTAGGACTTTCTTTAAAACCTCCCTTTTCCTGGGGTCATTGAATCTCTGTATTAAACAATAAAACAAGGTCTACCAACAAGATGTTCACTAAAAAATCTGCTGACAGAGAGAGTGTAAAGAAAATGAAGGCCTCAACCTATGGCATTTCAAAGGGCTCAAGAGTACTCCAAAGAACACTAAATTGTTCATCTGTCGTGAACTGGACAGACTCTAAAATGTGACCTGTGACCTTTAAGCAAATAAAAAATCTCACCATGGGGAGTGAAAATAAATATGGTGTGTAAGTAAACCAACCTGAGGCCAAGTGGACCATGGTTCATGTTTAAGAAAAAATCAATTTGCAGTGATCAGAGTCCTTTATAAATTTTCTCTCTCTCTCTTTAACTGAAAACAAAAGTAGTAGGAAACTAAACACTGCATCTTTCCTTGAAGGAGGACCCTTTGATATTCCTTGGTTGAAATTAGTTAATCCTGTGATGACTCAGGGTGTTTTTTCCAAAACATCTCCTGGTGCTCTAAGGTTGCTGAATGCTTTTCCCAGGGCTCTAAGTTTAGACACAAAAGCAAGCCGTAAAGTGAACAGGCAGAGAGGCACAGAGATAGTGCAGGATATGAGGGAATGGAGGAAGCTGGGATGTTGAGAATCACCCAGCCACCAGCTTACATATGCCACAAGGGTCATACAGTCTCACACTATCCTGCCGATCAGCAGCCCTCAACTATAGCCTTTTCCTGGAGCCAACACCCAACTCACTTCTTCCTGAGGTGTGACACATCCAGGACAAAGCTGAGTCCTGAGAGGCCTGATTATTAATGCTCCTGCCTCAAGGCAGCTGCCGGCCCACCATCCCTCAGTCCCTGACATGTGCCGAGAGAGGCTCTTCAATGAGTTACCCTGTTAGGAATGGTCATCCTCATACCTGACTCAGTGTCCCACTTCTCCGTCTTCTCCTACGTTTTCCCTCTGTGACCCCAGGAATCCCATTCCATTGTCAACAAAGCCCCTGATGCCCCCAGCCTCTCCCCTGAGAAACCTGGTTTTTCCCCCAGACACACACTTTCTCTGCAGCCCTGGGCAGGTGGAAGCCGCCGGGTCAGGTTCTTCCTGTCATACGCTATCACGTCCATGGTCTTTAGTTCGGTCCCCTCTGAGACCCGGGCACCACAGCCATTACGTCACACTCTCTTCTCCAGTGGTCATCTACTGACCGCCTGGTCTTGCCCTTTATTTATGGAAGTTACTGGCAACAGACCCAAAGTGTGTCTTTTCATTCCCAGTTCTGCCAACAAGCTGGCCCGTTTGGTATGCCTGTGAGATTTTCTTGACCTCTCAGTTCCTTGAGTCCATCTCCAATTACCTTTTCCATTCTGCTTCAATCTCTCAACCCCATGGTCACTCTCAGACTTCGTCACCAGGAAACCACAGCACTGGGAATACCCTGGCAATCCAGTGGTTAGGACCCAAACCTGCACGGCTGTGGCCTAAGTTTGATCCCTGGCTGGGAAACTAAGATCCCCTGAAGCCATGTGGCAGTGTGAACAAAACAAAGAAAGAAAAAAAAACAAACCATAGCACCTCTGAACCCACGACTTTCTATTCCTCCAATCCTTCTCACTTGCTTATTTTCACTTTATCAGTTTTCCAAACTGATCATCTTTCTGTTTTCTTCTATCTCCTTATTTATCATCTACTTTCTGTCTCCTTTTCCTTCCCACCCAGGAAGGATTTCATACTTCATACATAAGCCTTTGACTAGAGTCCTCAACTCCATTGCAGCATTACACTTCAGTTTCATCTGCCTGACAAGACTTAGAACACATACCTCAAATCCAGTTGTCTGCTTTGACCATTCTTTCACCTGAGCTGCTCGACACTGTTGAGAAAGCCACATGGTCACATGGACGCTCATGGTCGGCAACATTAAGAAGGCCTTCATTGTGGCCTGCGGTCCTGTCACATTCCCCTTGTCTGCATAAGTTTTCTGAGTCCCCAGAGGGTATATTTCAAGAATTCTCCTCTCTCTCCAAACCTCCTTACCTGCCCTCTCTACCTTCTCAGTTTGTAATTTTATTTCCCACTCACTAAGGGAAGGGGAAATAAAAGTTATGAGATGTGAGCAGCCTCAGTTTTCCATGGCAACCTGTACATTACTTGCATTTTTACCCATCTTGCCCCTTACTATAAAAGAGGTTCTCCTTGCCCATCTTAAGGCCAATCTCTTGACCTGTGCTCTGGATTCTGTCTCCTCCTGACATCTCATTGACCTCACTCTGAGTTATTCTTTCTCACTCTTATCTTTATAGTCTACCTCTTCTTCTGTACTGGCTCCTTCTTTCTCAGGTTAAAACAAAGCCACATTCATCTCCACCCACAGCCCTGTCTTCCTTTTGCCAGTTAAACTTCTTATAGAAGCTGTCTCTATTCACTTTATTTTTTTTTAATATTTACTTATTTATTTGGTTGGTTGCACCTGGTCTTAGTTGCAGCAGGCAGGATCTTCAGTCTTCATTGCGGCAAGTGGGATCTTTACACAAGCCAGCTCTTAGTTGCAGCATGGAGGACCTAGTTCCCTCTCCAAGGATCAAACCCAGCCCCCCAAAACCCCACATTGGGAGTGCAGAGTCTTAGCCGTTGGACCACTGGGGAAGCCCTCTCAGGCATCTTCAGTTCTGTTCAGTTTAGTTGCTCAGTCGTGTCTGATTCTTTGTGAACCCATGGACTGCAGCACACCAGGCTTCCCTGTCCATCACCAACTCCCGGAGTTTACTCAGACTCCTGTCCATCAAGTCACTGATGCCATCCAACCATCTCATCCTCTGTCATCCCCTTCTCCTTCTGTCTTTAATCTTTTCCAGCATCAGGGTCTATTCAAATGAGTCAGTTCTTCACATCAGGTGGCCAAAATATTGGAGTTTCAGCTTCAACATCAGTCCTTCCAATGAACACCGAGGACTGATTTCCTTTAGGATGGAGTGGTTGGATATCCTTGCAGTCCAAGGGACTCTCAAGAGTCTTCTCCAACACCACAGTTCAAAAGCATCAATTCTTCTGCATTCAGCTTTCTTTATAGTCCAACTCTCACATCCATACATGACTACTGGAAAAACTATAGCCTTGACTAGACGGACCTTTGTTGGCAAAGTAATGTCTCTGCTTTTTAATATGCTGTCTAGGTTGGTCATAACTTTTCTTCTAAGTAGTAAGCATCTTTTCATTTCATGGCTGCAATCACCATCTTCAGTGATTTTGGAGCCCCTCAAAATAAAGTCTGACACTGTTTCCATTGTTTCTGCATCTATTTGCCATGAAGTGATGGGACCGGATGCCATGATCTTAGTTTTCTGAATGTTGAGTTTTCAGCCAACTTTTTCACTCTCCTCTTTCACTTTCATCAAGAGGCTCTTTAGTTCTTCACTTTCTGCCATAAGGGTGGTGTCCTCTGCATATCTGAGGTTATTGATGTTTCTCCCAGCAATCTTGATTCCAGTTTGTGCTTCATCCAGTCCAGCATTTCTCATGATGTACTCTGCATAGAAGTTAAATAAGCAGGATGACAGTATACAGCCTTGACGTACTCCTTTCCCGATTTGGAACCAGTTCATTGTTCCATGACCAGTTCTAACTGTTGCTTCTTGAACCTGCATACAGATTTCTTAAGAGGCAGGTAAGGTGATCTGGTATTCCCATCTCTTTAAGAATTTTCCACACCTTAAACTGAACTAATTTCCTCCTCAAACTGGTATCTCTTCGATTTCCCCTTTGAGTGACAAGTACTACTGTGTGCTCATTGATGCAGCCAGAAATTTGTGTTTGGTTCCTGACTGCTTTCTTTCCATCTTCTCTCTTGTCCATCTGCATTACCACGAACTCTTGATTCTGTTTCTCTAATCATTTTGCTTATCTCTTCCTCTCTACCACCGTCACACCTCACCTAACCCTGGTCTCTCTTTTTTCTTTTTTTTGATGTGGACTATTTAAAAAATCCTTATTGGAAAAAATAAATAAATAAATAAAAATAAAAAATCTTTATTGGATTTGTTACAGTATTGCTTCTGTTGTTTATGTTCTGGTTTTTGTTGGACTCTTAGCTCCCCGACCGGGGATTGAACCCTGCATTGGAAGGGGAAGTCTTAGCTATTGGGTGGCCAGGGAAGTCTCTCTGTTTCTGTTCTTCCTCTCAGATCATTCCCCACACAGTAAACATGTGCTTGTTATAAGCAAAGAATTTCAAAGATACAAAGTATGCAAAAACAAAACATTGTTTCATATAGTAAATTTAATATCTGAATCTGAACCTCCAGTCTTCTTCCTGGCAGACAACTTAATCTCTATTCTCTCAAGTAGATTCAGTGATTTGATGGAATCTGAGATTATTTTAAGTATTTCAGTTTAGAATTATTTCAGACTTTCTTTCCCTTCTTCCTGCCCCTTACTCTGGAGTCCCCTTGGGCTGAATACCCAAGGGAAGTGGAGAAGGGGATGGTGGTTTATGCCTGACTGGCTGCATCTGGCAGTGGAGTGAGAACTACCCATTTCATCTCTTCTGGGGCTGATCCTCGTGCTAGCACCAGCCAGCTGCTGATACTGCCGTTATCTGACCTCTTCACACAGCAGGGCCCAGTGGCTCCTCGAGGTTTTGGACCCTGCTGGCTCTGATGGTGGTGATAGGCTGGCATGCATATCCACTTCCCATGTAGCTTCACCTCTCAAAGGGGTAGCCACATTCCTGCAACCCCAAAGAGCAATCCAGGAACATTTTTTCCTTTGGTCCATCATATCCCCTTTCCAGATCAGGTCATTTCTTCTCCCCTTCCAGCACAGAGGGGGAAAAAAAAAATCAATTCACATTTATGCATTTGTGTGAATTGTTTAATCTCATTAGTTTAATCTCTGAGTTAAAGTGCAGAACCCTTTGAATTATGTAGCACAGTCTGGGTCTCTCAGTAGTAGACTGCCTCCTCAATAATCAATGTGGTTTTCACTCTACTAACAAAGAAGTCTGACAGAGTGTGTGTGCATGTGCATCTATGTGTCCGTGTGTGTCTTGGTGTGCTGGCAGGGTGCAGGTTAGTAGCTCAGAGCCCAAGGAGGGAGATGAACAGACAAAGTACATTCCATTAATACTTCACATATCATCCTGTCACATATTCTCTCAAAATCATAAATCTGATCAAGTCATTCACCCACTAAAAGACCATCTGTAGCTTCCCATTACCTTTAGGATAAAGTGTAAACTTTTAAACTTGACTTACAAGTTAAAATCTGTCCCCAGTTTATCT
This sequence comes from Odocoileus virginianus, assembly GCF_023699985.2. NCBI lineage: Eukaryota > Metazoa > Chordata > Mammalia > Artiodactyla > Cervidae > Odocoileus > Odocoileus virginianus. The sequence goes on from NC_069686.1 coordinate 13,398,180, forward strand.
CTACCATCTTATTTCCCACAATTTTCCCCCTTCTTTCAGTTCCTTTGGCTCACCATCCCCTCTTTTGCCTCTGAACTTTCTTCACCTTCCTAGATTTTCTCCATCTTTTCCCTACACCTGGCTAATACCTGCACATTCCTGTGACCTCCAGTTAAATGCCAACTCCCCCAGGAAGTCCTCTTTGACTCCCTCCCACCCTTGACTGTGATGTGTCCCTTCCAGGCACTCCAGTAAACTTCTCATGTCATTTCACTTACCACATCTTAGTTTGTTTTATTTGTCTGCTCTTCCACTAGACTATAAATTCTTTTAAGGCAAGATTGTCTGTCTGGATTACCCTCCAGCACCTAGCATGTGCCTGACATGTGGTAGGAGCTCAGTAGATGTTTGTTAAGTAAGAAATAAGTGAATGAATGAAGAATAATTGAACACACAGGCCAGATGTTAGCTGGCTTCATGTGTAGACTTTGCCTTACGGCAGGACTCAGTACTTGATTGTATTTCTCTAAAAGCAAGTCAACTCCACAAAGAAGAGGTAAGCAACGTAGATTTGACTGAAATTTTTATGAAGAGACAGAAAAGAGGGTTTAAATGCAAGCATTTCTATTCTCCCTTCAGTGTCCTTTGACTTGCAAACTTTGGGTCTCTCTCTCCTTTGAGTCTCCCCCCCCCCAATCCCAACTCATCCTTCCTTTCTCTAAGAAACTATCCCTCTGAGAAGACTGTTCAGTAAAAGTTGGAGAGAGATGCGGCTAGAATCAGTGAATGCCGTTTAGGAGACAGTTGGAAAAGGCCAGATAGAGACCAGTTGGAAAAGGCCGGGTAGAGACAGTGAAAGCCTGAATTAAGAAAAATGACAAAATAAAGAGGAGAGGATGAGTTTAGGAAATGTTTTAGAGGGAAGATCAATGGGATGTGGTTACTGGTTAGACTGGGGTAGGAGAGAAAAGAAAAGAATATAAGGCACATCCAAGGTATTAATGAATATAAAAGAAAGAGGAAGGAAGGAAGGAAATGATTGGAAAATAGGAAGATAATGAGTGAAAGGGTAGAAATGAAAGTGCCAAAGATTATATTTATTACCAAGAGAAGTAAGAGAGGGGCTTAAACAAGGGAGGACAACTATAAGAATTACTACCTCTTGAGAGTATAAGTGAAGTAAGAGACCAAAGTTGCAGTTGGCACTAGTCCACATAACTGCATGATTTTCTTTGACAGTTTGGGTTGTTAATAGTAAAAGCTGAGAAAATTGGTGGTAGACTGATCCAAGACTTGGAATTTTCTGGGATGATCTGCTGGAGCAGAAAGACCAAGGGGCAAAGGAATTGATTATGCTATGAAAAAAATGTTCAAAGTGAAAAACAATGGCTCAACAGTGATAAAAGTGAGCCAGAGCCAGGAAGGTACTGATAGACCGGGGAGGGGGGATGGCGGAGAAGAGGTGGAAGAGGAGCCAAGGCATTGAATGTTTTGATGTAGTGAAGAGTAAGTGAGAAAACCGACGTGCTGAGAAACAGATGTAGAGCAGAGGAGACCCATGTGAATCCGTGGACTCTGGGACTCAAGAAGAAAACAAACCTAGAAAAGAGAGGGTTACCTTCTTCCTCTGAGATGAGAGGGGAGGAGAAAAGGAAATACTTTGTTTAAATGTTTCTCAGCAGAGAAGCAGCAGAAAGAGGAGGACATTTTTAGAATCTTGATCTCTTCCATCATGCAAGATGGGAGTGATACACAGGAAGTGGGATTGTAGGAAAGACCAAGAAAATACAGTGGGAAAGCACCTATCTGGATTGGAAAATCAGACAATTGCCTGTTGGTAACGAGGGCTCAGCAGAAACAGTCGGTTGACATTGTCTTGGATCTGATTTCTCAATTTTCCCTAGCAACATCTTCTGTTTTAGAGCAGAAATAGAAAGTACATGGTAGATTTCACTTTGGGTGGGGAGTACAAAAAATAGGACTGAATGGAGGACCAAAGGGTAAAGGGCACTTATGAAGATTATTCCTGAAATTATCAACACTGGTAACAAGCTGAGAGGAAGACAGCAGGGCTGATGGGTCCTTGGAACAGTGGTGGATGAGGTAGCAGGGCTCACAATGAAGAGGACGAACAGAAAGTTCAATGGCCCTGATAAAAATTACACCAGAAAAAAAAAAAATTACACCAGAATCTTCCAGTCCAGTCTCCCAATAAATTAAAAAGGTGAATGCCCCTTTAAATCATTAACTAAACCAGCATTCAGATCCTGCAGGCTCTCCCAGCCTGGGCTGTTCTGCTTTGCCAGGAATCAATAAGCTTCTGTGAACCCTCCAGGGCAAGTGAGGCATGATCCATCTCCCCTGTCTGGACAAGCTTGATCTGGCCTCCCTCCTCCTGCTAAAGCAGGCCTGAAGTATGTGCTGGATTCTGTGTCTCAGACTAATTATCACATTCCAGAATGTTCCGGGATCCTGTTGATAGAGCCTTTCAGCTTTTAAAGGACCCTGCTCTAACGCTCCCTGGCTGTGCCCCTCACCACTGGATGAGGAGACTGGGGCCAAGAGGATGCACCCATTCAGAACCTACATTGATTCCCTCTACACCAGAGGTCCCCAACCTCCAGGATCTGATGCCCAATGATCTGAGGTGGAGCTGATATAATAGTAATCAAAATAAAGTTCACAATAAATGTAATGCACTTGAATCATCCCAAAACCATCCCTTCCCACCCCAGTCTGTGAATTGTCTTCCACGAACTGATTCCTGGTGCCAAAAAGATTGGGGACCACTGCTTCTAGACCAGACTCTGGGTACCTTGGACCATCCCAGAATTCCCTGCCCAAACAACCTCAGGCTCACTTTCCAGGCCAGTCTACACTTCCTCCCCAGTCCCATCCTTTCAAGGGCAGACCATGCCACCAGTACACTCACTCCTCAGCCTGAAGGTCCCCAGGGGATGTACACACAGCAGGGATGTGTGGGCCAGGGCATCCACACTCCTGCAAGAGAGGCCCTTCTCCGTCAGAGCCAGGGATGGGACAAGGAGAGGGGCAGCCTCAGCCTGGGATCCAGCTCACTCCATGCCTCCATGTCTTACCACAGGACTCCAAGGGGTTCAAGAATCAACCATTCAAACTTGATCTTGAGATCATGAGGGAGATAAAGTTACTAAGTTAAAAAAACAAAACATATTTTATTTGTAACATTTACACAGTTAGACATGAGATGTGTAAGAGTTCAGTTGCTCAGTCATGTCTAACTTTCTGTGACCCCTATTGACTATAGTCCCAGGTTCCTCTGTCCATAGGATTTTCCAGGCAAGAGTACTGAAGTGGGTTGTCATTTCTATCTCCAGGGGATCCTCCTGACTCAGGGATTGAAAGCATGTCTCCTGCATCTCCTGTATTGGCAGGCAGACTCCTTACCACTGAGCCACCTGGGAAGCCCTTAGACACAAGACGCAGACCTCTGTTTTGCAGTTTTCCTTGGTCTCACAAATGTCAGGGGCAGTCCTGGCTCCTAGTGTTTTATTTGCCGGTTGTGCAGAATAGCTCTTCAGAATTATTATTTTAAATTTATTTGATATATGCTGCTGCTGCTGCTAAGTCGCTTCAGTCGTGTCCGACTCTGTGTGACCCCACAGACGGCAGCCCACCAGGTTCCCCCGTCCCTGGGATTCTCCAGGCAAGAACACTGGAGTAGGTTGCCATTTCCTTCTCCAATACATGAAAATGAAAAGTGAAAGTGAAGTCGCTCAGTCGTGTCTGACTTGTAGCGACCTCATGGACTGCAGCCCACCAGGCTCCTCTGTCCATGGGCTTTTCCATGCAAGAGTACTGGAGGGGGTGCCATTGCCTTCTCCATATTTGACAGATAGTTCGGTCCAAATTTTATCCCAAGATGGTGAAAAATAGACATCCATTTAAAATCCTCTCTGGATTTCTATAAAGTTTTGGCAACCTAAGCTCTCCCCTAATTTTTGATATCATTTTTTGTCACTTGATAGAGCATGTTCCCCTGTTTTACTAATGTCTGTATTTAAGCTGAATTTTCTGAAAGAATCTGTGAACATTTCTATCCTACTGTATCATTCAAGGTACATAGCTCGGCCTTGAGTATAATCCCCATCCAATTAACATTGGGCTTCACTTGTGGCTCAGCTGGTGAAGAATCCGCCTGCAATGCAGGAGACCTGGGTTTGATCCCTGGGTTGGGAAGATCCCCCAGAAAAGGGAACGGCTGCCCACTCCAGTATTCTGGCCGGGAGAATTCCATGGACTGTATAGTCCATAGGGTCGCAAAGAGTTGGACGCGACTGAGCGACTTTCACCATAAACATCAGAATATGTCCTCGGTATATATCCCTTCTGCTTTTGAAGATGCCGTTTATTATATCTTTTTCATATGTTCCAGATGCCTACTGTTATATTCAATCTGACTAATGCTAAATTTGAGACCTGTCCTGCAAATCCATGCCTTATATCTTCTTTCCTTCATGATCAGGTCTTAATTAAAGGAATAGAATCAGGTAAAGCTGAAAATGCTTGGTCATTAAGAGAAGGGAAGGGAAATGACCTCTGGATTGCCTCACAGGGCCTACTGTTCTCATTCCACTCACACTCCGTGTCTTGAATCTCAGAGTGGAATGTGACCTCTTGGGAGAGTCTGTGCTTGGACCTTCCAGTAGTTTACAACCAGTCAACAAATCTCAAAGCTTTATTCAGTTCGAGAAATCAGTTCGAGAAGTGGGAGACTTGGTTTCAAAAAGAGTCAAAAGAGCATTGATCTCGGCTTGAGAAGACGCAAGTTCTTAACTCAAAACTACGATTACATCATTGCTTAAGTGACACAAGACACTGTTCTACATATTCTGACTATAAAGTGTGTGAGGAGGGGCAGAAGGGGTGAGAGAATTCATTTAGCTTTCTGTTTTCCACACTTACTAAACTGTGTAACCCTTTTCTTTTGCAGCAGTGGGTGAAATTAATATTCTAAGGAACACTCTTTTGGAAAAGTTAGAGTAAGTCAGTGGTTCTCCATAGGCAGGGGAAGTGGGGATTTTGTGCCCTCACCCAAGGACATGCGACAAGGTCTAGAGACATTCACAACTGAGGTGGCCAGGAATCCTGCTAAGTATCCTACAATGTATAGGACAGCTCCCGCCCCTCACCCTAGCCCTGGCCAACACCCAACTAAGAATTATCCTATCCAAAATTTCAGTACTAAGGAGTTGAGAAACTCTGGGCTAGATGAACTATCTCTAAATCTTCTTTTAACACTATATCGAAATGAAGTGTAATTTTTTAAAAAAAAACATTTTATTTCTCTTTTACTGGTCTGGGTGAATCTCTAGAACAATTTCCTTTCATGTGTTGGCTCCATATTTAAGCTGCTTTGATCTTATAGCATTTTCCTATCAATACATGCTTCTAAGATTGCCTTGGCAGAGAAAGAGAAAGCAAAATCATGCAGGGTCTTAAATGCTTTTATTTGGATGTGACAAATTCTCTTCTACTTCTGTAAAAAATAAGCAGTTTTGCTGAGATATAATTCATTTATCTGATAATTCACCCATTTGAAATGTAAGATTTAGTGATTTTTAGTATATTAACTGATATGTGCATTCATCACCACAGTCAATTTTAGAGAATTTTCATCACACCCAAAAGAAACCCTGTACCTATTAGCAGTTGCTCCCAATTTTCATCCGATACCCCTGCCCCAGCCCTAGGCAACCACTATCTATTTCCTATCTATAGATTTGTCTATTGCAGAAACATTACTATAAACAAAATCATGCAATATGTGGTCATTTGTGACTGGGTTTTTTTACTTCACTTAATGTTTTCAAGGTTCATTTGTGTTTCAGTGTGTATCAGCTTTCTTTTATTGCTGAATAATATTCCATTGTATGGATATACCAATTCATTTATTCATTTTTCAGTTGATGGAATTTGAGCTGTTTCTGCTTTTTAGATGCTACAAATAGTGCTGCTATGAACATTTCTATACAAGTTTTTGTGTGGACATATGATTTCATTTACTTTGGGTTGTATACCTAAAAAGGGAGTTGCTGGATCACAGGGTAGCTCTTTGTCTAGCCTTTTGAGAAAACCAGCCTGTTTTCCTAAGTGGCTGCACCATTTTGCAGTTACATTAGCAATGTATGAAAGTTCGATTTTCTCCAGTCCCTCAGCAACAGTTATTATCTGTCTTTTTCACGCTAGTCATCCTAGTGGGTGTGAAGGAAATCACCATGATTATGATTGCCCTTTTCCTGAAGGCTAATGATGTTATGGATCTTTTCATATGTTTATTGGCCATTTGTATATCTTCTTTGGAGAAATGTGTATTCAGATCTTTTGCCCATTCTTAAACTGGGTTGTCTCTTTACTGTAGAGTTTTAAATTTTTTTATGTATTCTAGATACAGATCTCATGCCAGATATCTAATTTGCAAATCTTTTCTCACCTTCTACAAGTTTTTTTGCTGGTGTCCTTTGAAACACAAAAGTTTTTAATTTTGCTGAATTCAAACGTACCTGTTTTCTTTCATTGCTTCTGCTTTTGGTGTTAATATCTAACCAGTCCTTGACTAAAGGCACATATTTATGCTTACATATTTTCTTCTAAACTGTAGAGGTTTAGCTCTTACGTTTCAGTCTTTGCTTTGGTGGGGCTAATTGTTGTATTAGGTAAAGGTCTAATTATATCCTTTTGCATGTGCTATCCAGTTGTCCCAAATGTTTTGTTGAAAAGACTATTCTTTCCTCATTTATTATCTTGGAACCCTTGTCAAAAACCAACTGACCATAAAAATGAACAAACAGAACAACCAGACCATAGTGTGAGGGTGTAAGAGTTTTTAGAATACTTTTTTTCCCCTAATATTTATAATTTCTTTGCTTAAGGGATAAGTAATAGGTTGTATCTCAGGCTACTGTGACACATTTAAACCAAAAGTTTCAGAATAGGGCTTCCCTGGTGGCTCAGTGGTAAAGAGTCTGCCTGCTAATGTAGCAGACGTGCAGAGACAGGCAACTCCTGAATCCCGAGTGCCCTGGAGCTGCTGCTCCACAACAGAAGCCACCACAGTGAGAGGCCTGAGCACAAAGCTGCTCACCGCGACTAGAGGAAAGCCCCATGCAGCAACAGAGACCCAGCACACCCAAAATAATACATTAAAAACCGAAAAAAATTATATTTGCAGCTGAAAGCATTCTTTCCTGTTAGAGGTGTTTCACCCAGACAGGAATTGTTGTTGTTCAGTCACTAAGTGGGGCTTCCCAGGTGGCGCTAGTGGCAAAGAACCTGCCTGCCAATGCAGCAGACTTAAGAGAGGAGAGGAGGGTTCGATCCCTGGGTCAGGAAGATCCCTGGAGGAGAGCATGGCAATCCACTCCAGTGTTCTTGCCTGGAGAATCCCATGGATAGAGGGGCCTGGTGGGCTACAGTCCATGGGGTCACAAAGAGTCAGACGCGACTGAAGTGACTGAGCTCACAGTCCTTAGGTTGTATACAGCTCTTTGCAACCCCATGGGCTGCAGCGCGCCAGGCTTCTCTGCCCTCCACTGTCTCTTGGAGTTCACTCAAATTCGTCTACTCAGGATAGAATAGTTGGTGATGCTTTCTCACCATATCATCCTCTGCTGTTCCCTTCTCTTTTTGCCTTCAATCTTTCCCAGCATCAGGGTAACAGAAAGCTAAATAAACTGCTGAACTGAGATCACACAAAGGATCATCTTAGTCATTGAGTATGTGTTCTAATTTCCCTCTTTCTGTCCTCATTTTTTCTTTTATCCAGAAAAGTAGCATTAACTTTTTCATAAAATGTGTGAGATCAGTCGTCTGTCTAATGTTGTTGGGCCCAGAATGTGTTTCTTAGCTAAAAGATCTCTTCACCCCACTTCCACACATGGAAAGAAATAAAACATGAGACTCTAATCTCATAAATGAGGAACAAGGGTTGTTTCCTCAAATGAAACGAGAATTTAAGATGAGAACATGTTTTGAGTTGAGATGGTTTTCATAAATCCTATCTAGGTTTATTTTATTCTTTACTGTATTTTGTTCCCATTTATACCAATGAATAATAGATTTAATTGTGTTCTATCATTTACATCATAAATATTTCCTCCAGGTTTGAGTGCTGTGAAGTGTTCCTTTAAACTTGAATGGGGATTAAACTTGGCAGTGATTTAAGGTAATTAATTCATATGTCAGTTGTTAGCAAGGTCCAGTAATTAAATTCTACTTTACAGTAAGTTATTAACTCTCCAATTAAAAAAAACTCTTTATCAACTTATCAGTTTTAGCTATTTATCCTGGTTGACAGATGAGATAGGGAAGCTCTTTATTGTACATAATCACCTCTGTACTTTCACCACTGAGCATTGGGGTCAAATGGAAGTCTAGGCTCTTCAAGGTCATAGTTTAAATATAGAATAAAACAGTTCAGGTCATTGGGGTTGGGGAAGGTGCCCTTGGATCTTGTTACCTTTGCAACACTGTCTCCTGAAATTTTGCAAAGAAAGTCTGATTTTGATCTGTTCAAAATGTTTAAACTTCCAAAGTAAAAACAGTCTAGACCAAGTATTTCATATTGAGGTCAGATATTAAACTGCTTTACGGTTCATGTTTTTCCCGGTATTACCTGTAGTCACCATGCCGTATGTTTTACATCCCCACAACTGATGGAAGTTTGTATACTCTCTTTGTACAATACTTTTTAAAAAGCTAACAACATTAAAAATATATAGTATTATATGCCAGTTACATCTCAATTTTTTAAATAAGTTTATTTATTTTCGGCTGCCCTGGGTCTTTGTTGCAGCACTCGAGCTTTCTCTGGTTATGAAGCAGGGGCTACTCATCATTGCTGCAGTACTTGGGCTTCTCATTGAGGTGGCTTCTCTTGTTGCAGTGGAGAAGGCACTGGCACCCCACTCCAGTACTCTTGCCTGGAGAATCCCATGGACGGAGGAGCCTGGTAGGCTGCAGTCCATGGCGTCGCTAAGGGTCGGACACGACTGAGCGGTTTCACTTGCACTTTCATGCATTGGAGAAGAAAATGGCAGCCCACTCCAGTGTTCTTGCCTGGAGACTCCCAGGGACGGCGGAGCCTGGTGGGCTGCCGTCTGTGGACGGCACACACAGTCGGACACGACTGGAGGGACTCAGCAGCCGCAGCAGCCCTTGTTGCAGAGCGCGGCTCTAGGTGCTCAGGCCTCAGCAGTCGTGGTGCGTGGGTTGAGCAGTTGTGTTGCACAGGCTTAGTTGTCCAGAGGCAAAGGAAATCCTCCCAGAGCAGGGGTGGAACCTGTGTCCACTGCACTGGCATGTGGATTTTTAGCCAATGGACTACAAGGGACGTCTTCAATTGTTTAAAGAGGAAAAATTAAGAAATGTTTAGACTCTTTAGATGCTCTCCTTGTGAACAGGCTAGGGGGATGAACTCTAGTTGAGTGTTAATGCCTGGGACACAACAGTGCAGACCTTTTATCTACAGGCCTAAACTGGCCACGTGTTTCCATCTCATGATAGCAAGTTTCCTTCCATTCCACTTTGTTTCTTGACCTGACATTTCGTTTCATTTATTTAGTTTGAAGGCAACCATAATGGACCCTTTGCTTTCCCCTGTTTGAGTTGTGGATGAACTGCTACCAAGGTCAGTTCAAGCCCAACTTTTTATCTGGTCAGCATGACTACACTAGTGGTTCCCAAGCCCAGCTGATCATCAGAATTACCTGGACTGCTTTAAAGAGCTTTCAGGCCTTACCCCAAATGTACTGAAATTGACTCTCTAGGGTAGAAAAGGGAATCTGTATGTTTCAAATCTTCCCAAAGTGTTTCTGATGTTCAGCCATGTTTGGGACATGTATAGGACCTCCTCCAGGTAATTAGAGATCCGTTGAGTGTGACCTTAAGGCATTACCTCTGAGAAGATGCCATTTGTAACACTTACCAGAAGATTCTGAAAAGACCAGAGGTTCCTATTTGCAGTCTGCCCTTACTGACAATCTACTACCTTGTCAAAGAGTTCAGTGCTCTTTCTCTATCACTCTCACTCCCTCAGGCTGTCCTGTGACTTATTTATCCTTTCAAGCTGCCCAGCAGTGGGAAGATAGACTTTGGTTCTATAGACCTGACATGGCCTCTTGGCTCAGCCTACTCTGTGGGTGCCCTTTGCTCTCTCTGTACAATGGAGATAAGATTGTCCTCCCAAGGGTGTTATGAAGACCAGAAGAATATGTTTATATTACACCCTGAACTGGGCATTACAACTTGTGTGATTTTACTTGTCCACCTCTATGCATAGGTTGGATAAATGAAGCTCGGTCATCAATTTTCCCTGATTGTAGCCCCTGGATTGCTCTGGGCAGTGTTTCTCAAAGTAAGGAACATAGATCACCTACATCTGAATAGGAAAGAGATAGGATAGAAATCTGCTCTTAGTCAGCTCTAACTTTCTCTACTTTTGAATTTTGATTGCAGTGTATCATACACACAGGAAAGTATATATTTTTTATAAGTGAAAGCTCATGAGCTGAAAACACTCATGAAACCAACACCCAGATGAAGAAATAGAGCATGACCGGCACCCCGGAAGCACGAGAACTTTGAGAAGCAGAGTCAGGGGAAGAGCCCCGCCGTGGAGCGCCCCTTTGCCGCAGTCGTGCTGTTGTCTTCCGAGCCAAATCCGTGGGCCACGTGAGCCCTCCCCGGTCTGAGACGCTGGGCCTGTGGCCTCGCATGAATCCTTAGTAGTGACGAGGCTTCCTTTGTGAGGAGGGTCACAGAGGGTGTCTGCATCATTTATATTCCTAGCATACACCCTAAACTGCTTAACACGAATGAATCCAGGTCCTGGCCAACAAGGCGTGGAGATCACTCATTGCCCGACAGCACTGCTTATTACCACACTCCAGCATTTTCTCACGGAAGGGTGAATGAGGTGGATTCTAGTGTAATTACCTTTGTGTAATTGAAAACTAAATCACTGAGGACTGCATAGTTTAAATATCCATTTAAATACTTCCATTTTATTGCATTTATTTTTGCAGGACATGCTACTACCAAATAGGCTATTAATTTTTCTAGCAGATTAAAATCTGCATGGATACATTAAAAACCAGTACAGCTCAAACAGATGCCTCCTATTTTTTTCAGAAATCATTAGAGAGAGCTTGTGTTTTCCTGTAATCTAGGCTATTCAAATAATCTATTAGACCAAGACCTATAATAATAACAAGATCTATAGGGCTTGCCCAAAAGAGATCAGGTTTTTCTATGCAATACAATTTAGGCAAGATTTTAAATAGAAGCACAAGAGCCTGTGGTGCCTTTGCCTATATCTCCTCAAATTTTAACTTGTATACAGATCACTTGGGGGGGGGGGGTTGTTAAAATGCTAATTCTGACTTTATGGGTCTCAAGGCGGGAGATTCTGTATTTCTGACAGGTTCCCAGGTGCTGATGCTGCTGGTCTGAGGACCACACCTTGAGGAACAAGAGTACTCAGAATAAGCACTGACTAGAAGCCCGGGTGCAGATCTGAGGTTCATTTCCTGGCTTATAGACTATTTCTAACTCCCTTCTAACTGTACAAATCCACTATTCAATAACTCCTCTATGCTTATTAGCTCATTTCTCTTTAGGCTTCTGATTCTCATTGTTATAAACTGTTGTATTAGATACTGTTGTGTTTTGGAGGGCCAGGTAAAAACTCTTACTTATGGCTGAAAAGTTTTGTTTTTCAATCTTCTGCAATTCTGCCCCAATCCATGGGAATTTTGGCTAATAATAACATAATTCTGGGCTTGGACCATAAACTAAACTTGAGTCAGCAGTGTCAGGCTTTGGTTAGATAAGCAAGTGTGAACCTGGGAGTGTAATGAAAAGAAAAGAGCAGTTAATCCTACCAGTATAGGCAGTCCTTATATGAATACTTTACTCAAACATCCACAATTAGGAAGAGCTGCAGAACATGTAAAGAAAATTTCAAAGAACTGGCATTATGTAGCTTGTGAAGAGAGAACAAAGGATGCCTTAAGAATCATTTTTGAATGACACCTAAAACCAGCAATCCTCTGAAGTAAATGGCTTTGCAGTGCAATAGAATAGATTTCGGTAGCTCTAAAGCAGAACTTTCTCACGAGAATGATGATCCTAGGTAGTAAGATTGCCAATGATAATTTTTTTTTCCCAAAGACTTCAAACCAATCCTCACTATATTGCCCATCAGTTGTAACACTAGCTGATATATTGACTGGGGTTCTGTTCAGACACTGCTCTACATATTGAATACAAAGAATTAAATATGATCACAAAACTATCAGGAAGGCTGTCCTCAAGCTTCAGGCCAGACCACACAGCAACAGCCTCGAGGTCAGAAAGCTATGGACACTGCTGCCAGCGCCACAGCCTCTTCTCAGCAGTGGCGGGGGTGGCAGTACTGAGGCAGAAAACGTCTAGCCGTTGACAATTATTTCTAATATCGCATGGACATCAACACCGAGGAGGGGAAACTAACAGGTAGGGAAAATGGCACCCATCTTCCTTTTACCTTCCAAATCTCACTTCACTGTGTCTGATTGGCAAAATCTAGTTTACATGAAACTATAATGTTTTTTAACTGTAAGTCAGTATTTATTGAAGTATAACATACACACAGAAATCACACAAATCACAACCAGCCAGCTTGATGAACTTTCCTAAGTGAACACACCCATGTAATCAGCACCCAGATTGGGAGATGGAAATTTCTGGCACCTAGAAGTACCCATTATGTTCTTTCTTAGTCATTGTCCCCCTTAAAGGATGGTGTCTAACATCATAAAACAATTCTGCCTATTTTTGAACTTATAGAAACTAGAATGATCTAGTATATACTCTTTTATGACTGGATCTTCTCAGTATTTTTGTGAGATTTATCCATGCATTGCTATATGTTATTGCACTGGATGAATATAACAAAATCTATGTATTCTACTGCAGATGGACATTTGGATTATTTCCAGTTTGGTTATTACAAATAGTGCTGCTATGAAAATAACATGTATGCATTTCAGCTAGATTTAAAAGAATGGAATTTCTGCATACACCCCGAGGAAACCAGTATTGAAAGAGACACAGGTACCCCAATGTTCATTGCAGCACTGTTTACAACAGCTAGGACATGGAAGCAACCTAGATGTCCATGGGCAGGATGAATGGATAAGGAAGTTGTGGTACATATACCCAGTGGAATATTACTCAGCTATAAAAAAGGAACACGTTTGAGTCAGTGCTAATGAGGTGGATGAAACTGGAGCCTATTATACAGAGTGAAGTAAGTCAGAAAAAGAAAGACAAATGCTGTATATTAATGCATTTATATGGAATTCAGAAAGACAGTAACAACGGTCTTACATGCGGAGCAGCAAAGGAGACACAGGTGGACTCAGTGGGAGAAGGCAAAGGTGGGACGATTTGACAGGAGAGCATTGAAGCACATATACTACCGTATGGAAAACAGAAGGCCAGTGCAAGTTCGATGCACGAAGCAGGGCACCCAAAGACAACCAGGGGGAACCCAGAGGGATAGGGTGAGGAGGGAGGTGGGAGCGGGGCTCAGGATGGCGGGGGGCACATGTATATCTGTGGCCAATTCATGCTGGTATATGGCCAAATCTAGCACAGTATTGTAAAGTAATTATCCTCCAATTAAAATAAATAATTTTTAAAATGAAATTTCTGGGTTATAGGAAATGCATAGCTCAAGTAGATATTGCCAGACAGTTTTCCAAAGTAATGAATGTGCCACATCCTTATCAAAATTTATATTTTCCATCTTTTACATTTTAGCCATTCTGTTGAAAGACTAATGCAATATATTGAAATCATATTGTGGTTTTAATTTTTATTTACCTTGATATCTAACAAGCAAAGCACCACTTTTTATGTTTGTTGGCCACTTGAATATTTTCTTCCGCGAAGTGCCTGTCCAACTCTTTCACCCAATTTTCTATTAGCTTATCTGATTTTTCTTGTTCCTTGTGGTTCTTTATTCTGAGTATGTGGAGAAGGAGATGGCAACCTACTCCAGTATTTTTACCTGGAAAATCCCATAACGTGAAGGGCTACAGTCCATGGGGTCACAAGAGTCAGACATGACTTAGTAACTAAACCACCACCACCATCATTCTGAATATGAGTCTTTTTTTGGGTATTGTTGTTGTTATTGTTGAGTTGGTAAGTCTTGTCCGACACTTTTGTGACCCTATGGATTATAGCCCACCAAGACTCCTCTGTCCGTGGGATTTTCCAGGCAAGAATACTGGCGTGGATTGCCATTTCCTCCTCCAGGGGATGTTCCCGACCAAGGGATCGAATCTATGTTCCCTGCATTGGCAGGCTAATTCTTTACCACTGTTTGCTGGATATATGTATCAGGAACACCTTTTGCCTCTCTGTGGCTTGTTTTTTCACTCCTCTAATAATGTCTTCTGATGAAGATGTTCATAATTTTGATGTAGTTCAGTTTATCAGAGGTTTTCCTTTATGGTCCATTTATTTTGTGAGCATCTGGTTTAAGACTGCTGACTCCAAGGTCATGAATGTTTTCTCCTATGTTTTCTAGTGAAAGCTTGTTTCTCCTATGTCTTCTTGTGAAAGCTTGCTTTGCTGTTGACATCGCAATTGATAATTCATCTGACACTGATTTTTGTTTATGATCAAAGTAGGAAATACAGTTTTGAGGCTTCCAATTCCTATAATACTGTGCAGGGGGGATGGGATATCTATAGAAGTTGGTGAAAATGAAGCTGAGTGCCAAGAGACCATACCTAATCCTGTTAACCTAAGCAAGTTTTTACACTATAAAACATGGAGCTCCAAACTGAATTTTCCTGAACCTCTGTTCAGGATGACTTTCTGTGATAGCGGTTTTCCAGATCCCACCCCTCCCTAAAGGCCACAGTCCATCTTGGGCAGTTGCTTTGCTTCTTCTCCTTACCTTGCCTCTTGGAAGGTCATTGTTGTTGCAAGAGCACTGTGTTCTTTTTCAAAACTTACAGCAAGAACTGATCTGCTTTCTAACAAGTGAAAAGAAATCCAAGGTTAGACTTGGTGAGTAAACGTGAATGTTAGGATACTTTGAAAGATTTGTAGTTTTGTTATTCAATCTAAGCAAGTGCAGTTAAGTATGAGACATTGTTCTAAAAGGCTTAAGGGCCTGGAAACAATGTCAGGGTCCATCAGTGGATGAATGGATAAAAAATTGTGAGATATATAATACTCCACTATATATATTCAGCCATAAAAAAGAAGAAACCCTGCCATTTACAGTAACATGGATGGACCTTGAAGGCATTGGGCTGAGTGATATATGTGAGAGAGAGACACACAACTGTATGAACTCACTTGTATATACAATCTCTGCCAAAAAAAAAAAACTCATAGCAAAAGAAATCATATGTGGTTTTCAGAGTGGGTTGGGCTGGGGGAAGAGAAATTTAAGGAAAGTAGTCAAAAAGAACTAACTTCCAGCTATAAGATAAATAAGTACTTGGAATGTAATGTACAGCATGATGGTTACAGTTAACATTGCTGTATGATATATAGGAAAATCATCAATAAGAGTAAATCCCAAGAGCTCTCATCCCAAGGAAAATAATTTTTTTTTTCTTTTTCCTTTGATGGTATCTATATGCAATGATGCATGCTGACTAAACTTATTGCAGTGATCATGTCACAACATATGTAAATCAAACTATCATGCAAAACACCTTAAACTTATGCAGATGTATGTCATTATATCTCAGTAAAACTAGAGAAAATAAATAAAAGGCTTGAGGAAAAAGTGAGTTCTCCTAAGTGGGGTCCATCACCCTTTCTCTCCCCACTTACAGGAACAACCACCCCTGGCATTTTTTTCTTCAGGTGGAACAATTGATGGTTCAATCTGATGTAAGGTATTATACAAAGGAAGTTTTGAAACAAGCTCCCTACAACCAGACTTCTCCCCATAAGATCCTGCTCAAGAAATTACAGGGTGATCCTTGGAACAACAAAGTGTATCTGGAGCAAAATACATGAACAGCCATGGGTGTGTTTGATGGCTTTTTCCTCTCCCAGAAGTGGCATACATCATACTCTGCTACTGACCCCCGAAGGGCCCACCTCCACCCCACAGTCTCTCGGGGTTCAGTGGGTCTTAGGTTGCAGTTTCCCAGTGTTCACTCAGGCTTCCACAGGGATTTGGATAAGGAGGCAATCTTTGGGAAACTGAAATGCCGTTTTAGACTCAATATAGTTTTGATAGATTTTGTGGATGAATCTGATACCTAATCACTAAATGAAAGGTTTTATGGGGCAATATGTACATGTCCCCCAAAAAACAGTTTTGGAAACTAATCTGGCTATACTCCTTGATTGTTAACCATGTTGCATTCTTTGCATTTCTCGGGTAATTTACCTTGTAAACCTGACTATCTTAAGTGGGACTTCTGGTATTTGTTTTCTCTGTTCTTTTCTCTTGGAGGTGGATGTCTCTGTTCTGATGCCAATTCTCAACTTGAGCAAATCAGTGCCTCTGGAAAACAGATCTCTCTGATAGGGATCGTTTAAGACTTTACAGCAGTGTTTTGCAAAGTTCTGATTACCTTTATTTATCTGGAATCTCCTGAAAATTAATCCCAAATTAGCTGAATGTAAGATGACTTACCGTGAAAGCTAGTTTTACTAGTACATTTCATCCTAGATTTCTGTGACCATGATTTTAGTCCTAGAGAAAAGTAAATTGGCACCATTTTCTCCATCTCATCATGAAGTCATGGTACAGGAACCTGATCAAACGGTCCAAGATTCCTGATAGAGAAAGCAGAATGTCAGGGCTTCATAAGAAGCATAGAAGCCCTAATGCAGAGAGTGATCTCATTGCTTAGTCCTTAGATTAGGAGCAGTTTCAGTAGGATGAAATCCCTGGGCACAACACTTGCAAAGAAGGAGAGCGGACTGGCGTGAGTGATAAACCCAAGCTTTATCTTGAGCCATTTAAAAAATTCCATCCATCTCAATTTTGTTATTTGTGAGATGGGGCCTTAAAAATTGTTTAATAGGAGAATTATAAGATCATATCAGATGTGTGAAAGTGCTTTGTGTTTAAAGTAGTATATGCCACTAGAGATTTTGAAAATTCATTTTTATATTTTCTTTTTTAACCTAGAAAGTGCCCAGTCATAATGACCACATTACACACTTTAAAACCATTGCTGGACTTTCGTGGTATGATAATAGCAATAGCAAGCAAACAGGAAGAGGAGTGTGGATAGGTAGTGATGTATATTTGTGTGTGCATGACCAGAGGCTGAGTTTTCTTCATGTTTCAAAAAGCTCCATGAAAGCCATCTAGTGTTCAAATGGAAAGGAACACAAATCAGCTAGGAAATATACCCAAATGTCAGAGTATCCACCTTAATCTTACTGACAAAGTAACTGTCCATTGCAAGTACATGTCATTACTTTTCAAAAAATAGTAACCATTTTTATTGATAATAGTTTCAAAGCCTTGTGTAGATTTTTTACTTTGTTACATTGGTTAAGATTTTTAAAGTTACCTCTTAAGATATTAATAATAGCTTATTTTAACATGGCTCTGTTTAAGGGAGCCAATCTGGAAGCAAGAATGGCCTAGAACAAATGCTTTTTTCTAATTCCATTCCAATGTATCCCTTAGGCTGGATTCCACCTCTTAAAAAATAAAGAAAAGAGGGCAGGGATATGTATGGACTCAGTAAGGGTGGAGAAAGGAAAGCTGATAGTGACTCACTCCAGTTTGTAGAAGGAGGGGATTATGCTTCCACCCCCATAAGTCTGATGCTGGGAACTCCCACGTAGGAAGATGAGGCAGATCTTGACATGAAAGCAGTTTGAAGTAGTGTCCCACCCTAGAAAACAAGCTAAATTCATTGCTAATTTCTAGACTACACAGTTAAAATGTAAGAACAGCAAGTGTCTCATACACTCAAAAATGCACATATCTTTTGGTGAACAATTTCAATTTTAGAATTCTATCCTTAGGAAGTAATTAAGCATATATGCAAAGCTGGAGTTACTGGCAGATCATCCAAGCTATGTTCACTATACAGAAATAGTAAAAGCAACCTAAGCAGCCAACAATGAGTTTAGTTAAATAAATACCTCCATATAAAGTGTACTATTTATATTTAAAGTAATGTCATAGATAAATATTTATTCATATGATAAGATTCTAAAGTGTATTAAGGACAAACAACAGTGACCAACCAACAGATTCCAATTTTGTAAAATGAATAAATGTGTGAAAGTAAGTGTGGTTTGTTTTTTTTTAATTTTAATAATACATTTTATATAACCTATTATATATAAATTATGATCATTTCAATGTACAATGAAGATACACACATAAGCGAGAAGGTAGTTTACATTATTTATACTGTCTTCAAATTGTTTGTTTTATTTATTTATTTATTTAATTTATTATTTTTTAAATTTTTTTTAATTTAATTTTTTTTTTTTATGGCTTGTCTTTTTTTTTTTCTTTTTTAGGCTAATTACTTTACATCAAAAAGCCCTTAAAGGGCTTCTGGTTCAATATGATAGACCAAACACATGTATTTGATCTCCTCTTGCTCTCCACATTCCACTAAAATGATTTTAAACCAGACATGCTCACAAAAGACAGTGTGTAAATGTGCAAAAAGGAACGCTCCCTGCTCTCACGCTCAGCCCAACTCTGGGTCTTGCCTAACTCTTTTCAAGTGGAAAGAAAGCTGAGGAATGAGACAAGAGAATGGAAAGAGAAGATTTTTACTTTTTATTTTATACTTTCTGTACTACTTGAATTTTTAAATTAGTAGGCATGTATTTGTGTGCTGTTAGAAGGGCTGAGATGGCCCACACTCTGTCTGCAGAGTGTGTTTCTAAATCAATTCACTTCCAAAGTGTTATGCACTTCTTACCTAAAAAAATTAATTAAAAAAATAAAAGCTATTGCAGGATAGGTACAAATGTTTTAATAAGTAGCATCACACCATTTTGCATTTGGATTCCCCTAAATTTGGTAAAGGAAAAAGGCAAAAGAGGAAGAAGAAAGGAAAGAGGGAAAGGGAAGGAGAGGAGGGCTGGTGGATGGTGGTGGTGAGCAAGAGAGGATGTTTTAAGTGGTGTGATGATTTCTGCCTGACCTGCCTTTAAGTGAGCTTGAACTTAACCTGAGGTTAATCCAAAAGAGATAATTTTGATGTAAATTTGATACATTTCTGGTCCCATGTACTTTTCATATTTGTAGTATCTGGCCACAGTGAATATTATTCTAGTGTTAACAGATCCTCTTGTTTTTATTTGCTTTTTGAGACTTAAATAACATGGCTTGTTAACACAACAGCTTCATAAGGGATCAACTGAGGAAGCAATATTTTATTCTGGCACTGAGTAATCGAAGGTATTTTCAAGGATAATTCTCATTTCTCACTAGATTTAGAAGTTAATTCCCAAGACTAGGGAAAGACAGTGCAGAAATTAGTAATCAGTGAGTGGTAGTATTAAGGTACTTTTTATTCTCCTCCCCTCTCTCTTTAGTCAGATTTTCTATTTGAAATATGAGGGAGTGTTCCTTTTGTAATAAGAAAACTATATTTTTAAAAAATTTTAACAGAATGTGTGGCTCTCACTCCGCCTTCACCTGGCTGGGGGGCCCCCAGTGGCTCCTGTCTTTTACAAAGGCAACCAGATTCCATGGCTCTCCTTAGAACCATCTCGTTTCCTCCTGCTGCCCCAAATGGAGCACTTTTGAGTGATAAGATGCCATGGCATCATGAGTTTTCCCCTTACCAAAATCACTCAGTCCCAGCCTGTGCCAATGCTATTCATAACCAGCAGTTTGGTTGTTTTTCTTTTGTAAAGTGCTTCATGAAATTTTAAGAAACTCAAATACATATTCATCAGTAAAAAAAAAAAATTCAGAATTTGAAATACACTTAGAAAATGCCATTTGTAGAAGGAACATTAAATAGGTTACTACTTTATTATATAAGTTAAAACGCCACCCAAGAAACTTCAGATAGCGTAAAAAAGGAACTCACATGCCAATGATTAATCTGTGTTTCTGAATGCAAACATTGAGCAATCAAGTTTGGGCTGTCCCCGGAGAACAACTTCGAAATCCTGAAAGGATAATCAAGCATTTATCTCAGAGGCCTGTGGAGTGACCAAATCCCTTTGGTTACTTAAAAGGTAGAGAATAAGAAGCATCCGAGAGCTTTCTGCTCTCCCGGAAGGGCTAGCCTTGGGGAAATGTACCCCAAACTGGTAGCCTGGCCAGGTTGCATTTAATGGTTCTCATGTGTGGGAAGTGAGATTTCACAAGACTGTGGGTTCTCTATGGAGGATAGGTGCTTGAATAGATACCTAATTACAGGTTAGCAGTTCAGGATTAATACCTTACTGTATCATACAGAACAATGGTTGACTCCTTTATGTTAATCTCCTGGGCTCTTAGTTTTATAGATTTAAAATGGGAATCATACTCTTTGTTTAATCTGCAAATTCAATGGCAGGTGTTCTTTGGGTGTACAGTGCTGGGTCCTAAGGTATAAGAATAAGCTTTCAAACATGTATTAAGAAAGAAAAAAGAATAAAACACACCCTATCTACGGCAGAATTGTTGGACTGTTGAGTATGGGAAATGGCAGAGAAGCAGTTCCTGATGAACCCAGTGGGAAGCCTGGAGCCGTCTTTATGTTCCCCTTCTGCATTTGGTAACTTGTTTACCTGTTAAATTAATACCTTGGCAACGAGAATTGCATTTTTCATGCCTTAGATCCATCTCTAAGAAAATGCACACCTGGAAGTTGTCAACAACAATAGGCTTGCCAAGTTGGCACAGATCAGACTTAACCCCTTTCTCAGGGCGCTGAAGCCAAGGGCACAGGAGAGTAGCTGCCGGGAGTGTTCGGGTGAATCCCATTCCACCTGACCATCCACCCGAGGCCCGCACCACAGCCTCCTCCCCTGCCATCTGACCCCCAGGTCTGCTGAGGTGCTTCACAGATGCGAAGACATATTTTCTGCTCTTTCTTCTTTTTAATTCCTCCTTCCTTCCCCACTGCCAAGATGGGGACTGAACGGGTGGTGGTTTCGTCACCAAGTCGTGCCCGACTCTTGTAACCCCATGGGCTGTAGCCCACTAGGCTCCCCTGTCCATAGGCTTTTCCAGGCAAGAATACTGAAGTGGGTTGCCATTTCCTTCTCCAGGGATCTTGCCGACCCAGGAATCGAGCCCAGATCCCCTGCAATGCAGGCAGATTCTTTACCAACTGAGCAACCAGGGAAGCCCACGGGGAGTGAATGGAGGGTATCAAATTGACCCGGACTGCATAAAGTAGATGTGCATAGATTATGGAGCCTGGCCTCCGTGGGGAAGAAATGGTACCCTAGCCTACCAGTCTAACCATGGTATCCAATTTGAAGCTTTAAGTATCTATTAATAAAACAGCTGGGCTAAGTTGCTTCAGTCGTGTCCAACTCTTTGCGACCCTATGGACTGTAACCCACCAACAAGAACAATAATGAAAATACCAATCTTCTTGTGAGAGCAAGATCAAATGAGGTAATAAATATAAAAGCATGTTGCCAATTGTAAACTATTTAAAACAAATAAATCATGTTAACAATTATTGTAGTGGTTCTCTTCAAAGGGAAGCAGCCAAGACGTTGAGTGGGTGGAAAAGTCACTCTATCTCCCACCTCCTGCTTCTTCTCCCTGGCCCAATGCTCACTGCCTTCTATCAGACCCAAATCTCCGTCTCCCTTTTCCTCACGCCAGATTTCCTCACACCAGATTTCCTCACACCCTCCGGTGCCAGTCGACACTTCTCAACTAGCTGCTGATCTAAACATCAGATTATAGAAATTCACAAAAAGGCATAAATGAGGATTAATTCTTCTGGAACATATTTACATGTTAAAAGAGTTTGGTAATCAAAAGAATTTTACCTTGATGGAATGATCTGTAGAGAAAAAAGGAAAACTGATTTTGTAATGTCGTTTAGGTTTATTTTTTCAGATTTTAAATTAATACATGTGATAATTGGCAGAAATGTATTCATATTTTCACCAAAAAACATGCACAAAAATAGTTGTGACAACACTATTTCTAATAGCCCCAAACCAGAAACAATCTGAAAGCCCATAGATAAATTGTAATCTATCCACATAGTGGAACTACACAGCAGTGAAAAGGAAGGAGCCAAAACTTTATTCGACGACAGAGACGAATCTTACTAACGTGGTGATGCGTAGAGGAAGCCAGGCACAGATGAGTACACACCTTGTGATTTTCATCTACATAAAGTTAAATAGGGAATTCCCTGGCAGTCCAGGGGTTAGGGCTCCGTGCTCTCACTTCTGGGGCCCCAGGCTCAATCCCTGGTCAGGGAAATAAGATCCCATAAGCCACATGGTGTAGCCGAAAGTTAAACATCAGACAAGGTGAATCTCTGATGTTATACGTCAGATCTGCTTTGGTGGGGAAGTAGTAGTGACTAGGAGGGAGGCA
This sequence comes from Odocoileus virginianus, assembly GCF_023699985.2. NCBI lineage: Eukaryota > Metazoa > Chordata > Mammalia > Artiodactyla > Cervidae > Odocoileus > Odocoileus virginianus. Next base: position 13,420,735 of record NC_069686.1, read on the forward strand.
CAAGAGCAACTTCTGGCATAATAATAGTATTCCATCCCTTGATCTGAAGACTGGTTACATTGATTTTGTGAGAATTAGTTGAGCTATACATTTATGTATGTATGCATGCATAGTTAATTAAAACATACATGTTTTAATTTTGTATGCATGCATAATTACTTAAATTTAAAATTTACTAAAAATTTGGCAACACATGTTAATTTTTTTAAAAATATCTAGACTGCAGGAAATATATAGTGTTAGAGGATAGCTTTCAAAAGTAAAATTGTGACTTATGTAAATATCAAATTAACACACATTAAAGCTTTTATTTAACTCATTAATTAGTAAGGGAACAGTAAGATATTATAGACAGTTCAAAAGAATTTGATTTACAGAGATTTTTTTAAATTATGTATTTTAATTGGAGGCTAATTACTTTACAATATTATAGTGGTTTTTGCCGAACATTGACATGAATCAGCCATGGGTGTACATGTGTTCCCCATCCTGAACCCCCCTCCCACCTCCCTCCCCATCCCATCCCTCTGGGTCATCCCAGTGCTCCAGCCCTGAGCACCCTGTCTCAAGCATCCAACCTGGACTGGCGATCTGTTTCACATATGATAATATACATGTTTCAGTGCTATTCTCTCAGATCATCACACCCTCGCCTTCTCCCACAGAGTCCAAGAATCTGTTCTTTACATCTGTATCTTTTTTGCTGTCTTGCATATAGGGTCATCGTTTACCATCTTTCTAAATTCCATATATATATATATGTTAATATACCATATTGGTGTTTTTCTTTCTGACTTACTTCACTCTGTATAACAGGCTCCAGTTTTACCCACCTCATTAGAACTGATTCAAATGCATTCTTTTTAATGGCTGAGTGATATTCCATTGTGTATATGTACCACAGCTTTCTTATCCATTCATCTGCCGATGGACACAAGAGATTTATATGGGCTTCCCAGGTGGCGCTAGTGGTAAAGAATCTGCTTGCCAATGCAGGAGACACACGAGACACGGGTTTGGTTTGGTCCGTGAGTCAGGAAGATCTCCTGAAGTAGAAAATGGTGACACACTCCAGTATTCTTGCTTGGAAAATACCATGGACAAAGAAGCTTGGCGGCTACACCCCATGGGGGTCACAAAGAGTCAGACACAACTGAGTGACTGAACACACACATATTATCTACCAGACAAAATTTATTTATATTGTATTAATAGGAATCACTTACATAGCTATGGATAGGAAACATTTGCATGTTACATGTTAACTCTCTTTCTCTACTGAATTGGAAAATAGTCTAGTCAAAAACAATGAAAGCAGAAGTAACCAGAATTGATGAGCTAAATTTCATCCGCTAAATTGCAGATTTTCTTACACTAGAGTAAAATCGAAACAACTTGTAATCTTTCTAGTCAGGGATAACCTACATACACAAATTTTTGCCATACTTTTTAATATTGTATGAGAATTATCTTAACTCTGTAGCAAAACTTAACTGCTTCCACGTTGAGTAGATTTCCCTTTGTACCAGAAAGCATTGCTCACATTCCTGACTATTTCCTTAGCATACTTTCTTAGATGAAATACTAGATCAAAAGATACAGCCATTTAAAGACTCTTTATACATATTGCCAAGTGCTATAGGAATACTTTGAAGCACATAGCTGGGTAAGGAAAGGTAGAAAAGAAAAACCTTTCTAGATTACCTGCCCATAGACTTCAGGGGTAAAATGTATGCTTGCAGTTTTGCAACTACCCACTGTCTGCCTTCTTTTTTTTTTTTTTTTTCGCTTTTGGACTTCACAAGTATTGAGCAAAAACTCAGTCATCGACTGAGGAAAAAGCGTGGGTTGGTACAGCAAACCACAAAAATCTCCAGTTTAAACACAAATCCAAGATTACAAGAGATCTCCCTACATTGATGGCTTCATCTGTATTAGGTTATAAATCCCTTGAGGGAGTTTCCAGAACTCAAACCCCACTTCCTCCATATGACTTCCTGTGTTCACATGTGTTTTCTGATCTGTTTTGCTGGTCAGGATTTAAAATATTCTGTAAGCTACATGTATCTAACCATGAGAACTAAATTATTCAATTATGCAATAGTGTTTATCAATTGCCTTCTAATTGATGTGCTAGTTCTGAGGTAAGTAGTAAGCAAAACAGACTTATTCCTGCCCTGTGAGTACCCAAAGTATGTTTGTGCTATGCTGTGCTAAGTCTCTTCAGATATGTCCAACTCTTTGCAACCTTATGGACTGTAGCCCTCCAGACTCCTCTGTCCATGGTATTCTCCAGGCAAGAATACTGGAGTGGGTTTCCATGACCTTCTCCCCAGGATCTTCCTGACCCAGGGATCGAACCCATGTCTCTTACATCTCCTGCATGGAAGGCAGGTTCTTTACTAGTAGTGCCACAGCCAGTATGTAATAAGTAAAATATAACCACATACATAGAATGAACATCATGCATTCTCAGTTCAGTTGCTCAGTCATGTCCGACTCTTGCGACCCCATGGACTGCAGCACGCCAGGCCTCCCTATCCCAGAGTTTACTCAAACTCATGTCCACTGAGTCGGTGATGCCATCCAACCATCTCATCCTCTGTTGTCCCCTTCTCCTCCTGCCTTCAATCTTTCCCAGCATCAGAGTCTTTTCAAATGAGTCAGTTCTTCACATCAGGTGGCCAAAATATTGGGGTTTCAGCTTCAGCATCAGTCTTTCCAATAAGTATTCAGGACTGATTTCCTTTAGGATGGACTGGTTGGATCTCCTTGCAGTCCAAGGGACTCTCAAGAGTCTTCTTCAACACCACAGTTCAAAAGCATCAATTCTTCGGTCCTCAACTTTCTTTATAGTCCAACTCTCACATCCATCCGTGACTACTGGAAAAACCATAGCTTTGACTAGACCTTTGTTGGCAAAGTAATGTCTCTGCTTTTTAATATGCTGTCTAGCTTGGTCATAACTTTTCTTCCAAGTAGTAAGCATCTTTTAATTTCATGGCTACAGTCACCATCTTCAGTGATTTTGGAGTCCAAAAAAATAAAGTCTGTCACTGTTTCCACTGTTTCCCCATCATGCATTTTAATGTCAGGCTATTTATTTTTTGGTGTTGTATTTGTTGACTGCTCCCAAAAGATAGATCTTCTCTTTCCAACTAGATAAGATGCTCCTTGAAGGTGGGACTATGTCTTCACTTCGCTAACATCTTCCAAATTATTGTGCACTTAATAGGCACCTAGTAGAGAACAACTCCAGTAGAGAGCAACTCCAGTAGATGATAAAGGACAGGGAAGCCTGGTGTGCTGCAGTCCTTGGGGTTGCAAAGAGTCGGACACGACTGAGCAACCGAACAACATAGAACAACTAAAGTGGGCTTCATGTCTGTGTGAACCAAGCAAGCTCTTCCTTCCAGCTCCTCAATTATTCTTATAATCTCTATGGGGATAAATAACAAATGACTGGGAAACATGATGTAACTTATTATGTAAGTGTTGTTTTACATTTTGTCTTCACCAATAGGTGGCATCATCAATTTTGAAATTACATTTTCTATTTTGTAGCCCCAAATTTTAAGTATGCAGTTCATTCGATAAATGTTTATTGGGCATCTTCTATATGGAAGCTGCCCTGCTGGCTACCACTAACAGAATGAAAAATAAAAATACTGCAGATATGCTTTAACCTATTCCTTTCCTAGTATACCCTAAAGGACATTCCACTTTCAGATATCATCCTTGTTTTACAAAATAACATCTATATCTGTGATAACAACTCAAAAATGACAGTTTTACCTATGTTTGTGTATTTTCTTTTATGTGTATTTTCAACTTAACCTAATATCTTATTTTAAATGGAGGAGAGGGATGTTAATTTAAATAAAATGTAAACCAGAAAAATATGGATTGAGTGCAGGAGTGGGGGGGGGTCAATCTGTAGAATTTAATCCAAGCTGACTTTTTAAATGACACAATTTACCACTCCTCAGTGAAAGGAAATTTATTTCCTTTTGGAAGATAAGAGAAGCATGATCCAGGTATAACAGAACTATTTCTACAGCTTCCAAGCCTGCACAGTCCCATCTGGAGATAATAAAAGATCCTATTCCTCTGTGTTTATTTCAAAAGATTCATTCTCTGGAATGATCTGAGGTTGCAAGCTGTAGCGCATTTGCCAGCTAAAATGGGCTGCTGCCTCCATGTTACTCAAGAGGTGTCTAGTCCCCAGGAAAGTGGGGACTTTCTAAACTCTCCTTAGAGTGGAAAGAAGCCCCTCTGCCCTTCCCAACAATATTGCCTTCTCCACAGTCAATGTGGGAAGGAAGGAAAGGAGAAGGAGAAACAGGGAAGAGGAGCAGTGGGGAAATAAAATTTCAGTATTTGCATTAAATACCATCTATCAGTCACTAATTTATCCACCTACTGATGAGAGGAAAGTGATATTTGACCAAATGTGTGCTTCTTTTTACTGAGCATCTTTAAAGGGCAATGAATGGCATTACTTTGGGAGGTACAAAGATGGGGCATAGAAAGATTTTGCCATCCAGAAGCTCCCAGTCTAGTAACCACAATGCTCTCTTGTGTAGTAGTGGTTAGAAGTATGGGCTCTCAGCTTTATTCATTTGAACCCTGACTCCACCATGTACATATTCTTGCATAAATTATTTAACCTCTTCATGTTTCAGTTTCCTAACCTGCAAAATGGGGATAAAATAAATTAGGAATATAAAATGAAATTAGTAATATAAAACAAAATAATGCATTAAGATTATAACAAAGGATGTTTGTTGTTACTAATACCAGTAACATTAATACACAAAGGAAATGTTCAGTGTCATAAGAGAGGTCTATGTAAAGAGCTATGAAAACTCAGAAGGTAAAGCAGCAACTTCTTAGAAGGGCAGGGCAGAGCAAAGCACTCACTGTTGGTGTGGGAAAAAAAAAAGGACCCCAAATGGAATCACTTGTGTTAAGCCATGTCACGGATCAAGACTTAATACATAACCTAATTGCCGTCTCAACCTCCCCCAGGAATACAGTCTAAACTGTTCAGTCTGGAATTTCCTGGTCAGCACTAGTGAGGTAATCTGCCTTAGAGACCCCTTCCATCCTCTAAGAGAAAGATAAGGTAATCTGATTTTGCCTTGTCCTGCCCACTTCTGCTTATAAAAACCCTTCATTGTGTATAGCACCTTTATATATGCTACATAGGATGCTACCAATTCATGGGTCATTGAACAAAGTCAGTAAGACCTATAAAACTTAGTTGAATTTTGTCTTTTAACAGATTTGGTGGCAGCAGTGGGATTTGAAGTGAACTTCCGATGGCTTCAGGAACAACAGGGGACAGAGGCATGGTACTCCACAAACCCATTGAGTTTTCTGTCTTCTTCGTCATCTCCGAAGGTCATCAGTAAGTTCCTCTTGGTTGCTTTCGGTTTCTTTGGATAAAGCTCCTGATTTAATTAACTTTCCAGTCCAGGGCAGGTCAGTTTAAGCTAGCAGACAGTTCCACCCAGAACCTAGGCCTTGGTTGAGTTTTCAACTCCTCATTTGTTTGGGAATCTTAGCCCTTGGTTTTGTGACCACATTCCACGCTGGGAACTGTTGGCAGTTTAATTTGCAATTCCCCGTTTCTTTGAAATCAGTTTGCAATCCCCATTCTTTGAGGCCTTTTATTTCAATTCTCTCCGCAGCCCCAACGCCACACTGGGAATGGCTGGCCGCGTGCACAGCGCCGTCTATTGGTCAGTCTGCAGTAACGTTTCTTTGGTTACTGCTTGGTATACTAAGGCGCACACATTTGGTTTTTTTTTTTTTTTCCATTTATTTTTATTAGTTGGAGGCCAATTACTTTACATCATTGCAGTGGTTTTTGTCATACATTGAAATGAATTAGCCATGGATTTACATGTATTCCCCATCCCAATCCCCCCTCCCACCTCCCTCTCCACCTGATTCCTCTGGGTCTTCCCAGTGCACCAGGCCCAAGCACTTGTCTCATGCACCCAACCTGGGCTGGTGATCTGTTTCACCCTAGATAATATACATGTTTCGATGCTGTTCTCTTGAAACGTCCCACCCTCGCCTTCTCCCACAGAGTCCACAAGTCTGTTCTATACATCTGAGTCTCTTTTTCTGTTTTGCATATAGGGTTATCGTTACCATCTTTCTAAATTCCATATATATGTGTTAGTATACTGTAATGGTCTTTATCTTTCTGGCTTACTTCACTCTGTATAATGGGCTCCAGTTTCATCCATCTCATTAGAAATCAAATGAATTCTTTTTAATGGCTGAGTAATATTCCATGGTGTATATGTACCACAGCTTCCTCATCCATTCGTCTTGTTTTATGTGAAAGGCTATTGCTGATAAAAATCTTAGAAGCATAAAATGGGTGAACATCGATTAAACACTTAAAAGCTGTTAGAGCCCTTCTCACCAAACTCTGCGTCTCCGATTTTAGGATAAGTTCACCACAGACTGTGTAGACTGAGACTCAGTCACCAGAAAACCTCAAGAACATTATTATGCAATGAAGGACACTGTGAAACACCATACAGTTCCCTCCTAAGCAGCACATCCCTTTTTAGTATTATTTTGACTCCAAAAGCTAGCTCAATAAATACATAAATAAAAAATTTAAAGTAATCATTGTTTTTTAAAATAATAAAATTAAAAGTTAATTGCTAACTCAAATTCTAAAGCATTAAGCACACCACCTTTCAGCACACCTGCTTATTTTATGGCTAAGACCTATGGACCTAGAAGCTGTAGATATTTACAAAAATGGCAAAATCTTACCAAAAACAAGCTAGGATTCCAGTGGCCATAATGGGAAATGTTCCAGTTAGATAAGATCATTCATTTAAGAAGTACACTTGAAAGCTAGGATTGCCAAATTAAATATAATGAGATACCTATTTTAACTGATATGCAGGGGCCTCCAAAAGCCTTCACAATTCCAAAGTAGCTTCATTGAAAGATTCATTGGAAAGGCCAATAAAAAATAAAAGACACAAGAGGGCCTAAAGTAAAAGATAGTATGAGTAACGTGGCTCCTACTGCTCCTTTCTATTTTCATTTACCTGAATATTCACATTCCACTAATTCTCTATCTGAACTGCATTTCCACTCTTGTTTTTTTAATTGGAGGGTAATTGTTTTACAGTGTTGTGTTGGTTTATGCTGTACAACAGTATGAATCAGCTTAAGTCTACATATCCACGGTGAGCATATCCATCCCTCCCTCTTGAGCAACCACACCCCCACCCCCTGCCTTTCCATTCTAAAGAGGTTATTAAGCAGTTTAAAATAAAACCTCCCAGGGTTGTAGGCAATTCTTCTCATGTATCAGTCAAACACTGAATGAAGGGCAGTACTTAAAGAATTTCCTTAACCCAGAGAGGATATAAAAAGAAACCATTTCAAAAGTCTTGAAGAATTTAGAGCCCCTGGTTTGACAGATCTTTATCAGCTTGTGCGCAAGCTGGTAGAATCTGAGGAAGCACAAAAATGAAGGAAGCAAAATGCAAAACCCTGAGGATGATAATTTGAGATCCTCAATCTTCAACATGGTCTCCAGTGGAGCAGAAAATGCTCTCAAAGTAGAAACTGATCTTTTGAGAGCCAATCCTAGAGTCTTCCCTGGTCTGTTATTCAAACATGCAACCAAAAAAAGAAAAAAGATGAGTCTATGGCTGACTTTAGAGCTCATCTGGAAGCTCTCCTCCTACAGGTTTCTGGGTTTCATTCAAGGGATGAAGTCACCCAACTTGCTCTAGCTACACTATTTGTAAATAGGTTATGTCCTGAGGTTAGTGGATTAATAAAAAGACCAAAACAAACAAATCAAAAAAATGGGACGGGAGGTAGCTCCGCGTTTGACTGAACTCATGACTGTAGCTAAACACTTTTAAAAGGACTTTGGAACAAAATTGTAAACAAAAATCCACCAAGCTGTTGGCTTTAAAGTCATAACAGCTCCAGGGTCAGTCACCTGAAATAATGTCAGTCACCTAAAATAATGCCTGGGCCCCTACATCACAGTCTTCTTGGAGTCCATCATTAAAATGCTAACTCATGGGTAGATGTCTCAGTTGTAAGCAACTGGGACCCTGGAAAAGAAAATGTCCTCAAACAAGCCTCTGCATAATATTCAGCTGATTTGTAGATATGAATGTCCTTATATCGACCCTCAAAGGAGGGTCCCTGTATGGGTCCCTCCCAGAGTTGATGAGACTCTGAGGGCTTTTCTGGTGAATTGTTACGTTATTCCCTTGAACAGCCAAGGAAAACTAAAATTAATGGAAAACCTTGCCAAATTCTTGTGGATACTGAAGCTACACTCTCTACTTTAAACCCCTCTCAAAGCCTGCAGATGTGGTCCTGAAAAGACTGAGAATTCTAACCAGAGTCAACTCTCCCAGATCTGTCTGCAGTGCCCAATAAAGAGAAAAATAAAATGTCTTTTGCATTTTCTTTGGAGATAACAAAGGAGTTGTTCAGCACTTCCAGCAATATTTACTGTTTGTCCTGGCTGAAAATGGACAAGATATTTAGAAGGATTTTTAAGTAGCTCTGTGGACAGAAATTGGCCAGGCTAAAAGCTGACATTCAGACCCTGATAGGAATTTTTCTAGGCCTCCTCCACTAAGCTAAAATAAAACTATGTACACAAAGTAAAAGAAAACCTTCTAAAAACGGGCGGAGTGACCTGTGATGTCATTTAAGTTGCAGCCCATTCCCTTAGGAGTTAAAAACAACTGTCATTTTCTTATGAATCTTGGCAAAACCAGAAATGCTCCAGGAACTCTTAGTTAGATCATTTCTTTAAAATATCAACTTCAGGGAAGTGATTCTCATTAAAACAAACTAACAAACAAACAAAAAGAAGTGGAAGTGGTGGTCATTTTGAACTTAGACGAGTGAAAAATCTCTTACGTGTCTTCTCCACAAATATGAGTAAATAGTTCTAGCCATCTGAACAGATAAGCTTAACTTATTTCATCTATCAGAAAGCATTGATCCAACTGCTTTTATAACTAGTTGAGTTTTGTGTTATTACCTGTTCCATGGCAGTAATTTTAAAACAGAAGCTGTAAGATCTCTGTTTTCATCTGTTTATATGTTTGTGTGTGTGTGTAATAGATGTGTAGTATTTTCCACCTTTGGATGGTAGAACCAAAATTAATTTGTAGAAGTACTCTACTTGGCTTGAAGAGAATTAAGCACTTATATGAATTAAGGATTCCTAAAACTCTCAAAAATATAATGGAAACTAACCCAAATGCTTTTCAAGTTCACATGATCTGAGATAATCTTTGGTAAATAAAAACTAGTTTAAGTTTGTTGGGTTAATTAAAATAGGTATGTCTTCAGAATTACCAGCATTAAAAAAATGCAGGCATACTTTATTCCATTAAAGTTCGAACTTGTTGGCCAATCCTATACTTGGGTTTCTTGGTCAAATAAGTTCATGTAGTCTTCCTTACCCAGTTTGTCAGCATAACTTGGGATAATGGCTGACTTTGTCTAATGTCTCATGAAATTTTTGTGGGTTGTCTAAACATAATCACTGAAAATAAGTGAATTTAATAGATATAAACAGGATAAAAGATTTTAGGTGAACTTTTAAACTAGTTTCCACAAACCTTTTTGGTATACTGAAACCTTAAAGTTTTGCTAAATTAAATTAAATGATGGACAGTCATTGTGTACCTAGATCACTCCCAAATGAAATAAAATACTAAAACATTAATTACTAAACACAAGCCTTTTTACTTTTGCTTCCTTTCCCAGAGGAACTAAAGATACTTGGATTTATTAGTAAACATGTTTCATGTCACAATGAAAAATTTACTATGAGAAAGCGTATGTTTCTAGAAATCATAAAAAAGTATCCATAAATTTGTCAAAGCACAGAATGCTAATATAACAGTTCACAACTGTTTTGTGTGTGTGTGTGCGCACGCGTGTGTGTGCTAAATCGCTTCAGTGCAACCCTAAGAACTCCAGCCTGCCAGACTCCTCTGTCCATGGGATTCTACAGGCAAGAGTACTGGAATGGCTTGCCTTGCCCTCTTCCAGGGGATCTTCCCGACCCAGAGATTGAACCTGCATCTCTTATGTCTCCTGCATTGGCAGGCGGTTCTTTACTACTAGCACCACCTGGGAAGCCTATATATACAATTAAAGCTACTAGTGACAGATTTTATTCTCTTGAGCTCCAAAATCACTGTAGATAAGACACTTGCTCCTTGGAAGAAAAACTATGACAAACCTAGACAGCATATTAAAAAAAAAGCCACATCACTTTGCCAACAAATGTCCATATAGTCAAAGCTATGGTTGTTCCAGAAGTTATGTACAGACATGAGAGTTGGACAGTAAAGAAAGTTGAAAGCCAAAGAATTGATGCTTCGAACTGTGGTGCTGGAGAAGACTCTTCAGAGTCCCTTGGACAGCAAGGAGATCAAATCTGTCAATCCTAAAGGAAATCAACCCTGAATATTCACTGAAAGGACTGATGCTGAAGTTGAAGCTCCAATACTTTGACCACCTGACACAAAGAGCCGACTCAGTGGAAAAGACCTTGATGCTGGGAAAGATTGAAAGCAAAAGGAGAAGAAAGTGGCAGAGGATAAGATAGATAGCATCACTGACTCAATGGGCATAAGTTTGAGCAAACTCTGGGAGATAGTGAAGGACAGAGGAGCCTGGAGTGCTGCAGTCCATGGGGTTGGAAAGAGTCAGACATGACTTAGTAACTGAACGACAACAGCAAAAGCTACTAGAAATAATAAGGGAAACATCTTCATATGCAAGGAAAGTAGGAAACATGTTTTCTATAAAAGAAGGTATAAGGAATGGAGGTGCATTTATGTTGAGGAAAAAGAAAGGAACTTTGTCCTGATTAGAGACTAGTTATTTCACAATGGGAAAGAGAAAAAATGCAGAACAAATTGTAGGTTTGTGGGAAAAGAATCTTGGGAAAAGAATTTTAAGTGTGGTCAGGCTGGCTAAGATCAAAATGAATTTATTTAAGTCAATGAGTTTTAATATCAAAGGTAAGGTGGTACAATATTAAAATTTGGTTTTCTCACTCTGGAAAGGACAGGTTGTTTTGGATTATTAGTCTGCTCTTAGTAAGACATTGTAAACAAAAGTTTTTCTTTATCTTTTAAGTGGTCTGCCTAGAAAACAGAGATTCTATGTTTTATCAAAATAATTTCCTGTGTTTGTTTTTTTTTATCAGGTCTTTGATTACTTGAGTAAATCTTGTCTTCTTGCTATTAAAAAAGCCAAGTTTTGCTCAGAACTCTGCACCTTCCTGAATTTGCATTCAAAGTCTTTGTTGCTATGATAAAATGGCTCTTATTTCAGTGACCTATGATCCTTTTATGACCAATTGTTTTAAAATCTTTTTATATTTGTTTACAAACTTCCCCAAGTCAAATTCTAAATAAAGTGTTTTGATTTATAACTAACTTTAGGATTTCCTGGGGTGGGCGGGGGGTGTCTCTGGGACTCTTTGTGACCCCATGCTGTGTTGTGCAAAGTAGCCCAGTTGTTTCCACTCTTTGCAACCCCACAGACTGTAGCCCGCCAGGCTCCTCTGTCCATAGGGACTCCCCAGGCAAGAATACTGGAGTGGGCTGCCGTGCCCTCCTCCAGGGGCTCTTCCCAACGCAGTGATCAAACCCAGGTCTCCTGCATTGCAGGCACATTCTTTACCATGTGAGTCTCCAGGGAAGCCCAAGAATACTGGAATGGGTAGCCTATCCCTTCTTCAGGGCAACTTCCCAACCCAGGAATCAAACCAGGAGCTCCTGCATTGCAGGTGGATTCTTTACCAGTTGAGCTACCAGGAAAGCCCTGTGACCCGATAAGTTAAACTAATTAGGCTTATTTGATATGTTTAATTACATGGGAGAGTGAAAGTGTTAGTCATTCAGTCGTGTCCAACTCTTTACGACCCCATGGACTATAGCTCACCAGATTCCTCTGTCCATGGGATTTTCCAGGCAAAAATATTGGAGTGGGTTACCAAACCCTTCTCCAGGAGATCGTCCCTACCCAGGGATTGAACCTGGGTCTCCAGCATTGCAGACAGATTCTTTACTATCTGAGCCATCAAGGAAGCCCAATTACATAGGAAGCATTGTCAAATAAGAAGTAATATTAAACTTTCTTTATATTGTATTTCTATATGTTTGTATGTGTTCCTGAAATTGAGCTAAATTCCTGGAAATCTGATAGGTTCTGGTCTAATGTAATCAGTCACAATTATATCTTAAAATGTATATGTCACAGAAATAACTGAATTTCCTTGTCAATAACATTGTAATGAATTTTCATCAGATCTTTTTATCTGTTTTTAAAATGACTTTTAACCATGCCCATTTTAAAGTCCTTTACCATTTACAGAGTTATGGTTTTATTGTGATGCTTTTGCAAAAATATTCTTGCAAAAGTACTTCATCTTAAAGGAGATTCATGAAAAGGGCTTTAACAAGTACAGGTTTCTATTAACTTGAAGATCATAAAACTGAACTGAGTGAGAACTCCAGAACTAATGGAAAAACTGGATTCAAGCAAAACAAGTGTTAATTACATGGAACTGAATGAACTGAGGAAGATGATTATAATTTTTTTAGGACTTTTTGTTTGAAACATTGGTTCCTTAATGTTTCATTTTTCCAGATTTAAGGAAATCTTTCCTCTTCATCTGAACATGACATTCAGCAATTTGGTAAAAGATACCTTTGTAAACACAGATGAAGCATTTACTTTTTCTCCCTATCTGATCCCTTCTATAATTAGAAAACCCTTGAGTATTGTTCCTTGACAATAGAGTTAGTTATTTGCATAAATTCAGTATGAATCTGTTCTCCTGGTAACAGAACACAATTGGAAACATTGGCTATATTACCAAGGCTTTGACCGGAATGTCATATTTGAGAGAGATACACATGGACTCAGATTTGTCCAAAGCTTACATGGTCAGTCATTGTTCTCACTGCACTTACAGGCCAAGTTTAATGCAAACAAATTAGTTTTACTGTGATTATCTGTTTTTAATGGGGGAACTTGTAGAGAGAAAAATTATATTTGTAGCTATTAGATTCTAGTTCTGTTAACTATCTTTAGTCATATAAACTAGTCTGGATTCTAAACTCTTATAGTTACCTCAAGTATCTTGCTACATTTCCAATTTTCTTCCCCTTTTCTGATTTGGAATCACTGAGAATATAGAATGCTCTTGAATCTCCTTGGAAGAGACTATACCAGATCTTCCTAACTACAGCCAGACTTCAGGGATTTAAACCTTAGGAAGGCATCTCACTGCTGAAGAAATCTTCAGTTGTGAGATCTTTAAGTCAAATTGACTGGGGAGAGAGGTAGGCAGCATGGCGGTAGCTTGATTTCCTCTCAAGGTGCTTGATCAAGACTTCATACCTTAACATGAAACTCTTTCTTCTTCTTTTCCTTACGCTGGCATTTGCCTGGAAAGATAACAGGATTGTCCACATCTCCTGGGCCACTGCTAAGGAGGGTATCTAGAATTTGGATCAACTTTTTATTTCAGACTAGGAGATTTAGTTCCTGAATGCACTGGAAATGGAACTGACCCCTGGCTTGAATGGGTAAGTGAAACAACGTCTGCAAATGAATCCATTTACAGTTCCACTTTAGGGAAAGTGGTTTGGGCCCCCAAAAGATTTATCTTTGTCTGTAGTGGTTATCATTCTCCTTCAGCCTATGGACGCCTAGATGGCTAGCATGTAACTGGGAAAATGCCTCCTAGGTTATCTAATTGTGCATCTTGTGTGTGCTCAGTTGTGTTTGACCCCTTGTGACCCCATGGAAGGCAGCCTGCCAGGCTCCTCTGTCCATGAAATTTTCCAGGCAAGAATACTGGAGCAGGTTGGCATTCCCTACTCCAGGGGATCTTCCTGACCCAGGGATCGAACCCATGTCTCCTACTTTAGTGGGCGGATTCTTTACCACTGATCCACCTGGGAAGCCCTAGGTTATCTAACCATGCCTCTGACTGTCCACAATTAAACTGAGACACCTCACCAGTCAACTCCCCTGAATTTTACATTCTCAGATTAGAAAGGGCCTACCAGGCATTTTTCATGATTCAGAATTCTCTTCCTTTGGCAGGTTCCTACTACCCTATTTAAGAGTAAATGTAAATGAGGCCTGATCAGGAACCTCTCCTTAACTCTTGAAAGTGCTGTGGAGTCTACTGCTAAAGAAATAGCTCCCCAACAACAGTCCTTAGACTTTCTTTCTGAAGTTGCTCTTAATAATAGAATAGCCTTTGTTTATCTTTTAGCTGGACAAGGAGCTATCTGTTGTGTGGCCAATACCACCTGCTGCACCTAAATTAACACTTATGGGGAATTTGAAACTCATTTACATACAAACACTAAGCAAGCCAGTTGGCTGAAAGGGTGACTTCTTCATCCAGTCCTTTCTTTGACTTACTTGATTTTCACCGGTTTAGTCTTGGGGATCGTGGCTCTGAGGTACACTCCAGACATTGGGAATTATCCTACTAATAATAGTCATGGTAGTCTATCATGTCATAGTCTTTCAAAACTCTGAAATGCATGTTTGTAACCGTTAACCACTAAGTAAATGGAGATAAGACTGGAATGCCAGAAAATGAATGAAGTGACCAACTGAAAAATTATGAGCCTGAAGTCATGACCTGTTGGATACCACAGAGGTTCAGCCAAAAAAAAAAAAAAAAAAAAATCATCACGACCTGTGAATACCACACAAAGGACCAATAAAAGCTGCAAGAACTATGGAGCAGTAGCCAAAAGTAGCTGTAATGCCTTACATATTTTTTGGTCACATCCCTTGCAGATACAAGGTATTAGGTGGTTAAAATTCACCTAGTTTGACTTGTGTTATGTATGGAAGGCAAGGAGGGGCTCTCTGGCTTGGGTGAGTGGGAAGATAAAAGTAACGACCTAGCAGGTCTGGAGGGAGAGACTCAATGAGTTCATTCATTGACATATGGAATTTAAAGTAGTGAGATGATTGGATAGTGATGTCTAGGAGGCAACTAGAAATGTAGACCTTGAGAGAAAAGCTCAGAGCTAGGAAGACTTTCAGATGACCTGTGACGTTATACCAGTAGATAGAGAAACCAGAGACTGAATTAAATTACCAAGGGAGAATAGAAAGAGGGTCAAAAGACCCTCAAGGGTAAATCCTTGGGACTTATATTGAGGGAAAGGAGAGAATGACTCTGCAACAGAACCAATTCACTAAATTGCACTATCACCTTAATAGCTGTGGATACGAGCTAAAAAATTAGATGGTGTGTCCCAGCTAGAGTTGAGATCAGCAGGATTGGCTGCATGGGGAAGGTAGGAATAATGGAACCAGAGGTGCTGGCCACAGCTTTGCTGGAATGTCTCCCTAGGGATTGCAGACTTAGGAAGGGCTTTCCAGGGTTGGTTTTATAGGGTTTCCATAACTCAGTGCCACAAGCTGGGTGGTTTAAGACAATAAGAAATGTATGTTCCTCCAGTTCTGGAGGTTAGAAGTCGTGGTGTGTGCAAGATCGGTTCCTTCTAAGGACTGTGTGCCTCTTTCCTAGTTTCCAGTGATGGTTGACATTCCTAAGTGTTCTTGGCTGTCAATACAGCTCTCCAATCTCTGCCTCCATTTTTACATGGTGTTCTCCATGTTTCTCTTGTGTTGGCATGGCCTTCTTCTTGTAAGGACACCAGTCATATTGGATTAATGACCTTATCTTAATTGGTTACTCCCGCAATGACCCTTTTTATGGATAAGGACACATTCAGAGGTACTACGGGTTAGGACTTTACCATTTCTCTTTGAGGGGACACAATTCAACCAATAAAAGGCCTGATGACAAGAAAGAAAGTGATGTAGGTAGCAGGAGGAGGAGAGAAATAGGATCTGGTCAGTGTGGCAAAGAGGCAAGTGGAATTTTTGAACACTAGGGAATGGTGGAAATGCTTTTTGCCGCAAATGAGTCTGAGTTTGGGATAACTATTGGTTTGAACACATTTAATTACACTTCTAGTTTTAGAATAGCATTTTTTTTTTCCCTTCGAGAATTGACTTGGATAGGGGAACTGTTGAAGGTAAGGGAAGTCAGACTCCTAACCAACTTTTGGACATACATCTATCTCTAGTTTATCCTTTCATCCTGCTGAGCTCCCAGATCTATTGTAACTATAGTAGCCCAAATGTGTTAGCTGGAAATGGAACGAAGACTGCAGGATTTCCATGCTCTCAGCCTCACTTACTGGCTCATGGTTATCAGCATAGAGAGCGGTGGTGGTGGTGGTGGTTTAGTCGCTAAGGCATGTCCGATCTTGCAACCCCACGGACTGTAGCCCACCAGGCTCTTCTGTCCATGGGATTCTCCAGGCAGGAATACTGGAGTGGGTTGCCATTTCCTTCTCCAGGGGATCTTCCCAACCCAGGAATCGAACCCGGGTCTCCTGCACTTCAGGCAGATTCTTTACCAACTGAGCTATGAGGGAAGCCCAGAGAGAGCAGAGTGTAAGTTAACTTTTCTAGTATGGTAGTTCAGGCATTTGGGGGCAGCCGCTAGTGGCAGCGATCTTACACAATGATGGCACAAGCTTTTACTGCCCTTAGAAGAGTAAATAAGAAGCTGCACATGACATAACACAACCTGTGTTACAAGAAAGATTTTGCAACAACTCACAGAAACAAGGTACATATTAAGTATAGTAGAATGGTTGCTTCTAAGAAAAGGGAGGAGGGTGGGGGGAGGCCCAAACAAAATGAGAGGCTCTTAGAGAGACAGATGAGGAGAGCGAACTATAGATTAAGGAGTGCGATTAATATAACCTCCTGCACCAGAAGTTTTAAAAAAAACAAGCAAAAAAAAAAAACCAGAATATGTGGGTCAGAATTGTGACCCCACTATTCACTGGCTTTTTGGAGGTTAACTAATCTCTCTATCCCTCAGTTCATCATCCGTAAAATGGAGATAGGATAAGTACCTACCTCAGGAGATGGTCCTGACAATGACGTGAATCTGAATACATAAGGTGCTTAGAAGAGCAGCTGGCACAGAGTA
Source organism: Odocoileus virginianus (assembly GCF_023699985.2). Classification (NCBI taxonomy): domain Eukaryota; kingdom Metazoa; phylum Chordata; class Mammalia; order Artiodactyla; family Cervidae; genus Odocoileus; species Odocoileus virginianus. The sequence goes on from NC_069686.1 coordinate 13,437,851, forward strand.
CACACTCAACCCTGTGGCCGAGTAAATTAAACAAAATAATCCGTATAAAGTGCTTAGCACAGCGCCTAGCCCACAGGATTCAGTTCATGTTAGTCAACTGCTGTTGTCACAGCATCATCGTTATCATCACCATTTTTTTACATGGCCAAGACCATGCCTTAAACGAGAAGCGGGCAGGGGGGCAGGAGGACTGTTGTGCACAATTCCAAGACAATGCTTTCTACTATGCTGGCTCCACTTGCATCATTCTTTTTGTGTAATCTTAAACAAGTCGCTTCACTTCCCGCAGTGTTGGTTTCCTCAAGTAAGCCTCCTACACCTGTCGTCAGCATTAAATCTCACTCTTGGCACATCATCCCTTTGGAAGCTGTAGTTTCAGAACCCAGCGCTTAGTCTGTGTCAGCTGCTGTGATAGGACCCAAAGCAGTGGCAAGGGCCTGATCCTCAGGGAAGTCACATAGTTCCTTGTGAGATTGCCCTGACCCATTAGGCGTGTCACACCCTCTAACACAAGTCCCATCAGTGCAACCTACTTGTAGACCAAATATGAGCTCATTGGGAACCTCTGGTGCCCCACAGAAGCAGAAGCCCAACCAAAGTGGGATAATCTGGGTTACCCATCATGGTCTCAGGGACTCTACTTGTCTTGTTCTGACTTTTCAAACAAATTTTGTTTCTTTTTGGCTGCACTGGGTCTTTGTTGCTTTCTCTAGTTGCAGCAAGCAGGGGCTACTCTTCATTGTGGTGCACAGGTTTCTCATCGCAGTGGCTTTCTTGTTGTGGACCAAAGGCTGTAGGCACACGAGCTTCAGTAGCTGCAGTTCGCAGGCTCGGTAGTTGTGGCTCATGGGCTTCGGTTCTCCGAGGCATGTGGAATCTTCCCAGCTCAGGGACTGAACATGTGTCCCCTGCATTGGCAGGCGGATTTTTATCCACTGCACCACCAGGGAAGTCCCTGCTCTGACTTCTTATTTTTTGTTTTGTGTCAGAGTTACCAAGAACTTGCTTTGTTGTCCTTTCACAGCTGTTCTCTCTTTAGTCCTTGTAACAGCCCTGTGAGGGAAGAACTGCTTCTCTCATCCTTCTGTGAATGAGGAAACGGAGGCACAGGGGTGTAGTCATTTGCCTCAGGTTACATAAGTAGTAAGTGTCTAAGCCAGTGGCTGAATGCACACAGCCTGACAGCAAAACCTTTGCTACTAAGCCAGGGAGTTTGGCAGTTTGGATCAAAAGGGAAATCGGATACACTCTTGATCTAACAGTTTTACCTTAATGAACTTATCTGATAGATCTGTTTGGCTGTTTGAATGATTGTGATGGCAAAAAGAAAAAGACAACTAAACTTCCATTTATAGAAAACTGGTTAAGTAATTTACAGTACATAGTTGCAGTGGGATGACGCAGTCTCATGAAAAAGAATAATGCAGATTTATGTGCATTAACATGAAATTACTCCAAAATAGGGCTTCCCTCATGGCTGAGTCGATAAAGAATCTGCCTACAATTCAGCAGACCCAGGTTAAGTTCCTGGATCGGGAATATCCCCTGGAGAAGGAAATGGCAACCTACTTCAGTATTCTTGCCTGGAGAATCCCATGTACAGAGGAGCCTGGTAGGCTACAGTCCATGAGGTTGTAAGAGTTGGACGCAACTGAGTGACTAAATTCCACCATCATCCCCAAGATACAGTCTTAAGTAAAAAACGTTTGCATGAGGATGTATATTAAAAAAAAGATTGTACAAACAGTGTGTATAGCATGCTATCATTAATACTTCTAAAAAAGAGATGGACACATGCACTTACTTATAGTTTTGTCTACAAAAAAATGCCTCTAGAGGCATATATAAGGAAGTTGAACTAGTGCTTATCTCTGATGGGCAGACTGGGAGAATTAGAGATCTGAGAGAGGCGAAATTACTTCTCATCCTTTTGCACAATTCTTTATTTTAAATCATAAATGTTTATTGCCTTTTCAAAAAATATTTTAAAAGAGATGGGGTAAGAAAAGAAGAAAGGCTTGTGGAAGGTATGGAGGTTTCAGATCCTCCTCCGATGGTCCAGTTCACTCCTGGGTTTCTGGGGAACGATGGTTTAGCACTGCAGGTTAGCATTGTTTGAGTGCTTGCTTGTGGCCGCTTTCAAACTAAGGGCTGGGTGTTATACCTTATTTCACTTAAACCTCACAACTATCTACCAGGCCCTGCTATTTCACCTCTTTCTTATAGAGATTCCTCACAGTGCAACCCAACCGGATACTTCAAAAGTAACAAACATCTGGAATAGGCCTCCCTGCCACTAGCCCATCCCCATTACATTAGGCTATTCTGAATACTGAGGGTCTCCTAGACCAGTGGTTCACAAAATGTTGTCTCCAAGCGGCAGCATCATTATCATCTGGGAACTTGTTAGAAATACAGATTCTCAGGCCACACCCCAGACCAACTGAATCACAAATTCTGTGAGGGAAACCCAGTTGATATGGTTTAATAAGTCCTCCAGGTGATTCTGATACATGTTTAAATTTTAGAACTGTGGTCCCAGGCCAGTGTCTTTGCCTGGGAAACATTAAACATTTAAATATTAAACACTAAAAATATAAATGTCTGAGTCTCACCTCACCCTGGAGATTCTGATTTAATTGCTTTTGGATGAGGCCTGGGCACAAGTGTTTCAGTGCTCCCCAGGTGATTGACCTAGACCTTTGGAAACAGCCATTTGCATCTGGGAATGGCTAATAGTACACTGACAGCATGAAATCAAGCTGCAGGGACTAACACATATGTAAGAGCATCACAATGTCCCAATTTTAAGTCCTGTCCCCTTCCCTAAAACCTGCACCTAACCCAGGAGGCAGAACCATGGATGAGCAATGCTCCTTGGCTGAGCAGGTATGAGCTTATCAGGTTGAGCACTTTAGTAGTGTTACTTACTTTAAGCCTACAAATTCCGTCTTTAGTGAACATTGAGAAGAAGCAGGAGAGAAAATATATTATCCACAAAATAATTTAATAGAGAAAATGAGATCTGTAAATAGCACAGTAAAAACCCAATTTTACCAGCCCACCATTTCTGGGACTTAAATATTTTGTACTGAAGATCGCATCATATCACATAGCACATCTCTGACAAAATAGGGGTTCAATCAGCATTTATCTAGTCAGTGAATCCACTAATCAATAAATGAATGAATGGATGTCACTGAAGGAGAAGCCGATTCTGTCTTTGGCATCCATGGCCCACCTTACTAACCAATTGCCATTCTTGGAGTGAAGTGTGGGGAGGGAGAATCCATTGACAATAACTGTGCTAAGATCAGGTGCTAGAGCTGAATGTCACTCTAAGCAGACTGTAAACCCCAATGGAGGTGAGAAGGGTGAAGCAGGTGTGGTGGTTATTAGAGCTGGCAAGTAAATATTTCCAGGTTTCCTCCCCAGAATATAGTAGGATGGCCCTACTCTACCCCTCAGAGTTCTCTATGGCCATGTGACTTGATTGGCTCACTGAAACAGAGGTTTTGCATTTTGCTTCTGCACAAAAGCTTTAAGAGCCAGTGTGTGATTTGTCCTCCTTTTCTGTAGGATGACCAACCTTCCTGGTTGCCTGAGATTGAGGAGTTTTCCAAGGAGTAGGATTTTCAGTGCTAAAATTGGGACACCTCCAGGCATCAATGTTTCAAGTAGTGATCATTCCATCAGCTTGAGTCCAGGAATGAGGTCAGTCCATCAAACCAGAGACTCAGAGCACTCAAATAACTTGCCTGGGGACACAGTGAGATCAGAGATGGATTCCAGACCATGCCTGTCTGACTTCAGAAACCACAGTCATATGCCACCTGGGTCTAGATACTCTTTATTACATGTATCTTTTTATTTTTAAACCCCTGGGTCAGGAAAATCCCCTAGAGAAAAGAATGGCAACCCACTCCAATATTCTTGGCTGGAGAATTCCATGGACAGAGGAGCCTGGTGGGCTACAGTCCATGGGCTCACAAAGAGTCAGACACAACAGAGCAACTAACACACACACACATACACATAGTTGCTTTATAATATTGTGTTAGTCTCTGCTGTACAAAGAAGTGAATCAGCTATATGTATACACAAGTCCCCTCCCTCTTGGAGCTTTCTCCCACCCCTTCTCAAATCCCATCTCTCTAGGTTACTGCAGAGTACTGAGCTGAGTTCCCTGTGATACACAGCAGCTTCCCACTAGCTACCTATTTTACACGTGGTAGTGTATATGTGTCAGTCCCAATCCCCCAAATGTACCCATCCCCACCCATGTCCACACATCTGTTCTCTATGTCTGTCTCTATTCCTGCCCTGCAAACAGGTTCATCTATACCATTTTTCCAGATTATACATGTATAAATACACAATATTTCTTTTTAAATTTCTAACTTACTTCACTCTGTATGACAGTCTCTTAGGTCCATCCACATCTCTACAAACGACCCAGTTTCACTCTTTTTAATGGCTGGGTAATATTCCCCTGTATACATGCATCACATCTTCTTTATTCATTGATCTGTTGATGGACATTTAGGTTGCCTCTATGTGCTGGCTACTGTAAATAGTGCTGCAGTGAACACTGGGGTGCACGTGTCTTTCTCAGGGTATATACCCAGTAGTGGAATTGCTGGGTCATGATAGTACTTCTATTTTTAGTTTTTTAAGGAACCTCCATACTGTTCTCCATAGTGGCTGTATCAATTTATATTCCTGCCACCAGTGTAGGAGGGTTCCCTTCTGTCTTCACCCTCTCCAGCATTTATTGTTTGCTGCTTTCTTGATGATGGCCATTCTGATTGGTGTTAAGTGGTACCTCATTGTAGTTTTGATTTGCATTTCTCTAATAACTAGTGAATTGAGCATCTTTTCATGTGCCTCTTGACTCTCTGTATGTGTCCCTTGAAGAAATACCTGTTTAGGTCTTCTGCTCATTATTTGATTGGGTTGTTTGTTTTTTGACACTGAGCTCCACGAGCTGTTTCTATTATTTGGGAGATTAATCCTTTGTTGTTTCATTTGCAAATATTTTCTCTCACTCTGAGGGTTGTCTTTTCATCTTGTATATGGTTTCCTTTGCTATGCAAAACCCTTTAAGTTTAATTAGGTCCCAATTGTTTATTTTTGCTTTCATTTTCATACTCTAGGAAGTGGGTCAAAAAAGCTCTTGCTGTGATTTATGTCAAAGAGTGTTGTTCTTATGTTTTCCTCTAAGAGTTTGTAGTGTCCAGTCTTACATTTAGGTCTTTAATCCATTTTGAGTTTATTTTTGTGGATGGTCTAGGGAGGGTTGTAATTTCATTCTTTTACATGTAGCCGTCCAGTTTTCCCAGCACCATTTATTGAAGAGACTGTTTTTTTCTCCATTGTGTATTCTTGCCTCCTGTGTCATAGACTAGGAGACCATAGGTGTGTGGGTTTATCTCTGGGCTTTCTTTTTTATTTTGTTTACAACTATGGAGACTCGGGTCTACAAAAGTAAGTAAGAATACCAATTTTCCCAAATTCATTGAATGATACTCATTCCACAAACATTTATTGTGTCCTATGGGATTAAAGGCCCTGGGGTGAGATGTTATGGGTTACATAAAGATGAAGAAATGCTGTCTATGATTTCTTTCCTCAAGAAATATACAGTGTTGAAAGGAGATGGACATGTACATGACTCACTATATCCCAAGGCAGATGCTGAGAGATGTTATTAAAACATTTTGTATACCTTTCTGTATTTAACAAATTTATCACAATAAGTGCATATTATCTTTTTAAGTGTTTATTAAAGAAAGCAAAAATTAAAAACAGTTAAAATACCTTTGGGGCTTCCCAGGTGCCATTAGTGTGCCTACCAATGCATGAGACATAAGAGATGTGGGTTCGATCCCTGGGTTGGGAAGATCCCCTGGAGGAGGGCATGGCAACCCACTCCAGTATTCTTGCCTGGAGAATCCCATGGACAGAGGGGCCTGTCGGGCTATGGTCCATAGGGTGGCAAGGAGTCCAACACAACTGAAGTGAATTAGCTCACATGCATGCAAAGTATCTTTACTCTTCAGGTTACCAATTCATAGTAGATCAATAATAATAACAATAATATCTAGAAAAATGTATTAGTGCTTTCTTTTTCTGAAGATCAGTACCATTTATTCAAAGATGATGATACAGCTGCACTTACCTGCCTTCAGTAGGACAGGAGCTTTGAGATTTCATTCAGTTATGCCGACTAATTTCCCACTGTATTTGTGGTTACTCATTCACCCTGTATGACCAGTGGCCCAAGTCTACATGCCCACTGGGCAGAATTCTCTGACATGGGTCAAAGCCAGCTAACTGGTCCAAAGGATTATAGTCTTTGTTAAGGAGTGAAGGACCCAGCCCTCCTTAAAGATCCTTCCCACTGGTCAAAGGCATTAGAAGAAAGCCTTACCAAAAAAGGAGGTGGCAGTCAGGCCTGAGACAGAGGAAATTTGGAGCCCAGGACCTTCCAAGATAACGGGGCTCTCTTGCCAGCCCTGGACAAAGAGAGTGTGGTTTCTGGGGAAAGTATCACTGTCCCACTGTCTACTGTGGGACGTTCTCCAGGGCTGCAGTGAAGTTTTAGTCTTTGAGTACAGTTGATAGTACCTCCTGCTTTGGCGACTTGAGCAGAAGTTAAGCTGCAAATGTGTGCATGCGAAAAGTGTTTGGGGAATGGAGATAACAATAAGTGAACAAATAAAACCTACTGCTTTGAGATGTTTTGTAACAGCTGTGCTCCCTATAGAACAGATTTCCTCCTTGCCTGGATCCAGGAGCATCTCCTGGGTCCTCCTGGTTAGAATGCTGAGTGTCCATGGAGAATATGAGCTGAGGAAGGAGGGGGACTGTCTTCCAGCTAAGACCGGACAGCTGTCATGCAAGGTAAAACCTTAGCAGCTGTAACGAGGAGGTGCAGAGGGCCTGGGGCCTATCAGTTCCATGTGGGAGCTTTCCTGCAGGTTTTCAGATGAATCAGCTTCCACTGAGAAAGCGATAGACTTAATGTCATTGTACCTTGTGACATCTTTGCCCAAGAACAGCACAAACTGAACTTTTCTGTTCTGTGTAACATGGAAGGGAAGATACAGACTGAGCTACTTCTTCGTGCCTTGAGACATCTCATAATATATATGTGATATGTGTGTATGTATAATACTGTTTATATTATATTGTTATCCTATTATTCTATTACTATGCCAGTCAGGAGAGGCTTGATAGGCTGCACTAATATACAACCCAGAATATTATGGCATGTCTGCTAAGTCACTTCAGTCGTGTCTGATTCTTTGTGATCCTGTGGACTGTAGCCTGCCAGGCTCCTCTGTCTATGTGGTTCTCCAGGCAAGAATACTGGACTGGATTGCCATGCCCTCCTCCAGGGGATCTTTCCGACCCAGAGATCGAATCTCAGTCTCTTATCTCAGTCTCAGTCTCTTATGTCTCCTGCATTGGCAGGCATTAGGGTTCTTTCATACGAGTGTCACCTGGAAGCTCAAAATTTTATTGACTCAACATGATAAAAGTTTACATCTTACATCACTCTTCAGTGTAGGGAGAGGTCCCCACCACTTAGATCCCTCTAAGTGGTGATTCAGGTTCCTTTCATCTTAAAATGCCATCAGCTTTGACATTTGGCCTCAACAGTTGCCCTCAAGGGATAAGAGAGTAGGTTAAAGGTTGTCACTAGGTCTACAGGCACTGGCCACTACTTCTGTCACATCCTACTGGCAGAATCCAACCACAGGGCCCCATCCTAACTGCAAGGGAGCCCGGAAACATTGTCTTTTGTGTGCCAGGAAGAGAAAATGAAATTGATGACTATCTAGCCAGTCTTTCCTGCAAGTTTCTCCAAGTTGAGTTACATGGTACTTTTCTTCTAATTGTGCTTTACATTCGATACCATTTAATCTGCCTCCTCGCTTAGCACTGTATTCCGTGACACCCGTGTGCAGCATCCCGTTTCTCACAATGGCGCTGTGAGTGGTCAGGACAGGTGTTGTTATACACGTTTTATAGACTGAGGACCTCAAGAGCCAGAATAGTCACATGCCTTGTCCAAAGTATATACTACTTGAGGACGGAAGGAGAAAAGGGTGAAAGAGGATGAAATGGTTGGATGGCGTCGTCGACTCAATGGCCGTGAGTTTGAGTAAGCTCCAGGAGATAGCAAAGGACAGGGAAGCCTGACGTGCCCCAGTCCACGGGGTCGCAAAGGGTTAGACACGGCTGAGGGACTGAACAACAATTGGGACAGAGCTGTCTCTCAGGTCGGCGGTCTCTCCTCTTCACCATCCCATCTACCCCAGCAGTTCACACTAGATGAGGCATAGGGTTAAGTGGGCAGAACATACATTTTAATTTTACCATAAATCAGCCTAATTTATTCTTTAAGCCCCTGCTCTCTCTTGGAAGGTGTCAGCAATGAGTCCCATCATTTTAGTATCTGTCCGTCTTTGAAGGTGTGTCTAGGTTTGGGCTGGGACGTGGCGGGGGTGCAGGGGTTAGTGCCAAGGTACTGGGGGATCTATTTGTTCCTCAAATCAGCTCTTGGAGGAGGTGTCAATCCAGATGACTACAGTTCCTGCTAGTCTCCCTACTAATAAAGATGCATCTGTGTCTCCTTCCTGTCCACACAGCCCATGCATGTCCAGCAGCTCCCTGCTACTTTGGGGTCACTCCAGGGTCTGAGAAGTTTTGCAAGCCCACACCCCATAGCTGATCTCTCCCCAGACTTGTGCCTTTCTGAGGAAAGAGGGGATGGAAGGAGGGAAGGGCCCACTGGGCCTTTGCTGTCTCAGTTTTCATCCATCTCTCCTCCCACCCAGCGAAGGGAAGTGTTTCTCATCTTCCACGGAAACCCCACTGTCCCCAGGCCTTTTTCTTCTGAATCACTTTGGCTGCATGCCTTGATCCTCTCCAGTCCTCTGAGGGCTTTTAAAACACAAAGCATAACTCAGAGAAGTTTTTCCTTCTGATTTTGCTCTGTATGCTGTCACATCACTCTCTTACCTTGAGGCAATGAAATGAAGGGCCTGCTGTCCAAGGCATGGAGGTGGGGACAGGGGAATACCAAGAAAGAAACCATTTCACTATCACATGTGTATCACATGTAACGTCACCAGGTCCTTGTGAGGTGAAGTCTCTGTGTCATTTTCCTGAAACTAACAGTGAGGGGAAGAGGTACTGATGAGAGTTGTTAAATTTGGGAACTAGCAGGTTAAACCCCTTTCCTGCCTGATTGGTCTTTAAATGCACCATTTCCCTTCCTCTACCTCATCCTCTATGAATCCACCCTCAAAAGATTGATCCAGCGATCTTGGTGATCAAGTTTTCACTTAAGAATTGAGGACCTGGTCTTCTCAGAGTAAGACCCACAGCTGGGTTGTCTATAGATGATTCTCTAGGCTTCTAAATGTGGAAAAGGTGATGTGTTTCTCTGTGTGTTTAAATATTTATCACTTCACTTCCCCTACCTCAGTTATGAGCACGCACCCTAGAGTAAATCTGTCCTCCTCCTGGGGAGACATGTCATTGTACAGTATGTCCACAATGATGAAGCGAAAAGGAAGCATGAAGATGACTTACGTGGAAGGATCACTTATAAGAGCTGCAGAAGTCAGATCAGCTGCCAGGCAAAGAAATGCGGCCTGAAAGCAAAGCATCATTAAAAAAAAAAAAAAAATCTGACTTGTACCAAATCTTATTTGCACAGTGGATTTTAAAATCATTTCAAAACACACGAGGCTTTCAAAAGATGTTTGTTTTAGAGTACACTTGGCTTCTGGTCAAAAGCTGAAGTTTCGATGATGCACAGTAACAATTGTAGTATAATTACTGGCTACAGAATTCCAGGTGCCCAACCAAGCCTTTTCTACCCACTTAAGAGAGCCACGCCAAGCAAAAATGCCCTGCCAAGCCCTACGCAGAGGTTCCAGAGCTCAGCCTTTGTCACCAAGAAACAATGAATTCACAGAGCAAAGCAATGTTGGGCACAGCCAGGAGTTCTGTTGTGAATACCTTTTGTTAACACATGTTGAGAATTTGAACTTTCTCACAGTCAAGAGGTCTGCTTGAGAGAGAATTTAAACCAAGCCAGGCACAAGGTTGTTTTCTTTTTTTAGATTTGTGATTTTGTGTCTGTGGTATCAAGACTGTAGGGAAATGCTGACTTTGGAGTCCGAAGTCTCCCCTAGCTGTCATTTGACCTCAGGATTGTAGTGTTCTCTATTCTTGTGTGAAGAGATTGCTTTACGTCAAGGGAATGAGCTCAGGAGAAAAAAAAAAAAAAAAAAACCACAGATAAAACACAGGAGTGGTATAGGGAAGAAACATATTAAGAGACCTAGGGATGCACTTCCTCATTATATGTAAGGAAGCTATTTCCTAGATTCCTGAAGCTATAAAAAGCCAAGTGAATTTGCTTAAGTTAATAAATTTTATTTAATTATGACGATAATACCACAGTAAAATGTTTTATGTTTCCTCTCTTTTTATTGCTTCCTGTTAGTTATTGAGAGAAGAAATTCACTGTAACTTTTTTTGTACTCTGATAATGATGAGACTATTTCATTTGTTTCGCATACACTTCCCAATGTCTGCTTTTGTGTGCGTGTATGACAAAATTGAATAGGATGGCTGCCTTATGTGGTTGCTACAAACACAGATGTAAGGCTAAAGGTGGGGCCCAGTTTTATTACAGCAGAACCCCATCATTGAAGCCCTTTGCTAGGCTTTGGAACTGATTGTTCTGTTGTGAGAGGAAAAGCAAAACCTTCCGTTCTCAGAATGACCTGAAAAATCTGTGGTATGAACCTTATTCTTCTTTCTGAACCCTGGGATGAGAATGAAGTTTTACATTCAGCTAAAGTGATCAGTCTGCTTTGGTGTGTGGTGTCAGGTGTCCTGGAACCAGGCTGGGTCTCCCAGGGTTCAGCTGACGGGCCTTGCATGCTTTTTCACCAGTAGTGGCAGAGGTGGAGGTGGTGGAGCCATAAAGTGGAATCACTAGGAAGCGGGTGTGAGCGAGGGGCTGTCTGAAGACCTCCCTGTCTTCTCTCTGCAATCCCTCAAGGTTGGTGCCTCTGCATTTCACACACAAGGAAACCAAGGAAAAGAGATAATAAGTTATTACTGGAACCACATGGAATTCCTGTTTTTTCAGGTCAAAAAAGGTCTAACTTCAGCAGCTTCATATGATTCAGCCTAATACTTGCCTAATTAGTAGGTTGTGATCCCAGAGTTTGAACTCTTACCTACCCCCCAAATTATAGCTGCATATCTGTATTTCAGATGGCAGAACGGGACTCTGAGCAGATGCATTAAAAATAGTCTATCAGTAGACTATTTCCTTTCTTCTCTAGTCTGTGGTTTCAACTACTGACTTTATTCGTGTCATAGTGTCAAAGTTAGCTGGAGACAGACAAGACTGGTCTGCCTGTGGCTATTGTTCTTACTGTGAAGCTGAAATCAGCCTATCAGATCAACTCTGTCAGGCCGGCGCCTCCAAACTACCTGCCTAAATATATCTTCCTCTCAGGATGGCACAGAGCCGGATATCCCATTTCCCGAGCTGAACTCCCACCATTAGAACCACTCAGCTCTGACCATATGCCTTCCTCCTAGAGCCATTGTTAAATTCTGCTCAACCTCTGCTGTTAACACCCTGATGACTAGTTTATCTTCAGATTACATGAACTCAGGGCTTGGATCGAGTAAATTTTGTTTGGAGCTGATGCGTTAAGGTCAGGAGCCTGAGGGTGAATCATGGACTATTAGATGCAATGGAAACATTAGAAGCTATATTGGCCAACCCCAGCCTTTTACAGCCATGGTAACTGATATACAGGTACCCAAGCTTTGGCGGTCTTGATAGCAGAGTGGCCACATTTTGCCTCAGACTGAGGGGTTTGCTGGAGTGTGAGACTTGCTCTGCTTAAACAGGGCAAGTCCTGGACAAACTATGATGAGATGGGCCACTCTACTCACTTGGAGGCCCCAAACTCTTCAGCTTCTCTGGGCAAGTCAGACGTGTTTCCCAGGGCCTTCCAGCGAGGGTTGCACCATTGCTGGGTTCAGCTCAGAAAGCCTGGGGTGGGGGGTAGTGACAGCCAACACAAACTCACAGGGCACAGTTTGACCCAGGCCGGCTCCCCTGAAGGGTCAGTCTGCTGTCGCCATCAACTTGGACACCACATGGGAGCGGTCCTGTGAGGTAAGGTGGTGTCTGCCTCATGACTGACTGAACTCTTAACCTCTTGGGCCGCTGCGTTTGGGAGGGCCAGTCGGGTTGAGTCAGTCTCAGAAAATAAGGCTGTGGTCCAGTTTATTGACTTCATAGAGAGGGCCACTGGGTTGGCCTCAGCCGTGCGGTTCACAGCGCCGGCAGGAGGAGGCCTCTGCGTTTCGTCCGTGTTCTGTGTGGCTGCCTGGAGGATGGAATGGAGAAGTGCTCAGGGAAGGGAGATGGGTCAGCAGGGTGCCCCGTGCTACCACCACTTCCGCTTTCAGAGATTGTGTCACTCAGAGGTTTTGAATCCTGCAATAAGCAGTTATTCTTGGCTAACTTTGGACTTTTTCCTTAAATGTCAAGCCCCTAATTTTTAAATATTTCTTGGTTTTACTTCTCCTGGCCTATTTTGCCCCCAGCCCTTGGTTGTAGATAGCTCTTTCCTTCACCAGGTCTCCTGCTTTCTATTCTGCTGGCACACAGCTCATGCCCTGCCCCTGAGGAGGTGAGTGAAAGTCGCTCAGTCATGTGTGACGCTTTGTGACCCCATGGACTGTAGCCTGCCAGGCTCCGCAGTCCATGGGATTCTCCAGGCAAGAATACTGGAGTGGGTTGCCATGACCTCCTCCGTGGGATCTTTCCCACCCAGGGATCGAACCTTGGTCTCCCACAATGCAGGCAGATTCTTTACTGTCAGAGCACCTGGGGCTGAGTGCATGTTAGACAAAAAGGAGAAGGAAAGGGGGAGGCAAGGAAGGAGTAAGGCACAGATCCAAGTCAGGCAAAATTGTCAGATGGTCCAAGTTAGCTTCAACATTCTCCTTCCTGCCAGCATTCCTTTAAGTTACTCCTGGATACCCCACCCTCCATTCCTACAGACACCTGCTGAGATCTGCTTTTTTTTATGCCCAACACTCTTGTTCTCCATTGCCACTGAAACGTCTTTCTTGGTGCCACAGAATAAATTTACCGATAGGAAAAACGAGTTACTGTTAATGGAGGTTGAAGTCAGAGGCCAAGGCCACAAAAGTGACTCCTAACTATGACCTGTTGAGTTGTCTTAACACTTTAGTGAACTTGATGCCAGTGGAGGGATTTTGAAATTGGGGGAGAGGATGGGAAGCACTGCTGTTGTTTTTGTTGCTCAGCTGTGTCCGACTCTTTGCGACTCCATGGACTGTAGCCCACCCAGGCTCCTCTGTCATGGGATTCTTCAGGCAAGCATACTAGAGGAGGAGGGGAAGCACAAGTGGAGGATTAGCTGTGATGAGAGTTGCCAGATTTAGTAGAGCAAAATACAGGGCACCCAGCTGAGCCTGAATTTCACATAAACAGAGAATAATTTTTTAGTATAAGGATGTCCCTTGTGATATTTATGATATACTAAAAATCATTCAGTGTTTATCTGAAATTCAAAGTTAACTGGGTGCCTTGTCCTATATCTGGCAACCCTCTGAGCCACGAAGTCTCCTGAACACACAGCCTGTGCAGTAGGAGGCTGGGATTGCTGCAGAGTTTGGAACAGTTTCCAAACGTCTGGCAGAAGGGAAGCAGCCTGTCAGAGAGGGCATCATGTGGCATAGTCAGGTGAAACTGCTGCCCCTAATGCCAGGCCTGCTGATGTGTGGGGCATCTGAGGTAGGCCTGAACGGAACAGCCCTGGAGACTGGCCAAGGTGCTGGTAAAAAAAGGGCGTGTTCTGCTGGGTCCTTCCCAGAAGATACAGTGTCTGGTTCCGGTGCTGACAACTGACCCATCTGATCCCCATCACACTAGAATATTATTTTTAGATCTGGGGAAGGAGCGACAAGGTTTTAAAAATAAGGTATTAGATATGGGGGGAACTGTATTCAAGAAGCTCAATCCTAAAAGTAAATGTGGGGAAAAAAAAGACAAGCTCAATCAGTCCTGATGATGAAATGCAGACCCTGGGCTTGCTAACATTAGATCTAGAAAAGGTTAGTAGCAGCAGCTTTCCACCTAAAATTGCCTAAGACAGAGACCCCACCCTTTCTATTTTAGGCTGTGCCATGTGGCATGAGGGATCTTAGTTCCCTGACCAGGGATCAAACCCAGGCCCCCTTCATTGGGAACTCAGACTTAACCACTGGTCCACCAGGGAAGTCCCCTTTCACTTTTTTTTAATAAGCAAAGGTGATGCTACTAGCTTCAAGAAAATTGCTCCAGCCACCTATAAACATCATTATTTAACGAAGAGAGAGGCTGTTTTGTTACCCACTATTGGTTTCCATACAGGATATACGCTGTCTGATCTTCCAGACCCAACCTCAGTCCTTCTTCTCTACCCTGCTCTGTGCTCTCGGAAGCTGACCCTGAGGACTCCCTCCCCTTCTGTCTTCTTTTAGGACCAGCCAAGTGGAAGACATCAGCAGGAGATTGGAGGTTGAAGGACAGATGGTCAGAAGAATAGCTTCTTTGTATTTAGGGTTTATTAAAATGCTCATGATTTCAACCACTTGATAAAAAGCACTTGAAATAGGAAGAGATGAATATTTCTTTAATATGATAGAATATATCTATGTCATTCCCAAGATAAGCATTCTGCTTGATGGGGAAATGCTAGAGGTAGGAATAAGACAGAAGAGCTAGCTACAACCTTTATTAGTTAAAATTTTCCATAAGATACTAGCAATCATAGACAAAATAAAGACTTCAAATATAAAAAAATGGGAAAGAAAAAAAAACTTGCTATGTGCAGATGATAAGATTTTATCTTGATAAGCCCAATAAAAACTATTATAAATAATAAGAGAATTCAGTAAATTAGAAGGATGCAAAATTAATATATAGAAACCAACTGATCTCACATATACAAACAATAACTATTAGAAGATAGAAGGATAAAGGACATTATTTAAAGTATTAACAAAAAAGAGAAAATACCTAGGAATAAATTTAACAAATATGCACAAGACCTATATGTAGAAAACTTAAAAGAAAAAAAGGGATCAGGGACTCCAAAAAAAAGATTTGAGCAAGTAGAAGACATAACTGGATAGGAAAATAAAAAATTGTTAAAGTGTTACTTATCTCAGAGCTACTTTAAAATTTTAACACAGTTCCAATAAAATGCCAATTTTTTTCCTTTTGAAGTTGACAAAATAGTCTTCAAATTTATATTGGAGACAGGGGTAGGATAACCAGGAAAATTCTGAAAAGAAGAGAAATATGTTCATCTGTGTGTGAGAAAAGCTCAGATATGAGAACACATTATAAAGCCTCAGTAATTAAAACACTGTGGGACTAGTCCATAAATGAATATACAGATGAATGGAACAGATGAGAGTGTTCTGCATGCGTGCATGCTAAGTTGCTTCAGTAGTGTCTGACCCTATGTAACTCTATGGACTGTAGCCCACCAGGCTCCTCTGTCCATGGGATGCTCTAGGCAAGTATACTGGAGTGGGTTGCCATGACCTCCTCCAGTGGATCTTTCAATCCAAGTATCAAATCAATGTCTCTTATGTCTCCTGCATTGATCAGCGGGTTCTTTACCACTAGCGCCACCTGAGAAGCCCCAAGAGTGTTCTGATACAGACCCAGACAGAAAAAGGAAGTAGCATATGATAAATCACCAGGAAAAAGAGCAGCTGTTCAACAAATGGTATTGGTATACTGAATAATCATCTGGAATAAAACTGGATCTACACTTCACACTGTACAATAAAATACAAAGAAATAATATATTTCAGTGTAAAAAAATCATACTAAAATTACTAAAAGAAAACTATGAAAGAATTTCTTTATAACCTTGGAAGGTCTTGATAAATGTGACTCAAAATACAGAAGCCATTTAAAAATTTATAAAGTCAATTATGTAAAAATTTTTTTTAAATTCTGTGTGGATATATATATATATATATATATATACACACATATATTATATATATATCACCATAATTAAACAAACCAGGAAAAAGTATTTTCAAGTCATATTGCAAAATACTAATATCCCTTATATACAGAGCACTACTAGAAATAAATAAGAACAAAAAAATAGACAACCCAATAGAAACGTGGGGAATGGAAATCAATAAATAATTAACGAGTTCTGGTACCAATTCCAGTGTGTGTGTGTGTGTGTGTGTGTGTGTGTGTGTATGTGTGTGTGTGTGTGTGTGTAGGGGGCAGATTCTTATATCAACAAACTGACTGTCCTACAATTCAGCTCAGTTCTGACACTACCTACCCAGAGGTAACATTAGATCGGGTGGTTAAGTGTTTAATCCAAGACGGTTCATTTTCCACTTCAGAGATCAGCAGCAAGTCCAAGTTGTCACTTGTGCTTCTAAAGAAGGGCTATAGATTGGAATTTCCAGTGCTCCCCTCTTTGGATTTGATTCATTTGGTAGAGTAGCTTACAGAATTCAGATAAATTGGATTACTGGTTTACTGTAAAAGAAGATAACTCAGGAACAGCCAGATGGAAGAGATGCATAGGGTAAATTATGGGGAAAGGTTGAGGAACTTCCACGCCCTCTCTAGGCTCACTACTGTCCCTAAATCTCCATGTGTCACCAATCCCAAAAGATCTCTGAATCTCTTCTTTTGGGTTTGAATGGAGGCTTCATTACATAGACATGACTGACTAAATTATCTTCCATTCGTGATTTAACTCGACCTCCAGCCCCTTTCCCCTCCCGGGACATGCAGAAACAAGTTCCAACCCTCTGATCACATCATTGGCTCTCCTTTCAACCAGCCCTCAATCTTAGGTGCTTTCTAAAAGTTGTCTTGTTAACATAGCATGATACACGTTTACTGCTACCACCACTTAGGGAATTCCAAGGGTTTTAGGAGCTCTGTGCCAGAAAAACAAATATATATTTCTCATTATAAATCACAATATCATAACAACTCATAGAGAAGTTCATAAACATATGAAAATATATTCAAATTCTTACATAAGATAAATGCAAATTAAAGCTATGCTGATATATAATTTTTCACATATCAGTTCAGTTCAGCCATTCAGTCTTGTCCGACTCTTTTTGACCCCATGAACCACAGCACACCAGGCCTCCCTGTCCATCACCAACTCCTGGAGTTCACCCAAACTCATGTCCATCGAATCGGTGATGCCATCCAACAATCTCATCCTCTGTTGTCCCCTTCTCCTCCTGCCCTCAATCTTTCCCAGCATCAGGGTCTTTTCAAATGAGTCAGCTCTTCGCATCAGGTGCCCAAAGTATTAGTTTCAGCTTCAACATCAGTCCTTCCAATGAACACCCAGGACTGATCTCCTTTAGTCTGATTGTCTTTGTATGATTGTAAATTGTAACAAGTCCATGGAGGTTAATTTGGCAAGACCAGTCAGTCTTATAAGCACATATACCCTTTGACTCAACAATCTCTTCTAATCGAATATATTCTATGAATAGATTTGACACATAAAATGATGGAGGTGCAGGTTATTAATTGAAGCATTACTTGTAATACCAAGATTAGAAATAGTCCAATGACCATCAATAAAATACCTGTTAAATAAATCATGATACATTCATATCTTGAGTTGGCAAAAAATTTTGCTCAGTTTTCTTTCCATAAGATGTTATAGGAAAATCTGAATGAACTTTTTGACCACCCAGTATAAGGGCTTCCCAGGTGGTGCTAGTGGTAAAGAGCCCACTTGCCAATATAGGAGACTCAAGTTCAATCCCTGGGTCAGGAAGTTCTCCTGGAGAAGGAAATGGCAACCCACTCCAATATTTTTGCCTGGGAAATCCCATGGACAGAAGAGCCTGGTGGGCTACAATCCATGGGATCATAAAGAGTCAGACTTGACAGAAGCAACTTAGCTCTCAGTATACTAAGTGACTTCCTGGTAGCAGCTGGTAAAGAATCCACCGGCAATGCAGGAGACCCCGGTTCAGTTTCTGGGTCAGGAAGATCTCCTGGAGAAGGAATAGGCTACCTGCTCCAGTCTTCTTGGGCTTCCCTGGTGGTTCAGATGGTAAAGAATCCACCTGCAATGCGGTAGACCTGGATTCGATCTCTGGATTGGGAAGATCCCCTGGAGGAGGGCATGGACACTTACTCCAGAATTTTTGCCTGGAGAATCCCCATGGGCAGAGGAGCCTAGTGGGCTACAGTCCATGGGCTCGCAAAGAGTCGGACATGACTGAGCAATTAAGCACACCATACTAATGGAAAATTATACAGCTATAAAAAAATAGAAATAAAAAAGAAAGATAATGAGGATATGCTCTATATTGTACTGATACAGAAAAATTTCCAAGATATATTTAAGGAAAAATGCAAGATACAGAGCAGTATGCACTATCCACTACATTTTATGTGATAAAAAGAAAAAATAATACATTGAAGTATATGCTTATATATACATAAGCTACTGTGAAATAATATCCAAGAGACCAGTAACAGTAGATTGGGAGGAGAAAAGGGTAGGAGATCTAATGAATGGGAGATAGGGAAGGAAGAGACTTTCACATTTATAGTTTTTAAATATTTGAGTTATGAGTATATATTATTCAAATATTAATATGTAAATAGGCCTTTCCTGTGGTGATGCAGTGGTAAAAAACTTGCCTGCCAATGCAGGAGACACAAAAGACGTGGGTTCGATCCCTGGGTTGGGACGATCCCCTGGAGGAGGGCATGGCAACCCACTCCAGTTTTCTTGCCTGGGAAATCCCATGGACAGAGGAGCCTGGCGGGCTACCGTCCGTGGGGTCACAGAGAGTCGGACACGACTAAAGCAACTGAGCATACGGTGCTTGCTTTAAAATATCAAACAATTCAGAAATACACAAGGTAGGAAGTAAACGTTCCCCTACTCCTATACCTACCACTCAGAGAAAAACCAGTGCCAACAATTTAGTCATTGAGAAGCAGGTAGGAAAGTTTTTTTTTAAAGCATGTATTAAGCAAGGAAAGCATTATTTTTTGAGTCCCTGAAATCATGTAGTTGTGACAGTGCCAGCTCTGCTTATACCAAATATAAGTAGCTAAGATCAATATTGATCTCCTTTTACAGGCTCAGAGTGAACCACTGGCCTTATATAGCGTATTCAATCCCATATGTAGAATTGAGGTTGGAAAATATTTCTGAATTAAGGGCGATGTAAAAGTGAATGGTAGAGATCATTAGCTATTGGACCAAGTGTTATGTGGTTTGGAAATTAAGACATTAATATTTCAGCAAATGAAAATGTTTATGCAGTCTTCAAATTCTTGGCAGTAGTACCAGAGAATTTAGCCAGCAAGGGCTCCTAAGTTACAAACTTAAAGAGTTGCAAAGAACACTAAGAATTATTCCTTATTTTCCACTGCCATTATTAAAAATTATTTATAATATTTTGTAACTGGAATCTGACATTCCCTTATAATAAAGCAAAGCTCATGTTACAGAGTCTCCTTCAAGGTCATGTTCGTTTGACTCAGAAAATTCCATGGTGAGTAGAAAATGAATGTTACAAGTATCTAACAAAAAATGTACAAAAATGTACAGCCTCCCTATTTCAACATAAATACCAAGGTCTTAGCCAAACCAGCAGCTGATATTTTTAATTCATGTGCTCCAACACAACAAAATATTTTCTACAAAATACTCTTATACAATGTACTGTCTTTCCTGTCATCTTCTTATAAAAGCAGTGCTTTGATGTTGGAAGAAAATTTAGAAATCAACAAGTCTATTCATGCAATCATTCATTCATTTAACACATATTTATCAAGAGTCTCCCGTATCAAGTTAAATAAAATATACTAGGGATAAAACAAAATAGCAAAGTCTCTAGCCCTTGAAGACCTTAAGTCTAAGCCAACTCCTTTATTGTCATTTTGAAGAATCTCTAGGTCTTCCAAGTTCAGACCAGTTCTTTTTTATTATGCCCAAATATCAAACATTTATGAAAAGAACTTAATAGTTTATGTTTATAAATTAGCAGTGGTCTATTATTGCTTCAGTGTTTTTCACATCCTAATTTTTTGGTTTAGGGTTATCATTTCATCTTCACGAGTAACTTTAAATATATACATTATGCCAGTTAACTTCACAACAACCTCATTTCACAGATGAGAAAAACAGATTCAGTAAGATAAATCAACTTTCCCAGAATCACAGAGCAAGTTAAGTAAGTGAACCCAGATCTATCTGTCTCTAGTGCTTATATTGCCTCTGTCATAGTACCCAGGAGAATTTTTTAAATTCTAGAGAAAGCGTTACAAGTACTGAGGCTTTCAGAGCATACGGCTGTTAAACTCAACATTCATGAAACTAAGATATGGCATCCAGTCCCATCACTTCATGGCAAATAGATGGATAAATAATGGAAACAGTGACAGACTATTTTCTTGGGCTTCAAAACCACTGGGGACATTGACTGCAGCCATGAAGTTAAAAGACACTTGCTACTTGGAAGGAAAGTTATGATGAACCTAGACAGATTAAAAAAAAAACAGAGACATCACTTTGCCAGCAAATGTCCATATAGTCAAAGCTATGTTTTTTCCAGTCATGTATGGATGTGAAAGTTGGACCATAAGGAAGGCTGAGCGCTGAAGAATTGATGCTTTTGAACTGTGGTGTGGAGAAGACTCTAAGAGTCCCTTGGACTGCAAGGAGATCCAACCAGTCCATCCTAAAGGAAATCAACCCTGAATATTCATTGGGTGGACTGATGCTGAAGCTGAAGCCCCAATACTTTGGCCACCTGATGCAAAGAGTTGACTTATTAGAAAAGATCCAAATGCTGGGAAAGACTGAGGGCAGGAGGAGAAGGGTGTAACAGAGGATGAGACGGTTGAATGGCATCACCAACTCAATGGACATGAGTTTGAGCAAACTCCAGGTGATAATGAAGGACAGGGAATCCTGGTGTGCTACTGTCCATGGGGTGGCAAAGAGTAAGCAACTGAACAACAAGATATAGATATACACACACACACACACACACACATACATATACCCACAATGAAATACTGCTCAGCCACAAAAAAGAATGAAAATTTTGCCATTTGCAGCAACATGGATGGACTTGAATGGTATTACACTAAGTGAAATAAGTCAGAGAAAGACAAATACTATATGCTATCACTGATATGTATAATCTGAGAAATACAACAAACTAGTGAATATAACAAAAAAGGAAGCAGACTCACAGATATAGAGAACAAACTACTGTTATCAGGGAAGGGAATGGGGTGGGGCTAAATAGGGGTAAGGGATTAGGTACAAACTATTATGTAGAAAATAAGCTTTAAGGTATATTGTACAACACTATGGATATAGTCAATATTTAATAACTGTAATAGCTATATTTATGGACTGGTGCCTCAGAGGGCAAAGAATCTGCCTGCAATGCAGGAGACCCAGGTTCAATTCCTGGGTCAGGAAGATCCTCTGGAGAAGGGAATGGCAACCCACTCCAGTATTCTTACCTGGAGAATTCCATGGACAGAGGAGCCTGGCGGGCTACAGTCCATGGGGTTGCAAAGAGTTGGACACAACTGAGTAACTAACACTTTCACTTATAGACTATAACCTTTAAAAATTGAGAATCCCTATATTGTATACCTGTAATATATAATATTGTATATCAACTATACTTCAATCTTTTTTAAAGTACACAATGTTATTTGATTTTTAAATTCTCTGATGCTTTATATATAATTTCTTGAAAAAAAGTACTCTATAATGGTAAACACAATGTACTTCTGAGTGTCTGAAGACCATAAAATTACACCGTATCATTGTCAGTTTCAATCATTATAATACTCAGCAGTAAAATGATCACTGTTCAAATAAAGTTGGTCATTTCCTATTATATTCCTTGTTTTTGTTTGTTTGTTTGTTTGGCTGCACTGGTCTTTGCTGCAGTGTTCAGGCTTAGCTGTCCCACAACATGTGGAATCTTAGTTCCCCCACCAGGGATTGAACTCACATGCCCTGCATTGGAAGGAGGATTCTTAGCCACTGGACCACTAGGGTAGTCTTCATATCCTTTTACCTTTTAATCCTTGAACTTTCCTATAGCCTTATCTTTCATTTATTTGAACTGCTTTTCTCTTCATCTTTTGAATGCCCATATGAAACCTACTATATCTTTAATTATCTTATAATATTTTTATATTATATTATTATTACATTTATTATGAGGTATCTGACTTTTCTTCTGTTAGCCATGTTGATGTCAATCCTTTCCTCATACCTGCTCTCCTGAAATTAAGCTTTCTAAGAGGTAATAGATTCACATTATAGTAAGTGATTAATGCATAACTCACTCAGAATAGGATATAGACTGTTGCAATCATAAAGGTGATCTGTAGAAAAAATTATAATTTTGATAAAGTCCAGTGATCAAATCTGACATTGATTGGCAGTTTGCTTTGAAGATCTTGGGCCATGAAATCTGAATTGTATTCCCTAGAGTAATATTCTTCACCTATGAGCCACTAACAATCAAATACAGGTTTCTAGGGGCCCTTATAATTTCTTTTCTATGTATTTATAGACTTAGATCAATAGGAGAGGGTTGGTAAACAACAATCAAGAAAGAAAAACAAATACATGGAAATGTTAAATTGAATTTCAATGTGAAAATTATGGCAAGGCTTTAATGTATCCCAATAGCATTATATTATGGTTCACCCTTTGAAGTTAAATGAGGTGCATGGCAAAAATTATAGGATAGCTCAGAGTTCCTACATCGTTTGATTATTCACAAAGAATTGGTTGGTGTCTTGGGACTAGCTTGGCCTAGTGAAAAAAACACAGGTTTGGAATGAATTAAACCTAGGATTTCAGGGAATCCTCTGATGGGCCAGTGGTTAGGATTCCTTGCTTCCACTGCAAGAGACAGGGCTTCGATCCCTCATTGGGAAGCTAAAATCTCTCACACCTTGTGGAGTGGCCAAAAAACCCAAACCAAAACAAACAAAAAAAACTCCTAGGATTTCACCTGAACTCTGGTGTGGAACCTTAGCCAAGCTACTGAATCATGGAACTGTGTGTCTTAGCCAAGTTACTATACTCGATTGTGCTCAGATTTATCACCTGTAAAATGGCTGTTGTAAAGATTAGTAATAAAACATGTAAGGTGCCTGGAAGTAGAGCCTCATACATAGTCTGTGCTCAGTCAAGTCTCACATGGGCACCTTGAACAGTAGACCCAATGCTTTTTTTTTATTAAATTGAATAGACTATTAGGAGATTAAGTGTTGGTATCATATGACCTTCTTCCTGGAGTGGACAATTGAAATTGAAAGGACCTATTTTTTGCTGCTGACTGTACAGTAGTTACTTCCCCAACATACTAGAAGGGGCACACTTTAACAAGAAGTGTCTCTGTAATGTTCCTTTATGGAGAAGTCTATGGTGTGCAGAAAAAAACTTCCTCTATTTTATAAATCAGTATTTTCACAAAAAAATCTATTTATTTGGTGTTTAGGACCCCATTTAAAAAACAATAAAATTGCAGTGCCTTTTCAGAATGGTAGTTAGTAGATGATTTTAACCAATTTGATTAAAATTGTACGTGGTAACAACTAGGGTTTCAAAAGGAGAGGAAAAAAAAGAGATAGGTAATATTTGTTGCTTCTCAGTATGGCGCAGGAACCACGAGTGGGTCCATCAATGCATGGTGAGTGGAAGAAATTCAGAGGTACCAGCTGAAAGTAAAATCTTAGTATTCTGTAGTTTTTTTAAAAAAAAAACTCAAATTCGCACTAAGGTGCATATTTTATATTTTCTGGATTTTATATATCATGTAAATCAACAGTCAAGATATTTTCATACCATAGCTGTTTGATTTACCTCTAACAGTAAAGTTTCCAATAATGAAGCATATTGTAGGGATACATCCCTTCCTTTCAGTCAACATATAAAAAACATTATATTACACATTAAAATTGTTGCACCACGAAAAGATAGTCATCATCTTTAGTCATTGGGAGATGTCAATTTAATGAAAATTATATACATATGCCCATATTTATTAATAATTACATGTGTCACATATACATGTGTGCATATATATACTATATATTAAATATATTATATATTAATTATAATATATATTAATAATACCAAGTAATCTTGGAAGGGATATGGAGGAACTGAGACTCTTAGTAAGTTGCCAATGGAAATGTAAAATGGTATAAACACTTAGGAAAAGGTCTAGCATTTCTTATAAAAGTTAATCATGCTCCTACTGTATGACCCAGCTATTCTACTAAGTATGTACCTGAAAGAAATGAAATGTATATCTACACAAAGACTTACACATGCATGTTTCACAACTTTAAAAATGCAAATAACCCAGTATAGTATCAACATGTGAGCAGATGGACAAACAGAAGTATATCCTCCAATGAATATTACTCTACAATAAAAAGGAACTAGCTGTGGATACCAGAGAAGGCAATGGCATCCCACTCCAGTACTCTTGCCTGGAAAATCCCATGGGCGGAGGAGCCTGGTAGGCTGCAGTCCATGGGGTCGCTAGGAGTCAGACACGACTGAGCGACTTCACTTTTCCTTTTCACTTTCATGCATTGGAGAAGGAAATGGCAGCCCACTCCAGTGTTCTTGCCTGGAGAATCCCAGGGACGGGGGAGCCTGGTGGGCTGCCATCTATGGGGTAGCACAGAGTCGGACACGACTGAAGGGACTTAGCGGCAGCAGCAGTAGCAGCAGCTATGGATACATGCAACAACATATATGAACCTCAATTATGCAGAGCAAATTAAGCTAGATTTAAAAAAGAGTACATATTGTACAATTCCATTGATAATATTCTAGAACATGCAAACTAATTAATAGTTGCAAAAAGTAGATCACTGGTTGCCTAGAGATGGGGTGGGGAAACAGAGAGAAGCAGGAATTAAAGGAGACATGAACAAATTTGGGGGGATAATACTTACATTCATTATTTTAATTGTTGATGGCTTCACATATATATATATAAACATCAAATTGTATACTTTAAATTTATGCCACTTACTACATGTTGATTATACCTCAATAAAACTGTCTTACAAAAAAATCATTGTGTTGATTTTTCTTTTTTTTTTTTTGCATTTCATCATTTATTTAATGTTTAAGCTCTTGCACTAGATTTTTACAAGTTGGTGAACACTGACAAATTATTTCTCCACAGTACTATAACCACATGTTCCTGGACAGTATAAATAAATGGTTGAGCTAATGTTAATACACATCATCATTTTATCAATTACTTAATAAAACAAATTGTCAAGTATCCAAATATTAAGTTACACAGCTCAAAAGGTATATAAAATATTAAATGTCTGCTCAATTCATTAGCAGAAACCCACTTTTTTTTTTGCAAGAGAGGCTGGGAATCACACTTCAAACAAAACTAAGTTGGTAAACAACTTCAGGTAAGTATGGAAAAAATTACAATAATTTCAGAAATTTTGACTAAAAATTGTTTTAGTTACAATAAACAACCTATTTCTACCTTTTAAGAAATACTGACTAAATTAAAGTACATATTCTACATGTTCTGCACAAGACAAAGGCAATGTTTTACTAAAAATACTTAATAGCCCCCTCTCATTCTTTTCTCAGGCCCTCCCTGTAAGCTGCACCCCAAAGTGCAAACATTAAAATAAACTGTAAGGCTTTTGTCTGGAGACATTGAAGACATGTGCTTCTGTACAATGTAGATTTTCAAAATGGAGGCCTTCTACAATGCAAAATGAGATTTATAGGAAGATATTAAATAATCACTGTAAAACTTGGTTAATTAAAAAGGGAGCAAATCTGATGTATACTGGTATGAGTGTGGGAGATGTAAACATATTGTGAGCAAACCTCATAGGCCCTACTTTTTATGTCTGAAATGATGCAAGGAATAAACCACACAAGGTCCAGAGTGTTCATAGTTCCTGGGATTTATTCTATATGATACTAAAAATATACAAGTATTGTGCTGGGTATTTTGGCACCTAAGCTTTCTAAATTTCTTACATATTGATAAGATTCTGGCATGGAAACAGATTTAAAGATACAACTCAATACTGCATGATTTCAGGAAAGGTCAACTGGTACAAATGACAAGCACATTTTAAATGCAGAACAGCATGAATTCTTTACTTGTATCCAAATAGGTTGATCATAACCTGAACAGAGTCTGCAATTCTGCCAGGCTTGTGGCCTGGTAAAACTGCTCTTCAACACTCCTATGGAAGCTTCATTAGTCTTATTCACCAAGTCAACAGGCTATCTACTATGTACAACAAATTCCATCCTGTCTCAGGTTCCACTTCTAAGCAATGGCATCACACACCCTGGTTTTATTGAATGCAACAGTTGTTTCTATGCCCAATGGAGTCTTTGTAGCGCAGCCGTATTTTAGGATGATACTTCTCCAAATTCAAAAGTTGCTTGCTGTTAAAAGTTCCTCGCCACTTTTGTCTTAGGAACTGTGCTGCATCTTCATACTTCATTCCACCTTCAGTTAATGCTAGGTGATAAGCTCTGGAGCTCTGCCAAGGCCTGCAACACAGGGAACAGCAATACAACAACCAAGGTCTTCACGAAACTTAATTTTCACAAGACTTAACCAATCGTCAACAATCTGGTTAGATGGTGGTGCGCCATCATCAAAAGGCCAATTGAGCACACGGATGCCTTCTTTCTCCACAAGGAGTAGTGTCGTAAGTTGCTTCACATACTCTTACTACTGTGGAACTTCTTAAGTTCCTCTCCAAATTTGTTTAAGGTCGCATTAGTTGGGTTGTGTGTAGTAAGAAATCTCATGTTCTTGTATGTAACTTCTACAGGAGCTGGGAGGTTCATTCGAGCTATGTTAATTTAGTTAACTCAGTAGGGATATGAAACAATTAAAAAAATTGAATACAGAAATGATACAAAGAAACGGAGTCACCTTCAATATACTCCACTTTAAATTCTCAGTGCTTTTGAGTATGAAGTTGGGAGTAATGAATGGATGAACCTCTTAACAAGAAGCAGCAATTCTTCAATCCAGTAATACTGAGGCAACAGAAAGGAAGAGTACTGAGGTCTACCCCATCTAGGTCAAAACTCTTGTAAAAAATGCTCTGTGGATTTCAATTCAACACTTCTGTGTCCAGGTTAACCAGTCTTCTGGGGGCTCCTTGGTGGAGCAGTAATGAATTTCTGCAGTTCACCTGTCTGCACAGAGGTTGTGCTGTGCCTGGCAGTAAACTCCCTGTCCAGAAACTCCATAAATGTGTGACCAAGAACACCACAGAACTGAGGAATATATCTACTCATTGAAAATTGTGGCCTAATCATACAGCCGGTCCGAGGCTGTGGCGGCGGTGGGCACGGGCAGCGGCAGGGCGGGGGGGGCGGCGGAGATACCTAAGTCCTGATTTTTCTTAAAAATGAAGAATCAACTGTGTCCCTCTGCCATTAAGTTGGATAGACTACCCTTTTGTGGCATTCACCACTTACTGGCTATGGTCAATTGTAAAGTTTTATTACTGGACTATAAGGACTTTGAGAGTAGAATCCAAGTTTGACTCATCTTGGTCTTCCCTCTAACCCCCAGCATGGTACCCTTCATCAACTGTTACTTTTTAAATGAGTGAATTATCTGGATAATGTTTGGCAAAACATCTCAGAAAACATTTTTTCCTGAGTTCCCTAATTAACCCTTGCCATTCTTTTAAACACCCATCAGACAGCAAATCTGCATGCTTAAAAACTTTAGAGCCAGAGTGACCTGCTCAGCTACTTGCTAACTGCTTGACCATAAATAAAATTAGCTAGCCTCTCTAAGCCTCCTTTTCCTCATTTCTAAAGAGGATAGTAATATACCTATGGGCTTCCAAGGTAGCTCAGTGGTAAAGAATCCGCCTGCTAACACGGTGGATCCCTGGGTGCAGAAGATCCTCTGGAGGAGGAAATGGCAACCCACTCCAGTATTCTTGCTTGTAAAAGCCTGTGGACAAAGGAGCCTGGTGGGCTATAGTCCATGGGATTGAACAGTCAGACAGGGCCGAGCATGAGCACAATAATATACCTATGTCATTGGTTTTCTGAAAGGATTAAATGAAACAGTCCATATAAAGTGCATGGCCCATAGTGTAAACTCAAAAAGGCAAGTGAATTCATACATTTACCATCACAGACTTTTGAAATAGTTTATAAACTCCAAATACTGAAATAATTTATTTTTCATCAGAAGAAAGAAAATGTCATGAACTAGTACCTGAATCTTTTGAGGAGAGAGAGCTCTAAACTGACATTAAAGTTACCTGCATGTTAGGCTTTTTAAGAAGCATACAACCAGAGAAATTTAATTTGTTGGAAGAAGTAGAAGGGTTGCAATAGCTTGCAGTCTTGTCAGTACATTTTATACCTTGTTCTTAGACCTTTCCATTAAAACAGAAAAATTAAAACCTTGTCATTACACAGAGAGGCTGAAGTTCCAAATAGCCCATTTAGTTTCTTCTTACACTTCACGTTGAGGTTCTTACATGTGGAAATCCTGTTATCATATTTGTTTGCAAGCTTTCTCTCTAGTGAAAAATACTTTATCATTCAGCCTATGGGGAATTAATTAAACAGAATGTGGAAAAACGTAATCTTCAGGGACCTCTGCTGTGGGTACTCTCAGTAAATACAGTGCAGCCAAGGGACTCTGCAGAGATCTGACCTAGAGTGGACAGAGTTCTGGGCTTTAGGTCCAGCTGGTTTGAAATAAAATAATTTTCTTGAGCCTTGAGCAACTCATTTCATTGTTTTGCAGTCTTTTGATTTATAATATGGGGACTAATCACATAGTCATGATTTATAAGGAATGTTTATAAAACATATGGAATAATTATTATTAATAAACTAGGTTATTAACCTCTTCCAAAAATAAGATGCTGACATGTAAATAACATTTGTACCTGATGCTTTAGTTCTGGTTCACTGCTAGATATGCCTTCAAAAGTCCAAATCAATTTGTCTTGCTGGAAGAACATAAGTGTTCTTTTACTCCTGGCTCTGCCAAAAGCTAGTTCTGTGCTCACTGGTAACCACTTCACCTCCTCAATTTCTTCAAATACAAAAGTAGAGAGCTGGACTAGATCAGGGAGGGAAAACACATGATATATATTGATATTCCTATCTGTCTGTGCCCATGGCAGACATTATTAGTCAATCACTGAAATTTTTCTACCCAAATTAGGAAGCTGCTTCTGAATTCTTTTCAGCAAAACCTTGTAGACAGCCACTACCCATCAATTAGAGTTAGCAACCAAAGTAAAACATACTTGCCATCTTTGAGACAGAGTCTCTTTAAGGGGTCTTTTAATTCCAGTATTACTCAAAGGTCAAAGTGAGAGTCTGCTCCAGAAAGAGGTATGTTGGCATATCTTACTTCCCTTTTTCACATTCCAGCCTCTGAGTGTCAAAGACTTAGCAAGGCCTGTCCATGAGGATACTCTGCTCTTACATTACTGCATTTTGCCTTTTATTTGTCCAAAATGAAAACAGGTTAGTGGATTTCCCCCCAATTCTGAAAATACATACTGTAAATCTTTGAACAATCAACGAAAGTACAAAGATGAAAGTGAGAAGTATCTGATATTCAAAATCCATTATTAATATTTGGTAACCAGTCTTGCAGTCATAGCTCTAGGTGTGTTTTTCTGTACTCTAATTTCCCCATACAGCGTTATATATGAACAACTTTGCACATCACTTGGATCCCGCAGTTCCCTATGTACTCTTAACTTTCCATCTTTATCTGGGGGCTCCTATTCTGCAGAGCTAAACTTTGCAAATATAGCAGCAGATTGAAAGAGCAAAGGATCTTTAGACCCTTACTACAACTACGCTTAAAGATGTGGTCAAATTCTCCAGGCTCCTCTCTAGTAAACACAGAATGGAAACATTTGTAAATCTTGTGGTTAAAATTCAATTTGAAAATGAAATGGACCCAATGTCTTGGGAGAAAAGCAAATGTTCCTCCTTTACCCCTGTACCCTAACACCACTTTTTTTTTCTGCTTATTACTATAAAAGTAATATGTTTATTTAGGAAAATACAGGCAGGCAAAAATGAGAAAAAATAAAAAGCATTTGTAATTAATCAGAGTAATTGTGGTTAACATTTTGGAATGTGTATGTTTGTCTTTTTTTCCTATGCATATATTTTTATGTAGGTATCAACATGCATAATTCAAAAGCACTCTTTTAAACTTCCAGGTTTTTCTCTTTACACACTGCATTGCAGTTCCTGCAGAGAACTCATTCTACTGTGAGCAGGAAACCACACGAGTTAACACCGGCTTTGGTAACACACAGCTCTTTGTGTCAGTAGTTTGCACAAGGAGGTGTGCTCACCGAGGAACCAATGTTATGGGTGTGTTTCTAATACGCCTATCATTTTGAACACTACTGTACTGGAGTTTATCCACTGGGCGTGATGCTCCTGAAGTTCAAATTCCCTCAGCAGATATTCAGCAAGGATGTTACATAACTGGTATAAATGAGGTCATGTTAGGGCCAAAATCTCTGTATGCATTTATACCTCAATCTACTTAACTGATGGAATATCTGTGTTCCTTAAGTGTATCTGCATAAAGAGAATATCTCACCATCATCTGTCTAATGGTGTGATACTGATACATACTGTGATGAGGTGATTTACTTTGCATGTAGCAGTGAAGAAGGTGTAACATAGAAAAAATACCTTCTTCATTCACAGGGAGGTCAATTGCTCCCGAGGGTTTGAGACTCTTATTAAACTGCAAAGGAGAAACCTTGTCTTTGATATTCAGTATATGCTGTTTGGTTATCTATTGCTATGAAACAGACCACCCCAAAATGTAGTGGCTAAAAACAATCTATTATAATCTCTCACAATTCTTTGGGCTGACTGGGCTCACCCAGGCAATCTTCTGTGGGTCTTGCTTAGAGTCTCTCATACATGGTTGCAGTCAGATAGCAGCTGCGGCTGAGGTCTCCTGAGGTTCAACTGGGTGGCTAGAAGATCTAGTCTGGTTTCTTCACTCACATGTCTGGTGCCTTGGTTCACATAGCTGCTCTTTCCACTTGAAGTCTCATCCCCCAGGGCTTTTTCCACAGCCTCTCTTCCCACAAAGATAGTCAGACTTCTTACATGATGGCTGGCTTCTAAGATTGTAAAATTAAAAGCTGTCAGGCCCTTTTAAAGCTTAGGTGGGGACTTGGCCTAGTGTCACTTCCAGCCTCCTGTGACTTCACAGCAAGTCTCAGGGCCAGCCTTGATGCAATGTGGGGACTGCACAAGCAGAACAACACGTCAGGAGGGGTAGTTCATTCAGTGCCTTCTAGGGAAACTAGCTACTGGATCTGCTCCAATTTAGAATTTTAACAATAATGCCAAGGGAGTTTGGATACTTTCTTGGTGAAACATGGAGTACAATGAAAAGGAGTAAGCAGAGCGAAGAAGCCTCAAGGTGATGGAGGACTTTGAAAACAGTAGGTACTTTCTTGGGTCTTGCAAATTTGGCAGATGAGATCACGGAGAAGGTGAAATAAATGGGTCATTGCATCACTATTATCCAAACTTTGCATACTTGGAAGGCTTACCTGATGATGCTTGTTTTTTACGACAAATCCGGAACTAAGTACTACAACCTGGTCACACATCTGAAGCGTACCTGGAGGGTTCTCTTTCTAAGGATGGCAAAGAACTCAGATATAAATAGAAACATACACAGGTTAGTAGATGTGAAGCCAATTGAAGGGGAAAATAAAAGAGCAAGGAGAGCCTGACAGTAAAATAACTCCCATGGCAACAGGACAAGAAGGAAAAATCAGCATCCTAGAACTTCTCAGTGCATACTAACTGCGCCTTCATGGCACTATATTCAAGTTTAGAGGGCAAGGCCTAGTTTCTCACATGGATATGATCTTGCATCAGAGCTCTGCAAAGACCTGGAACCTCATTGATGTGGGTGGTCCGAGACTGGGGTTCCCTCCTCTTGTGCTGAATCACCATTTAATGCCAAACAGCTTTTTCTTAGCTGTTTGCTTAATTTTTCTTAAACATGTTCAGACTCTTATCATATTGTCCTCCTCCCTTTGAAAATATGTACTCTGCAGGTGCCTGAAATAATATACTCCCAGTAATTGCAGTTTTGCAAAAGTAAAGTTTATTTTATTCAGTCTAAACTCAACGGGAATTGGCTGCCCAACAAGGAAATACCAAATTTTATAAACCCTGGAGGGCAGCCATCATGTCCTGTATGACTTTGTTATCGCCTGCCTCCTGGGCTCACTGTCTACCTTCTCCATATACTAATTTTAATAAGTAACTTGAATTGTTAACAACATACTCTGGTGCCATTCTTTGACACAGAAATGTCATAATGTCTCTGCATGTTCCATGTCAGGTTCACTGTAAATCATTTCTCCTGAGTTTGTTGTTAGTGTGCAGATCATTTAGCAAGCTTCTCACTTAACAGCTGAAAGTTTAATTCATATTGAAGAAACTTACTTCAATTACAAGCAATTAATTTAGGCTTCACTTACCTTAAGAAATATTCAAACATATAAATCAACAGATAAATCCTGGGAGTGTCAAATTATGCAACCAGAGAAAGTAAGTTCTTTGCAGTTTTGGGGGCGTCGGTCTGCTGTAGTCAGGCTTTTATGGTTTTCTTTTTCTTTTTTTGGCGTCAGGTTTTTGAATGAAATAGTAAAACCAGTGCCAGGCACTGTCTACTCCACCTGGTTTTGCATAATTCTAAGAAGTCAGAAACTGAAAACCAGGCTTGTTAAAGAGCTAGAAAGAGTGCTATTGCATAAGAGAAAACAAAGCAAAACCATTTCTCTATTCTTTTTAAAATCATAAGATTTCACAATATTCCTGTTTTCAAGTACTTGAAGTTTGCTCTGGGCACTGATTACTTTTTAAATAATTTCTTTTAATGTGCAGTGAATAATACACATTCATTGTAGATTTAAAACATACTTAAAGTAACAAAGAGAAAAAAATCATTCAAGGTCCTGCAACTATTAATATTACTAGTAATATTTTGAAGAACGACTTTTTTCCCCCCTAGGTACATGTTTTCACAGAACGGGTCCACGCTACACAGTTTTATAACTTGTTTTTTCGCGTTTTTATTTTTAAAATCGTATCTTGAGTACGTGAAAACTTCTAGAGGTTATGACACGTTTGTAGTATCGAACGGGGTTAAAAATCGCCATCTATGGTGTGGCATGTGCACTCTGGTGGGAAGAGAACGCTCTCGGTGGGCCACATCGACCACTCTCCGATCCAAAGAGACGTCTCCGTTTGCCCTCGGCGACTGAAGCCTGGCGAGAGTGCAAGGCGTGGGAGTAAGTGGAGGGCGATCAGGGTGACTGCGAGCACGAGCTCCCCGCGCGGTCCACTTTCCCCCCGGGCCAGTCCCACTGGCCCCAGCCCCGGAGCGAGAGGGCAGCTCGCGGTGCGCTGGGCCCGGGTCCCGGCTTCCGGCCCCCACCCCGGGGCTGGCGCCACTCTCGGGCAGTGGGGAGAGATAAAGCCGGGCAAGGTTCTGCAAATCCAAAGCGGGGAGGCGCAGCTCCGATACCAGCGCCTTTGCCGGGTCTCCAGGCGTGTTTGTTTCAACTGTTTAAACTGTTTCAAAGCACCCGAACCCCAGCGACCTTCGGCAAACAACTCTTTATCCCGCGGGCGGGGAGCGACGGCTGCATTCGCCGGAAGAGCAAAGTGAGAGCGGAGACCGGGGAGCTACGGGGGCCCTCCTCCCGGCACTCTGCCCGCCCGCAGCCGCCCCCTGGGACCCCCGCCCGCAACTCTTTCCAGCCCCAGGACGGCCAACTTCTTGCGTCAGCCCCGGAGAGGGTGGGGGATTTTCGGAAGCCCTGCCCGCGCGGCCGGCTGGGGAAGGAAGGGCCCGGGCTCTTGCCCCGCCTTCGGGGGGCGGGAGGCGGAGCGGGGCGAGAGCCGGGTCGGCGACTCCGGCCAAGTCTGGGAGAAGCGAGTTCCTAGGATCCCCAAAGAGCTACCGCCGCCGCCACCACTACCGCCGTGTCCGCACCAAGCCTCGGCAGCCGGAACAGGGCAGCCGTCGGGGAGCCTCAAAGCACCGTCCCCAGCTCAGCATGATGGACTTGGAGCTGCCGCCGCCGGGACTGCCGTCCCAGCAGGTGGTGCCAGGACGGGAGCAGGAGCGCGAGGGAGCCGCGGCCCGGGAGGGACATCCGCATCGGCCTTTACCCGTCTGTGGCCGGAGCTCGGACTGCAGCGGCCGCGCACACGCCGGAGCCGCCGCGCTTGAGCTGGGGCCCGGGGCGGGGGGAGTGGCGACCCGAAGGGTTGCGAGGGGTCTGGGGGCGCGGCCGAGTAGTGTGACTGACAACGCGCCCGCAGCCCCCGAGGGCGATAGGGTTGGGGGTGGGGGGCTACGCCAGCGCGCGTGTGGGCGAAGGGCGTCTCTAACCGGGTCCCCGGCCGCCGGAGCTGAGACGCCGGCCCCCTTTTCCGAGTTTGAGCGGCCGGGAGGCAAGCGGGCAGGAGAGGGCGGACGCTGGCGGTCTGAGCCGGCGCGGCCCGGCCCTTCCGGGGCTGCGCGGCTCCCCCGCCTTGGAGCCGGCAAAAATGTGCCTAGTCACGGGGCCGCTCTCGGGGGAACTGAGGTCTCCGGGCTGGGACCCGGAACCCCTCCTCTGCCGCTGCCCCTCTGCCCACGATCTCCGCGGGCGCGAGCCGCGGCGCTCTTACCCCACCTAGGCAGAGTGATCGATCAGTCCAGCCTTGCGATCTCCCTTAGGCCACTTGGCGAAAATGCCCAGCTCCCAGGGTGGGGGCAGGAGGAGGTCACCAAGTGCCCAGCGCACTCGGTTTCCTCGACGTACGGCGATCGAACCCTGCCCTGCGCGCCGCCTCGCCCCGAGGGAAAGGTTCGGGCTCGTAGAACTCTGAGTCGGCCCCGAGCAAGAAGCCGGCCAGGACGGGCGGGGCGGTGGACTCTGAAGTCCGACGCGGCTGCGCCCCCCACCCCACCCCAGCTCCCCGCGGCTTCTCGGTCCAGGCGCGGTGCCTCCCGCTGGCTCACGCCGCGAGCGTGGGTCCCGGCGCCGTGACAGTGGCCGGTTGGTTGTCACGGCGGCCCTCAGTGGGCCCTTTCCTGCTTTGTAGCGTGCAAACCTTGCCGCGCCGGGGCCAAGGGACAAGTTGAAGCTGTTGATCTGTTGCGCAATTGTTATTTTCCCCAGAGCGGCTTTGTCTTTGGATTTAGCGTTTCGGAATTGCAGTTCCAAAATGTGTAAGGCAGGATATTCTGTTCTCTGCTGTCAAGGGTAAGAATTTCGAGTGTAGATTAGCATTTGTGTTGTTTTTAGGCTGTTACTGAATGTTGTGCTTTCATACATTGTTTCTCTTTTGGGTGCTTTATGTAGTTTTCCTTTTCTGTTTGAGAATTTGCCTCAATTGCTTTCCTACTGTGTTGCTTCTTTTGAGAGGGCAGAGGGTGGGACAGCTGTGTCTCATAAAGCTTTGCTAACAAGTTCTGTAAATGTCGCAAATGTGAAAACAAGTTTCTGTATATATTTTGTAGGGACTTTTTAAAGGAGTAGCTAGTTTTATTTCCAATTTGTGTGTAGTAGCTAGTTTTATTTCCAATTTGTGTGTGTGACTGGGTTCTTTGGAAAAGATACTTAGTTCAAGGAAATGTGTAACCTAATAGGAACGGTAAATATATTTTTGCTCTTGAACATCAAGTTTTAGACTAATCCTGAGGTAAGGTTTTGAGTTATTGACAATGTACTGATCGTGCCTTTTTTTCCCTTTGAAGCAGTTTGTCTTGAACTTTCCCCCAGTAATGATTAAGATTGTATTCCTTCCTCCCCACGATATGAAGAAGTAAATTGTGCTTTCCGATTTAGCTGCTGTTCAATACCTATAGCCATTTCTTTAATAATCTGTATGACCAAAGGATATATGATGCTAATGGACTTTAGTTTTCCTAGATTCAGGAGTGTAGCCTAGAGTGTGTTATATTACTGAAGTTTTTTTTTTTCTTAACTACATAATTTAACATTACATATACAAAAGTGGGGTAAAGCATCTTTACTGCTTTTTCTTTTAAATGTGAACTTTCCAATTATGTTTTTTAAGGTAACTCCCTTTCCACCCTTTGTAATCAGACCTCAGTTTGCATATGTGAAGACTATAAAAGAAAATGGAATAAAATTTAGAGTTAATGTCATGTCTGTAACAAAGATTCATATTAAATCTTTGTAGTCCAAGGAGATTTGGACAAAGTCATAAGTGGATTCTAACCTTTTGTCAAAGAAACACCAGGTGAGAGGTGGTGCAAGGGTAAAATTCTTCCCCCTTTGTGCAGAGGAGGTGTTGATGAAGAACAGTAGAGTTTTACATTCTGAATTTTCATTAGCTGGAAGGAACCATCCATTACCCTTTTGAAAGCTGTCTTGGAGAAAGTATTTTTGCATATGAGGAATGAAGTTGATCTTGGACTAGATAAGGTAACTTTTAAAGAAAAATGGGGCATCCCTCTCAGCTCCAGAAGGTTGAGCAAAGAACAACTTGACTTTTTAGATATTTGGAAAAAAACCTCTTGAGAGATTGTTAAAGATTGTAGGAGGATGAAAACATAACTCACATCAGTCTTTCTGCATTAAAAGTAACTTGGGTCATTTTGGACTCTTTCTTGTCAGCTTGGGTTTTTATAAACAGTGCTAGGAGGGGAAACCCCAAAATCTGACTTTCTTTAGGATAACCAGGAAGAATTGAAAGCCAAATACATTATTTGTCTTTATTTTTATTCAGGATGAATTATACTTACAGAGCTTTATGAGAAAAGGAAACCTCTGTGGGCTAGAAGCACTTTTTTTCCCCCTGGGAATTTCCTCTCTACTGGTGGAACACATTTAAAGGGGGTTTTGCATAAATAATATTTCCTCTTTGACTTTTCCTTGATCTGGGGTTAACTCGTCAGTGCAAACTCTTGGATTCAGGAGGAGTTTGGCACTAAGATAATCGCAGATGAGTTATTGGACACTTGTGTGCCAGGCAGTATGATAATTGCTTCACATGCATAATTTCACAGTCACCCTGTAGGAAATACCGTCTCCAGTTTCTAGGTGAGGAAAGAGGCGTAAAGCAGCCTGGGTCCTGGTTAGAGTGACTCAACTATTGAGTGGCAGAGGTGGGATTCAAACCCTGGTAGAAAGACCCCACTTCTGAAGTGGACCAAGACTAGTTAACTTTAAACAGAAGGAAACTTACACTTGAAAAAATGGACAAATCGAGAAAAACTACGAGAAGGACAGGTAGGAATTTAAAAGATTAATCTTTGCACTTTTTCCAGTTACCAAGAAATTTAATAATTGTGTTTGTGAGGGGTGAAGTCGACCCTGAATACAGTAAATGTAAATACAACCTGTCATTGGACCTACCATGGGAAACTTTTAAGGAAGACTAAGAGACTAGTGGGGTTTAATTTAGAGAGGCAGGACCATTTCTTAATTTAATAATAGTTTTTAAAATTTCTGATATTTCAGCATTATCTGAGATTCTGCCTTACATTTTTCAGGGACTGTTTTTATTAAATCTCTTAGCTCCTGGTGACTTTAATTTTATTTGCCTTGTTAGTTGGTACATTCTCCTGTTCCACTGGCTCTTTTTATTTGGAAACAGTCGTCAAAAATAAGTTTGGTAGTGAAGATGTTTGGTAGTGAATATGGTGAAGAGTGGGACAGAGGGTTAAACCTGGTTGAAGGAAAGTGGAGAGAATGGGGAGAAGTTAAGTTGAAAACAACTAGTGGAAACCTGTTGGTTCAAATTAAACACTAATCTCCTGTTTTGGCATTTCTGAATTGAAGCAGGCATAAGGGCTCAAATCTGTCTAATTGAAGCTTTCCTGGGGTTTTGTGAATAGTACATTTCAAAATTAAATACTTTATTTCTTAGTCCTTATCTTTAAACAGATTGTTCTTGGAATTATTATTGTCTTGTTTGTCTGAGTTAAGGATGCTGCAGGGCTTTTAGGATTCAGTGGATAATTTGCCTAAAAATTAATCTGACAACTCCCAGTATATTTCAAAGCCTGGCCCGGCCACTTCTGAGAGTTTGCTGGAATCTGTTGCTGCACAGCACGGTTGTCATTCTTTAGTTGCTAAGCTGTGTCCGACTTTGCAACCCCATGGACTGTAGCCCAGCGGGGTCCTCTGTCCATGGGATTTCCCAGGCAAGAACACTGAAGTGGGTTGCCATTTCCTTCTCCAGGGGATCTTCTTGATCCAGGGATCGAACCCCTGTCTCCTGCCTTGGCAGGCACCTTCTTTCCCACTGAGCCACCAGGGAAGCCCGCACAGCAGGGTATAGGAGGATAAATGTGCTAAAGGCGATATTCAACCAGCTTCCTTCACCAGTGGCTATATGTTTAGGTTTACTGGAGAATGGAGAATAGAGTTTACATTTTGGTAATAAGACCTCTGTGAGTTTTAAAAATGTAATTACCAGCTGCTTTTAAATATGCCCTAACAGATATTTATTAAAGGGGCTCTAAGATACAGACCAAGGCTTCTTTCATTGATAATGGTATGTTTTCTGGAAATGAAAGCAAAAAATACATTCAAGTGTATAACATCCCCCAAAAGCATTATTGGAAAAATACAAGTGTTCTTACACTAACTTTCCCTGCCAAGACAAAGCAAGATTGCTAAACAAAATCCTGTCTTGCCTAAAGTTGGGGTTTTCTCTGTGTCAGCCCCTGCCACAGTAAACACTTTTTAACTATTGTTATGAAGAATTTTAGGAACACTGAGGGTTGGAAGCACTTTTTGTTAAATTGGAGTATAATTGCTTTACAAAATTGTGTTAGTTTCTGCTGAACAGCAGTGTGAATCAGCTGTAAGTATACATGTGCCCCCTCCCTCCTGGGCCTCCCTCCCATCTCACTCCAGGTCTTCCCAGAGCGCCGTGCTGAGCTTCCTGGCATATGTCCTATGACACCTTCAGAGCCTTAGAAAATCTTTCTCTGTGCGTGAGCATTTAAGTTTATTTGGCCCAAACTGTGGTAGAAGTGAAGACAAAGCCAGGGCATAAGAGATACTGAGAGTACCAAATCCATCCTTCGAAGAGCTTGTTGATAATTGAAAGTCACCCTCATTCATTAGCAGCCTGTATTTGCTTTTGCTGCTGTTGTTGTTTGGGTGTTTTGGAGCTCTGGATGGCTTGCGGGGATCTTCCCTGACCAGAGATTGAACCCAGGCCAGCAGCGAAAGCCCTGAATCCTAACCACCCACTCGGGCCTCCAGGGGATTCCCAAAAGCCTGCATCCTGAGGGATTAAAAAAAACGCCCTGGCAGTGCTAAGTTAGTCATGCTTTTTCTCACAAACTTGGATAATTGAGACTCCCAGCCCTGTGATACCGACAGCATACTGATGAGATCCAGCCTCTCCGTTGCTTCTCTTCAAATCAGAGAAGAATAATTGGGTAAGAAAACAAAACTGTCAGGTCACTGGCTTTGAAGCCTTCTTCCAAACTTAAGAGTTTATTTTCTGCATTAGGCAGTTCTCCTTAATCACTTTTTAAAATCTCCAATACCTGTCTTATGTATCTGTTCTTTTCCTCTACAATTCAATTATAAGTTCCTTGAGAGCTGGGCATAGAATTTATATTTGTCTCTTCTTTAAATAGATTTAAGAGATATAAGCCCCATACTATACAGTCCACCCATTTAAAGTGGACAGTTAGGTGACTGGGTGTATCCAGAGTAGGAAAGCCATCACCACAGTCAATTCTAGAACGTTTTCATCACCCCAGGAAGAAACCTCATACCCATTAGCAGCCACCCCCCGCTTCCCATCAGCTCTCTTCGTTCCTAGTAACCACTCATTATACTCTTATCTCTATGGATTTGTCTCCTGGATATTTCATATGAATGGACTCATAGCCTGGGTGGTTCTGTGTGACTGGCTTCTTTAACTTCACATGTTTACATAGCTTGACCAAATTGTATCATATATCAGGACTTTGTACATTTTATTGCTGAATACTGTTCCATTATATAGATACACTGCATTTTATTTGTCCCCTCCTCAGTTCATAGACATTTGGGATGTTTCTACTTTATATATATTTTTGCTCCTGATAGCAGTGGTTCTTAAAATGTGCTGTGTATTAGAGTTGCCACCCATATTTAAAATACTGATGCCCAGGCCATATGTCTCATTAAATTAAAATGTCTGCAGGTGGGGCATCAGTATCTTTTTCAAACCTCTGAAGGAATTCCATCATGTAAGTAGATTGAGAACCAGTGTTCTGGAGGAGTTGGCATGGTGCTTGATACCTGTGGTAGGTGTGTCTATAGGGATTTAGAAGATCTGGTTAGGATGTTGCTTCATTCATGAAAGGAAGTGTTTTTATGTTTGATCCCCGACCTTCACAGCCTTAAGATTAATAACCTACATCTGAGAACTGTGTTTAAGGCACCTGGTGAATGTTTGAAATTCAGTAAGTATAAATTGAGCTCTGTAATCCCTCATGGAGATTTGGGTGATAATTTTAGTAGAATTCCTCTGTTTGGTCAGGAGTGTGGTGACTGATAACCTGCAGTAGATTATTTGGGAATCATGTAGAGAAGACAGTGAGGACCAGTGTGAGGCACTGGCGAGGATCGAGAGCCTGGAAGCTGGGGTGCAGTACTGCCTCCCCCCACACGAAGCTCCGAGCTCTGCATTCCTGGGCCTCCTTATCTTCCTCCAGTAAAAAACAAAAGCTTCAATCTAGGACTCCTCTGGCAGTCCAGAGGCAAAGGCTTCAAGCTCCCAGTGCAGGGGGCCTGGGGTCAGTCCTTGGTCAGGGAGCTAGATCTCACCTGCCGCAGTGAAGAATCTGCACGCTGCAGCTAAAAGATTTCTCTGTGCCAGGACTAAGACCCAGTGTGGCCAAATAAATAAATATTTAAAAACAAAAACTTCAATCTACAAGGCCACTTTTAGCAACTCAGCTTTTTGATTCTCTGTATATGCTTTGTAAAGTCAACTTCATATTCTGACCACAGTGGCTGCCATTTGTACTTAGCTGGATGGTTTCTGGTTTACACATTTGGAAACTAGGGCTCACTTCTGAATTGCTTGCGAGTTTGTGTGTGTGTGTGTGTACGTGTGTGTGTTGTGCATCACACTCGAGGGTATGGTTCAGGGCCTTCTGACACTGTCTCAGCCCTGCCTTGGGACAGCGTGGGAACAGGCCCAGCAGGGAGCTCCAAGCCAGCACCCATTTCTTTCAGTCTTTAGGCCCCTCTTTTGTGCGGCCCAGATCCAGTCTCCCAGGCCATCACCCAGTGGGGGGTACATTTAGTCTTCCTTTGAAAGCTATCTGCTTTTCTAACTCTAGTCATCAGTGGTTTGAAATTCTTTTAATATGTCCCTCCTATTATTGCTTTAAGATTGAAAAAGCAGTACTGTTCTTCCACTTATTTTGTGCTGAATGATATACATATGTGTTTAAAGTATTGATACCTTAAAATGGAAGAGTTTTGGTGTTAACACTTAGGCTGTCTGCAGTGCATACTTGTATTTCAGTGAGTGATCCTTCCTATTAAATGCCATTTCCCTCCTTTGCAGGATGGAGCCAATGGTCAGGGTGGGTAATACCACTCCACCCCGCGTGTTTGTGTGGGGGGCACAGACACTGTTAACTATGGAGGTGGCCTGCTGATAAACAGTATAGAAACTTGCTTTACTTCAGATTTGACAGCCTTTTGTCTGCTCTGCCTCAGCACAGAATTGTAGTATCGCCCGTGGAGGCAGAGCCCAGCCTGTCCACAGGGAATTCTGAGGGATTAGACTGCAGGGAGCAAGGACTGATCCGGTTCTGTGGCCTTCTGTGAACAGCTTAGGAACAAGAGGTGTGACCCTGGTGGACTGACTGTGCTTGTCCCAGGGTCAGCTTAAGAACATGTGCGTTTTGCTGCTTGCTTTTA
Source organism: Odocoileus virginianus (assembly GCF_023699985.2). NCBI lineage: Eukaryota > Metazoa > Chordata > Mammalia > Artiodactyla > Cervidae > Odocoileus > Odocoileus virginianus. The sequence goes on from NC_069686.1 coordinate 13,480,050, forward strand.
CTGTCCTAGAGCAAGAGAGTCTTGCTACTATGGCTAGAGGGTATTGAAGAACCCTGAATTTCTTTGACCTAGCCAAAAAAAGAAATTTTTTAATCATTACAATCCTGGTAATGAAAACCGCCAAAAATCAAAACTGTCATTTTTTTTTTCTTGCACTAGGAAAAATTGTCAGTTTTGGAAGATGTCATTTTGTTCTTGGGGCTTCTCAATGAGACATGATTAAAATGGACATTGAGAAAGCAGCTCCAGAGGACAAGAACCAGCCAGGGCAGTGAGTTTAGTGCTGGCCTGCCTGCTCTCCTACCCCCAGCTCCTGTGTTCTTCCTCCTCTGGTTCCCGAGCTGAGACCAGGCGGAGAGTAAGAACCAAACTGGGGGTTCAGGTTCTTTCTTTCCCTGCAGAGACAAAGGTTCACCATGTGCTAGAAACTTCTTTACCAAGCTGCATGTTTGGGAGAATCCTTGGGGCAGTGGAGATCCCAGGTTACCTTTCAGTTGGAAAAAAGGTTCTGGAAGTAAAGGGGGAGAGGTGGGGAGGAAAACTAGTTTAAAAGATTCCTCGTAGTGAACCCAGGAGGGATGCGGCTTTTTGGTCTCTTCTGTAACTCTGATTTGCTCCTCAGTGCCCATCTTGTGCCTGGGTCCTTCACGAGAGAAAAGGGAAAAGCACTGGGGACATTGACTTCTGCTGTGTTTACATTCATTATCTTTAGTTCTTGAAACCACCCTGTTAAGGTAGGTTTGTCGCTTCTGAGAAAATTCTTTGGAGCGGCTAAGAAGCAGAGCTTGGTTTAAGAACTATACAGCACAAATACTTCAAGCAGAAGGATTTTATATAAGAAATCAATTATATAGGTGAGCCGAGAAAGCAGCCAGCCAGCCTCAGGAAGCCACTTGCCAGTCCTGGGGCTGGAGGGGCAGAGGGAACAGGTGGAACTCCAGGAGCTGGGACCACGGCGAGAGGGGCTCTGCCTCCCATCCTCAGCCTCTCTCCCTCCCCCAGAGCCTTGGTGGGATGTCGCTGGGAACGGAGCCTGGGGACGGAGCAGGGGCAGGATGGGGAAGGGATCTGGAAAGTGTTAGTCGCTCAGTCATGTCCTACTCTTTGTGACCCCATAGATCGTAGCCCATGGCTCTTCTGTCCATGGAATTCTCCAGGCAAGAATCCTGGATTGGGCTGCCATTAGGCCACAGGCAAATGACCCAAGCAGTCACGTAGCTGATAAGAACCGGAGCCGGGACAGGAGCACTCTTTGCTGTCAAAGTCCTTGGACTTCTCTCCAAACCATCTTCTTTTCAGAAATCTTAGACCAGACCTAGCGCTTTGGCTTTGGGGCCCGTGTCATACCTGCTTAGGGGCAAGTGGCATGGGCATCCCATAGACCGCAGTGCATTTGTGCTCTGTGTTCCTTCTGGTGAGTGGAGCGCACCACTTGTGACCACAGAGTAACTCGAAAAAGTGGAATGTTAGAAACTCCTCTCAAGAGCACAGATGGAGGCTCCAGTCGGGGAGTTCCCAGACTCGATAAGCATTCCCACTATTGTGGGAATTTCTGTGCCCCTGCCCCCATGGGGTGCCTCCGGCAGGGTTGATTATATACACAAGTTTTTGGTGTTGCTGAGACTTGGGCCTCTGGGTCTTGGACTTGGGGGGAAGAGGTTCAGAAAAGAGGGAAAGTATCTCAGAAGAGCGGAGGGAACCTCGCGTCTCCTCCATAGCTCCTGATAAATGAAGCCTTTTCTCCCCAGAGAGGTGTGGGTGGATATGATCCCCCTTTCCTCTGCCCCGTGGGACTGGGAAGCCTGTGGCCCCGCAGGGCGCGGTGCTTGCCCTGAGCTGGGGTCTCCATTCAGGCTGCAGTGATGGTGTGGGTGCTGGCCAAGATGATAATGGAGACCGAGGAGGCAGTCTTTCAGTTCGCTTCAAGTCACAGTGCACTAGCAGCGTTGTGAAGAGAACCAGCCTTTAGATGTGTGAAGACATCGGAATACAGGCAACTGGCAATTTCAGGAGGAAGAAAAGGAGGAAAGAAAATGAACATTTACTGAACAGCTGTTAGTACTGTACTAGGTCCTGGACACGTTCTCTCTTACTGGGTCTTGACGATAAATCTGTGTGGATGGGCTGTTAACCCCTTTTTTACAGACAAGGAAACCTATTCAAAGAGGTAAGGTAACTTGTCCAAGGCCATGTTACTCTTGCTGGCAGCACAGGGATTTAGAAGGTGTAATCACTGCCGTCCCTCCTTTCTTTCTTTGCTTCCCTGTCTCATGATTCTGGCTGTTTTGTTAGATGCTAAAGCATGAGGGGTTTCTCTACAAAGATTCATTAGTTTGTTCTCAGGAAACCTCAGGATATTCCTTGTTCTTTGCAGGGAGGCCCACTGCCTCCTCAGATGGCAGCCTGTTCACTCCTCCTTTTCTGAGCTGGAAGGGGTTAGTGGGAGAGAGAACGCAGAAAGTAAGGAAAGTTCTAGAAACCAGAGGGACCAAGTATATTTTATTTACTCAGTGTCTGTACCAGCTCCTTTAAAACAGAACAGTTTTATTTGAACCATTGATGGTTACCACTGATATTTACCCTTTCTCCAGCCCATGGCTGCAGGGGCTGGTCCTAAAAGATAAGCTAAACGTTTTTAAAAATTCCAAGGTGATGTTAAAAGTCATATGCCATGTCTCTCTGGGTCTTGACTGTGTTTTCTGCCCAGTACTTTTTGAAGTAGCTTGGGAAGATAGTAAGGGAAGCTATCAAACAGCTGAAGAGGTTGAGTTATTGTGGTGATAGATTGATGGTTTAGAAGCAAAGTCTAGAATAGGGAGGGAGGCAAGGTTGCCCACTTTCTTATCCTTTTCCTGACCATCAGCTTGAGGGAAAACAGCTTAGTGTCCTCTAAGAAAATACACTTAATCTGCATTTATATTGAATTGTTATGTGATCCAATTTACAAAATTCCTTAATGCATATTGGAGAATACTGTCGTATCTGTTCTCTCAAACTCAGTTTTATCGTTAACTTGAAGGAGTGTGTTTTTCAGATTCTTGAGGCATAATATTTTTGTTTTTAATCAAGTACCCAAAGAATAATTTGAAGTTGATTTTTCTGTGACTAGAAGCTGTGGTTATGAGTGATATTAAATATGAAACCTTATGTAATTCTTTAACCCCAGACCCCTTAGATACACAATGGAAATACTGAATTCTAAGCCTAACTCTAACTTACTCATTCCACAAATATTTATTAGGTGGCCACACACCCTAGGGAACTTTCAGGGCATGAAGTTGTTTCAATCGTCCAAGATAATGTAGCAAATATATTGTCCTCCTTGAAGGCCATTTGCTTCTCAAACTGCCTCTCCTCTTTTAATTAATCAGTCCCTTTGATCTTTGTACACCTGGATTTTAGGGCAGGGCATGTTTCAGTACTTAATGAGTATAAATTAATCTATCTCTCCTGACTAAGGTATGACCTACTGTAGGGTAGGGATTGTGTCAGAGGCATTTTCGTAACGCTGGTGGCTGGCACCATGCCCGGTGCTTATTTAATAGTAGCTGCTCACAAATGTGAGGCCGTGTCTGTTACTGCCCTCTCAGAACTCGGTATTTTTAATCTGGGGTAGATGAAAGGACAGAGGAGAAGATGTCACTTCCAACTGAGATGCTCAGAGAGGACATCCTGGAGTGGGTAGCAGTATATCTAGTTTGTTTTTCGCTTTTTTTTTTTTAAGCTGGTAAGATTTGTTTTGGTTCAAACTGCCGTTGGAAGCCGGAGGAAGCGTGAGGGCGTGAACTGGCCTGTGTCCGTGTGTTGGGTCACTAGGGCTAAAAAGGTGAGCGTGGGGCTGGCTGCGGAGGGCCTTCGGTGCCCAAGTGTGGTGTTTCAGACTTATATGAGGCATCTGGAAATCACGGGAGGTTTTGGAAAGGGTAAGACACATGAGCTGGGTGTGGCAGGAAGTTTATTATGGCCTCTGCTTGGGCAGGTTAGGGGCAGAGAGATGCTGATGCGTTGGCATCAGCCCAGCACTGAGGATCTATAATTAATACTCCAGTTTGTGCCTCCTTTGTTAGCCTTTTAAGAAAAAAATTTTTAACCCCCTCCCCCCATTTTAAAGGAGGGAGTAGAGTTTTCTCTTTCCATTAGCTCCATCATGAAACCATTTGTGCTCAAGTTTGCACACCCTGCTGTTCCTGGGTTTTAACAGAAACTCATCACCAACGTATCCATCACTCCATTGATGCAAGGAGAGGAAGAAGGAGTCAGAAGTTGCCAGTTTGCCTTTAGGATGGATTGTTTTCTTCCCTGGTAACACGGGGGGGTTTCTCTCTTTTTGCCCTTTCCCACGATCCATTTGCTCTCACCATCTTCATTCAGAGGGAGGAGTGTCATCCTTGCCTTCCAGCCCCAGGGATTCGCAGTATTCACCCAAGAGTGAACACACAGACAGTATCCTGTCTTTTCTCTTCCACGGGCTCTGTTTCTGCACGCCCCTGAGCTAAGAGAGGTGGGCATCTTGCAATGTTGGCGAAGGCAGCTGCAGTCTCTGGGGCTCTTCCCACCACCAGCCAGGTGCTGTGTGCTTTCACACACTAATTTTGTCCTGTGGATTCCTTACTCCACCCTGTGAGTTAAGGAACCTTAACCCTGATTTGTAGGGAGAGAACCAGGGTCCAGAGAGCTGGAGTGATTGTACGGGGGGATGTTGCCTCAGTTTTATCGTCATTAGATGTGGCTGAACCTATGTATAGTGTAGAATTAGGTGAGAAGAGAACTGAGCATGAGGATCCGGCACACAGTATACACACGGCAGCTCTGAGATTGCTGTCATAAGTATATATCTTCATTGGGGATGTTTAAGTGTGTGGGATCTGAGATTTCCTTGGCCCACTTGAAGAAAAATCCCTCCCTGAATCCATGCCCCTTGTCATTCTTTGCTGTAAGCGTCTCATTCCCCTATGGCTTGTCCTGGCCTCACGTCAGGGCCTGATTGTTGCAGAGACGGAAGACCAGTCCATGGCAAGGCCTTCCGTGTGCCCTGGGACACAGAGGGGCCCACACTGCCCTGTCGCCTCCATGGGGCCCTCTAGCCTGTCCACTGGATGCCCTGCTTAAGGGGCTGGTAAGCCGTCTCTGTGAACTCCATCACAGACACACTCCTTCACTGGTTGCAGAATTTCTTACTCTGGGGTTCTGAGCCTAGAAATGGAGCAGTCTCCATAGGCAATTTGTAAAAACGGCAAGAGTTGGGGGGTAGGAGTGCATAAGTGGAAGGTTAAACCCAGCTGCGGGACTTCTGGTGGGTCAGTGGTAAAGAATCCCACCGCAATGCAGGAGGCTCAGGTTCGATCCCTAGATCAGGAAGATCCCCTGGAAGAGGGCGTGGCAACCCGCTCCAGTATTCTTGCCTGGAAAATCCCACCCCATGGACAGGAGCCTGGTGGGCTACAGTCTAAAGGGTCTCAGCCTGACTTGACTGAGCGACTGAGCCCCGCCCGTGTTCATCTGACCCGTGAGCAGGAGTTGAATGTATTGGTAGCGTTACTGCTTCACCCCTGCCATGTCTGTATTTTCAGGGGGCACTCACACACCTTTTCCCCACGTGGAAAACAGTTCTGTGAGGACAGGTGTTGGTCTGGGTTTTCTCTTGCAGCCAGAGCTCCCTTGTACAGTTCGCCCCGGCAGGACTGCTGTGTGCGGCCTCCTCGAAGAGGCCTTGGGTATGAAGAGGGCCTCTGTCCTGTGAGTGATCCTGAGGCACACACCGGGGGTGGATCTCGCCATGACTGGTTCTAGAGGTAGGTCTTCAGGCGGGATTACTTAACGTCTCTATGCTTCAGTTTCCTTGCCCCAAAAGGAGATGATATTAATACCACCTTCCTTGCCAATTGGTTTGAGTACAAGTGAGCTCATGGAGATGAGTGCTTGGAAAGGACTGAACACATAGAAGGCGCACAGTAAATGCACTTACTGTTATTAGATTGTGTCACACTTTCCTTTACCCAGCTTTAGAATATTGGCACTGTCATCTTTCCTTCTCACATCTTAACGTGAAGGCGCTCTAGGTAGCCGATGTCCTTATGTATTTATTTAGCAATTTAACTGAAAAGATTGACCTTAAAGAAAGTTAAAGACTCCTGTACTGATTTTAAGAGAATGAAATGGGATATATATACTAATTATCATTTCCTTTTTAAGAGGCCCAAACTGCTGCCCGGCAGTTGACAGCAACAGTGGGTTTTGTGCATGCGCAAATGTATACATTGGAAGCAGTTGAAATGTAATTTCCAAACTCAGGACTAATTCATATCCTTGGTTGGAACAGATAGTGTTGCTGGCCAAAATGTTGGCTTGCTTTGTCCACCAAAGCCAATTAAAAAGTACAGAGACAGAATTTGGAGGAAATGGAAAGGTGGTTTTAATTCTCAGCCAGCAGAGAGGGCAACACAGTAGGCTCATGCCTCAAGAACTGTGCCTCCATGAGGAGTCTAGGGGCTTGTATAAGATGAGGCCTCGCAGTCAGGAGTAGGTGATGAGGAACAAAGGTGTTAGGACTTGTCCAAAAACAGTCATAGGCTGGCATCAGTAACCCAGTAATTGAGTCTGGCAGTTCAGTGGCTCTGCCTTCTTTCTGATATGTAACTGCTAGGGGAAGGCTGTTCTAAGGGTAAACACCAGATGCAGGATGTATTTAGCATATAGAGTTAAAGGAAAATAGGTGCGGAAGTGTAGCTCCTACAAAGTTAGGGGGAAGGAAAGCAAGCTTAGTTACAGACATGCAGAGTTAGGAACAGTTTTAAAAAAAAAAAAGCTAGAAATGATCAGGCCTGCTCACTGTTCTCTTTATCTTCTTTGTTCTCTGGGAAAAGGAAATTAAAAAACTCTTTTTTTTTTTTCCTGTTTTTCATGGCAACAGTGGTACTTTCCTATTACCTAAACCCCTCATTTCTACCCATTCTTCTGGATGACCTTTGCAGTAGTCTGGTAATCCTGTGGCCTCTGGACCATAACAGTGATCAGTTAGTAACTCAGACTTGTACTCTCAGGTCGTTGAAGTAGCTTTTTGCAAACAATGGTGAGCAATGACCTAGTGTCCTTGGAAGGGTTACTGTTCCCATTGTATTCTCAGGAAATAATTTGCAGTACAGAGGAGTTTGGTTCATTAGAATTCCCCCGCTAAGAAATGTGGGGGGGCCCACCCTGTAAGGTGCCCAGAGCTGCCCTGTCACTTGCCACTGGTCACTTTTGAGCACTTGAAATGGGACAGGTGTGACTGAGGGTGTGCATTTTTAAATTTTAATGAATTATGAATTAAAATTTTAAACAGAAGTAGGATAAGATATTTTTCTGTTGAATATAGCTATTTTGGTGGGACCACATTTTATGTGATCATGTCAGTTGATCTTGGTCACATTCATTGAGTGTTTTGTCACTTGTAATAGCGCATTAAAAATTTAAAATTTTTGGTGACAAAGTAAAATGATGTTTTGATATATTGGGTGAAATAAATAATACTGATTAAATCAAATTAACTTTTCTTTTTTTGTAAGGCTGCTAAAATCGTTTTGGGCTTCCCTGACTCAGACAGTGAAGAACCCTCCTGCAGTTTAGCAAACCTGGGTTTGATCCCTGGGTTGGGAAGATTCCCTGGAGAAGGGAATGGTAACCCACTCCAGTATTCTTGCGTGGAGAATTTTGTGGACAGAGCAGCCTCGAGGGCTCTAGGCCATGGGGTCTCAGAGTCGGATATGACTAACACTTTAATGTAGTGTTAAACTACATTTGTCGGAGTGACTAACACTTTCCCTTTTCTCTAAAGTTGTTTAAATCACACATATGGCTTGCATTAAATTTATACTGGAAAGTACTGCCTTAGAGCCTCTATTACAGGTTGCTGAAATTAGCTTGTTCTAAAGTTCAAAATTAGGTTCTGGGCTTACATTTTGACTTTATGGAATCAGAGTTGTTTAGATGAAGGGATCTTTGGACTCACCCAACCCAACCCTGTCCTTCTGCAGATGGAGAGACTGAGGTTCAAAGTTGCTGTAACATGTTACTGTAACATGACCGTGGATGGCTGTGGAACTTAATGTGCTTTAGAGCCTATTGCTTTCTGTCCTGGGCTTCCTTGGCATTGGAAACATGGTGGGCGTCAGGGCTGCAAAGAACTTCCACCAGTTCCCGATAGGATTTAAAAAGCAATTATTTTAGGCAATGAGAGAAAGAATTTTTGTACTGTGTCTCCTGTGGACAGGATGATCGATTCCATGTTTGACGTGTAAATTTTTGTTGGGCAGTATAATGATATATCCATGGGGAATAGTAGTAATAAGGTACAAATAATTCCCACACTTTGTGTGAGCACTTACTTTGGAAAACTCTACATCTGGCTTTCATAATTTTCATTTAAGGAGTTCTTTTCCCAAAACCAGAGATTTTAAACCAGACCCACAGCTTTTGTCCTTGAGAAAAAGACTGAGAGCTTGACTTCAGGTGTTTGTTATTTAGGTAGGTAGCCTGAGATCTTTGGTAAAAGTTTAGGCTTGTTTTATGGTATTGTTTTCTTATTGGCAAAACTGACTTCAGGAAGAAGCCACCAACAACTAAAATGAACACCCTTAGAGCAAACCAGAATTTTTTGTCTATTTTGAGGAATCGAGGAGGAAAGGGAGCCGTGATAAGTCACTAAATGGTGATTTGATTTATGGGTCTGTCCATCAGGTTTAGCGAGGGCTGCTTCCGCTACAGACGCAGTTGACAAGTCAGACGACCTTTGATATTTAACCTTTCTGAAACTATTTCTTCATTTTGCTAATCTTCACACAGAGTAGTGTGGGGATTAATTGACACAGTCATGCAAGTGAAAGTGGTTTGTGCTCTGAAAGCATTACAAATGGAAGGGCTGATGTCTCGAAGGGCTGCTGTCTCGAAGGGCTTCCTTTCTCCAAGAAGATGTAGAACTATTTCTGGGGTCACCTTTGGTCTTGGTGAGCCCGTGGATGAGTCAGTCAAGTTTGGAATGTGCATTTGGTGGGCCCATGGCCTTGACCCCATGATTTGGGACTTCTCAGGCTTCCACGTTAATTTAAAGCACTTCTTGCTCTTGGTAGCAGAGATGGTCTACCTGATGTCAGGGTTAGAACTGGAAGCCCTTTAGTCCTATTGTGTTGAATATGGGCATAATCTTTAGATACCACTGAGGATTTAGAGATTAGGAGTAGGGAAAGGAAAGTTCTCTGCAGAAAAGTGCAGGTCAAACTTTGGTCAGATAACATGGTTCTATAGGCCAGGGTTCTATTTGGTTCCAGGGTCAAATGCCACGCGACAGTTTTGTATACTTCTGTTTTCAAAGTAATTCCTAGCATTTCAGAAATTTAAGAACTAGAAATTGCAATAGGAAAGTCTCGTTTGAAATCTAATTTCTGTGAGTTGACCAGATGACCCTTCCTAGGTTCAGCTCAGTCAGATGAGACCTAGTGTCAGTTACCCATTTAGTATCTCTGGGCTTTGGGATACTTATTTATAAATTTGGTGTTTGGTCTGTGTTCTGCAAGATCACCATTGGCTCTTCTTAATTACTTGTGTGTTCAGTGTAATTTAATAGCCAACTTACATGTTTTTGAGAGACACATCCCTAGACAGAATACCTTTTCCTGGGCTTCAAAGAGCTAGTACATATAGTCAGCCTGGTTGGACTTGCTTTCTCTTTTATAGATTATACTCCATTTAAAGTTATTATAAAATATTGATGACGTTGCTTGTGCTGTACACTGCATCTTGGTATCTTATTTATTTTATACCACTAGTAGTTTGTACTTCTTTTTTGTTTTGTTTTAATATTGTTTATTAGCATAGGAACAAATGCAGACTTAAGTAGTCCACAACATAGAACCAATCCACTGAGCAACTCCCACTCCACGCCTGACAGTTAACATAAGGTATTTTACTACAGGTTTTCAAAAGTCCTGATTCAAACCTCTGTCTCTTCACAATAAAGTAGATTGGCATTTAAAATAAAATAGATAACTACTCATTTTCTATATTGGTGTCTTACAGCCACGTGTCCATTTTATATATGAGATAACAGTCTCTAAAAGCTGTTAAATATCTTGTACCTCTTAATCCTCTTCCCTTATCTTGCCCCTCTCTTCCAACCCTCTTTCACTGGAAACCACTCGTTTGTTCTCTGTATCTGTGTTTTGTTATGTTCAGTTGTATATTTTATTTTTTAGAGTCTGTATAGAGGTGAAAACAGAATTTGTCTTCCTCTACTTGACTTATTTCACCAAGCATAATACCTTCCAGGTCCATCCATGTTGTTGCAAATGGCAGGATTTTCTCCTTTTTTGGCTGAGTGGTATTCCACTGTGTATATTTACAGCATATCTTCTGTATCCCTTCATCTCTTCATGGACATTTCAGTTGTTTCCATATCTCAGCTATTGTAAACAATGCTATGGTGACCATTGGGGTGCATATCTTTCTTTTCAAATTATTTCAAATGGTTTTTGTTTTCTTCAGATGTATACTCAGCTATGGAATTGCTGGAGCATATGGTAGTTCCATTTTTATTTGACTTGGTTTTTTCTTGGGAATTCACCTTGTCTGTAGAAGGACTGAGGTTGCCAACTATGCTCATTTCACCTGTTGAGACCGCCTGACCTCTACCTGTGTGTACCGTGAATTTATGTTTCTTGCCCCTGCAGATTGTTTTACCAGCTCCAAAGGCACCAGCCAAGATTACCTTGGCTGGACATAGACTGGTGATTAAAGAAATGTTGGCTGGACAACTGACTATGTACAGTATATTCTCTTTCGTCTTAGTTTTATTGTCTTATCTTTAAAAATACTGAGAGGGCTGATTTTGAAATGAGTTTGAAATTAATATAGGAGACCTTATATCAACAATTACTATGTATTTATTGGGTGAGTACCATGTGCCAATGTGCTGCAAGGTGTGAAGGACACATGACTGGGGAAAAGAGTGGGGAAAATTGGCATTTCTCATTGTATAATAAATAAAAATGTGTATACTCCTTGACCAGCAGTTCTGAGTATCTGTCTCATAGGTGATCCTCACACATTGTTGAAATGATTTATGTACAAAGATAGCCATGGTAGCATTGTTTGCCCTAGCAAAAGATGAGGAATAACTTAAAAGCCCAATGAGGGACTGATTAAGATTATTATAATAAAAGTCTATTCTTAAAATACTGCTCAGCCATTAAAAATAATGAAACTACTTTATGCCCTGATGTAGAACCATCTCTAACATATATTAAATAAGAAATAAGTGTAGAATGTTATGATTATATACTACTTATGTGTGTGTCTGTGAAATGTGTTAGTCCCTCAGTCATGTCCAACTCTTTGCAACCCATGGACTGTAGCCCACCAGGCTCCTCTATCTGTGGAGTTCTCCAGGCAAGAATACTGGAGCAGGTAGCCTTTCCCTTCTCCAGGAGATCTTCCCAACCCAGGGATCGAACCCAGGTCTCCTTCATTGTGGGCAAATTCTTTACCACTAGCATCACCTGGGAAATATGTGCCTGTGGGTGTGTGTTTAATAGAATATCTTCCTAAGGACACAAAAAACTGATGCCAGTGGTTGCCTTGGGGAAAGATAACTGGGAGATTACTTTTGTAGCTTTTAAAGTTATCCTGTATACAGATGCCGTCTATTAAAAAAGACATTGTCATGCCCTGAAGGAGTTTGCAGTTTAGTTGGGCCATTGTAAGAAAGCCCACATGAGATATACAGAGAAAGTACTGGGGGTGAATATTGGCTTTATGGGAAGATCTAAATGCTAAACTCCGCTTGTGCAGGTTGACTGGACTTGCCTAGTTGTCAGGACTGGTGGGCTGAGCGTCAGTTAGCTGGCTACCAGCCTTAACATCCCACCCGGCAGGGGGCATGGGGCTGAAGCAGTTTGCAGCTTTTGTCCTGTGGTGGTGTTCCCATAGGCTGGACATCAGATCTGGATTGGGGTTCTGGCTCTGCCACTTGCCAACTTGCGATTTGGGGCAGGGATGCTGGAGACCCAGAGCCTAATTGTGCTCATCCATAGATGAAGATAAACCACCTCCTCATGCTGTGCAGTGGCCAGTCCTGCAAACCATGAAGTGCTTTGCAAACACTAGCTGAGATAGAAGCTGCGAGGAATCTGCTGACTGGCAAGCTGGGACCAGAGGTGCAAATTAAAAAATTCAGTTCAGTTCAGTCACTCAGTAGTGTCCAACTCTTTACGACCCCATGAATCGCAGCACGCCAGGCCTCCCTGTCCATCACCAACTTCCGGAGTTTACTCAAACTCATGTCCATTGAGTTGGTGATGCCATCCAGCCATCTCATCCTCTGTCGTCCCCTTCTCCTCCCGCCCCCAACCCCTCCAAACATCAGGGTCTTCTCAAATGAGTCAACTCTTCGTATAATGTGGCCAAAGTATTGGAGTTTCAGCTTTAGCATCAGTCCCTCCAATGAACACCCAGGACTGATCTCCTTTAGGATGGACTGGTTGGATCTCCTTGCAGTCCAAGGGACTCTCAAGAGTCTTCTCCAACACCACAGTTCAAAAGCATCAATTCTTCTACGCTCAGCTTTCTTCATAGTCCAACTCGCACATCCGTACATGACCACTGGAAAAACCATAGCCTTGACTAGACAGACCTTTGTTGGCAAAGTAATGTCTCTGCTTTTTAATATGCTGTCTAGGTTGGTCATAATTTTCCTTCCAAGGAGTAAGTGTCTTTTAATTTCATGGCTGCAATCACCATCTGCAGTGATTTTGGAGCCCAAAAAAATAAAGTCTGACACTGTTTCCCCGTCTATTTCCCATGAAGTGATGGGACCAGATGCCATGATCTTAGTTTTCTGAATGTTGAGCTTCAAGCCAACTTTTTCAGTCTCCTCTTTCACTTTCATCAAGAGGCTTTTTAGTTCCTCTTCACTCTCTGCCATAAGGCTGGTGTCATCTGCATATCTGACGTTATTGATATTTCTCCCAGCAATCTTTTCCAGCTTGTGTTTCATTCAGCCCAGAGTTTCTCAAGATGTACTGTGCATATAAGTTAAATAAGCAGGGTGACAATATACAGCCCTGACGTACTCCTTTTCCTATTTGGAACCAGTCTGTTGTTCCATGTCCAGTTCTGTTGCTTCCTGACCTGGATATAGCAAAAATATATCTTTCCCCCCCTCTCTGCCAAATAACTGGGCAGGAGTCATAAAATTAGATGTTAAATTAGAAAAGTAGACCACAATGGTTTTGGAACCCTTGACCTTTGATCTCGGGACGGTCATTTCACCCTTTAGACCAGTCTCCCTGTTTGAAAAATGAAAGGGGCTATGTGCGTCCTCTGGGCGCCTCCCATCACCACGTTCCGTGACAGTGTGGCATTAGCAGGAATTCCCATGCCATCTGAGATGAGTCATGCCGACTGAAAAGTCCACATGCAAGGAGGAAGTCTCTGAGAATTTTCCTTGTGCTGGAGAATCTGAGCCTCTGGGGAGAAACTGGGGGTGGGGGCGGGATTGCTGCCACGAAGAGGGGAGACCAGAAAGGCAGGGTGAGTGGAGATGGGTTGTCTTCTCCACCTCCAAAACCTCCTTTGCTTTCCAGTATTCATACAGACTAGACGTTTGGAAAAACCCAGCTTTGCCCCTTGTTTAAGTGGGTGGGATGTTCATGTGCTTGTGACCGGTGAGCTTTTGACTCCTCTGCGAAGTCTCTGCAGTTTAGTGACACTTCCTCTGTGCTGTCTTGGCCCCTACATGCTTTTCTCCTCACGTCTCTAAACTGAGATCAGAGACTGTCCTCTTGACCTCTGTGTCCCCAGCACCTAGCGTAGTTCCAGGTACCTGAGAGGTGAGCTGTGTTTGTATTCAGTGGGTAGCTGGATTAATGATCCATTTATGTACACTAATCTTATTAATTTTGACTACCACCTTTATTATAACTATCACCATTTTGGTAAAGTGACATTTTAGCCACTAGTAGCTTATTATTTTGAGAAATAATTCATACTCAATAAACTTAACACTAAAAAATAATTAAGCAGACCCCCTTTGTAATGTTGTTTTAACAGGATGTACAAAAAAAAAGCTAAGTGTTTTAGATAGTCTCTGTATATTACAATATATGCGTATCTAAGATTCATCACTGTCACTTCCACAGGCATGCAGGTCTTGAGCTGGCAGCAAGTAACAGCAGGCCTGAATCCCTGGCCCAGTTCTTACCTTTTAGAGCTAATTGTAAGCAGTTAAATCTGAAAAGGAGCTTTAAGATTAAAATAAATAATTTGTTTACAAATGCAGGATCCAGAGAGGGTGAAGGATCATTAGGGGGTTTAGAAGTGGCAGGAGTAGCTAAAAGAGTTCCAGGGGTCTGAGCATGCTGGGGCTCTGCCCTCTCGTGGGGGCAGGGGCAGGGGGCTGAGCAAGCAGCTCTTGATGGCACCCAAGGTGGGTATCTGATGACCTGGTCAGTTCACGCTTGGTAAATGTCAGCGTGTATGCTGAGTTTAGTTAGAGTTAGAGCCAGTGCTCCTGAAGTTTCTCTTGGTAAGAAAAGGTGTGTGTGTTTTCCTGTAGAATCATTCTAGTAGTGATAACAGACCTATTCACAAAATTACTTTGATGTGTAGAGTGCAGCATCCAGAGCTGAATACCTTCATGGCTTGTTCAAAAATGGAGGTGAAAAAAATGGGTCCTGAAGTTTGATTATCAAACAAAGCCGCTCGACATGGTGACTTACCCTTGCATAGGCCATTTGGGGCCCAACAGCAGCGTCCTGCAAAACCACTACAAACGAGCAGAAATTAACTCCGCTGGCATCCAGGTGTGAGACTTCCCATAGAACACTCAGATTCACTTTTGGAATCAGTAGCAGTGGGATCACCTGCTGTTTTAGAAATTAACTGTCCTTTCTGGTTTCTTTCTGGCCAAACACATATATGACTCTTAGGAAAATAAAGAGTCCAAATTCTTCCTCTGTTCACTTTCAGGCCTTGCTTTATCTTTGCATCACACTTTGCAGTGTACAGATAAGTGTAATGGATGAAAGTTCCAGTAAACTGGCTTGATCATGTTTCTTTTTTTTTTTGATCATGTTTCTTAGGTTGAGTCACTACTGAGAAATTTGTGAGCAGGAAGGAGCACATGAAAATGTACACAGTAACAAGCTGGACTGTGAGGAAATGGGACCATTTTCTAGCTGAAAGACACAAGCGTAGGAGGATGTGTCTGCAACTCATGGACTAGCAAATTTGTGATCTAGGATTTTAAGTCATTGAATAATTCATGTTTTGGTGTGTTTGAGATTTTTTTTTTTTAATGCTGTTAAAAACTGCTAGTTATTGAAGACTGAGGAAATAATACTTAGTAAATTTACAAGGAAAACTCAGATTAGTGGTAACCATTATTACCTATTAGGGGTCTCTGCTGACATATAAACTGGTTGCAAGGCCAGTTATTTTTTTAAATGGAGCTGTAGTTACACAGAAATTAACCCAGTGACATTTACACTTGACCTCAGTGTCTGTAAGGCCTCTTCCACCTGTAACATTCTATGATTCTGTATAAATGTGTTTTTTTGACCTTTGTTTTTAACCACTTACTTCACAATTATTATAGCAATGTGTTCAGAAATTAGCAAATCAGATCAGTAGAATCAAAAGTACCTGAATGTGGGCAGACTATAAAGAATAACCTGTCATCTGCCTCCTCTAGAATTGTGAGAAAACTATTGACCTCGTTGTGTGTATCTTCTTGTGATGAAGCAGGAAAGAAGTAAACAGGCAGATAAATATTATGAAAGAGAATAGTCATCAACGAGATGTATTTTAAAAACACACCTGCTTGGTGTTATTTTCCTTTAGTGGTAAGGATCCATACTGCAGGGTAGAGCCTTGTAAATCCAGACCTTTTATATTGTTTAATCAGTTCTTCAGGATTTGAGCACACCCTCACTTGTTTTTGTACCTTCCTATGGCTGTTAATTTGACCTCTCTTCTTAAGGGATGGTAGGATGTGATTAATGTTCCATCTGGTTTTGCCCAAAAATATTTGTGTAGCTTCTTTGGAAAAAAATATTAAACCAGATTTGGCTTTTAGGTTAATAATATAACTATCTGTGTATGATATAAAGACTGAAATGTCTGAAAGAAAAGTATTAATGGGTGTAATTTAGACTCTGAATGCTAGTTGTTAATATTTGGGTGGAGGGATCAATATCAGGAGAATAAACTTTAAAAGATTTACTATTTTCTTAGTGGAATTACATGATTTTAAGAAGGAATCACCTGGGACATTGTCTTAACAGTTATACCATGCGACTGGAAGTGAGGGTCAGTTTTTATTGTTTATAGAGTTTTCCTTGCAATTTTTAAAAAACACTTTATTAGAGAAACTTATGTTTAGAAGGAAACCTCCCATCACCTTCCCTTCATCCTCTGGACAAAACAGAGAATGGGAGAGGGGAGAGAGGGAGAGGGTTGGGGGTACAGGTTTCATTTATACGTGTGAATGTATGTGATAGAAACCATTTCATTTTAGATACTTTTCTAAAGCCTTGGTTTACTGAATTGCTTTAATTTAGGAGTTCATAATACCTTTGCTTTATCTTTTCTGATTTGGGGGGAATCATCTGAGCATGATAAAATGCTAGTTTATTCAGAGCACTACAATTAGCTTGCAAAGGACATTATTCTGGGATTCTATGTTCAAGGGCTTTCTTCTTTGTTTATCCTGGAACAAAGATGTTCATTTTAAAGTGGCCCAAGTTAATAGTCCAACTTCAGATTTCCCATAAAACTAGTAACAGATCACCCAGATGGCAGATGATGATATATATACATTTTCCAGTATGACTATTTCCACTGGGCCAGATGGCGATTTAATGTGAGCTGTCAAACATTTCTTAGTATTAATACATTGTCTTATTTTGTCGAAGCCAAGCTAGCAACATAACTCAGGGATCACGAAAGAAAAACAGCAACAAAAATTCAGACCCCAAGTGTGGTGCATGGCATTTGCTCCCTATGGCACGTGAAGGCTACACCCAGTGCACAGCACCCTCGGGAACACCTGGAAGCTTAAGGAGACGCCTGTTGAAAAGCCATACACCCCCCTCCCTCCCCAGACCCTCCTTCTCCGCCGTTGCGGGACAGCCATGCTTCCTCAGTGCCTCAGGGTGAAGTGTGCAAGAGCAGTTTCTTCTTCCTTGGCCATTTTCCTTCCACCCTGTGCATTGCCACGCCCTCGTCTGTTACAGGCACCATCCCCACTATTTCCCCTTAGATAGTTTGAGCTTTGCAGAGAGATCGGTCGTTTGTGGAGTCAGTCACGAGCCGTCACAGGGCTCCCTCAGGACAGCTTACTACCGTCCTGGGGCTGCGGGGCTCCCTGCCAGTGAGCCGTGTGTGGACAAACTTCTGCTGTTCTTAATCATTTGAATACTTCACACAATAACAAATGCCCACAGATTTTTTTTCTTCTGAAACTGAGGTGAAAATCTGAGTAACATGATGTATGACATATCAAGGCTATGACAAGCAACCCTTTGTTGCTGTGTTCTGAATTTGATCAGAACACTTGTTTTAGGAATTCAAAGTGGTTAAAACTCAGCTTTTTTTTTTTTTTTTCCCAAGCAGATGTTTTCTTTCAGAGAGCTCTCATGGCAAGAACAAACATATAAACTTAAAAATACACAGCAAAACCTCTGAGAACACTTTGAAACCTGTTTTGGTCTGTGATAATCTCCATGAAGGCTGCCCAACCTGCATTGAGCAATTTGATGTTATCACTGGAAATGACATTTTGTGTTTTATGTTTCCTGTGTGTTGATAAAGGATTAGCAAGGTGCCCTTGCCTAATTGTTATGGGGAGTTTTAAAACACTGAACTGGTTTCGAGCTGTGCACGGAAGGGCAGTCATATCAGAAATTGAGCAGCAATTGAGAGGGTGTTACTTGGGTACATACAAGTTTACATAAAAGTGTGTTATTTACATTTATTTACAACACCCATTGTATATTCCCAGTGGCCAATTTCCGGCCTTCTTTGAGAAGGAACCAAGTAGCTTCAAGACCGAGTGTTGTTTCAAGGCTCCCACTCCGGTTAGGTCTGCAACTCCATTCTTCTCCTTTGGCCTGGAGTTTGGTGTCACTCACAGCAAGCAGTAGAACCCATTCCCGTTGGGAGGCATATCAGTACTTGCATATGCTTTACATTTACAGAGAAAGTTCCTCCACATGTTTCATCTGATCCACCAAAATCTGTATTATAGGGGTAGGATGGAGTAGTTAATAATTTACAGCTTATCTATCTGAACCCACTCAAGACATCTCATCTGATGAGGAGAGCCGGAAAAGGGAAAGAAGAGTTACATCAACTCTTGGTGTGATTGCCACTGATAGTTTTAGAATAAATTAGAAATTTTCCTCCCACATAGTTCTGGGTTCTAGGGATACTTTGGACTCATATTTGTGAGGTGTTTCCAACATAAATTCTTCAGTGCTTTTTATGGGAAAGCCAAAACTGGGTACTGGTTTTTATCCTGGGACCTCTTAACAAGAAGCCCCAGGCCCAGGCAGGCTGAGGAACGTGAGGGCAGGACGTGGTCCGTGGCCCCTGGATGCAGAGACAAGTATTGGGGTTTCTCTGTTGTGAATCTTCTGAAGAGTTCAATGTGCTTTCCATGTTCCGTTCTTGAGAAGGGCAGGAAACCATAGAGTTCAATTGAAACTGTATGAGCACACAGTTCTTTAATTTTTAGTACGAGCCTTCAGTAGGTGTGAACGTGCCAAACATCTCCTTAGCACCTTGTTAGCTCCGGTTTGGAGAATGGCCCAGACAGGATACTCAGCTGTATTTAGATTTCCCCAAGAAGATACGGCCCAACCTAATTACGACTTTAGTGTAGGTTTCTCTATACCTTGGGCCTTTCTCTTTCACATGGCCTTCGTGTAGACATGTCCATTGAAGGCAAAACAATTTTTAAAATGAAAATTATTGTTTTAGTGGGGATCCTCCTGAGAAAAGTCATGTATGACTGAATGCTACACAATTTCTATTTTGTTGCTTGTGGCCAGGTGAAAAGAAAGAGTGGCTCAGTCGTGTCCAACTCTTTGCGACCCCATGGACTGTAGCCCACCAAGCTCTCCTGCCCATGGGATTCTCCAGGCAACACTGGAGTGGCTTGCCATTTCCTCCTGCAGGGGATCTTCCCGATTCAGGGACTGAACCCATGTCTCTTACATGTCCTGCACTGGCAGGTGGGTTCTTTACCACTATCGCCACGTGGGAAGCCCCTGACATATCTATTCTGGCACTTTCCAGTAGTATCTAAGCCTCAATATACTTACCTGTAAAATAGGGATACATGTTTTCTTCATGTGGTTTTGAGACTTGGTTTGTATGTATCTGAAGTACTTAAAACATCGCCTGGCATAGATAGAAAGATCTTAATAGATGTTGCCTTAAAAATAGGTATACCCTAGCCAGTTCTCAAGGGCTACAGACACTGCTTTAACTCTACCTGCTGTGTGAACTTTGTACTCTTAAGTTATACTGTTTAAAGCTAGGATAACTTATCTCATGGGTGGGGTTTCACAGCTTTGAACGCCAACTTTCAGTCACAGCTAGAGGTGGCTTCTACTCTCCAGTAGCTGGGCTTCCTCTAGGTTGGGTGATCTGTGCTTGGATTTGGTTGGGTGAAATAGCCTGATCGCTCAGCTAAGGAACCACCATGTTTTTCCTGTCCTTTGGCGGCTGAAGACAATAGAGCTGTAAGTGCGCTGGGCAGCCCAGTGCTGCCAGCCGTTGTCTGAACTGCAGTACACACATAGTTCGATGTTTGCACACTGAGTCTGCTGGCCTTCAGCCCCAATTCCCTTTCTCTGTCTTGATTTTTCCAATCTCCATCTCATTGTTTTCAATGTAAATGATCTATTAAATAGAAAGATTTAAATTTCCTATTCAGAATTTAACAAAAACTTAAATTTTAAATCAGAAAAAAATTGTTTTTGACACATTTATAGTTAGAAAATTTGGCCATGGTACCTAAGCCTAGCCTTGTTATATAAATCAGAATAACCAATCCCTCATTGTAAGATTCTCCCCTTGTGTTAGAATGCGTTACCGTCCATCGTTCCCTGGAGCCCTGTTTTTTTTTGGCTTGTGTTATTCAGAGGGTTATTTATCAGGAGTGAGCCTAGTTGGCAACACCCCTTTGGCAGTTCTCCTGACAGCCTCTTGCTTTACCACAGTCACAAGATTACCAGTTGCTAGGACTTGACCTTACCAACATGGTCATACCTCAGGAGTTAAAACTCAGATCAAGAGGAAATTGTTTTTAATAAGTAACCACGGAGACAAATGTAGCAAGAAATGCTAAGCAGAAGATAATCCACTGTTAGGCAAAGACCAAAAGTGGTTTCTCACAACTGCAAGAGTTTAACTTGCAGTCCTTCCCCCCTCTGTAAACTGGCAAGCAAGTTTAGGAGGAAATTTCACATATTCAGTCATGTTCTTCAAACTCCATTTCTCATGATAAACCACTGGCTCAGGGTGCTTGCTCTAACTTTTCTGTTCCATTAGGCAAGTGTGGGGTTTCTTTTGATTCAAGAACATTAACGTGCAACATCTGTGACTTTACTTTTAGTGACCTCTACCATCTCCCAATTCATTAATAATCCAAGTAATAAATGTTAAGAATGGATAGCTGTGTTTGAAGGTGATTTTTTTTTTAAATGAATACATGCAAACACTGGATAGAATTACTGTGTCCTTCCAGAACACTGGACTTATGTTCCTCTTCAGATTTTGTTTGTAATCTCCCTACCCCCTACTATCAGCAGTGGTATAAATTATGAGTTATCTATTATTTTAAAACCATTTTAACCATGGTCTCTCTCCTTCCTTTTTTGTTTTAAACATAGGACATGGATTTGATTGACATACTTTGGAGGCAAGATATAGATCTCGGGGTAAGTCGAGAAGTATTTGACTTCAGTCAACGACAGAAGGAGCATGAGCTGGAAAAACAGAAAAAGCTTGAAAAGGAAAGACAAGAACAACTCCAAAAGGAGCAAGAGAAAGCCTTTTTTGCTCAGTTACAACTAGATGAAGAGACCGGTGAATTCCTCCCCATTCAGCCAGCACAACACATACCATCAGAAACCAGTGGGTCAGCCAACTACTCCCAGGTACAGGGGGCACTCAGTTCTCGGGAAAGTGTGGGGCAGGACCCAAAGAACATGGACCCAGGGGTTAATCTGAGTTCCAGCTTTGCCTTTTACTTATTAAGTAAACTTCCCAACCTCAGCCTCCTGATGAGTTCAATGCCTGACTGACTTACCTCAGAGTATAACAATTAGGACATATATATTACAGGGAAGAGCTTTATAAGCTATAAAAAACATTGAAAGGATCAAGCAGCTAGCTGCAACAGTACTGACAGTAGTAGAACTGTTGTAGTAGGGATTACTCATGGTACTGGGACAAGTACTGTTTTAATATTGATTGATTTAATCAACAAAACAATTATGTGAATTACCATTATCCTGCTTTACAGATGAGCAACTGCAGCTCAAAGAGGTTAAATAACTTGTCCAGAAACTGGGCAACAAATTGAAGGGGCCACGATTTGAAATCAGATAGTCTGCTTTGATTCTGTGCTCTTTTTACTAAATTGACTTCTGAAGTAAGAGAGATATTTGATTAACTAGATTGTAAACATTTTATGAACACTGAACAATTTTTTTCTTCTTCTGTGTCTTTCCCTTTTGTGCAGGTAGCCCACATTCCCAAAGCAGATGATTTGTACTTTGATGACTGCATGCAGCTTTTGGCAGAAACATTCCCGTTTGTAGATGACAATGAGGTATTAACATCTGATTAACAGCAGACCTCCACAACTGTGTCTAATATAACCTACATTGATCCCTTTGGTGCAGTGGTCCCCAGCCTTTTTGGCAGCAGGGATCAGTTTTGTGGAAGACAATTCTTCTAAGGACTGGGGAGGTGGGGATGGTTCCAAGATGATTTCAAGGGCATTACATTTATTGTGCACTTTATTTCTATTATTACATCAGTTCTACCTCAGATCATCAGCATTAGGTCCCAGAGGTTGGGGACCCCTGCCTTGATGAGTCTCCATTAAAAAGATAAAACAGCATTTTAGGAGCAAATATTTATCGTGGAAACCTCGGCCTATAGGTAACAATTTGGTGCCAAAAAAACAACCTTCCTCTGCCCATATAATGCAAAACCACAAAAAATGTTTACTCCTGCATAGCCAGAAGCACACATGCATCAGCAAAACCATGGAAGCAAATGACTCATTTGTTACAGGTACTTAGAAATAGATTTCTTTGAGTAGAAAGCAGGCTGGGTAGTAAAACCAAGACTTGTTCGGTTAACAATTTTAATAATTTATTTTCTGAATCACTGTACTAGGTGTTACATAGATACAAATTAAATTCTAAAGATTGTTCTTACGCATTTTAAAGTTTACCTTCAAATGCACAGGGTAAAGCAGTTAAGCTAAGGAATAAACTTGGGAGTCAATTGGGCGAGACAAAGATTTGCTTCATCATATAGAAATAGAAGTTATGACAAATATGGAACTGCAGCCAGTTCCAACTTCAGATGTTGTGATGGCTTTGGGCTGCACCCACCCACTGTTGGTGGCAGATTCATATACAAATGCCTTCTCAATTTTAGGTTTCTTCGGCTGCGTTTCAATCACTTGTTCCTGATATTCCCAGCCACACCGAGAGCCCAGTCTTCACTGCTCCTCATCAGGCTCAGTCACCTGAAACTCTGGTTGTTCAGGTAGCCACTGCAGATTTAGACGATATGCAGCAGGAGATTGAGCAAGTTTGGGAGGAACTGTTATCCATTCCAGAATTACAGGTAACTAAGATCTAGTATAATGAATACCAAAGATGCTATTTTATACTCAGTTCCTTTAAATTAGTCATTCCAGTTATTATTTATATGCCACCTACTTATAGGAAGAATTGGAAGGTGCTTTTAAATTAGTCAGGATAGCCTGGGCACCATGCACACTTCAGTGAACTTTTGTTAGTTAAATGGACTGGATGTCTTGAGGATGGATCAAGTTATAAACCTGAAGTCTGATCTGGGAACTCTGAAAATGTTACATATGCTTAGGTGTAACGATCTGTTGGAAGTGGGAATTATCTCTGAATTCTGGAGGAGCTTGGTGAAAAATCAGGGTGGGGAGAGAGAACCATCAGATACCGAGTATCAACTATTAAAAACAGCTTAACCTTGATTTACATAGTATAAACTTCTTTTCCACAGTGTCTTAATATTCAAAATGACAAGCTGGCTGAGACTAGTACAGTTCCAAGTCCAGAAACCAAACTGACAGAAATTGACAATTATCATTTCTATTCATCAATGCCCTCACTGGATAAAGAAGTAGGTAACTGCAGCCCACATTTTCTCAACGCTTTTGAGGATTCCTTCAGCAGCATCCTCTCCACTGAAGACTCCAGCCAGTTGACAGTGAACTCATTAAATTCAAGTGCCACAGTAAATACAGATTTTGGTGATGAATTTTATTCTGCCTTTGTAGCAGAGCCCAGTACCAGCAATGCCATGCCCTCCTCTGCTACTTTAAGCCAGTCACTCTCTGAACTTCTGGATGGGCCCATTGATCTCTCAGATCTGTCGCTGTGTAAAGCCTTCAATCAAACCCACCCTGAAAGCACCGCAGCAGAGTTCAATGACTCCGACTCTGGCATCTCACTGAACACAAGTCCAAGCGTGGCATCACCAGACCACTCAGTGGGGTCTTCTGTCTACGGGGACACACTGCTTGGCTTCAGTGATTCCGAAATGGAAGAGACAGACAGTGCCCCTGGAAATGTCAAACAGAAGGGTCCCAAAACACAGTCAGTGTGGCCTTCTGGGGACCCTGTCCAACCTCTGTCATCATCGCAGGGGAAGAGCGCTCCGGCACGTGATTCCCAGTGTGCAAATGCACCAAAGAAAGAAGTGCCTGTAAGTCCTGGTCATCGAAAAACCCCATTCACAAAAGACAAACATTCAAGCCGCCTGGAGGCTCACCTCACAAGAGATGAGCTACGGGCAAAAGCTCTCCATATCCCATTCCCTGTAGAAAAGATCATTAACCTCCCAGTTGAGGACTTCAATGAAATGATGTCCAAGGAGCAATTCAATGAGGCTCAACTTGCGTTAATTAGAGATATACGTAGGAGGGGTAAGAATAAAGTGGCTGCTCAGAATTGCAGAAAAAGAAAACTGGAAAATATAGTGGAACTGGAGCAAGATTTAGATCATTTAAAAGATGAAAAAGAAAAATTGCTCAAAGAAAGAGGAGAAAATGACAAAAGCCTCCATCTACTGAAAAAACAACTCAGCACCTTGTATCTTGAAGTCTTCAGCATGCTACGTGATGAAGATGGAAAGCCTTACTCTCCAAGTGAATACTCCTTGCAACAAACAAGAGATGGCAATGTATTCCTTGTTCCCAAAAGCAAGAGGCCAGATATTAAGAAAAACTAGATTTTGACCTTTTCTGATCTAGTGATTTTGGGTTTTTTTGTACTGTTATACTAAAAAAGCTCCTACTGTGATGTGAAATGCAGAAATATACTTTATAAGTAATTCTATGCAAAATTATACTCAACTAGTGTAGAAAATATAAAACTTTTAAGAAGCATTAAAATAAGTTATCAGTATGCTGAATCAGTAGATTCACTTTAACTTTGTAAACTTAAAATTTCTTAGAACACCATTTGGGCTAGTTTCTATATACTGTAAATACTACAAAAACTCCTTATTTATACTGTTCTTATCTCATTTGTTACCTTCATAGATTTATATGATACATCTGGCTAAAAAGCAAATTGTTGCAAAACTAACCACTATGTACTTTTTTTTTTATAAATACCATATGAACAAAAAAAATGGCATTTTTTTTATATTAAATTGTTTAGCTCTGGCAAAAGACAATTTAGTTGAAAAACTGGTACTAATAAAGGAATATCAGGACCGTTCTATTATTTCCTTGAAGTTCATTCACAATCTTACATGACAATATCTAGCATCACACTAAATTGGCACGTGTATTATCAGAAAGATTTTTCTATTCAGCAAGTATATTTCAATCAAGAAAAATGCTGTATATACCTCGACATGAAAACACTGGTTCTTTTATTTGTATCAATAGGTAGATGCCATACACATGAAGGTGTGGGAGAAGCATTCTATTAGCAACAAGTATCAGACGCAGGAAGCTGTAAGGCTGGGGGTCTGAAGAACTGTATGGCTTAACATGGAGTGGGAGGAAAAGGGTAGGTTGGTACATTAGGACATGGCACAGATCCTTGCTAAGCCTTCATACCTTGGCTTTTGCCTATTAGAGAACTACTGGAGGTGTTAAGTAGGAGTAACATCAGAATTAAAAGGTTTCCTCTGCCTTGTGTCCATAATAGTCTGAAGAGGAAAGGTAGGAGCAGACCAATGGGGAGGCTCTGACATGCTCACATGGGCATGGTGTCTGTCTGGGGTTACACTAGTGAGGAGGCAGTGGATTCTGCATGTTTCTAAGAACTAAAAGGAGTTTCCAACGAATGGATGCAGGGTGAAGGTGACTCAAGTACTTGAACATCCGAAAGAACAGAGTTGCCCAGACATGGCTAAGACTGTGGCTAAGAGGTCTAGGTGGGAAAATCAGTTCACTTTGGGACATATTCTATGATTAAACATATAAATAGCAGGTAAAAATTAAAGCCCTTTAAAATTTTGAGAATCTGCAAGCCACCCACACAAAGCCATTCACAGCACTCATCACTTCATCTAATCAATGTCTGACTCAAGTCATGTTTAAATTCAAGTGGGAAAATAGAAGTTATCTGAGGGTTAAGCATGTTTAGAACACACAACGGGCAGGTTAT
This sequence comes from Odocoileus virginianus, assembly GCF_023699985.2. Classification (NCBI taxonomy): domain Eukaryota; kingdom Metazoa; phylum Chordata; class Mammalia; order Artiodactyla; family Cervidae; genus Odocoileus; species Odocoileus virginianus. The sequence continues at coordinate 13,505,996 of NC_069686.1, forward strand.
TCAGAGTCCTATCAATCCGCTGGGAGCAAGACAGGTCTACATGCCCTAGAGCCAGGTTGCCTGGGCTGCTGCCATTTTCCAAGAATGACTTCCAGTGAGGCAAAGCATGCAGCTTACTCATCTGTAAATTGGGGATAAACATGCAGTGAATTACTCCAAAAAATAAATACAGAGCCTAGCTAATAGCAAGCACTCTATAAATGATATTTTCTTTGGCCCTACATTAGCAAGAGAAAGGGAATTAAAGTCAAACTAGCTTATTAAGAATTTGACTCAGATGACTGGAAAGTTCAGAGATGGAAAACGACTAAGGGTAAATCCAGGCATTCAAATGTACTCTGCTGTGGGCTTCCCTGGCAGCCCAGATGATAAAAGAATCCACTTGCAATTTAAAACACTTGGGGTTCAATCTCTGAATCATGAAGATCCCCTGGAGAAGGGATTGGCTACCCACTCCAGTGTCCTTGCCTGGGAATACCTATAAACAGGAGCCTGGTGAGGTGTAGTCCATGGGATCACAAAGTCGACACAACTTAGTGACCAAAAACTCCTTCCCACAATGGTACTGAGATAGATCCCTGTAAGATACCCCTTTCCCCACCTCAAGACAATCTCATCTTGAATAAATTACCCTTATATAAAATATTGGGTGAGGGTGATAGTGAACAATCTTATCAGTAGCCACCACTTGGAGTACCTGGAATTAACTTTAGCATCTACTAACCACCATCCCCTCCCCCCACCCCCACAGGGGAAGAACACTCCACTAGCATGACAGCAGATACTTTCACTCCCATTCATTCATTGTCATATCCAGAAATACTTTTAAGACAACCAATCACATCTCAGTACCTAAGAATTATTCTGAAGTACTATACATACTGCATTACATAGAACCAGAATTTTAAAACCTAACAAATTCTAAGTGACCCGTGACTAAAAGATTTCATCTCTTGATCAAGATTTGAAATATATTTATCATTAACTCCTCAGATTTTTAAACTTGGCTATCCGATTAAGCCTTAAACTCAGTTCCTCATTTCAAAATGTGTACCAATGCCTTTCACATCAAGGTATAGCAAGCATTCTATTAGAAATCTTAATTTCATGATAATCCATTTGTTGTACAGAATTCTTGCAAGATTTCTCCTGAAGCCTGTGGAGTGGCCCCTCAAAGTACCTTAAACTTACATACTCATTCTTCTAAGTCTCAGAACATACACAAAATATTCCCAAAGCTATTACCAGGTCAACTCCAGCTTTTCTCTGAGAACTGGGAAAAAATTTAGACAAGAACTTTGAGTCTACATGGAGAGGAAAACCTCCCGATAGCATTAACTTCATCACCCTTAAAAAAAATATCTTTAGGAACCATCTAACAGGTACTAGCTTTAGCTCTTTAAATCCATTATCAGATTTAACCTTTAGACTTACTACATCACTAGATTACTGTAGACTTGTCTCTCAGAATGCCACTTATCCACAACTTCAAGGTTAAATTTAGCACTAGGCTTATTTGATGCCTAGAGCACATACTGCTGAGTCAAACCTAATACTTGATAACCATTGTCAAAGTAAGATTTAATTCTACATAGTTGATGCATATAAAAAATATTCTAAGGGGCCCACTACCATCACCAAACTACCTAAGGGAGCATGGCATATAAAGAAACCCCTAATAACTTGATCATGGTCACACAACTATGTGAAAATTCCTGTTTGCATATTTTCCAATACTTTTAATAAAGGGTGTTAAGACAACTGAGGTTAAATGCAAATAACCTGTTGAAGAGTACTTCTGATGCAATTAACTCAAAATTTGTTGGCAGAATGGACTAATTCAACGTCTTTTTTTAAATGAAAATGACATGTATCCTGTTTTTCAGATACAGGTATAACATCTGATAGAATGTAATCCTTGTGATAAGCCCAAACTATTAATGTCTATATACATGGATGTGCTGAAATTTTACCATTTCTCATTAAGCTGTCCACATCCTCGTATCATTCACGTTACCAATTTAAAAACAGGACAGATAAAGCCATTATTTCCCAAGCAGCTTCCAGTGTCATGCTGCCAGGCAAACACAGATGCACCCTTGCCCCTACCTGACTGAAAAAGCAGTAAGCAAAAATGGCATTTTACAAACCTACTACTTTACTCTTCCCCCAACCCTTGGTACTTCATACTGTTCCAAGTTCAATTAACCTAATGTTTTAACTGGATCCCACTTTTAATTCCAGTACATGGGAGGGTCCAATTTGTCCTAACATTTTGCATTTTCATTCTGAGCAAATAGCTTACTTAACTCAAGCATTAAACTCTAATTTATAACCTAGTTTCACAGAATACAAAACTATTCTATGAAAGCAATATTGAATAAAAGCAAAATGTGTCAAGATCTTGTTAACAGCCAAAAATCCTCAAGAGGGTGTCAATTCAGAAAGCATTTAACATGTTAATAACTATCAACGCAAAGAAATTAGTGTTATCTTTTCCCAACCCTTCAATGAAAAAATGCTCAACTGCCTTTTTCGAGGTTAAGAAACCAAATACTTTTGGCTTTCCTGGTGGTCCAGCGGTTAAGAAGCCGCCTTGTAATGGGGGGAGGAGGGACACGCAGGTTCGATCCCCGATGGAGGAAGACCCCCCATGCCAGAGAAACTAAACCTGTGTGCCACTACTGAGCCCTTGTGCCCAAGAGCCTGTTTCTCAAGGTTAGAAGCCCTCACACCAGTAGAGTAGCTAGCCCCACTTACAACTAAAGAATGCCCACTACCCAAGACTTGGCACAGCCAAAAATTAAAAACCCAAATACTTACAGTACCTAACATCTGGAATCCCCTTTCCTCTAAATTGCTTATTCACGTAACTGCTTAACTCCAATTTTTCTCCAAGGAAAGTTGTTTCTCCTCACCAGTCACCTGCTGCTTATCCCTAAAAATCCCTAAGTGGCAGTAAAATTTCCCACACCTATTCCCCATGTGATGTTTTCCACTGAATAGAATCTACAACCTTTAACTGATAATGTGAAGGCTCATTCATTACAGGTTTCCTTTTTTACTTATTTGTAATGTCCACCTATTCACCACTGAAGTCACATGAACATTGTGAAGTAACAAAACAACACACACATTTCTAAAAATATTTTAATGAAAAAGTTCTTTCTGTAAACATTTCATTATACTACAAATAAAACATTTGAATCCATTACAGACCACCTCTTAAAAGTCTTATAAACCAGAGTAAAACATTGAGATTTAAAAGAAATCTTGAATACTTGAAATAGGCTAACAATCCTTACGTTACCCCTGCACATTAGCATGCTTACTCACTACTTTGTGACAATTACTGGAATTCCAAGAGATACTGGCATTAGAAATATTTCAAATTGTGACTTACATAGTCAGAACCCTTAAAACCAATTTCATTTCAGCTGTTCAACAAATAGTCCTTTTTACCAAATTTTCTTCTTTAGGACATCAGTGTAAATTTTTTTTTTTTTGAAGAAATGTAGTGTGGGAAGCTGTAACCTAGGAGTTTTGATAAAAGGTTTGCCTTGGCCATCCCTTGTGTTGTTTACTGGTGTTACAAGTTACGAGCATTGTATTTTTCAGAAATGACAATGGAACTACATTTAAATAAAATCACTTTATTTCATAAAATCCATGGACTGGAAAAGAACAATGCCTTGCCTTTAAAAAAGAAAATGTTTCATTATCTTAGGAAATTTGTGTCATTAAAAACCATGTTGTAAAGAAAAATTATTAAAAAGGCTATTTACCTTATTTAACACTTCTATGTGTAGAAACTCAGCCCTGATTTAGTCCGAGACCCAACCAACCATTCTCTGAAAATAAATCTGTGGCAAACTAACTACTCTTGTTTATATTAAGAACTTGACTTATAATTTAGAAGCCAGTTTTATTTTAACCGTCCATCCCCTCTCCCCCTAGTGTTATTTTAAAAAGTGAATTAACACCAAATCTCAAATTTTAACAAGCCCTTTTGGGGCAGCAATAATAGCCCTTATGAACAATCAGCATCTGACTTTGTGTAGCAATGGAGTAATTTTTAAACTATTCTTTGGGAAAGGTTGTCTTTTAGAAAGGAGCTTTAGTTTACATAGGGCCCCACTACTTCTGGTTAACCGGTCAACAACAAAACCAAAAGAGAACCAAAAGTTTATCCTGTTAGTCCAAGTAATTCCCTGAAGTCATATGCAAGAGAACTTACTTATGTATGAGGCCACTTGAATGAAGACCATTTTTAGATCTGTATGATCTGACAGTTTTGAAAGTTCATTCCAGATGTTTTTTTTTTTCCCTAGAATGAGGATTGAAGTGTAATGCTTCTGTTACAAGTCATGCTTGTTACAAAAATTCTTTAAAAAATCTGGTCACTCTCTTGCCAAAAATTGACTTTATACTAAAGACACCAACAATGAACTGTTCATATCTGACTCAAGATCAACACCCATGGTTTTTGCAGAGAAAATCTTAAAACTGTTTAAAATGTGCTGGATGTGATTCCTCAAGACAAAGCTTTCAGCTGAACAAGTTTGCCAATGTATCTAATAGTTTTAAAAAATGTACTGTAAACTTATGGGGAAACAAATGGTGTCATCAGGCTTTACTGTGAGCTACAAACCTTACCCAGCCAGAAACCTTCGTATTTAAGATGGTAGGAAAGACATTCCTCATTTAGGCAAGTAGGGTTCTCATTCAACCTGCAAATCAAAAAAATTACTCTTACCTTGCTTTACAAAAAATTACTCTTTAATTAGTGAAAAAATTCAAATTCAAACCTTACCTAATGCTTATTGCCCTTCCTTGCAGGTCTAAATGCTAGACCTAGTGACTGTGGCCAACTATCTCTCATTGGTGTTCCAAAAGGCGAAGAGCTCCTTCCTGCTAGACCTTCTTCGATATTTCAGTTGTAATAAGCAGATTTAACTAGCTTTTGGAAAGTTGCTCACTATCACCATAGTATTTTATGCCTTCACTTCTCTGTAGTTGAAGCTCTTGCTGCTGCCTTGTCATTCTTTATTTATGCTGACTTGTCCATACTCAAAATGCTGCTGAAGTCCTGTCTTAGTGAGTCTCGTTTGATCCACACAGTGCTTAAAAAGCACATCTTAGGTCCTTTAAAGCTGGTTAAATCGCTCTCCTCATGGCTTAACTTTTCCACACTGTTCACAAGAACTAAGCTAACAATACAACTTATAAACAGGTCACATACACAGATTTCACCTGCTTATAGGTTGCAAACATCAACTTACTGACAGTATTTTCACTATTAAACTAGTTCCAGAACACAGAAAGTTTTGTTAACAGTACAATTAACCTCATATGTCATTAAAGGATACTGTCAAGGTTGTGTCAAAACAATTTCACAAACATAGAAACAGGAAATGTTAACCTCCCCCATTCCTTCAACCTTTATTATATGAATAAAAAAAACTTGAGACAATTTAGCTTAATTTTAATAAAATGTTTCCCAAGCATTATTTTGACCAGGTACCCAGATTTAAGTTATGAACATTGACAGTGTCCATTTATATAACCACACTTTTAAGTTGTTAAAGACTTAACCATTTGCTAATAATTAGCCTATTTTCTACACTGCTTATTCACATATGTCCATTAACAAATGGAATGTCTGTTACATTTATTGGTTTGTGAGTGTTTTCTGAAAAACTGCAGTGTCTGTGAAGACCAATTTCCATGCTGGCATGCATCCAAATATTAATGCACAGAGGCACAGAATTAGAGCAACGAGAGCATAGTCAAACACTAGCACGCCCCATCCCCCCTTTATTGCTTGTTTTGCTTAGTACTTCTTAAAACAAAAAGAAGAATCTCGAATTCAACGTTCAACTGCCAAAGAAACAATAACAACAGGGCACATACTCAGGGCTTGAATGAAATTGTAAACACTAGCTGGCGCAAAACAGTAGACATTGATTTTTATATATATATATATATATGTGACCTTATTATCTAAAACTCTTCTCAACAAGGATCTTCCAAACAAATTGTAAACTCATACCAACATGATTTAGGTTCAAGCATACACATGAATAACAGTGTGTTCTTTGGGATCTTAAGTGAGTACAAGCTAACAATTCAAATTTGAATTCAGGTTTTGGGGGAAGTGAAAAGCTTTTTTGTACTAAGCAACTGTGCTGCAAGTCTACTGCAGTTAAGTATCTGGGATGATTTCCATCTAGACTATCCTTGGTTTTCAACCAGTAAAAGGCAGAGGGTACAGACAGGAAAGCATGCCAGCCAGTTAAGGGTTCAACAATGCATGATTTTTATTCCCTTGCTCTGAGAGCTTGTATCAAAAAAATATATATTAAACCAAGGAAAATTAACTGAAGATTTACGGGCCTCTTGTGCTTTAAAAAGGAAAAAAAGGTAGCCACTAATTTGCTCAGATACAGCAGGCTTAGTGGTCTTGTATTTTCAAGATTTCAAGAATGTTTCCTAAGGTAGGAGGAAAGGGGAAACATTCACTACCCCTTCCCAGAATTTAAACAGAGGGCAGTAGACATTCTTTACACCCAAATAAAACTATGGCAGCAGTTCACTTGTGACCAAGGTGAATGTAGAATGGAGATGTTCTAAACACAGCTAGGACTCTCAGCAAAGCTAATACACTAAAATCATGATTACATTTTGAAAGAAAATGCACAAAAACCAAATAGAAATTTTGAGATTTTTCATTTGAAGGTAAATCTTAATGCTATTAAATTCACAAATATGCTAATTTAAATACCCAATTCTATTATCTAAAACACACATTGCAAACATACAAATATCTATTCTCTCCACATGTCAGAGCCATTCATTTCATGGTTTGGAAATGGGGAGAATAGATTCCCCTTAAACTGCAAGTCAGCAGGTGTTTCTTTACAGTTAACTTTAGCAAAATTCATACAAAATAGTAATTAACAATGATCTTCTTTACTTGTTAACTCACAAGGAAACACCTTCAAAACTGCATTTTGTTAAAGTTTCTGTACTAAAATGTAGAAAAACTGAACTACACAAATATTGAAAAGTTAAAAATTCCTTAATTTTTTATTCCTGGTACCACTACCACAATTTACAGGGCAATATACCTGATGTAATGAAAAGAAAAGAAAAAGACAAAGCTACAACAGATAAAAGACCTCAGGAATGTACATCTAATTGACACTACATTGCATTAATCAATAGCTGCACTTTTTGCAAACTGTGGCTATGACAGTCCTGAACAAGAAGGGTTTCCTGTTTAAGCTGCAGTAACTTTTCTGACTATGGATCATCGTTCCTCCTGTGGCAGATTTTTACAGTTCCTCTAACGCATTTGGGACGACTGTCTCAAAGTAACCTGCAGCTTTCCTGACAACTCCTCGCTCTCTCTCCTGCTAAGAACTGTAGCCTGTTGAATAATACAGGATAAAAAAATTATTACACTCAGTGAACAATTCCACATATTCTTTTATCATCATTATAAAAACTTAAAAAAGATACCTACCCTTTTCTTCTGAGTTTTTAGAACCTTCTGCTACCATATCCACCACTTCCACCACCAGATCCATAACCACCTGGAAATACACATAAAAAGATTATAAAGAATATAACATATATATAATATATATATATATACATAATTTTAAACTTAAAAGGCAATATAGAATTTTACTAGGAAAAACAATTACTTACCACCATAGGGACTGCCCGAGCTTCTTCCACCAAAACTACCCCCTTTCATGGGTCCATAATTTGATTGCTGTTGTCCACTATAATTTCCAAAATCATTATAGTTTCCACCACCACCATAGTTACCTGAAATTACAAAGATTTTATTTGTGGCTGACCTACAGAAGTTATTTTCCTTGTTTTTAATATATACATGCATTGCATTATCTTTCGACAATCATGGCACCATCCTGACACACACATTCCTTTGAGATTTCACAGAACTATCAAACTCTTTCCACCAGAAAGACCTCAGACATACACAGGAGAGGAATGAGGAGTGAAAATTGCATCATGGAGTATGGAGTAATGATGCAGACTAACTTAGTCTGAAACATTGCTGACATATATTTTTAATCACCTAAATCCTGATAACTATTCAACATGTCTGCATATTCAATTTATAGTTAACATCTGTCCAGTTTAAAAGCACCTGAAGTAAAATTCAGGCAACAAACATTACTGTTAAATGTTCCATTTAAAAATGGAGAACACGTGAATACATTTTGCAAATTTAACTAAATCATAGCAGTGGGAGAAAATTCAGTTTAACTTTCCACTATTTGAGTATTTTCTATTATAAAACGTGAAATTTGACCTGTTTTAACATTTTTCTAAAATGCCTTAATGAACTATATAAACAGTATTGAATACTTAGAACAAGTGAAAGCCTACCACCTCCAAAATTTCCTCCTTCATTGTAACCATCATATCCTCCACCACCGCCACCATATCCACCACCTTGGTTTCCATATCCTGGTCCACCACCACCGTAACCTCCTCTACTACTATAACCAGGACCACCGCCATAGTTGCCACCTAGAAAAACAAATTGGGTTTTTAGACAAAAACAAATGTACAGTTATAGAATGCCAGTTTACTGTGACTTTAAGCCCTAGGAAAACAGGCTGATTAACACATTAAAGTTTTGTGATACCTGGTTAATAGAACAGCTACAGTCTGGGGTATTAACTACTAATACAAATGCTTAAATCTTTTGATGTTAAAAAACAGTTCCATTTTTAAAAACAAAAAATCTAAGAAAACCAGTAAACAGTCTCCTCTGAGAAAAATAAGTCCACCTCAATTATCGGTACAATAAATCTTACCAGCCAAAAAAGAACAAGATAACATTAAATCTTAAGGAGAAAAAAGGTCTAGTCTTCTACAGTATTAATTTAGAAGCATACTTTAATAGTAAAATCACACAAAAATATAGAAACAAAGTCAAAGCGTCAAACATTACAAAACTCACCATCACCTCCAAATCCATTGTATCCACCATCACCTCCTCCATAACTCCCTCGGCTGCCACCACCTCCACCACCATAGCCTCCTTAAAAAAAAAAATTTAAAAAAGGTGTGAATTAAATGTATATTCAATTTACTAGTAAATTTTAAGTAGACACGTTCTGAGAAATAAGACAACACCCTACCTCTTCCACCAAAGTTTCCACCACGGCCAAAGTTACCTCCACCACCTCCAAAGTTTCCTCCACGACCCATAAAGTTGCCGGATCCACCTCCACGACCTTGAACACAAGCAAGAAAGATCTTTAAGAAACTTACCATCATAACTTATGTATATTTCATATGCATACTGATACTACCCACCTCTTTGTGATCCAGCAGACTGCATCTCTTGTTTAGAAAGGGCCTTTTTCACTTCACAATTATGCCCATTAATAGTGTGGTATTTCTGAACTAAAATTTTTTTTAATCAAACAAACAAAGAAAAGTTATTTGATGTTTTTGGAAAAGCACATATAAATGATATCCTTTATTGCTATACAACTTATTAGAACATCATCAAAAGGGTAGTGACTTCTGAGTGGGGATGTGTTCTGGGATGTGAATTACATTTACTGATCCAGATGCTGGTTACAGGTGTAGCTACTTCATGAAAACCGAAGCGTACACTTTTCCGTGCTATTTCATGCACAATACAAACTTTAAGCAATTTAACAAGTTTAGAATAGAGCAAACCATTTCTGCTTTCTCATTCAAGTTCTTCCATTCAAATTGCTACTTACCAACAATTTTATCAACTGTATCATGATCATCAAAAGTTACAAAAGCAAATCCCCTCTTTTTCCCACTCTGCCTGTCTTCCATAACTTCTATGGTTTCAATCTTGCCATACTTTTCAAAGTAGTCTCTCAAATTATATTCTTCTGTATCTTCTTTAATACCACCAACAAAAATTTTCTTCACTGTTAGATGGGCACCAGGCTTTACAGAATCCTACAAATAAAAAATATGTAAGTGAAAAAACCTCAAATTTTTACAATTTCATGTCATACAACATGGTATTATTAAAATACCTCTCTAGAAACAGCTCTCTTTGGCTCCACTACACGCCCATCAACCTTGTGTGGTCGTGCACACATTGCTGCATCCACTTCTTCAACACAAGAGTAAGTCACAAAGCCAAAGCCCCTGGAACGTTTTGTTTGGGGGTCTCTCATCACCTACAAAATAAAAATTTTAAAGCACTGAAACACACCTCCGCAGGTCCTCTGACCTCTTCTGAGAAACCTTTTTGTTACTTTAATAACTTACCACACAATCTGTAAGCGTGCCCCATTTCTCAAAATGTTCTCTTAAGCTATCATCTGTAGTTTCAAAGCTCAGACCACCGATAAACAGCTTTCTCAACTGCTCTGGTTCCTTGGGATCATGACCCTGAGGAAAGAAACCAATGCATTTTAATTCGTTTAGTAGTTTAATGCAAAGAAAAATGCACAAGACTTTTAATCCCCTACAAATAACAAATTCCTGTACCATTATCACTGTCCAGTTAAGACACTAGAGTAGAATCATACACATCGATTAAAGGGACCCAAACACCAAGAAAACCTATAGCCAAACTCTGAAATGCCAACATCACTTCAAAACTAAACTGAAGCCCAAGAGAATTCCAAATTCAAAAGTCCCATAATTTTGAGCTACAACTACAAATTCCTGAGGGTAGATTATTTTTGAAGTGGCCACTGAGAAAACCACTTTCTAAGAAATTAGTGTTGTGAATTCAGTATTTTCAGTATTTTATCTATGCCGTTTCTTTTCCTAACTTCCCTCCTGACTCTACACCTCCCAAAGCATTTAATTTTAAACCACTAAACCGTGAAGCGCAAGTTACGTTACGAGTGACAAAGGGAAATTTACCACTTTCAAGCAAATAAAGATGTTGAAATAAATATTTCTCAATGAAAAGAAACCAGCATTCCCCCTCACCAAAAAACCTGTGGGGAAAAAAACCTACCACATAAAAATTTCCTATTTGCACTCCTACCACATGTCCAAAATATCAAAACCAACACTTCACCGGGTCACACAAGCACCAGTTTTGGACTTATGTTAAGTACAGTATTCGATATAGGTTGACAAGAAAGGAGCCCAACAAAACAAAAATTTGAGATTTACAGAAAACCAACATATGGCCTGAATTGTTTTATACTTCAACTAGGTCTTTAATAAATTACAAAAACAGCCACTTAATACACATATGCATTAAGATACCGTTCATCAAAAGTGCTTAAATACATTACATTCTAAGGTCTTCCTGTGTCTTCTAAAAGTAGAGACGCTAAGGCATTTAATATGAAGAGGCTGTCACATGCTAGGAAAAAATGTTAAACGATTAATAGCCTAAAGCATTAATTCACTTAATTTCACCCTTTCAAGGCCCAGTTAAATGCATCTCATTGACGACAACACAAACTTGACAAACCAACTAGAACCCACACGGAATTATATCAAATGAAAAATTCGACTCTGGTTGCAGGCCTGGAAAACAAATTTCCAATAAACTACAACCAGGGCCGACCCATCAGAGAATAAAAAAAATGAAGATGAGAAAATTTTCAATTTCATATTTTACAACCACACTCAAAATTTCGAGATAGACCACTTCACGCACATGGCGCGAAGTTACGTGTAATATATTAAGTACTCTGGCAAAAATGGCAGCTCAGTAAGTACTTTAAAACAGTAAACTTCAAAATAAAAGAGTCGTGTTTTTAACCGAGTGCTGCAAGGTACAGAACGAAACATAAAATTCTCCACCGAGAGATCTCTAAGGCGTAGAAATGCGTCGGGAGAACATCACCGAGAGCACTAGGCCCCAAGCTTAGAAGCCATTTGCGGCATTCTCTGCTGGGCCGCCTCCTCCCTCTTCCTTCCAATCCCACGCTCTCTCCCGCGGCGAAGCCAGGCGGCGGCCATTGCGTGCCAATGCGCCATTTCGTAACGCGGCGGCGGATCAATGTCAGTGTGGCCGCCGCCCGCCTGCTCGCTCGCCCGGATGTGCCTGCTCGTCCCCTCCCCTCCCCCACCGCCTCCTCCCAACCGCTCTCGCCGAGGCCCGCCATGCCGCCCTCGGCCTCGGATGCGAGGCCGCGCGGCCAGCGGGCCAGGTCCCCTCCCGAAATCTCGCCAGCCACACCGCGCCTCCAAGGGACCATTTGTGCAGCCCAGGGAGCCGGCAAGGCTGGCGAGAAGCCCCGAGGAGGGCTCCGAGGCCCGCTCCCCTCCCCCCCCCCCCCCCAGCGCCCGTCTCCACGCAGAGCGCGGGACGGCCGACCCGGTTCACCCGGCCTCCCCGCTCCCACCGAGCCCGGCCCCCCACCTTGCCGGCCACTACCCAACAACCCCCCGCTCTCCCCCTAATACCTCCTCCCCCCGGCGGCGACGGCGACGGCCGGAGTCGGGCTGGGGGCGACCGGGCGGCGGTTTTACCTCCATTTTGAGACCGGACTCGCCTCTTCCAACTCGAGTTCAATATGGGACCGAGAGGAAGAGGCGGAGCCAGCCGTCACGTGACGCACTTTCCGCGCGCCGCCGGCTTAGTGGGGGGAGGGGCGAATTAGGAAGGGGCGTGGCCACCTGGGCGCGAAGAGGGACTTGAAGAGTGGATTGGCGGGCAGAGGATGGAGGCGTGGCAGGCCCCGGGAGCGCGCTCGCCTCGCCAACTTCCAGTGCGGCACCGCCCTTGCCACTGTTCGCGCCCGGGCGGCTACGAGGACGTCAGCTGGGGTTTGGCCAATGGCATGCGCCCACGTCGGGAGAACGCCTCGTGACCGCGCGTCACTGGAGAAAAAGGCCTGTTTCCCTTTCTTCTCGCGCCCCTTTCCCCTCCCCCACGTGGGCCTTTTAGGTCTCTATTACCGGATTTATTTCATTCCCGTGCTTAAATAAAACCACGTTTTTCCTTATTGTAATTTAGAGTTGTAAGAAAGCCCTCTCTGCCCCTCGGCGTCTCCTCGCACGTTTCCAAATGCCAAGGCCTGGAGTCCATGACTACCACGCCCACTGTGAGGGCCCGCACTGAAAATCCTTGTCACACGAACGCATGTGAATCATGGGCATCTTGGAAAGGCTGCAAAACGCGGTTGACACCTTGGAATTTCACCCTTAAAGAGCAGAAGCACGACTGGTGGAGGGTGACTTTGCTGGTGGTCTGGTAGTTAGGACTTTGTGCTTACACCGCAAGGGGTGGGGGAGGGGGGGTCCATCCTTGGCTGGAGAACTTAAGATTCCACCCACGTGCCCAGTGGTGAGACCGAAAGATTAAATAAATAAAGTGAAAATGAGGAGGAAAGCTTTAAAAAAAACTATTTTAAAAAAGAGTGTTAAAAAGATAATATATATGTGCTACCCCATGGTCTGTAGCCCGCCAGGCTCCTCTGTCCATGGAATTTTCCTGGCAAGAATACTGGACTGGGTTGCCATTTCCCTTCCAGTTGGTAGAAGTCAGTTAATTAGGTACTCACTCATCTCAAGAAATCTGTTGGCATTATTTTCTTAAACTACTAGTTGCTGTGCAAAGAGCTGAGACGCCAGATTTAAGTAATGATTTACAAGATTGCTAAAAGTAGGATTATAAGATACTCGGAGAATGATTTTTACCTAATTATTTTCACTTGTGAAGTATACAAACAGAATCAGAGTCGGTCTAATTCTTTCTTGGCCTACCAAATGACTAACTCATTTGCCCTCAATGAGCTCTAGTTTTAGTTTCGTGGGTGTTTCTTTTTTTTTTTTTTTTTAATGAAAATGGGGATAAGATTTAGTGATCGCCAACACCCATGACAGCTGTAAATTAATAATTTGTGGACTCCTATTTAAGCAAAGGTGCTGATAAAATGACCAGGATTGACACTCTCCCTACGATACTAAAACATGCCATATATTTTAATGTAGCAATCCATATGAACATCTCCTTTAGAATTGACCATGCCCTTCCTTAGAAAGATTAGAAATCTAATCAGTTATATTCTAAGTTGTTTGAAAGGCAGTTTATTAACCAATGGGGAATGACCAGCTTGGAGTTTGGGGAAAAATGGGGCACAAGTAATAACAATCTGTTGGTGTTTATGTAGCATTGCCCAAGTGGAACAGTGTTTGATTTGGGAGACATGAACTAAATGTACTCTGTTCTGGGGCAGAAACCAGTCTCTAGGCCTTAATGAAACTTGGATGAAACAACCTTTCAAACCTCCTCTGGTTGCTCTGATTCTATTATCACAAGCAAATGATTACATATTCTGTTTATCAGGTACTCCTGATAGCCAACAGTAGTCCTTGAGATATTGGAAAAGTTTTCTGTCCCCTTCTGATGTCTGTGTCAGAAGTTTTCTCTAGCTCTTTTATAGTTTTTATAAAACTTTATTACACAAAAGCTCTGAGCGATCAAAGCTTCGTCACTGGCCCGGGATTGAGTTCTCCTCGGGAGGCCAAGAATCCTGGCCCCTTTTGTAGTTCAGCAGCAACCTTTCATATTGGGGGCTCCTCCGGGATTCTTCAGGACAAGGTAAGGATGGGTGGAGCTCTAGTTCTTTGTTCTCCTAGCAAACGTGTTTTCTGCCGTACTTTACTATGTAGTGTGCTTGTGTGAAATGAAGGACTCGCCGGCTTATGGCAGAAAACCTGTCAGGGGTTTATACCAACCAATGAACTTCCAATGGACTTCCCTGGTGGCTCTGACAGTGAAGCCTCTGCCTACAGTGCCGGAGACCGGGCTTCAATCCCTAGGTCAGGAAGAGCTCCTGGAGAGGGAAATGGCAATCCACTCCAGTATCCTTGCCTGGAAAATCCCATGGACGGAGGAACCTGGTAGGCTACAGTCCATGGGGTCGCAGAATCAGACACTACTGAGTGACTTCACTTTATACCCTTAGTGTCTTGTTAATATATAAAAACTTTGTGAGTTTCATTACAAATAGTAAGACTGTTTCATAAAACTATATATGAAATAGTCAAGAATAACTTCGTCAGCTCTGAGTGTGCAGAAAAACTTGAAGTTAAAGACCTCAGGGAGATGGCATTCACACCTCATTACCTATGAGACACTGCAGGGTTATCAAGAAGACTGACCACTTGGCTTCACTTTGGCATATGTTTGCATGGTGTTTTCTAACCAAGTTATTTCTAATCAATAACTTGTGTTATTCTTTCTTTAAATTGTATTAAATTTTCATATTAATTTGAGAAATGTTCGGTGATACGATATTAAGTACTTCCATCCAAGAAAATGCTATGTCAGTCTGCTTATTCTGGTCTTTTGGCCTAGAGTAAATTGTGGATTTCTTCCAGTTTAGTTGTTCATCCAGATTCCGTGGCTTTTTTAGACATTAGCTATTTGTTACGCGTTTGTCTAAGCTTCCCCTCCAACTCCAGGGCCACATGGTGTCTTGTACAAATATCATTTTTGGAGTTCTTGACCCTGTTGGACAGACTCAAAACTTGGCTGCTTTCTGTCTTTGTAGCCCTGGTTGTCACTAAAATGTCTATGGGAGAGAGAGGGTGTGTTTGGAGTAGGGATCAGGGGACAAGTGTCCTAGGGTTGGATGGGTTGGAAGACTGACTTTATAAATGATCTTTATCAAACTGCTCAATGTCTTTCATATCACAACACATAGAGAAAATGCTAAATTTTTTCTACAGCGTATTCAGTTACATGAATGAAGAGATTTAGAGGGATCTGAATGATGGTAAAAAAAAATTTATAACATTTTCATTAAGTTGAATAATGATAAAATACAGTGTATTAGAGGATATATTAAATATTGAATTTGGATAAAACTTTCAAATAAAAATTTTCCACATTTTTAAACAGATGACTTGAATTTGTTTCTGTAAATATATTTTATATTAAGTTTTATGGTTAAAATGGATTTATTAATTTACTGATCTAAAGTTTTAGTGATAAACTCATATATTCTGAGTAGTAATTATAAGTGAGGGACTCTGATCACTTAACTGGGCGATAAAATATTTAAAATCATGTTACGCAATTGTACAAAATGTACAATTATAATTATATGTAAAGAAAAACAACTCTTACAACTCTCTTTTTTCACTGACAAATATAATGTTGCAATTTCGTATGATAATACAAATGAATTTCAGCCCCAATAGTACATTTTTATATCTGAAACTCCAGTTTTCAGAACGTGCATGCATTGTCAAGAGCTGCTGCTGCTGCTAAGTTGCTTCAGTCGTGTCCGACTCTTTGTGACCTCATAGATGGTAGCCCACCAGACTCCACCGTCCCTGGGATTCTCCAGGCAAGAACACTGGAGTGGGTTGCCATTTCCTTCTCCAATGCATGAAAGAGGTCGCTCAGTCATGTCCAACTCCTAGCGACCCCATGGACTGTAGCCCACCAGACTGCTCCGTCCATGGGATTTTCCAGGCAGGAGTACTAGAGTGGGTTGCCATTGCCTTCTCCGTGTCAAGAGCTAGCCTGGGCACTATTTAAAGAGTGCACTGCTGCAAGGAGATATATGTTCAGATAGATATGAAAGGCATTGCCTGAAGCTGAGCCTATTAGAAACTATACTCTGCCAAGGCTCCTCTCTTATGCCCTGACTGATTATCCCTGAGACTGTGTGCTGTGCCCCATGAGTCTCCTGCATTGGCTCCAGGATCCCTGATTCATGAGGGGTGCTTGGCAGATAGATGCCAATGTGGCAGCCATCTCCTTGGCCACATGCAAACAGCAGAACTGTAAGTGTGGGTTGCTTCTTTGGCATACACTTCAGACTGCTTTGCACAGGTGTCTGAGGAGACCCAAACAAGGCTGCCCATGGCCAGCGGTGCTAGCCCAAAGGGCTCCAGCAGCCCCTGACCCCTCTCGACTGCCGCCTTGTAGGAGGAGTCAATTCCTCTCTTATATTCAGGACACCAGCACACTGAAGTCCACCAGGTGGAAAACTTTGTCTGTATTGTGTGTCTCATTTTATGAATGAAGAGGCTATTTTACAGATCAAGGAGCTGATTTTTTCCCCCCAAAACTAAGAGCAAATATGGCAGACTCAGAACTGAAAGAGAAGAGAAATTGAATGCAAATATCTTGGATAAGAGGAAGGTAATGCTTATAATGGAAGAATATAAGCTTTCTTATCTGCCATTATATTCAGAATATGCCAATGATTTTTATTTTTAAAAATAAACTTTATTTTTCTAAAATCTTGATTTTAAATGAGTATATGAAGTTTAAAACACAAAACAAAATCTCTCTGCCCAAATCCTGTTACACGGATTTGACCACACTCAGCATATATGCGTTCACATTTCCTTCTAGGTCTGATTAAAGCTTTGAGCCGTGTGCATGCTCTGTTGTGTCCAGCTGTTTGTGACCCCAGGGACTGTAGCCTGTCAGGCTCCTCTGTCCAAGGAATTTTCCAGGCCAGAATATTGGACTTCTCCCGGGGATCTTACTGACCCAAGCATCTCCTGCACTGACAGGTGGATTCTTTACCACTGAGTCACCAGGGAAGCCCTATGGCCATATATACACATTTACATATACTTACAGCTTTGACTAAGGGCCTTTCCTGGTGGTTCAGATTGTAAAGAATCTGCATGCAATGCAGGAGACCTAGGTTCGATCCCTGGGTTGGGAAAATCCCCTGGAGAAGGGAATGGCTACCCACCCCAATATTCTTGCCTGGAGAATCCCATGGACAGAGGAGCCTTGTGAGCTACAGTCCATGGGGTCGCAAACAATTGGACACAACTGAGCAACTAACACTTTAACTTTCAAAGATTTGATTAGGCTTCCCAGGTTTCTCAGTGGTAAAGAATCCGCCTGCCAATGCAGGAGATGCAGGTTCTATCCCTGAGTCAGGAAGATCCCCTGAAGAAGGAAACGGGCCACCCACTCCAGTATTCTTACCTAGGAAATGCCCTGGACAGAGGAGCCTGGCAGGCTATGGGTGCAAATGAGTTGGACATGATTTAGAGACTAAACAACAACATATATTGCCATATGGGCTTCCCAGGAGGCGCTAGAGGTAAAGAACCAACCTGCCAATGCAGGAGACATAAGAGATGCGGGTTTGAGACCTGGGTTGGGAAGATCCCCTGGAGGAGGGCATGGCAACCCACTCCAGTATTCTTCCCTGGAGAATTCAATAGACAGAGGAACCTTGCGGGCTACGGCCCACAGGGTGGTGGAGAGTCAGACACAACTTAAGTGACTTAGCGAGCACACAGATAGCTATATCTGTTTCGTTTATAAAGAACATATAAAACGGTCCGGGTTGATCTGAAATTTCCTTTTTACCCCCTGCTTACTAAACCAGTCATTTATTGAACTCCTCCTCTGTGCTAGGTGCTGATGCTGGAAATTCATCAGTCCCTCACAGTATTGAACACTTACAACATACCTTGCACTGTTGTAAGCATCTTATGTTCCTGAATGCATTTAATTCCTCTAACAGCCTTAGGAGTGTGCCCTATTGTCATTTTTTTAAGTGAGTATACTAGGACTTAAGCTGGTGAATAAATTGGCCAGGGTCAATTATAGCCTCTACAACTTGGGAGCTGAGGTAGAATGTAATGTAATAGCTATATTTACATTTCATTATTCTTGGAAGTAACAACGTTTTGTTAAAAGATTTTCTGTCATCCATTTGTCACCTGCTCTACCTTTATCATCATGTCTCCAGAGACTGGATGGCTCATAGTAAGGAATTCTTTATTTGTTGTTGAATAAGTAAGTGACTAAACAATGAATGACGTATTTTGGGTTCCTTGCAGTGCTCTGCAGAACCTAGGCATAATTTATGGGCATAGTGCAAAATGAAAAATGTAGAGCCTCTTGCTCAGAAATTATGAACAATTTTAAAACAGTGACATCTGAGCATTAAACCAAGTCAGGGCCCCTCTGAACACAGGGCCTTGTAGGACTCTGATGCTGGCTCTGTTGCCCAGGGTAGTACTCTGTCTGAAGCAGGCTATCAGTCTTTTTTGGATAATTTATTCATATGGAGAAGGAAATGGCAACCCACTCCAGTGTTCTTGCCTGGAGAATCCCAGGGATGGGGTCGCACAGAGTTGGACATGACTGAAGTGACTTAGCAGTAGCAGTAGTATTCATATTTCATTTTGTGATCTACCGCCACTTCCCCATCAGCCACTCATTTCTTATGTGTTCATAATCTAATTTCTGCCCCAGGCTATGGAATTTCTTTCTCCAAAGTCACAAATGACTGTCTAGCTATTAAATTAATTTTCCTAGTATCAATGTTTTGTTCAGTTCAGTTGCTCAGTCGTGTCCGACTCTTTGTGATCCCATGGACTGCAGCACACTAGGCTTCTCTGTCCATCACCAACTCCTGGAGCTTGTTCAAACTCCTGTCCATAGAGTCAGTAATGACATCCAACCATCTCATCCTCTGTCATCCCATTCTCCTCCTGCCTTCAATCTTTCCCAGCATCAGGGTCTTAGAAAATATTTTTCTTTCATTAGAAAATGAGTCAGTTCTTCACATCAGGTGGCCAAAGTTTTGGATCTTCAGCTTCAGCATCAGTCCTTCCAATGAATATTCAGGACTAATTTCCTTTAGGAATGACTAGTTTGATCTCCTTGCAGTACAAGGGACTCGCAAGAGTCTTCTCCAACACCACAATTCAAAAGCATCAATTCTTTGCTGCTCAGTCTTCTTTATGGTCCAACTCTCACAACCATACATGACTACTGGAAAAACCATAGCTTTGATTAGATGGACCTTTGTTGGCAAAGTAATATCTCTGCTTTTTAATATGCTGTCTAGGTTGGTCATAGCTTTTCTTCCAAAGAACAAGTATCTTTTAATTTCATGGCTACAGTAACCATCTTCAGTAATTTTGGAGTCCAAGAAAATAAAGTCTGTCTCGGTTTCCATTGTTTCCCCATCTATTTGCCATGAAGTGATGGGACCGGATGCCATGATCTTAGTTTTCTGAATGTTGAACTTTAAGCCAGCTTGTTTACTCTGCTGTTTCAATTTCATCAATAGGCTTTTTAGTTCCTTTTTGCTTTCTACCTTAAGTGTGGTATCATCTGCTTATCTGAGGTTGCTGATGTTTCTTCTGGCAGTCTTGATTCTAGCTTGTCCTTCATGAATCATACAATTGTACAGTAACTGTTCTCTTTCAGACAAGTCCCAACTTGGAAATTTGAAAGGGCTAAAATGTTTGTAAAAAGTCTTTTATAAATGACTTCCCTGTATTTGTCTTGTCACACCTTTTGGGATGGATATCTGTAATTTTGTCTGTGTAGCATCTAATTTCCTTCTAGTAGTAGCATTCTGACTTTCTTATGGAACCACCCACTTCTCATTCTTAGACTATATGGTTCAGGGGGAGTTGATTCCACTCCTGATCACAGGGGCAGCATTTGACTTACACGTAACCAATCAGCACTGGGTCCTCTAGTTCAGTAATTGGCTCAAAATTGACAAGTGTCTTATTATTCATTGATTCATTTATTCACTCAGCAAATATTTACTAAGCACCAGCCACATGCCTGGTAATGTTTTAGATAGCTAGGGCTACATCACTGGGGGAAAAAATGACAAAAGTTCTTTCCTTCATGGAACTTACCTTCAAACTGAGGGAGATAAATCAATAAGCAATATAGGATATTACAAGGTGATAGATGGATATCATAGAGCAAAACAAAATAGGGAAGTTGGTAGGGAGTGCTGGGAGAGGAAGGAGAAAATGCATTTGGATGGTCCAAGATGCCTAATTGAGAAGGTTGATGTTTGAGCAAAGACTAGAAGGAGATGAGGGATTGAACACTGGGTATTTGGGGGAACAGGGAATAAAGAATAAGGAAGAGAAGACAGCAAGTGCAGTAGCCCTGAGAGATTCACATCTGGAATATATGAGCAAGGAAGCCAGTTTGCTAGAAGCAGAGTGAGTGAAAGGTTGTAATTTCCAACCTTTCCAACCTCTACAATCCAAGAGAATTGTAATAAGGTAAGAAGTAATGGGAGATATGATCTTAAAATTCTTTGCAAGAGTTTTGGTTTTCACTGTGACAGAAAAACTCCTGGATAGTTTTGAGCCTTAAATTATTATAGGATCATCCTGAACTCTTTGTCAGATAAATCACTTATCTCTGTTTCACTAAGGTCTGTTTCTGGGATTTAGTTTATTCTTTCATTTGGACCATATTTGTCTGTTGCTTCATTTTCTGTGACTCTCTGTGTTGGTTTCTGTGTCCTAGATAGAACAGTCACCTCTCCCGCTCTTGAAGGAGTAGTCTTGTTTAGGAAATCAATCTTATTATTCAGCCTGCCCTGGCTGTTGGTGTCTTGTGAACCTTGGTGATTGTCCAGGTAGGCTTCTTTGTTTTTAGTGGCTGGTGGTGGTTTAGTCATGTTAGTCATGTCCAACTTTTGAAATCCCATGGACTGTAGCCTGCCAGGCTCCTCTGTCCACGGGATTCTCCAGGTGAAAATACTGGAGTGGGTTGCCATTTCCTTCTCCAGAGGATCTTCCCAACCCAGGAATTGAACTCGGGTCTCCTGCATTGCAGGCGGATTCTTTACCAACTGAGCTGTGAGGGAAGTCCTTAGTGGTTGGGTGTGCCAGGTGTCAGTGTCCCAAAGGGGAGGGTCTCAGTCATCACCTAGATGCAGACTGACCAATGGGCAGCAGCTCTTAAAGCTATGTACATGAGCCCCTTTCAGGGAAAGTGTGGGGGAATGGGCATTTCTATTTATTCCTGTCCTGAGCCCTGGGAGGATAGCTGGTTAAGAACTGTTTGTTGCACTTTCCAGGATCACTCTAGTTGCTAGCTGAGAATGAATCTTAAGAAGTAAGAATAGAAGTAGGGATACTCTTAGAAGATTATTAGAGTAATTCAGTTTATTTTTGTTTATTTCTAAAATATTTTTTTATTTATTTGGCCACACTGGATATTAGTTGTGGCACGTGGAATCTTTTAGTTGCAGCATACAGAATCTTAGTTGCTACAGGCAGAATTTTCCGTTGCTACATTTGAACTCTTAGTTGAGGCTTTCAAACTCTTAGTTGGAGCATGTGGGATCTAGTTTTGACCAGGGCCTCTGCATTGGGAGCATGATGTCTTAGCCAGTGGACTGCAAGGGAAGTCCTGAGTAATTTGGTTTAGATATGATGGTGTCTTAGACTGGGGGATAGCTGAGAAGTTGATGAGAAATTCAAGAAAATTAGAGATACAAGGGAACATTTCCTGCAAAGATGGGCTCAATAAAGGACAGAAATGGTATGGTCCTAACAGAATTAGAAGATATTAAGAAGAGGTGGCAAGAATACACAGAACTGTACAAAAAAGATCCTTACGATCCAGATAATCATGACCACTCACCTAGAGCCAGACATCCTGGAATGTGAAGTCAAGTGGGTCTTAGGAAGCATCACTACGAACAAAGCTAGTGGAGGTGATAGAATTCCAGTTGAGCTATTTCAAATCCTAAAAGATGATGCTGTGAAAGTGCTGCACTCAATATGCCAGCAAATTTGGAAAACTTAACAGTGGCCATGGGACTGGAAAAGGTCAGTTTTCATTCCAATCCCAAAGAAAGGCAATGCCAAAGAATGCTCAAACTACCACACAATTGCACTCATCTCACACGCTAGCAAAGTAACGCTCAAAATTCTCCAAGCCAGGCTTCAGCAATACGTGAACTGTGAACTTACAGATGTTCAAGCTGGTTTTAGAAAAGGCAGAGGAGCCAGAGATCAAATTGCCAACATCTGCTGGATCATTGAAAAAGCAAGAGAGTTCCAGAGAAACATCTATTTCTGCTTTATTGACTATGCCAAAACCTTTGACTGTGTGGATCACAATAAACTGTGGAAAATTCTGAAAGAGATGGGAATACCAGACCACCTGACCTGCCTCTTGAGAAACCTGTATGAAGGTCAGGAAGCAACAGTTAGAACTGGACATGGAACAACAGACTGGTTCCAAATAGGAAAAGAAGTATGTCAAGGCTGTATATTGTCACCCTGCTTATTTAACTTATATGCAGAGTACATCTTGAGAAACTCTGGGCTGGATGAAGCACAAGCTGGAATCAAGATTGCTGGGAGAAATATCAATAACCTCAGATTATGCAGATGACACCACCCGTATGGTAGAGAGGGAAGAACTAAAGAGCCTCTTGATGAAAGTGAAAGAGGAGAGTGAAAAAGTTGGCTTAAAGCTCAACATTCGGAAAACTAAGATCATGGCATCCAATCCCGTCACTTCATGGCAAATAGATGGGGAAACAGTGTCAGACTTTATTTTTTTGGGCTCCAAAATCACTGCAGATGGTGATTGTATCCATGAAATTAAAAGACGCTTGCTCCTTGGAAGGAAAGCTATGACCGACCTAGACAGCATATTAAAAAGCAGAGACATTCCTTTGTCAACAAAGGTCCATCTAGTCAAGGCTATGGTTTTTCCAGTAGGCATGTATGGATGTGAGAATTGGACTATAAAGAAAGCTGAGTGTAGAAGAATTGATGCTTTTGAACTGTGGTGTTGGAGAAGACTCTTGAGAGTTCCTTGGCCTGCAAGGAGATCCAACCAGTCCATCCTAAAGGAGATCAGTCCTGGGTGTTCATTGAAAGGACTGATGTTGAAGCTGAAGCTCCAGTCCTTTGGCCACCTTATGCGAAGAGCTGACTCATTTGAAAAGACCTTGATGCTGGGAAGGATTGAGGGCAGGAGGAGAAGGGGACGACAGAGGATGAGATGGTTGGATGGCATCACAGACTCAATGGACATAAGTTTGGGTGGACTCCGGGAGTTGGTGCTGGACAGGAAGCCTGGAGTCCTGCGGTTCATGGGGTTGCAAAGAGTCAGACACGACTGAGAGACTGAACTGAACTGAGCTGATGAGAAATGGTTAAATTCCTGATATGTTTTGATGGTAGAGCCAACAGGATTTCCTGTCAGATTGAACATGCACAAGAGAGAAGGTAGTCAAGGGTGAGTTAATGAGTTAATACACTGAAAGATAGAGTTAATGAGCCTAAAATCTGAATCTTTAGACAGTTGGAGACTGTTTTTCAATGTGGCTGCCGAAATGAAGGGAGGAAGTCTGGAAGTCCGTAGTTTATTTTTGCCTCACGTCACCGTGAGGAAAATGCCAGCCCATGAATGAAGCCAACTGTGGAGGGAAGCAGAGCCAATAGATGACACGCACAAGACCAAGTCCTAATGACCTTATTTACACTCCTTGATCCAAGTAGGCTCAAGGCAGGATCTGGCCCAGAACATTTCAGTTATGAGAGCCCATGTTCTTTTTGTACTTAAACAAGTTGGCTTGGGTTTCTGTTACTTGGGGGCAAAAGAGCTCTGTCAGCTACAAACTGGCACTTGCCCAGGGCGTTTGCCATCTGCCTCTGCGGAGAGTGAACCCTGTGTTATTGCAGCTGTTGACCTTCAACATGCCCTGAGGAATTTCCGGGTGGAGAATGGGGCACTTAGTGCTCCAGAGAAACTGATTGAGCAGGTCTTTAGATGGTTAGATATTTTTAGGAACTGGTTCCATGATCTCAATCTTTGTATTGCTTCATATCTAGAAAAGCACTAAATCCCTTCATGATGACCTCAGCTCCTTATAACTAGCAGAAAACCTCTTGTAAAGTAAGCACTTGATTGCATTAAACTCCCCCTTCACCAAAATCTTATATATCTTATGTAATCTTCCCCCACTACCTCTACGGAGCATTCTGTCAGAGCTCTCTGAGGTGCTGTCTCCTGGGCTGCAGTCCTCATTTTGCACCAAATAAAACCAAATAAAACTTAATTCGCAACTCTCACATTGTGCGTCTTTTTAGTTGACAGCCCCAACTAATATACGCCAGGAATAGAGCAAGGATATATATCTTTCCAGTGAAAAGTGAAGCATCGAGACAGTGAGGCTTTACTCCTCCTCAGAGGATAAAGAGCCTCACCCTCTGCCCCAGGTGCCAAAGTGCCTTGAGACAGAAAGGGTGAGAGACCACCAGGGCCTACAGAAGCCTTTCTTAAGTCTACCTTTTCATTTGAAGAGTTCTTTATTTTAGCCGAGACAGACAAAGAACCTGAAAGCTGGTGGGTAGAAGGGCACAGGGTATTGTAGTTTTCGGAGCTGAAGGGAGGAAAGAGCAGCGGGACAGTTCCCTTCCCAAGTCCCTCTGGTGATCTTAGAGATTCCCTAAGGAGTGTCTCAAATAAATCTGCCTATATCTTCCTTACCATGGCACCTTGCCTTGCCTCTGCTGCCAGCCACTTCCACGAGAATGTCATCCACATGGCACTGCGGTCCTCTGAGGGGCCACCCCCAGCCCTGAGGGGGCACTCGGCTGTGGTTTGGTGGTGACAGGCTAGGAGAATGGCCCTCTCCCCAACTCTGTTATACCTGCACCAAGCCTTTTCATCCAGAACAAGAAACATGGATTATGTCCCCGTCAGGGACTTGAGCATGTTTATAGGAGGAGGCAGCAGAGCAGAGCATTTGAAAATGTAAGAGAAAAGAAAATTGATGGATGGAATGAGATCTTAGAGGTGGGAGCAGATGGGCTCTGGGACACAGAAGGAGGGCTTGGCCTAGCCTAGGGAGTCAGTAGTCCCACTCAAGGATGGATACAGTACCAAGTAAGACTGCAGGTAGAACTTCAGGATGTTGAAGTGTGGCCTCAGTTCTCTCCCTCATGAGTAAGAAGCAAGGTTATCTACTGGAATAGTTAGGGTGGTAGAGTCGTTAGGGGAAGCACACTGACAGAAACTGCCCACCCTGGCCAGACACCATAGCTACCATTCACACAAGTCGTTTCACGACAGGAGGTTCTGGTAAAGAACACAGAACTAATAAGCCACCAGCAACTGAAGAGTTCAGGAAAGGTCGAAAGTTGACACCACATGTCCAACCATCTCCCAGAATCCTCCTCACTGGCATCCATCTTGGCTGAGCGATGTGTGCGCCACCAGGAAGGACTCTGAATCAGGATGGTTGGCCAAAGACAACCCGGAAACTACTCCCATCACCATAACACCGGAGACTGCGAGCCAGGTGGCAGAGCAGTTCTCCTGGGTTCCCTTACCCTCCTGCTCTCCGTCCGGGTGCCCCTTCCCAGTTGGTCAGCACACGTGTCTCCTTGGGCAATTCATTTCTGAGTGTTAGGTAAGAGCCCACTTTCGGGCCCTGAAAGGGGTCCCCCTCCCTGCAACAGAGGGTAATGAAATCTGTACAGATGTTGTGAAAGCACTCCTTAGGGCCTTCAGAAACCCAGTTTGAACTGGGGTGGCTTCAGTCTCCTTAGCTGGATAATTTTTTCCAGTAGGTCTCAGTAGACTGTGACTAGGAACAAAGCAGTCAGCCAGTCAGTTTGGTTCAAGACTGAGAAGTGTAATAGGAGGCCTCGGGGAACAAGGGAGTTGAGAATATTGACTGAAGAGTGGTTGAGGTCAGAGGTAATGAAGACAAGATAAAAGAGTTGAAGATTGTGACACATTGGGAGAAAATTAAGCAATCAAAAAGAAGTGTGGACATAACTGGATAAGACAGCTAGAAGGATCAAAGGTTGTGATCAGGTGGGATATATATCAGAGGTGGAGGAGTCTTCTGTGATGACAAAGTCCATGGAAGTGGGCAGCTGAATTGGAGGGGAGATGATGCCTTCTTGAGTGAGGGTGTTGGGGAAATGTGAAACTATAGTGTTAGTTAGGTTAGTTGGATAAGGACATTGGATTTATACCTGATGACAGCTGGGCTTAGAGTAGATAAGAAAACTGTGCCACATCTTCAATTAACCTAAGGAAGTGAGAAAACATCTAGGCAAATGGAGGAACTGGGCATATGGAGTGAGAGGAAGGAGATGGGAACCCCAGAAAGGAAACGGACTTAATTTTGATGAACAGGTTCCACACACAGTATTACTTTCATGTGACTGGGTGTGCCCCAGGTTAACAGTTGGGATCTGGCATTTCTCACTGTGATATCTTGGTAGCAATCACTGGCCAGCCCTCAGTTTTATCTTTATTTTTCCACCTTGCCAATACCATCACTACCCCTACCACCCTAATTCTGATTTATTTTAATTTTAACATCATGCAACAACGTGGCTTCTACGTGGCTGAGAAAGGTCAGTGCACACAGAATGAAAATAACACAAAGTATAAGACTGTAAAAAATATAATTTTGGTGGGAGTTGCCATCAGCACAGTAGGTCGTAGCTATTGTAAGAAAGTCATCTGACTGAAAGAAATGAAATTAACTCCCAAATTAATTGACAGTGTTACCGAGTCCAAGCTTCTTGCTCTGCTCACCGCATGACAGGCCAATGAATCCAAGAGAGGAGGTGTTGAGGTAAGGAAAATGACCTTATTCAGAAAGTCAGCTGACTAAGAAGATGGCAGGCTAATGCCTCAAAATAACCATCTTATTGGAGTCTGGGTGCCATGTCCTTTTATAGATCAGAGAGAAAGAAGCAATTCGAAACTAAAGTCAAAAGGAAGAACAGCAGGAGAGGCAGTGGGAAAGTAAAGTGAAAATTCTTCAGTCTTGTAAAATATCTGCACGAGAATGGCCAGCCTTTGGAAAGGGGTGTGTTACTTTCTTCTGTTCACAGGTGGGCATGAGCTGAACAAAGGCACTTAAGTTTACAGTCAAGCAGAGGCGCAGGGTCCTCCAGGCAAGACAGTAAGTATGACTATAACAAGAGCAACGGAAAGCAAGTCCAACCAACAGTTTCCAACATGGGGTCCGAATTGGCTTCCTCCCTGAAACAGCAGGGGGCTTCCCTGGTGTCTCAGACAGTAAAGAATCTGTCTGCAATGCAGGAGACCAGGGTTCCATCCCTGGGTCAGAAAGATCCCCTGGAGAAGGGAATGGCAACCCACTCCAGTATTCTTGCCTGGAGAATTTTTTGGACAGAGAGGAGCCTGGCAGGCTACAGTCATGGGGTTGCAAAGAGTCACACAGGGCTAAGTAACTACCACTTTCACTTTCTTTCCTTTTCACTACAAAGACCTTTAATTTTTCTCAGGGCTACTTTCCCTCAATTTTTTTTTTAATAGAAAAATACAGAGAAGTTGAAAGAATTTTACAGGATTCACCTTTATACCCAGCAACTAGGTTCCACAATTGGTAACCATTTGTCATTTATTATTTATGTATCTGTATGGAAATACATTGCAAATATCATGATACTTCTCCCTTAATTTACAAACAAGCAAAACATTCATATAGTAATTTCGGCCTCTCACTGCCAATAAATTCTGAAAAACTGTGGAGCTTTTGGTGAATCTTGGGCTCTGGTGTAAGAAAGAGAAGACTGCCTGGCTCAAGATAAGCCTAGGCTGACTGACTTAAAGGACAATCCTACTGGTCTACCTACATAGAGGCCACTTCCTCTCCTCTTCCCCAAATCTCTTCCACTTATTGGCTAAAATTCCATTATAGAGTTTGCTTTGATTAATAAAATTCAAATGTACTTGAGAGAGAGTAAGCTCTTTAAGACTAATGGGAGCATGACAAAAAACACATAGTTGCCAAATTGGGGGCAATTTATTTATTTATTTTTATTTTATTTTTTATTGAAGTATGGTTGATGACAATATTATGTACATTACAGATGTGCAATATAGTGATTCACAATTTTTAAAGGTTATACTCCATTCAAGTATCAAAAGGATTCCCCAGTGGCTCAGCAGTAAAAGAATCTGCCTGCTATTCAGGAGACTTGGGAGAAGCAGGTTCAATCCCTGGATCGGGAAGATCCGCTGGAGGAGGGCATGGCAACCCACTCCAGCATTCTTGCTGGGAAAGGCCCATGGACAAAGGAGCCTGGTGGGCTTTCAGTCTATAGGGTTACAAAGAGTCAGACACGACTGAGCTACTGAGCATCCTGCTACCTATCTCTCGCCCTGGCTATAGTCCTACCACTTATCACTTATGTCTTACACTTGTCACTTATGTGTGCTGAACATGTAAAAGGTAGAGAATATTCAATTACCCAGAGTGGCAGTTATGAAATATCCTTTCTTGTAGAAGCAAGGACAAATAATTTCATGTTGCTGTGAATATAGTAAAGCTCAAGACACTGTTGTTAGGATATTTAAATGACTCTCTCTGAATACTTAAAGAATAGAAAAGTCGTTAAGGATTAGCAGTTGTTTTTCAATAGTCCCCAACCTCTTTACATTCTATTTGCTTAGACCCACACTTCGATTTTAGAATATGTTTACTTTATTTGTTGCTTTTAATTTCCTATTATTTCCCTTTCTTCTGGTTTACTTGGTCCTTCTACCATCGTTGCCTTAGTTAATATCTTGGGATATAATTGTCATTTGCTTACCATTGTAAAATGAAAAGATCTCTGGCCATTTCAATAGACAAAAAATATCACAGCCATAAGTGATGTCTGGCCTCCAGATGTGAATGAGGGCCCCCAAAACTGTGATCCAGTGGATGTTGCCACCCCCTACTGTGATTGCTTTCAGGTTGTGACTGTATTTTATAGTCGACACCATCATGAACTTTTAAAAAACATTCTTTAGTTCTCCTAAATAAAGAGCTTTGGGTCTCCTGATTGAGATAAGTCTTTCCAGGAAACAAAAATATGAAGAAGATTAGATTCTGCTAATCCTACAACTATGTAAAATTATATACATCTTAGAGGAAAATACTTTGTAAATTAACCAAGGGGGTGGGTTTGACAGGTTTAAATGTAGTTCAGGTGTTCCCTCTCTCTCCTTTGCTGTATGGAGTTGCTGAAATGGTGCCTTTCTCAGCTCAGGTTCTCTTTCATCTCAGGGCTCTGCTCAAATAAAGTCCCTCTCTGTAAAAGGGATCTTGGTGTGAGTGGCTAAGTCACTTCTCCTGCCCCTGGGTTATTAAATATAAATGGAAGAAACCATGTACTAAGAAAAGTGCTTTTATTTGCAATTATTCAGCTAAGCAAACAGAACATGCTGGTTACCACTGCAGCATGTCTGAGACACATTCTTTAACCTCCAAAAGCATACTGAAAAATTAGAGAACAAAAGAAGTAGTGTAAGAAGAGACAAATGAGGCTTTAGGGGTGGGTATGACAGAAAATTCGTAAAGAGATGGAAATACCAGACCACCTGATTTGCCTCCTGAGAAATCTGTATGTAGGTCAAGAGGCAACAGTTAGAACTGGACATGGAACAATAGACTGGTTCCAAATAGGAAAAAGAGTACATCAAGGCTGTATATTGTCACCCTGCTTATTTAACTTATACACAGAATACATACATCATGAGACATGCCAGGCTGGATGAAGCACAAGCTGGAATCAAGATTGCTGGGAGAAATATCATTAGCCTCAGATAAGCAGGTAACACCACCCTTATGGCAGAAAGTGAAGAACTACAGAGCCTCTTGATGAAAGTGAAAGAGGAGACAGAAAAACTGAAAACTCAACTTTCAGAAAACTAAGATCATGGCATCCGGTCCCATCACTTCATGGCAAATAGATGGGGAAACAATGGAAACAGTGAGAGACTTTAATTTTTTGGGCTCCCAAATTACTACAGATGGTGAGTGCAGCCATGAAATTAAAATACGCTTGCTCCTTGGAAGAAAAGCTATGACCAACCTAGACAGCAGAATACAAAGCAGAGACATTACTTTGCCAACAAAGGTCCATCTAGTCAAAGCTATGGTTTTTTTCCAGTAGTCATGTATGGATGTGAGAGTTGGACTATAAAGAAAGCTAAGCACCGAAGAATTGATGCTTTTGGACTGTAGTGTTGGAGAAGACTTTTGGGAGTCCCTTGGACTGCAAGGAGATCCAACCAGTCCATCCTAAAGGACATCAGTCCTGAATATTCATTGGAAGGACTGTTGCTGAAGTTGAAATGCCAATACTTTGGCCACCTGATGTGAAGAACTGACTCATTTGAAAAGACCCTGATGCTGGGAAAGATTAAAGGCGGGAGGAGAAGGGGACGACAGAGGATCAGATGGTTGGATGGCATCACCAATGCGATGGACTTAAGTTTGAGTAGGCTCTATGGGTTGGTGATGGACAGGGAGGCCTGGCATGCTGCAGTCCATGAGGTCTCAAAGAGTCAGACGTGACTGAGCAACTGAATTGAACTGATGACGCTCTACTCCCTTAATGGACACTTTTATGGCATTTTATTTATTTATTAGTTTATTTTTATTGTGATAAAGTATATATAACACAAAATAGGCCATTTTAACTGTTTTCAAAATACAAGTCAGTGACATTACTTATGTTCACAATGTTGTGTACGTCACTGCTCTATTTCCAAAAAGTTTCTATTACTGCAGGCAGAACTCTGTACCAACCAAACAATGACTCCCCCTTCCTTCTCCTCTCAGCCCTGGTAACCTCTAATCTATTTTTTATCTCTATGAATTTATTTGTCATTTTAAAAAGATGAACTTTTGTGACTATGTAGATTGGAAATGGCTTAAGGAAGCACAAGAAGAAGAATTAGCTCTTTTTCTTCAGGTAATTTAATGGGATATTTTGAAAACCATTATTGTTACTTTCTCTTTTGCTTTTCTCAGGACATATTCTTTGCTCTACTTGGCAGAGGTGTTGATCTAGCTGGCAGAACTGAGAGGGTTTGAGATGGAAAGGACACATAAAGAAAAAGCAACATGATAGTCACTTCTTAAAGCCTTTGAAAGCAAAAATAGTATTATGCTTGTCTGTAGATTTGCAAGCTGAAATTTTTATCCTAAGAGAGGATTTTTCCATATTTCTTCAATATTCACCAAACCAGAAGGGACCCGCTCAAAGTTCTGGAGTATAGAGAGGATACTCTTCTGTTTGTATTAACAAATCCACAAGTCTTGCTGCTCAGTACCTGAAAGAGGGGGAATAGCTAGGTTAAGGGTTGCCACAAGTTAACAAAAATACTTCAGATAATAGTAGACAAGGGAGAATTCTGTTTCTTTATAATATTCCCAAAGTCTTTTTAGTTCACAAGACTGTCAGTGCAAGTCTGGCATGGCATTCCATGCAGACTTAGTCTGCTCTGTCTAGCCATTTCTATGCTTCATGTCAGAAAATAAATCTGCACTGCAGCCAGCAGGCAGGAAGAAAGTGGGGAAAGAAGGATACATCACTTTCCTTTCAAGATACTTCCCATAAGTTTCACACACAATGTGTGTTCATATTCCATGGGCAAAACTTAGTCACATGGACATAACTAACTGCAAGAGGGCCAGAATATGGGAGCTCTGTCATTATGGAAAGAGGGACATTCAGGTATTGAGATAATTAGCACTTTCTACCACAGAAAGAGAGGTGTTTTGAAGAATGAGACTTTAAGATGGAGGGGAGTACTGAGTAGAATGTCATAGCTAAGGGCTCTGGACAGCCCAAGGGCAATTCCATGGTGGGTTACTGGATGTCAGGAGAAGGAAGGTTAGTTCTGAGTGTGTAAAGAGGCTGGAAATAGGTCTTGCTAGCTGAAAATGTAACAGAGAAGTATCCTTGATCTTATAATCTTGGCTAAGACTGGCCCTATCCTGTCTTTACCACTATGTGTAAAATGACTTCTTCCTTCAGAAAAGGAGTCCCAGGAGGGAGCATGATGGATGTCTCTTCATCATGCTGCCTGAAGAGCCTGGAGACAGGGATAAATAAGGGAGTAGAAGGGCCTTCACCAGATCCTCTGATTCAGGACGTGACCCTGTGGCCTGCTGAGCAATCTGTCTCTTGGGAGCAGCAGCAGGTGAAGGTTTGTCCTTTGAGATGTGTTACTTCTGATGACTTCAGTTTCAGAGGAGACTCTGCTTTGCTCAGGCCTTCAATTTATGACACATGTGAGTCAGACTGTCCAGATTTGAACCCTAACACAACCCCTTACTATCTCTGTAACCTGGGACAGGTTACTTTATCACGCTTAACATGAAAAGAGAAAATAATAATATGTACCTGCCTCATACTCCATGATGATAGGATGTAAACAAGACCAGAAATAAATTTTGTATTATAAAGTTTAGTATGGTTGGTCCTACCAAATGGAGTTGTTTGCCTGTATCTTACAAAAAAAAAAAAAGAAGACTTTTGGGATTCTATCTACTTTGTCCCTACAGCTTTGAGTAACATGTCTCCTATTATGTCAGATTTCTTACTAATAGTCTTGTTTTGTGTTTTTTTTCCAAGGTTTTAAAATAAGGATTAAATTAATTAAAACATGATATAGAAAAAACTAAAAAGTTAGTATATATTATGACTCATAGGACAAAATGGAAAATGGCTGAAAAAAATGAAAATCTAAGGAGTCTGATTGGGCATAGAAAATAGGTGTTTATTGATTCTTCATAGATGTTGATGTAGCATGATGTAGATGGTGATAACTTATACAGTCCTTTCAAAAGTTAATTGACGAATAAATACACTTTCAGTTGTGGTTATCAGTTCATACAAAGGAAACAATCTTAAAGCCATAGAAAATGACAGACAAATGGGATGAAAGCTGAGTCAATGAATTCTTTTTACAGTTGAGCAATATTAAATCCAAGCAATGTTCTTCTGCTGTTTATATAACAGATCTATGCTTTTGGTTAGTCCATTGCAGCAATTAGGACAACCATGAAAACTACAAGTAGATAAAGTGCATTTCAGATTCTTCTTGGGAGTAGATGTAGGAGAACAAAGCAAGACCACTAAGGAGAAATCTGACACAGTAAAAGAGACAATGTCAAGAACTATTGGGACCAAGTAGAGGAACCCTGAATTATCTCTGTCTCTCTCTCGTTTGCTTTTTGCAAGATGCAGGCAGTCTCCATTGGGTGGGGCCAGCCATCTTGAACCCACAGTGATAGCACATCTTCGACCTCGTTTACCTCCTGTAACTTACTCATAGAGTGTGCTGAGTATTTGCCGTGTGTTTACTTCATGCTTATAAATCCAACTGTGAATTCTGTTCAGTCCAAATATTACCATGATCTTAAGAAGTTGTATTTAGAGTATTTTAAGCACTATCTGTTAGATATACTAATAAAGCCAAATCTGTTTCAATGTTTATCTCCGATTTCTTCAATTTTTATTACTTTAATTATCTACATGTTATAATTATGTTCCTATTTTCTGTTTTTTCAACAGGTTAATTATGTTTTGGTGGGATGTCCCTTAAATCAGGTAATATCATATGAATCATATGAAAAGAATAATTATAAATAATTATAAATTATAAAAGGATAATTATAAATAATTATAATTATAAACATATATAAAATGAATTATAAATAATTATAAATTATAAATAATTATAAATATATAAGAATAATTATAAATAATTGTAAATTATAACATATTGTGATTAAACTTTAAAGCAGTTTTTAATGAGTTCTGGAAATAAAATTTATTACTTCAGTAATATTATTTTAAGTTTGAATTTTATCTTAAGTATTAACCAATACTATTAGTTATAAGACAATTTAAAAAGTAGAAAGTATTGTTTTTAAATAATAGAGCAATAAAAATATTTGGGAGTAAGGGAGGAGGGAAGGTTCAAATACACCTAAGCAGTGACTCAAACAGCCTAATTAAAAAAAATCATTTAGCATTAAACACCTCAAAATGTGCTAACATGTTCAGAACACTTGATTCCATGTATCTGAGGAAGAATTATCACAAATTTTGATCCTCCAATTTGAAATAATTTTGAAATTTTCTCCTTTTGACTAAAAAATGACCTTGGTTTCTCAATCTTGAAATTATACATTCCTTAGTCTAGACCTTATAATAAGCAACAGACAAACTGGGCACATACTGGTATCAGTACTAAAGTTAGAATCGTTATCAGGTAATTAATCTAACTTAAGTTTCTAAAATGTAAAAAACTGACTCTCCTTCAGTGAGTTTTGCTATTTACTGACAGATAAAACAGTGTTATATGGTAGAGCTGATGGGGGTTGGTAATCACATCTCTCTGGTGGGTGCTCCCTGCTCCACTGAATCAGACCCCCAGTCTCCCTGGGTCTCCAGTCTGCTTTTAGGAAGCACTTTGGGTTAATTAACACCAGGCTAGGTACTTATTCATTGTTTCCAGTAAACTTGCACCCTAGAGCCTTGTAAACCAAGACCTTGGGTGGCCCATGAAGTCCTTTCCAGTCCTGCTGGACTGGTCCTGGGGGTCAGTCCTACTGACCTCCTGTCATAGATCAAGCCAGCCCTACAGAAAGTCATTGGGGTATATTCCCGGTGATTTTATCCTCAGCCTTACCCTTCTTGAGTTTTTTTGGCTGGTCTAATAATTAAATTGACACAAGACTGATTGACAGGAGGAAAAAAAATTAATGTGTATGTATGGAGGTCTCATAGAAATAGGATCCCCAAAAAGTATAAAAACAGGCAGCTTATTCAGTAAAGAGGCAATAAATTTGTAAAGAATTGACAAGTCAAAGAGATGTAGGCTGAATGTTTAATTAGTGAAGAATTTGAGTTTGGGCTTGGGGTAGTAAATTAGTAAAGAAGATACAAGGTTTGTTTATACAGGCTTCTTGGCCTGAATTCCCTGTCTCTGGTGATAAGGATGTCTCTCTACCTCCAGATGCAGGGAGTGAACCTTTCACACGGGAGATTTATTATCAGTTTCAGAGAGTCAAGATGTCCTTCTGGTATTGGCTGTTGCTTAAGTAACTTTAATTCAAAATAACCAGTATGGGGTGGTCCAGTGGTTAAGACTCTGTGCTCTCAATGCAGAGGGCCTAGGTTTGATCCCTGGTCAGGAACTAGATCCCACGTGCCACAGTTAAAGATTCCCACATGCCACAATGAAGATCCTGCATGCCGAAAGTAAGATCTAGTGCAGCCAAAAATAGTGCAGCCAGTATGCCACATTGGCATATTTTGGGGCAACCTGCTCTAAGCCTCACCAGTCTCTGGTGTTTGACATAGCAACCTGAATGTTAATAATGTTATTAAAAGTCACTCAGTCGTGTCCGACTCTTTGTGAGCCATGGGCTTCATAGTCTATGGAATTCTCCAGGCTAGAATACTAGAGTGGGTGGATTTTCCCTTCTCCAGGGGACCTTCTCAACCCAGGGATCAAATCCAGGTCTCCTGCATTGCAGGTGGATTCTTTACCAGAGAGTTTCTCTCTCTTGATATTTGATGATTTAAACAAATTTGCATTGGATTCACATGTAGCCAGGAGTGTATTACTTACTCTCTAGGGACCTCAGTTCTTTGGAGTTACTATAATTCACTTTGTAATAATGAAATTCCATGTATATTCAAACCCACCCAAAAAGAACTGCCTGATTGGATTATAGAAAAGATTCTATACCTTAGGTGTTTCAATTAGTTCATTGTCGCTATGAAATTTTTCTCCTCTATTATTTATGAAATTTTATTATAGTAGAATTTAGAATATTGAGTCTGGAAAAATATTAGAAAAATTTCCAACTCCTGTATTAACTTATACCATATTTTGTTCTGATTATTGATAGAACATCCTACGGTGGTGGCAAAAAAGGAACAGGAAAAATCAGGGACTATGTAAAATGAGGCATTTTTTGGAGAAGGAATGAAACTCAAGTGAGGCCTCATTTTATTGATCAAACTTTATTCATTTGCACCATAATTATTAACCAAATATTTATACATGAAAGAGTTTTGTTTTAATTTGTATTACTCAAATCATACTACTCACAGATCTGAAATAAGAAGATGGTTATGCTTATAGTTTCTATTGCAGCAAATAAAATTTACCTCTATAATTGGTTGAGCCTTGAATATACATAGATATTAAATATATCATTGATTTGGAGTATCTTTATGGAGATAAATATGAAAAGCTTGCTTAAGTCTTACTATAATTTTTGAACATTCTTTATGCTCTTTGATAATAAGAAGCATGTTTCTATAATATAATTTGTAATACTGCAGTTCTCTGATGGACAAGACACCATCTCAGCTAAAAGGAATGTGTGTTCTGAAGTCCTCAAGCTAGGGTTCCATGTTAAATACTTCAGTTTTCTTCATGTTTTAGTGATGGTACACCTTTGAGAACTGAAGAGAGTCTTTTAGCACAGTGATGGAAAGGACAACCACCAGGCTATTTTTAGTTGCCAAGAACATCATATTCTAGCCAACACATTTTTTTCACATGATAGTATGAGCCAAGTCTGAGGGTGTTACTGAAGTATCCCTTAATGTGTGGAGAAAGATTGTTTTTAAAATGTGTTCATGAAGTCAAATTCCTAATAGTAAAAAAAAAAAAATTAACAATAGATATCTAAAATTTAAAAAAGCTTTGCTCATTTCTTTGAGAACCTATATCACTAGAGTTAAGTAATTCTCAGGTAAGAAAACCGTCTCCCCCATTCCTGGCTCTCAGTTTCAGCCTTAGACTCTATTCCACTTCCTGTACTATGAGCTTAAATTTCTAGGCAATAAAGATAACAAGGTAGGAACAGGGTGCTTTCTCATTTCTACCTATATTTAAAAGCTCAGAGGTGGCTGGAAACTTATATAGCTTAAAAGCCTACAACCTAGATGGGTGGGATGAGGTGGGAGGTGAGAGCGAGATTCAAGAGTAAGAGGACATGTGTATACCTATGGCTGATTCATGTTGATAAATAGCAGAAATCAACAGAACATTATAAAGCAATTATCCTCCAGTTAAAAATAAATTAAAAAAAGAAGAGCCTACTAGTTGCCAAAAGTCCTTGCATGCCTAATTTCAATTAATCCTTTTATTGGCCATAAGTAGGTTTATTATCTCCATTTTAGAGAGTAGGTCTCTCTAGGTAGACCTACTAGAGAGGAGGTGGGTTGGAGAAGCTGAGTAATCTGCCTAAGATCACATGGCCAATAAGAGTAAGACAGGAAGAGAACAGTAGGCCTGACTGGAACAGTGTATGCAGTGAAGCGTCTCGCTCCGTAGGCAGCTCATCCCTGTCTTTCTCCTTGGCCCTGCCGCATGAACTGTACAGTAGTATTAGCTTAGGCAGCCCTGGGCCTCTGTGCAGGAAGAAGGCAATTGCCATCCCATGGAAGCTTTAAGTTTTTGAAATAAAGCCCATGACCAGCCCAGTATACTTCAAGCAAAATGTCATAAAATATTAAAGGTATAATAATATTGAATTTCTTCTTCTATTAGCAGTTTTATAGTGAAAATTCTCCATGTGGAGTTGGTTTAGCTCCTGCTCCTGGGTCACGTGGGCCACATATGCCAGAGCCGCTTTCTCCTCCTCATAGAAGCCTTACTGGCTTTTGCGTGTGTGTGCTTTCAAAACTTTCTCCATTTGGTTCTCTCAATTAGCAGGCAATTCGTTTCTTAAGACTCAGAATCAGCTTTTGGTAAAGATATTTTTCCTCCAAAGTGGTGTGAAATTTAGATGCTAATTCTGTTTTGCTCATCTAATTAGATGTGTGAGTTAAGGGGTATAAAATAAGCCACTAGCTACTTTCTCTCAAGATACAGTAAATCTCTCAAATTGAAGAGCAAAATCTCAAAAATTGTAGTCAAAATAGTGTACAACATTATATCATGCCAGAAGAATGAATTACTTCCAAGGGCTCCCCCTGAGAAATTAGGCTGGGAAGTTGCCTAAATCCTCACATTCTCTACTTCCTCATGTGCAAGAGAAACAGAACAGGTATTGTGCAATATACACTTTAAAGTGAAGCTATAATTATCACCAAGCAACTTCTCACCATGTAATTTCTTTTCATTTATTTATTTATAGTTGCACTGGGTCCTCGCTGCTGCATGTGGGCTTTCTCTAGTTGTAGTCAGTGGGGGCTGCTCCCCACTTCTGTGCACAGGCTTCGCGTTGCGGTGGCTGCTCTTGGAGGTTTGAGGCAGTAGTAGGGCTTCAGTAGTTCAGCACTTGGGCTCAGTAATTGTGGCTCACAGGGCATAGAGCGCAGGCTCAGTATTTGTAGGCCTTCGTTGCTCTGCAGCTTGTGGAATCTTCCTGGACCAGGGATTGAACCTATGCCCCCTGAGTTGGCAGGTGGATTCTTATTCACTGTACCACCAGGGGAGTCCTCACCATGTAACTTCTAACCATTCCTTACCACATAATTCTTCACACCATTCTGCTTTGATACTTCTTTGCTCAAAAGAATCTCTGCAGTATAAGACAGTGAAGGTCAATCATCAATTCCTTGGCTAGATTACATGATAGCATAACAAAACAAAAATTGCTGCACAATAAAGACTTTGATCTCTCCTCAGGAGTATATGCAGTCACTCACTCCCCTCCCACCCCCCCCCCCCCCCCCCCACCAAATACCAGTATGTCATCTGCAGTCAACCAGCAGTACTGACACTGCCCCTAGAAACTTATGGGAAGGCCTTCAGACCTAAACAGAGCAGGGCCTATTAACTGCCCTCAACTATTTACAGTAAGATTTGCAATTCTGTGATTTTTCTGGGAACAACCCTCTTTCTGGGCCATTCTCTGGATAGATGTATTTATATATATATCATATATTACATGGAAAACAGAGAAGCCAATCCCACTGCTCACCCCTATATGGTGTAGCTGGCCAGAAGGTATGCCTCTTTATCTCAGACTGTAATGTTATTCTATTTAAGTGAGCAAAGATCCTTGTGCCACACAAGCAAAATGATAACTGGGGCATTTCATTTGATTACTGTAATTAACATATGTGCTTCTGAGAATGCAGGGAAAGACTTCTTAGAGAAAATGGGAGATGGTCTTCTTGTCTTCTGAACCTTATGATAGATTATGTCAGGGGCATCTTATGCACCTCCTCAGATTCCCTCTGCCCCTGCAGAGCTCATTGCTTTGTCTTAGCCATGACCACAGTGACTGACTACTCACTGATTACTGCAGGAATCTGATGCCTAGGGCTGACCAGTCACTTGTCTATGATGCTGGCTCTTCCTGGCTGCTGCTGGGATAATCATCTGGAGTTTCTGGCTCCTCTACCACTTTTGTACTTGATGAAACACTAAAGAGCATGGTGTCTGGCTTCCCAAATGGCTGCCAAAAAATCTGGATGGTGCAATGCAACGGGCTGGATGCTAACTCACATGGGATGAATTTTGATCAATAGAAATAGGGGAGTGTGGCAGATCAGTCGTCACCCTCCCTCTTCATTAACTGACTACCGCGTGGCAAAGTTTATCCACAGCCTTCCTATGCGTAACTTCCCATTTTTCTTGTCTTGCCCCTGTTTTTTCTCACTTTCACTGCCCTGGGTTTGTGTGTGTATGTGCTCAGTTGCTTGGTCATGTCCGACACTTTGTGACCCCATGGACTGTAGCCCACCAGGTTCCTCTGTCTATGGAATTTTCCAGGCAAGAATGCTGGAAAGGGTTGCCATTTTCTCCTCCAGGGGATCTTCCCGACCCGGGGATCGAAGCTGTGTCTCCTCCTGCATCTCCTGCATTTGCAGGCAGATTCTTTACTACTGAGCCACCTGGGAAGAACTCTTATCTGTCCTCTACCCTCATATATAGTTAGGTCAGGGAGATAATACACCAGTACTGACTTGTGAGGTGTAGATTAAAGTGCTGTGCCTCAGAGAAGCAGGGAAATAATTAAAGGTTTCAAGTATCTAGGAAGGTTTCATGATAGAGATGAAACTTGAATAACATTTTAAAGAATGGATAATATCTGACTTGGTTGAGGGGAGACAGAGACCAGGAGGTGAGCATTTCAAGCATGCAGACTGCATATAGCACCTGCTATGCACTCACCATTCCTACGTTCTTGGTAGCAGAATATCTGAGGGGTTGTGGGCTCCTTTAAACTCATCTCTGGAACCTAGGCTAATCTGTGATATACAAAGATTCATGATTTGACAATTTTCTTAAAACAGTAACAGCAAGAAAATACAAAATGACGTTGAATTTAAACTCTAAATCTGAGTCTTCAAACGGGTATAAATTCTGAAAAGGGCCAATTAAATTTTACTAATAAAAATAAACATTTTTGATGGAAAGGTACTACTTTCTTGATAACCTTGATGCCAAAGAGTAAATAAATGAATACATATTAAACAGCATAGTCAGACTCATAGGATAGTTTACATAAAAGGGAAAACAGGTAGCAATTCACTATAGAGTAATATTGGATCATATTCTGGGAATAAGTGAATTGAACTCTGACAAGACAGTCTAGTCTACTTGAACTAGACATTCAAGTATGTGTCCTATAAATTTTTGTTGATCTGGGAGTAAAATTCAAGAATTCAATTCAGTTGAATTGAGGACAATTTATTAGTTGAGAACTCACAATTCAGTTTAAAAAGCCCTACTTGAATTTAAATAATTGAATACAGTATAATTATGATACTTAAAGACATTTTATGAAGGGAGGGAAAACAGAAAATTAAGAAAAATTCCTAAAGACTTTATGAAAACTTCTCTGTTAAGGACACAGATTGTATTCCTCGACTATCAGCTATCTCCTTTCTCTCTTTTCCTGAGTGTAACTCAAATTTCAAAAGTTCAGTGTATGAAGTATACGTTAATAAACTGAAATGATGAAGGAATTTGCTCCAAATACTCTAGAGAAAAGAAACTGGGTGAGGAGTAACAGGAAGATCATAGGATAAGTGGTAGGTCATGAAGCTCCATTATTCCTTCTCTTTTGTACATATTTGAAATTTTTATAGTATAAAGTTCTTATAAAATTCAGTATATTTTTAGTAGATGACAAATGATGAATCAGATCTAAATTTTTTTTGTCTTTTTCAAGGGGTTTATAAATATACATTAATTATTTTGTTTCATCTGAGTATATCCTGTTACGAGGGGTGAGTAAGACAGAGGAAGGATAGGTTTGGCAGGGGGAGTGATGGGACAGAGTTGTTGGATGTAAGGAAAATAAGCAACTTTGAAGACAGTTTACAGGAGTCAATAACTGACTTAAAATAAAGAGGTAGAAGTTGAAGTTTCTGCAATTGAGTAGATGACTGAAAAGTGTATCAGTCATGTCTGACTCTTTGCAACCCCATGGAATGTAGCCCACCAGGCTTCTCTGTCCTCAGAATTGTCCAGGCAAGGTTACTGGAGTGGGTTGCCATTCTCTTCTTCAGGGGATCTTCCTGACCCAGGAATCTAACCTGGGTCTCCCGCATTAGCAAGCAGATACTTTATGATAGCACCACTAATTCCTGAGATAAGATTGGGGTTAGAAGAGATCAAGAAAGATGTAAACAGCATGGTTTGGTTGGGTTGATTTTGAGGCATCTAAAGGATATTTTGCCCAAGGAACATGTTTCAAATATTTATCTTGAAATAAAATATCACAATCCTTTTTGATAGGAACCACACCTTAATATTTTCAGAGGTATCCTTCCTTTTAATGGGTTTGTCTGCACAGCAGCCTTAGGAAGACTTGGAAACCTTTACTGAGAAAATGTTATGTTTTCAAGATTAAGAAGTTAAGC
The DNA here is from genome assembly GCF_023699985.2 of Odocoileus virginianus. Taxonomy (NCBI): domain Eukaryota; kingdom Metazoa; phylum Chordata; class Mammalia; order Artiodactyla; family Cervidae; genus Odocoileus; species Odocoileus virginianus. The sequence continues at coordinate 13,548,389 of NC_069686.1, forward strand.
ATTTAATTTATATTTAATCACAAAAACAAAAACTACCAAATCTTGATCCTCTTGGTATTTAGTAAAACGAGTGCTTTACAACCATTTATTATCATTTCCTCCCAATTCAGTCAAATTGCTGTCTCCTTATTTTAGGTTGAGTAATTTGACCAAAGTCTAGGTACTAACCATGGGCAAAGTCCAAGTTAAACCTGCATCTTTTTACTCCTTATCCCTTTTGCTTGATCGTAAAAAAAAAAAAAAATCTCCACAGCAGTTATAAAGTAATAAAAACATATTCATGAAAGAACCAGTAGTATATTCCTGCAAATAGTGTTTTTCAGCTGAGCTCCATGTAACTGAGACCAGAACCATGCTCCCACATTTTCCTATTGCACCTTCACCAAGTTCTTCCAGTAACAGAATATCCTCTCTGCTTATTTCCCATCAGTTTATTAATTCATATCTTCTAGGCTAAACGTATTTCATTAGAGTATTTAAGGGATAGTCTACCCACTCCAGTATTCTTGGGTTTCCCTGGTAGCTCAGCTGGTAAAGAATCTGCCTGCAATGTGGGAGACCCTTGGTTTGACCACTGGATTTGATCCCTGGGTTGGGAAGATCCCCTGGAGAAGGGAATGGCTACCCACTCCTGTATTCTGGCCAGGAGAATTCCATGGACTAGATTGTCTATGGGGTCTCAAAGAGTTGGACACGACTGAGCGACTTTTACTTTCATATATGGTAGTTTCTTCAGTCCATCCCAGGACAAATTTCTAGCATTAACCAGATACCTTCTCAGCCTTTCTTAAAGAAAAAGATTTTTGTGTGTGTGAATATTGGACTTGTTGTTGCTGTTATTCATTGTTCATTCACTAAGTCATGTCCAACTCTTTGCAACCCTATGGACTGCAGCACACCAGATTTCCCTGTCCTTCACTGTGTCCCAGAATTTGCTCAAATTCATGTTCATTGAGTCAGTAATGCTATCTAAACATCTCATCCTCTGTTTCCCCTTTCTCCTCCTGCCCTCAATCTTTCCCAGCATTCATGTCTTTTCCAATGAGTCAGCTCTTTGCATCAAGTAGCCAAAGTTTTGAAACTTCAGCTTCAACATCAGTCCTTCCAATGAATATTCAGGGTTGATTTCCTTTAGGACTGACTGGCTTGATCTCCTTGCAATCCAAGGAACTCTCCAGAGTCTTCTCCAGCATTGCAATTTGAAAGCAACAATTCTTTGGCAGTCAACCTTCTTCATGGTCCAACTCTCACATCTGTACATGACCACTGGAAAAACCTTAGCTTAGACTGTATTGGACTTGTTATTATTAGATAAAACATAAAAGGCAGACCTTTCAGATTAACTACCCCTCTCCTTTTTTTGTCTTTATCCAGTTTTCCGTAGACTACTTCACTCCTGACCAAACAGGATCACACCTAAAATATAGCTCTTTTTTCTTTCTTTTGCATTAATTTTGCTTTAGGTACTTCCCTTGAGACTGCTGGTTAAGGGTCTAATAAAACTTAAGGAGTATTAGACTCTTAGGTTGTGACAATTCTGTTCTCAAACTTGCTGTGAGATCTTATCATCTAATTGGCCACATGAAAGAGTATAATCAGAGACAGGTGGCTGGGAACCGGAATCAGGCTCCCAATTGATGTAGTTTCATGGGAAAGAAAGAGGGGAACATGACCTTTAAACTCATGCGCTCAACAATAATCGTGGCCTAATTTGATGTCTTGGGTTCAGATCAATCATTAATAATGCTTCCCCTTCAGAGTTGGTTGGGGCAAAAACCAGAAAGGAAATTAGGAGAAAGGAGCAAAGACCTCAGCTTTCCTTTACCTGTAAAGAAACAGATTACAATAAGGTTTTGGTGAGAATAGAAGCTTATAGGTGAGACTGTCAGAAATAAGGTTGGAATGATAAGCCTGAATAGGGCAATGTAAAGGGATTCTGCACAGAGAAGCTCGAAGAATGGAATCTCTGGTAGAAAGGGATGCTGAAACAGAGAAAATGGGGCCCCCAAAACAAGTCTTATCTAGGATTTTATCTGGGGTAGTTTCTAAAACATTCATTATCTTTGGCTTAAATAATACACACTAATTTAAGACTTGCTTTACTTAACTGATTTTTAAAAAAATTTTATTTATTATCATTATTATTTTTGTCTGTGCTTGGTCTTTGTTAGACTTTCCAGGTGGTGCAATGGTAAAGAATCCGCCTGCCAAGCAAGAGATGCAGGTTCTATCCCTGGGTCAGGAAGATCCCCAGAGCATGAAGTAGCAACCCACTCCAGTTTTCTCGCCTGGAGAATCCCATGGACAGAGAAACCTGGCAGGCTGCAGTCCTTGGGGTCGCAAGAGTCAGACGTGATTTAGTCACTAAACAGCAGCAGCAGGGGCCTCTCTTATGGTTTCTCCTGAAAGTCTTCAGCTCTTCACAAGCCCCTCTCCCCAAGCTCAATATACCTATCTTGATCCAGAGGACCCATCTGCCTCCTGCCCACCTTCCTTCCCTCGCTCTCCCTGGGGCAGAGGGCACAGTCATTCCCAGTGGACTTTTGCTCAGAGTCTTAAATAAGTCCCTGTGGGTTTTATGCAAGGTATTTAAATGTTGCCAGGAATGAGGACAGACTACCTAGCTGCCAAACAACTAAACACTAAAATTAGGCAAACTGGGGCTCTTGGACTGTAGAACTGACTTCCAGAGCGGCTGTACCTAGTAAGTGTCTAGTGCATAGTAGGGGCTCTTTAAACCTGTGTGGAATCCTGAGCAGGCTCAGCCTGTCAGCCAGGCTGCAGCCTGGGAAGGACAACCTTCTGGGGCTCCTGTCTGTACTTCACTCTGCACTGTCCACCCTTTTTTTCTGTTGTTCGGTCGCTAAGTTGTGTCTGACTCTTTGTGATCTCATGAACTGCAGCACACCAGGCTTCCCTGCCCTTCACTATCTCCTGGAGTTTACTCAAATTCATGTCCATTGAGTCGGTGATGCCATCCAACCATCTCATCCTCTGTCGTCCTCTTCTCCTCCTGCCTTCAGTCTTTCCCAGCATCAGAGTCTTCTCCAGTGAGTGGGCTCTTTGCATCAGGTGGCCAAAGTATTGGCGCTTCAGCTTTAGCATCAGTCCCCCCAATGAATTTAAGGTTGATTTCCTTTAGGATTGACTGGTTTGATCTGCTTGCAGTCCAAGGGACTCTCAAGAGTCTTCTGTAGCACCGCAATCACCACAGTTTGAAACCATCAATTCTTCAGTGCTCAGTCTTCTTTACAGTCCACCTCTTCTTCCGTTGTTATCTCGATCTGCCCGAGGAAAGAGCTCTAAGTGTTTCACTGCAGATTCCCAACATATGTGAGGAAATATTTCTTGCTCCCTGATAAAAATAAAAAAAAAAAAAAAAAGAAGGGGGCTAGAGAGAGCCATGAAAAGAAGAAAAAAAATTTGAATGGTTATCTGCTAACCAGAAAGGAAACTTGTGAAAGGAAGGGAGAAAACATGGGTATTGCTAAGAAATGGCAACTGTGAGATTTCTTTTTTTTTTTTTTTTTGATCACGGGGCATGTGGGATCTTAGTTCCCCAACCAGGGATCAAATCTGAACTCCTTGCATTGGAAGTTCAGAGTCCTAACCACTGGACTGGCAGGGAAGTCCCCGAAGAGGGATTCCTGATCAGTTCCCCCTTGATCCTTTATCCACAGGTGGCTGTCATGCTCCCTGGCAGCCTTCTCTATCAGGTCATTTGTCAGTCAAGTGACTAGGCCTGACTGCTCTGACTTGCTGGGCTGTCTGAAACTGAAACACTAAAAGGAGAGTAATTTGCTTCTGGCCTTCTCTTTAGACTCCCCCAGATCAAAAGGCCTCTTCAGTCTAAGGCTGGGGGTGGTGGTGGTGGTGGTAAAAGATTGAACATGCTCTGGATTCTGTACAAATTCCTCCTTCAACCAGGCTGACTGGCTCCAAATTTATTGTAACTTTCCAAGTGAGATAGTGAAGGAGAGGGAGGGATGGGCAGGAGAGATGAAAGAGAATTTCAGAGAAAGAGATAAGGAAAAGGAGAGGGAGGGAAAGTGGATCTTACAGGTCTGTGTGCTTTGATTTTTATAATTTTCAGAGCAGATTTTTAAGAATTAACTTGTGTGCTCTCTTTAGAATTCCACATAACACCAAATCCGAGTCAAAATGTATGTAAAATATACACTGGGAATGTCGTAGGATGAAGGTCAAAAGGTTATTTTAATAAGAGATGGGGAGTTGGCAGCTGGTGGTTACTAAATTCCTACTGTGCATTTTCAAAGCTCCGTTCTTGAATCACATGCTAAGACTAGGAAAATAGGGTTTCAAAGTATTGATAAGCAGCAATTTAGTAATCTTAGATAACCATCAAAATAGTTTTGTCAAAAAGTTTCCCTGTTACAAAGTTATCTTTTAATTTTCAGACTGGTACCCTTGGGGTATTGATGCGGAGGAGAATGAGAGCTGGGAGTGGTGCAGAGGTCCCCAAGGTGTAGAGGTGCTCACAGGAACAGATAAGGTGCATTTCTTCCCAAGTCTTTTTTCAGCGATGACCGTGGTGAGCATTTGCCCTATAAAAAGCAGCAAATTTCCGAATCAGTTTTTCTTGGAGTGTTCCTTGTTAAATATTTACTAGCGCACCCCTGTCACAGATCGGTTTATTTGTTGTAAAAAGAGTGAATTATAGGAGATGTTTATGTAAAACACAGCTTTAGAAAAAGGTCTCATGGCCACAAAGAAGCTTGAAAACCATGCCTCAGTTGGGAACTTTATTTTTTTCTGAGTAACATACCTAGTGAATACTATAATTGGAAGAACTATGAATCATTTTACTATTTACTTGGGTATTTGTTTTAAGAGATGGCATTGATTTTCTTAGTCTTTAAAACTATAGCAATTGAATTACATACCATTACCTTTCTAATAAATCCATGTACAATGACAGTTTAAAGTACTTTACGATGTTTTAAGATACATCAAAGAAAAGAAAAACCCTTGGTTGTGGGCTTGGAGTTTAGTAAATTTAGGCTTTATTGGATTAGTCAGTTAAGTAATTACAGAACTGGATGTGTTCCAGAAAAATGCCATTCCTCTACACATTATATGCCATGGAACAGTGTTAATATTTAAATTCTTGTTACCATTTCTGATCCTTAGGGGTTATATATTGGAATACCATGCTCATTTATCCCACATTACTTTTGACTCCCTTAACTTTTTCCCCATTTTCCTGCTTGCTAAAGTAGCTCCCTAAAATGGTACTTTGAGAACTAATATGGTCCATCATGTTATCACAAGTGTTGGTGGTTTAAGCATTAGATCACTCTCCCCAGGCCTCCACCCTCTCTCCTCTTGTGGCTCCTTTCTCAGGCTTTCTTAGGTCAAATGTCAGGTCATTTTTGGGGCTATTTTTACTTTGGTCTCTGGTCCCATGAGGCTAGCTGGCTCAAGGGATGAAAGAGACCAAAATGCAAGTTGGGCAGAAGAGGAGGGACAGAACTCACTTTCGGTCTAAACCATGCTTTGGCCTGTTAACCAGAGAGCTCTGCACAGGGATTTTGGGCACATGGACCTTTGATTTTTCATTTCTCATTGCTTCTAAATATCTTTCCCAGGACCTGTGTGGAGAGTGGCTGGGCTGATGCAGGAGTTGGGTAATTTGGGTCTCCTGGTTAATAGCTTGAATATCCATGGTCAGAGGAGCCTGGTGGGCTACAGTCTATGGAGCTGTAAAGAGCAACAGAGCGACTGAGCACACACACACAGACATCATTCCAATGGGAGCCTCCATGAGTGGCTGTCTCGTTTTCAACTGCAGTTACCTGCCCCTACCTGTCCTTCAGCCAGGTTTGATGCAGGGCATCTAATGCTGAAGCTCCAGTACTTTAGCCACCTGAGGTAAAGAGCTGACTCATTGAAAAAGATCCTGATGCTGGGAAAGATTGAGGGCAGGAGGAGAAGGGGGCCATAGAGGATGAGATGGTTGGATGGCATTACTGATTCAATGGGCATGAGTTTGAGCAAGCTCCAGGAGATAGTCAAGATAGGAAATCCTGGCATGCTGCAGTCCATGCAGTTGCAAAGAGTCAGACGTGACTTAACAACTAAACAGCAACACCAACAACAAATCTTATGTTTACAAAGACACCCTTCAGCTCTGCTTTTTTGTTCTGGTACCAAAACCTACTAGAGCCTGTAACAGTGATGATTCCATTAGGGACATAGATTCTGACCATGTGTCCTAATATCCCAGGACTGAAAAGCAATCATAAGAATTATTTTGAGTGAAGGTGGTCAAAAGGTACAAACTTCTAGTTATAAAATAAGTAAATCATGGAGATAAAATGTAACAGTGACTATAGTTAATAACACTGAACTGCATATTTGAAAATTGCTAAAAGTGTAGATCTGAAAAGTTCCTATCACAAGAAAACAATTCTGAAACTATGTACAGTGATGAATGTTAACTAGATATTGCACTGATCGTTTTCCAACATACACATAAATTGAATCATTATGTTTTATACCTGAAACTAATATAATGTTGTATGTCAATTATACCTCAAGAAAAACTTTTCGAAAGGGGAAAATAAATCAGTCCTTGTATCATACAAATAAAGGCTCTTTTTCTTCCCTGAGAATGAGTTCTTTCGTTGGGAGATTTTTCTGAATGTCACACACCCCCCTTCTCCTCCCCCTACTAATTTGCCAGACTTGTCTGGATGTGTTTGAATTTAAGTAGCAGACCCAGTCTGAGTCCGCGGCCAGAGGCAAATCAGTCTGCTGCAAGGTCAGCTTGACAAACATGCCCAGGCATGCCTGAAACTCAGCAAATGGACAATATTCACTCTGTAAATAAAAGGAAGTAGGAAAAGAAGCAGAGGTCAGAGAAAGGAGAGTGAAAGGAGAGCATGACCCTGTGTCACTGTCTGCCTCAGGCTCCCTTTTGATTGTATTTTGATGTTTCATTTGATACAAAAATTGTGGTACACTCACTGGTCTGCCTTTCTTCTCTCTACATTTTGAGCCATAAATACTTTGTGGGTCAGGCTCCCTCCTGGCCTAGGTGTGCGTGCCTGTGTGTGTGCTCAGTCCCTCAGCCGTGTCTTATTCTTTGCGACCCTGTAGACTGTAGCCCGCCAATCTTCTCCGTCCATGGAATTCTCCAGGCAACAATACTGGAGTGGGTTGCAAGGCCCTCCTCCCGGGGATCTTCCTCACCCAAGGAACAAACCCTCGTTTCTTATGTCTCCTGCATTGGCAGGAGCGCCAATAGCACCACCTGGGAAGCTTGGATAAGGTGTAGTGCTCACCAAAAATGCTTAAGAAACATTTTTGAAAGTAATTTTCTTTTTTTTTTTTAACTTAATGCAAGGAGTGGTGACCAAAAGTGAACATAGATATGAGACTAAAATGACAACAAAAAACTTGTCACTTTGCTTTGAACTGAGTACACTGTGAAAAGAACAAGGCTCTTTCTGCAGTGTGATATATATAGTTCTGCTGTGACCACTTTCACAGTGTCTCTTCAGCGACTGCCTTGGGAGCTGGATCAGTGCACCATTAAAGGTGGCAGCACCAACTCCTCCTGCCAGCTCCAGCTCAGACACTGTGAGAAAACTACTCCCCTAAGCCAAAAGTGATCACCTTCATTGATTTTTCTTTAGTTCTGGTCTTTGTAAGAAACAATGAATGTATAGCCAAACTCACTATCCCTATATTTTGTATTTCTGGGACTGTTAGTGAGATATCTTAACAGATAATGTAAATTTAATTTGTGTGTGTGTGTGTGTGTGTCTTTTTTAAAGTAGCCAAATAAGCAAGTGCATGGAAGTAATTAAAATAGTGTCATTTCAAATCTTGTTGAAGGTTATAATGAGGACTGTTATTTCAGAGTCTCTTAATAACAGAGGGGGAGAGAAAAAACCCCTCTCCAACAAAAAACTAAAATCAGGTGGCCTCGGTCTCTCATTGGGCTCCCCAGGTAGCACAGCTTCCCAGGTAGCATTGGTGGTAAAGAATCCACCAATTAAGGAGATATGAGACACAGGTTCGATTCCTGGGTTGGGAAGATCCCCTGAAGTAGGAAATGGCAACCCACTCCAGTATTCTTGCCTGGGAAATCCCACGGACAGAGGAGCCTGGTGGGCTAGAGTGCATGGATTGCCAAGTGGGATGTGACTGAGCAACTGAGCACATATACAATCTCTCATCATCCATCTTGATCTATATTCTAGTTATGTCTTCACTTCTATAAAAAATGGTGATAGAGGTGTGCAGAGCAATCCTATCATCAGCCTTCACTTACAAAAGGAGTTTCGAGAGTCGGAAGCAGAGCGGCAACACCCTGTGTCCTCTTATGTAGTGTAACAGTCCATTTTTGGGCTGAACCTCATCCAGCCTTTGGCCATTCCCCTTCCCTTGCAGCTCTCGAGTCAGCCGTGTGACCGGGTTCTGTCCAGAGCGGCCTCAGTGGAAGGAAGTCTGCTCCCAGGAGCCTCTGCTTCCTGCTTCTGGGAGCCCTAGAAGCTGAGCTCGGCCACACCCACAGAGGCAGCGAGACAGAGGCGGCGGGTCCCTAAACCGGGGCTCACCGCGTCAATGCCGGCCTTCCCACCCGAGTGTTTCTGAGAGAGAGATTTGGTCTGTGGCTTAATACCACACAGGTTTATGTCTTGATCACATCACCTTGTCCAGTGCTGGTCAGCAGGAGGAACCTACTCGTTGTGGTGACCAGAGACCCGGGCTGAAGCCCTCCATCTCAGCCAGTGCTTCCACCGTGGCTGAGACAGGCGAAGGGAGTGTAGTAAGTTGTACACTCTTAACGCTTTCATCCGAAAACAACACACACATCATTTTTTCTGTCTAATGCGAGTCATGTTACCATACCTAATCTCAGAGGGTAGGAAGTACCAGCCTATTGTGTGCCCCAGAGGGAGAAGAACCAGAGCTATTTGAACTGTCCCAATGACTACTACAGTTTCTATTTTGTTCAAGCCATTATTATTTGGGGTTTTTAGTTACATTCAACTTTTCTGAATCCCAATTGATATGGGAATGGTCACATCAATAAGAGAGATTGTCGCTGAAGATCCCCCTTGTACTCTGCAGGATTTGCAGGGTCATTTTCTCCCTGTGGTTTTCTGGAAGAAACACCTCCTCCTCCTACCTCACTTACAGTCATACTTGAATCGTTAAGATCTAGTACACTGACGACAAATCTCTAAGAATTTCCACGCCTACAGTTTATATTGTCATCTCTGGTTCCTTCTTAGCTTAGAAAACGTTTCCAATTTTTTTTTGAAAATACAGCTCTATTCTTGCTCAATTCTGCCTTTTTCCTGTATTCAAACCTTACTTCTGGAGTTCTACATCTTTCCCAGTTGCTCTACAAATGTCCTTCCCTCCCTCAGTTTGGTAATCATTTTCACTTAACCCTACTACACCTTCCAAATACATAGACAAATGGATTGTTTATAGCTATTGTCTTTATTCTCTCCTTGTTCACCTTTTCTGAACCCCCCCATAATAAGGCTTCTGTTTGCTTCATTCCACTGAAACTGTTCTAAAAAGCCACTGATGTCTTCTTTGTCTAAAAAAATAGAAGTGTTTGTCTAAAACTCTGGAATTCCCTGGAAACATGCTTTCATATATTTTATACAGTGAGATAATAGTCATAGAGAAAAACAATCATTGGTTTATTAAAACACAATAGAGCCACATTAGCATTTGAGAGGTTTAGTAATGTGTTCTGTTCTGCTGTAAGTAAAATCATATGTCTATCTTATCTTTCCCTATCCCAAAACACAGAAACCAGCTGTAGCTGAAGGCTGACATGAGATATTTATTTCTTTAAATCAGTCCTATTCTGCAAAATATGCATTAGTTCTGTAATTCAGAGTGTTTATTTACGATATGTAGCTGTCACCTAGAAACAGGTCTACTTCATTTAAAAAAAGAATCAAGTTAGTTACAGGGATAAAAATTCTATAGACTATTGACAGATGAAGTCCTTTTTTTTTTTGGTTACTGGAGAGCTAGCCCATATACAGAATGGACTATACATGCTCTTTCGCAGTCTCATTCTTTAGCAGGAAAGCAGAGCTGTGTCAGTTTTGAATATGAAGGACAAAAACCAGCTCTAGAGATACCCAGCAAAAGTCTAGGTATAGTTATGGGTTTAACACACTCATTTAATTTCATTGGAAAAAATAATGAAACTGGTGAAAAGTATTTATGGAACCAGAGGAAAGCATATTTTGCTGGTTTTACTTTATGTTTGAAGTTTTGGGTATAGCTCTATCCATAAATACTGAAATGCCTAGCATAAAGAACGCAGCCTGGGGCATACCCCATAAAACTTACAGTGCAATTAAATGAGCAATTTCCACTGGAAATAAAATTGGTATGTTGAGTGGAATATGAATTAAACTGTGCATCAAACTCAGGCCTGCAGTAGGCTTTTGAGAGGAAACTTCTGGTTTCAGTAGCAACCGATGCAGTCCATCTATAGGTCAAGGCCAGTAAGTAACAAAAGATAACTGTAGTTAGCATGAAGATCAGGGCATTTCAAAATTATGGTTAATAAAGTTCCCTTGTCATTATGCCTCTTGGATGGGCCCAGCAAAATGATACTAGTGACAAAGGATTAAATCTGACCCTCCATTACACTGTACACACACTGAGTTCTTCCATTGTGTTTGCTATACAGAATTAAAATAAAATATTTATTTATTTATTTGGCTGTGCTAGGTTTTAGCTGTGGCATGTGGGATCTAGTTCCCTCACCAGGGATCAAATATCAGCTCCCAGCACTGGGAAGGTGGACTCTTAGCCACTGAACCAAAACAGAAGTCCCATGCTATACAGAATTTTTGACATGTCCCTCAAAATTTATTTTCCCCTTCCGAATGTCCCCTTCTGCATCAAAGTCAGCCAGGTGTCCTTTGAAAAACACTCATGAAGATTTCAACTGGAAAACCGAAACATCATTAGCACAAATATCGGTTGGTGTTAGAGACCACATTCGGTTCTGTTTCATTTCTGGGATCTTATTGGGAGACTAAAGGTCAATGATTCACTGCCATCTTAAGGGAAAACTCAGTTCAGGAAAGGATTTACGTCTGTGGCCCTGTGAGGTGCCACGTATATATGTTTGATTTGGGGAAGGACTGGCTTAAAAGTACAGAGTGAGTGAGTGATAGTCGCTCATTCGTGTCCAACTCTTTGCCACCCTCTGTGGACTGTAGCCTGCCAGGCTTCTCTGTCCATGGAATTCTCCAGGCAAGAATACTGGAGTGGGTTGCCATTCCCTTCTTTAGGGGATCTTTCTGACCCAGAAATCGAACCCAGGTCTCCTGCATTGTAGGCAGATTCTTTACCATCTGAGCTATCAGGGAAGCCCTGAATGAATATTGCCTATGTAAAATGTTTACAAGTCAAACTATAAATTATATCTTTTTGAAATTGTATCATTTCACTGTAATTTTGTCTGAATTCAACTTCTCTTGCCAAAATAAATGGTGTCTGTCATTTTTCTAATTGCAAAAATGAATATATATATGAATATGAAACATTGCAAATGAAAAAAATATTTTCCAAGGCAGCATATATTTTGAATTTTCCAAGTACTTGTCCCACCCAGAGCTACATCTCAGCATATCTTATTTGCATATCTATAGTTTCTGTCCTGAACCAAACGAATATACTGTTTCCTGTTCTTTTGTCCAGGGGCTGGCTTTCCTAAAATGAGCAATTGTGTGTGTTTAGATGGCTGATCAGTTCCTGCCCGCAGATCTGCAGGCATGGAAGTATCTGGAAGCACAGGATGAGGTAACTGAAAGCTGGTCTCTTGGAGCCCGGAAGTGGAAATTTGCAGCTAGTTACAACAGAGGAAGATGTAGGAGTTAATTAGGAGCTAAAGCCATAAAGTCCCTTTCTGTGTGTGACCCTGGTGTATCAGACATTTCTGTCTTCGACTAAAGGCATAGTAAAAAAGCCACTTTATTTAGATTAACAGAGCATTATATAACCGGAAAATTTTACAGTTTTATGTGTATAGTGAGTAGTTTGTGAAGGAAAAGAAGACTTCCCCTCTGTTTATTGTTTGGATAAGGGGGGAAAAAAAAGCAACCCACCAATTGTTTAATGAGGCATCTTTCCTTTTTGAAGACAACACCTTGGAGGCATAAAATTGGTTATTTTAATCGGAATGGCAGCTCCTATGCTACTGCTTTCACAGTTAAAATCATTTCCTATTTTCCTGGGAAAGCTCTGGTCAGTTTGGAAGTCTTTGTTAATTAGCAAGCTATGACGCAATGCATCTATATATCTTTAGAGCTCTGGCGCCAGCTAGTGGTAGAAGAGGGGAGACGCGTGGTTCCCTCTCAAATTGGAGAAAGCGGCTGTCATCTTGTCTCACCTTAACCACCGTTCTTCCGCACTGCCCCCCCACCCCGCCCCAGCCCGCACCCCGCACCCCGCCCCCGACTCCCGTCAGTATAATAGGGGATCATTGCAGTGCGGCCAGAGAGGGGCAGACCAGATTATAGATGAAAGGAGAGGAAGTGGTGAGCAGGGGCTCAGAGAGGAAAAGCCAGATTAATGCAATCATTTTTCCAAAGGATTTGAGAAGCGATCATTTATTTGAAGTACTCATGCCAGGTTGATGCAACAGCTCAATCTTTTGCCACTGGATGTTTAGCCTTTTGTTTTTCACTTATATGTATATATGAGTATATAATTAGAACACGTAATAACTATGGAACTTCACCACAAATACAGCACTGAGGACAGACACGTTGTAAGTCTAAATTTGTGTTCATTTTTAAGTAGCAAATATTTTTACTGTGAACAGGATCTGCTACCTTCATACTGGTACAACTCAAAGATGAAAAACTCTCAAATGGTTAATAAAGCAGAAACCTCTTAAGATGATATTTGTAGCTGGTACACTATGAAGAAAATATTAAAATTCCAGGCAAAAGACACTTTATTTGGGTTGCATGAAGTAAATTTAGTCTCGAAGTCCAGTCAGCTCTCCAATTGAAATAGGTTCTCATGATTTGCAGGAAAACTGAAAACATGCAGTATTTATTTTAAGAACAAAGAATCTTTGGCAGGCCATTTTTCTCATTTAATTAAGCTATAACTGATCTTACTAGGGTTATGGAGGGACTTTAAATGCTAATAAATAAAGTCTAAAGCTGAGACATTTCTTTCATTAAATAGCAGAAGCTGTTTATAACTCTATTATTGCTAAAATCAATTACTAGTACTAATATTCGATGTGAAATTTACTAGGAAAACAAGTTGAAGCTTTTGAAGAACTTTCCTTTTTAGATGTCATTTGTATGTCTGTATCTGTATCAGTTATAGATAATAATCTGAACTGCCATTTTTTTGTAATAATATTTTTGGAAGGCAGATATAATTTAGAGGAAGTTTCAGGCAGGAAGCTGTCACTCTTACCTGGGAGTCTAATTTATGTTACTCTGCTGTTGGGGAGATAGACTTAAAATCTTCTCTGTGCGAGATAGATGGTAAAACAGCTGGTCATGGTTCCACTCTGTGAAATTTACATAAACTACTATTTTAAGCTTATTTTATACTTTTGCTAAAAGCTGTATATTTCATATTATTAATTCACCTAACCTTTTTAGTCAAGTTAAAGTGTAGATGTATTCTCTTTGATTTTAAGCATCTTGTAACTTTTAGTGAATAATAAGACCCTGGTTAAAAGTCTTAAAATCTTTAGTTTATCTGGTCTCCTTTGTGTCTCTTTTATCTTTTTCTTGAGATGGAAGTTGAGTTTATGTAATTGAATAAGAGTTTCAAATCAGTGGGCTTCCCTGGTGGCTCAGCTGGTAAAGAATCCGCCTGCAATGCAGGAGACTTGGGTTTGATTCCTGGGTTGAATAGCTCCCCACTTCAGTATTCTGGCCTGGAGAATTCCATGGACTGCATAGCCCATGGGGTTGTAAAGAATTGGACACAACTGAGTGACTTTCACTTTCACTTCAAATCAGTACCTGAAAAGGATTTGTAAAAGAAAATTAACATAAACAAGGCTCTTTTAATGATAGGACTTCCCCGGTGGCTCAGTGGTAAAGAATCCACCTGCAGTTCAGGAGACACAGGAGACCCAGGTTCGGTCCCTAGGTTGGACAGGCCCTCTGGAGGAGGGCATGGCAACCCACGCCAGTATTCTTGCCTGGGGATTTCATGCACTCGTGTACAGAGGAGTCCGGAGGGCTATGGTCCATAGAGTTGCAAAGAGTTGGACACGACTGAGCAGCAGAGCAGCTTTCAATGACAGTAGATTAATTGAAACTGAAAAGAATGATATAATTTAATTGTCATAAAATTTTGAGAGTTAGAACAAGATAAAATAGTTTATGCGCTCTTAAAACGTCTTCATAGTATGTGAGTATGTATGTACTTATTTTAAATGCTGAGTTTGTGATTAGGTCGATCTTAAAAACTGTTAATGGTTGCCTTAAAATATTTTGATGCCTACTATAATCCTTATGTAACTTCCCATATGGTGCCAAGTTAAATGCTTTGAAATGTCATTCCATCATAATTTGAAATTTATTCATAAAGATTTTAAGATTTAGCATTTGAATTTAATTTCTTACTACTTTTTGATATTATAAAAGTAGAAATTAACTCTATATTGCAAAATGAATGTATTTGAAGGAAGGAAGGAAAACATACCTGGAGACATATATATATATATATATTTTTTTTTTTTTCCTCTTTAGAGATTTCTCTGATGACTCTGTAATCATGGTGTGAACAAATAGCCAGTTCACTCAATTTGGTTCCTCCTTTCATTTGAAATAGTCTACAAAATTTTTACAAAAGCAATACATGTAGGATATCATTTTTAGTCATTGGTGTCCCTGAATGTGACAACATGAAAACAAATTTACAAGTAAGTGCACTCACACCCCATTCGGATATTCGAATTTGAAAAGACAAGGTGTACAAAACGCGTCTTTACGAATAGTTAAGTGTTGGTTTGGCCTCCAGGTTACGGGGCTGCTGAGCAGCACAGACGCCCCTCACACAGCAGCACTGGAACCTTCTACAGACCTCCCTGTGAGGAGATTCTGGCGCAGTCAAGGGGACACATCTGCCAGCAAAGTGCTATCCAGATGGTTCTCCTCGTTAGCCTGCAGAACTCCACGCAGCCGTCACGGAGCAGGCCTGGGATCTCTTTTGGAAAAGATGTTAAGCCAGCCTCCTGTTCAATGTCATTATGGTTTCCCCGAAATAATCTCCTTAGTATGCCCTGTTGGGCTTGAGCTGGTCTACGTGTCTCACTTTCAGAGATTTGAGATTGTGGCACTGCGGCCAATTCGCCAAAGGGCGTTATACAGTTTTCAGATTTGACAAAGCTCCACACAGCAAGTCAGATCTGGAATACTTCTTCATCTAAATGCAGTGGCAGGACAGCCTTGCTGCTCCCCAGAAGCTCATCAGAGTAGCTTTTGGAATTCCAGGCAATGCTCACCTTCATGTACCTGCTTATTTATTACACGCAATGCATCAACAGTCTCTTTTCTTCTCTTCCCCTTGACCCACTGATTTATTGACATAATGGCATTTTAATTTTGTTTTGTTTACTCTTTGTTTATGAATCAACCTTAAAATCAGGGCACCAAGCTCTGGCATCCGGAAATGTTAGTTAAGTTTAGCAGTAGAAACAGCAGGGGGAGCCCATAGTGTTTTATGCTCTGCAGTTTCTCTGGCTGGATTATTATTATAATAATTATTATAGTTGTTGTTTTACATTTATAACAAAGATGTTTACACTTCATATGCATTTATAACATAGCTAATACAGACAATCTCCATGTGCTGGAGTATTACAAGTTTAAGTCACAGAGGGTCTAATTTTATTCTTTAATTATATGGAGTTATTAGGATACTGCTAGGAATAATTGATAGGCAAGAATTTGACAGTGAGAGTTTTTTTTTTCTGTCTTTAATCCAGGGAAAAATTTTTTAGAATTCTTTTATTTCTTGAAAAATGAAATCAGCTAAAATCTTTATGTAATCTCTGTGGCTCTTCTCTGGCCTTTACAGTCTCCCCCCACCACCCCAAAATAAAGCATAGAAGTTAAAATATACCATCCGACATATATTTGAGATTGTGATGGTGAGGGGAGGTCCCATCACAATCAGTGTGTGTTCTAATATGACTCAGACTTAATTTTCACTTAGGAAGTTAAATGCAAAAGTCCAGTGGCCTTTAATATTGTTTTCTTATGCTTGATGAGGTCCTTGGGTCAGTAGGTTTTCACTATGTAAAATAATTCACAATATCTGAATGACTTTTTACTCTGTAAATAGCCATTGTAATGTCTCTGGGCATACATTTTATATATTGTAGCCCATTCTAGATTATTCTGCTCTATTGGAGGGGAAGGAACGCAAGAGTGATACTCTCATATTTAAACTGGTGATTTTGCCCATACTGTCAGAAAAATCACCTCTTAATGTGAGGCTATAATTATGCTAAGAAGTGTTTTCTAAATTTAAACCATGTCTATTGAATAATTTTTGAATTTCATAAGAAATAGCTTAATACTAAGCATCAACTTGACATTTTCAAGTGTATGGAATATTGGTACAACACATACAATCTCTTGTAAATGAAGAAATAACTAATATTTTTTTTTTTTGTAAAACAGTAGAAGGCTTAACATTTTATGATGGGAGTTACCTAGCAGCCCAGTGGTTAGGACTTGCTACTTTGGCTTGCCGGGGCCAGAGTTCAATCCCTGGTTGGGGAAATAAGATCCTGCAAGATGCCCAGTGTGTGACCAACAACAACAACAAAAATCTATGATGGATTGACAATTCTGTGGATCACATTTCTGGTTCCCCCTATGTTGAAGTTAAAATATACAACCTCAGAGTGATCAGAAAACTTTAGGAAGGAGCAGTAGCTGAGCAAAGCTTTGAAGTTGGAAGAACTTTATGGGGTTAGTGGTAGGGCTATAGTAGTGATGAGAGAAAAATACTTCAGGCAGAAAGAAGGGCATAAACAAAGGGGCCCTGGTTAGACCAGGACAAAGGAAGTTTGGGTAACTAAGGGGAGTGGAAGACTCTCTGTCAAGTTTTAATGTGCAGCTAAATAGTTAGGGTTTTATTCTGGAGGCAGAGGAAGCTAAGGAGGGTTTTAGAGAGAGACATAATAGGAATAATATTCCAGGAAGATTAATTTGATGACAGGGTACAGGATCCTTGAAGATTTAATCAAATTGATTTAGCATCAGCATTAGTACGCAAAATAAAGAACGTAAAAGCCACTGTTCACATAATTTTAGAAGATGATTTAAAGTGTTTTTATGTCATCTCCCTTGATTAATATAATCAATGCTAAGGTCTAGGAGAACAAATTTGAGTAGAACTGTGAAAGAGAATTTTTGTTCCTTCAATATTAATAATAACATCGTGCATTTGGGGAGCATATTTTATTGTCTCAAATGCTAACATATTATTTTGTTTTGTTCTTCCATCAACCTGGTAAGGTTAACAGATACTTATAAAAATAACAGGCTTGTAAGCCCCTCTCATTACCTCCATGATTTCCTTTTGATTGCATATGTAATTATAGATTTATAGATTAGACTAAAGCATATAGCTATTTCAGTTTTTCTGTCAGGAGTTGAGAGTATTGTTCTATGGATATTTATTCTAAGTAAGCTTGGAGTTGCATTTTGTAGGCATCTTACACTGTGATACTACGGTTGATTCAATTATATACACTCATAGGAAACACACTTTTTGGGGGAAAATAGATGTGTCATCCAGTTACATGGAAGTGTTTTCAGTACTGTCTTTCTTTTTTCTAAAAAAATGGTAATTTATAGACATACTACATTAATATCAATATTAACAGTGTATTTTACTTTGTCCAGGAAGGTAAGGTACAATAAGAAGAAAAAAGCTAAAGAGAATCCTAATTACAGACAGAGAAGAGATTTTAAAAATTTTTGTTAACTACAGATTTTAAAACTTAAAAAGACTGATATAAAACACAGTTTATATCAATAAATTAAAGGGCTGCATATTATACTTTTAAGGGCTTCCCAGGTGGCACTAGTGGTCAAGAACCTGCCTGCCAATGCAAGAGACATGCAAGAAGCTGGTTCAATCCCTGGGTCAGGAAGATCTCCTGAAGGAGGGCATGACAACCCACTCCAGTATTCTTGCCTGGAGAATCCTGTGGATAGCGGGGCCTGGTGGGCTACAGTCCGTAGGGTTGCAAAGAGTTGGACACCGCTGAAGCGACCTAGCATGCACATACTATACTTTTAAAAGTATCTGAATATGTTTGGGGGTGAGGAGGAAAGCCCAATAAGACAATCATTTTCTTCAAAACCATTTGACAAAATGGGAACTTAGAATAATTAGCCGTGCTTACTGTTCAAACTCTTTTAATGCAGTACAAATGTTTATGGGTTGAACCAGTAGTACCACAGTTCAAGTGACACAGTATTTCTGGTTTGTGCAGCTATCATTGTCATCTTTGACGTCCATGCCAATGTGTACTTCCATCTGATTTTATAAAATCATATAGGGCTCTTTAGACCCTGTGTTTGGCATTATCACAATTTTCGCTTGGCTCAGACAGGGCAGGTTGATTATCATTAAAGTGTTATTTATTTCTATTTTATTAAGCCCTTTTTACATTCGTGTTACAGGTTAATTTATACTTTTATTTCATGCACTACTTGGCTTTACTGATTAATATGCCCCATGGCATTCAATAAAGTCAGGCTGTGGAGGAAATAAGAGTGGTATTAATTTCTAACATTGCTATAAATTTGCCTTAATAAAACTAGCTCAATATCATTACAGAAGTAATACAATGGATACTTTCAAATTGTTAACAAAGATGCAACTAAACAATTTTCCTTCCTGAGTTTAACATAATCCTACTGCCTTTTTCTTCAAGTGTTGAAATGAAACCTGCCATATATTTTTTCCCTCTGTAAAAGGTAATCTAATCATTGGCATAATACTACAGTACACAGCTCTCCATTTGACTTATTCTAACGGCTCATTCAGACTTTTAGGTTACAAACGGTGCAAATTAACACAGGCCCACAGGACCCTGGGGTGAAAAAAACCTTTATTCTTGTAATAATTTTCATAAAGATTAAACTCTGTCTCTGGCATTACTTATTTGTCCTTCTTTAGTGTATTAGTGCTCAATGCCAATAATAAACATTATTCCTATGAAATCTGATAATATGGAGGGATAGTGAAAATCTATGTGCTAGATTAATTTTTTATCAATTTACCCACCACTCCCACCCTAACAGCTCAATTAAGTAAGGTTAGAATTAGGATTTATAGGAACTTATAAAGACAAGGATACACTGCCACCCACTGATTTTTGGATCACAAAATTTTGATGACAAAGAATGTACTCCATTATTAAGTAACCAAATTCATGTATTGCAAGAGAACACTTATTCTCTACCTGTTATTTATTAGATTGTAACCAAACTGGCCAAAAAATTATTACAAATGGGAAATTTGCCCTCATCTCTCTTATGCAGAAATAATAAGTATACTTTGTTTACCCTGAAGTTCCCTCTTTTTTAGCTTTTCAATGATTTCTTTTTATTCTAAGCATAAATCTAATTTGTGTATTTGGAAGAGAATTTTTTTTAATAAAAAACAACTTTAAAAAACTCTTCTTTGCATAAAAATATCAGGAACTGTGTTCATTCAACAGATATTTAGGAATCAGCTTCTGTGCCAGGTACTGATCTCGTCCTGGGATAGAACTGTAAGATGGGCCTTTTTGTCTCCTTACAATGTAGACTTACTCTTTCATTTACTTTAATATAGTGGTGAAATTTCACACATTAGTAAGGAAGATGTTTGGGGACAGGAAAAATTCTTTTGGGGGGCTGTATTTGTTTTTTAAATGAATGAGGAACTCCTAGATTCCTTAAATCCCTGTCAATCACAACAGACATCTTTGCCCATGAAACAGTTCAAGAAGCAGTGGAAGACTGAATCATCCTCACACCCACATTCTGCTTAGGGCTTATTTCTTGGTTTTTACTAAATCAACTTAATGGAGTGATTTTTTTCTTCCCACTCAACTCAAATGAATCCAGGTAGGTGGATTTGATATTACCATGCTTTCTCTTACTCATCGTTTGGTTAAAATCACATTTTTAGGTAATTCACGTTAAAAAAGATGTGCCTTTCATGTTGATGTATTTATGCAACCTTCTGCTTTATGGAAAAATAAAAACTCCATCTTTGCTCTTTCTGTTTCTTCCAGTCAACACAGATCCTCTTTGCTCATAAAAATGAGACTTTAAAAAGGAGCATTTCTAAATCACTGCTTAAATCAGTTGTTAGTAAAAAGTTATTTTCAAGGGAATAATCTACATCCTGGATCCTGAGGGTGCTGATTCAAAAGTGAAATGACAATTTTGGAGACCTGGGAATGTCCCATCTTAGAAAGTTAGTTTAAGCAAGTAAAGAACCATTTGTTTCCAGAGACCAATTTATAACCTAAGCCTGGAAAATTTGGAACTTCCACTGGGTTCACATCTTCAAGTAACCATTTACTCACAATCATGCTGACACTTTGAACTGACTCAATCCATGGAGACAGTAGCCACACTAGCTAGCCTCTGTCAGCTCCAGGAAATCTGTTTGTCAGCTACTTTGGAAATAAGATTTGGGAATGTTTGACTGACATTCCTTAATTTTGACGTATCTAGCTGGATTTCTTGATGTGGACAGACACAATCTTGTTTATTGTATTTCAGGATGGGTTTGACAATGCCTTTGATTGACCAGGAGCTGCTCAACACACAAGGGACCACACACACACACACAGCCATGAGCACACACACATACACACATTAAGTCAATAGGCTACACTAAAACTGAAGTTTTAATCAAATGGGGAAATTTTTTTCTAGATAAGAATGGGAAAATCAGGCCTGATGGTAGAATGAGTGAGTTACACAGTGAATTGAAACAGAATATAAGGTTATGTATTTTTAACTAATAGGTAATTAAAATGTATTGTTTATGACACCGCAGGACTTTGAATCCAGGTGCAATACATTACTTGGAATCCTCCCATACTATTTAATCCAAAGTCATTACAAATAAAATACAAATTAAATAATGCCAAAACTGCTTCCAACTTAAAATCTTATTCTATAAGTAAGTCTATAAACTTTAACAAGTCTGTAAAAATGTATCTTAGGGGCTTCCCTGGTGGCTCAGTGGTATAGAATCTGCCTGCCAATGCAGGAGACAGGTTCAATTCCTGGTCTGAAAGATCCTCTGGAGAAGGAAATGGTCACCCACTCCAGTATTCTTGCCTGGGAAATCCCATGAGCAGAAGAGTCTGGTGGGCTACAGGCTTACCAGGCTGGGGTCACAGAGTCCGACATGACTAAAGCAGCTAAACAACAAAAATGTATCTTAATAAGTCATTCTTTGCAGAGTTTTCTGGGGTAGGATGCTTTCCAGAATGGATCACTTGCAAAAAGATGATAATTTGGGAGATATTGGTATAAAATATAGACGTTTTCAATATAAAGCAAATAGAACTTGTTTGATGGGTGAGAACTAAAGAATATTGATGAAGCTTTAATTTTCTCAAGATTTAGTCTCAGTTTAAATCTTGATCAGAACTAAGCAAAATATATGCAAATATGAGGTGAAGGGTGCCAAGATTTTTCCTCTCCAGCATTTATTGTTTAAACAACTACTTAAAGAGTTACTACCCTTTGAGGATGAGGATATTTTCTTTTTGAAGGGAAACATTGTACTCTATAGTAAGACTCGTACTGTCTTTTGTGCCATTATTAATACATTTCCTGTTTAAGGAAATGACTTTTTTTTTTTAACATGATAGTTTAAACTTCAGAATAAATGCTATTGACTTTTAAAATGTCTTATCTTACCAATGTCATTCTGGGCATGAAGAATAAAGTGTGGAAAATGCTTGTCATAATAATCCTATTGTCAAGAGATTCTCCTTGAATAAAGTGGCTTATGTTTCGTGTTTCTTTTTTTGAGGACAATTAAAAGAGGGAAAGTAAGTTTTGTAGCTAAAACAAACAGATCCTTTACTTTTAGAGTAATGATATTTAAAAACACAAAAATATTTATATCATAAATTAAAGATGAGCAATATCTTCTAAAGACCTTATCCTCGTATTTACAAAGACCATACAAGTGTCTTCATACAGCTCTAATTAATTCTATTTCCTTTCACTTCTTTTTTTCTGTTCTTGTTGCACTCTTCAAAACCATAATATTAAATTAAAAAAATTTGAATTGCACTAGTAAGCACAGAAAATAGGAATATCAAAGATTAATTTCTGCAGTATCAGATTTTTCAAGTTATATACTGAAAGCATGTTTTAGCAGTGAATGACATGAATGATTAATGTGTATTTAGTAAAAGATGTGGATTCCACTGTCAAATGCTAACATTTACTGACTGGAATCTACTTATATTTTCAGTTAATTTATTCTAGTTCAGTTATTTTTCAGTTATAAAATAAGCAAGGTAGTTCAACAGTTAAAGTATACAATTGTATGTTTTAGCTTTTATCTATATATATTACACATTTAAAAAATCTCTCTCTTTCTCTCATTATTGAGGCCATAGTCTTAAAAACAAGGTGACCCTTAGTTTTGAAAAGTACAGAGCATTATAATTAATGATAAATTATAGAGTGTCTTAATTGTGCATAATAATAATAGCTAATATTTATTGTATACTAATTTGTGCTAGGCAATATGCTAAGTGCTTTAGGTACATTAGTTCATTTAGCCTCACAAGAAAGCCACTGGTTAGTTACTTTTACCTTCATTTAATAGGTGACAAAACAAACTTGAGGTTGAGTGACTTACTCAAGCTTCCACAGCTGTTAGTAGTAGAGCTGGGATTGAAACCCACAGTTGTCCAGTTAGATACACAGAGTATATTGAACAAGACAGAGGCTTAACTTTACCTGTGAAATTTTTGATTAGTTAATATGATGTTAAAAATATAATAACTATGATAAGCCAAAAAATGTTAGAAGGCAGGGTTTGAGGGACAAGTATATGACACATAACACTTTTCCCCTTCAGAAGGAGTGAGTGAGACAGAGTAGAAAAGATAGCAATGGTAGTCCTGTAGAACTGTGAAGGAACCTTCAATTATTTGCCCAACTCATTAATTCACTTACCTAGCTGTTTGTTGTTCCCTGTGTTGGGTGGTGATGTACAAAGGTGAGTAAGCAATAATTCCTACCTTTAAGGAGCTTACAGTCTTCTGAGGGCATAGACCATCACACAAATGGTGCAGTGGTTTAAGAACTGTCAGGGATTAGACAGATTACAAAGGAAGGTATGTAATCTAGAAAGGGGTGGGTGGTTTGTGGGAAGGAGACTTCTCCTGAATTTTGAGGATGTTTGTGAGGCAGGCAAAATGGTGAAGTGTGAGGCAGGCAAAATGGTGAAGTGTGAGGCAGGAGGGTGGGTCCTTCCAGGCAGAGAGAGCAGGTAATACAAAGACTGCCTGTGTGCTTAGTCGTGTTTGCCTCTTTGCGACCCCATGGACTGTAAACCGCCTCTGTCCATGGAATTCTCCAGGCAAGAATACTGGAGTGGGTTGCCATTTCCTTCTCCAAAAGGCTCTTAACCCAACTCAGGGATTAAACCCAGGTTTCCCACATTGCAGGCAGATTCTTTACTGTCTGAGCCGCCAGGGAAGCCTAGTGTGAAAGGTGAGATAGTCCAAATAAGTTTGGGTAGGTTAGCAGGGCAACGGATGAGCCTGGAGACAGATATACAGACCAGATCCTCCAGGGCTTGGGATCATGGAGGTTCATATGAAGGGTCTGGAGAAGCAGCATAGTTGGATTTATACCTTAGGACACCAGTATGGCTAAGTGTGGGAAAAGAATTGGGGAGGCGTCACACTAGAGAGGACAAATTAGTAGGTGGTTGGAGGATGGGAGGGAAATGACCTCCTGATGGTGGGCATTGGGCAGAAGGTGATATCTCAGGGTATTGGAGAAACCAAGAGAAGAATTTCAAGGAGGAAGGAAAAGTCAACAGTGTCAACCAGTGTAGAGAAAACCTGTTCACTGGGCTAGGTGACTGGAAGGGAGGCCCCTGGTGATTAGTAGAGCAGTCTTGGTGAGTGGCTCAGGAAGAAGCTAGTGCGGTTGAGTGACCACGCACGAGTGGGAAGGGGTACAGTGAACTTTCTGAACTTTCCCCTTTTCTGCTTCCTGTGCTGATTTCTTCCTTTGCTTCCAATCCAGGGAAAGAAAAAAACATGCTCTGGACAATTATTGAAAACCAGTGTATTGTGTAAGCCTTTCAATGACCTGCCCTATGGTGGAAGTATGGTCTTCATTTTGTAGGCAGAGAGTGGAGGATGTGAGAGGTTTGTTCATCAGCCCAAGGCCCACAGTTGGCAAGTAGGAAGGCTCCAGGCCAAGTCCGGGTCTCATTCCAGAGCTGACACTCTAGCCACTGCATTCGTCTAGAATTCAGTGTCTTTGTACTTGGCTCTTATTTCCTCTCCTCCCAAGTCGGCTTAGAGTTAATAAACTCATTCTCAAAAAAGCATAAATGACGGATAAAGCCTAATTTTTTTTTTAATGCATTTTTGGAATATGCTGATTTTACATTTTTATTGTATAATTTTAATGTTACATTTAATATGTTATGTTGTAGGAAATGTAGAAACAGGAGAGGGAACAAAACCTGACTGTATAATTTGATTAAGTATTGCCAAACCTCCAGAAATTTCCCAGTCTCCCTCCCTGTCTCATTACCCACCTCCCAGAGGCACCCCCTAGCCTGACTTTGTGACATTATTTCCTGGTGTTTCTCCATAGTTTTCTCATCTAAGTTATGTATCCCTAAACAACAGAGTTTAGTTTGAATTGTTTTGACACTTCAGGTAAATGAAATTATCTGTGTTCTTCTGTGTCTTGCTTTAATTGCTCAAAGTTATACTGTGAGATTCATCCATGTTGTGTGTGGCATTATTGCATTTATTTTCAATGCTGAATAATATTTCATTGTATGAGTTTACCATCTTATTTGTCCATTTTATTGTTTAGGGACATGTGAGTTCTTTCTAGTTTTGAGTGATTAAGACCAATGTTGTCCTTTTTTAAAATTAAATTGAAGGCCAGAAACTCTAAGAATGCTTTTAAACATTTAAAAATATTTTAGGGGGTTGGGAGCCCTTTCCAGTCTTCTGGAACTGAAACCCCACAGGTGGTTCCTGTGAGGTTCCTGATCTGCTTACTCATGAGGCCAAGCTTGAGGACTATGAGGGGGCGTTTCTAAATTAAATGTTTAAAGAGGTCAGGTGAACTGAAAAAAACAAAGAAACAGTTGTTAGCAGATCTCCCATTTCCCCTAGCTCTTCCACTTCATTGTTGCGATCTTAGCTAAAGGCAGTCAGCTTACATATTTTCCTACATCAGTCCTTTGATCAGCAAAGTAATTTCTTTTCCTTCCTCTGTACAGATCTTTTAATTATAGCAAGCTCGTTCTTTGAAGAACAAACATGGTAAAAAAAAAAATGAACAACTTGAATAATTTTTAGTGACCATCTAAAATAACTGATTTTAGTTGACTGTCTAGAATAACTGACTTTGCATTATTATTTAATTTTTGTAAAATGAATTATTGAAATATAATACAACTGGTAATAAGATCACAGTGTATATTTAATAACATAGACAAATAACAAAATAACAATATAGACAAAGTATGATAGTGGTTCAGAGTACAGACTCTGGAGACAGACTGAGATCAGATTCTAGGTTTATTCCCTATGGGTGAATTTCTCAACCTTTCAGACTCAGCTATCCTGAGCTGATAAGGACAGGATAAGTAAACTGATAAATAAGGACAGGAGTAATATTTATTTCACAGGGCTGTTGTGAGCTTCCAATAAGAAAATGTGTAAGTACTTAACACAGTGTCTACTTAAGCAATGTTCAGTAAATGTTAGATTCTGTTGATACATTTAACCCATCAAAAAGGGCAGAATAACCAGAAGATTTATGAGCAGATCTTGCCAGATAGTCATCTACTTATGTCATAGCAATTATTCAACATTGAATAGGCTCTTTTACTGTGCTAGGGGCTGTGGTTATACAAAAGAACGATTTGTGGAGATAAGCATTAGGAAATCAGAGACAAGGGGCAACCTTAAATAAAATACACTTGGAAACATAAAGTAGGAAGTGATTTTGGATCAGTCAGGAGTACAACTTTCCAGGCCTTGTATCTTGAAGCTGATATTACACTGAGTAGTAGGCATAACTTTGCCAAAGAGAAAGTTGAAGTTCTTTCATCCAGAAAATATGTGAGTGCAAAGAACAGAGGAAGAGTAAGACTACTTTTCTGAGGTGTTAGTAATAGGTGATGTTGGGTGAAGAAGGGAAAAATACTTGATGGAATATTTTATAAGCAGCATCTTTAAGATTGAGGTATATATTTGTTGTTTAGTCGCTAAGTGTTGTCCGACTCTTTGCAACCCCATGGACTGTAGCTCACCAGGCTCCTCTGTCCATAGGATTTCCCAGGCAAGAGTACTGGAATGGGTTGCCATTCCCTTCTTCAGGGGATCTTCCCAACCCAGGGCTTGAACCCACGTCTCCTGTATTGGCAGGCGGATTCTTTATCACTGACTGACCAGGGAAGCCCTAGGGAGTAGGAAAAGTAAGGATTCAATTCCATTGTGGATTGGCTTAAACTATAAACAGAGTGTCCAACTCTTTGCAACTTCAAGAACTGTAGCCTGCTAGGCTCCTTCATCAATAGACTTCTCCAGGCAAGAATACTGGAGTGGGTAGCCATATCCTTCTCCACGGGATCTTCCTAACCTAGGGATCAAACCCAGGTCTCCTGCACTGCAGGCAGATTCTTTACCAACTGAGCTACCAGGGAAACCCCCACTTTCAAACAATAAACCCTTAAGGTAAAATTTGGCATATTATAGGAAAATGGTAATATTTTGGCAAAATAAACTTCATATTTTCCTTTTCATGATAAGTGTATAAATAATGAAGTACTTTGCCCATTTTGAAAGAGTTAAGATTCATGTTGAAAAACTTGTGTTGTGAAATTCCCAAGAGTGATTAAACATGTATTCTTCTTTTCCTTTATCTTTTAGAAATGCCTCTTTTTCTATTGCTTTGATTTTAAGTTTGAAGAAAAATTTATTTTATAGTTTGGCTATAGGCATTGTTCACCAAATCTTATATAACCTCCACTTACTTGGTGACTCCCCCAGATCAATAGAATCCACTAGATGGCGCCCAGATCTACCGCTGGGTCTTGCCTCCTCTGGCTGCTGATCTGGGAACAGCTGTGGGTTGTCTAAGAATGGCTGGAGAGATCAATACAGTCCATGTGCAGCAGCTTCCTTAAGGTCTGCTCCAAAATGCTGTAAGCCTGGTGCTCCTTCAAATTGTTACTGTAATGGAATCACCAAATATGGCCAATGATGGTGTGGTTTTGGGTATGAGAAAGCCTGCAATTTTGCTCTGTGAGACTTAGCCACAAGCAGGCAGGCAGACAGGCATTAGCTGCAGTCCACAGCCTATTCACAGGCAAATAGCATGCTGGCGGCTTAGAAGCTATATAGAAGCCTCTCCTTGAAGCCAAAGTATTGGTTTAGGCAACGATACTTTTGTTTATGGGAAAGGGAAAAGGAGACAACAGGAAGAAGGTATCATAATGGGAGAGATTATATTAATATTAGCTTTCATGTAGACATAATCCTCTTATTTCTGTCAGGCAATTGAACATTCTGCCTGCTATTCAAAATCGAGGATATGTTCTCATGTAGATTTCAGAGAGTGGGAAATGAGGTTATTTTGTTTTTCTTTGGAAATAGCGCTGGGCAGTTTCATTTACTTCACGAATGAAATGCTAAAGGTTTTGTAAAATTATCTTATACTTTATTAATATTCTAAAAAGGGACAGATCTCTTCCTTCCAATTCAAGGTAGTGGATAATGACTTTGGCAGCACTTCCCTGCCTTTTTCAAGTTTATGGAAACCCATTTCTCATCATTAGGCTGAAGATGCAGATAAGAAAGGATGAGCCTTATTCTGGAACTTGTCACATCAGTGTTGCTTCTTAGATGATTAAAAAGAAGCAGCGGGATCTTGGAGAAAACGTCTGACAAAAGGTAATGGAAACCCAGTAATGGATGAAAACTCGTGATAGATTAGGTATAACTGGCCAGGAAAACCCTCTCTGCTAAGTACAGGTGTGCCTTTTAGCTCAAGATCAAAAATAAGACTCTGTTCTTCTGAGGCTCTTAAAAAACTTCACCTAATCTGGCCCCACCAAACTAAGGTTTATTTGAAGCTCCCTGAAGTTGATTAGACCCAGGAGGAGGTGTTTTTCTGCAGTTTAGTTTAGGAATTCAGTGCCAGCCAAATGCTTAATGCAGCTGCTAGCTGGCAGGTTCAAAGGTATGGAGCTTCTTTAATTAAAAATCGGCAGGCTCATTTTAATTTTGGTCAAAATAGATTTTGTTATTTTTAAACTTCCTGTGGAATAAAACAGAATTATTTCCCATTCTTTTACTTGCCCTTTCTTATACTCTTATTCCTGATCTCATCCTCTGCGGTCACAATAATGAGAGGGTTCAGTACAAAACCCCAATAATCTCCCTAGGGTTATCATTTTGGTTCAGGGGTATACAGCAGTTGAATACCATCATTTTTAGAAAAAAATAATTTTGGGTGTGTGGAAATGGTGTAGTAGTCACAGATCCTTTTCTTAAAAATGTTTTAGTTAATAATTTTTATAGGCTATAAGTAGACAAGTGGTCATTATATTCAGTTCTGGAAAATATTTTGCCTGGTGTTCAGTTTATTTATTGTTTTAAAGTGGGGGGGGGGGAATTGATATGCAATTTAACCCAGAAGTAAAGTACTTTTTCTAAAATAAAACATTTATTTTTATTCATTAAAATATAGTATTTCAATATGCAACTAGGAAAAAAATGATTTCTGGTACATTACTTGTTAAAAACCTGGAAGTGACAAAAAGGATGGCTGGAAAGCAGATTATGGTTAACCATATAAATCTTTAGAAGTAATATACTTTTCACCTCTGGGTGCCACTGTTCAACTGCTTCTTGTTTTTTATGATTGTTTGAAAACCTGATGCTTCCTGTAGATGTATTCTTAAAAGAATCTGTTAAAGAGACATTTCCTCTATCTCTAGTTATCTGCTAAGTAACTTTTTGGCACATGGATGTAAATTCAGTATGGTTGTGATTTGCTGTTTTAATTACCAAATGATGACCAAATAACATTGAAGATTGTTTATACGGGCAATTGGCCAGGTTAAAAGCCTGATTTCATCTCCTGTGGAAATGAATCTTGTACTTACCTTTTTGGTAGTCATTTAAGTAGAAAAAGCCATTAAAACACAAGGGAGTTTTGGTTTAAATTTCTGGCCATTTGTAGATGTGATTTTAATTCTGCACATATGTTTCAACAGAAATCAATTTTATAAGAGGGAAATAATAGATAGTCTTTGTGGGGGATTAACCTATTAAAATACAATTTTAAGAATCTAACATC
The DNA here is from genome assembly GCF_023699985.2 of Odocoileus virginianus. Lineage (NCBI taxonomy): Eukaryota > Metazoa > Chordata > Mammalia > Artiodactyla > Cervidae > Odocoileus > Odocoileus virginianus. The sequence goes on from NC_069686.1 coordinate 13,578,037, forward strand.
ATTAATGTGCGGAGATACTTTTCAGTTAATTTTTAAAACTTAACTGCTTCAGTAGTTCCATTAAAAATCCTATAGAAATCTTTCTGTATTTTTTTCAGGAATCTTAATTCTTAAATTTGATTATTTTAATAGCTAAAAATAATGGCCATATTTGTAATTTTACTAAATGTGTGAGTAATCTTTTCTTTTTGCAAAGTATGCAGTGAGTTAGTATTCTGTACCACAAAACAAATGCACGTTCGGTTGTTTTTTAAATCTCCGATTATTATTTTAAGCTTGGGTTTCATCTGAAATGCCAAAAGAAGGGGTTTTAATGCCAAAGTTAATTTTGCTTTGTCATATACAAAGTAGTTAATCTAAAAATTATTGATTGATATTCTCCCTCTTTTAACTCTTTTAAGACTCAATATTTAAAGCAAAACTAATTTATCTAGGTGTTCTACTGCACAAAATTAATTCTACTGGGACTGGTCCAGGCCAAGTCTCATTATGGAACAGTTTCCCTTGCTGAACTAGCCTGATTCTTTCTGTGATACTTTTTCAAAATTATTCACGACACAGAACTTAACCCTTGAGCTCCTGTAAAACTCACTTCAATATTACACTTATTAGGCCCCTTGATGGTATCAGAGGTACATCAACATGAGAATATGTCTTACCCTTCTTGGCACTGTCTGAGACTTTTAAATCCAGCAAATGTATTTGTGTATATTGGAGGGATTTTAGTTTTGTGATTCATATACCAGAGCTGAAATATTCATTGTAAAAACCTTTTCCCCCTTGTCTAGTCTGTTTCACCATACACAAATTGCTAACCCTGACTTTTTTCATTTATGCATAAGTGCCGAATTTACCTCTTTGCCCGGGTGGTCATATAGTTGTTTAGATCACCCAGCATGTTTGACCAGCTTTCTTTGCTCAAATGTCTAACTGAAACAGTTGGTCGTTTTAGTGTTTTGTGCATACATAGAGCCCAAGAGTATTACTGTAAAACGTCAGTTTTTGCTGCAGCTACAAAAGTAGTTCAGCATCATATACACTTTTCTTTTGTGTATATGTGCGTGTGAGTGAGTCAGTGAAGTGGCTCAGTCGTGTCCAACTCTGCAGTCTCGTGTGCACGTAGTTTTCTTTCAGTATCTGTGCAAAATATTATTGGGGAATGGATGTTTTAAATGTCAGCTTTTATGTTGACTTTTTGCCTGTTGTGTAGTGGCTCATGAGGATTTTTCTCAGAATCTCCTGCATTTTAAGGCTCTTTGCTCATTATGGGCATCTCAACACATTTTTCATTATTTTTTCTTATTCAAAGGGGACCTCATTTTCTATTAGAATGTTACTAGTATGGCACAATATATATATATTTTTGTGGCTGGTAAAAGTATTTATTTGGTGGTAGGGAGGAGGCCAATCTCCCAGTGAGATCTTCCGCAGAGAATCACATGATGCAAATTTGAGTGTGGGTACGTGTCTTTATGATGGAAAAGCAATAATTTAGTCTATAGTTGGTTTCTTGATCTATATGCTAATAAACCAGCACCTCTTCCCCACCCCCAAGAACTGACAGATTTCCATTAAATTAGTAAATTGACTTGTTGCCTCAATCTCACATAGATGTATACCAAGAGCAGGCAATCCAGTTACCTTGCGAGACCTAAGTCATCAATTTAAACTCATTTTATCTGAAATGCAGTAACAATTGCTAAGTTTTCCTAGTGTAAAAATAGCCTAAATTAATTATTCTAGGCTATCTTTAAACCACACTAAATAACAAGATTAATAAATAAACCTTTAGGTAATTCAGTGGTGCTTAATAAGGAAATCCCATTGATTTACATAAAATTAAATTGTAAAAATTACCTATAGAAGCCCTGTTGTTTAAAATAAAATAAGCAGTTATCCTTCAATTAAAATAATAATAAAAAATAAAGTATACTTTTAAGAAAAGCTTTGTAAAAACATAGCTTGGCCAGTGAATTTCATTTCTCCATAATATAATAGATTCAATAGAGATGGGTGCCTTGTGAAACTGAATTCTCCATCCCTAATGTGATTTTGTTCTAAATCCATTATAAGAGGTTTTTAAACTGCTTAGATTACCACTGCCATGTTCTCATTAGTCTACATTCTCTAAGAAAGAATAAAGCTCTATACTTTGTAGACATTTAATAAACATTAATTTTGTAATTAGCAATTTAAAAATAACCTCCAAATAGATGCAGATCTGTTTGCATTTAAACCCTATCTCAGTAAGTAAGAGGATCCAGGAAACTTTGGGAAGGTTTATGATTCTCCAAAAGAAAGTGTGCTTAGAGCTTGGAAGGGAACATTTTACAGTTTTTTCCCCCCGCATCTTCCTTCTGCTGATAATAATCCCAATCTACAGTGAAGGGAAGAGTAAAAAAAAAAGAACACTCCCCTCCCCAGTTTTCAATTTATTTTTTATTTCAGTTGGAAAATCCCCATTGAATGAGTTAAAAAAAATTAAATGTATCCTGGGAACATGCCGTTCAGGATTTTGGAATGGGAACTTCAAACGAAGTTGGTAAAGGAGTCAAATGCGTAAGTGGAAACTCTGAGGAAACTGGCAGTGAGAGACTGGAAATCAGGCAGTCATTTACGTTTACTCCACCTAGAGCGAGTACAAAGAAGGGAGCTGGCACGGCCCTGACTCAGAATTCTCCTCTCAGGAACTGAGGGAGAGAGATTCCCAGCATCTGTTTCCTCAACTATCACCCAGAGGATACTGGTGTAAATCACAGGGAATAAAAATAGCCTTAGAAGTCTAGTTCCAAACAAATGAGACATGGTGGATATTTGATAGCGGTGTAGAATCTCTTCTCCCCAAATTCCTCCTTAGTTAATTAACAAATACATTTTTATTTTACATTAATGAGTTATATTGCTTAAGTTGTCCATCAAAATGTTGAGCAAAATCTTGATATTTTTATTGATCTGAATTGAAATATAACCTAAATGACATTTGCTATTAAAATCTGAACCATGTAGTTATACAGAGGTTAGTCTATCACCAGTAATCACAGATGTTAAAGCTTTGCCTCAGATACAAAAAAATATGTGTTTCTGAAATTTTGAAAAATGCTGTGAGCATCTTACCATAATGTCAATTGCTAGTAGACTGATAATATCACTCTACATTTTGGTCGCAGGAAATTTTATGGCTAGACTCTTACAGTTTAACGCAACTTAAGATCCTTTAAGGCTGTATTTCACACAAAAGGAAGTATTTCTTAGGTCTGGCTAGACTTGTAGTTTGATATTAACTTATAGCTTCAGGTTTTCAACAAAACAGCAGCTTTAATAGATGAGATTAGCAAGTGGTGAAAAGTTCAAAGCATTTAATGGAATTGATCTACTAAATTAGCATTGACAATTTTTAGTGGCTATCTTAAATATACATTATTATCATGAAAGAATTAGTCCAATTAAGCCCTTACATTTGGAAGATGCCCAGTCTGACCTTGTTATACTCAATGTGAAAAGTGAGTGGGTCTCTGGGTTTATTTAAATTTGGTGCTAAATCAATAGGTTTGGGGCCCCTATCATTGCTTTTTGGGAAGAAAAAGCAACCCCAAGACTCTTTATAGTGACAAATGGGTTATTAAAATGTTTATATATTGCAAATAAAAACAGTGGCCAAAGAACAGAAAAATATAACCTTCAATAAATAGGTCAGAAGAATCAACAAGAGTTGGATTGTTTTCTTACTATTTCCCACTACAACCATATATTACTGTGTATACTAGCAACCCACTCCAGTATTCTTGCCTGGAGAGTCCCATGGACAGAGGAGTCTGGCGGGCTATATAGTCCATAGGGTGGCAAAGAGTCAGACACAACTGACTGACTAACACTTTCACTTTCATTCTGAACACATTATTTTCATTTTGAAACTGAAATAGTTATATTTAATATAATTTTATTTAGAACATTCTGAATTAAGAGATAGCCAGCTAATTAAAAAAGAATTGAAGTTTATGTAAATATACATAAAGGAATAATCATGGTATTTTCCAGAAAGCTACATTTTATACATCCACAATGTATTTTATACATCTGCAATAGATTTTATATTCTATTGATATAGACCTCTATGACACTTTGAACATAAATATCATGAAAATAAAATTGAGTTTTGCATTTTTAGCTTAATTGTGCAAAACTTCTGATGGTGGCTGATTACTCATATTTATCTTGAAGTTGTGGGGCCCAGGCTCTGGAATGGGCTTGCTTTTGAAAGGCCAGCTCCTTAATTCACAGGGGCTCATGTGTAATCTCCATCACTGCAGCTGAGGAGTCAGCTCTTTTGTGAAAGCATTCAGCAAAATGTACTTTAGTTTTGTTATTGTTGCTGTTATTCAGGCTAGAATACTGGAGTGGGTTGCCATTCCCTTCTCCAGGGCATCTACCCAATCCAGGGATTGAACCTGGGTCTCCCACAATCCAGGCAGATTTTTTACTATCTGAGCCAGTAGGGAAGCCCCTATTATCCATTATTCATTATGAGGTTTAATGGTTCATTTCCCTAATCTGACTCATTTGAAAAGACCCTGATGCTGGGAAAGATTGAAGGCAGAAGGAGAAGGGGACAACAGAGGATGAGGTGGTTGGATGGCATCACCGACTCAATGGACATGAGTTTGAGTAAACTACTAAAGTTGGTGATGGACAGGGAGGCCTGGTGTGCTGCAGTCCATGGGGTCACAAAGAGTCAGACATGACTGAGCGACTGAACTGAGCTGAACTGGGCTTTAGAGCCAGCCATTTTGGCTTATTTCTAGTAGAAATAGACATTTCCTTTATGTAAGATATCTTTAGAATTTGAGCATTGTAACTAATATACCTCTAACTCCCTCTTCCAGAAAACGAATAATTTGGTTCTATAAACTGAATAATCCCATTCTCATTTATCAACATCCTCCCCCTACCCAGCATTCTAAATTCTCTTCTGAATGGTCAGAAAATTATTCATATCCATCTTAAAATACAGAGCTCCAGGGAGCTTAGTGTTTTAGAGGGGGTACCCTAAGGAAGATGGGATGATGATCTTATTCATTCTTAAGGATATATTAATAGACTCCTCTTGCCAGAATCTGCTAGGTACAGGGAATATAGCAAGGAAAAAATGAACCTGAGGGAGAGAAAGATGTGCCAACAAATTATGGCAATCTGTTTGCTACTGTATGTGCTACTACTAATACGAGTGTGTGCAACGTGCATTTGTATGTCAGAGTCCTAACTCCATATCTGTTGTCAGAACAGGATTTTAAGCTGCCATTACAGCATCTATTGGTAGCCTGATTTCAATCTAAATACTTTATTTCCCACAACCCAGGTATAGGTGGAGCACATTTTTCATATGAAGTCACATGCTGAAGTTTGCTTCTGGATATTTGTGCAGTTTCATCTTCAATTGTTATCTTACCTTCTGAACACCCTTTCCACACGTCTGTTGTTATCTTACCTTCTGAACACCCTTTCCACACGTCTGTTGTTCGGTATGATGTTACAAAACATTGTTTGTGATCTTCTACGTTTGAATGTTTTTATTATTGCTCCCTAGGCATGCTATAGTTAGCTAATGGACAGTTGTGTGTTTCTAGTCATATTTTCCCAGTGTGATCTTGTAGGACAGATCAAAAGCCTTCCTGAAATCAAGCTAGATTTCACCAGTTTTTTTCCTGTGACCTACAGTAAGATGACTGTATATTACCAGGTAAAGAAAAGTTCTTTGCAAAGTCATTTTGGTTATTCAGGGTTGGATAATTGCAAACACCCTCACTAATTCCGGTTATTTTGGTCCTTTTTTCAGTCTGTATGCATCTACTCAGTTGTCTGATCATTACAACCAAAGTAGAGACAATTATTTTGACATTCTCTGTGTTGACAGATGGGAAAAATCAGAGCAAGGGTATCTGAAAAGTGGATAAGGCTTCTTCATCCTGGTCACAATTTATGACGTGTCTATATTAGTGCCCTCATAGTCCCATAATAATCGTGACACGATGCCAGCTTTTATTTGATCACTATGGGAAAGTTTTCTGCATTTATTGGTTTGTAATACATCATTTAGGTTTATTGTGGTAAAAAAGGACACTAGATAACAAATGAATAAAACAACAGACCACCTGTAATTCTCCTATCTAAAGATTAGGGTTGTTAACATTTTGGTATATACTTTTCTGACATGTGTGTGTAGGCCTGTGTGTATAAGATGTGTACATTAAACATACATACTATTTTGGAGCCTCCTTTTTTCACTTAAACTATATAGAGTTCATTATTATAAGGTGATGCACATCATATAACCATAGAAATTCAACTTTTCAATATCACACCTCAATTGTTGGCTTTTAAAAAATGCTTCCATAATTCCCTGAGTAAAAAGAAACCTCGCCTTCATCATACCTTCCTTGTGGCATTCTCTCTTTTTAAATTTAAGGAGAATCCTTATAGGAGAGGGAAACGGCAACCCACTCCAGTATTGTTGCCTGGAGAATCCCAGGGATGGAGGGACCTGGTGGGCTGCCATCTATGGGGTCACGCAGAGTCGGACACGACTGAAGCAACTTAGCAGCAGCAGCAGCAGAATACTTACAGCAACTGTGGTCTCTGGGAAAAGGATCTGTTCATGATTTATTCTTATGTTCCTTAACTTTTAGCTGCATATTAAATATTTATTGAATACATGAATAAGTGAATTTTAGCAACGGGAATTGAAATTCTGAAACTTTATGTTTTGATCTAGCGAGTTCTTCCTCTAATTTTAGTTGGCGATTCAGTTTACTCAGGGAGAGAAAGAAAATAAAGTAATTTCTCACTTAGCTAGTATGAAGTATGCTATAGAAGGCAAGGTACCACATGGCTGAAAACAATTTCTTCATATTACCTGTTTGGATGAAGCTCTTTCTATATACTACAATGCTTTATTACTTTTTTTTTTTTTTAGCAAGTGAAACATGAGAGTAAATGTTTAGAAAATACAAAAGAAAAAAGAAAAAAACAACCAAGCTGTACTATTACTACTGAGAAGTAAACATATTATTATTTCAATGTATGCCCTTCCAATCTTTCTTTTCTATGTATATAAAATTTTATTTTCACTTAATTTTTCTTAAAATGGGATCTTAATTGTTTACTACTTATAACTTCTTTTTCTCACTAATATAAACATCTTTACATGACAAATGTATGCCTAATAACCAATATGGTGAAATACCAGAATGTATTTACTCTTTCACCCCCTAATTGGGTATTTAAATTGTTATATACTTTATACATTATACATTAGAAACAACATTGTAACAAATAACATGGTTCATACACTTTGGGCACTTGTCAAAGAAAGATTTTAAAAATTCTCTTTTTAAACTACCGAAGTTTAAGTAAGCTTATAGTCCTCTTTCCTATCACCTCAAAATAAAAATAAAATATAGCTTATTTAACTTTTATCAGTGTATGAGCTAGACTGAGATTTAAAAAATTTCTTATTGAATCAGGGCAAACTACCCTAATCTGTGGTAATAGAATTACTAGTTCTTTTGTGGCATGCAAAGTAGCCTTCTTTCTCAATCATGTGAGAATCTAAATGTTCGTATTTCCTGGAAGAAGTTGATACTTAGCTAAATCTTTCTGTAATTTCATAAAACTATACGTTTGTGGGAGATTGATTTCTGTGATCAGCTATGTTCCCCAGTTTCCAAGTGAGTAGGGACGGCAGGAATCACTCTTCTCATTCGTTGGTGAGAATAACAACTAATGGGAACAGCAGTCACCGTAGCTGGCTTTGAAAATGAGGACAGTATTACAGCACTGCTTTCAGTTAGAAAACATGACGCAAGTTGCCTCCATACTTGTGAGAGTCTTTTGTTAATATTATTTTGTATTGGGGTATAGCCCATTAACAATGTTGTGATAGTTTCAGGTGAACATGAAGGGACTGGGCCATACATATACATGTATCCATTCTCCTTCAACCCCCCGCCCCCATCCAAGCTGCCACATAAAGTCTTTCCTTATTCTTGATAAAAGCACTTACATTTGCCTCTGCTGTTGCTTTAACGCTAAGCAATGTTTATAGGTGGAGAAGGAAATGGCAACTCACTCCAGTGTTCTCACCTGGAGAATCCCAGGGACGGCGGAGCCTGGTGGGCTGCTGTCTATGGGGTCACACAGAGTCGGACACAACTGAAGTGACTTAGCAATAGCAAAAATGCTTATAGATAAGCTCTTGTTTATACTAGATCAAAACATTTGCATGAAGAAGAATGGCATAGTAAGGTCACTGGGTGTGGAGTAGGAAGATTAGGAATTCTAGCATTTTTTGTGTTGTCATACTGGCTAAGTCATATAATCTTCTTGGCCTTTACAACTTAATCAATATTATAAAAATTAATATTTACCAAGTCTTTACTAAATTGTAGGTTCTTAATGTTCCTCCCAAATCCCAAATGAATACTTATTTTATTTAATCCTCAGGAAACAAATGAGGTAAGTACCATTATAACCCTATTTTAGAGATGAGAATACCGAACTTCAAGAGCTGGTTTACTTAACTTAATAGAAAGAAGGTGATGGAGTCAGGATTTGAACTCTGACCATCAGATTCCAGAGTATGAACTCTTAAAGACAACACTGGGCTGCCCGAGTCTTTTTTAAAATATAAGGGTAGAACCTTCTCAGTCCCTTCTCTCTGTACCTCAGATGAAGCTCTAACTTCAAGTAAAAAGCACTGGATTTTAGATGGTTTATATACATCCCCAAGTATCACCATAATCTGCCTTTTGAAATTTTTTAATCCAGATGCTTTACCTTCTGTGTTCCCAGCCTCTGTGTTTTGACAGTAGTCAGGTCGAGGTGAAGAAATCAGAAACTACACTGAGATGTAGTTTCTGATGTCCACTTTAAATTGTTATAAATATCTTGAAAAAAGTTATACCTATTACTAGGTAAAAGGTTTGAAAATCAGAATTGTGGCATTTATCCATTTTGAAGGCATCTACCATGCTAGATTTTAAAAGAACTTTAGCCATTTGATTTAGTATAGAGGAAACACTGAAGCAACATTATACATTTTGGGAATGGGTAAGAAAAGAAAAAGTTGCTGCTGTTTTTGTTTAAAATAAATCACTGTTAATTGGAGATTTGTGGGGTTGTACAGTTGGGAACTAGAGAATCATTATTTTTATTTTAAATAAATCAATGTTATTAACTGAGATCTGGTCCTATTCAAAAGCTGAGGGAAATAGGTGATTATTATTTAGTGTTGTCAAGTAACACCAAATAATATTAATTTTGATTAGTAAATTTTCCCCAAATTACCTGCCAAGAGGAAGTGACCCAGGTTGTGATGTCTTAAGTTAAAAAAGTTGGAAATTGACAGAATTTCATCATGGTTTTAGTTACTTAGTAAAATCACCCTGTTAGCAGAAATAAATCTACAAACACATCCTGAGTTTTCACACAGCGATTTGGAACGTTAAAGTGGGGTCTGGTTATTCAGGACTTATATTCTCTAGAAGTTGAGCTATTGTGTAGTTATTGGGGTTGTCTGTCCCAGAATACCACAAAAGAATGATCTGCAAAGCAGATGCCAGAGAGGAAAGAGGTAGGAGGTAAGATGGGAAGAAAAGAAGCATGGTTAGCCAATTCAGTCTGAAGAAAAAGGTGAAAGACATCTCAGCCTTACATGGAAGCGGGGAGGTAAACTTGACTCTTACCAAAAGGCACTGTGGACTCTTTGGGGACCCACAGCTCAGACAAAGCCTCTGCTTTATAGACCTCATTGGGAAGATGTTCATGTAGTAAGGGTATGGGATTCGAACTCATCTGCCTTGGAAGGAGGCTACATGAACCCTGTCTGTGACTGTGAACTGCTGGTCCCAGAGAGTCAGCATGTAGGAAGATGAATTGTGCTGCCCGAGAAGAAGCACAGATGGGCGGTGGTTGGCTGCGTTCTGATGCCAGTGCTGTGGCTCACTGGCTGTGTTGTCTGGGCAAGTCTCTTACCTAGTCTGTGCTCGATTTCCTCTTAAATATAACAAGGAGTTTGATATTATTGGATCCTGGAACAATGATTTCTGTGGTCCTTCCCAAATCTGGAGTGTCTTGGTCTCACTCCAGGTAGCCTGGGTCCCTAGGACTGGGAGTTTTCCTTGCTCTGGGTGACTATAGCCATAGAGGTTAAGGGAAAAACTTTGTCCTGAGGCTTTTGCTTTAAGTCAGTGTGTTGCTCAAGGGTGGGGATAGGAGGTGGGAGGGTAGTTGTTGACATTAATGCTGAGGTTTTTTTTTTAATTCATTTTGATATGTTGGTACATTTTATTCTTTCTTAAATTCTTAAACTGGTCTTGTGTTTGTACAACAGCACATATTCCTGTGACCCTATTTATATTTTGGAATTTTAGTAGAAAGAAATGCTATCAGTTAATATTTGGGTTGATAAGGCATTCTGATAAAAAGGAGTTACTTTTGTTCCCTAATATGATTCTAGAGTTATCAAGAAACAAAGTTATGCTAATATAGTCATCAAGAAACTATCTACAAGTAAAATTCTTAATATTTGGTTTTAAAAAATATGATTCTTACCTATTTACCTTATTCTACTTATTCTCCATTGGAATTAAAATATTTATTTTAATATTCATAAGCCTCAGAAAATAGTATTCTTTCTATAACAAAATGATAAATTATTTAAAACATTTAAATTTTATTTAAATTTGCTTAAACTATTAAAATCCAAACCACAGTAGTATAATATCTAACAATTCTATTGAAATGCTTTCTTATTTGAGAAATTTGGAATACAAATTTCTCAAATAAGCAAGTGTCTGGAAAGCAAATATTTCTTTACTACCTGTGTACAAATGGTTAGGTTAATCATTTGTTTTTTACACTGGTGTGGATCCAAAAATTCTTTTATGGAAAATTCTGGCTCAGCCTGTAGATTCTCCTTGATCCAACTTTGCATTAGAGAACTGGCCAGAATCTGGTTCACACTCCTCAATCTTCTCCAAAGATATCAGTTTTTACCATCAGCTTGTTTGGTTATTGACGCCTGCAAATTCACTTCAACCATCAAACAGGAATATTTGTGTTGCAGGTCACTACTTAGCAGTACCTATTGTTTCACTCTTGTCTACTCTTATCAGTTTAAAGTGGGGGTTGGCAAAGGTTTTCGATAAAAGGCCAGATAGAAAGTATTTTCACTATGCCAGTCAAATGGTCTCTTTTGCAACTATTTAATTCTGCTGTTATATAGTACAGAAGCAATCATCAATAATATATAAGCAAATGGTTGTGCCAGTGTTCTAATAAGGGTTTCCCCAATGGTTCAGACAGTAAAGAATCCACCTGCGATGCAGGAGACCTGGGTTCAATCCCTGGGTCGGGGAGATCCTCTGGAGGAGGAAAATGGCAAACCACTCCAGTATTCTTGCCTGGAAAATCCCATGGACAGAGGAGCTTGGTGGGTTACAATCCAAGGAGTGGCAAACAGTTGGACACAACTGAGTGATGAAGCATGTAAGCAGGTATGTTCCAATAAAACCTTATTTATAGAGACTGAAATTTGAATTTCATAGAATCTTCATGTGTTGTAAAATAGTATTCCTCTTTTGATTTTTTCAAACCACTAAAATATGGAGCTTAGTGGGCCATGTGAAAACAGGTGGTGAAGTAGGCTTCACCTGCCGGCTGTAACTTGCTGAAATTTGATTTAGAAAATCGAAATTGTGAAGAAATGTTTGAAAGACATGACTGATCATTTGTGGTTGAAAGTGTTCTAAGTTCTAGGCAGTGGAATGTGAACAGAAATGATGTATTGTTACTTCTGGGCTTGGCCCATAAAAAACTCTTATACGTGATTCTCTATGCTTTGTACTGTGGGTTGAATATGGCAGGGTCTCAAGATGGTTCTCAATTTGGATTTACATGATTTAGGAATAAACTTATATTCTCAAAGTTTCCAAATACAGCGTAAAGCCATTGAGGTTGTCACGGTTTCTATATCAACATTTAGTGTTATCTTAACTAATATGTCATTAATTCTTCCAGATGTTTTTTGATTCTTTTACTAATTCGGACTCCAGAGACTATGTGCTTAGATTGACTTCTTTTGGGTGCTTCTCTCTTCTTCATTTTCTCCTCACATTTAACTGGATGATGATAGATTGGGTTACTTTTCATGTTTTAACTGATGCTAGTTTGCCGGCCATTAGCTTTCATTGAGAGCTATGACAAGAAACCAGATGCATGCCTTTTACCACAGAGATACTGGTGAGGGAACATCCCCAATATGGAGCCCACCTGAGAAATTCCTTTGGAACTCAGGGTCAGGAAAAGCTTATCTTTCCCTGAGGACCTTGTCCGTTTTCTTATCAACAAAGAGAATATCATTGAATGTGCCTGATTGTATTCCCTTTTCCCTTTTTCCTCTGGTTGCCAAGAAGCTCAGAGCCGCATTTTTGGCTCAACATTAATAGCTTTATGGGACCCTATGGCCTACACATCTGCATTCTTAGTTTCCTCCTGGTCTTGACCTTCTATTCTGCTCTGTGTTTTCCTTGTTCCTGATATTTTGGTTATTTATATTTTTCAATTTTATTGCTTGTTTTCTTATAAGCTTCCTCAGATCCTTTGTGAAACAAGGTGGTGTAAATAAAAAAAATGGCTTCAGCTTAATAATAGGATACACCAAAATGTTCCTCAATCACCAATTTAGTGGTCTGGGAATTAGAACTACAAATTTATTTTTCAGGCTCCCTGCTTAGCCATTGTTTCTCATGGTTTGATGAAGGGATGGTTTTGCAATTACGAAAGCTGAAGGCCTTCACATTTCTCCATTCTATCTTAAAGGAAAGAGAACTTTATTTTATTTAGAGTTATTATTATTTGCTATAGAAAATGTAGAAAAATGATAGGTACTTTGATCGACAGATGATAGACTGGGAAAGGATATGTGCAATGTTTGAAAACAATAAATAATTAACATAAAGAATTATAATTTGCAGACTTACTGCAAATTAACATGAAAAAGTCAAGAAACCCAACAGAGAAATGGTGAAAAGATATGAATAGGTTATTTTTGCAAGGGTAAGCTGGAAAATATAATGAGTATAATATGAACAGATGCTGAAACTTAACAAGAATCAGAGAACAGCCAATCTGAATAGATTATCACCTGGCAAAAATTAAAAGCTGGACAATAACAAGTATCAGCAGTGGGAACCCACATGTACTATTAATGGTATTCTGGACAGTGTAACCATTCTGGAGAGCAAGCTGTCAGTGTTTAGTTAAAGTATGTAAATGTCTTATGATGCCTCCTATGTATATATTTTAGATAAAGTATTCATATGTCCAGTAGGGCATACACACAAAAAAGTTCATCACAGTCTTATTTGTGGTAGCAGGATGTTTGAGGTCTCATATGTGTCCATCACAGAGGAAGAGAGTGAATAAAATGTGGTAGTTACATATTTTGCAGTAGTTAGAAGATGAAAGGGGCTTCCCAGATGGCACTAGTGATCAAGAACCTGCCTGCCAGTGCTGGAGACATAATGCTGGGTTCGATCCCTGAATTGGGAAGATGCCCTGGAGGAGGGCATGGCAACCCACTCTGGTATTCTTGTGTGGAGAATCCCATGGACAGAGGAGCCTGGTGGTCTACAGTCCATAGGGTTGCACAGAGTTGGACCTGACTGATGTGACTTAACACAGCACAGACGATCTAAATATAGATTTACAGTAATATCCTATGATTTAAAAAATAGTGTTCAGTGATAACTGTATAAGGGTGTAACATCTTTAGCATTGTACTATTTATATAGATTTAAAATAGTCACAAAGAAAATAACACAACATAATTTAAAGGGATTCAAGACAAGACAAATCAAGTTAATGTATCAAACCCGTTTGAATGCATAAGTGGGGAAAGAGTAGGAGAAACAGATAATCATCTACCCATGAACTCAACTAATAGTACTGCAGTTAAAAACAGAAGTATGTGTCTTCCTGGTAGGAAGTCAGCCCTGCAGTGTTGCCTTTCTATATCCTAAGATATCCAAGTCTTATATGAAAATTCCCTGAGGGGAGCAGCACAGTCTATAAGAGTGCATTCAGACTCAACTTGATTCCCATCCTGCTACTGAAGGGCATCCCCTGAATCTTCTGTTTAGGGAAGAGGGGTTTGTATTCTTTCTTTTTCAGAACCTTGGCCCTGGGAAAGTCTCTCTCAGGTCTGATCAGGATCAAGGACTAGCCCTGGGTCCAAAACATCAGATGTGGGTGAACAAGCAGAAAGGAACTGAGGTTCTCGGACTGGGTCACTAGACGGTGCCTGATCCAAGGGGAGCTGCAGCTGGGGATGAGATGAAGCAGAGAGAGGTGCTAAGCAGGGGACGATACAGGCTAGAGTCTAAGCAGCTTGGTCACAATTTGCGGAGAGGGGTGTGAAGGGCTGGTGCAGGCGGGGAGAACAGTGAAGGCTGGAAAACCTGACAGGGCTTTCTGCAACCCTTTGCTCAAGTCACAGATGGGCTTTTTACTGACCCAATTTCTTTTCCTAGTGAGCCCAGTCATCACAAAGACCTTGTCAGAATTTAATGATCTCTTTAAGCTGGTGGGACTCAATCTTATTAGAATTATCTGGGAAGCTTAAAAAAAAAAAAGGTAGAATGCCTGGGTTCTAAGACCTAAGACCAATAGAATGAGTCTCTAGGGGGTTGAACTGGTTTGTGGTAGGTGGGGGTGGGCCCAGGCATATGTGATTTCTTTAAAAGTTCACCTGTGATTCTGATGCATAATGACAGGTTAGAACCAGTTCTATAAAGCACTTTTACTCCAAGAAAATAGGATCATTCCCATCTTTTGAAATTATTTGAAATTAGAGAATTTTGCAACTAGACGGTACTCTGGGGTAGTGTGTGTGAATCGCCTGGGGGTCTTGTTACAAAGCAGATCTTAGCTGAGGTGGCTGGGAGTGGAGCCTAAGCTGTGGCGTTTCCCACAGGCACCCATGTGATGTGGGGGCTGCTGGTCCGAGGTGCACAGCAGAGCTTTAGATCTGACAGCAGTGGAATGGAGGGAGAGCTCGCTCTGTGCCAGGCCCCGGGCTTAGTGCTTCACAGGCCCTGAGTGTTCACGAGCCTGTGAGAGAAGTGCTGTCTGTATTTCCATTTCACAGATGAGAAAACTGAGGCCTAAGTCAGTTAGTTGCCCAGGATCTGTAATGCTGGTAAGTAGCAGAGCCAGAATTTGAATCTAGGCTGACTGATTCCCACGTTTATAAGCTTAACCACAACATAATACAACTTCAGTGAGAGGATAGGGCATCAGGGACTTGTCTTGAAGCTGTGTTTGTATAACAGGTACATTGTTTTTACAAGGTTGTGTATTTATTTGAGATGGTGTTGGAAGAGCGGGATACAAATGGAGATTATAGACAGGCTAGAGAAGGTATGAACAAACGTGTAAATACATCTGTCTATTCATTCTCCACTCAGTTAGTAATTGTCTACTCTTAGATAATGTGATACACAGTGGAGAAAAAGAATGAGTCAAATGAGCCGTTCCTCCCAGGATTTCACTTTGTTATATCTGAGCACTAACAGGACAATGTATAGAGGTTCATTCAGTAGAGGTTCGTTCCAGTAAGCGCTGGATGGAAGACATATCAGGGAAAGATTCACATGGAAGCAAGCTACATACACAGAATACAGAATAATGGTGTCAGAGGGCAGAGATAACATTTTAAACGGTACTGAAAGGACAGCTCTGGGCAATGGGTGTGTAATGTGTTTGTGTAGGAGGAGATCCACGATACATCATCATGGAGTTTTACTGGAGACCCACTTTCAGAAAAAGCTCTAAAAGGAATTTCTAATGGTGTCTAACTGACAAACAGATGGAAAAATCTGGTTTTGTATCTCTAAGTAATACTAACCGTTGGCTATGCCAACAGAGAAAGACTGTTGGTTATGGTTTGGTGTTAGTTGTGCTTGCAATAAGAATAACCCCAAATTCCAGTTACTAAAACAAGAAAGATTTATTTATTGCTCACCCTTCATGTCAAGTGTAGATTGAGGTCAGTGGGTGGGGAATTCTGCTCCTTGTAGTCGTCTCCTATTGAGATGGCGATTTCACCATCTTGAAATGTGACTTGCCAGTACAATACTTGAGGGCTTATTAAAGCAAGGGAGGAGAAGCGTGGAGTCAAGGACTGCCGAATAATGCTTTTGCCAGGAAGTTATGTACTTACTTCTGCCCTCGTTTCATTGGTCAGACATAATTTCAGAACCATGTTAAGTTCAAGGGGTTGAGAGAGTTACCATCTTCTTGAAGCAGAGGACATACTAATGTTTGCTAAAGCAGTCTCTTCAGCTCTACCTGTGTGACTTGGAAGTAAAAGGGTTGTGCTTTTCATGCATAAAGAAAACATAACTTCATTACTCTTAGTCATTACTGTTAAAAAGATTTTAATATATGTAAGATTGTTATCAATCAGCTTTTTATTTAAAGTAATAAAAGTTCAGTTCAGTCACTCAGTCAGGTCTGACTCTGTGACCCCATGGATTGCAGCATGCCAGGCTTCCCTGTCCATTACCAACTTCTGGAGCTTGCTCAAATACATTTCCACTGAGTCAGTGATAACCATCCAACCGTCTCATCCTCTGTCATTCTCTTCTCCTCCTGACTTAAATCTTTCCCCACATCAGGGTCTTTTCCAATGAGTCAGGTCTTTGCATCAAGTGGCAGAAGTATTGAAGTTTCAGCTTCAGCATCAGCCCTTCCAATGAATATTCAGGACTGATTTCCTTTAGGATTGACTGGTTTGATCTCCTTGCAGTCCAAGGAACCTTTAAGAGTCTTCTCCAACACCACAGTTCAAAAGCTCTTCTTTTGACAGACGTTCTTTGAAATCAGTTCTTCGGTGCTCAGCTTTCTTTTTTTTTTTTCCCATTTATTTTTATTAGTTGGAGGCTAATTACTTTACATCATTACAGTAGTTTTTGTTATACATTGAAATGAATTAGCCATGGATTTACATGTATTCCCCATCCCAGTCCCCCCTCCCACCTCCCTCTCCACCCGATCCCTCTGGGTCTTCCCAGTGCACCAGGCCCGAGCACTTGTCTCATGTACTCAACCTGGGCTGGTGATCTGTTTCACAGTCCAACTCTCCCATCCATACATGACTACTGGAAAAACCATAGCCTTGACTAGATGGATCTTTGTTGGCAAAGTAATGTCTCTACTTTTTAATATGCTGTCTAGGTTGGTCATAGGTTTTCTTCCAAGGAGCGAGCGTCTTTTAATTTCATGGCTATACTCACCATCTGCAGTGATTTTGGAGCCTCAGACAATAAAGTCTGTCACGGTTTCCCTTGTTTCCCCACCTATTTGCTGTGAAGTGTTGGGATAAGATGCCATGATCTTAGTGTTTTGAATGTTGAGTTTTAAGCTAGCTTTTTCTCTCTCCTCTTTCACTTTCATCAAGAGGCTTTTTAGTTCCTGTTCACTTTCTACCATAGGGTGGTGTCATCTGCATATCTGAGGTTATTGATATTTCTCCCAGCAATTGACTGGTTCCAAATTGGGAAAGAAGTACGTCAAGGCTGTATATTGTCACCCTGCTTATTTAACTTCTATGCAGAGTGCATCATGCGAAATGCCGTGCTGTATGAAGCACAAGCTGGAATCAAGATTTCTGGGAGAAAACTAGTTAAAAAGATCTTCATTAATATTAAAACTATTGCTTTTAGTAGTTTCACTTTAAAATTAAACTATCAAGCCTATTACTTGAGGCAGCATCAGTATGAGTACCAAACACCAACCAGTATGATGACTGTATGACAAAAACAAAGAAAACTGAATAATTGTGCCACTGCTGAGCATTAGGGATTATAAGAGCAACTTCTGCCTGGAAGCTGCCCCAGTGAGATGGTTTACCGTGTGGCACAGCAATACAAATGCAGGCACAGCTCCACATTTTGAAAACAAGATGTATTTGCTTTTTTTTTTTTAATTGCCTTCAAAATCTCTCACATACTACTACCCCCTTTCTCCTCTGTGCTCAGGAAACATGGGAAAAATTTGAGGAGCAGAAAGGATAGAACCTATGGGGGAAGAAAAAGGAGGTGGGTCTGTAGGACTGAAAATATGCTTAAAGAAACAGGGGACTGCCCTATTTCTTCCTTCTCTCCTGGGTTGACACTTCAAGTGGTACAGGAACCCTTATTTCCTTCTTAGCTATGTCCTCTGGAGACTAATACTGTGCAATAGACCTTTCTGTGTCTACTGTTGACTATGGTGGCCACTAGGCACAGGTGACTCTTGAGCACTTGGGATGTAGGTAGTGCTGAGGAATAGAATTTGCAACTTTGCTGCATATAATAAACAAATAGCCATGTGAACCTAGGTGATAGGGGAGAGGGAGGTTATTTTTACTTTTGCTTTCCTGGTGTAAGTTTATCTGCACATCATGACTATTTTCTCTTTCACACAGGGAGTTGTTGAAGATGCATTGGGCCAGTTTGAGGGAGGGGTCAGCAGTGTGTGGACCTAGCAGAGATGTGAGTCTGCTGCAGTGGCCTCCTTCCTTAGCCCGTGCAGCCTAGGTTCTCATCATTAACAGTGGGGTCTAGAGGATCAGATAGTGCCCAGAGACTTTGCAGACATAAAAGTGAGGACTATCACATGGATCTTAGACCTGATCCCTTTTAAGGGAAGGCTAGGACTTCGTTTATGGGAAAAAGGAAAGAGGCAAGTGAACCTAGTGTGGTAACCTTTTAATGTAGCACTACATCTATTTCCTTGTAAATATATTTGGTTGTAAAATCTTTACTGTGCTCAAAATTGTTAATTAAAAATGCAACAAACTTTAGTTTGCACATTTGTAGGCTTTCTTTCTACAAATCATTCTTTTGTAAGAAATGATTTGTTTGATGGTATTTGTTTAATGAAAGACATGAGTAGTTATTGGGAGGAAGCTAAAATATCATCAATATTACTAATATCATCAGTGACTCCTATGTTCTGGCAATATGCTAATAATGAATGGCACTTCACAACACTCCTTATTTTTCAAAAAAATGAATTCTTAACTGTAAAATCCCCATGACTGCATGTCCTGGAAGCCAATATACTCTTCTACTTTTGTCTTCTGTTCATTTCAGAAAGTATTTACTTTTATTACACCATAGTTTTAGTGCTCATAATAAACAATTTAATGAACCAAAGTGCTTCAGACTTCACATAGCCTGATTAGCCTCCCCTAGACCTTGAGCGGAGACTAATCAGAGTGCCTTGATGAGATGCTTGGATTTTATTCTTGGGACTTAACATGAAGGCAAGAGAAGAGAGGTAGGAAAGCAAGTGTGATTCCAAGATAATTTGATTAAAAAAAGATAGAAATTCTTACTTTTTGAATTAAGGCTGTAATTCACCCTAAACAAACAACACAAAGGAAGTTCTTTTCAAATCATAATACCCAATGACACTGATTTTTTCCCCCACCAGAGCGTACATATAAACAGGAAAAAAAATCTTTTTAGTGGAAGGTTAATTGTTGACACACCATATTTACACTCAAGTGCAAGACCATTTCTAGTTCCACCCCTCAAAACATTCCAGAGCCTATCTGGACATTGGCCCAGCATAAGATTCTGGTATGCTAATTATTTCTCCAGATCATACTCATGGTTCTGATGCCATGAGGCAAGTATTAAAGATTTAGTTTTTGAGTTCAGAATAACTGGGTAATTGGCATCATCCTGTGACAAGTTTCCCTTTTTCCTGAGGCCTTTTGACTGATGTCCCTTTTGTTATTGTTGGAGTGGCTCAAACCCCATAGAGTTATGACGCAGAACTTGATCTTTGGTAGAGATGCCTTACACATTTATTCCCTCCAGGAAACCAAAGGGCAATAAAGCCACATTCCAGATTGACAACCTGGCCTTTTGCACCATGACCTAACCTGTTCCAGGTGAAAAATAATTTCATAATAAAATTTCCATTTGGATCCTTGCTGTGATTCTTAGTCCTAGCTTCACATTAAAATCACCTGGAGGACTTAAAAAGTCCACCATCTAAGCCCCACTTGAAGCTTGTTACAGGTCCATAACATACCTACTGATTTTAGACTCCCCATGGGAGGGCTTTGAGTGTCTGTATTTTAAACAAGACTCCCAGATGATGAGGGGAATCTGGCCAGCTTGTTTTAGGGCATTGGTTTTCAGAAAGAGCATTTTGACATGAATTTAGTGACTCTAAGGACATATCTAATGTTGATGTCTTTTTTTGTTTGTTTGTTTTGGCTTCTACTTATTCATGTATGAATGCTATCAAAGAGGAGATATTTAACGGAAGAGAGGGTTTAACATTTTCTTTTTTTTTCGGGGTGGAAGAATATATTTGCAAAATACACATTGAATAAAGAATTATTATCTAAATTACACAAGGATTCCCTTAAAATGTAACAACACAACAAAACAAAATAAAAGATAGGCCAAAGATCTTAACAAACACCTCCTCAAAGACATACGGATGGCAAATAAGCATATGAAAATAAGCCCCATATCATATTTCATCAGAGAAATGAAAATTATTATTTTTTAACATCTTAAAACAACATTTTTAAAAGCCAAAATTAATACAAAAATAAATCCATGGTGAAGAAAAATATCAACACTTTAAATAAACCACAGGATCCCACAGGGACAGGTTGGGGTGAAGTACAGGGACAGATCCTGCTTTTCTAAAAAAATTTATTTATTTTAATTGGAGGCTAATTACTTTACAATATTATAGTGGTTTTTGCCATACATTGACATGAATCAGCCATGGGTTTACATGTGTTCCCCATCCTGATCCCCCCTCCCAACCCCTCCCCATCCCATCCCTCTGGGTCTTCCCAGTGCACTAGCCCTGATCACCCTGTCTCATGCATCCAACCTGCACTGGTGATCTGTTTCACACTTGATAATATACATGTTTCAATGCTGTTCTCTCAGAACATCCCACCCTCGCCTTCTCCCACAGAGTCCAAAAGAATGTTCTATACATCTGTGTCTCTTTTGATGTTTCACATATAGGCTTATCATTACCATCGTTCTAAATTCCATATATATGTGTTAGTGTCCTGTATTGGTGTTTTTCTTTTTTACTTACTTCACTCTGTATAATAGGCTCCAGTTTCATCAACCTCACTAGAACTGATTAGAATGTATTCTTTTTAATGGCTGAGTAATATTCCATTGTGTATATGTACCACAGCTTTCTTATCCATTCGTCTGCTGATGGACATCTAGGTTGCTTCCATGTCCTGGCTATTATAAACAGTGCTGTGATGAACATTGGGGTACACGTGTCTCTTTCAATTCTGGTTTCCTCAGTATGTGCCCAGCAGTGTGATTGCTGGGTCATATGGCAGTTCTATTTCCAGTTTTTTAAGAAATCTCCACACTGTTCTCCATAGTGGCTGTACTAGTTTGCATTCCCACCAACAGTGTAAGAGGGTTCCCTTTTCTCCACACCCTCTCAAGCATTTATTTCTTATAGACTTTTGGATAGCAACCATTCTGACTGGCGTGAGATGGTGCCTCATTGTGGTTTTGATTTTCATTTCTCTGATAATGAGTGATGTTGAGCATCTTTTCATGTGTTTGTTAGCCCTCTGTATGTCTTCTTTGGAGAAATGTCTGTTTAGTTCTTTGGCCCATTTTTTGATTGGATCGTTTGTTTTTCTGGAATTGAGCTGCAGGAGTTGCTTGTATATTTTTGAGATTAATTCTTTGTCAGGTGCTTTGTCTGCTATTATTTTCTCCCATTCTGAAGGCTGTCTTTTCACCTTGCTTATAGTTTCCTTTGTTGTGCAAAAGCGTTTAAGTTTAATTATGTCCCATTTGTTTATTTTTGCTTTTATTTCCATTATTCTGGGAGGTGGGTCATAGAGGATCCTGCTGTGATTTATGCCAGAGAGTGTTTTGCCTATGTTTTCCTCTAGGAGTTTTATAGTTTCTGGTCTTATGTTTAGATATTTAATCCATTTTGAGTGTATTTTTGTGTATGGTGGTAAATGTTCTAGTTTCATTCTTTTACAAGTGGTTGACCAGTTTTCCCAGCACCACTTGTTAAAGAGATTGTCTTTTCTCCATTGTATATTCTTGCCTCCTTTGTCAAAGATAAGGTGTCCATAGGTGCGTGGATTTATCTCTGGGCTTTCTATTTTGTTCCATTGATCTATATTTCTGTCTTTGTGCCAGTACCTTTTGCCAGTACTGTCTTGATGATTGTAGCTTTGTAGTATAGCCTGAAGTCAGGCAGGTTGATTCCTCCAGTTCCATTCTTCTTTCTCAAGATTACTTTGGCTATTCGAGGTTTTTTGTATTTGCATACAAATTGTTAAATTATTTGTTCTAGTTCTCTGAAAAATACCTTTGGTAGCTTGATAGGGATTGCATTGAATCTATAGACTGCTTTGGGTAATATACTCATTTTCACTATATTGATTCTTCTGATCCATGAACACAGTATATTTCTCCATCTATTTGTATCCTCTTTGATTTCTTTCACTAGTGTTTTATAATTTTCTATATATAGGTCTTTTGTTTCTTTAGGTAGATATATTCCTAAGTATTTTATTCTTTTCCTTGCAATGGTGAATGGAATTGTTTCCTTAATTTCTCTTTCTGTTTTCTCATTGTTAGTGTTTCAGAATGCAAGGGATTTCTCTTTGTTAATTTTATATCCTGCAACTTTACTTTATTCATTGATTAGCTCTAGTAATTTTCTGGTGGAGTCTTTAGGGTTTTCTATGTAGAGGATCATGTCATCTGCAAACACTGAAAGTTTTACTTCTTTGTTACCAATCTCGATTCCTTTTATTTCTTTTTCTTCTCTGATTGCTGTGGCTAAAACTTCCAAAACTATGTTGAATAGTAGTGGTGAGAGTGGGCACCTTTGTTTTGTTCCTGACTTTAGGGGAAATGCTTTCAATTTTTCACCATTGAGGATAATGTTTGCTGTGGGTTTGTCATATATAGTTTTTATTATGTTGAGGTATGTTCCTTCTATTCTTGCTTTCTGGAGGGTTTTTATCTTGCTTTATCTGGAGGGTGTTGAATTTTGTCAGAGTCTTTCTCTGCATTTATTGAGATAATCATATGGTTTTTATCTTTCAATTTGTTAATGTGGTGTATTACATTGGTTGATTTGCAGATATTAAAGAATCCTTGCATCCCTGGGATAAAACCCACTTGGTCATAATGTATGATCTTTTTAATATGATTTTGGATTCTGTTTGCTAGAATTTTGTTAAGGATTTTTGCATCTGTGTTCATCAGTGATATTGGCCTGTAGTTTTCTTTTTTTGTGGCATCTTTGTCTGGTTTTGGTATTAGGGTGATGGTGGCCTCATAGAATGAGTTAGGAAATTGACCTTCCTCTGCAATTTTCTGGAAGAGTTTGAGTAGGATAGGTGTTAGCTCTTCTCCTAATTTTTGGTAGAATTCAGCTGTGAAGCCATCTGGTCCTGTGCTTTTGTTTGCTGGAAGTTTTCTGATTACAGTTTCGATTTCCATGCTTGTGGTGGGTCTGTTAAGATCTTCTATTTCTTCCTGGTTCAGTTTTGGAAAGTTATACTTTTCTAAGAATTTGTCCATTTCTTCCAAGTTGTCCATTTTATTGGCATATAGTTGCTGATAGTAGTCTCTTATGATCCTTTGTATTTCTGTGTTGTCTGTTGTGATTTCTCCATTTTCATTTCTAATTTTGTTGATTTCATTCTTCTCCCTTTGTTCCTTGATGAGTCTGGCTAATGGTTTGTCGATTTTATTTATCTTCTCAAAGAACCAGCTTTTAGCTTTGTTGATTTTTCCTATGGTCTCCTTTGTTTCTTTTGCATTTATTTCTGCCCTAATTTTTAAAATTTCTTTCCTTCTGTTAACCCTGAGATTCTTCATTTCTTCCTTTTCTAGTTGTTTTAGGTGTAGAGTTAGGTTTTTTTATCTGACTTTTTACTTGTTTCTTGAGTGACATTTTTATCTCCAGTCAAACCAAGTCTATGATCCTAGGGTGTGATTTTTACATATTAAAAATAAATTTTGTATTTTCATATAATAGCTTTCAGCAGCACTAGGTAGTGTGCTACAGCTCAGAGCCCAGCAGAGTGGCCTCACCCTCTGTTTTAAGAGGAGCTTAATAGTAATGGAGGATTGCCTTGGGTTCTTGTACTGTGGGCGCAATTAGTCTTTCCATCTGCAAATGCAGTGGCAAGGGAGTCATGATTTCAACCATTTCTTCCATTCAACAGATATGGTCTGAATGTCTACACTATGACAATCTCTGTGCTGGGTGCTCAGGATACCAAATAAAAGAAATTGATGTTCTTCTCCTCAAGGACATGGTAGACTTCTCAAGTGTGCACTTGAACCAACAGCACCAGCATTCCCGGGTACTTATTGGAAATGCAATTTCTTGTGCCCCACCCTAGACCTACTAAATCAGAAACTGGGAGTGGGGACCAGTATGCTGGTTGCAAAAGCCCCCTAGGTGATTCAGATAAAGTTTGATACCCACTGGCCTCTGGGAGGAGCATCAGTTTAGCAGACAACTGAGGCCGCTGTGACAGGTGCAGCCGAGATGGGGAGGGGTGGAGGCACGAGGGACGCCGCTAGGAAAAGGCGACATTTGCAGTCTCAGGATAGTTGGTACAGAGAGTGGGAGGGGTGTCCCTGGAGAGCTCAGCAGTGACCACACCAAGGCAGTGGTATTTTCCTGTGAATGCAACGTGGGACCTTTCTAACCCTACAGTTATGTCATCTGCACTCATCATCTTTGGGCCAAACTTTCAGCTGAGCGGTGCTGAGTTTGAGCTCCATTCCTCATGTGTTCCCTCAGAATTGGAAAGTTAGAGAAATATGGGCATAAAATTCCTCTTGCATTAAACAAATCTCAGGTGGCAGGCATTCAATGTTTGGTGAATAAACAAACAAAAGCATGGCGAGACTAGGGCTGGTGAAGGTCAGGAAAATGTATGATGGCAGCATAGCAGAGTAAGCACTGATTTCTGAACTAATAGAAAATCCCATGATATCAAAAAGATTATGTAAGCCTTTAGTGGCTTCATCAAAGAAAATAAGTATCACTCCCATTCTTCCGGAAAGCCAGAGTTCGAGCAGCTCGGGCGGCGGGAGAGAGGCAGCGGTCAGGCTACTCAGCTTCGCGAAGGCTCTCGGCGCGGCCCTCAGGCACTCGGCTC
The DNA here is from genome assembly GCF_023699985.2 of Odocoileus virginianus. Classification (NCBI taxonomy): domain Eukaryota; kingdom Metazoa; phylum Chordata; class Mammalia; order Artiodactyla; family Cervidae; genus Odocoileus; species Odocoileus virginianus. The sequence goes on from NC_069686.1 coordinate 13,603,313, forward strand.
TCGCCCGCCCCGCCGCCACGATGCCCAAGAGGAAGGTCAGCTCCGCCGAGGGTGCGGTGAAGGAGGAGCCCAAGAGGAGATCGGCGAGGTTGTCAGCTAAACCGGCTCCTGCAAAAGTGGACACGAAGCCAAAAAAGGCGGCGGGAAAGGATAAATCTTCAGACAAAAAAGTGCAAACAAAAGGGAAAAGAGGAGCAAAGGGAAAACAGGCGGAAGTGGCCAACCAAGAGACTAAAGAAGACTTGCCTGCAGAAAATGGAGAGACTAAAAACGAGGAGAGCCCAGCCTCTGATGAAGCAGAAGAGAAAGAAGCCAAGTCTGATTAATAACCACACGCTCAGTCCTGTCAGTGGTCCCTGTTTCCCTTCTTGTACAATCCAGAGGAATATTTTTATCAACTATTTTGTAAATGCAAGTTTTTTAGTAGCTCCAGAAACATTTTTAAAAAGGAGGGAACCCCACCTCATCCCATTTTTTAAGTGTAAATGCTTTTTTTTAAGAGGTGAAATCATTTTCTGGTTGGTTATTTTTTGGTACAACCAGAAAATAGTGGGATATTGGATATGGGAGGCTTTGATTGTCTTGCGTGTCAGCTTAATATTCCATAGATGGGGGGTAGCTTTTATATCCTATAATACAAAAGCATACTAAATGGCAGTTTGGAGTCAGTTGTGCATTTAATGTCCTGAACACTTTAAATTACTTCTTTTCTCATATTGTTTTGGTAGAATTATTTCCTACAGCAAACCACTTTTTGATCTTGGCTCTCCTGGACAGAATTTTGTGCACTATACTATAACATCTTTGGTCGTAGTAGTCCAGTTTTCCTAGTAACTTGGTTAATGTGCTGTGAACGATTGACAGTTTGGGTATGTAGTGTATATGATATTAAATTGTGAATCAGTGGGACTTATGATGTAACAACATATCAATATTTGAAGATATTGGTACTTGATATCCTGATAAGCAAAGTTTGCTCCAAATTTTAAGCTGGAAAGTCACTGGAATAACTGTTAAGAATCACAACTACATGATATTTTAGATTTCCGGTACGTATGTGAAGAATTGTGTACAAATTGAAATGTCTGTGTAGTGATCCTCAAAACAACCAATAAAATCTCAGTTATTAAAAAAAAAAAAAAGAAAAGCCAGAGCTCAAAGACTTAGAATCACCAGGTGGGAGGGCAGTGGAAAGGGTAGTGATGAGTGTCTGCTGCTCGACCTGTTGCACCCCTAGTTTCCTGGCTTTGCCCCCATATTTGCACAGTACAGTTACTGAGCACCAATGTGTTCCAGGTACTAGACTGGTAACATTTTCAATATACTCACCAATGCTAAAAAGTAGATGTTTTCACTCTGTTTCAAAAGGAACAAAGAGTCACAGATGCTAGAGTCTGAGGAAGAAAAGGTTGTCTGGAGATCACGGGCATAAACATTGCTCTTCACTCAGGGTCAAACTAGGGTGTAGGGATGGTTAGTGACTTCTTCAAAGACAGCATGCTGGTGACTGAAACAGCTGGGATCCAAAACCGGGTCTGTGGAAAGGGAATTTGTCACAGTGCTCTCTGCAACCTGAGGGAGACTGACTGTCCTGCCCCAGGAGATGGCTGTTAAATGTCCGGGATTCTAAGATGCTCTGTTCATTCTTCACTGACACCACAAGGCACTTTCCTTTCTGGGAAAATTCAATTTTCACAAAAGCCTGCCTCATTCTACTACACATATTATCCAAAGTCCTGTAAAAGACACAAATTGTTTGTTCTCAAGTATAATTAATGTCTTAATTTAATTTTTTCTGCATTGTAGTTAACCCAATGATTTATTGAACTTGCTTTTACTTTCTCTGTCCAAACAGTAAGTGATTGTTTTATATTTATAGCAACATAAGGAGCCATCTTCACAGATCTCACTAGCCAAATGTCTCATTTAATTGCCCCGGTTGCACAGAGTCGGACACGACTGAAGTGACTTAGCAGCAGCAGCAGCAGCAGCAGTGTTATATAACTTTTTAATCTCTTCAAATGGCGTGTGGACTGAGTACAAAGTGGGCTGACTTCTCATGACTAAAAATTTTATAAATTGAATTTCATTATTGCGTTTCAATCGCTGCATAACTGTTGAAAAAACAAAGTGTATATATATACTTTTTGTACATACCAAAATTCCATTTTACAGCATATTCTTGTACCTGACACGAATTAGGTACCGTGTGTTATAGGTTTTTCTCAAAACTGAAAAAGAAGGGTAATAAATCACATATTAAGAAAGTCTCACCTGTTTAATTCTGATTTTTCTTCTTATACTTGTAGTAAACGATGAAAGAGATAGATTTTGGTTAAAAAATAAGACTTTCTACAGCTTTATTTCAAAGACTATTGGCAACATTTTATTTCTGTGTTCCTGGTTGCAGGGGAATAGCAATTAGCCAAGATGGTGATGGTGATGTCTCTTGCCATATAGCCTCTTGCTCTCATCCCATGTTCTGTAAACCTTGACTTTGCATGGTTACCTAACAGCTGAGATAGTTTATAGCAATGTGCATGCACATCATGGTGCACGTGCTTGGCCACACGCCACCTTTGTTCATGTATACCTGTATAAGCAGCACCTGAAATAGCCCTAGCAGCAATGTCAGCCATTAGAGAATAAAGCATGTCTGCCTTGCTGCTGCATCAGCCAGAGGGAATAAAACTTGTCTGCAGTTCCTACAGCTCCTTGTATTTTCTTTCAGCTTCCCAGCTCATGCCTTGCCTACCCTGGGTTCAGGGATCAGTGAGACACTGGTTTATTTTAAGAACATGGCATGATACAAGCTAAACAATAATCACTTTCTATTTTTTTAATTGGATTGTAAGTTTTTTTTTCCTCCAGACAATTGTAAATATATTTATTTTTTCTGCAGTCTACAAATCTACCATAGCAAATTGTGGAGAAAATATAAGAGACTCAGAAGAGGAGGAAATAAGAAAAATACCACCTCTTTCAAATAGAGGGGAGTTGTTTCTTGTATGCATGATGGAGTCTCCTGAGGGTCTCCAAGGAAAATTTGAGGTCTGCCCCTGTTTCTAGTGGCTCTTGTCATGATGGATAAACCACATATTGACTCAGCACAGCTCAGGAGAAGTGTTTCTTCTCCTTTCCTTATCCTCCTTGCCTTCTCTTAAAATCAGCAGATAGTAATTCAGATTAAGACCCACTATCTAGATATAAACAACAGTACTGATTAAATGGATCACTTTGCCAAGGGAGATGTAGCTGGAGTGCCCATTTTTCATTCAAATGTCCCAGCCAAGTAGAAGTAGCTTCCAGCTCTAAATATATTGAATCACCATTAACCTACTGGAAAAATAGGAACACAGGCACACGCTTTCTTATTAGATGAACATGGCAGGTTGTCTGGTAATGCAAACAATTAAATGGAAGAATTTATTTGTAGCTCTGAAAGGGTCTTCACAAAATTTCTTCTGGCAGAGGAACTCAAGTCCTTTCTCTTAGAGCAGCCCAACTGGAATCTAGAGATTTGAATCCTTGAGAGTTTGGAGATGTGTGTCGATTTGTTTATAACAGATATTGGTTACGGTGATCCATGAAAAGTAAATGTTCTAAGTCCTTGCAACCCAAAGAATGACCCAGGACCAGCAGCATCTAACATCACATGGGAGCTTGTTACAACTACAGAATCTTGAGTTCTCCACTGGTGGCTCAGCTGGTGAAGAATCCACCTGCAATGTGGGAGGCCTGGGTTTGATCCCTGGGTTGGGAAGATTCCCTGGAGAAGGCAAAAGCTACCCACTCCAGTATTCTTGCCTGGAGAATTCCAGGGAATGTATAGTCCTTGGGGTTGCAAAGAGTCAGAAACAACTGAGCGACTTTCACTCACTCACTCCACTTACTGACCTAGGATCTGAATTTTAAAAGCTCCTAGATGATTTTTATGCACATTAAAGTTTGATCAGGAAGCTTCCGTAAGCCTCTTATCCTTATCCATCAGAGGGCAGATAGAATGAAAACCACAACTGCAGAAAACTAATCAAACTGATCACATAGAACACATTCTTGTCTTACTCAATGAAACTATGAGTCATGCCATGTAGGGCCACCCAAGACAGATGGGTCATGGTGGAGAGTTCTGACAAAACCTGGTCCGCTGGAGAGGGGAATGGCAAACCACTTCAGTATTCTTGCCTTGAGAACCCCATGAACAGTATGAAAAGGCGAAGAGATATGACATTGAAAGATGAAACCCCCAGGTTGGTAAGTGCCCAATATTGTACTGGAGAAGAGTGGAGAAAAAACTCCAGAAAGAAAGAAGAGATGGAGCCAAAGCAAAAACAATGCCCAGTTGTGGATGTGACTGGTGATGGAAGTAAAGTCTGTTTACTTTAAAGTAAAGTAAAGTCTGTTTAAAGTAAAGAACAATATTGCATGGGAATCTGGAATGTTAGGTCCATGAATCAAGGTAAATTGGAAGTGGTCAAACAGGAGATGGAAGGAGTGAACATTGACATTTTAGGAATCAGTGAACTGAAAGATCCAAACAGTCCATCCTAAAGGAGATCAGTCCTGGGTGTTCATTGGAAGGACTGATGTTGAAGCTGAAGCTCCAGTACTTTGGTCACCTCATGCGAAGAGTTGACTCATTGGAAAAGACCCTAATGCTGGGAAGGATTGGGGGCAGGAGGAGAAGGGGATGACAGAGGATGAAATGGCTGGATGGCATCACCGACTCTATGGACATGGGCTTGGGTAGACTCTGGGAGTTGGTGATGGAGGCCTGGCGTGCTGCGATTCATGGGGTCACAAAAGGTTGGACATGACTGAGCGACTGAACTGAAATGGACTGGAATGGGCGAATTTAATTCAGATGACCATTATATCTACTACTGTGGGCAAGAATCCCTTAGAAGAAATGGAGTAGCCCTCGTAGTTCAACAAAAGAGTCCAAAATGCAGTACTTGGGTACAATCTCAAAATGACAGAATGATCTCTGTTCATTTCCAAGGCAAACCATTCAATATCACAGTAATCCAAGTCTATGCCCCAACGAGTAATGCTGAAGAAGTTAAAGTTGAATGGTTCTATGAAGACCTACAAGACCCTGTAGAGCTAACACCCCAAAAAGATGTCCTTTTCATAATAGGGAACTGGAATTCAAAAGTAGGAAGTCAAGAGATACCTGGAATAACAGGCAAATTTGACCTTGGACTACAAAATGAAGCAGGGCGAAGGCTAACAGATTTTTGCCAAGAGAATGCACTGGTCATAGCAAACACCCTCTTCCAACAACACAAAAGAAGACTCTACACATGGACATCACCAGAGAGTCAATACTGAAGTCAGGTTAATTATATTCTTTGCAGTGAAAGATGGAGAAGCTCTATACAGTCAGCAAAAACAAGACCGGGAGCAAATTGTGGCTCAGATCATGAACTCCTTATTGCAAAGTTCAGACTTAAATGGAAGAAAGTAGGGAAAACCACTGGACCATTCATGACTGACCTAAATCAAATCCCTTATGATTATACAGTGGAAAGTGACAAACAGATTTAAGAGATTAGATCTGATAGACAGAGTGCCTGAAGAACTATGGACAAGAGGTTTGTGACATTGTACAGGAGGCAGTGATCAAGACCATCTCCAAGAAAAATAAATGCAAAAAGGCAAAATAGTTGTCTGAGGAGGCATTACGAATAGCTGAGAAAAAAAGAGAAGCTAAAGGCAAAGGAAAGATATACCCATTTGAATGCACAATTCCAAAGAATAGCAAGAAGAGATAAGAAACCCTTCCTCAGTGATCATTGCAAAGAAATAGGGGGAAACAATAGAATGGGAAAGACTAGAGATCTTGTCAAGAAAATTAGAGATACTAAGGGAGCATTTCATGCAAAGATGGTCACAATAAAAGACAGAAATGGTATGGACCTAACAGAAGCAGAAGATATTAAGAACAGGTGGCAAGAATACACAGAAGAACTATACAAAAAAGATCTTCATGACCCAGATAACCACAATGGTATGATCACTTACCTACATCCAGACATCCTGGAATTCGAAGTCAAGTGGGCCTTAGGAAGCATCACTATGAACAAAGCTAGTGGAGGTGATGAAATTCCAGTTGAGCTATTTCAAATCCTAAAAGATGATGCTGTGAAAGTGCTGCACTCAATATATCAGCAAATTTGGAAAACTCAGCAGTGGCCACAGGACTGGAAAAGGTCAGTTTTCATTCTAATCCCAAAGAAAGGCAATGCCAAAGAATGCTCAAACACAATTGCACTCACCTCACATGCTAGCAAAGTAATGCTGAAAATTCTCCAAGCCAGGCTTTAGCAGTATGTGAACCATGAACTTCCAGATATACAACCTGGATTTAGAAAAGGCAGAGGAACCTAGAGATCAAATTGCCAACATCCACTGGATCATTGAAGAAGTGAGAGTTCCAGAAAAACATCTATTTTTGCTTTATTGAGTACGCCAAAGCCTTTGACTGTGTGGACAGTAAACTGTGGACAATTCTTAAAGAGATGGGAATACCAGACCACCTGACCTGCCTCCTGAGAAATCTGTATGCAGGTCAAGAAGTAACAGTTAGAATCAAACATGGAAAAATGGACTGGTTCTAAATTGGAAAAGGAGTACATCAAAGCTGTATACTGACAGCCTGTTTATTTAACTTCTATGCAGAATACATCATGCAAAATGCCAGGCTGGATGAAGCACAAGCTGGAATCAAGACTGTGGGGAGAAATATCAATAACCTCAGATATGCAGATGACACCACCCTTATGGCAGAAAGTGAAGAAGAACTAAAAAGCCTCTGATGAAAGTGAAAGAGGAGAGTGAAAAACTTGGCTTAAAACTCAGTATTCAAAAAGCTAAGATCATGGCTTCCAGTCCCATCACTTCTTGGCAAATAGATGAGGAAACAGTGGAAGCCGTGACTGACTTTATTTTGGGGGGCTCCTGAATCACTGCAGATGGTGACTACCACCATGAAATTAAAAGATGTTTTCTCCTTGAAAGAAAAGTAAGGCCATTTGCTTCTCCAGGGGATCTTTCCAACCCTGGGGTTGAACCTGGGTCTCCTGCACTGCAGGCAGATTCTTTATAGGCTGAGCTACAAGGGAAGCCCATGACCAACATAGACAGCATATTAAAAAGCAGAGTACATTACTTTGCCAACAAAGCTCCATTTAGTCAAAGTTATAGTTTTTCCAGTAGTCATGTATGGATGTGAGAGTTGGGCTAGAAAGAAAGTTGAGTGCTGAAGAATTGATGCTTTTGAATTATGAAGACAATGGAGAGTCCCTTGGACTGCAGGGAGATCAAACCAGTCAATCCTAAAGGAAATCAGTCCTGAATATTCACTGGAAAGACTGATGCTGAAGCTGAAACTCCAATACTTTGGCCATCTGATGCAAAGACCTGACTCATTGGAAAAGACCCTGATGCTGGGAAAGATTGAAGACAGGAGAAGGGGATGACCGAGGATGAGATGGTTGGATGGCATCACTGATTCCGTGGACATGATTTTGAGCAGGCTCTGGGAGTTGGTCATGGACAGGGAAGCCTGGCGTGCTACAATCCATGGAGTCGCAAAGAGTCAGATATGACTGAGCAACTGAACTGAAGTTTGATTAAAGTTGTTCTAGCAATGGTTCTCAAACTTTAACGTGGATCAGAATCTTCTGGAGGACTTATTAAAGTGCAGATTGCTGGGTTTCATCCCAAGAGATTCTGACTCAGTAATTTTGGGGTATGGCCTGAGAATGTATGTTTCTCACATCTTCCCAGATGATGCTGATGCTACTGGTCTAGAGACCACCCTGAGAACCCCTGCTCAAGGCAGTGCTGGCTGACAGAATTATGCTGTGAGCCACATGGGTAATTTTAAATTGTAGCCACATTTTGAAAGTGAAGTGAGAAATTATTTTTTATAACTTTTATTTACCTTATATAGCCAAGATATTATTTCAACATCAGATTAACACAGTTATTTCTGAAATACTTTGCATTCTTTTTTGGTAGTATGTCTTTAAAATCCAGTGTGTATCTTACACTTACAGCACATCTCATATTTCAGATGTTCAGTGGCCACACGTGGCAGGCTAGGGTTACCTTATCAGACAGTGTATTAGGGTACTGGTTCTCAAAAGGTAAGTCAAAGACATTATTTCTGAAACTTTTACTGATCTCTGAAGAAATGAGAATCATAAGCTAACTTTCTTATTAGGTCTTTGAAAGTTGCTCAGTCTTGTCTGACTGACTCTTTGTGACCCCATGGACTGCAGTCCATGGAATTCTCCAGGCCAGAATACTGGAGTGGGTAGCCTTTCCCTTCTCTAGGGGATCTTTCCAACCCAGGGATTGAACCCAGGTCTCCCACATTGTGGGTGGATTTGTTACCAGCTGAGCCACAAGGCAAGCCCAAGCTAAGTTTACTCAATTTAAATTTATTCCAAGGTGACCTTTCTTCATTTTTGCTGCTGAAATGGTCTCTTAAATGCTGTGATTTTCAAAGTGTGGTCCCTCAGACCAACCATATCAGCCTAATATGGGAATTTGCTAGATGCAAATTCTTGAGCCGTAATTCAGACCTACTGAATCAGACACTGCAGGGGTCCAGCAATCTGTGGCTTAACAAGTCCTCCAGGTGATCCTGATGCATGCTAAATTTTGAGAACCATTTCTTTAATGAAATGGTGATGAGTAGAGATAAAATGAGTGGTAGATTTTAATTATCTTTTTATAACCTTAGCTGGAAAAATAAGAAATTGTGTTTTATGCCAGTCTCTCAATTAAAAACATGTATTTTTTGTTGGTTTATGAAATCTGAAAGTCAGAAATGCAATGTACTGAAGGTTAGTTAAATAATAGTTTCTACTGCTATGGATAAAATACAGTTTAAAAGATAGGAAAAGACTAGGAAAATGAGTGTGTATATAAGCATACAAATGAGTCCCAGAAAGTCAGTGCTTGGTCCTTATTAGTAACACCTTTATGCAATTATTGCTGGAAAATGAATACACTTGCTAAGCAACACTTACTGAGAAAATTCACACTTCCTATGCAAAATAGTGAAAATAAATCAGAAAAATCCCATAAATCCTGTAAATATTGACGATCTCAATCTCCAACTCTCTGGTGATTAGTCAGTATTTGGCTTTTATTGCTGCCAAAGTTATTCTACAAAAATTATGATATCTGATCCTTAAAAAATAAGGAAATAACATCTTTTACCAATTGTACGTTTCCTTTTAGAAACATTACTAAATATAGCATGAAGTTATCATATTAAATTTGGTTCCTGCCACCAGCTTAGGCGTGGGAGAATATTGAAATGAAATAGAATAGGTGAAATATGAAATAAAGAATTAAGCATAAGTGATCAGACAGGTGAAAGCAAAAGAAAATCTAGTAAGGAAGGAAGCAAGTATGTGTGCTCAGGGGCATTAGCTCAGGGACTCAGGACCAGAGACAGGTTCAGTTTCTGTCTCCATATGTGATTTAGCCATTCTTTTCTAAGTCTCATTTTTTTGTCTTTATTTTTTCATTTTTTAAATTTTCTAAAATATGAAAGTGTGATAACACATTTACAGGAGACTTGGAAAATACAGAACAAAGTTACTTATAGTTCTCACTACTTATTACAATTATCTTTTATGTATATAAATTAAGAATTTTTGTTGGAGTTTCAATATCAAACTCTCAAAAATTATAGAATGAATAGACAGAAAAGTAGAAGGACATGGTAGACCCAAAAATCACAACCAATTCAACATAATTAAGATTTATACAATTTTGCACAACAGCAGTATATAAATTCTATTCAAGTTCCCATAGACGATAAAGCAGGAGACACTGGAACATATCCAGGGACATAGAACAAGGTTCAAAAATTTTATCGTCTAAAGGTACCAAAATTATACAGAATCTGCTCTCTTATCACTGTGGAATTATGTTAGAAATCAATATCAAAAGATATTTGAAGATATATGTACTCATATATTTTCAAGAACAAAGTGACATTTATCAAGAGAGATCTTGGACTTAGCCATTTAAAGCCTTAACAAAGTTAAAAGACTGAAAAAACACAGAGGGTGATTGCAGAGAAGAAAGCATTTAAATGAGAAATTAATATCAAAATGAAAAATTAATATCAAGGATACTTAACAAGCCCATGCATTTGGAAATTAAATGTCCACTTTTAAATGATGCATGTATCTAAGAAGCCATAAGAAGGAAAAGTATAAAATATTTTTAACAGAATAAAAATGAAAATGAATTTATCAGAATTTGTTGCATGCAGCTGAATTTGCTCACTGCAGCTAAATACAATGTGGAATTTTGAATAAGTTATGAAAACAAATAATGGACACTAGCATAAAATATTTTAAAATTTGAACAAAATCTGTAGTTAGTTAATAATATGTATCACATGTTAATTTCCTTTTTTTTAAACAACATAGCGTTTCTTTATATTATTAGAATTGAATTAAAAGTTTCGAGCCTCATTCAGATTTTTTTAAAAAAAATCACTAAAATAATAAGCTTTCTAGACTTTAAGCAGTAATACTAGTGCCAAAATAAATGAAACTACATCACAGTTTTGAGTGAATATAAATTAGAAATCTAGAATCCTATTCGTATTTAGTCAAATAAGTAGAACCAAATATCATAACTTTTTTAGCTAAGCAAAAATTCCTAAGTTTTCTAGAAATGTATATATTTTATTGTACTTACTATATATATGTGAAAGTCGCTCAGTTGTGTCGACCATTTGCGACCCCATGGACCAGGCCAGAATACTGGATTGGGTAGCCTTTCCCTTCTCCTGGGGATCTTCCCAACACAGGGATCGAACCCAGGTCTCCCACATTGCAGGCAGATTCTTTACCAGCTGAGCTGTGAGGGAAGCCCATATATATAAATATGTATACAAAAGCTTTTCTACTATACATGATAAAGTCTTGAAAAAGAACAACAACAACAAAAAAGAGATGGAGACATTGGAAAACATAAACTAAATGAAATTGGAACACTGAATATGAAATAGAAAAAGTGGAACAAACAAAAAGTAAAAGATCATAATATGGTCCAGTTATTTTTAAACATGACTGCTCATTAGAATCACATCAAGAGTTTTGGGAAAAAAAAAATACCTGGGCATTTGTGTTCTTCAAAACATTCCAAGATAATTCTAATGTGCATGTGAATTTTAAAAAGTGATTAGAGGTTTTACTATTAAACTCTAGTTTTAGTGATACAGAATTCTTTTCTATTGACCAATCATGATACAATGATTTTTTAAAATGAAGAATAGTTACATAATCACAATAGTAAAAGATGCTTATCAGTCTTCACAATTAATAGCCAGACAAAAAATAAAAGATAATTACAATTGCAAGTCATAATGGAGACACTGATTAACCTAACAATATAAAATAATTGCATACAATTTGGGGGTTAAATAGAGTGATGTGGTAAGTGGAAGTGCATACATGCACATGTTTTCATCCACCCAGTCAGTCTATGTCTTTTGGTTGGTGCATTTAATCCATTTATATTTAAGGTGGTGGTGGTTTGATCGCTAAGTCGTATCTGACTCTTGCGACCCCATGGACTATAGCCTGCCAGGCTCCTCTGTCCATGGGATTCTCCAGGCAAGAATACTGGAGTGGATTGCCATTTCCTTCTCCAGGGCATCTTCCCAACCCAGGGATCAAACCAGGGTCTCCTGCATTGCAGGCAGATTCTTTACCAACTGAGCTATGAGGGAAGCCCATATTTAAGGTAATTATCGATATGTATGATCCTATTGAAGGATTCTGAGCATTGCCATGCTAGCTGTGAAATAAGCACAATTGTATGGTAGTTTGAACATTCTTTGGCATTGCCTATCCAATTGCCTTTGGGATTGGAATGAAAACTGACCTTCTCCAGTCCTGTGGCCACTGCTGAGTTTTCTAAATTTTTGAAACAATGAGTGCAGCACTTTAACAGATTCATCTTTTAGCATTTGAAATAGCTCAGCTGGAATTCCATCACCTCCACTTTCTTTGTTTATAAACAAAGAATGTTTCCTAAGGCCCACTTGACTTGACCCTGCAGGATGTCTGGTTCTAGGTGAGTGACCACACCATTGTAGTTATTGGGGTCATTAAGACCTTTTTTGTACAGTTTGTTCGATTTAGGAAGCTTTTTGTATAGTTAGTTGCCTTAGGAAAAGGCAGAGGAACCAGAGATCAAATTGCCAACATCCATTGGATCATAGAAAAAGCAAGGATATTCCAGAAAAACATCTGCTTCATTGACTACACTAAAGCCTTTGACTATGTGGATCACAACTGTGGAAAATTCTTAAAGAGATGGGAGTATCAGATAGTGTTACCTGCCTCCTGAGAAACCATATGCAGGTTAAGAGGCACCAGTTAGAACAGGACATGAAACAATCAGTTCAGTTCAGTTCAGTCACTCAGTCGTGTCCGACTCTTTGTGACCCCATGAACTTCAGCATGCCAGGCCTCCCTGTCCATCACCAATTCCCGGAGTTTACTCAAACCCATGTCCATCGAGTCGGTGATGCCATCCAACCATCTCATCCTCTGTCGTCCCCTTCTCCTCCTGCCCCCAATCCTTCCCAGCATTAGGCTCTTTTCTAATGAGTCAACACTTCCAATGAGGTGGCCAAAGTACTGGAGTTTCAGCTTCAGCATCAGTCCTTCCAATGAATACCCAGGACTGATCTCTTTTAGGATGGACTGGTTGGATCTCCTTGCAGTCCAAGGGACTCTCAAGAGTCTTCTCCAACACCATAGTTCAAAAGCGTCAATTTTCCGGCACATAGCTTTCTTCACAGTCCAACCCTCACATCCATACATGACCGCTGGAAAAACCACAGCCTTGACCAGACGGACCTGTGTTGGCAAAGTAATGTCTCTGCTTTTTAACATGCTATCTAGGTTGGTCATAACTTTTCTTCCCAGGAGTAAGCGTTTTTTAATTTCATGGCTGCAATCACCATCTGCAGTGATTTTGGAGCCCAACAAAATAAAGTCTGACACTGTTTCCACTGTCTCCCTATCTATTTCCCATGAAGTGATGGGACTAGATGCCATGATCTTAGTTTTCTGAATGTTACGCTTTAAGCCAATTTTTTCACTCTCCTCTTTCACTTTCATCAAGAGGCTTTTTAGTTCACCTTTACTTTCTGCCATAAGGGTGGTGTCATCTGCATATCTGAGGTTACTGATATTTCTCCCAGCAATCTTGATTCCAGCTTGTGTTTCCTCCAGCTCAGCATTTCTCATGATGTACTCTGCATATAAGTTAAATAAGCAGGGTGACAATATGCAGCCTTGATGTACTCCTTTTCTTATTTGGAACCAATCTGTTGTTCCATGTCCAGTTCTAACTGTGGCTTCCTGACCTGCATACAGGTTTCTCAAGAGCTTCCTGACATGCATACAGGTTTCTCAAGAGGCAGGTCAGGTGGTCTGGTATTCCCATCTCTTTCAGAATTTTCCATAGTTTATTGTGATCCGCACAGTCGAAGGCTTTGGTGTACTAATAAAGCAGAAATAGATGTTTTTCTGGAACTCTCTTGCTTTTTTGATGATCCAGCAGATGTTGGCAATTTGATCTCTGGTTTCTCTGCCTTTTCTAAAACCAGCTTGAACATCTGGAAGTTCATGGTTCACGTATTGCTGAAGCCTGGCTTGGAGAATTTTCAGCATTACTTTACTAGCGTGTGAGATGAGTGCAATTGTGCATTAGTTTGAGCATTCTTTGGGATTGGAATGAAAACTGACCTTTTCCAGTCCTGTGGCCACTGCTGAGTTTTCCAAATTTGCTGATATATTGAGTGCAGCACTTTCACAGCATCATCTTTTAGGATTTGAAATAGCTCAACTGGAATTCCATCACCTCCACTAGCTTTGTTCATAGTGATGCTTTCTAAGGCCCACTTGACTTCACATTCCAGGATGTCTGGCTCTAGGTGAGTGATCACACCACTGTGATTATCTGGGTTGTGAAGATCTTTTTTGTACTCTGTGTATTCTTGCCACCTCTTCTTGATATCTTCTACTTCTGTTAGGTTCATACCATTTCTGTCCTTTATCGAACCCATCTTTGTGTGAAATATTCCCTTGATATCTCTAATTTTCTTGAAGAGATCGCTAGTCTTTCCCGTTCTGTTGTTTTCCTGTATTTCTTTGCACTGATCACTGAGGAAGGCTTTCTTATCTCTCCTGGCTATTCTTTGGAACTCTGCATTCAAATGGGAATATCATTCCTTTTCTCCTTTGCTTTTTGTTTCTCTTCTTTTCACAACTATTTGTAAGGCCTCCTCAGACAACCATTTTGCCTTTTTGCATTTCTTTTCCATGGGGTTGGTCTTGATCCCTGTCTCCTGTACATTGTCACGAACCTCTGTCCATAGTTCATCAGGCTGTCTATCAGATCTAGTCCCTTAAATCTATTTCTCACTTCCACTGTATAGTCATAAGGGATTTGATTTAGGTCATACCTGAATGGCCTAGTGGTTTCCCTACTTTCTTCAGTTTAAGTCTGAGTTTGGCAATAAGGAGTTCATGATCTGAGCCACAGTCAGCTCCCGGTCTGGTTTTTACTGACTGTATAGAGCTTCTCCCTCTTTGGCTACAAAGAATATAATCAATCTGATTTCAGTGTTGACCATCTGATGATGTCCATGTGTAGAGTCTTCCCCTGTGTTGTCGGAAGAGGGTGTTTGCTATGACCAGTGCGTTCTCTTGGCAAAACTCTATTAGCCTTTGCCCTGCTTCATTCTGTACTCCAAGGCCAAATTTACCTTTTACTCCAGGTGTTTCTTGACAATAGACCAGTTCAAAATCGGGAAAGGAGTACGTCAAGGCTGTATATTGTCCCCCTGCTTATTTAACTTCTATGCAGAGTACATCATGCGAAATACAGGGCTGAATGGAATAATAATAAGCTGGAATCAAGTTTGCCAAGAGAAATATCAGCAACCTCAGATTTGCAGATGATACCACTCTGATGGCAGAAAGTAAAGAGGAACTAAAGAACCTCTTGATGTGGGTGAAAGAGAAGACTGAAAGTGCTGGCTTAAAACTCAACATTCAAAAACCTTTAAAATCATGGCATCTGGTCCCATCACTTCATGGCAAATAGATGGAGAAAAAGTAGAAACAGTGACAGATTTTATTTTCTTGGGATCCAAAATCACTGTGGATGGTGACTGCAGCCATGAAATTAAAAGATGCTTGCTCTTTGGAAGAAAAGCTATGACAAACTTTGACAGCATATTAAAGACTAGAGACATTATTTTGTCAACAAAGTCCGTATATTTAAGCTATGGTTCTTCCAGTAGTCATGTACAGATGTGAGAGTTGGAATATAAAGAAGGCTGAGCACCAAAGAATTGATATTTTCAAATTGTGGTGATTTGTGGTTCTGGAGAAGATTCTTGAGTCCCTTCAACAGCAAGGAGATCAAACCAATCAATCCTAAAGGAAATCAACCCTGAATATTCATTGGAAGGACTAATGCTGAAGTTCCAATACTTTGGTCACCTGATGCAAAGAGCCAACTCTTTGGAAAAGACTGTGATGTTGGGAAAGAATGAGGGCAGGAGGAGAAGGGGCATCTGAGGATGAGATGGTTAGATGGCATGAGTTTTGAGCAAACTCCAGGAGTTAGTGAGGAACAGGGAAGCATGGTGTGCTGAAGTCCATGGGGTTGCAAAGAGTTAGACACGACTTAGTGACTGAACAACAATGACAATGATTCTGTTTCTTAATTGTTTTGGTTTATTATTTGTATATCTCTTCCTTCTCTTGTGTTTCCTGCATAGAAGTTCCTTTCACATTTGTTGTGAAGCTGGTTTGGTGGTGCTGAATTCTCTTAACTTTTGGTTGTCTGTAAAGCTTTTGATTTCTCCATCAAATCTGAGTGGGAGTCTTGCTGGGTAGACTATTCTTGGTTGTAGGTTCTTCCCTTTCATCACTTTAAATATATCATGCCATCCCCCTCTAGCCTGTAGAGTTTCTGTTGAGAAATCAGCTGATAATCTTATGGGAGTTCCCTTGTATGTTATTTGTCATTTTTCTCTCTATGACTCAATTTTTTTCTAAGTGTACATGAATTGCAATGGCAGAATATGTCAAGACTGTAGATTAGTGAACCAATGATCTTAAAATGTTTTTGGTTTCTGAGGGAAATGGGGTAAAGAATTCTAAAGCATTATTATTTCCCCTTTAGAAGAAGTTCCTGTTAGGCCTAATTCAGAGGGAATTCAGGGATATAAAGAGAAAAATTACTAGCTCTATTGTTCTGTATGAATAGGGTACTTAAACTCTACTGAAAGCTAAAATTAGAAGTCTCTTTTGCAGTTTGAAGGTCTTATAAGCCTCTGGATTTGGTGGGTGGGTCTTTCCTCTTAATTTCTAAAGCTGATGCCAAGTGGATCATTATTTATGTGGAGACTATGAAATGGTGCTCTCCAGCATGGCAGTCACAAGCCCATGTGGCTCCTGGGTGCTTGAAATGAGCCTAGTCCAGATGGAGATATGCTGTAAGTGATAAATGCTTCCCAGGTGATGTTAGTGGTAAAGAACCCACCTGCCAATAAAGGAGATGTAAGAGACGTGTGTTTGATCTCTGGATGGGGAAGATCCCCTGGAGAAGGGAATGGCGACCCACTTCAGTATTCTTGCCCGGAGGATCCCATGGACAGAGGAGCCTGGCGGGCTGCAGTCCATAGGGTTGCAAAGAGTTGGACACACCTGAAGCAACTTAATATGCACAGTATGAAAAAAGAATATAAAACATCTTATTAAAAAAATACTGATCAGATTTCTTGAAATGAGGCTGCTAGAAAGTTTGTTGTTGTTGTTTAGTTGCGAAGTCGTGTCCCACTCTTTCGTGACCTCATGGACCAGTCCCCCAGGCGCCTCTGTCCATGGGATTTCCCAGGTTTAAAATTACACATTTGGCTTATGCTGTATTTCTATTAGACAACTGAGCTGTATAGTAATATTCTTGAATACTATGAATGCTGCTAAGATTAAAAGGGATGCGATATAATTTATTACCATGCTTTCAGTGACTATAAAAATATTCACTACTTAATTGAAACCTATTGCTAAATAACAGGGATTGTACATAAAATACATCTTTCAGTTTTATCATAGAGTGAAACTTCAAGTTCTGTGACTCCCTTTTACGGCTACAAAAGGTGAAACCAGAGTACTTATTTTTGTAATTCAGGAAAAATTGTTTTTGTCTCAAAAATTCAGATAATCAAGGTTTATGTCAAATGTTTTAAATCTTATTTTTATTATAAAATATAGCAAGGATGCAAAAAAGTTTGACAATATATGTGTACAAGTTAAAGGAAATTAAAATGGATTTCTCTATTTTTAGCACCCAGGCTGAGAAAAAGAACACTACCGTATCACAGAAGTCCTTGATGTGTTCTTCTCTTTCTCTGAAAGTAGCCAAAGTTCTGAATTTTGTTAATCCTTTCCTTAATTTTCTTTATGGTCATCATTGCCTATTAACATATTCCTTAAACATTGTATTATTTAGTTTGAACCCATTTTAAAACTATATATATAAATAAAACCATACCATACATGTTCTTCAGTGATTTCTTTTAATTTAACATTTTATTTTTTTAGATCCATTCATATTTCCTTGTAGCTATACTAAATTAATTCTTATTGCTATATGGTATTTGATTATGAAAATATACCACAACTTATTGATCTAGTTTGTTGAATGCAATGAGATTGTTTTCCAGTTTTCACTGCAATAAACAATGCTGTCATACACATATCTCCTGGTGTCCATATACAAAATTTCTCTAGGGTATTTAGTAATACTTTGGAGTGGGAACATTAGATCACAGAGTATATGAAAGCTTAATTTTATTAGGTAATGCCAAGCTATTTTTCAAAAGTGGTGTACTAATTTACATTCTCACTAGCAGAGTATGCGCATTCTCATTGCTCCTCAATCTCATAAATGGTTGTATTGCACTTCTTGTCTTCTGGCAGCTTTGGAATTGTCTTCCCTATGTTTAATTTACATGCTTTGCCATGAGGTTGAACATCCTGTGTTTGTGGGCTATTTGTGCTTCATTTTTCTATTTGGTTATTTGTCATTCTTGCTGATCTGTAGAAGCTTAAAAGTACATTTTGCATCCTGTTATGTAATATGTTACAACTATCTTCTCTCCTCACCTATTATAACACTTTTTGATCGACAGAGGACATTAGTTTTGCTGTAGTCAACATTTTCCATTGTAATTTGAACTTTTAATGTCTAGTTTAACAATTCTTTTCCTACTTTGAGACCATAAAGATGCTCTATTATATTGTTTTCTGAAAGTTTTATTGTCTTGCCTTTCATATTTAAGTCTATAGTTTACCTGGGACTGATTTTTGTTTACTGTTTGAGGTAGGAGTCTGATTTTTTCATATTGAAAACAAATTGTTCTATCACTACATATTGAAAAAATATCTGTCATTCACTACTGATCTGCAGTGACCCCTCCATCATATGTTAATATGCGTCATATGTGTGGGTTGTTTCTGAACTCTATATTATTCCATTGGTCTAAGGTTCTACACCCCGTCCCTTCTTAAGAATTATCACATTGTATAGCTCTTCATTAGTTAGAGTCTTCTTTAATATCTGTCAATAAAGTTATACAGGGCTTCCCTCGTGGCTGAGATGGTAAAGAATCTGCCTGCAATGCAGGAGATCTGAGTTTGATCCCTGGGTCAGGAAGATCCCCTGCAGAAGAAAATAACTACCCACTCCAGTATTCTTGCTTGGAAAATTCCAAGGACGTTGGAGCCTGGTGGGCTACAGTCCATGAGGTCACAAAGAGTCAGGCACTACTGAGCCACTATCACACACAGTTTTATGTAGGGGCTTCCCAGGTGGCACTAGTGGTAAAGAACCTGCCTGCCAATGCAAGAGACAGAAGAGAGGTGGGTTCCATACCTTTGTAGGGAAGATCTCCTGGAGGAGGGCATGGCAACCCAATCTAGCGTTCTTGCCTGAAGAATCCCATGGACAGAGTAGCCTGGTAGGCTACAGTCTATAGGTCACAGATTTGGCCTTGACTTAGCATGCATACAAAGTTATATACTTTTCTTAAAGGTTTTAGGATGAGATGGTTGGATGGCATCGTTGACTCAATGAACTTGAGTTTGAGCAAACTCAGGAAGATAGTGATAGACAGGGAAGTCTGGCGTGCAGCAGTTCATGGGACTGCAGAGTCATACACAACTTAGTGACTTGACAACATCTTTTGTTAGATTTATTTCTAAGTGCATCATATTTTCATGCTATAAGAAATGACATCTTAAATTTTTTCTGTTTATTGCTGGTATGTAGAAATATAATAGATTTTGCATAATTATCTTACAGTTAGCATACTTAACAAAATCTTACTTTAATAATTTATATTTATAAATAATCACATCAGTTTTGAGTGATGAAAGTTTTGTTCTTTCTCTTAAAATTCTATATATTTTATCTTTCTTGCTTTATTGGGCTGATCTGGACCTCGAGTTTAATTTTTCATAAAGTGGGATATTAATGTTTACTGCATGTCAGGTCACTGCCAAGTAATTTACATGTATTTTTTTAGAGAGTTACTTGCTTGATGTCATTCAATAGCCATCAATCAAACATCCAGAGAGTGCTTTTAGATTTAGGGTAAGATAGTGGTGTTTGGGGTCCTGTCACACTTGCTTTGCCTCCTGTAATTCAGTAGAATAGTTCTAAAGTATTAATAACAACAACTAATGCTTATTATGTATCAGACGCTCTTCAAGTTGCTTTATATCTATTACACAATCCTAAAAACACCCCTATAAGGTAGGTCCTTTTATTATCATCATTCCCATTATAAAAATGAGGAAACTGGAGTTTAGAGAGTTTAAGTAACTTGCCCAAGGTTATACAACTAATATGTGGAAAATCTGGGATTTGAAGTCTGAGTGATCTATTTCCATTTTCTTGACTACCATGCTATACTGCTTCTCAAAATGTGAATCAAAACTTTTGAGAATGTAAAGGGGATTCTGCTTTGTAGCGGAATCAGGATTTCTTGCTAACAAGTAGCTCAAATATATTTACCTGAATGAGGGGGGTGATTAAACACCTGAGGGGATAAGGAAAGAATTAGTACCATGTTTCAAAATTGTTGATCTTAAAATGAATTGTGGAATGAGAGGACTGTCTGTCATTACCAAGATTGATTATCCCTGAGAAAACTGTTGTGTGGGGGAACAAATGTACAGAATGAAGAGATCAGCAGAGAAAAACAGCTCTCCTGAGACCCACTGTCACTTTCTTGTGCTTGCTTCTAGACAGGTGAAAATTATAAGGTGATATAGAGGAGAGTTACTAGAACTCTTGTGTATGTTACTAATCTTAGAAAAAGCATTCCTAAACTACTCTCTCGTCCCTTGTTTGTAAGATCCAGAAGATTACCAATGGTTAAATTATTTTGCAAACCATTTGTGACACCATTAAATTTAAGTGGTTCTGTTTGCCTAGTTTAATTACCCATTTACTCTGAAAGAGTGGGCAAATGGGAATTTTAGGGTGATAATTTATTTTGGTGAAAATTGATACCAAAGAAATATAATGATTTGTTCTAATTAAAAATTTATTTCTCTTAAAATAATAAACCTCAAACTTTAACCAAAGAGCCCTTCTCTGAAGGAAACTAAAAAGTTAGCACTTTCATTTAGCTTTTCAGTGGGTGTGATGAGTATATATGGAGATCTCAGCTTGAGCCTAGGCTGGAGTTTAAATGTGTATGGACACATTTGGTAGATGCATAGGACAACGTTAAAGAAGATTTGTAAAAGTCAAATCAGAAATAAAATCTAAAATTCTGTGACAGTCGAGATTTTGGAAACTGAACAGGCTGTAAGGTCAGTGTTAGCAAACATTAGACAGACAGCAGGCATTGCCCCCATCTCACCGCACGTCTCGCCCCTCTGGTGGCTGGGGAGCAACAGTGTGATCTGTAGGCTTGGTGGCATGACAGCAGTGCTTGGTAGCATGGAAGTGCTCAGTAGGTGATGGAGAAGCTACTACATATGTGAGATTATTCATGACAACACTCGAATTCCAGAAGCACCTGACTTCAGAGAGAACTTGGACTAAACAGAGCACTTGAGAACATTTTAGAGGGTGTTGAGGTCCTGCTGGATGGAGGTTGGGGAAACTCCGGGTGCATTCATATTTTCACAAGAAGATTTTCAGTACAATTAGAGGCTTCCAAATGTGTATATGTATATATATGCACATTTATATCATGCTGCTGAACATGTAGATATCATACGATTTAGTGTCTTTAAAGAACTTTATAAAATGGTTAAATGTGGTCAAAAGGTACAAACTTCCAATTCTAAGAAATACTTTCTGAGGATGTAATGTATAGCATGGAGACAATATAGTTAATCATATATGTTAATAATAAGTTAATAGTATAGTTAACAATACTGTATCATGCATTGGGAAGTTGCTAAGAATGTAGATCTTAGCAAGAAAAAAAATTGCAACCATGTTAGGTGATAGATGTTAACTAAACTTATTTTGGTGATCATTTCAGAATATATACATATATCAAATCATTATGTTGCATATGTAAAAATAATAGTGTTATACATGAATTATATCTCAATAAAACTGGGGGAAAAGCTCTCTGGCCATCCATTAATTGACACATCACTGTTTTAAAGTTTAGCATTGTTATACAATATATATTTTTAGCCTTTGTATTTGAAAATAGAATCAGAAAATATGAGTTTGTTAAAAACTTTGTGGTAACTATCTTTTAGCATTTGGATTTTATTACTTTTGATCTATTATTGGGTAGAGCAGACTGTGAGGAAGAATGACTAGTGGGCAACAGAAAGCAAATTAATGGTTTTAAAATTGCCACTAAAGAAATAAATGGATATTTTTCAACACCTATTTATTTAATAGTGCATTTCAGAGAGTAACTGGTTAATAAATACATGTTAAATAATTTTTTCTGATAAGGCCATTGGACCTCAGGAAGTTAATTGGCCAGTTTCAGGTCACTTAGCAGTGTAGAGATTTAAAAACAAATTAAGAGGACTAAGCTTTCTAGTGTGAGATCAGAAAACCCCACAAACATATCAAAGACTGAAAAAACATACAGTATGAATTTTTTTTTGTTAATCTCTCCCCATATATTATGCATCCTTTGCTACAGTGGAAACCAATGCTCTATAGATTGTGGTATAAACTTTTCTTAGTAGTTACTCTTTATCAGTATTTCTGACTTCCAGAGTATGTCTGATATATATTTAATTTTATTTGATTTTATTTGACCTTGTATAATTTTGCAGGAAAATTCTTGTAGAGATAACAAGATTGGGAGGTCCAGAGGTGTCCATTTCTCCTGGGAAAGTTGGGAGCAGGGAGGACGGCCACAGCCAATTCCACATGAAGACTGTGGGCAGGACTGGGCTAACTCTGGCTGCATCAGGCATTGTAAATTTTCATGTCATTACTCTTTGGCATAACAATGGAAATAATAGGAAGAAATTTTATGGCAAAATGAAATTTATCTGTTGACTATTCTGACATAAAATGGAAACTGCTAATTTAAGAGACTCCAGCTTCATTTTTATAAGTCATTATAGTAACCTTACGGGCTTCCCAGGTGTCTCAGTGGTAGAGAATCTGCCTGTTAATGCAAGAGATGCAGGATATATGGGATGGATCCCTTGGTCGGGAAGATCCCCTAGAGTAGGAAATGGCAACCTGCTCCGGAATTCTTGCCTGAAAAATCGCATGGACAGAGAATCCTGGTGGGCTACAGTCCATGGGGTCGTAAAGAGTCGGACACAATTGAGCGACTGAGCGCAGCACATGGTAACTTTATAGTCCGATTAGCATCTGTGAAGTGGTTATAGTGCCGAGATCTATAGAATGGTGATTTGAGAACTTGGGTAAGGAAAGGACCGACCTGGACTTTGTGTCCCTCAAAACTGTGACAGCAGTGCTGTATATTTTCCTTTTTTGTAAGTTGTGCTTTGCTTGTTTTGAACTAATAATTAAAATTTTGAAATGTTCTTGTATTCATTACTGATAGTGCAATTGAAAGCCATCTTAGAAATTTGGGGGAGATGTATAAGAGAGAATGCACTGTTTCACTTTTCTACCTTACACAGAGGCTTTGGGAAGAGCCCAAGAACATCACCTGCTTTGGTTTCTTTAATGTCCAAAATGTCTATGATTCTCTTTATTTGGAAAGTTTATGAAATACGTCTACATGATAAACTACGTTTTATCCAAGTCTCTGTATTCTGAGTCAGAAGGCACTTCTGAGTCGTCTTCAGTTTTTCTGCTCCTGCACTTCAGAGTCTTAAGTATCCACTCTTGATTTAAACAAACCAACAAACCCAATTAAAAACACTTTTCCTCTTATTACCAAAGTGACACATACTTATTAACATAACAATGAAATAAATTACCCATAATGCCATTTCCCAGAACAACTACTGCTATGACTGTGATATCTAGATGTGGCTAGTTGTATAATTTTTCCTTTTCTTTTGAACACTGGCTTTGCAAGGGGTCTATAAGCAGCCACTGGCTTTCCACAAGTTCAGTGTTACTACATCAGAAATGGATCGTACTTTTCATTGGCTTATTTGCTCCTAAGACCTACAAAGAAATGTGGAGTCCAGTTATTATTGATTCATTTCCTTTCCTACGCTTAGGGAGATAAACCTGAACAAGTAGGAACTGAAATATTCTTTTAGGGGCTTCCCTCATAGCTCAGTTGGTAAAGAATCTGCCTGCAATGCAGGCCCAGTTCGATTCCTAGGTCAGGAAGATCCGCTGGAGAAGGGGTAGGCTACCCACTCCAGCATTCTTGGTCTTCCATTGTGGCTCAGCTGGTAAAGAATCCACCTGTAATGTGGGAGACCTGGGTTTGATCCCTGGGTTGGCAAGATCCCCTGGAGAAGGGAAAGGCTATCCACTCCAGTATTCTGGCCTGGAGAATTCCATATACTCAAAGACGTGGAGTCCAATTATTATTGACTCACTTCCTTTCCTATGCTTAGGGAGATAAACCTGAACTAGTAGGAACTGAAATAGTCTTTTAGCCAAGTGATGCTGATATATGAAAGTTTTCTCTAATTTATTTTCTGAAAGCAGAGCATTATCAACTAAAACATGTTCATTATGACTAATGTTCTTTTCCTAAGGCAAGATAATCACAACACTATTCTTCAGAAAATTCTCTATATAATTGGGGTCAACCTCATATACAGTTTTGTGCCAGTGTTTTCACTCAACATTGCATTACCAGCATTTTCCATGTCACTAGTATTTTTCAAAATGTTATTTTTAATGGCTTCATGAAATTTATTTAATTGGCAACACCATCATTTACTTAACTAATGTTACTATATTTTAGTTATTTACATGTTTTAGAAACATTTTTGTTTTTTTTAACACTGTGGCAAACATATTTGATATAAGCCTTTGACTGTATTTAAGACTACTTTCTTGAGAATATATACTTTCAGGATTCAGTAAGCTCTTAATTGGTCTCCATAACTTCAGAGTCTATCTCTTGCTTATTGCTGCCAGATGAATTTTCTTAAACCATCAATTACACATTTATCTTATGCTCAACAGCCCCCAGTGACTTCTTATTGCCTCGAGAGAAACCTCTGGATTCTTTAGCTTGGGGATTAAAGTATTTGGCAGTCTTTTTCCTTCCAGTTTCCATAATCTGCGTCCCCTAAGTAACTAGACTCTTTGAGATGGCTTTGCTCCCACCCAACACTGTCCTTGAGGATTTTCACCAGTTATTTTTAACTGTCTCTTTCTTCCTCCTTTTCCAAAACCAAACACAAAATATAAACCCAAAACTCCAATGATGTATGTAATCAATATTATATTCATGTCACAGATAAAACATTTTAATTCATTCTCAAACATCTCTACTCTTTCTCTAAGAGTACTGCTCCTTTCCTCACCCCTAGCTTTTCTGGATGCACCTGGATTCTGTGTATTTGTGTGTGTGTGTGTGTGTGTGTGTGTGTGTGTGTGTGTGTGGAAATGCATTGTAAAAGGTCTGAAAGGATGCAGACCAAACTTTATGTATGAGAAAGGGCCATGGGATAGAACTCATAGAAAGGATTAAGGGGGAACTCTCACTTTTTATTATAAATACTTATGTTTTAAACTTTTTGCAAGTATTCATTTATTTTGAAACTAAAAACAATAAAATTCTATATATTTGTTTAAAAACTTTTATAGGGTTGTAAAGTATGATGGAGTTAGGGTTAATGAAATTGCTTTCTTAATTTTTTTAATTTAAAAAACTTTAAAAAAGCTTTAAGTTTTGTGTTGGGGTATCGCTGATTAACACAGTTGTGATAGCTTCAGGTGAGCAGCAAAGGGACTCAGTCGTACATGTACGTTGCTTTTGTAATTTTTAAAGCTCAGTGGAAATGCTAATTGTGGTTCCAAGGTGGCTTTGTTCGGATCATTTAGAAAGCATTCTGCATCCACTTTGCTAGTTCAACTCCTATCCATCTTTCTAAACCCAGCTCAATATCTGTAGTTGAGCCTGCCTCGGTTACTGAAACTCACAGTTGTTTCTAGCAACTCAGTTCTATGAAGTTGACTTCCTTGGTCTTGGGGACATAGGATAACCTGAAATTGTTCAGAATAATTCTCTATGTATGTACTCTTTTCTACCATCTTTTTGTACTGCATATGTAAGGGTTATTTTTTATTTTTTTATTTTTCTTTTCTTTTTGTGTTTAGTGAGGGGCAGTGGTTGCAGGCACACTGCTCTCTCTGTGGTCTTGGGAATTTCACAAATCCTTTTGGAATATTTTTCATCTGGAATATGTAGGGATTGAACTAGGCATATCTTCTCCCCCCCACCCAGAGATTTTATTTGTTTGCTTATTTAATTATTTTTGGTTGTGCTGAGTCTTCATTGCTGGGCAGGTTATTCTCTAGTTGCCACTCACAGGCTTCTCATTGTGGTGGCTGCTTTTATTGCAGAGCACAGGCTCTAGGGCCTGGGTTTCAGTGGTAGTTGCAGTTCCTGGGCTCGAGAGCACAGGCTCAAGAGTCGTGGTGCACCACAGCATGTGGGATCTTCCCGGACTAGGGATTGAACCCATGTCTCCTGCATCGGTAGGCATATTCTTTACTACTGAGCCACCAGGGAAGCCCTTGGCATATCTTCTAAGGTACTTCTGGTTCAAAAATTTTTGATTATTTAGATGATATGATTTTACCTGATTACTGGCTTAATTTGAAATGATTACTTTTTCTTAAAAAGGGATCAACGTGAATCTTTTCATCTAAAGATACTAAATGGAAGAACTGAATATAAATAATTTATTTGATGTAGCAGAAAGGGCATAGACTTTGAAATGAAAAGTATCTGAATTTGAATCCTAGTACCACCATTACTAAATCATTATATTAGATGAGTTACTTGATATAATTAGTCTAGACCTTATATGAAAAAACGAGGATTGTAGTTTTTGTCTCCCTGTATTATCTATGTGGATGTACCCAAGACAATGCCTGATGCATAGTATGTTCTCAGGCAATGTTAATTTCCTCTCTTTCTTAATGGGCAACTTTGATTTGTGAAAGGTGCACTTTAAGAGGCAGATGATGCTATTTTATATATTTATACAACAATAAAGGAAATTCAGAAAGAATCAGTGACTGCTGTAAAACTGAGATGTGATAAGTATGAATATGTGCAGAGAGTTTGTGTAATCCTTGCTCTAACTGCATGTTGGAATACAGAGCCCCATAGGCCTGTATCTTATTTCCTTTCTTATAGGACTTTAGGTAGTGACCAGTAACTGAAGGGTTATAAAATTCAAGTGCATCTTTGGTCCTGTATAATGATTTGGTTAAGGTAGTCAGCAGTGAGGAGCCTTAAATCAAACTCTGTAGTGCTTCTGATCTTTCAGGGCAGACATCTATTAGGCACAGGAGACACAGAACGTGGGACCCACAGTACTTCCAGGGACCCATGAAATTGCTTTAACTTGTTTTAAAATTGAATGAATAAAATAAGCTTTTATATGTTCATTCTGTACCAAAGCAGTTGAAAGTATGGTTTATTATTCAGTTCAGTCATTCAGTTGTGTCTGACTCTGCAACCCCATGGACTGTAGCACGCCAGGCTTCCCTGTCTGTCACCAACACTCAGCGCTTGCTAAAACTCATGTCCATTGAGTTGGTGATACCATCCAACCATCTCATCCTCTGTCGTCCCCTTCTCCTCCTGCCTTCAACCTTTCCCAGCATCAGGGTCTTTTCAAGTGAGTCAGTTCTTCTCATCCTGTGGCCAAAGTATTGGTGTTTCAGCTTTAGCATCAGTCCTTTCAGTGAATATTCAGGACTGATTTCCTTTAGGATGGACTGGTTGGATCTCCTTGCAGTCCAAGGGACTCTCAAGAGTCTACTCCAACACCACAGTTCAAAGCATCAGTTCTTCGGTGCTCAGCTTTCTTTATAGTCCAACTCTCACATCCATCCATGACTACTGGAAAAACCATAACTTTGAATAGACAGACCTTTGCTATTATTATTTTTAATGGAGGGGACCACAAAAGTCATAATGTAGCCCTGGATGCTTTAATGATGTTGTAGACTTTCTCCCAGAAAACACATCTCCTGAGCATGTCAGACCAAGTTGTGTTCGTCTATGCTAATTTCACTGTTTCCTGAGATGCACCAAGAAAGGAGGCTCATTGTGGTCGTCAGAGACCTATCCCCTGCATGGACCTTTCTGTTTTTATTCCTGGCTCCATGAGAAAATATGAAATGAAGCAAACATGAAAATGAAATAATAAAAACATATTAATTACAAGTCTCAGAGCCTCCTGTCATAAGATTAGAATCTTGGGAGCAGAGACTTCCCTCTTATCCCCGATTTATGTAAATTTAATATATAAACTCTATGAATATTAATGAATTTATAAAGCAAGGTTTGGGGAAAAAACATCAACAACAATCACACACACATATACAAATTGGTAATTTAATTTGGCTGAAAAAAGAGAAAATATGACCTGCTTGAAATAGGATATGCAGAGTAGAGCTGAGCTTTCTGGGGTATAGAAAAGCAGATCCCGTGAAAAGAAAGCTGTGTGGCATAATATCTCAGCATAGGGCATCCCTTGTAAAGTAGGATATTTGGTAAGTAAATTTCAGTGACCTCAACTCTGCCTCTTAGAAGATCTTGTGACATTAAAGTTGGAGTAACATGGAGACTAGCTCCTGTAATTCTAAGTCAGCTGTTCCTGAGAGCTTGGCTCTGGGAGTCTAAAAGGCAGCCTTAGGTGGAAGTGGCTATTAATGGTTGGAGAGGAAAGGTAGAAATGGTTTTCTCCCACCCTTGGGTTGTAAGGGCTGTTTTTTTTTTTTTTTTTTTTTTTTGGCCACGCTATGTGGTATGTGGGGATCTTAGTTCCTTGACCAAGGATTGAACCCTTGCCCTCTGCACTGGGAGTGAAAAGTCTTACACCAGGGAAGTCCTGGGTTTGTGAGCTTAACTTTTCAGTTTAGACTGATCATTTTAGGTTAAAAATTCATGCTAACAACAACTGATGTGTCTGGAGCCTTTACCATGCTAGACACTGGCTAAGCACTTTGCACGGTTGACAGTTTACTCCTCACAGCCACCCTGTGGGGTAGGAACAATTATCAGTCCCATTTTACAGATAAAGAAACAGAGCTTGAGGTAGGGTGAGGTCTCACAGCTAGCCAAGGGTTGTTACTGGACCCTGGAGCTTGCCTTCTAACCTTTGCTATCCCCATAGTGGAACCCATCTTTACAGATCATATCAAAATGCGGGAGTGTTAGGGAGTGTTGCAGGTTGAATTGTGTCCCCTTCCAAATCTGTATGTTAAAGTCCTTACTCTGGTACCTAAGAATGTGGCTTTATTTGGAGAGAGGGTCTTTACAGAGGTAATCAAATTGAAATGAAATCATTAGGATGGACTCTAATTCAGCATGACTGTTACACTTACCAAAAGGGAAAAAACTGGACAGAACACCGGGCAGAGAGGCCAGACGTTGTGAAGAGACACGGGGAGAATATGGCTGTCCGCAAGCCAAGGAGAGGGGCCTGAGACAGAGCCTTCTCTGATAGGCCTCAGGAGGGACAACCCTGCCAACATCTTGGTTTTGTACTCCTAGTTTTTAGAAAATGATCCAACAGATTTCTGTTGTTTGAGCCACTCAGTCTGTGAGTGGTACTTTGTTATGGCAACCCTAGCAAAGTAGGACATCTTCTGTGTGGGTTCCAACAAGATAAGGGCTCCCGTTACTACTTTGGATGGCCTGAGCAGACTCTTTATTCTCCTTGTCAGTAGAGAATTACCATGTAAATGATACATTTTCTTTTTCCAGAATTTTTGGATGAACTGAAAATAAAAGTAATCCAAAGATTTGGGGTTGATAGTCTAGGCACTGTGACCTGCTAATTCATGGCAAGTCAGACTTGGTACAAAGCAGAATTAAGCTGTTTTCTATGTCTTTCAAATAAA
Organism: Odocoileus virginianus; assembly: GCF_023699985.2. Taxonomy (NCBI): domain Eukaryota; kingdom Metazoa; phylum Chordata; class Mammalia; order Artiodactyla; family Cervidae; genus Odocoileus; species Odocoileus virginianus. Next base: position 13,632,944 of record NC_069686.1, read on the forward strand.
TGACTTCTTTAACATCAGATATTGGTAGCCAAAATGAATTTCTAACTCTATCTAGATATGTGATGATGGTACTTATCTGTCCTTAGGGACATTTGGACATTCTTGAAGCAGAAAGAAATTAGACTTAGTTGAAATGTTTTGATCACAATTAAAGATATGTCCAATAATAACTGGTTCAGATTACATCAGATGCTGAGTTATTTTGGCTTAAATAATTCAGTGGAAAGTTTGGTAGGATAATAAAAAAAAAACTTTTTTTTTCCCCAGGCAGATGAATTTAAATGATTTCTTTGTAAGACAAAGTAATATAACCACAGTTGCAGTGCTGCTCATGTTATTTGCATATAAATAATTTATTTGCATACTAATGAAGGGAGTAATCTATTATTCCTAAATTTCTCTCTCCTTTTCCCACAGCAGTGGACATGACACACTATTTTGTTAAGGAAGTTAGAGTCTTTCCCAACCACCTTTCGCTAGGTGGCCACCTAGAGAACTCACTTGATTTCTGAATATTTCCTTAGAAGCTTCTGTTTAATATTTATTTAATTCTGCTAGTCTTGAGGGGCTTGAACAATTTTCTCTGGAAGATCAACTGTCTTTTTCTTTGATTGATGTTTATTGTTTAGCAATACTAGAAATGAAATTCATAGGAAAAAACAATTCCTGAAAAATATCATTATATATGTCTTCTTCAAAGGAAACCAGTGATCAAAAGTTACTTTTTTCTTAGTTGTGACTTAAAAATATAGATAGGAGATATTTAATTATATTTATGATGATTATATTTGGCTAGGAAATTTAAATATACTATAAAAGGGATTTCATTGTGTATGATGAATGTATCAAGACACCTCTTTTGTGCCACCTCAGATTCTCTGGCATTCACATCTGTCTTGGCTGTGTGCATGCATGCTCAGTTGCTCAACTGTGTCCAACTTGTTGCGAGTCCATTGACTGTAGCCTGCCAGGCTCCTCTGTCCATGGAATTTTCCTGGCAAGAATACTGGAGCTGATTGCCATTTCCTCTTCCAGGGAATCTTCCAACCCAGGGATTGAACCTGAGTCTCCTGTGTCTCCTGCATTGTCAGGCAGATTCTTTATTACTGAGCCACCTGCGAAGCCCTTACATCTCTCTAGAGCTCTGAATTTCTTCTTCTGTTTCAGTTGCTGGACAGCAGCTAACTTTATATGGTCACAGGATATAGTAGATGGGAGGAAGCTGATAGTTAATTTATCTTGCTTTTCCATTCCTTGGTGGGCTATACAAAAAGAAAACTTTCTGTATCATTTATCCTAAGACACTGTGTCTCTGTGAAATGACTTATTTTGTAAGACAATATATTATGTTTGCTTCCCAATCTTACCTGCCTCAGTTCTATTTTCTATCATTCATATTGCCCTGGAATTATATCTCCCAGTAAAGCATATGGTTTAAGACTTTGCCCCAGCCTCAATTTTCAAGGGAACTTATTCCAGGATAATAGAAATTCTATAAATGTTTAATGAGTTGAAATGAATAAAAAATAAAATCTAAACTAAATGGGGGCTTTTGTCTAATCATTCTTATTTTTCTGTACTTCAAAACTTTGTCTGTACCTCCTGACTCATTCGTTTTGTGGCTCCCTCTGGATTGGTGAGTATGGTGCTCAGAAAGAAATAACCAACAAATCAAAGTCCATTTCAGATGGTAAGTGGTTTACCAGATACCTCAAAGAGAAGTAACATTTGCAAAAGGCGGAGTGAACAAGGAAAGAGTCTGGGTAAATGAATCTGAGTGAGAAGAGAATGGACCAGACTGTGGGCCTGAAGCCCAAACTGTTTTTTCAGAGACGTAGCTGACTTCTCCATAAGTAATGGTCATTTTCTCCAGGTACCTTCTCTGTTAGAAAGGCTCCTGCATAAATTCTCGTTTTTATTCTTCCTTAAGAAGAAAAGAGAATTATTTTTCTAATAGAAATCCAATTTCAAAAAGTTGTGATGTGTATATGAGACTTGAAAGCCTGAAAATGTGAGGTTACTCTGTTAGAACAAAAGGAAGGAAGGAAATTTTAATTTTTTTTTCTTTTTACCACTGCCTTGCATTTAGTAACTCGGATTGTTAAAGTCTTTCAAAGAAATGGAAAAAAAAATTGTTTTAAGACATTCAAGATGCTAAAAAAAAAGATACACAGTATCTGGCATATATTTTAGTGCGTGTTGGTTCCCAGGGCCAAGACCTTTGTGCTCTTGGGAAAAAATGCAGCCATTATTATTACTTTTATTGCCATCACCGTTATTAATAATAAAGAAGATTGCTACAGAAATGAAAGTAAGGAGGCACAAGCGATGCTGACCTGTGTGAAATCTTTTGTAATTTAATGAAAAAAGACAGGATAAGATAACATTTAGAGTATTAGCTATTTTTTGTGTGTATTTGAAATTGAGGCCAAGCAATTTTATTTGTAGGTAACTGTTTTCTAAGGACTGTATAGTCAATCGTATCCATAGTAAATAAGAAAAATTATAATTTTGTCTAATTTGGTGACTGAAAAGTACAAAAAGGAAAGCTTTGGTAGGGACTTAAGAAAATCCTGAAAAGTCTGCTTTTATCAAGATTCATGTAGGGGAGATTTATTATAAATCAACTGATCAGACTATGACTCATCTTCAGCGATGTTACTGGAACTGGCTATTTGGATGTTACCATCATTGGAGGTAATGCTTGATCTTTTCACTGACCATAAAGATGTTTCAAAACAGTGACATAAGCTGCACTTGGCAGAGTCCACGGAGGCCACTGCAGCAACAAATGTATTTAACTGTTTAGTCCAGCAAAGAGGTGATGTTCATCTTGCTTTTACTTCTGCTACAAGGGCAGAGATGAAGAAACATTCATTTTGGCTACATAAGGTCATTACAAATGAGGCAAGAGAGCAACAGAACATAAAAAGCAGGCAGGCGGTTTTTATCAGCAGAGAAAATTAAAAGAAGTTGTGCTTCATGTCTGTGGAGGCAGAATAAGGAGGGCTTGCATGTGCATCCATCACTGTGTTTTCTAGACTGGCGAGAACCTTGGACTCACACAGCTGATCTGGGCTGAGACTGTGCTCCCAAGTTAGATCAGTGTGTTGAGCTCTAAGAGCTATATGTGGGACAGAGGACAGACAGTGGTAACAGGCTTCAGTTTCAAGTAGAGGAGAAATGGGGCTTCCTTGGTGGCTCAGTGGTAAAGAATCCGCCTGCAACGCAGGAGACACAGGAGATATAGGTTCGATCCCTGGGAGAAAGAAGAGGAAATAAAATATAAAGGCAGACCATTCAGTCCAGACTCCTCTTGAGTGAAGAAATCCCTCTCATTGTGTCCTGGAAAAAAGTGTCATCAAGAGTATAGCCCAGTGGGACCCTACTGTCAGCCTGTGGATTGGCTGGTATCAGAATCTCCCAGGGACATTTAGAAATACACCTCCCAGAAATTTAGGTATGAAATAGGACTTGGGACTCTGTATTCTAATAATTTTCTTCAGGTGTTAAAATCAGGTGTTTGGAAGTTTTTGATTGGAACTCTTGTGGTTGTTGTTCAGTCGATCAGCCGTGTTCGACTCTTTGAGACTCCGTGGACCGCAGTACAGAAGACTTCCCTGTCCTTCACCATCTCCCTGAGTTTGCTCTGACTCATGTCCACTGAGCTGGTGATGCTGTCCAATCATCTCATCTTCTTTCATCCCCTTCTCCTCTGCCTTCAGCCTTCCCCAGCATCAGGGTCTTTTCCAATGAGTCTGCTCTTCACATCAGGTGGTCAAGGTATTGGACCTTCAGTTTCAGCATCAGTCCTTCAATGAATATTCAGGTTTGGGTTCCTGGTTAGTTGACCAGGTTATAAATTGCTATTTTGTGTCAACAAAAATCTGCTTCCTTAAAACTTGCATCCATTTTTGGGTTCTCTCTGGGCCTTTCGAAGTAATTTAAAGTTCTCAGGTCAAGGTGAAGAATTTGGCTTTGTGATGGAACTAGTCATTGTAGTTTTATGACCTTATCCAGAAGCAAGGAAGCCTGGGAGCACAGAATGTGAATGCTTGAAGTGACCTTGATTTGAGGACTGGAATGATGGACAGTCAGCGAACTAAAGGATTTTAGGACGCTAGAGAGGGAACTGTCCATTCCTGGGTACTGATTGAGCCCCAGGTGTGGACTGATATAAAGAGAGCTGTTACCTGACCAAGAGGTCTGAGAGGGTGCTAGGCCTGTGGTTACCTGGTCTTACACTGATTTTCCCATGCCTAGGTGCAGTAGGTTCTCAGTTGGTATTCTTTTGACTGACTGATTATTGCAAAAGGCAAGTTGAGTAGATACATGAGGATGGAAGGAAAGTGAAGAGATTGTGTCAGAAAAGGAAAACTGACTAGCAGTCTCAGAGGTGAGCAGTTCTTAATTATAAGAAAATACAAGTTGTGGCTAAAGTGTGATAGAGTTGAGAATGAAAGTTGCTGGGAAATTTTCTGGTCATCATCATGGATGATTCTGTTACTGAGAATGATGGCTGAATATTGGACAGAGAGAGAGCAACTGTGACTCAGATGCTGAGGTATTTGAGCAAAGTGTTTGGAGGTGATATAGATGTGAAATAGAGACAGAAGAAAGGATGCAGAAAGCATGGCTCTGCCTTGTGGGTGAGTTTGGGCAAGTCTCACATCCATTCTGGACCTCTCTATTCTTTTGAGTTAGTAACATGAGACACAATAATCAAATATGTAAAAGCCACTTTGAAAAGATAGGTACTCTCTAGGGGCTGTCCTAGTTTTGAGATCATGGGACAAAATAAAGTGAAAGTATTAGTCACTCAGTTGTGTTCGACTCTATGTGACCCTCTGGACTGTAGCCCACCAGGCTTCTCTGCCCCTGGAATTCTTCTGGCAAGAATACTGGAGTAGATAGCCATTCCTTTCTCCAGGGGATCTTTCCAACCCAGGGATCAAACCTGGATCTCCTGCATTGCAGACAGATTCTTTACCATCTGAGCTACCAGGGAAGCCCAATTATTACACCATATCAATGTTATGAGATGTCATAAAATATATTACAGTAAAAATACAACTTCATTTGAAAGAAAAACATCTAAAGCCACTACTCTAGCACAAGCAGCCAAATAACCATTAACCTAAGTGACTTTTTTATCTCTTAGGTCAAGTTTGAGGAAGATGATTCTAATATTTCTTTTTCTTTAGCACATTTTGGCATCCTTTGGAATATCCAGAAGTCCACATGTTGGATATGAATCTAGAGCTGTGGTTGCTGCAAAGGTACATTCCACAACTTGATTTTCTATAATAATAATTACTCAGGTAAAAATGATACCACTAAATGGCCCTTTGATTCTGGAGTTGCATTTTCACATTTTTTACAATTAGTTTTAATTCTGTAACTCTGAGTTGAGAAACTAGAAATTTTCCTGCAAGGTTTCTTTACATATCTCTGGAATTGATTCTGACTTTGAATATTCAAAACTCCACTCAGTTTAGGGGGAAAATGCAATTACAGAGATTAGTCTAAGCATTTCTTATATTGGCTCTACTTTATATGGTGGTGTTTCCACCATGGAGTACAATCTCAAAATCTCATGTCCTTCTAAAGTTATATTCAGATATGGCTTCTATCACTTGGTTTCTTGTCCATTGTTTTCCATACAGCGCGTGCATGCATGCTAAGTCACTTTAGTTGTGTCTGACTCTGTGACCCCAGGGACTGTAGCCTGCCAGGCTCCTCTGTCCATGAGATTCCCTAGGCAAAAATACTGGAGTGGGTTGCCATGCCCTCCTCCAGGGGATCTTCCCAACCCCGGGATTGACCCTGTGTCTCTTGCATTGCAGATTCTTTACCACTGAGCCAGTGGGGAAGCCCATCTCATACAGTATCTACCAGCTAGTCCTCTAAGAGGTTCCAAAGCTTGAACTATATATTTTTGGCAAAGGAAGGAGATATTCCCAGGTTCATAGTGTTCTTTCTTGAGAGAAACCAAAAGTACATATCTAAGAGTATACTTGAAAGAAAGCAAAAGTCCATTTCTAAGAGTCCAGTCCTGGGCAGCGGCATTTTTTATGGCCGAACAATGTCATACATACTGTAGATTCTTTATTTAAATCCTTCCTGAATGATGTTGATTCTAGAAAGCTGGAGGCCAGAGTTGAAGAGAAGAAAAACTCTTTTGAGAAAGATATCAATTTTCCAATGTTGGAAGGTTTTGTCAATTTATAACTAACTCATGTCTAATGATAATCACCACACACATCTATTATTCTCAGCAAAATAAGATACAGAATAGTTGACTGCAAGTTATTCCAAACCCTTTTGCTAAAGAAATAACAAATATAGAAAGCTTGGGGAAATCCTGTACCTAGCAGAAGATTCTATTTGGGAACGAGACATCCCAAAACAGATCTGGGTGAAAAGGTTATCAAATTGTTCTCTGTGCTTTGAATTACAGAGATTGAAAGTGAAACAATGTTAATGGTAGCTTGCATAAAAGGAGACTAAACAATGGAAAAATAATTTTGGAAGACTGGAATGATAATCTTTTGTGTGACTTTGGCATTTTTCCTAGTCCTACATTGCTGATATGACTGTGCCATTTCCTTGCTCTGTTTTGCTCTCAATTTTGCATACTGAATATTAGGGGTTGAATTGTATTACCGCCCCCCCCCAAAAAAAAGTCTGCCAAAGTTCTACCCTCCTCAGCACATCATCTTTGGAAATAGGGCCTTTTCAGGGTTGACTGAGTTAAAACGAGGTCATTATCTGCCCTAATCTAATGGGACAAATATCTTTGTATAAAAAAATTTGGACACAGATATCTATATCTAAATCTAAATCTAAATCTATCTATCTATCTATATATACACACACGGAGGGAAAATAATCTAGATACACAGGGGAAAAGGCAGCCATGTGAAGATGGAGACAGAGATTGGATTTACGCTGTCACAAGCCGAGCACTGGCCAAGCCTGGGGCTACCAGAAGCAAGCAGAGAGCCACCGAGATTTGCCCTCACAACTCTTAGAAGGAACCAGTTTTGCTGACACTTGGATTTTGGATTTCTAGCCTCCAGAACCACGAGACAATAAATCTCCTTTAAGCCACTCAGTTTATGGTACTTTGTTATGGCAGCCCTAGGAAATTAATACACAGAACTTATACCAATCCTGGGAACTCGCAATGTTTCATCCCATCCTTTGCTGCCTATTGGGAAGTAAAACCTCAGAGCCTCTAAAATGCCCTTAACTCCATCCTCCACCCAGTTTCTTCTGCACAACTGTGGATGAATGGCAGGTAAATATAGTCCCTGTAGGAAGAATTTTCACTTGTTCAGGAAGGTTGACCTGTATAAATGATGTGAATTGCATGTGAATTGTGATGCAGATTACTTCACGTCAAGACATCAGGACTGGTAAAACCTTAGACCTTAAGCATCTCCCAGATGAAGGAATATTGACACATCTTAACTATGGTGATGGTGTTGTGATAATAACCAATTCAGAGTGGAATATTGCTTTTCTCCAAAGAAGATTGACTCCCAAACAGGGAGTCAATAACATGAAGCTTCACATCATCTAGTGCAAGATGAAATACTAGCTCACGCATTGACTAATCAAGATCGTCTTGCCCCTTGTGTTCTTGTGTTGGGAAATAACTTACTTCAGTATCTTTAAAATTTATTCACCTTGTATTTGCACTGATCACACTCATTGAGCTGTGGCACGGAGCCAAGAACCATATTTTGAAGCTGAGCTGGTGATAGGCAGACTGTGTCTCAGTCCTTGGAATAAATCCAGCCATCTTCAATATTGAAGTGTTTCTTTATGATGATCTAGAGACATTTTCATCATGCTGTATTCTTCGTGATATGCTGAACCCAACCACAGCATTTGAATGCTTTTCTAAAATAGGTAGATTGTCTCAGTAAAAATTACTTGAAACGTTGTGAATGAATGACAGAAAATACCCATGTGGACATTTAAAAAATATAAATAAAATATACCTGTAAAAAGAGAAAATATAAATATTTCAACTTAAAGCATGTGTATGTATGTTCATACTCACACCTATACCCGTATTCTAAGTCCAGTTTATATATCTGTAGAAAAAGGAATTCATTTGCATGCTCATGAGTACTTTCTGTTGTCACAGGCCTTTGTCAGTTAGATATTGTTAACCACCATTGCTACTACTGATAGTGCTACTACTATTACTATAGTGGACACAGGAGATGAGGGTTTAATTCCTGGGTCAGGAGGATCCCCTAGAGAAGGAAATGGCAATCAACTCCAGCATCCTTGCCCGAAGAACCGAATGGACAGAGGAGCCTGGTGGCCTATAGTCCATGGGGTTGCAAAGACATGACTGAGCACAGAACAGCACAGTACCTTTTAATGGGTAGTTACTCAGTGCCAGTAAAATGATAATTGCTTTGTCTATATGCAATCCTTTAATTCCTTTTGACAGGAAATATATATCTTTGCTTCCATTACAGACTAGGAAACTAAGGCTCAGTGATATGAAGGAGCTTGGACAAGATCACACAGTTAGTGGTGGAGCAGGGATTAGGAATCCAGAGCTTTTTGACCCCAAAGCTTGCATTCTTATCTACTTTGCAATTTGGTCTCCCGAGTACTGTTGGAAGCACGGGGCATCCTATTAGGACAGGTAGAGACCCTATTCTGAGAACTCAGTTTTAAGTCGGAAGAGATCAGTGCATACCTGACATACGTACAAGGAAGTGCTGAGGGACAGAACGGAGCAAAAGGAGCAGCAATGGAGAAGCCACTCCTGGCACTAGACAACCAGCGTCAGTGCCTTTTAGTAGAAGTAATGAGGACACAGTCCCTTAGTGTATCTCTCATGGAGCCACAGATGAAGACGGAGAGCGTTATGTGCTGAAGGCCCTGATCCAGGAAATGACCATCCGACACAACACTGCCAGAGATAGGAATGTTCAGAGTGTGCACAGCAAGCAGAAGGCTAGCAAACTTGGGTGACATGAGACGAGGAAATGGGTGGTGTGGGAACAGAGACAGCTCTCTGGGTCACCATTAGTTAAGAAGAGGAATTATAAGTTAATAGAAGAAACCCATATGTAATTATATTAAATCATGGCTGCGAATCCTTTGAGGCTCTTCTCATGGAGAGGTCGGGGTCTGTGTCTCCTCTCCTTGAATCTGGGCAGGCTGGTGACTGCTTCAGCCAGAAGAGTATGCTGGAAGTGATGCTGTGTCACTTCTGAGTCAAGGTCACAACAGACCCTGCAGCTCCTACCGCGTTACTCTTGAGCCCTGAGTCTCAAGGTAAAAAGCCTGGTTACCCTGAGGCTGCTGTATGGAAAGGAGGCATATAGGTGCTCCAGCTGATAGTCTCAGATAAGCCCAGGGTTATAGCCACTTGCCTTTCTGTATAACGTGTCAGACATGTGATTGAGGCCATGTGCCAACTGAGTTATCACCATTGATATCATGTGGCATAGATGAATGACCCAGATGAGCTCAGCCTGAATTCATGATAGAATCATGACATAGTAAAACTGTTGCTTTAAACTGTTGGGTTTCAGGATCATTTATGTAGCAATAGATAAGTGGAACCCCTAGGTATGGGATTCATAGTTCATTACCCATTTCTGCTCATCAACCTGGTGGAATAATTGCATGTGGAACTTAGGGGTGAGATGTAGAACAACAGGGGGCTCCATCATGAGATGGCTTGAGAGGTCTCAGACTATGCATGGCAGTTTTATCAAATGACATTGGTGATATAGGAGAGCAGTCTGCCTGGAAAAGGAATGGATCGTGAAAGTGGAAACTCAAGCCCTGGGCTAGATCTCTGTGGTTTGGTCTCTAGCTTTATTCTCCAACTGATACACTGTTGGAACTTGGGCAAGTCTTGCAAACTTGTTAATACTTGGTAATAATACTGTCTCTATTTACCACCTAGGAGAGGATATGTGGCCTTAATAAAAATATGATCTAGTATGTGTGAAAGCAGAATGTAGGAAGCACTGCAAAAAGCATTACTTCGTTGATCCAGAGAGCTTCATTTATATTGCTGCTTTGACTTATCACATTGTACTCCCTACTCCCTACACCTAGAATAGGACAAAGCTTATAGTAGGTACTTAATAAAAATTTTTTGAAATGGCTTAGAGTTATACTATGTAAGGGAGAAGATCAGTTAGAGACTAGTGGAGGTTTTTTAGAATGTTTGTAGTATAAAAGATGTTAGACATAATCCATTCCCATCCATCTTAATTTTCTAATGCACTCAGTTGTTGTTGTTTAATTACTAAGTTGTGTCCAACTCTGTGGGGCCCAGTGTACTTGTAGCCCACAAGGCTCCTCTATCCATGGGATTTTCCAGGCAAGAATACTGGAGTGGGTTGCTATTTCCTTCTCCAAGAGATCTTTCTGAACCAGGGATCAAACCTGGAAGTCCTAGAATATCATATATTTGAACCTGAGAAATATTACTAAAAAACCAGATGAAGCCTATCATCCAGTAGTTGCAGTTGATGCCTTACCAGTTCTGCCTTAAATATAGTAAGAAGACATGGAAAGAGAGAAAGATAAGGAGAAGAGATAGAGACATATATCATTTCACTGATTAATGAATACAGCATTGTCCAAAGTTTATGGCCTGGAAAATCAAGCTGCTAGAAACACTGAACAGAATGCCTTGGACCCTCTGAAAAGCTACAGCGGAGGTTCACAGGCCAGTGCTGCCTTGTCCAGTTAAAGAGTCACCGTGAGCCTCTCTGGTGCCAGACCCTACTCTAGCTGCTCGGGAGAGTGCTCACCACTTGGTCTCATCCCTCCCGTGGGGAGTTTACAGTCTAGAGGGAGGGTGCTCCCTTCAAGTTGTCTGTGAAATTCATCTGTGGCAGAATGTTTCAGTTGCTGTCCTTCCCCCCACCCAGTACTTTCTTCCTTCTATAGAGTTTGAGAAATTTGCTTATAAAATCAGAATGCTATTGGAAAGTTGATCAGAAGGGTAGAGCCCTTCCTTCTGTTTTCTTCTTCCTTTTTGTCATTCAGTTATTCCTCTGTCAAGTAAGGGTTAATAGTTTCTTTTACAGTGTTTGGAATAATTTTTAAAAATTCAGAATGCATTTATAATAGAACAATGCCTGCAATGGCAGCCAGGTAAAAATATCCTCCCCACAGTCTCCCTTTTCTTTTCAAAAGTACTGAAGAGTTCTGTTTGTCCACAGTGTTCTGAAATTTGTGCAGCCCTCACAAGGATTAGGGATGTATAATATTTCTGTGGTTTGACTCAGTTTCTTACCTCTCTGCAGAAGTGGGTGAAAAGAATTTCCTGGAGGTGTTTGGTTTTTAGACTGCCTATTGAAATGCAAAATTTCTTTAAGCCAGAAGGAGGCAGTGGAGTGCAGTGGAAATGGGAATAAGTGTTAAGCTATACAGACCTAAGTTTAAATACTGAGTCTTTACTTTGTTGCCTCGGGTGAGTTATTTAACTTCCTGAGCTTCATTTTTTTTTTTTTTTCCCTCCCTTGGGCAGTTGTCATAAGGCATACAAATAATGTATGCAAAATGGTAGATGGTCAGTGAAGTCAATGAATGGTGGTAAATATGCATGAACTCACATCAGCTTAAACTACCATAGGGTAGGTATTTAGGGAAGGAGGAGCAAACTAGAGCAAAGAAGGCCAAAAATGAAGATGGATAGACCTTCAAAGGGCTTCGCTGTGGCTCAGCTGGTAAAGAGTCCACCTGCAATGCCAGAGACCTGGGTTCAATCCCTGGGTTGGGAAGATCCCCTGGAGAAGGGAAAGGCTACCCACTCCAGTATTCTGGCCTAGAGAATTCCATGGACTATATAGTCCATGGGGTTGCAAAGAGTCAGACACGACTGAGTGACTTCCACTTTACTTCAGACCTTCAAAATATTGCTTGAGTCATAATTTGTCTAGAGCAGGGGCTCCATGAACTTGAATGGGAAAAACTTAAGTATTTTTGTTAAATTCTAACTGAAATTTAACACTTCCTTTTATTATGTATATGTAAGCAACAAACCTCAATGATATCAGCAGTATCTCTGAATTTGTCACCAAATCATAGATTTTTAAATAATATAGTGGTTGTGGATATTTCAAACTACTTTAAACATAAGATAAATGTTATTTTTGCTGCTGACACTTGCTGATATATCAATACAAAAGCACAAATACTACTATTCCACAAAATTGCTTTCAAAAATGTTTTGACAACATTATTTCAAGATGATTGTCTCCTTTTGCAATCTTACTCATTTCTTTTGTGTATTCTGTAAAGAGGTCCATACAATTCCACTTCCAAAAGAATTGAAATCAGGATCCTGAAGAGATATTTGCATTCCCAAGTTCATTGCAGCACTATTCACAATATCCAAGATATAGAAGCAACCTAAGGGTCCACTGATGGATCAATGGATAAAGGAAATGAGGTTTATACACACAATGGAATATTATTAAGCCTTAAAAAAGATAGAAATCCTGCCATTTACAATCATATGGATATATCTGGAGGGCATTATGCTGAGTTAAATAACCCAGGCACAAAGGAATCTGATTTATCTGAGAAATCTGAAATAGTCAGATTCATAGAAGCAGAGAGTAGGATGGTGGTTACCAGGGACTGGTGGAGGGGAAATAGGGAGCTATTTTTCCAAGGCATAAAGTTTCAGTTATGCAAGATTTATCAGTTCTAGCATCTATAGTTGCGTGTGTTTGTGCTCGGTTGCTAAGTCATGTCCATCTCTTTGTGGCCCTGTGGACTGTAGCCCACCAGGCTCCTCCATCCATGGGGCTTTTTATATTATATACTTAAAAGTTTGTTAAAAGGGCAGATACACTGATGGATGAATGGATAAAGAAAATGAGGTTTATACACACAATGGAATATTATTCAGCTTTAAAAAAAGAGAAATCCTGCCATTTACAATCACATGGATTTATCTGGAGGGCATTATGCTGAGTGAAACAAGTCAGACACAAAGGGATCTGTTACTTGCTGTTGCAATTAAAGAAAAATTGGTACAGCCATTCCCGGGTGAAAAAGGGGTTCCATAGGTATTACTGGATGGTTAAAGGGGGCCATGGCAGAAAAAAATTAAAGAAATTTTTTGTAAAGTAAAACCAGCTGACTAGTATAGCTAATCAGAGTCACTGAGGAGTTTATCTCTTTTGCTGATGATTTTTGTAACAGTAGGGGATTCTTACCACTCTGGCCTTCTATAAGCCAAGGAAAGGGAATGGGAGCTATTCTATACATCTCTACCTCCACTTCTGTCTCTCTCTCTCTTTATATATACATACATATATATATATATATATATTTTTTTTTTTTTCTCATTTTCACATCCAGAAGTGATCATTGTGGACAAATATGAGAATTGTATCAGTTAAATGCATTACAAAGAGAAAGTTAAAAAGAAAGGTTGCTACTCTGTTTGACCTTGAATATCATATCTCTTTCTTATGAGCGGGGAGGAAATATTAAGTTATTCCAGTAAGGGGACTGGGACAGACAAGTTTATTATTTTTACTGAAACACTTGAGACATTCAGTCTGCTCATTCCAGGCCCCTCATCTGTAAGATGGTCAAGACATAAGGGGAGTGCCTTGGGGACTTTCTACCAGGTTCCCATAGCTTCCCCCTTGACTTTCCTGGGTTTTTCAGGTGAATTTTATTTGGGGGTAGCTGAAAGGGATACTGAACACTAGTAACAAAGGCTCCTCTCAAATACTGTGATTGATAAAGCAATGGAGCAAGGCTAGGAGACTGAGGTATAGGGCTGGGTGCAGAGAGAGGGAGAGAGAAAAGACCAAGAAATGTCACATGCAGTTTGATCTGGAAAAAACTCCAGACTAGTGGTATTCCACCCTATACTGGTGGCTTCAGTCTGTTTTGCTCATGTATTCTGTAAAATGAACATGAACTTGGACAAACTCTGGGAGATGGTGAGGGACAGGGAGGTCTGGCATGCTGCAGTCCACGGTGTCCTAGAGTTGGATATGACTGGGCAACTCAACAACAACAAGTCTGTACAATAATTTTGAAAGATCCTTTGTGAGTTGACATCTAAAATTTTTTAATCATAAATTGAAATAGTTGCAAAGAATATTTTAGCTGATGTACTGAATATTATATCCATGATTAAAATGGTATTTTCACCAAAACTTTACAGCTGCAGATTTAGCTTATTAAATTTATGGAGAGTGTCCATCACATAAATTAATTGGCAAAGCTAGTCCTTATTGTCAAACCATTCTGCCAAATTGGATTTCCTTTCTGTCAGAAAAAAATCTTATTTCATTTTTTCATTCAAATAAATGTTGACTGAAACCATTTGGAACCTTCTTGCTTTGAATTCTGACTATAAGAAATAAAGGAAGGAAAGAAAAGAGGGAGGGAAGGAAGAGTGTTTCACCTCCCTTCAGTATGTTTCTTTTTGAAAATCTCCTACTTTTCTCTCAGAGGACTCTCCCTCAGGAAGAAGTCCTGGAGGTTTTCTCACCTCAGGACAATGCACCTGAGTAGACTGTGGTGGTGGTGGTGGTGTTCATTTACTAAGATGTGTCCAACTCTGTGACCCCATGGACTGCAGCACACCAGGTTTCCCTGTCCTTCACTCCTGGAGTTTGCTCAAACTCATGTCCATTGAATTGGTGATACCATCCAAGCATCTCATCCTCTCTTGCCCTCTTCTCCTTCTGCCTTCAATCTTACCCAACATCATGATCTTTTCCAATGAACTGGCTCTTTGCATCAGGTGGCCAAAGTATTGGAACTTCACCTTCAGCATCAGTCCTTCAATGAATATTCAGAGTTGATTTCCTTTAGGATTGGCTAGTTTGGTCTCCTTGTTTTCCAAGGGATTCTCAAGAGTTTTATTCAACACCAAGTTTGAAAGCATCAGTTCTTCAGCACTCAGCCTTCTTTAGGGTCCAACTCTCACATCTGTACATAACTACTGGAAAAAAACCACAGCTTTGACTAGATGAACCTTTGTAGGCAAAATGATGTCTCTGCTTTTTAATATGCTGTCTAGCTTTATCATAGCTTTTCTTCCAAGCAGCAAGCATCTTTTAATTTCATGGCTACAGTCACCGTCCACAGTGATTTTGGTGGGTGAAGAGTTTGCTTTTCTTCTGCAAAGTAGGAAAAGGACCACTGGGAGAAAAAAAGAGTCCTTGAGACGTGATTTTAGCAGATTAATGTCAGGAAAAAGAACATGCAGAAGTTGAAGACTTGGCAATTGATTTTCCAAAGCTCCCCCTTCCCTGCAAAGCCCTTAGAAAGTCTTCGTGTATCAGGGCAAATGTCCTCAAGCCCCAGTTTGAAGACCACTGAGCTACTTCAACTCATTTATTGCAGTTTGCTCCAATTCATCTTGATAGTTAGTGGTGGAGACCAGAACATGCAATCTGTTGGCCTTGAACTCTGCACCACTGCTTCCGCCACTGCTCCAGAACGGCCACAGGCCACTGGAATTGAGGCAGGTGGGTTGAAGCACTGTCAGGAATTAACCAAGCACCCCAGGAATTAACCAAGCTGAAATGATTATTTTTCTTTGTAAATGCCACGTGGCTAACCTTTTTTTGTCCCACAAAACTCAAATGCCCTGGCCCTGTTCTGTTTTCTTTGTGAGAAACACTGCCTTTGTTCCTGCCGCCCGCTGAGAAGGAGAGGAGCACAGGTCCTCATTTCTGTGCAGTCTTTCAAGGAGCAGCAGCGTGGAGCGCAGGCCTCCTTCACAGCACAGGAGTCGTTTACCTTTGGCGTGCTCAGAGGGAGAAAAGCTGAACAAACAGATAGATCTCTTCCTTCAAGTCGTGTTTCCACACCCCGCTGGACTGGGAAGGGGGTGTCCCAGCAGTACCATGCTTGGACCAATTGCAATTTTCCCCCACAGGCGCGAATTTGCATGGAAATTGCTGCTCTGTGTTAGCAGGACTCTTCTAAACATTTCACCCAAAGAATTATACCCAACATGGGAGTTTGCCCTCTGGGCTGTATCTCTGTTGGACCAGGAAAGTGAAATTCCTCAATGAGAAAGGACTTGCCTCAAGCCTTCAGATTCAGGAATTAACAGCATAACGCTCCAGCAGATTTTATCTATCTCCTGAGTTATTTGTGCAAACATTGTAAATACTGGGGTGGTAGGGAGTTGTAGGATAGGAGGTGGGTTAAGGATTTTAATCTTGTCTTAATGACTGGAGGAAGTGTTAAAGTGTTTCCCCCAGTTCTCTGATTTTGGCCGGCAAAAATTCTGACTTTGCTGCAGGTTGGAGGAGGAGCAAAGTGGGAGCCGGGTAGGAAAGAGAATCAGGCGAAGTAGTGCAGGACTGCCACGCCTCCACCTCAGCTACCTGGCCCCGCCTCGGTGGGGCTCCTGCCTACTTCGTGGCTCCAGGTCTCGCCCTTTTCCTCCCACCTAACCTTGCTGTTAGGAAGGTGCCCAACATTCAGTGTTTACCCCTAATATGGATGGACGTTTGCGCAGCTTTTCCTGGGGCAGAGTCTCTTGCACCTTGGAGGTGGAATGAAAAGCTTGGCCTGAAGTTTCAGCCACCATGAACAGGTGGGGATGCTTTCAGTTTTTATTGTATTTGTTGGTGGATCTCCGTATAGAGGTTATTGCCTACTCTCTGTAGACTCAAGGTTGGCCCCGTTTTGGATACCTGTCTTGTGAAATGACCAGAAATTGGGTCTAATCCAGGAAATGGGGGGTGAAAATGCCTGTGTTAACAGAGTTGCTGAGGTGATGGATGAATATCTAGAAAATTCCCTTAGAGAAATTCCAGCCATGATTCCGCATAGGCTGTTAGAGCCCCAGGACAAGGAGGGCTCCAGGCACCGCTGTCAACTAACTCCAAAGAGAGAGGTCTGAAGTGTTAGCAGTTTTATCTCTGTGGAGAGGAGGAGGGGCGTTTGGGAACTAGAGTGGATTGAACAGGTGAAGCTGACAGTGCTCATCACTCCAAGAACTTAAACAGAAAAGACAGCCTATGTATGAGGTGATATCAAATAGAAATAAAAAATAGATTCAAGTATAAACCTTTGAAATATTAATACATCTTACATTCCCTCAGGAGACAGAGGAGTCTGCTAGGTGGCTTTTAATGCAAGGTTTAAAAGTTTTGCTCATTTTGATTTTTCATAAATTGTTTTATTTGATGGGGGGTTTGGGTCTTTTTATATAGTCATGATAATGGAATTCTGGAAAGTGTACAGCATTAGAGAAGGGAGTGAGGGTTTGGAGTGAAGGAATTAGGATGATGTGAGCAAAAGCAGAAGGGGAGAAGGTAGAGGAAAAGCCACGAGGGCCGGGTAGAGGCTGTGTGTGGGGGGCTCGGTTTAAAGGAACAGTCTAGTGAAAGGAAAGAAGCAGCTAATCTCAGCCACCTGGCCTCAGGCAGGGCTTGCAAACTAGCAGTCCATAGGTTGCACCTGTGTGTCCATTGGCAAGGGCACACGTGGTTTAAAAATACATTAAAATTGTCAATACCATTTAAAAATTAAGATGCTTCACATTAAAATGTAGGTTTAAGAATTCTCTTGGGAAACCAGAGGAGCCTGCATCACTGGCCACAATCATAGCTGGCACTGGCCAGGGTAGGCTGAGAGGTGGCCGGTTCCTTCTGCTTGGGCAGGAGGTCTGCAGTTTGTATGTACGGTCTTGATTGTCCCTCTCTTCGTCACCTCATTTATTTACATCATCTGCTCTGCCTCTGTGGCACTTAATTTGTGAGCTCTGGACTCAGCGTGTCTTGGCATGGGGAAGGGAGGCTGCCCATTGCCTGTCTTCCTGAGGGAACTGCTGACTTCTCTGGTCACAGCCATCACTGTAAAGGACATTGGCCTTAGTTGCTTCTTCTTGTAGTCATCACCACCTGTTCTCTTCCATGCACAGTTCTGTTCTATGGTGTCTCCAGAGGTGGAAGCTTAAGTGAGGCAGGGCACAGACATGGGTTTTGCAGCCATACAGTATAGAAACTCTGGAGACAGCAGCTAAGGTACTTGGTTGCCTGAATCAACAGTCATTATTTTAACTCCTCAAGCACCTTCTTCTCAACACCCCCTGCCACCTTCTTCACATCTTCTTCATACTCATGTATGGTTGATCTCCTTTTTATTTTTTACCAATTAGTATAATTCAGGGAAAGCTAATAAAATGCTAATGGGTGCAAAGAAATAAGCAAATGGTGTGTTACATAACAGTAAATAGTAGTAATGGAATGATGATTGACAATGTGAATGGTGTGTTCTGGATTGTTCGGAGAGGAAAGGCCCCCTTGGGGCAAGAAGGGTGTTCTATTGGGCAGTAAAGGGACTGAGTTGTAGACATTTAGGAAAAGTCTGTCAGGACAGAGGTCCTCCTATAATTGAGTTGGTCAAGGCCAGCTGCTAACGTCTGTGGATCTTAGAAGGTAAAGAATACACATCAGAGCAGGATGTCAAGAAAGCCAGGGAAATGTGTTCTGACGTCTGGGGTGGGCTTGTGTGGATGGTGATCATAAGCTCTGACTGAGTGTGCTTAAGATCAGAAATTGGAAACGGCGCTTTAGGAAAAGGAGTTTGCCAGCCTTAAATGCAAATACTGAATTAATAATTTCTACAATAATTAAGTGTATTAATAAAGCTGTGAGAAAGAGTAATTGACCTAAACCTTAAGCAGTTCCAGAAGTAGTATGAATATAAACATCTAAATTATATAGTATGCCAGGAAAATAATCCATTTAAGAAATGCTTCAAAGGATACACTGATGTGAGGGAGGTGAAAACTCAGACCCACATATCTTGTTTATTCTCATATTCATGGTACTATGAATTTCATGTTTTGGCCTTGTTGTTATTTTAAATGAACATATTCCTAAACCTCTACATAATGAGGTGATTTAGCCCCCACTTCCAGCAAGGGCTCATAATGGTTTAGCAGGCATTGTGGGCACTCAGATTAGCCTGTCCAGAATACCTGAATTCAAATCCTGTGTTTGCAACCTCCTAGCTGTTAATCCTGTGGATATTACCTAAACATACTAAGCTAATTTCTAAAATGAAGGTAACAATACATAATACATTGGGTGACTGTATTAAGGGATAAATATATCCTTTACATACATATATAGGAATTAAAGTATAAATATGTAAACCACATGGTTTAATGTATGAGACCTAGTTAGTCTTAATAAATGGTGGCTTTTTATTATAAGGTGATGATTTGTACTGCTCTTCCTGAAAGGCCTTTTGAAAGTCTCAGATTCTCTGGGTCAGACTAATTATGAGCCTATCAAGCTGTGTAGCATCTGGATGAGATGAGACTCTGGGCAGAATACACAGAGATGTTGATGGCTATGCCATTTTATTCTCTCTCAACATCTTTGTAAAGCATCCATAAAATGTGTGTTTACTGAAGAATCCCAGTGGGTAGAATTAGTGATGGGAAAGGATGAAACGGATAGTTAGCACCAGATCTGAAACATCAAACAAAAAAGAAGAGAAGGACTCTTTATAGCCTCTGAGCACATGCTTGGTGGAGAAGGAAGGCAGGAGAGAGTGGAGGTGCCTGGACTTCATGCCGGTCTCTGCTGATCATGCTAGGAGAGCGGTTGGCTTGAATACCTTACTGTGATTTGACCTTGTGCTATATAGCTCAGAAGCTCAATGAACATAATTAAGTCAGCAAGCAAACACTGCAACATGGGGAGCTGTAAGGGAACCCTCTGGATTGGGAGCTTTAAAAGAAACTTTAAGACTGGGGAAAGGAGGTTCTGAGGGAGCCGCGCTGTGGCCTGGGAAGTAGCAGTGGCCTTGGTTTTGGTCAGCAGTGGCTGTTTGCATGTTCTCCAGCGTGAGCAGTGACAGGGAAGGGCATAGGGTGGAAACACAGTCCAGCCAGGAGACACCTGCGGGGGTCAGCGACCCCACCACATGAGGGCAGCTCTAACCCAGACTGAGGGGTTTGTGGTATCTGCGGGTGAAGGAGGCTTCCTAGGGGTTTGTGGTATCTGCAGGTGAAGGAGGCTTCCTAGGGGTTTGTGGTATCTGCGGGTGAAGGAGGCTTCCTGGGCTCCTTGACTTTGAACAGAACTTCCTCCTAATGGTAGTTGATTTTCTTCTAATAAGCTTTTTTTCTGTGTGTGTGTGTGAATCATGTGGTCAATGTGCTTGCAGGTGAGGGAGTGGGTGCAAACTTATTGGGCTGTCTAAGTTTCCTCAGGTTTGTAAGTGGGGCTTAGACTGTGTTAATGCTGATCTGACCTGCTAGAAGGTATCCTGAGAACCAAGTATAGGTGTTGGAGTGGACATGATTTTGAGATTTGTGGGGTGCCTAGAGCTGTATCGGCCTGTCATCCCTGTCTTATTTCCATGCCTCCACCTTCCTGCTCCAATAGCTAAATGCAGAAACCCCACCTGGGTGTTCAGACCAGCACCAATACCTGAGTCAAACTGAAAAAAAGAGACAGAGAAAGAATATTAGGTAAATTGTTAGGGCCCTCCTTTCTACCTCCTCACCGCTGCATGTGCTTAGAAGCAAGTTGAACTCTGGATTCTGAGCTGGGGGTTCAAAGTGTAACCTCTGTCTCGGGGTTCTGGCTGTGCTCCACATCCTTAATTTGCCCCGGCTCATTCACTCTGCACACTTGTCCATCCCACTCTTGCTCTGAGGGACTGTTTGTATGTCCTGCGTCAGCTGGGCTCCCCACGGCCTCTGCACTGCCTCCGGCCAGTGAAGAGAGGAGAGAGACAGTGTGCGGTATTTATTCCTGGAGTCCCTCCCCGCCAGGACCTGTGTTGGCAGTGACTGCTTGCTGGCTCTCTCCTCTAGCCCCAGCTGCTGACTGTCTAGCCCTTGAGAGAGAATGCCCACAGGCTCCTTCCCCTTGCTCCTTCAGGCGCAGGGTGCTAACTCTTCCAGCTCCTTTATTCCAGTTCCAGGGCACATCAAGTCCTTTGTTGGTTTTCTTTAACCCTGCCCCTCCACTGAAAACCATCCCTTTGTGAAACTCTTTCTTTCTCTTTTGTGTGGGCAGCTAATTGTTCTCTTCCAGGACCACGAGTGATCCGAGTGATCCGTCACTCAAGCCCTCGATGCCTGTGTGGCTCCCCTAGGCCCAAGCTTATCTCCCTTGCTCATCTCAGTCACTCCAAGGATAGGGTTTCTACTCTCAGTAGCAGGAGCTTCCTGATTGCTCCTCCCTAAACCAAAGCCTGCTTGACTGACACCTGTCTGGTCCCTCCCCCTCTGAATGCTGGCTTCCTCTGCTGAACTATACAGTCAGCTCTCCTAGAGCCAAGACCACAGCCTTGGAGCCCTAAATACGTAATTGCCTCCTGCTTCTCTAGTTGCTCTTTGCCCTGCAGATCTTCTCACATACCCTCACGGCTTCAGCGCCCTCACCATGAGGGCTGGAACCACTGCACTCCTTCCCTGCTGTAGAGTTCTCCCAGCCAGCTTCTCCGAGTATGGCTTCTCCCTCCTACCTTGTCTCGGCGGGCCTGTGCCGTCCGCGGCACATCCTCTCTCTGTATCAGCCAGAGCTGCAGTGGAGAGCTGGCTTTCAGAGGCTTTCAGTTAAATTACTCAGGTGGAGTAGAAGCTTTGATGCTGCAAAAACTAACCTCTGATATTGCCCTTAAATTTGAAATGAAGATTTATGAAGTAGAGTTGAAGAGTTAAACTGCTTTTCTCGAAAATCTGAAGCATTTGCCAGGGAACACAAACATATCATGTTTTACTCACCCTGATTTGGTAATATACTATATGTTTCTGAAATATTTTCCTAAAATTGGTAGAACTGAATGAAAATGTGTAGTAAATATAAATGTGTCAATATGTATACATGGGAGTCTATTATAGTACACTCTCTGTGTAAAATACATATTTTATCTGTGTTATTGTGTACTTTAGTCACTGAAAACCAGCAGGGCAGAAGGTACTGTACCCTTTCAGCTGGCCCACACACTGTCCATGCAGTCAGCAAACAGCTCTCCACCCCTCTACTTTAAGTGGAGTGTATTCTGCAATACACGTTTATTTTCTGCCATCTGATCTAAAGAATATGTTCAATTCTGTAAAGTTACGTAAAGCCACTAAGAAAGTTCTAGACTTGCTGCAAAGACACACAAGAAAAATAACACTCTGGATGTTTGTGATTGGAGAACATTCCAAGGAAGTGGTTGGGGAAAAAAGTCAAGTAGTTGGGAGACCTTCGCCATCTTGAGGAACCTAAAAAACTTCCCTGAGAGGATCGTCGGAAAATGGTAGGCATGGTTTCTGGAAGAAACAAGGCAGGAGGTCTATGATGACTTGAAAGGGTTGAAGAGAAGCGAGGAGGGTCTGTCTGTGGATGATGACTTTGGCACTAAGGCGGGGATGTTAGTTATTCTGCAAAGAGACTGCTCAAAGCATTGAGTTCAGCCAGCATGCCCATTTCCAGCACTGTACTGACCTGTAGCTAAAGGGTTCCAGGAGTTATTTCTTTTCTGGTTTCTTTAACAGTTACTCTGAGAATGTTCTGATAAACGAAACAAAGGGAAGAAATAGAATTTCCACCTACAGCTAGCTACGGCTATGCAAAAGAGCCAAATAATGCTAGCTATTGCTTTGCAAAGGAGGCCAAAATAAGCAGCTGTCATGCATTCATCAAATTCAGGGCTCTCCCTAGTATTAAATCAACCCTATCAAAGCAGTTTTATTGCTGATGGATAAATGGATGGAAGCAGACATATAGCTTTAAAAGGGCTTGCCATTTGGAGTAGGAAACACACTGTGAGGCCCGTAGCTTGGCGCCATTCTTTCAGAGCCCAGCAGTATTTACTGAGTAGCTTCCAATTTTGTTGCTTCTGGGCTTACTTTGTTGAGCTACGCTGTTTTAAGAACGTTCTATTTTCCAGAACTTAAGATCAAACTCAGAACATTTCCATGATTCTGGTGGGTTGTAAAGAGCCATGGTCATTCCCTCAAAATTTTTAATGTGTAGGCCAGTGCATCCCTTTCCTTAGTCTTTTGTAGTAAAAGGACTGTAGTAAAAGAAATAGTATCTGGTCTAACTTCATTAGAATAAGTTATTGTGTTGTTTCTCTAACTAGCAATTTGACTGTTTAAACGTGGGTGACATATTAGAGTCTCTCATCTCACTTATTATTACTGAAATTTAAGTGGGGGTGAAATAAAAAAAATAGACTCCTTTTTACGCATAAAGATGAGCAAAGGAAATGTGTTTATTTCCTGGAAGTGATGATGACCTTACATTGATCTACTTATTTTCTTTCATCCAGTCATTATGCTTGTGTCATTAGTGGCAGGGGTTTGTGAATTCGCCTGGGTCACGTGGAAGTGGCCTTTTTAGCCCAATGAGTTGAGAACAGTGTCTCACCTAAGGCCAGCAGCTACAAAGAGCCATGTTCTGGTCACCTGATCTCCTGTGTCTCTAGGAGGATTTGTATTTTCTAGGGATTAGCAGGCTGAGTAGAGGTGAGCAACAGGAAACCAACTCTCACTCATCCTTGTGGAATGACTTTTTTTTAGTCCACTGCAAATTTATTAGCTTCAAAATGACATTCAATGTACATTTTCAAGAAATGTTATTGTGGGGCAGTTTGGGTGAATGAGCAGAGTTTTCCTGTATGTTCCTTCTTAACACAGCCCGCTTTCTTAGAAGGGAGCCAGCAATGATGAACCAGATAAAGTCAGTGTGTTAACACTGGGCAATCCAATTTAACCAAATGCAGGACACTGAATACACTTCTGGCAGAAGCAAAAATGACTGACTCATAAATCAGCAAGGATTTTGTAAACATTTCATGTGCTACAAACTACTGTCTTTCTGGAAACTCTGCTATATTTATGCTCATTCTGCCTCTGTCTCTATCCCTGCCTCTCTCTTATACACACACATAAAGTTTTGAATAATTACTGGTACTTTTTTATTTTATATTTTATTATTATGGGATCCTAACCCTTTTATTGATTGTGATAACTGCATTAATTCTAGCCATTCCAAATTTGAACTACTTTATATGAATATTAGAACATTAATTATTTTTGAATTAGAACAATAAAAGGCAACAATCTTTATGCTGGGTGGAATTATGATAGAAAACTAATTGTCTCATTAACCTTACTTACAGAACCATTAGCATGGTCAAAAAATCCAGGACAGTATCACATTTTAGTACACAACATTTTTTTAAAGCAATTTACAGCTAACTAGAAATATTTTTCATTTATACAAATTTCTTTTAAAAAATGTATAATAAGTACCAAGTAGCTAATTATTACAGTCTTTCATGATTGTGTCTAGAAAGTATCTGGAAATTTAGCAAATTTGTTCCTTGAATTTTCTATGGTCCTAAGCAGGTCTTTTAGCTTTTACTTGCAATGTGAGGTATCATTTTTAGAATTGCAAATTTAAGATAATGAGAAATGTTAAGAGATGAGCTTACCCAACCAATGCCTTTATTTTTTTTTTCAATGCCTTTATTTTTAATAATAACATACCAAACACTCATATGAAATGACTTGTCCATAGTCTCGTAGTTCATTGGAACTTAGGGGCTCAGTGGGTCTTTCTCTGCACCAGCTTGGTGTGAGCTTTCCCAAGAACAGGGGTTTCTTGGTGAAGGTAGGAGGTCCAGGTAGGGGCCATGAAGTTATTGGCTCAGCAGGTTTCATCAGCCTGCCTGTGGTTCCATCTTCCATGCAGCCTTCTCTAAATTCAGTGACAGAGGGGTGATTCGGCCATGTGTTGTTCATGTGCTGTTCACTACCAGTTTCCTTGGTTGTCCTTCTCAACACCTTAGCCACCTCAAGGAAACAGAAGCCCCTTCTTGCTTATGTTCTCTAAAAGATGATGGTAAATAGGACATTCTGGGGAACTGACAATTTTCGTGAAGAGATCTGGTCTCAATTGTGGGTCTTCTATAACTCAGTCTGCTTTTATATGTAGCCTTGGGCTAATCGCATGGCCTCTGGATCTTACCTGTAAGAAAAGGACACTTCCGTCCATCTCAATGGTGCAGTGGTAATGGGAGGGCACTCCCACCTCCCTTGTTTCCTAATGGTCTGTGACTGAGGGGAAGTTACTCAACCTCTCAGTGCCTCACTTTCGTCATCTATAAAATGAGGAAAATAAAACAGTACCAACCTCACAGAGTTGTTGTGAAGAATGAATTACGACATGTCAAATACTTAGAGCAATGCCTATGACATAGTAAGCGTTCGATATATGTTAGCTATTATTACTATATAACATTGCTTTGAAAGAAATAACTATATTAAGGTGAAGAATTAGTTATTAGTACCTAAATTGTACATGTAAAAATGAGGTTTAGACACATTTCTCATAATATGGGAATCCATTGACACTTGGTAGAAAGGACTTGTTCCAAATATTCCTTCCTCTTCATTTTCTTTCCCCCTACATTTTTTAAATTGTAATTTTTCTTCTTCTCCTTATCTTTTATTTTTCTTCAATTCTCTGGAAAATGAAAAGTGATCTTGAAAGGGGAAGATTAAATTCTTTCAACTCCTCAGAAAATAGAGGCTATAAAGCTTCAATATATTAATGTTAACAATAAAAATAATATGTATTCAAATCTGCAAGCAGTGAAAGCAAAATTAGCCCAGTTCTGCTTTTGGTGTGGCTGATGAAAGGCATACAGGTTTTCAATGATTTGCAGGATGGGGAATGCAATTTGGGTTGTAAGCCATCCCTGTGGTTTAGTAAAATTGTTGGGAATGGGTGTGAAGGGCTTTTTCAAATGTTTCTCTCCTGTGTTTGCAAGTTTGAAATGACACAGAAGGTTTATTAAGTAAATAGGTTAAAAGTATGTTCAACTGTGAATGACGTATTGGCTGAGATTAATACTATGTACACAGACTGGACAGCCATTGTAAGAGTGGGTGTTGTAGAGGCTGACAGTGATAAGGATGTGGGCTATGGGTAACTGAGACTTCTGAGAAGTGACTAGGAGGCATTTGGATAGATTTCCTACCACTTCCTGGCATGTGGCTTCTGTCTAAATTACACAACTGGTTCTTTGAAGAAGGACTCTGCAGGGTACTCTGCCAGCTGTCTGTAGATAAAGGATGGTCTTACATCGAGAAAAGGACTCCAAGACCACCAGATAGTGATTGGTCCCCACTGTCACCTCCACTCCTATCTGTCTGTCTATCCATTCATTTGTCCATCCATGATCTCAGACTCAGTTGAGATTCAGAGACTATTGTAGGAATTATTAAGAACACACACTAAGGGAACACAAAGTGTCTTAAGTCACACTGAGGACAAAGTGTGACCTGTGTTTGGATACAGTTAATCTCACTGGACTGTTTTATTCATAGTTTAGTAGAAAAATCACTCATTTGCAAGTTGAGGAAGTCCCCATTAAAGTTATGTGATTTTACTGATAAGAACAATTCCAGAAATTATACTGAGTTGGAGCAATACGTATACGTATTTAAATCTCTCAGGAACATGTTTATGCAGAGAAGAGCAGCAGTGGCCTGCTGTATCCATAATCTGTGCCTTAAGGAGCCCCGCAGTGCACATTCACACAGCAGACCATGGCCTGACTTCAGTGGCAATGAGCTGTGGACCGAATGCTCATTGAGAGCTACCAGACACTTCCCTTTACTTGGTAGTAATAGCTCCAGTGGAACCCTTACACAGTTAGGATCCTAATGTAACAAGCAGGATGGAGTGAATGCATTTCCGCCTTTACTTTGACAATGTTGTTGGTTTTTCCTTTTAAAAGGCTCATTTCCATTGGCATTAACTAAACACAAGAATTCTCAGAAATCTGAATTGAAAAGGGGAGTTCAAATCTATACTAACAATGCTGCCCAGAATTTAGTCATATAATTGTCAAATATTGCTTTGGTCTACAGACATAATTAATATAAGCTAGTCATTAATGGTGTGATATATAATCCAGGAACCTTTAAGATAACAAAAAGCCAACTAATATTTATCTCTAATGTGCTATAATCTTTACTCACATCACAAAGCATTAACAAAGGGTATATCCTTTAATGCTACACTCCCAAGGGTTTGCTTGAACTTTTTTTTGGTTTAATTAGCTTATTCATTTTAATTAAAGTACAGTGCAACATTTACATGGTGTTTAATCTGAAAGTTAATCCTGTTTACTTAAAAGATTAAGTACAGCAATAAATATAAAATAATGGTGGTTGTATCTCATAGGATTGGTACTTTGGCTGTATAAACAAGTTGTGTTAGAAATAGCAGAAACATTGATTTTTCTCTAGTATTCTTTTGTTAAGACATTAATGCCATGAGATTAACTTTCTGACCAATTAAGAGCTTCTATAAAAACCAGATTCCCACCTGGCCCGCCCCTCCTTCATGGATTTGCACAGCTTTTAGATTTGAGGTGGAACCCAAAGACCTGCTGCAGTGATCAGACAGTCTGCCTTCATCTGTTCATGGACCATCCCCGTCTAGAATTTTCCCTTGCCATACCCAGTTTATCTTGCCAGGGAGTTTGACTTTTTCCAAGAAGAATGCTTGTCTCCAGCATTCTCTTTTAGCCTAACTCTTGCTTTTGCCTTTCCAAATTTACTGTGGGCAAACTTTACAGCAGAGACCCCATCCCTCAGTTCCTTGACCTCCATGTTGATGGTGGCTTTCTCTTCCACTCTGATCTAGCTGCTCACTTCCAGATCGCATTCTAGACTTATTTCCAGAGACTGCATTGCTCTGAAGATACTTATTCAAATATGCCACTCTTTAACCCCCCCTCCCTCCCTCCCTGCTTTCCCTCAGCACTACTTCATTGAGATCTCTAGTCCATCAGCCTCTCCCTTGTCAATCACACTCATGCTATCAAATTTAATTGACACTTTTAAGTCCACATACTATTTTGCTTCACAGCAGCATTTGTCAGAGCTGTCAAGTCCTACCATTTTGAAGTACTTTTTTTCTTGTTGTCAGATACCGTATTTAACTAGTTCGCTTCTGCTATACTGGCCTTTCTATCCAACTCTGTCTTAAGGAATTCTTCTCTTTTATTCAAACTCTTGGAGAAGGAAATGGCAGCCCATTCCAATATTCTTGCCTGGAGAATCCCATGAACAAAGGAGCCTATCAGGTTAGAGTCATGGTGTCGCAAAGAGTTGGACGCGACTGATCAACTGAGCACAGCACATTCGAACTCTACATAGAATGTTTCAGAGTTTGGGCTTTCATTTACAATGGCATCAAACTAGAGCCAACCCCAAAGTCCTCAGTAGGTAAATGGAGAAACAAAATGTGTTATCTAGTCATCAATAAAAAAGAATGAAATAATGCTACATGGATAAATCTCAAATGCATTATGCTAGGTGAAGGAAGACTGACAATAAAAAATACAAAGTTTGATTCTTCTTATTTAAACATTTAGAAAATGCAAGCTAATTTATAGTGACAAAAAGTCAGTCACCATTGTTTGATGCTGGGGGCAGAGGAGGGATGGTCTGCAAAAGAGCCAGAGGAAAGCTTTTGGGGTGATGAAAAGTCCTACTTCTTTATTGCATGATGGTTTCATAGCTGTATACATCAGTCAAAACCCATGAAATTGAGCACATTAAATAGGTGCAATTTTTTTGTAAGTTAAAGGCTTCCCTGGTGGTTCAGATGATAAAGAATCTGCCTGCAATACAGGAGACCTATATTCGATCCCTGGGTCAGGAAGATCCCCTGGAGGAGGGCACAGCAACTCAGTCCAGTGCCCTCACCTGGAGAGTTCCATGGACAGGAGCATGGGAGGCTGTAGGCCATGGGGTGACAAAGGGTTGGACACATCTGAGTGACTGTCACTCACTCACTCACATCCCTTAATGAGATTGGTTAAAATCTGCATGCTGACAGTGCCTGCATTCATGTCTTTAACATGTGCTGTGCTTAGTCACTCAGTAAACTGCTATCTCAAGGAGACCTCAAAATATAATGGCTTAAATAAAACAGGAATTTATTTCTGTTTTCCAGACTTGTCTCAAGATAGGCGGGCCAGTGCTGGCAGTGTGACTCTGCATCCTAACGCCAGGATTCCATTTCTGGGTTCCCGGAATGCTTCAGTTTCCATCATATCCCAGCCAGCGGGGACAGGGAAAGGGTCCAAGGAGGGCCTGCACTTTTCTTCTTTAGAGAAAAAGTGTCAAATGGCCATTCTTCATAACAAGGGAGGGGGGTTGGGAAATACTGTCTTTATGTGATCATATGTTCAACTAAAGTGTTATTTCTATGATAGAAATGAAGAGTTGATGTTGAAGAGCAAGCTTCTGGCTTTTTGGAGGGTGTGTGCAGACTTGAGAAAGTATGTTTTTATAGGACTCCTATCTGTCTATGCAGTTTGATCACAAGTGGATTACAAAATCCATGGGTGTATGTGAAGTAAAGTGATTTATTGATGAAGATTTAGAATAATGGTTATAGAAGAGGTGCTTATGTATTTGTGCAGTGTCTAATCAGTGCCCAGGCATCTCTTCATGCTCTTTATTATTAATTGCATTGTTCCTGGCTAATTTTGTGTCTCCCATGCAATCAAAAAGTGCCAGTGTTGTTGTTACTCAGAATGACATGACTCTTCAGAACTTTTTGCATTGAAACAGTGTACCTAACTACAGGGCCCTAACAGCATTTATTTCAATGCTGGTTATATTATTACTCACAGTATGGTGTCATCTACCTTGTACCCTCAGATACTGGCTTCCAATGACTCTCTGATTACACTTGATGACTACAAATGCAAGTCTTATTCAGAGTCTAAAGGAAAGTGCAAACAATTATTTTCTTGTCGTTCTAAATTTCCTAGTCCCAAATTTGTGGCACACATGTGGAACAACACCTCTTCCAACCATGTCTTATCCTGAACTCTTCAAATTGAAATCACTGTCTTCATAGAATGTGATCCCTTGTTGACTGCAGCTCTGCAGGGGGCAGGGGTGAGGGTTCCATGGTGAGAGGAGCAGTTCATTTACACAAAGAGTGTCCATCCTTCACCTTTCCTCCAGCACAGCTTAAGACTGACCTGAGAGAGCATGGACTTGCCACATCCATGAGGGCAAGAGAAGGCATTGACTGGAAAGGCCTGTTGCTCTCAGGAAGCAGTGGTCTTGAAAACCTTCAAAGAGGATAGTCATTCCTGCCAGTGGGCTTGACAAGTCTTTCTTTTCCTCTTTGGTGCAGCCCAATTATGCAGGTTGCTTTCATTTACTTGTAAAAGTAACCACCATCCATCTTTTACCCTGCTATTCTTTTTTTCCCAGAGGATAACTATAGAGAGATGCAGTGTCCTCAAATCTCCTGAATCCCAACATTAAAGATAAGCACCCAGCCCCTTTAATGGTAAAAGTATGGGATAATGAGGGGAAGCTATAAGCGTTCAGAAAAAAATGGACTAACTTCTCATGGTCAGAATTCCAGGGCTGATAATCATGTTCTTTTACTGTGTTAACTGGAAGTCCCTTTGGACTTTTAGATTTAATTTCTAAATGTGGGGTTTCTCAAGTCATTCTAAACACAGAAGTCCTCTTCAGCTTCTTCAGGAAGTCCCTTCTGGGCCTGGCCAACCAGCCATGGCAGAATCACGGTTGTCATTTTATTTCTGTTGAACAACGTGCAGTCTGAGGCCTGCAATACCAAGTCTCACCACTTTCCATTGGATGGTGGTCTGACCATCACAACTTTGAGTATAAGAGTCTGTAGATGTCACTTGTTGTTTTTCTGTCACTCAGTCATGTCTGACTGTTTGTGATCCCATGGACTGCAGTACACCAGGCTTCCCTGTCCATCACCATCTCCCAGAGCTTGCTCAAACTCATGTCTGTTGAGTCGGCGATGCCATACAACCATCTCATCTTCTGTCATCTCCTTCTCCTCCTGTCTTCAATCTTTCCCAGCATCAGGGTCTTTTCTAATGAGTTGGCTCTTCCCATAAGGTGGCCAAAGTGTTAGAACTTCAGCTTCAGCATCAGTCCTTCCAATGAATATTCAGGACTGATTTCCTTTAGGATTGACTGGTTTGATCTCCTTGCAGTCCAAGGAACTCTCAAGGGTCTCCTCCAACATCACAGTTTGAAAGCATCAGTTCTTCAGCGCTCAGCCTTCTTTATGGTCCAACTCTCACATCCATACACGATTACTGGAAAAACCATAGCTTTGACTATACAGACCTTTGTTGGCATAGTAATGTCTCTGCTTTTTAATATGTCTAGGTTAGTCATATCTTTTCTTCCAAGGAGCAAGCGTCTTTTAATTTCATGGCTGCAGTCACCATCTGCAGTAATTTTGGAGCTCAAGAAAATAAAGTCTGTCACTGTTTGCATTGTCTCCCCATCTATTTGCCATGAAGTAATGGAAGGACTGATGATGAAACTGAAACTCCAATACTTTAGCCACCTCATGTGAAGAGTTGACTCATTGGAAAAGACCCTGATGCTGGGAGGGATTGGGGGCAGGAGGAGAAGGGGACGACAGAGGATGAGATGGCTGAATGGCAGCACCAACTTGATGGACATGAATTTGAGTAATCTCCAGGAGTTGGTGATGGACAGGGAGGCCTGGCGTGCTGTGATTCATGGGGTCGCAAAAAGTCAGACACGACTGAGCGACCGAACTGAACTGACTGAACTGAATGGGACTGGATGCCAAGATCTTAGTTTTTTGAACACTGAGTAGATGTCAGTGCAACAAGGCTAATGAAATCTGTCATCTGTTACATTTTGCAGTCATTATCTTGTGGGGCCTCACAGCGACATCATGGGAGAATGGTTGCTTTCTTCATTTTAAAGATAAGCAAAATGAGATGCAGAAAGATTAAATAATTTTCCTAAGTCTGTTTGACTCCAAATAACTCAGTGCGTGTCTCAATCATTCTCTCAAAGTGAAGTAATGAAACAGTTTAGGCATCTCACCCTGATGCCACCAGAGAAACAGGTTTGAATAAGAAATTTTGACTAGCTAGTGCCAAATTTTTGTTTCACAGGCTTCTCGTTATTGGAGGTTGTGAGCTGCAGAAGGAAATATACCTCCTTAGGAGATTAAGCTGGACACAGCCTGGCCATCTGCTCTCTTGGCAGGGGCTGACATCGGCTGCCTTTATGGGTAAGGGAGAGGGAGCAGGGCATGTCACCAGCCAACAGTGCTGCTGGCAGGGAGGTAGGGAGGCAGATGGACTCCTAAGCTGACTGACTGCTGTCAACATCTTAGAGTCCGTAGAGTAGACTTGATGAAAATTGTACATCTTGAAGGAAAGGGATGAGGTGGAGTCTTAGCAGTGAGGCCCCAGTGGTATAGAAAGAGACCCTGTTTGGGCCAGTATCACTTGCGAGGTATTATCCTAGGTGCTGTGATTAGAGCAATAAAGAAGGGAGTATGAAGGAATAGGGGCTTCTCAGATGGTTCAGTGGTAAAGAATCCACCTGCCAATGCAGGAGACGTGAGTTCAATTCTTGGGTCCGGAAGATCCACTGGAGCAGGAACGGCAACCCACTCTAGTATACTTGCTTGGAGAATCCCATGGACAGAGGAGGCTGATGGGCTACAGTCCATGGGGTCACAAAGAGCTGGATATGACTGAGCACACATAAAAAGATGATGGGATAGAAAGACATTAAGTTTTTTATTTTTTTAACTTTTTCTTTTGTATTGGGATAAAGCACAATGTTATGATAGTTTCAGGTAACAGTGAAGAGTCTCAGACACACAAATACATGTATCCATTCTTCCCCAAACACCCCTCCCACCAGTTTGCCACATTACGTTGAGCACAGTTCCATGTACTATACAGTTGGTCCTTGTTGGTTATCCATTTTAAATATAGGAGTGTGTACATGTCCATCGAAAACTCCCAAACAATTCCTTCCCCCATCCTTCCCACTGGCAACCATGAGTTTATTCTCTAAGTTTGTGAGTCTGTTTCTGTTTTTTAAGTAAGTTCATTTGTATCATTTCTTTTTAGATTCCACATATAAGCGATATCATAGGATATTTATCCTTCTCTGGCTTACTTCACCCATCATGACAATCTCTAGGTCGATCCATGCTGTTGCAAATGGCATTGTTTTATTCTTTTTAGTGGCTGAGTAATAGTCCATTGTATATGTGCACCGCGTCTTCTTTATCCATTCCTCTGTCAAAGGGCATTTAGATTGGTTTCGTGTCTTGGCCACTGTAAACAGTGTTGCAGTGAACACTGGGGTGCGTGTATTCTATTGGATCATGTTTTTCTCCAGATACATTCCCAGGAGTGGGGTTTCAGGCTCATATGGTAGCTCTAACAGTTTTTTAAGGAATCCTCATACTGTTCTTCATAGTGGTTGTACCAGTTTGCATTCCCCCAACAGTGTAGGGCTGGAAAAGGCCACAGGACTGGAAAAGGTCCGTTTTTATTCCAATCGCAAAGAAAGGCAATGACAAAGAATGTTCAAACTACCACACAATTGCACTCAACTCACACGCTAGTAAAGTAATGCTCAAAATTCTCCAAGGCAGGCTTCAGTAATACGTGAACTGTGAACTTCCAGATGTTCAAGCTGGTTTTAGAAAAGGCAGAGGAACCAGAGATCAAATTGCCAACATCCGTTAGATTATTGAAAAAGCAAGAGAGTTCCAGAAAAACATCTATTTCTGCTTTATCACCATGCCAAAGCCTTTGACTGTGTGGATCACCACAAACTGGAAAATTCTGAAAGAGATGGGAATACCAGACCACCTGACCTGCCTCTTGAGAAATCTGTATGCAGGTCAGGAAGCAACAGTTAGAACTGGACATGGAACAACAGACTGGTTCCAAATAGGAAAAGGAGTACGTCAAGGCTGTATATTGTCACCCTGCTTGTTTAACTTATATGCAGAGTACATCATGAGAAATGCTGAGCTGGATGAAGCACAAGCTGGAATCAAGATTGCCAGGAGAAATATCAATAACCTCAGATATGCAGATGACAACATCCTTATGGCAGAAAGTGAAGAAGAGCTAAAGAGCCTCTTGAAGAAAGTGAAAGAGGAGAGTGAAAAAGTTGGTTTATAGCTCAACATTCAGAAAACTAAGATCATGGCATCTGGTCCCATCTCTTCATGGGAAATAGATGGTGAAACAGTGGAAACAGTGACAGACTTTATTTTTTGGGGCTCCAAAATCACTGCAGCCATGAAATAAAAAAGAATTTACTGCTTGGAAGTAAAGCTATGACCAACCTAGACAGCATAATACAAAGCAGAGACATTACTTTGCCAAGAAAGGTCCATCTAGTCAAATCTATGTTTTTTCCAGTAGTCACATATGGATGTGAGAGTTGGACTATAAAGAAAGCTGAGTGTTGAAGAATTGATGCTTTTGAACTGTGGTGTTGGAGAAGACTCTTGAGAGTCTCTTGGACTGCAAGGTGATCCAGTCAGTCCATCCTAAAGGAAATCAGTCCTGAACATTCATTGGAAGGACTGATGCTGAAGCTGAAACTCCAATACTTTGGCCACCTGATGTAAAGAACTGACTCACTTGAAAAGACCCTGATGCTGGGAAAGATTGAAGGCAGGAGGAGAAGGGGACAACAGAGGATGAAATGGTTGGATGGCATCACCGACTCAATGACATGAATTCGAGTAAACTCTGGGGG
The DNA here is from genome assembly GCF_023699985.2 of Odocoileus virginianus. Lineage (NCBI taxonomy): Eukaryota > Metazoa > Chordata > Mammalia > Artiodactyla > Cervidae > Odocoileus > Odocoileus virginianus. The sequence continues at coordinate 13,667,586 of NC_069686.1, forward strand.
TTGGTGATGGACAGGGAAGCCTGGCGTGCTACAGACCATGGGGTCACAAAGAGTTGGACAATACCAAGGGACTGAACTGAACAGTGTAGGAGAGTTCCCTTCTCTCTACACCCTCTCCAGCATTTATTGTTTATGGATTTTTTGATGATAGCCAATTTAACTGGTGTGAGGTGACATCTTATTATAGTTTTGACTTGCATTTCTCTAATAATTAGCGATGTTGAACATCTTTTCATATGCCTCATGGTTATCTGTGTGTCTTCTTTGGAGAAATATCTATTTAGGTCTTCTGCCCATTTTTCAGCAAGGTTGTTTGTTTTGATACTGTTAAGTGTCATGAGCTGTTTATAAATTTTGGAGACTAATCTTTTGTCAGTGACATCATTTGCAAATATTTTCTCCCAATCTGTGTGTTGTCTTTTTGTTTTGGTTATCATTCCCTTTGCTGTGCAAAAGCATCTAGGTAGGTCCCATTTGTTTATTTTTGCTTTTATTCCCATTATTCTAGGAGATTGATCGAATAAGATATTTCTGCAATTTATGTCAGAGAGTATTCTGCCTATGTTTCCTCTAGGAGTTTTATAATGTCTGGTCTCACATTTATGTCTTTAATCCATTTTGAACTTATTTTCTGTGTATAGTGCTAAAGAATGATCTAATTTCACTTTTCTACATGTAGCTGTACAGTTTTCCCAGAACCATTTGTTGAAGAGACTATCAGAATGATGTTGAGTTTTAATGGACACATTTATTTAATTATACTTAGGTTCAACTCCATGATGAAAAAATAGAGAGTTATTTGATTGCATGTAGTGGGAAGATCTGAGTCTGAGCGTGAAGTGGGTTTCAGGGAAGTTTTCCCTGAGAAAGTAGCATCTAGAATAAACCTTATAGGTTGTTTGTAACAGATGCTATAGATCACTCACTGAACACATACTTCCCTTCCCTTTCCTTCATTAGAGGCTCACCCTCTCTATTAATATTTTTATGTATCCACCTGCCTATGTCTACCCATGTGCTTCAGGGAAGGTAACACCAGGGTATTGGTCTTGATTTATCTGAATCCATAATGGTGGTCCCAGCGCCTTGCCATTGATTGGTTTAGGCATGTGTTAGGGCATATGTTTTGATTCTGGCTATTGAGACAAAAAAGAAGTCTGTTAGAAGGCTTTTGGCAGTGGTTTCCTCACTCTTTACAAGGAAGAGGTGACCCTTTTTGCCTCTGAATGTTGTCATGTCGGACATTGAGTGAAGCTCGCTTGAGAACAAGTCCCACTCACTAAGAGTAGAGCAGGAAGACAGAAAGGATCTGGGCTCCTGTTGGCTTCCTCAACTGTACAGGTCAACACGGAGCATCTCTGGCTTAAGTGAGCCAACTGAGTCTGAGTTTTGTTTCTTTGCACCTGAAAAGATAACAGGAGTTATCCAGGTAATGAGTATGACCAGGGAAGGCCTCTCAGACAGAGGAGCAACTCATGCACAGCCCTGAGGTAGAAACAGAAAGTGGTTCCATGTGTCCAGAGAGCAGTAAGTGAAGAGGCAGGCAAAGCTGGAGAGTTGGTGGGGATTAGCTCGTGTCACTATCATCCTTGGACGTTAGATAATAATTTATATTTGGGCTCCTTACAGACCTACCAAGCTTATAATTCTTCATTTGTTTTGGATGATTCCAACAGAACACTAGATGATTTTTACTTTTATTTCTGTACAGTGGAGAATGGAAATAACTATGTACCTTGATGGTCTACAGTATGAATAAAACTCACTAGTGATCACTCACTTCTCTAACTTACTTGGCTTATGTAACAATAGCCTGAAATGGTTCCTACATTGTTGCTTCTGGGCTTCCTATCTAGTGGGAATGCCTGAGGGTTACTCAGTCTTAGTGGTCCTTAGCACTTAAGTTTTTTCTTTTTTTAAGTTTAATTTTTTTGGCCACTCTGGGTCTTCATTGCTTTGCACGGGTTTTCTCTAGTTGTGGTGAGTGGGGGCTACTCTTTGTTGCAGGGCTTGGGCTTCTCACTGTGGTGCCTTCTCTTGTGGAGCAAGGGTTCTAGATGCGTGCTCTTCAGTAGTTGTAGCATATGGGCTAGTAGTTGCAGCTCACTGGTTCTAGAGCACAGGCTCAGCAGTTAATGGGCCCCGGGTTTAGTTGCTCTGTAGCTTGTGAAATCTTCCTGGCCCAGGGATGGAACCCGTGTCTGCATTGGGAGGGGGATTCTTACCCACTGAGCCACCAAGGGAGTCCAGCACTGAAGTATTTTGGGCAGTGCTTTAGAAGGTAGTTATGTTGGTTGAGTTTGTTATTATGAAGCTGGAGATCTTTGAGTTCTTTGGTCTAGAGATCTCAGGAAGTTTTTATGGAAGTTCCATAAAATAAAGAGGATGGAAGTACAGTGGCCCTTGCAGAAGAATTCCTGTCTGGTTCTAGCAGGTGGGAGAGACCCAGAGGAGTTGTAGGTCCAAAATATAGCTCCTGGTGGTGTGATTTCCAACAAGCTAGAGTAACTTTGATGTGGGGCCTGTGTGCTCAGCTCAACCTTGCCCTTTGTCTTTGGCTTTTCTGTATATGTGGGATCTTCGGTCATTTCTCACCAGACTCCGCTGGCTTTCTGCATCTTCTGGAAGGTCAGCTTTCTCTGGATGATAGACTGCAAGGTCTGGCCTCTGGATTCCCAATGCAGTATTGTGTCCATGAGCTCAGGCTTTGGAAGCAGAAACTCTTTAGCAGCTGTGTGAACTTGAACACATTATGTAACTTCTTTAAGATATCATTAACTCATTTGTAATATGCTTAGTACCTAACTCACAGAAGTGTCATGAAGATCAAATGAAGAATCTAAGGCAAGTGCTCAGCATAGTATGGATGATGTTCAATCTATGACAGCTAGTATTTACAGTCATTATTGCTTGTCATCACTGCCATCGGTATTTGTGGGTTGGGTCCTGATCCTTGGAATGAGGTATGGAGGATCCTGACAGCTTTACCATTGTCGTGGTTAATACAAAACAACTATTTATTGAGCTAGCTACCAGTCACTTTGCTAGGGCCTGGGGACTGAAGAAAGCAAAAACAAACAAAACAACCCCACAATTTTCTAAGTTCCAGAAGAAATAACTTGGCTTTACCATGAGTGTTCATCTCACAATATGGTCTAATCCAAGAATATCACTGTGATTATTAGTCTGAATTTTAAAAACCGTAACTGTAAAAATCTTTCAAAGAAAAGTTTCCTTGCAAAAATAGTTAATATTTAGATTTGTGTTCTTTGATGGGTATATTGAACCACCTAAATCTACAGATTCAATACACGTGCCTGATATTCAAAGAGGCTGATTTTCTTTCTTTGTTTTTTTTTTTTCCCTTGGTGTGTATAGACCCTTCTGGGATGTCTCTAGCATTAGCACAGCTCTGAGCAAACCTTTCTTTGCAAACTCTGTTCTTTGTTTTACTTCTGCCAGAATATTGAACGTTTGCCTGGTGAACATTCCCTGAAATCAAAATGACTTATTATCAGGCTTCCTTTGCTTTTGATCCTGCTGCAGGATGGTGTGTTTTCCTAATGATGCAGAATCTCTCGTTAAGTTCAGGAAACAGGATATAAGGATAAGTCAATTGACTCAATTTATGGACATAATAAAACGGTCCCTATTACCTTCAGCAGTCAAGGCAAGACAAGGTGAAACACAGTGTTGTAAAGTTATTATGACAAAATAGTTTAGTATTTACCTGACCAAATAAAGTGAAAATACTGCATTTATTTTTGAAGCGGCATTTCAGACATTATGACCTAAAATTAATAGTGGTAGATGATCATTTATTCTGTCGCACAGGGATATTGCAGAGTTCACTCAAAGCCAGGAATATCTGCTAGTAAATCATGGCAAGCTAAAAAAATTTTTTTGAAGTATTTGCTTGTGTCTGCTCTATGTCTACTGTTGGCCCCACCGAGCCAGTGTTAACAGCTAGGACATTTCTTTTTCCATCTTGTAATATAATTAAAAACAAATTTAGAAGCAGAATAGATGTTTTGTATGTTAGAGCCCTGTTAGTTTTGGGGGAGGCATTGGCAATGCACACAGCTGTTTCTGACAATTATAAACTCAGGAAAGAAAAGGGGGGAAGAAACCAGATTGACCAAATATGGTTGTTTTTGTCTTCCAGTAGGAAGCAAGGCCTTGGGGTGGCCTTAGCAAAGATAAAGGTAATTAAATATTTTTAATCTGCTGTATTTTAGAAGAGATAGACATGAATCTAAGGGAATATAGAAGGTTTCTTGTAGTTAAAGACATCTAAAGAGTACATATGGTATTAGTAGCTTATGGAAATACTTGAGGTTTAGGCTAAATTTCAGTTTATTTCTGGCTTTTGGTAATTTCCTACACTCTGGAGTCTATAGTCTAAAGTGATTTTATGTTTCTGAATTAAAATGAGACTATGACTTTAAATAAGGTAAGCAAGACTTTGAATGCATGGAGCAAACATGAAAAAAGCTGTGCTTTGAATATCAAATCATCTGTTTGTATATGTTGTGAGTTGCAGAGTGACCAACAGTAAGATCCTTCAAGTACTTGCTAGTTATGGCCTGCATAAGGGCTACCCCTGACAACTCTATTTACTATTGCATCTGGCCATGATTCCTTCACCACTCTCTTCCCAATTCATTTTATCCCACATGGCTTCTTCTTTTTTATATCTCTATCACCTCCTAACATCCTACATAATTTACTTTTTATGTTTGATTTTAATTATCTGCCCTCACCATCTCCCATGCAGGGCTGGGATCTTTGATTTGTTCACCAATGTATGTCAAGCATCCAGAGCAGTGCCTAGCATGTAGTAGGTGCTCAATAAATATTAGCTGAATGAATGCATCCTATCCGTTTTTTTGCCTAAAACGTGATGATAGGTTTAACTGACCTTGTGATAAAGTGTAACTTCTTTGGGTGGCTGACATGATCCAGATTCAGATAACCTATCCAAATATATTTCTTTTCATTTTTCTCTTGAATAGTTCCAGCTCTATCAAACCTTTCAGCCTCTTTTGTTTGGGTTTTTGGACATGTTGATTCTTTTGTCTGGAATTCTCTTTGCCCTTTCTTCCTCACTAATTATGATTAGGTTTCTAGAACTCAGTTTAGATTCTTTTTTTTTTTTTTTCAGTAAGCTTTGCCTGGCCTTCCAAATCTGGGTTAGGAGCCTCTCCTATGTGTCCTAAAGTGCATCACACTTCCCTTATCATAGCACATATTATACTGGTAAGAACTGCCTATTTGTCTCTTTCTTCTTTAGGCTATAAGCTCTATGTGAGCAAGAGCCAGGACTGCCTTGTTTATAGTTTTCTTTGTATCAAATACATGGCCTGGTAGCTTGTAGGATGTTCATTAAATATGCATCAAATCAGTGAGTTATGAAAGGAAGGGTGTAAAACACAGACATCAACTAGGATCATCCTACCCAGTACAATCTGGGGAAGGCTGGCCAATGCCCTTGCCTAAGGTGTTTGGACTATCTCTAGGCGTATTACTTTCTGCCCTGTTTTCCTTTTTATATTGAATTCTTATTGTCTCTTAACTTAGTATAGTGTAGTATAGGGCAGGTGGCCTTGGGGCTCCACTATCTAAGCTCAAATACCACTCCTGCCATTTACTAGCTTGCTAACTTCTCTCTGCCTCAGTTTCCTTATTTGTAAAATGGGGATGATTTTGTAAAAGCACCTACCTCATGGTCCCTTATAAAAATGTAATTCATTTGTACATGTAAATTACAAAGAATTTAAGATATAGTAGGTTTCAAAATTTTCACTGTCCCAATCAACTAAATAAACACAGCTGTTGCATTTATCAGAATTTTCATTGAAGACTTGCGGGTTCTATGGTCATATCACAGCAAATACACGAAGACATCTCTGTTGGGAAAAGTCTTCTTGACTATCCACCATCAGGATTTCTCTCCAGTGCACTTCCCAGCAAAAGGCTCTGGCCTTCAGCTCTCTCCTGGTACCTCTCTCTTCCTGTCTTCTGCCTTTAGCTTTGCATAACCTACACCTCTGTGCCCCTCTCTACAATGATGGATGGAGATACCCAATTCTTCCCTCTGTCTCTTTTGCAACACACTTAAGCTGTACTGCTCCAGGCTGACTTCCAAACTGGACTCCACATCCATCTTTTTTTATATATATATATATATCTTATGCCAATGAATTGGCTATATCCAGTTTTAGCAGATACTCATCTTCAATTTAATAGGGCCATTTTCCTTAGGAGGCAGCTGCAGTTTTATTTTTGAAAACTTCTTTATTTTGTGTTGGGGGATAACTGATTAACAGCGTTGTGATAGTTTCAGGTGAGCAGTGAAGGGATTCAGCTGCACATAGGAGGAAGGCAGCTGCAGTGTTTTTTTTTTTTTGCAGCTGCAGTTTTAAACGGCAAATCTCTTTTTTTCATTACAAGTAGAAGGAAAAAATAATGGTAAGTACCTTAATAGATATACGTGTATGTGCCTGTGTGTGTGTGATCAATAATCACATTCTTTGGGAAGCAGAAAACACTAGGGGCTAGTGAATCCTTTGTTTTTTCTTATTGTTTGTTTTTATTTATTTTTTGGCCATGGGGCATATGGGATCTTAGTTTCCCTATCAGGGATCAAACCTGCACCCTCTGCCTTGGAAACGAGGAATCCCAACCGCTGGACAGCCAGAGAAGTCCCCTGAGCTTTTGCTCTTGAGACAACACAGTTTGCTTTTGCATGAACAGCACTGGTGGGGGCCTCTTACTCCAGAGAAGTAGCCTTTTGCTTTGCTTCCAGAGAAGTCCTTGCCTAAGTGCAGTGTTGGAAGCAGCCACATTAGCAGAACTGAGCTGCTGCGACATTGTAAACGCCAGCAAATAAAAGTGTCAGCAGCCTGGGCTATGGGAGGCTGGCAGGGCCTGGAGTTTAGTGCCGCTCTGTCCACATCCGCATTTCTAGGGGGCTGGTTCATATCCAGCCCACATGAGTAGTGATTCAAAGTTATTTCCTACTGGTGGCTCTTCCTGACCCCTGGGAAAGGTGTTTGCAGGTCTCTAGCCACAGCCCACCAGGGAGGAGACATACCTGTTCAACTTGACCTGCCCTCTCTCTCCAAAAGGGGGCCCTATCCTAGGTAATGGATGGCATTTTTGAATGGTCGGTGGAAGCTTCCCCACCACTGCCTGTACTGATAACAGACTTTTTGTATTATTTCTCATGGGACCCATAATCACATGAAAAGAAATGTAAGAAGACTTGTTTTCTTTTCACCACTGGATGTATTTATTTACAAAGAGGGACTTTAAATGGCCAGAAGCACATACACTTACTGGTAGTAAAACTCCACCCTGTGATTCACTGATTTCTCGGGCTATGTGCGTTCTGCAGCATTGGGGCTTTGTAATATCTCAGTGCTCAGAGGGGAGTTCCAGCCATTTCTGTCTTGTGCCACTGGACAGATGAATCCTCCATTTGGTGAGTGTGGAAAAAGCAAATAGTGTTTTAGACCGTAGGGCACTTTTTACATTTTAATTTGGGAGAAAAATGCAGCTTTGGCTCTTGAAATTGTGTAAAAGAAAATGTTTATTTCTGTGTAGTGGGTATTCAGTGGTCTGGCTCTCAAAGCTCATTCACCCGCAAAAGGTCCTGGTTGTGTGACCAGGGAGGTTTCACCAGGATGAGGCCTCAGGAGAGACAGAACTCAGACTCCCACGGTGCCGCGCACTCTCTGTAATGGGCGTGTTAATGGCTTGGAAATCACAGGCAGCCATTTCAAATGATGTTTTCAAAGACTTTTTAAGGCTTGGGAAAACGCCTCAGATCATTAGTAAGTAAAGGAAACGAGCAGGATGTAAATAAGTCACCAGTGAAGTTGCTCAGTTGTGTCCGACTCTTTGCGACCCCGTGGACTGTAGCCTACCAGGCTCCTCCATCCATGGAATTCTCCAGGCAAGAGTACTAGAGAGGGTTGCCATTTCCTTCTCCAGGGGATCTTCCCAACCCAGGGATCGAACTCTCCGGCATTGCAGGCAGACGCCTTACTGTCTGAGCTACCAGGGAAGCCTAAAACAGACACAATGTGAGCTAAACTCTGAGACAATAGGTTTCATATACAGTAAAGGGTTGTTGTTCAGTCACTAAGTTGTGTCTGACTCTTCGAGACCCCACGGACTGCAGCACACCAGGCTTCCCTGTCCCTTACCATCTCCCAGAGTTTGCCCAAGTTCGTGTCATTGAATTGGCGATGCCATCTGTTAAAACCAAAAATGCCCTCAGTGGGTGGCAAGTTTAGGAGGTTATTTAGTCTTATGTCTATTAATAATGTCCAGTGATTTCTAGGTTTCCTACAGTGAGTAAATATTACTTTTAAAATCTGCATAAAATAAATGTTTATTTAAAAAAATACAGTGGGATAATCTACTTCTATCGGTGCCAATTTAAAAAGCATTTAAATTTTTGCAATGAGGCAAAACCTTTTATTATTCCCTTTTATCATCTTCTGTTGGGAGGTAAAATGGCCTCATTCGTTAGCCAACTCTTGTGATTTGCTGTGTATATTTTCACTTAAGAAATAATGATGTTTCACATATGACCTAGATTAGAACATTTGTGACAGATGCCAACCTTTTGGGGACAAATCAGAACCACTTGGTTTTAGCTTTGATGCTGAAGCTTTTATCTTTTTATCTTGAAGCAGTGTGATAAAATTCTACAGGCAAAAATTACAAGGTATATGTGTGCAGCACATATATTTACATACAAAAATTTGCCAGTGTTATTACTATTATAATAAAATCTTATTTAAAAATGTAATCAAGTAATTAAATATCCTAAGTTACTGACCTTTTATTTTTGACATTTGATTATTTTAGAGGAAAAAAGGCAAGTTTCTTTATCGAATAACTCCAATCTCCTTCCTCTTTCTCTCACTCTAATATATAAGGGTTTAATGGACAGTTAATAAGATATATCTTTAGGCCATAACTATTCATCCTAACTTCAAGTACCTTTTACACCTCCATTTAAGTTCTAAAATAGGAATTCTGGAAGTGCATTTTGGCAACAGATAGTTCCATGACATGTTGGTGAAAAAAGGGTTCTGAGCTCAAAAAAATTTAAAAACACTAGGGTACTATACCACCTCCCAACTCCATTCTCAATGTATATACTTACTTTAAATTCTCTGAAATATTCTGCAGTGAAGAAATCCTTTAAACTCTGTTTAAACCTGTTTTTCCTAAACTTAGCCAACCAGAATATTCAGATGTACTATTCCCAAAGCAGTGCAGGAATCTGAACCATCAAAGAAACAGCAAATGATTTTCTTTTGCTGTAGTGAAATAGAAGGAAGAGAGTAGACAGAGAAAATATATATAAAAATAACTCAGAAAGGCTTTATGCTTAAGTCATAACCCTCTGCCCCAAGCTGTTTGATTAACTGTAGAATTCCACTGATTCTTAAGTGACTGTGGCAACCATTGCTTTAATTCAGGTCACAGAAGCTCTAGAAGCCAGAGTATAGTGTCATCTCTGATAATTTCAGTTTATTCCCTAACTTAAGGGTAATGCTTGCAGCAGCTGCAGCGCTCATCTGTGATACTTGCTGAAGAATGTTAGCACAACACTCTGCTCTGTTTTGTTTTATCTTAGGTCTCACAGTGACCACGTGAGCACAGAGGATCTCCTCTTAACACTGTCTGCTTATCACTTATGAGGGTAGGTCAGTGGATGTCCATTATAACAGGTACACGCTTGATCTGTTTAAAGGACAGCTTTTAGACTTTGCTTAGCAGCGAAACTTTGGAGACATTCTTTGAAAATGTCTTTGAAGTCTTCTGGGTCAATTCTGTGATGCTTTTCAAGAACGGTGGCTGTATTTGTTTGTGCAGTACCTAATGTACTGGAATCTTCCATTATTATCTCTTGATGCTTGTGAAATCAGTCCCTGCACTTACTGAAGTGTGGGCAAATCCATAAATAAAGAGAAGTGGTTGGGATGTCATAGCTGTTTTTACAAAAGGTATCCATGACAAGGCTAATTGATTCAGGGGACTTTGTTTTCAGTAACGGACCAGCTATTAGTTTACTGTCGATCTTAATTATTCCATCCATCAACCATTTGTTGCCCTGGGCAACTGGCATCATCTTTCTTGCTTGCTAATTTTAGCTCATTTTACTTAGTGAGGCTTGTTTCTTTTGTTTCATTTTTGTGGATTTGGATGAGGAAAGAAGGACCTGACATTTCTAAGGGTGAAATTATAAGCTGTGCTCTGTTGAATTCACCAACAGAAGACATTTATTCTTCTCTTAAAAAAAAAATAAGACTGCCGGATTGAAATTCATAAACTGTATGTGTTTTTGGGTACGTGTGTACAGATGAACCAGTAAATGAACATAAATTATATGAACCTGTAAATGAACATAATCTAACCTACTTGCAAATAAGTCAAAATAAGTGAGGGAAAAGCATAATTACCCTTGTCAGAGATTTGGTCAAGGTCTCAAAAGACTCCTGAAGTTCTGGCTCTAGGAATTAAAATATGCCCAGTTTTTTTTTTTTTTTTTTTTTTAGTTATGTTACTTTTAAATTAGTCCTTGGTTTTGTTTTGCTAACCCCTAAAAACCTTTCCATCTTTCTTCATATCTCCCCATTGCTTTCATGTGCCTGTATGTATCTTTGCCTTCTCTGCCTCTGCAAAGCACTGTCTTCCTGACCCCTAGGAATATATGCAATTTGGACAGAGGGGCCTTTTAATTGGAGCCATAGGTGATAGGAAGAGGAGCAAAAGACAGATGAAACCCAATAAAATACTTCCAGAAAAAGAACAACTGCATGGGAACATATTTTGAGATTTTGTCAAAAAGTGCAACAATGATAAAATTGCATTTAGATTTTTACTTGTCTGAGAGGTAACCTCAACTTATCTGGAGGCAGCTTTGCTTATGGTGGGGAACATATCGCAATTGCTTGGTACCTGCTCTTCTTTCTTATTGTCTTCCATACTCTGCATATGACTGTGCTATGTAGGTCTGATCATAACTATGTAGATTTTTCTGGGATAATCAGATAAAACTTACAACAGGCTACTGTAACATATTTAACTAATATTTCTTCTCTCTCTTTTTAAAAAATACTTATTTATTTATGGCCGCACTGAGTCTTCGTTGCTGCTCACGGACTTTCTCTAGTTGCTGGGAGCAGGGGCTACGCAGTAGTTGTGATGCTCAGGCACCTCACTGCGGTGGGTTCTCTTGTTGCCGAGCGCTGGGCTGTAGGTGAGAGGCTCTGGGAGTTGCAGCACACAGGCTTAGCTGCTCTGAGGCATGTGGGATCTTCCCGGAACCTGGAATTGAACCCATGTCCCCTGCATTGCCAGGCAGATTCTTAATGACTAGACCACCAGGGAAGCCCCTAATGTTTCTTCTCTTTTTTGGCAGGATGGCAATCAGCTAACAGTTCCCAGGTCACATAAATGACTTCTGTCTTTGTCAGATATTCTCTTTACTGCAAGGAAAAGAAATTCACTTAAGGAAGCTCAATTTAAAAAGTGCTGATTAGGAAAAGGAAATGGCAACCCACTCCATTATCCTTGCCTGGAAAATCCAATGGACGGAGGAGCCTGGTAGGCTACAGTCCATGGGGTTGCAAAGAGTTGGACACGACTGAGCGACTTCACTAAAACACTCTAGGGCTTTCCTGGTGACTCAGCAGTCAAGAATGCAATGCAGGAGATGTGGGTTCCACCCCTGAGTCGAGAAGACACTCTAGAGAAGAGAATGGCTACCCACTCCAGTATTCTTGCCTGGAAAATCCCATGGGCAGAGGAGCCTGGCAGGCTACAGTCCACGGGGTCATAAAAGAGTGGGACACAAAGTTTAGTTTAGCAACTAAACACAAAGACATGCTAACAGTAAACGGACCTTATGGCTCAGCTGGTAAAGAATCTGCCCACAATGCGGGAGACCTTGGTTCAGTCCCTGGGTAGGGAAGATCCCCTAGAGAAGGGAAAGGCTACCCACTCCAGTATGCTGGCCTGGAGAATTCCATGGACTGTATAGTCCATGGGGTCACAAAGAGTCGGACACAACTGAGCGACTTTCACTCACTCACTCCCTTTGGCATAATCAGAAAAATAAAAAGAGAATTGAAAAGAAAAAAAAAAGTGCTGATTAAAAGGGCATAGGGCCAGTCACATGGAACCCAGTTATGGGAAATGTAGCGAGGCTTCCTGGAGACTAGAGCACCATTGAGGAGCTACTCTCAATCTCTCTGGTTTTCTGTTTGGGCTTGTATATTCTTACATTTATATTTTTTCTAGAAATATACTCTATTCTCTGTGGCAGGTAAGCTTTCTTTGCAAGCACTTTAAGTTGTGCCCTCTTGCCACTGTTCTACATGATCTCAACTTCTTATCTATTACCATCTGATGAACTCTCACTGACTTTTTATATCTGTTAATTCAAATGGATTATCTTTGATCTCCCCTAATCAGAGTATAAACTCTATGAAGGCAGGAGTCGTAAATGTTTTGCTGATCAGTATATTCTCATTGCTAGAAAGGTTCATGACATGTAGCATGTATGCAATAGATTGGTGAGTAAATGTTAACTCCAATATCTGGATTTCCTGAGATTTGTTTCTGTTGTCTGATATGTTCTCATCTCTTGGTTTTGGTTAAATGGTCTCATAGTTAGTGCTGAACATTATATATGAAAGATTGAAGAGAGCGTTTGAAGTTCTAGATGATGTTGTTGTCCCCAGAGAGGATATATTTTTGCTTCTGATGCTTGGACAGAGCTATTAGGATAGAGGCTCATTACCTTAGTTCAATCTGAAATTGAGCTAATTTAAATTTGTGTTTCAGTCTTTACAGAGATTGTTTATTTCTGGCAAGGCCTTGTTCTTAGGGTGTGGCCCTTCAGTGATGCCTAAGGAAAGTTTGGGGTCTTTCCAGGACCCTTATTCTTAGTGAACCCTGAACTCTAATTTTGTTGTCTTAAATAGCAGAAAACTGAAAGCAGAAAGCTCTCCTCAGCATTTTAGCCTCTTTGCCACTACTTAAAATGCCTCGAGAAGAAAAGCGTTGCCAAATGTCACTCCTCTCTCTGTGCTTTCCTTCTCTTCTCTCCAAGATCTTGGCCCTCATGTCTTGCGACTTTAGTAGTTATTTTGTGGTTGTTCAGTCTCTAAGTCGTATCCAGCTCTTTGTGACTGCATGGACAGCAGCGCGCCAGACTTCCCTGTCCTTCACTATTTCTTGGAGTTTGCTCAAAGTCATGTCCATTGACTTGGTGATGCCATCCAACAGTCTCATCCTCTGTCTCCCCCTTCTCCTCCAGCCTTCAATCTTTCCTAGCATCAGGGTCTTTTCCAGTGAGTCGGCTCCTTGCATCAGGTCACCAAATTTATTGGAACTTCAGCTTTAGCATTGGTCTTTCCAATGAATATTCAGGACTGATTTCCTTTAGGATTGACTGGTTTGATCTCCTTGCTGTCCAAAGGACTCTCAAGAGTCTTCTCCAACACCACAATTTGAAAGTATCAATTATTTGGTGCTCAGCCTTCTTTATGGTCCAACTCTCACATCCGTACTTGACTACTGGAAAAACCATCGCTTTGACTCTCTGGACCTTTGTCAACAAAGTAGTGTCTCTGGTTTTTACTATGCTGTCTAGATTATTTTAATGTTTTTGGTTTTGTATTTTAACTTACCTGGTTGCTCTTGGCAAGAAGGATGATTTAAGTTGAGTCTGTCACAGCCAAAAGTGGGAGCCAGCAGTTGAGTAAATGAATAATATATTCTAGAGAAAGAATCTGAAGGGCCTATCTTGGATTAGGTGGTTCTGCCCTGCCAAAGGGGATAGGATACTGCAGTTCTTGAAGATATACACTGCTGCAGGCAGGCAGGCTAAACTCCGGACAAGTTGGATGTGGCAGGCATTGTCAAAGGTTTCCGCTTCATATATCTTCATGATTATCATCACTTTTATTAACACCTTGCTTTGACACTTTATGATTTATACAACTCTGCAGTGAGTGTTCTCCTCTTGTTTCAATCTTCCAGGGTCTGTGATTGGTGTTTATGTTAACATTTACTCTAATACCCTACTGTGTTTAATCATCTCATCCATAGCCTATACTCCTAAAATATTAATGTCCTAGATCTTATAATGACCAGTTTTCCATTGTTCTCAACACTGTCTCTCTCCACCTGCTTCACCCACCCCTAAACTTCCTCAAGGGCAGGAAAGGCCAGTGTTTGGTCATTATACCAGCTCTCTCTGCCCTCTTCAACTCTTTCTACTCCCCATATGTGGAGCTCCTGAACAGTTAATATCTGTTCCTGTGCCTCAAGTCAAGGATCCAGGGGGCTGGAGACTTTGAGGACGAAGCACAATGTCTGAGTAGCAGGGTAGGATGAAGGATGGAAGGCAAACTGAGTTTCAGTATGAATTTGTAAGAGGCACCACTTCATATTTCTCTTACTTAAAATATATTGTCTGTGATTCCCTGAACAAATGCTTGAAATGAAAATACCTAGGTCAACTTACAAGTTGATGACAATACATCCATTCTTACTTGGTTAACTGTTTAGAAACTAGGAGTTAAAGATGAGGAAGAGGTGCTTCAGTGGGAAAAAAATGAACAAAGCAATGAATAAAGAGAAAGGCTTTTTAATCTTATGTGATCAATTTTGCTTCTGCTTATTTTTTCAGTCTGGATAAATTGAGGCTATACCTGACAATACTTTTTGTTCTAAATGGCTATCTAAACTACCACTTAAACATAGCAATAACGTGATTATTATCATAAGAGCTGACACCTACTGAGAATTTAGTTTTCCATATGCATTGTCATTTAATTCTTAATACAACCCTATGAGGTAGGCATGGTCACCATCACATTTATAGGTGATGGAACTGCCGTTAGACAGGGTATTTTCCCCAAATTTACATAGAGCTTAGTAAGTGGCAATCCCAGTATTTGGAGTCTGATCTCAGATCCCACACTTTGAAATGCTACACTGTGCTGCCTCCCTAGATACATACACTACATGTTAAAATGTTTATTTTATGACTGCCCACATGGTAAGAAAAATACGTGGGAAAATATTGTTTTCTGTAGGAAAAGGGACTGTCAGCATTCCCTTATTTGGGTATTTACTAAACTGCTGTAATAAAGTGCAGTGACTCAGTCAAGATTGATATCTATTTCTCTTTCATATAATAACCTAGAGGAAAGCAGGGGTCCAGCATCATCCAGGAACTGAGTTTCTTCCTCTGTTCTTGTTCTGCTACTCCCAAAGGTGTTGCCCATGTCTGCTTGGATGAGTCTGGCATTATGCCCACATTCCAACCCACAGGAAGTGGGAATGAGAGAAAGAGTGCAGACTCAGATATCTCAAAATGCCATGAGTTGGAAGTTGCAAGAACTTAGTCACATGACCACAGTTAGCGGCAATGGAGGCAAAGACATGTAGTCTTTATTTAGATGGCTCTGTGCTTTGCTAAAGCTTTCAAGGGGATTCTATTTCTAAAAAAGGGAAGGAGCCAATGAATATTGGGGAACAGTTAACAGTTTGTTTAATTTCCAAATTAGTAATACAAGCAATCATATATTTATGAGTTTGGAATTTTTAAAGTCAGTTGGCATTGGTTATAAGTGATTCTTTTCATTTATAATGACAGTATCCTGTCTTGTACATAATTAAGATAATCAGAATAATACTTTAACTTAAAGCAGGTTCTATAGTCTAAATTGGACTTCCCAGGTGGCTCAGTGTTAAGGAACCTACCTTCAATGCAGGAGCTGCAGGAGACACAGGTTTGATCTCTGGGCTGGGAACATCCCTTGAAGGAGAAAATGGCAACCCACTCCAGCATTCTTGCCTGAGAAATCCCATGGAGAGAGGAGCCTGGTGGGCTACCATCCGTGGAGTTGCAAAGAGTCACATGACTGATAGACAGCATGCACTTAGTCTATGCACACAGTCTAAATTAGATTAAAGAGATTACGTGTCATTGTTTTACAGCAAAAGAGATTACAAATACCATTAAGATAAGCTTCACCTTAAGGAAAATTTATAGGTACACATTGTATAGGGCATCTGACTAGATATTTGGAATTAGCTTATAGGAATTAATTATAAACATGCCATTTCTTCTCTATTTGATTTGTAAGATAAGATTGATGAGTGTACATGCAGAACAAAAGGGGATTTAATAACTGTTCAGCCTCACACCAAGTAGGCAGTCTGCTTTAAAACAAACACAGCACATCAGCATACCAGCTCATGACTCTAAACCTCTGGACTTGACTAGCATCCTTAGGCAAATTAAGATTTCTTAAGTCCCCGGGGGTGGGGACAAACAGAATGCAGTCACCAGAGTGCTCACAGCCTCAGGAAAATGATGACATCTAGGACTGTGTTTTTATTTTCAAAGAGGGTTTGCTTTGGAAATTTCTGTGCATGAATGCTGATGAAAATTCACAACGTTCCCAAATAGCATGTAAAATAAAACACCTTTTTGGGTGCAGTGAGCCTCCGAGTTCCTGCCATTTCCCATTATTTGGTTTGGCTTGGTCTCTCAAGGCAGGGCTTGTGTGTTTTGGTGATAGCACATTCTCTTTTTCCCACATAATTTCTGCAGTCCTGCTTGCCTAAAGCGATCATTTGTTTTAGTTCATGGACCAGGAAGGGGCTTCTCCAGGGATGGGCACTAAAATCATGGAACATGAAGCTGTAAGCATCTCACACAGCATAGTCCAGGAACCCATGGACCAATGAGGGAACTGAAGTGCTGAATCATGGCTTCTTGCCTCGTACGAGACAGTTGGGTCTAGAACCTATGTCTCTAAACTCCTAATCCAGGGCTCTTTCCTAGCCTTGCTTGCATTTATTAATTGCAGTTTGGGAATTTAATCAAAGTTCTCCAAAGTCCTATCTTTTTGTTTAAAACTCATTTAGAGTCTAAAAATGCTTGAATTCTCTACTGAATTAGGAATTCCCTGGCATGAGTCTGTCCCAAGGGCCCAGAAGTTCTCACATTGACCAAAGGCTCTCTCTCTCTCTCTCTCTTTTTTTTTTTTTTTTGACTTGGACATTATTTGCAAGTGAATTACCTAAATCCAGTCATTGTAATTGTGTGGATGTGTGTTTGGCAAATTAACTAGAAACATTTAAGTGACCTCAGTTTTTATAACTGTTTTGGCATAGTACGTTTTGTTTTAAAACAGGAGCCTAGACAACTGAAAATCAAGAGGGCCTCATGGTGTTTGAGAGATGTTTGGGTGATGTCACGTTCAGGTATACAGTTGAGGCTGAATAAATATTTGTTGAATTGAGTTTGAGTCCTGATCAGGGAATCCAATCTCTATGTAATTGCTTTGTTGTTGCTTTCAGTTTTGGTGAAAATCAGAAATGTACAATGGAAAGAGCACAGGCCCTGGTATGAAGACACAGAATGCTGAATGCCGACTCCACTTATGAGTTAGGACACGACTGAGCAACTGAACTGAACTGAACTGAACCTTCATCCAGTCATTTATGCTTCCAGAGCCCCAGTCTTTTCATCTGTGATGTGGGGGTAAGATCACTTGCTTCACCGAAGGGTTATGTAGCAGAGCTACATTTTCAAGAAAGATGATGTTTGTGAAAGTCTTTTAAAATGGGAGGTACTATTCAAATGTGAGGCCTATTGGTTTTTGTTACTGTTGTGGTAGTTTTATTTTTATATTATTTTCAGTTGTACTTGATTTCCAGTTGAGTGGCCCATGTTCTAGTAAGTTAGACTGTTGCAAGGTAGACTGAAAAAGGTATCAAGCTTGACTATAGGAAAGTGTGTTTGAATACATTCATACACAGTGATCACCAACAATGCATCATTAGATCCAGGATATCTTTGCCAATTGATGGGACACCTTCTTTGGGTAAGACCTCTACTCTCCCACCTACCAACCTGCTGGGGAGGCCACTCAGTAGCTTCAGAATCCACCCTCCACCCCCAGGAACTAGGCAGTGATGAGTCATATATGACTACCAGCAGATTCCTTCTTTGTTTTCTAGAATATCTGTTTTCTGCAAACCACCTTCACCTCCTGAAGTCCCCACAGC
The DNA here is from genome assembly GCF_023699985.2 of Odocoileus virginianus. Lineage (NCBI taxonomy): Eukaryota > Metazoa > Chordata > Mammalia > Artiodactyla > Cervidae > Odocoileus > Odocoileus virginianus. The sequence continues at coordinate 13,685,712 of NC_069686.1, forward strand.
TGTAGGAAGGTGGCCAAGAGGACAAGAACCGTCCTTGAGCAGTCACGGGGACTTCCCTGTCCTCTGGGCATGCCTGACATCGACAGTCCAAAAGAAACCCTCATCTTGTCTTGGTTGTCTTTGTCTTCTTTCTCTTTTTTTTGATAATAAAATTACAAATGCAAAAATTTGGGAGCATTTGTTCTAGACATAAGCTCTTCCTTCCAATAGTTACTTTAGAGCGCTACCTTTGTCAAGGTTCTTAGGTTACTCTTGCTGATTAAGATGGGAGAAATTCTTAGTAGAGCTCTAGAAAGAAAGCTGCACCTGTGAAAGTTCAGAGGTCATTAGGTCCCTGGAAGTTCACATAGCTGAGGGATTCATTGTGTGCGGTGCTGAGGCAGGAGAGGGCAAGGGCCAAATAGGCTGGCCTGGCAGACCAATGAAAGGAGCTTGTGGGCAGTAGGAGCCACAGAAGTGTGTTAAGCTGGCGATCAGGCTGGCGTTCGATCCTTCTTCTTCTCTGAACCTTTGCTTGGAGACCCGCAGAGCTCCTGGGTCTCTGCACATGGGAACCAGAGAATTGCTGTCTAAAGGCATATGTTCCGGAAAAATAGCTTAGTGGGTGGAAGGGCAAGTGATTTCCTTGAAAGGGAGAAGTAGTAAAGAGGTATTGGAAGCTTTATGGCGGAGGCAAGATTAGATACTTCGAAGTCGAAGTCAGTCAGAGACCTCCGTCGTCAGGGTGCAGTGGGAGGGGCCATGCCAAGAAGTCTTCCTGGAGCCTGTCCATAGACACACATGTCTGAACTCTGTGAGAAGAGGTTCAAGTCCCATCAGCCATGACCAGATCCATCTCCAGCCTGCCTGTGCTTTTCTCAGCTTAGAAGGACCTGAGCACAGCAATCCAGCTTTACCTCGTAGCAAAACTGGTTCTAAAATCAAAGGTACCTATACCAAGACTGTGTGGTTACCACAGGGAGTCACTATGTGACCCAGGCTTGCCCTGTATCATAGGTAGCCATTCTTGGCCTCTCCAGACAGACACAGCTTTTTGGCATTGAAAATAGCTTTCTGGCTTACATGTGGGCACGTTGGTGATTATGTAACAAACCTGAGTCAAAGAGGAGATCCATCCAGAAAATCATCGTATGAACAAAATCTGTGAGAATAGTGGTGCAAACTCCATAAAAATGGAGTAATTCAAACTTATCTTTGATGAACTTATTTAATATAATTAGGATATTTTATTAAACAATATTGTGACAGAATGAAGACCTTAATCAACAAATTGGAGAGGAAGCGGGAAGAGCTGGAGAACTTGCTTGGAGAAGATTGGAGCTCTTGCTTGGAAGAGCTTGGAGAATGATTTAAGAATTTTGCCTGCGTCTGGCCCTGATTCCTTTTATCCTGAGAACCAACTGGGAAGAAGCTTTCCTTTTGGGAAAGTTAATTGAGATGTGTGTGACCTTCTACCCCGCTGATTGATTTCTACCCCCCTGATTGTCTCAGAACACAGGGACGGATTTGTTACATGCAATTAATTAAAAAAAAAACCAGAAGTACACATTCTGCAGGGGCAGTTTGGGTTGGCTGACAGATGTGCAATGCTATCTCGAGAAACACTCTTCTTTTTCATTGCCTTGGAAGAGTAGCAGTAGGACCCAAAGTGAGAGCTGCAGGGAGAGAAGGAACTTGTCTCACAGGGGGTGTCTGCTGACAAGAGAGTGACCTGTCTTTTGGGCAGGTCAGCTAATGCTTTGGCATGGTAGGCAGGCATTCATAGCGATGCAGAGAAGGGCATTCTGATACAGATCATAGTGATCGAGGATAAAGCTTGTGGTTTGGTTGTGGTTTAGTCGCTAAGTCGTGTCTGACTCTTGTTGAGCCATCAGGGAAACCCTGGAGGATAAGCTTAGACAAGTTCTAAAGTTCCCTTTAATTGAAAGGCTTGGCACTCTGGAGAGAGAGGAAGAGGCAGGGGGAGGAGAAGGCGGAGGGAGAAGGACAGGGGTTGAGGTGGGGTGGGGGAGGGGAACAATGCCCTCCTTTCCTAATTGTTAATATGCCAACTGAAGTTTAGAGAGATTATTTCAACTCTTCAGTGAACCCTAATTTAATTTCCTTTTCATTTGTTCTCTTTTGTCCTTTTCTCAGTTTGCTGTTACTATTCCTCCTCCTTTTACTTTTCTTTCTCCTTTTTAAAAGAAGCTAGTAGATAGAAAAATTTTAGTACAGTTTAGTTCCGCTATTGGAAAAAAACTGAGGTAATCTTCTCTGGGGAGTTTAGAAACACTGACTCTGATAGAAACCATGAGAATGTGCTGTGGAACACAATTGTAAAATGTGCAGTCAGTTACACAGGTATTTTAAATCTGATGGTTCTGAAGGGTGATTTGATTAGGTAATTACCCTTGTAAAGGAGTAACTTAATCTGTGAGACACTCCCCCATTAGAAAATTCATACTGCCCTGGTTTAAAATAATTTCTTCACAAATTGCACTTAAAAATAATTGAAAATTTTAAAAAAGCAAATCTAATTTTTCAATAAAAATCAACTTTAAAAATTCCTCCCTGGTGGTCCGGTATTATTAAATATTCTTCTGGATTTTTTTTATCTTGTTTTATTGGAAGGAGAAAAACAATTATCTGTAAACGTAATTTTTAATGCATGGTAATAAAAATAAATGGCATAGTTCTGCCGCAGTTCACCTAAATCTTCTTCCCTGGTGGTCTAGTGGTATTAAATAATCGGTACCACATGTATTCATCATTTCCTGACAGCAAAAGAAAAACTTTGGCATTTTATTGTCTAAAGAAATAGGCATGATGCTACTTAGGCTTCTGGGGAGACATTGCTGATGGTCTGTGAAGAAACCTTCATTTTCCTTGCTGGTTGGGCTGTGCTTTTTGTTAATTTACATGGCAATTAATATAGAACCAGAAATAGGCACTTTTTACAAGGTTGATTTGAGTTCTTCTTGCAGGTTGCCCTAAGAGTCTTTTAGCTTTTTTTTTTCTGCATTAATCGGGGCAATGAAAATGTGTTATATATTGTTAACTCTGTGTTGGGTGGGAAACTATTGGTTGGGTAACACCAAAAAATGAGCACTGAAGAGCCCCCTTTGCAGCTGTGTTGACGGTGAATTGTTAGCAATCTCAGGAGAACATCTCAGCTTTGGTTCCTAGTGCTTACTCCCTTCAATAGGATGAAGCTGAATTTGTTGCTACAAATTTTGAACTTGAAAATTGATTCATGCTTCTGCTATACGTATTAGAAACCATACCTTGTTTCCTCTGTGAAAAAAGATTTATAAAAGTTTAAAGGAAGGTTAAGTCAGTGCTTTTGTTGGGGTATGTAATAAATACAGTGGTTATCTACTGTAACTGGAAAATACACTGGTTGTCTGGAGCACACAGATGTGCTCTGTGTGCCAGGTTTTAGGAGTTATAATGAAAGGCAAAGTGCTCTCATTTGCATACATGTTTATTTATACATATTTATTGCCAAAGCAATAAAGTCCCTTCTTCCTGAGAAATACATGCCTTATGTAATGGAAGTGATGGGTAATAAAGTAGAGGCATGATGGTTATGAACGGTGATCTGCTCAGTGAGATGACGTTTGTCCCCTTGTGCACCCGTGGAGGCCTCACACCAGTCGTCATTTCTGATACGGCGGCACCATGTTATAGCAATAAACCCTCACAAGGTGTTGAATTCAAATCCTACTACCTTTCTTTATTAGGTTGCTTATGTCACACCAAGCAACTTAAACTGCCTGAGCCTTAATCTCTTCACTTATGAAATATTGGAGGATAAGACCATATACCTTACGGATGCTAAAGACTGGGTCATCTCTTCGCACAATGGCTGGCACATACTAAATGTTATTTGCTAGTTTAAAAAAATTATAATGGGAACTAAGACTTTACATGTTTTGGGGAATCTGTTGCTTTGAATTAGAAAAAAGTTCTTCTCCAGGATTACTCTTGGGTCATTCCATAAAAATGAGAATTTTTTTTCCATAGGGAGATTGTAACCTTGTAAATTCGTGAGCTTGTATGAATCAAAACATTTAATCAAGAAAGAGCAGCATTCCTTGAGCTCCTTTTCCTTAGAAGTTTCTCAGACTGCCTTTAGAGCTGCCTTGTTTTGACCACCTTAACGCCTGGAAAGAGCAAAATGTGGACATTCAATGTTGTCTTAAATGCCCAGAGCTCACCACGCCCCAAAGAGTCCATAAATTAGAAATGCTTCTTAGGTTGTTCTGAGATGCAGCTTTGATTTCACAATTTTGAAAAGGTGCAATAAGTGAAGGAATTCAAAGAAACTTGCAAAATGAATTTCACTTTTTCAGGGTCTCAACACCTTCCCCCTCCTTAAACTGGACATGTGGGGGGTGGTGCGGCCCGCTTCCTGAGAAGTCCAACTACATGAGCTGTAGACATTTGCCTCCTCAAAGAGTTTTCTCCCACGCCAGCAGTATAAAACAATTTTAACTCTGATAGAAATCTTTCATTTGTAATGGAAAACATATGTGCTGGGGTTGAGTGGTGTAGCGGCTGCCAAGCTGTGTGTGGCAGGAGTGAATCTCCACTGAGCTCCAAAGCATTCCTGATTTTATGGCAAGTCTCTCCATTGGAGTCCTTATTAATAGGTTTTATGTAGGTGGCTTTTTAGTGATCGACTGCAGAGCAAAAAGGGTTTTTTGTAAAATGTTTGAAAGGCAGCGTGCAAGCCCTGGAGGGAACGGGTTTTAATTTTGTGGTGGTTTGATTTTAAATGATATTTGATGGCATATCTTTGCCTTTAAACTTCTCCAGTTGATGCTAGCAGCATCCCTGGACTTGTGGGGGAAACTCCCTTACAGTGTAGCAATTACTGATTTATGTCCCAGTGATAAGAATGTGTTTTATTGTGGTCATAATATTTGTTCAATTTAACTACTAGGTACTATAAAGTACCATAAAAGCTTCTCCTCTGATCAAATGTTACAAAACAAAATATCATAAGCTGCTCTCTATCCATGCACTCTCTGCCTGTGGTATCCGTGGGCGTGCCACCACGAAAAGAGGACTGACTGTGGTCTCAAGGGTGAATTTCTGTGTCCTCCAACTCTTATTTTACAGTCAGCTCCCAACTAGAGGTCATTTAGTCATATCTGATGCTTTCTTGTCATGTCTTGGACTCTATTTCAAGACTATGATCTATCCCTTTATAAAAAAGTTTGCACAGTGAAGGAAACTATAAGCAAGGTGAAAAGACAGCCTTCAGAATGGGAGAAAATAATAGCAAATGAAGCAACTGACAAAGAATTAACCTCAAAAATATACAAGCAGCTCATGCAACTCAATTCCAGAAAAATAAATGACCCAGTCAAAAAATGGGCCAAAGAACTAAACAGACATTTCTCTAAAGAAGACATACAGATGGCTAACAAACCCATGAAAAGATGTTCAACATCACTCATTATCAGTGAAATGCAAATCAAAACCACAATGAGGTATCATTTCACATGGGTTAGAATGGCTGCTATCAAAAAGTCTACAAACAATGAATACTGGAGACGGTATGGAAAAAGGGAACCCTTTTACCCTGTTGCAAACTAGTACAGCCACTATGAAAACAGTGTACAGATTCCTTAAAAAACTGGAAGTAGAACTGCCATATAGCAATCCCACTTCTGGGCATACACACTGAGGAAACTAGAATTGAAAGAGACATGTGTACCCCAATGTTCATCGCAGCACTGTTTACCACAGCCAGGACATGGAAGCAACCTAGATGTCCATTGGCAGATGAGTGGATAAGAAAGCTGTGGCACATGTACACAATGGCATATTACTCAGCCATTAAAAAGAATACATTTGAATCAGTTCAAATGAGGTGAATGAAACTGGAGCCTATTATACAGAGTGAAGTAAGTCAGAAAGAAAAACACCAATACAGTATATTAACACATATATATGGAGTTTAGAAAGATGGTAATGACGACCCTATATTCGAGATAGCAAAAGAGACGCAGATATAAAGAACAGACTTTTGGACTCTGTGGGAGAAGGCAAGGGTGGGATGATTTGAGAGAATAGCATTGAAACATGTGTATTACCATATGTGAAATAGATCACCCACTGGAGCACTGGGACAACCCAGAGGGATGTGATGGGGAGGGAGGTGGGAGGGGGGTTTGGGATGGGGGGACACATGTACACCCATGGCTGATTCATGTCAATGTAAGGGAAGAATCACTACAATGTTGTAAAGTAATTAGTCTCCAATTAAAATAGATAAATTAATTAAAAAAAGTTTAGACAGACTCTTCATTTCTCATGGCTAGATCTTCAACTTCTTGTCTGTCTTTCCTCAACTTGTCTTGTCTGTCTTGGGAAGTGGTAAATTCCACGGAGTTTTGCTGTCAACAGTTGAACCTGACTTGGCTTCATGTATATTCTATGACCACAGCTAAGGAAAAGGGAAAACCAAAGAGATGCTTTTTATCTTTTATTTTTATCTTTTATTATTGGGTGCCATGGAGAATCTCAACTGAGTAGGTAGGGCTATTGCTTTGATGCTAGATGACAACACAAGTTCTTGGGGAAGGACTTCTCATCTGTCTTCTCTACTGTCACTGCTGGAGTGATCTCCCTTGGTTCATATCCTCCAACTGTTCTCCATAGCCTTCTCTGTCAAGTCAATGCATGCTTAGTGATCCAGCCACTGTTTATTTCTTTAGGTTCATCGTTATGACCACCCTACCTCACCCTCACCATCTATTCTTCCCACTACTCCGCCCTCCAGTCATAGGGAATTACTTGAATTCTCCAACAGATTCACCATGTCATATTCTTCAAATCCAGGATCTTCTGAGAAGCCTTTCCGCTGCCTCAGTGGGCTTCAGTAGCATCCAGTGTGGATCAACCAGAGCTGGACAGGTGAGGGACTGTGTTAGATACTTCGGCAGAAAACCTTAAGAGGGTTCTATGTGTTGATTCTGTCCATTTCAATGTGCAAGCAGTAAATGATTTGTAAGCTTATTTACCTCTCCTGATAGAATGAAAAGAATCACATTTTCTATATATGCTGTATTCCCTCTTCCACCTTGGACTGGGCAGAGACTACTTTGTTTCTCGGCAAAATCTGCTGAGGAAATCCTAAGTTTGAAGGAGAAGGGTGGAAACTGTTTTGTTGTATAGTTACTGGGGATTCCTGTGTCCCTTTTCTCCTGCAAGATGTGCCGGCTTGCATGCTGGGTAGTGGATCATTCCACCATTGTTCAGGCCTAGGTGAAGAAAGAAGCACAGATAGAGACAAGGATGAGACATGTTCAAAGGCAGACATTCCTTCTGGGCAATAAGTTGCATCTATCTTTTAAGACTATGTAGGTATTTGTGTTCACAAATGAAGACTTTACAAAGCTGATTCCTCTATAGATTTCAAATGTAATTTTTGTTAAAGTGCTAACAATTCATTATGTTCTAAAAATTAATTATTGAACCTCTAAAAGCTTAATTTGTAATCATTAGGGCTAATAGTCATGGAAGGATCCTGCAAGGGAGTAGGGAGATAGATTGAGGCAGGGTAGCACTGTGGGAAAGCAGTGGGCTTTGGACACCTGCTGTGTGGCCTGAAGCAAGTTACTTGACTTCTCTGTGGCTCAGTTTTCTCATCAGTGGAAATGGGAAATACCAAACAAATCCACTCACTGAGTTGTTATCGGGAATATATGTGTTAATTCATGTAATATACTCACAACAGTGTCTGACATTTAGCTAATACTTACTGAGCACTTTCTATGATATTTTGGTCACTTATTATTATTTTATTTTAAAGCATCTGCTTGTCTTTAAATTCTTCTAAAGAAGTACCAACCATGTCTGTTTATTTGGCTTTCTCCCTGCTAGACTCTGAGGTCCTTTAGCCATCTTTGAATCCCTAGAACTTACTGTGTAGGCAACATCCTTAATTATTTCTTGAATGAATTAATGAGTAAATGGCAGTGAGCTACTGTTTCTTCCTGCTTTCTCCTTCATCATGGAAGAATGAAAAAGGAGTGTGAGTTCTGCTGTGGTGTACGATTACTCTCTAGGGGTTGTCCAACCACAGCAATTAAGAATTCACAAAGATGATTAATCTTACATGGCTGTGCTAGTAAAATAACTTTGATAGGCTCATTGAACGGGAATTTCCCTGAAGGGTCATAGACACCATCTTCCTTCTTTTGGGCAGGTGGTTCTAATATAATGTAAGAATGTTAGCTGTGTACTATTTCTAATAAATCTCTAAGAGATAGAATCCCTTGTCTTCCTTGGTGCTAATATATAATAATTTAGTGGCCTATATCTCTTAGATTAGGAACGTCAATGGGTAGTTTTAAAGGCATTAAAGATTTAGGTGAAGTACAATGAAAATGAATGTCAGACTTTGGAATGAATTCTCTTTCAAGTAGCTGTCTTTCCTACTTCAGAGATTCTTTGAAAATAAAGCTGGATAACTATCAATCCTGAGTGGTTTAACTGGAATCCCAGTGAAGAAGAAGTCTATTGATATACCAATTGATGTACATTCATCAGGTCTTTAATGAGCGCCTTCTCTGTGCTAGGCACCATGCTCAGGGTTGGGCTATAGTATTGCACACCGAGCACATGGTCCTTGCCCCTTTGGAGCTTGTACTGTAATGGTACAGCTAGACTTTGAGCAGGCAATTAACAGGGCATCGAGTATTTTGCAGAAAATCGTGGTCAAGGGAATCTTTCTGGGGAAAGCTGCTATATAACACAGGGAACCCAGACTGGTGCGACCCAGACAGGGGAGTGGAATAGGGTGGGAGGGAGGCTCCAGATGGGGGTTCAGTTCAGTTCAGTTGCTCAGTCGTGTCCAACTCTTTGTGACCCCATGAACCACAGTATGCTAGGCCTCCCTGTCCATCACCAACTGCTGGAGTCTACCCAAACCCAAGTCCATTGAGTCGATGATGACATCCAACCATCTCATCGTCTGTCGTCTCCTTCTCCTCCTGCCCTCAGTCTTTCCCAGCATCAGGCTCTTTTCCAATGAGTCAGTTCTTCACGTCAGGTGGCCAAAGTATTGAAGTTTCAGCCTCAACATCAGTCCTTCCAATGAACACCCAGGACTGATCTCCTTTAGGATGGATTGGTTGGATCTCCTTGTAGTCCAAGGGATGCTCAAGAGTCTTCTCCAACACCACAGTTCAAAACATCAATTCTTTGGCACTCAGCTTTCTTTATAGTCCAACTCTCACATCCATACATGACTACTGGAAAAACCATAGCCTTGACCAGATGGACCTTTGTTGACAAATAATGTCTCTGCTTTTAATATGCTGTCTAGGTTGGTCATAACTTTCCTTCCAAGGAGTAAGTGTCTTTTAATTTCATGGCTGCAATCACCATCTGTAGTGATTTTGGAGCCCCCAAAAATAAAGTCAGCCACTGTTCCCACTGTTTCCCCGTCTATTTGCCACGAAGTGATGGGACCAGATGCCATGATCTTAGTTTTCTGAATGTTGAGCTTTAAGCCAACTTTTTCACTCTCCTCTTTCACTTTCATCAAAAGACTCTTTAGTTCTTCTTCGCTTTCTGCCATAAGGGCGGTGTCATCTGCATATATGAGGTTATTGATATTTCTCCCGGCAATCTTGATTCCAGCTTGTGCTTCCTCCCACCCAGCATTTCTCATGATGTACTCTGCATATAAGTTAAATAAGCAGGGTGACAATATGCAGCTTTGACATACTCCTTTCCCTATTTGGAACCAGTCTGTTGTTCCATGTCCAGTTCTAACTGTTGCATCCTGACCTGCATACAGGTTTCTCAAGAGGCAGGTCAGGTGGTCTGGTATTCCCATCTCTTTCAGAATTTTCCACGGTTTGTTGTGATCCACACAGTCAAAGGCTTTGGCATAGTCAATAAAGCAGAAATAGATGTTTTTCTGGAACTCTCTTGCTTTTTCAATGATCCAGCAGATGTCGGCAATTTGATCTCTGATTCCTCTGCCTTTTCTAAAACCAGCTTGAACATCTGGAAGTTCACGATTCATGTATTACTGAAGCCTGGCTTGGAAATTTTGAGCCTTACTTTGCTAGTGTATGAGATGAGTGCAATTGTGTGGTAGTTTGAACATTCTTTGGCATTGCCTTTCTTTGGGATTAGAATGAAAACTGACCTTTTCCAGTCCTGTGGCTACTGCTGAGTTTTCCAAATTTGCTGACATATTAAGTGTAGCACTTTCACAGCATCATCTTTCAGGATTTGAAATTGCTCAACTAAAATTCCATCACCTCCATTAGCTTTGTTTGTAGTGATGCTTCCCTAAGGCCCACTTGACTTCACATTCCAGGATGTCTGACTCTAGGTGAGTGTGAGTGATCACACCACTGTGATTATCTGGGTCGTGAAGAGCTTTTTTGGACAGTTCTTCTGTATATTCTTGCCACCTCTTCTTGATATCTTCTGCTTCTGTTAGGTCCATACCACTTCTGTCCTTTATTGGGCCCATCTTTGCATGAAATGTTCCCTTGGTATCTTTCATTTTCTTGAAGTGATCTCTAGTCTTTCTCAGGCTATTGTTTTCCTCTATTTCTTTGCACTGATCACTGAGGAAGGCTTTCTTATCTCTCCTTGCTATTCTTTGGAACTCTGCATTCAAATGGGTATATCTTTCCTTTTCTCCTTTGCTTTTCATTTCTCTTCTTTTCACAGCTATTGTAAGGCCTCCTCAGACAGCCATTTTGCTTTTATTGCATTTCTTTTTCTTGGGGATGGTCTTGATTCCTGTCTCCTGTACAATGTCACGAACCTCCATCCATAGTTCATCAGGCACTCTGTCTATCAGATCTAGTCCCTTAAATCTATTTCTCACTTCCACTGTATAGTCATAAGAGATTTGATTTAGGTCATACCTGAATGGTCTAGTGGTTTTCCCCACTTTCTTCAATTTAAGTCTGAATTTGGCAATAAGGAGTTCATGATCTGAGCCACAGTCAACTCCTGGTCTTGTTTTTGCTGACTGTATAGAGCTTCTCCCTCTTTGGCTGCAAAGAATATAATCAATCTGATTTCAGTGTTGACCATCTGGTGATGTCCATGTGTAGAGTCTTCTCTTGTGTTGTTGGAAGAGGGTGTTTGCTATGACCAGTGCGTTCTCTTGGCAGAACTCTGTTAGCCTTTGCCCTGCTTCATTCTGTACTCCAAGGCCAAATGGAGGGGAAATATATATATATGATCATGACTGATTTGAGCTGATATATGGCTGAGGCTACCACAACATTGTGAAACAATTATCCTCCAATAAAAAAATAATAGAAAAGGGGAGAATTTCACTAAGATAAGGATGGAGAAGTAGGCAGGGGTCAGATCATGCCAGGTCTTACAGGGCACATATGGTGGCTCTGGAGTGTATCCACTTAGCTAAGTGGAACTGTTTCTCAGAAATCCCTTCCTTGTATAATTCTGGGTTAGTCAGCCCACAAGAGAGACTTTGTGGGAGAGGAGAAAGGCAGTTGTGAAGCAGCAGGCATGCTCTTCATGCACTGCAGGTTGGTGCAGGGCTTCACGTGATGTGGTGAGTCACGCATGCTCTCTTAAGTCCACCTCATTGGTGTTGGGCAGCACCTGGATCTACTGCTCCTCAAGCTCCCACCAGATCTGCTACTTCCGCTTCTTCACGTCCTGAGCCATGAGTAGACAGCTCCATGGCCAAAGTTGAAATTGGAAGTGGTGAGAGACAGACATGAGTTCTAATGAATGTGTGCAGCCTTTGGGAGCTGGAAAAGGTAAGGAAACAGACCAGTCGCCTGTAACATTTCCATATGACATTTTGTGTTGTTTTCTCTTCTACTTCTTGAAATCTCTCCAAGAATATGTTAAACAGTCTCATCTCTGTCTATTTCTAATTTTTAGGTATAGGGTCTACTCTGCAAAGGGAGAAGGTGGCCAGCATTGACTTTGCTAGGTTGTTTTCCTCATCTTTGTCCTTACCTGGACCTCTTAATGGAAGACAAAAGGTAATACGAGATAAACATCCTCAGGGACATCTCTTTGGTTTGGGTTTTCATGGACTGTGATCACCAAAAGTTTCCTTACCTGCCTCTAAGGAAAAATGATTGTTTCGGCCTCTGCTGTCCAACCAACCCTTTATGTCTTAGAGGACAGTGATAGTTCAAATGCATAATAATGATTTTCCATTTCTTCTAATTTTGGATTTTGGCCCCTGGCAGTGATGTTAATACCCACGACCAAATAGGAATTTACTGATATCAATTTTCATAAGTCACCTACCACGTATGCATGCAAACCAGTAACCTGGATGTTGGAGACATAGTATCCCATCATTCATCCCTAGATCCATAATCTTCATTTTCTCTGCTTGCCTCACCTTCCTTCCTCTGGGTAATAAGTCAGATTGGTCTAAGTGTGCTGGAGCGTTTACTCATTTATTTAACCAACATGTCCTTCTATTATATGCCAGCCAGTGAACAGAGTACTGGGGATGCAAAACCCAACGAGTTGGAGTTGTTATGTTACAGCGTCTATTTTAGTAAAATTATAGACAAGTCATTAGGCAGTTTTAATCCAGAGTAGTAAGGGCTACAGGAACACATGTGAGGAAACCTAACCCAACCTTAAGGAACCTGGAAGGCTCGCAGAGGACTGAAAGACTGAGGGTGAGAAGGTGAGGGAAGGGGTTTGGAGGGGCGGAAAGGAGAGGAATCGCATTTGCTAAGGAGGGAGTATTCCTAGAGCATAGTCAGAGAATATTCCAAGGGAACAGGAAAATAGGGACGTCTTCGGCTTGTTCTTTCTTTGAGGTCTGTTGGGGATATGGTTTTTTCAGTATTTTGAATCTAAATTTGTTTCTGGATGTGTGTGTGTGTGTATACCTATCTTCTTACCTCTTTTTACCTATTTCTTGCCTAATGGCCTCAGACCCAGAAAAAGAAGAATTAAATAGGGTAAGATGTTGGGACTAGACCCAAATATGCTTTCATTCTTCTACGAGTGCCTGATCATAGTTTCAGGGAGACAGTGATTAAAGATATAAGAGGGACTGTGTCTACATTTTAAGGCACCAACATACAGGGGCAAATGTACTCGAAAATGATAGATCAAAAAACATGGCTCCTGAGGTATGTATGCAGCTGTGACTGGCAAGAACAGAACAGGGATTTTTTTGTGTGTCAATGTAGGACAAAGTTGAAGTAACCTGGAATAGACAATTTTATGAAACTTATCTGAAATTTCCAAGGAAGGCTCAGGTGATTCAGATGCAGAAGTCCACAGAGCCCAATTTTAAGAAACAATGCTCTGAGAGAATCTGCTTAAAATGAGATGTTTAATTTCCTTTTTTTTTTTTTTTTCTGTGCCTCCATGGAAATGTTTTCCATTCATTTTCGGCTCTTCCTTAAGACATTCCCACGTGATGACATAGAGAGCACATTTGCAAATCGCATTCAGGGTGGTGAGAGATAATGAAATTGAAGTGTCAGCAGTTTGCAAAAGGAAGCCTTCCCCCCACCCCCCCAAGCTCTGTTATTACCTTATTCAATTTGCACTTTATTTTGAAGCACATGTATAGATATAAGCAAATTATTAATTCAAGCTTGTCTTCAATTTTGTGCTTGGCCTGCAAACCTCTAACATCTCTCCCAGTTCCCCAGGCAGACTGCTGAAGGCTTGGTGATAGGCTGAGGCGGGCATATTCATTATTCAGTATGAGCTGTAAGCAATTTGATGTTTCATGTGCGCATATGGCAGAGCTGAGAGCAAGGTGGGAAAAGTGTCATTCGGGGGAATGCGATCTAGGCTGCTACCATTTTCATGTTTAGCTGAAGGCTTAACATTAGCTATGCTCAGAGGTTCCAAGGTTAAGGACAATTCCATTGAGAATCCTGGTTACAGCCGGGTGTTTGTGTCCCTGTGACACGGCCTATTTCTCTGCACAGGAGAGCACACCTTGAGCCAGGCCTTATGCTCAGCATCTCAGGTTTTGTGTGTTTCATCTGGAGCACTGAGAATAATGAGATCCTGAACAGGAAAGGGCAGAGTCCCTGGAAAGCAGCTACACTTGGTAGAGGTGGGGAAATGCTCATGGCCCCCAGCTCCGAGGCTCTGGGAGCATTTCTAGATGGCATCCATGTCATCTGTCAGCACCTCTGTCCCACTGGTGGGCACCCACAGTCTTTGAAAGAGTCCCGGACCTTATGCAGGTTATAGGAGAAATGTGCCTACTGTCTTCCTTCCTCACACAGCTCAAAGAGTCTTTTCTCTTGCTTTCTATTTGTAGGTTGCCACTAGGGTCTAGAATTATAGAACAAAAAGGTCAGTTCATTTATTTCAATGTCTCTGGTTTTACTCTTTGAAAACTTGGGGTTAGAGAAGTTAGGTGATTTGTCCTGGGACATGTAGCGAGTTAGATACAGTCCAAGGGCCAGAACAATTGAGTGATCTTTTTCCTGAGATAGCGAATACCCTGGAACATACTGAGAGCTCAGTTTATATGTGCCAACATGAAGTCTTTTGTAAACTGTAATATTCTCCTCAAAAGTTCAGTCCATGTTCATTTTCAAAACCTTCATCTTCAGACATCAGCAAATGCCTTCCTGGCTATCTGAGAGCTCGTGCCTGCAACTTTTGGAGTTCTGGAAGCTGAATCTGGTGCCTTCTCCTTCTCCCATCCCTCCTGCTTTCATCATGTTTTGTGGGTGGATGGCTCGGATCTTCCATGGTTGTTTTGTTAACTGAGTAATATCAGGGGTCACTTTGGGATGAGAGCAATCCTTATGTTTAGAATAAACAATGTGGTTTCTTTAAGCAACAGACCTGCGGTTGACAGTCCAGGTTGCTCCTCTGACTCATTTTGCTTACCAAAGACTGAAATGCCTACTTAATTGGCAAGTAAGGACACTCAGGGCATAAACAGCGTGGCTAAATAGTATAGGAGACAGTGGTGTTTTAGCTGAACTGCTGGGGCAAATTAACATAGCACTCTATTAGAGTACAGAGTGAAGTTAGAAAGATGAAGACCTAAAAATCTACTTTCCTTGGAGCAACGTTAAGGAGCTTTTGAATTCCCATTCTGTATTTTCTTTAGCTCTCAGTTTTCACCCTAGTGCATGCACACACACATGCAGACGCACACCATACTTGCTCACACAACATCTACACACATACTCGCATTCACGCACACACACACACACTTGCTCACACAGACCTCTGCACATATACTCACATTAACACACACACAATTGAGTCCATTGTTAGACTCCAGATGTGACTCTAAAGCAGTGGTTTTTCCAGTGTGGTCTGAGGAAACCTGTGGGTCTTGAGATTCTTTCAGGGATTCTGTAAAATCAGGCTGTTATTCTTATAGCATTAAAGTGTTGCCTGTCTTTCTGACTCTCATTTTTCCATAGTATATAGTGTTTTCCAGAACACATACAACAGAAGCAGGTATGAGAATCTGGCAATTTTCTCTTAAGCTAGACATTAAGCAAATTTGCAAAGATGAAAAACAATGCTGTTATTCTTGGTAAATTTTGTTTTATTCTGTAAAATGTAGCAATTTTACATAAATATGTTACCTATATAAATATGTAGTGGGTTTATTATTATTATTTTAAAATGAACAAGCAAACATGTTACACATTTCTCAGTTTTAATTTCTAGTATGGTAAATTTCAATAGTCATAACTCATATAAACAAAAGTTCTTTGGAGTCTTGCATAATTTTTAAAAGTGCAGAGGGGTCCTGAGGCCAAGCATTTAAAAGTCACTTCTCAAAAGTGATGAGACTGTCTCTAACAGATGCTGTAGGTGAGGGTTTCTCCTTTCAAAACAGTCACTTTGAAATCCTATATTCCTAGTTCAGTGATGTCATTGCTCAGTCAATTTTTAAATCTCCCATTTTAGAGCTGTCTTGTTGGCTAGTTTTTTATTTTATCTTCAAACTTCATTTTTGATCCATCATGCTTAATCTCCTATCAATAAACTACATTGCTAATTAAACCAGGCTTCAAATGACTTTGGACTCTTTGCAACAGTAAAATCCATCACTCAAGGTACCAAGATCTGGACCAAGTATCAGAAGGATATGGCTGAGTTCAGAATACAGTTCCTCAAAAGGAGCTACAAAAATATTTTGATAATAGCAGTATCATGGGAATTTTATAGCTTTCAAGGATTCTGCTTTGACAGAGATACCTTCGTTGAGAATGTTGGAATTCCTGCCATATTTGTTAAAACTTGATTTCATTATTTTACTGTTTCATCACATAGCTCGAAAATAGACGACATACACCTAAACAGAGTTTGTATTTTCAAACCAAGTGCATATTTCTGTACTAAAATAAAATCTTATAAGCTGTCATATACCTTTTTGGTTGAGTAATAACTGTATCTTATTTTCAGTGCTCTGTGATAACCTTCAGACAGATAAGTACAAGTGAATGCCTTACCCCACTGATGTCTCATAGACCCTCCACTGAGCAGCCAGTCTTCTGGTGCTTCTTTTATTTTATTTTTTCTTGGCTGCACTGAGTGGCTTATGGGATCTTAGTTCCCTCAGACCAGAGACTTAACCTGAACCGTGGCTGTGGAAGCACTGAGTCCTAAGCACCGGACTGCCAGGGAATTCCCCTGTTGGTGCTATTTTTAAAATGATGAATTATGTTTTTGGTATTCAGGGGAGCCTTTCTCGTGTTATATTTTAGAACAGTTTGTACACTTTCTAGGAAAGAAAAAGATGGAAGCACACTTTGCGAATCTTTTAGAAAAGAGAAATCTCAGCATTTCTTGTTAGAGCCATCTTTCACTTGATTGTGTAGCATCATTTGCAGGTGAATTACCCAGGGGAGTTTTGGTGGTGTCCAGGATAAGACTGAAGGGTTAAATGCGATCATTACTCTGAACAATGGAGGATAACCTATTGTGTCTTCTAGAGAGAGACACAGGGTATTGATCCAGTTCTGCTGTGCAGTACTTTGCTTTGCTTATCAGTGAATTTTAAACAGAAAACATCTTGAAGATGCATGAGCAGAGGCATTTTCAAAAACATCAGGGATAGGCAGGCTCTTGAGTTTACAGTGTAGGAGCCTACACCTACATCACTGAATTATCTAATGTTAGAGTTTTTTGTGTTTTTTTTTTAATAATAGGAAACTTCATGGGTTGATAGATTATAAACTGACTCATCCATTTACATGCTTCTCTTTACTTTCTCACTTCTCCCATTGCAATCTCTGGCACATGTGATTTACTTAGAGGTACTTGTATATAATGTGTTCAGTGAACATCCCTGAAAACAAGAGAGGAACAGCTTAACACTTCTTCCAATGTTTATTTTCTTGAAAGTATTATGTACATTAGGACAATTATTTTGTGTGTCTACATATCATATATTTTGTAACCTTGTGTATATTATGTTTTATTACTTCACAGTGAGCACAGAAGCTCAGGTCAAGTACTATGTTTATAACCAAAGACTGATGTCAGAGTTGAGATTCAAACAGAGTCTTTTTGGCTCCAAAGCACAAACTCTTTGCAGTACATCAAGCCAGTTTTCCCTTCCCCAATAAAAGAGTCAGTTGAGATGGAAGTTTGTTTTTTTTTTTTTTCTTTTAAAGTGAACTAGTTTAAGCATTATTCTGAAAATTGTATTATGATGAGCTGTGATGGTATGTTATGTTTCCCCATAATATCCTGCTTAAAGTCATGACTAGATGGATGATAATTGACTAAGGGGTGGGAAACCCAGATATTCCCCTGGGAAAGGATCTCTGTTGGGCTGGAGAGGTGAGGCAGTAATTTAAGATTTGTTTTTAATTCATATATGTTTCATATTAATTTCCTATTGCTGCTGCAACAAATTGCCACAAATTTAGTGGTGTAAAGCAGCACAAATTTACTATCTTATGGTTCTGTAAATCAGAAGTCTGACGTGGGTCTCAAAGTTAAGGTGGGCTAAAGTTAAGGTGGCACAGAGCTGTGCTTCTTTCTGGAGGCTCTAGGGAATAATCTGTTTCCTTACCTTTTCCAGCTCCTAGAGGCTGCACACACTCCTTGGCTTGTGGCCCCCCTCCTTCATTTTCAAAGCCAGCAATGTTGTATCTCTCAGCTTATCTTCTGTACTCACACCTTCCTCTCACTGACTAAGAAAAGGTCCTCTGCTTCAAAGCATTTGTGAATTAGATTGGTCCTACTCGAATAATCTAGGATTTATCTCAAGGCCCTTTAACCTTAATCACATCTGCAAAGTCCCTTTTGCCGTGTAAGATGACATATCCCTAGATCTAAGGGTTCAGGGAGTGGACATCTTTGAGGGGCCCTTATTCTGCCTACCTCATGCTTGATATCTAGCTGAGCATGCTGACATGCCCATGAATAGAATGCACTAAGCTATTCTCATAGAGATGCCCGCTGTCAAAATGACAAAGTGAAAAGAGTTTAATGATGAATCAGTGACTTCATTCAGCAAGTATTTATTAAGCTTATTCAGGACTCAGCATTTGTTGAGATCAGTGTTTGTTTTTTTTAATTGGTAGACATTTTTTAGGGCAATTTTATGTTTATAGAAAAATTGAGGAAAAAGTACAGTTTCCATAGACTTTCTTTCCCCTTCCCCTCATGTTCCACTATTAATGACATCTCGTATTGGTGTGGTACATTTCTTACAATTGATGAGCCAATACTAATATGTTATCTTTGAGCTAAAGCCTGTAGTTCACTGTTTATGTTGTACAGTTCTATGGATTTTGCCAAATGCATGGTGTCATATATCCACCGTTTCAGTATCATACAGAGTGACTTTACCCTCCTGAGACCTGTTTTCCACCTATTTATCCTGTCCCCCCGCCCTCTAGCCCCTGGCAATCACTGACTTTTTTTTTAAAACTGTCTCCACAGTTTTGCCTTTTCCAGAATGTCATATAATTGGAATCATATAGAATGTAGCCTTTTCAGACTAGCTTCCCACTTACTAATATGTATTTAAGGTTTCTCCATATCTTTTCATGACTTAATAGCCCATTTCTTTTTTTATCACTGAATAATATTCCCTTGCATGGGGGTACCATAGTTTATTTATGCATTCACCTACTTAAGGACATCTTGATTGCTTCCAGTTGTTGACAATTATGAATAACTATACTATTAATATTTACATGCAGGTTTTTGTGTAAACATATGTTTTCAACTCTCTCAGGCAAATATCGAGGAGTATGACTGTTGGATCATACTGTAAGATTATATTGAGCTTTGTAAGAAATTGCTAAGAGATCAGTGTTTTTAACTTAGAACTTCAGAGTAACTGGGGAAAGTTGAGCTGGCAATGCTTTGCTCCTGTTCCCCAAATTTTGGGAAGTTCTGATTTTATGAACCTTATATATTGAGGGTCTAAGTCAGATTGCATTTACAACAGGATTCTGATGCTTAAAAAAACAGTTTGAAAGCTTTTGAAAACCTAATGTGCTATTACAAATGTCCTTCCCCCCCACCTTCTCCTCTATTCTTAATCTTCACTGGGAGTGCCTTAGGTGAACTATACTGTAAAGGGGTAATTAGTGGGACTTTTGGACGTCATATTGCAGTGGGCCAAGTCCTGATCACGCTGGTGAGAAGGCAAACCAACTTCTCCTGGAGAAAGATAACATTACAGATAGAACAATGAATTGTCCTAACAATAACATATGAGAGTGTTCTGCTACAGAACATAACTCCCCTGGGGCTTATAACTATGCAGCAACTTGTTTAGATAAATACACACACCACCTACTTGGATACACACCACTGGTGACTGATATACACAGCCTTAATTGACTCTCATGTTCCTTCAGGCTGTGGCTTAGTAGCTGGGAGTATAGCTGCAGAATGGGTTTAAATCCTAGTTTCACCACTGACTTCCCATCTGACCTGAGCAAGTGACTGATCCTCCCTTAGGCCTCAGCATCCTTACATAAAATGACATAATGGTAGTATGTACCTTGTAGGGTTATTGTGTGGACATAATGAGAATGTGTATGTAAAGCAAAGCATTGCCAGCTCAACTTTCCCGAGTTACTCTGAAGTTCTAAGTTAAAAACACTGATCTCTTAGCAATTTCTTACAAAGCTCAAGTTCCTAGCACATAGTAAGTTCTCAGTAAATGCTAGGCATATAGAAAACTAACTTTCTTTTAAACTCCACCTTCTGGTCATTTGTCCCCAAATGATATTCTGGACGTAGGATTAAGTAGGTGATGTTTAATAGCCTTCATTTTATCCAACTCAACAATCCCTATCATTTTGGCAACTGGATTTATTTAACCCCCACCCTCCACTCTCTCTACTTTTCCAGCTCAGTCCCTCTGAGATTTCAGGTCCATTCCTGACTCCAGGCTGGTGTTTTAAGGAGTTCAAGGACATATTCTCACTGATCTACTTTGGTTGGTTTTTGCATCTGGTCGCATGTTGAGCCTGACGGTTTGGCTCTTCTGAGGCTGAGGCCCTGCCATATGTACCTCTTCCTGAGAGATATTAGAAGAGTTGGGTTTTTTTTTTCACCTACTGTTCTATTTCTGTTATTGTTTCTTGTCTCTAATCTCAAATTCTCCCTATCCGTGCATGCTAAGTTGCTTCAGTCATGTTCTACTCTGTGCAACCCTATGGACTATAGCCCGCCAGTCTCCTCTGTCCATGGGGTTCTCCAGGCAAGGATACTGGAGTGGGTTGCCATGCCCTCCTCCAGGGGATCTTCCTGATCCAGGGATTGAACCTAAGTCTCTGATGTCTCCTGCATTGGCAGGCAGGTTCTTTACCACTAGAGCCACCTGGAAAACCCCCGTAGTTGAGTCCTAAATCTGTTCATGTACACACCCACCCACTCACTCCTTTAATGTCGCTCATTTGGCTGTAAGCTGATCACCTGCCAGGTCCTGCCCAGACTGAAATACCAGTTGGCACTTGTTCTAATAGTTCTTTGTTCCTTTTATCCTGGTTTAGACGTCTTCAGCTTCACCTTGTATGTATCTTGCGATCTCTTTGCTGAATGTTGGCTCTGGCTCTTCCCTAGTCTGACCTACTTGGATCCTTTACTGGAACCTGAACTACTGACCATGGACTCCAGTGTTACCAAAAGGCATATCCTATAGATTTTTTAGATTGATCAAAAGAGGTAAATTGTGACATAAGGGCTTTGGCAGGAAATAGATGGTATGTTCAAGATGGATGATTGAGGAGAGATTACTAAATGGACTATTTACAAATGTATGGGTAGGATTGGAGAAAATCAACTAAGCATAATGTATAAACTGCTGGGTTAATCCCAGCACAGAGCTATTATACCTCTAGGTCTGATGGAGCAGGGGAATAAGTGGTTACTGGAACCCAGAGAAAGACAAAATGTGTATAATAAGTAGAGGTTCACTTGACAAGTACCAAATCCTTCTACTAAAGCATGCAGCCAGCCCAAAGCCACCATGCAGGGAGGCAGTTCATAAAATAAATATCTTTATCTCATTCTTTTCCTTCCCTGTGTTGATACTCCCAATGGCTGGACACACCTGGATGCCTGAGAGCAAGAGAGCCCACTGATTCAGTTCACACAGGTCACCCAGAATAGTGGGAAGTGTAGAGAGTGGGATCTGAAAAGGCAAACAGAAGCAAGAAGCCCTTAACTTTGCATAATGTCTGGCTACAGATGGCTCTATTCTTCATGAACACTGAGTGGAATTATGTCAGTGTTATTATTAAGGATATTCTACACCTTCTCAGTGACCTTGTGGCTTACTTATTCTGACTCTCTATGACACAGAATACCATTGGGGCAGAACTATATGATATCACAGATCCAAGACTTTAGCAGTAATAACAATGTTGTTTTGACCCTAAACTTGTGATAGGTGAAAGGCAGTAACATCTTGGAATTTATGCTTTGAGGATGGGTGGGTAGAGAATCTATTATTTTATTTATGATTATTAAGTACGTTTCATGGGCTGAGTCATACTATACTCCAAAAAAGCTTGTTTCATCAACTTTCATAATTCATAATTTTATACTCTCATACAAGTGTAAACTGTATTCAAGAGTGTGCTACTTCAAAAAAGAATCAAATACCACTCTAATGGCAGAAAGTGAAGAGGAACTAAAGAACCTCTTGATGGGGCTAGAGGAGGAGAGTGAAAAAGCCGGCTTAAAAAAACTAAGATCATGGCATCTGGCCCCATCACTTCTTGGCAAATAGAAGGAAAAAAGGTGGAAGTAGTGACAGATTTCCTCTTCATGGGCTCCAAAATCACTGAGGATGGTGACTGCAGCCATGAAATTTGAAGATGATAGCTTCTTGTCAGGAAAGCTGTGACAAACCTAGACAGTGTGTTAAAAAGCAAAGATATCACTTTACCAACAAAGGTCCATATAGTCAAGGCTATGGTCTTTCTAATAGTCACGGATGCTTGTGAAAGCTGGACCATAAAAAAGGCTGAGCTCTGAAGAATTGATGCTTTTGAACTATGGTGCTAGAGAAGACTCCTGAGATTCCCTTGGACAGCAAGGAGACCAAACCAGTCAATCTTAAAGGAAATCAACCCTGAATATTCATGGAAAGACTGATGCTGAAGCTGAAGCTCTAATACTTTAGCCACCTGATTTGAAGAGCCAACTCATTGGGAAAGACCCTGATGCTGGAAAAGATTGAAGGCAGGAGAGGAGCATGACAGAGGATGAGTTGGCTGGATGGATCATCAATGCAATGGACATGAACTTGGGCAAACTCTGGGAGATGGTGGGGGACAGGGAGGCCTGGCATGCTGCAGTCCATGGAGTCTTGAAGAATCGAAAACAACTGGGTGACTGAACAACAATTAGCATAAACTCTGTTCAAGGCTGTACTACTTCAGAAAGAATCAAATGGGTCCAAAAAAGTCTAGTTTTCAAGATAGGTAAATGAAGAGTGCTTGCTTCTTAAAGTGTTTGAGTATGTGCTCCTTTAGAGTAGCAGAATCACAGTGATTTAATGTGAAACATGAATTGACTTATCAGAATGTAATTTTCAAGGCACATCTCTGAGTAAAAAAGGTAGATTGATACTGATAAGATGTGAAAGAATGAATATTATTTAGGATTAGCAGTAACTTCACAGACTCTGTAGTTGGAAGAGTCCTTGGAGTACATGGTGCATCTCTGTCGGGAGCTGGCGAGAGAAACCCCACCCGTGACAAGGTCTGGGTTCAAGGAGCTGGCACGCAAAGGCGTCCGGACCTCCGGGACCACTCCACACGCAAAGGCGTCCGGACCTCTGGGGGTTTCTCGGGACCGTCCCACTATCCACTCCCAGGCTTTCGTCCTTTCATCTTCTGATGCTTGGCGTTCTTCTATGTTCCCTAAAAACTAGTCTGACTCTTACCTAAAATCGCTCCTTGAAACCTTTGCATGTCAGTAACACAGTCCCTGGGGGCACATGGGCCCCAGTAAACAGGCCAGAGGTAAGGAAAATATTACACAGAATATCCTGCCTCTGCTGGCTCTGTTGGAATTATGACTGCCAATTTAGAATCTGGAATGCTCATGATTGCACAAAAACCCTTCTAGCACAAAACCAAACCTGCTAGCAACAGGCCTATCTATCCCATAAGCAAAAGTAGATAGAGTCCATTACGAGATTGACAAGATTCCTTAGGGTGTGATCAGGAGGGAATTCATGAGACCTCTGACCTTTAGGATTACATACCAGAGCTAAGTCCAAGCTTGGCTGAGCTTCCCAAGATAAGGTTTGTAGATGGCTTTTCACAGTTGACTAGCTGTTGCCACTGAATTGTTTAAAAGTTATGTGTAGGTATTGATTGTTCTGAAAAGTTATTTATGATGTCACCCATGATTATGCACCTGGTACAATCTTATTATTTCCCCCCTCCTTAAACCTCTGTAAAGGATTATTGGTTTTAGGGTATATAAGCACTGATGTAAAAGAATAAAGTAGTCTTGATCCTGCACTCAACCAAGACTCGACTCGCTTTCTTTTCTTCGACTTGACGCCGCTTATCCGAAGGGAAACCCTGGACTCCGCTGGGGCTGGACCCCGCACATCTCCTCAGCTAATGCCAGGAAGAAGGGTCTTCCATACCCCAAAAAGTTCATCCAAGCCATACTTGATGTATTTTTTCAACAAGTAACAGTTGTCAAGGTTCAGATAAACATAGTCTTAGTTTATCATAATAAAATGGCTCATTGCATTATAATTAGCTATTATTTAGATAGGAATCAGATTTGAGCAGCAAAAATCCTCATTTGCATCAAATAGTTTAATTGAAGGATGACAGAGTAGGGGACTGGTTGAATTGAGATGAAACTGATGAAAGAGACCTTGAGAGATGAGGGGCTGACAGCTCACTTTGGATAGGTAAGGACCTTGATGCCCAGTGTGCAGATGCTTTGCCCCCTACTGGTAAGTATAATGCCCAAGGTCAGGGAGTTGGT
Organism: Odocoileus virginianus; assembly: GCF_023699985.2. Taxonomy (NCBI): domain Eukaryota; kingdom Metazoa; phylum Chordata; class Mammalia; order Artiodactyla; family Cervidae; genus Odocoileus; species Odocoileus virginianus. Next base: position 13,710,153 of record NC_069686.1, read on the forward strand.
GTAGGAACTTGCACTCAGAGCACCCTCCACCAGGTCAGTGTTCCTTGGATGAACTTATAATGAGCAGGAAGGGTGAAGACAGAAGCTTCCCTTGGAGTGGGAGTGTCCTGCTACTTGGCATTACTATGAACCCTTTATTTTATAAGGGGGAAAATGCAGCTGATTATTACTCAGCATTGGTCTAGCATTGAAATGCGTTAGATTGGGTTTAGAGATGGCCAGGGATCATTTTCGGAGAAGGCAATGGCAACCCACTCCAGTACTCTTGCCTGGAGACTCCCTTGGACAGAGGAGCCTGGTGGGCTGCAGTCCATGGGGTCGCTAAGAGTCGGACATGACTGAGCAACCTCACTTTCACTTTTCACTTTCATGCATTGGAGAAGGAAATGGCAACCCACTCCAGTGTTCTTGCCTTGAGAGTCCCAGGGACAGGAGAGCCTGGTGGGCTGCCGTCTGTGGGGTTGCACAGAGTCGGACACGACTGAAGCGATACAACAGCAGCAGGGATCATTTTCATTTCCAGGGGAAAAAAGGAGAGGACTTTATGTATACCTATAAATCCTGCCATTTGCAGTAGCCTAATGGAATGAAGTTAAAAGTAGCCGATATCATTTTCTTACTGGATACAATTAGCTGATCAAATGCATCAATTTGGTAGATTCAGCTGATTGAAGTTAGCATTCTGTTTAGCAAAATATAAACGTGGCTAATATAACTGATCCTTCATTTTGTACTTCTTATTATGGCTCTTCTACATTTTCTGGTAATTAATCCCCTCAAGCTCCCATTCTAATTTGCCAAAGGCAGGCCCAGTTTTGAAGAAGGAGCTTAGGTCCATGTGATAATTCCATGAAGCCAGGCTATTGATGATCCCTGGCCTGGTTGCTTTAAAATTGCTGCAGTAGGTTGCCAAGATACCCTCTGGAGATTAGAGCCCTGGGAACAGACCAGCATTTTTAAGGATCTCCCCAGATAATTCTGAAGCCCTGCTATGTTCGAGGGCTAATGATCAAAGGTTATGTTTCCAAGGATTGAAAATTCTGAATATAATCTTCTCCCCAGACTTTCTGTGTGTTAGTCACTCAGTTGTGCCTGACTTTGTGACACCATGGATTGTAGCCCACCAGGCTCCTCTGTTCATGGGATTTCCCAGGCAAGAATACTGGAGTGGGTTGCCATTTCCTTCTCCAGGGGATCTTCCTGACCCAGGGATAGAACCCAGGTCTCCTGCATTGCAGATGGATTCTTTACTATCTGAGTCACCAGGGAAGCCTTTAAGAATCCTCTTAAAAAATGTAAATGTTCTGGCAAAGTTAATACATAAGTCCTTTTATCCTGGAGGGGAGAGCTGTGGGCTGGTGGGTGGGGAAGTGGACAGTGGGGTAGGCGCAGGAAGAAGATGGTGGCAGGGAGGCCTGAGGAATGAGGACTCAGGAATCAAAAGGTCTGGGGGGAGAATCAAAAATAAACTTGACCCATTTGACAAACATACTCAGGACCAGCTCTGGATAAGTGAACAAAGCTTATAACCTTTGCTCTCCTACTTCCTTTGAGATGAAGCGATAATAGTAAGTAGGGGAGAAGGGTTGTTAGCTTTCAAGAATTTATATGGTGGTGTGATTTTTATCCTCCTCTCAACCTAAGAAACAGTACAAAATTGAACAGTTAAGCGAACTAATCAGCAAGTCTGAATGCTGACCTCAGTTTTTGGGAACTTTATTAGAGTTTGTTAGATGTGAAAATATTCTGATTTCTCCAAGAGAAGCCCAGTTCTGTAATTTGATGGTGTTAAAGTTGAATGTTCCAGTTAGTGAATATTTTTCTTAATATCGAAGAATGTAAATACACCGTAACTGAGCATATTCTACAGTCCTAAAGAAAATAGGGTTCTCCTGGCATGCCTGGCAGGAAAAGTGGAGCGCTGGTGAAATTAGCAAGTTCCTTGGTGCCAGGCTCTGGGTCCTGGGTCCCAGGTTGCACCGTGGAGATCCGCCAGACCCAGCGCTGCCCCCTTCCGGGTGTGAGGCCAGAGCTCAGACAGCCAACAATGAGACTGGAAAACTACTGTCATTAAAAAGAGCTCCTGGTGCTTCTTGCTGCGGAATTGGAAAGAAAAAAGACCTCATTTTCTCCTGTATTTGAACAGATTTTCGGTTATCTGAGATTTCTCCCTGAGCTTAAGGCATTCGCTTCTCCTTGAATTGTGTCTTGTCCATTTTTCTTAAGGCCATGACACGTGAAACTGTGATTTACTCATCTCTGTAATTAGATGTAGTGATTAGAATCCCCTTTATCTTACTCTGCAGTTTCACTTTATGGGGAATTATGAAAGAATAATAGGTAAAAAGTTCAGAATGGGGGAAAGAATAAACAGAATGCTGAATGGTAAAAGGAGACAGAATGCTGAATGGATAATAAAATATTTAGTGCTTTTCAATTAACTGTTCTCACGATTAGTACACTAGTATATTATATCATAAAAATCATGTCTATTAATTTTTTGCAGCCATTATCTTGACTGTGATTTACTCCCCTCAAATCATTAACAATGCCATTAAAAAGGAGGATGGAGATGAACATCCTGGAGAGAGTTCAGGGATGTAATAGGATTATTGTTCAGGGTCACAGAGAGATTGAAGACCAGTGAATGGAGGGCGGGGTTTTGAGAGGTGATGCTGCGTAAAAGGAGAAAATAGAGTAAGGCACAGAGCCCCAGGGTTTGAGAGACTAGCCGGTCACTTGGTGCCGGAGTGTGGGGAGAGCGCTTTGGATGAGGCAATGTTGCCTTAATCTGTGGAAGATGTGGGTTAGGGAAAGCCCAGTGACTAGGAAAGCACGGCTTTTCCTCACAGTGGAATTTCATACGCAGAGGGAGAAGATAAATATGTGTGTGTGTAAAAGTCTCCAGGGTCCTATTGGAGGCAGTGAGCATTCCTGTTCCAAGTTATGCGGGCGGTTTGAGGGCAGCATTTTCACCCAGCCAAAGAAAGGGCTGTGACTCTTCATAAATAGTTCTCTTCTTGGGAAAATGAGATAAGTTCTATCACCAGAAAAATGTTAATGAAGTACACCAGCGAAATTCGAGCTCTGTAGAGTGGTCCTGCAGCCGTGCATTTTGAATTTACTTGTGGAAATCTCTTTCCTTTGTATTATTTACCTGAGTGTCTATCTTCAAGTACTCAATTAATCAATATTTAATTCATCAATGTGTTATTGGTTCTGCCTCATTAGAACCTTGAAAATATCTTTTGGCTGTACTCTAAATAGGAATTATATTAATATTAAAAACAATGCCTGGAAGATTTTTTATTATTTTTTAAAGTTTCTTTTTTTTTTCTCTTCTCACTGGTAACTGGGACAACCATAGGGCCTTAGTTAATACAGAATCTGTCTTAATTCAGAGTTTGGAAATTTTAGTTTTCTATCTGGGCTGCTAAGAGTGTACATTGGAGGTGGGCCGATTAATTCCCTTTATATTTATATTGTGCAAGTCAGTGTAGAAGCCAGAGTGAAAATCCTCTGGTTTTTAAATTTTAAGCAGGTCTTTTCAAGTGAAGTTTGGCTGCAAGACCTATCCTCATAAAACAAGTTAATCAGTACAATTTCATAATCAGGAAACTGGGACTAACAAATAAATGACAGCATTTTTAGCAGCTTAGTATACTTATGAGTTAATACCACTTTTAATCATAACATCTTTTTACTCTAGTAGCAGCCATAGAAGTCCGCATTGCTGCTCATGGCCTGTTCTTGAAACACTAGACTGAAACCTCAAGAAATTTTTAAATAAGATTCTGATAGCAGTGTTTTATAAACCAAAATTCAGGTGTTATTCTAGATTAGTCTTCCTCATCCCACTCTCAGGTTGTATATGGTGTGTGTATTGTTTGCTGGCTTCTGCTCAGTTGCTCAGGCATGGCCACCTCTCTGTGACCCCATGGACAGCAGCCTGCCAGGCTCCTCTGTCCGTGGGGCTCCCCAGGCAAGAATACTGGAGTTGGTTGCCATATATACATAAAATATAATTATATGTGATATATAAATATATATATAACATTATACATTTGTATATGAATAATATAAAGCCTTCCCCGGTGGATCAGTGGTAAGGAATCTGCCTGTAATGCAGGAGACTCAGGTTCAACTGCTGGGTCGGGAAGATCCCCTGGAGAAGGAGATGGCAACCCGCTCCAGTATTCCTGCCTGCAGAATCCCATGGACAGAGAAGAGCCTGGGTTACAGTCCATGTTGTCGCAAAGAGTCAGACAGGACTGAATGACTAAAAAACAACAATAAAATATATAAACACATTATTTATAACATATTTAAACAATATATATAACAATTTACATTATGTATATAATCATATATTGAAATAATATATAAAATAAAATAAATTTTAATATATATTTATATACATAAAATTACACTGACAGCCATATAAATGGATATATGGACAATAGTCAAAACTACACATTAATTCACTTTCATGATCACTTCTGAATGCCTCATGTGAATCAAATCATGACCAACAGTGGTCTTTAGAATCTTTAGTCTTTAGAATCTATAATGAATGGCTTTGCTATGCAGCCCACAAGCCTTCCCCGAAGCCTTGGATGAAGACCCTTTTCCTAACAGGGCCTCTTGTGGTCACAAACTGTTCCACAAAGTTGGCAGCAGCCCCCTCTTCTCTCATTTTCTCAGTGGGCATGCCAGACCAATGGTTCCCAACCTTGGCCGTGTATCAGGGTTTTCAAACCAGAAATTCTTCAGCCCTACCCATGGAAATTCTGATCCAGTCCCTTGGGGGTGAGACTTCACAGTTGGTACTTTTTAAAAGCTTCTCAAGTGGTGATTTCAGCTTCCAAGAACAGAGTTAAGACTTGTTGCCCTGGGTAGTTTGAAAGAGAGGTTAATACTGACTTCCTTGCACACCCAACAGGTGACTTAAAATTTTTGAAGACTCACCAAGGAGTAGTGTCTCCCCCTAGAACATTAAATGCTCTGCTTTCAGCAGCCCTATTCATTTATGAAAGACGTGGATACCCCTTCTGCCTAATTCTGGTGTCCTTCCCACCCCTTAACAAGAAACACTGGTGTCTCTTCCGCAAGGAACTGTCCTCTTCTAGTCCAGAGTCAGAGCATCCCACTGCTCACTGGCTGAACTCTCACTGCCACTGTCAGAAGCATTCTGGGGGACTGAATCCTGGTTGTTAATCCCATGTCAGAGGAATGGGATGCTCAGCAGCTTCTAGGCATGTTGATCTTGCCTTCCCTATGGCTGAGAGAGGTCAAGTTCATGACCCATACTCTTACAAGTCATGGTCATATTTCTTTCAGTAATGTCTAACCTAGGACCAGTTGGTATACATTATCTTGAGACAGAGAATAACTCACTTGAATAATACACCGAATATTACTTGATATCTCTAGAGAAGGGTTTCTAAAAGCAACACTATTAACAGTTTAACCATTAACATGGATTATTTTGTTGTTGTTGTGAGTGCTGTCTTATGTATTGTAAGGTGTTTAGCAACATCGTTGGCTTCTGCATGCTAAATGGCACTAGCACCCTTCCACCCAAGTCAGGACAATCACAAATGTCTCCAATCATTGCTACCCTGGGGGGAAAATCATTCCCAGTTGCAAACCACTGCTCTAAGGTAGAAGCTTGCAAATTAATCATTATGAATCTGGCAGAGGTCAGTGTGAGCAAATGTTGCATTCCATTCCTTTGTTACTGCTTTTGGAATGGTGCACCTTTTGTCAAATTTACTGGAGTTCTGCTTAGATGTTGTCTCAGAAACACACTCTGAGATGGAGATTAGCCCTAGGAAGGTTTGTTGAGGGATGTTCCTAGGACACCTGTAGGGAATGAGGGAAGAGGTTTGGGTAGAAGCAAACACTGAACTGATGGACAGTTATCCCAAATTGAGGTGAAGTAATCAGAATCGCTGGATAGCTGGGCTCAGCTGATCCCAGGTGGAGCCCTGCGGCTGGGATGACCTTTCAGAATTGTCCCAAATTGAGGCAAAGTAATCAGACCTTTGAACCCTCTCTAGCAGCCAGTCATTGAATTTGGGCTCCCCATCCTGCCCTGCCCCCAGGGATGGTGGCAAGGGATAGAGGTTAACCTCAGTGAGGCAGCTGTCTTTAGTCAAGGGCAATTCCTGCAGAGGGACTTGGCTGTGATCTGGTCAGGGGTCAAAACTCCGGACATCAGAATGAATGAGTCTTCACCCTGAGAGGTGATCTGGGCAGGGTACCATAGGTTAAAAGAAAACAGTTTTAATTCATTTTACTGCTGCTTTGAGGCTGAGCATATGATAGCATAAGAAGTGTAGTCCATGAGTAAATGGACTGTGCTGGAGACCTGTTTTGGGTGAAACCTACCTAAGGCATCCGTGTAAGGGCTTTCTTAATGCAAAATATGCCCTTCTGGTTTCCTGTACTGAATGGTCGAGTGTCTGTCTTGATCTGTCTCAGAGCCAGAAATTACATTATCTAAAGCACATTTTGAATGGTATTGAAAGAACATAATCCCCACAGAAAGGCAGATAGTGCAAAGGGGCGACCTATGATGGATGATCCCTGACATTATTTAGGCAAAATGTCACCTGTCAAGATTATGGGTCAAGAGTGTGTAATAAGAAGATTGCTTATCACATCAGACTGTGGGGAGCATTGCTGGGGAGGTCCCCGTGGTTACAGAGGCCTTGAATATTGCATATTTAGTGTTTAGAAGTGGCATGCTAACAACTCAACACTGCTTTGGAGCGTGTAGCTGCATGCATGCTTAGAAAGTGATATTGTCAGGTGATGGGTTAAATTTTGTCCTGGCCATGCATAATTCAGTAATGCCAGGGAAGCTCAGAGCCTCACAATTAGCTCTTGAGATTAGTTTCAGGTACACCAGAGGGAAAAAGAAATAGGAGAGAAGGGAAAAATGGTGAAGAGAATGAGAAAAAAAGGAGGGAGACGAGATTAGGGGAGGCAATAATATAGATGACCCTGGACTGAGTGCCTGGTTCTAGGAAAAAGCACTAGGTTTCACTAGCATAAGTCTTATGTAGCTAGAATATTTTATATTGTTTCATTTGACATGTTTTTACTATGTTTGTTCCTTTCTTTCTCACTACCATACAAATACACACACTTCCTTTTTTTCATGACAATAACAACATCACAAAATATCCTCTTCTTTTATTTTGCTGTTCCATTATACTGTTTCCAGTAGCGTTTTTATTCTTCTGAAAGTGTTTAGTCACTCAGTGGTATCTTACTTTTTGTGACCCCATGGACTGTAGCCTGCCAGGCTCCTCTGTCCACGGAATTCTCCAGGCAAGAATACTGGAGTGGGTAGCCATTTCCTTCTCCAGGGGATCTTCCTGACCCAGGGATCGAACCTGGGTCTCCTGCATTGCAGGCAGATTCTTTACCATCTGAACCACCAGGGAAGCCCCTTTCATTTATTTTATTTTATTTATCCAAACCATTTATTGGATGGTTTCTAATTGTTATTTGAATCAACCCTATGCTAAGTGGAGGCTGCATAATTACTATAGAGCAGAGTCTTTGGTCCAATAGTTTGGCCACAAGATGCGAAGAGATGACTCATTAGAAAAGATCCTGATGCTGGGAAAGATTGAGGGCAAGGGGAGAAGAGGGCGACAGAGGATGAGCTGGTTGGATGGCATCACCCACTCGATGGGCATGAATTTGAGCAAGCTCTGGGAGATGGTGAAGGACAGGGAAGCCTGGCATGCTGCAATCCATGGGGTCACAAAGAGTCGGACACGACTGAACTACAACAAGGGTCTTTGGAGTGGCTATCTGATTGGGCAGAGGGAGGAGAAATGGGGAAATTGTCTTGAAGCAGTGTTTGCATAGCAGGGGCACTATTATATGTACTTTTTGGGTCACATGGGAGGAGGCTTATGGAAATTACAGAGGACTCCTCAGCCCCAGGCCAGCCTGGAAATGGCCATGCCTGTGATGTGGGAAGAGCAAGTGATACTATTTTATAGAAATTGGGAACTGAACCAAGCTTTTTATTACCAAGGTGTCTGGAGGATGCTCTTTATCAGAAACCACCAGTCCCTTCCCAACCACCTGAAAACACTTATCTGGAGCCTATTATATGGCATAACTAGTCCTGGTGATGGAATTACCATTACCACCTCTGCCATCATTACCGTGCTGTCCTGCCCCTCCTAGACTGACTGCCATCACCCTTTCCCTGAGAAGTTAGTGCTTTTGGGGGCAGCTTTCCTGGTATGTGACATGAATCTTTCAGCCTGGTGAGGAAGGGGAGGGGAGGGATTGGGTAGCCTGTGGGGAGCAGAGTTTTAACAATTTAGAACTCAGGCAGCCTGGCTCTGCTGTGCGGGCTTTGGTGAGTACTTTTGATTTTATCGAACAGCGCGCTACCTCCATCTTCACAGCTTCCCACAGCCATCCTTCTGAGCAGTGTGGGAAGACAAAAACAGCTGTGCACGTTAGCGGCTTCAGCTGTTCCCACAGCAGCGCTACGCTGCAGTATCCCAGGAGTCATCAAATATTTAGGAGGAGGTTACAGACCTTTGTACCATGGCCAGGCATGCCATGTGCTCAGATTCAGATTCCCGTGGGTTCTTGTTCATGTTAGCAGAAAATTGTGAGAAAAAGGAAATGGCTCTTTTACCAAATTGTATGGTGCTATCAGATCAAGTGTGGCTTTATGCTCACTATACAATTACAGCCTTTTGGTTTCTTATCAGGGACGATAACTAAACAAGAACAGTCCTGGAACAAGAGCCTATCTGTTCTCGTTATAATCTATTCATTAAATGTCATAGCCTGGCTCTCTGCGGAGAGGCACACACTACAAGCCATGCTGGAGACGAGATTGTGTGTTTAGAGTTGGCCTTGGCTGACACATGTGGAAAACTACTGACTGCCTGAGCATTCCCTGGTGACTCTGGATGCTAGAATATGCATCTGGGGATGCTGAGAAGCATGTGGTATTACAGACAAGTGTGGTCTAAATTTCTACTAAATACTTCCTTTCAGATGTGTGACTTTTTGGGGGGAGAGAGGAATAGCGCTTGTCATCAAAGGCTAGAATACCCAGTCCAGGTAAAGTTTGTTCTCAATTTAAAGTTGCTTTTTCTTTAACACAGCTAAAATACCATTCTTAATGCAACTAAAATGATTTTAGAGTTTTGTCTTTTCTGGATTTCCAGTCAGAAAGCCAATCTGCACTGTAGCTTAATATGATGTCATTGGTAGTGTCAGCCAGTGGGAAGATTAAGTGGATTTCCATCGAGGCCTTCTTTCGTCCAGCCCTGGTCAACATTTCCTTAATCACTGGGATGAAGGAATAGGAATCTGCTTGTGAATTTTGCCAATAAAAACAGCTGGGTGGGGTGGCTTGTGTCTTGGAGAATCAGTCTTGAACTGTATTAAAAAAAAAGAAGAAATAGGTGATTGAAAATTATAGTTTAGAGTTATCATATAATCATAGGGAGAACCATCGGACTGCACAGAAACAATGAGTACTGTATTCTTAGGGCAGATTTTACAGAAAATGACCCACAGATCCAACTATAGCAAATGGAAAACTCAAGATGTGTGTCTTGGAATAACCAGGTCAGATTCTGACTTTCCAGTGCTAGGTCTTTTGACTGTTGCCAAGTGATGAAACATTTGCTCTGCATTGGAGATAGTGAAAACGGATCCCTTTACAGTTCTGATGGGGGTTATATTGATTTTAAGAAATTCAGATTGCAAAGAGCACTGGTGTAATGGTTTCAGTGGAACAAAGGACCTAACTAGGTATATGGATTTAGAGTAGGAAAACTGTCAACACCCTCGATAGAGTCAAGATGTGGATCCTTGCTCAGACTTCAACTGTAATTAGTTGAGTGACCTTGAACAAATCCTCCAACATTTTGGGTCCTCCATTTCTTATCCTGGAAATCAGAGGTTGGGTTAGTATAGTGATTCTCAATCTGTGATCCTTAGTGTATTTGTTAGTCGCTCAGTCGTGTCTGACTCTTTGTGACCCCATGGACTGTAGCCCGCCAGGCTCCTCTGACCATGGAGTGGGTTGCCATGCTCTTCTCCAGGGGATCTTCCCGACCCGGGGATTGAACCTGGGTCTCCTGCATTATAGGCAGATTCTTTACCGTCTGAGCCCAGGGAAGCCCCTGTGGTCCTTAGGGAGTAATTTAAGTCTGTGAACTGTTTTTAGTGCTTTAAAAGACCTAAAGCAATAGTGTATTTCCTACTAAGGAAGCCATGTAGACTTTTATTTAACAAATGCAAATGGTAGATGAAAATTTTTAAAATAGGATTATACATAGGAAAAATAATAAAACTCTTCTTCTTGGTAATCAAATGATAGGAAGCATTTCAGTCTCTAAACTAAGGCTGATGAGGACCCTGATTGCCAGTAGAACTAAGAAGCCATGAAGAGACTGTATCAGTACCACATAAAGAGGGACCTAGGGAAGCATTATTAGTGGGCAGGTGCACTTTGATTGCAAGATTGGAAAGAAGACAGAAGGTATAACTAATATTAGCTATGTGCCAGTCACGCTTCTAAATGTTTTAATTTATTTAAAGCTTGAAACCACCTTGTAAGTTAGGTACTGTCAACATCCCACCTTGAAGCTGAGGAATTGGAACGGCAAAGTTGACATTTATTAAACTCATTATTAGCAACTATTACTAATGACCTGTTTCCTCTATGTGACCACTGATCCCACAGAAGTGAGAGAAATACATAAAGAGAGCAAAAACGGTGCTTCTCCTCTTCAACCCCATCTCAAGGATATAATTAAGGGCTCTGAGATGGAGGACCTATATAGGTTAGCCTCTGGCACTAAATACCTGTGTGACCTTGGGTGAGTCATCCTCCTTTTCTGAATCATAGTCTCATCTGTAAAAGAGGGTGATAGCCCTGCCCAGTTACACCACCGGTTACTGGGAAACATGGAATTATCTGCAATTGCTTTGGAAGATGATACAAACATAGGAGAATGAGGGATGATTTGCCTAGTGGAGATGCTCCCCAGTGATGTCAGTCATTCATTTAACAAACATTCATGATGTGCTCATTATGTGGGAGTAGAAGGAAATGAAGGTCTTAGGATAACCCTTATCTCCTAGGTTGAGATGAAAAAGTGGTCAGTGGTTCTACTGCTGTATTCTCCACTCAGATGTTCTTGCTGTAGATAATTTCCTTAGATGATAGTGTCCCAAATTTGCTGTAACCTAGTCTCCTGCCATTAGTTCAAGGTCTTCATTGGTAAGTATCTTCTTTTTCTTGCTTCTGCCCCATTACCTCCTGATGGTGTGTGTTGTCACCGCCTCTTAGCTCCAGGGTCAGTTTGTATTCTGTGACGTATTCTACTCCATCCTTGTATCCTGCCCCTCCCTTCCAGAAGATCAGATCAAATACTTCATTATCAGGACCAGTGAAGAGGTCTTGATGTCCTGTTTGGAATGTAGGGTGGGCATGGCCATTTGTACACGGAGCTTCCTGTTTGTGCATAACCACTAGACAGGCACAGAGACATGAGTTCATCTGACTAGTTGGATGCTGTTTCTGATTGTGTAATAAAAGTGGGTTAGGATGAAAAGGCAAGTGGTTTCTCATTCGTACACACTGAGAACATGGTCTCATTTCAAATGAAATGCCCTCAGCTTTCAGCTATGATAAATTATACTCGTGTAATGCCATGAGCGCTCAGGTCATAGGTAATATACTAATTAAGGCCATCTCAGCATTGGAAGCTCTGTGTTGATCTTGAAATCGAGAAGATTCCAGGCTTGAAGTATAAAATCTCATTAAAGGCTCTTTTTCTTTACTAGGCCGTGAATAACTGATACATTGCACCAGACTGGCACATTCAGGCTCAACTGGGGAGAGGGCCAGAGATGCTGGGATGTAAGGACAAGACATATGCATTTTACCTGAGCAATTAAGGTTTAATTTTAAAAAGATATCAAATAGAGACCAAAAAGATCCAGGAGTTCAGAACACAAGTGCCTTTAAAATGAATATGAATGTTAAGATAAAATAAACACCACTCAGTGGTTTGAAAATAGTGCACTCTATCTAGATGGGCTGAGAAAGAGCTAACACACAATATGAGTATTTCTTGTATCTTAATCTTCGTGCTCATGATAGCACAGGTTGATTTTCTTTTAAACTCTATTTTATTGCAGGTCTTAAGTACAGAGCATCTTCTTTCTTTGCCATTGCCTGTTATATTAATATCTATGACACTTCGAGGAACATTCCATGTTCTTTACATCTTTCAATATTTGTAGCATTAGGTATGTGTCCCCTTATGAAATTTTAAAAATTTTGTAATTATTCCTATAGTTGCCATGTTTGTTAGGAGAAAATGCAGCTTTATGGGAAGTGTAGGGGTTTGGATCTATTGAGAGACTAAGTTTTGAGTCATGGTTTTGGCACTTGCTAGATATGGGGTCTTGGGTGAGTTACTTGATCTTGCCAAGCCTCTGTCTCTTCTGATATAAAATGAGTAATAATATGCATCTCCAACACTTGGGAGAAATAAATAATATAGTAGCTGTAAAAGGACCTGGCACTTGGGCCAGTAGATGTTATTTCTCGTTACATCTGTTTTTTTTCAGTTTCTTGAGCCAAGTATTGTGTTTCCTATAATTCATCATAGGATATTTATTGAATACTCAAAAATACTATTGAAAAAGATAATCTATTCTGTATTTATACTTAAAACATAAAAATATAAGTTTCTTGCATTTTTGACTTACCTTTATTCTGGGGCAGTTGATTATTCATCCTTGATAATTTTGTCTCATAGCTTATATTTCTCTTCCATCACACAAAAGTAATATCTGGCAGGTACTGGTATCACTGAGGATTTTTTTTTTAATACAAGTTTATACAGAAGTATTTGTTTTAACCTTTAAAAGATGGAATCACAAGTTCTTTCTGACAGCTTTGCCAGACTGGGCCACCCGATAAGTTACATGCACACAGGGGCTTGGAAAGTTACTGCACAATTTTTCAGTGGATCAAGTTGGTACAAAGTAGCTGCCTTCCTAGCAGCCAGGCTCAGAGTCCATCAGATGCCTTACTCAAAACAGGCTGCGGGATAGCTGCACTTGAACCTTGCCTCTGGATTGGTTATAGAACCAGTGAAGCTATTAGCACAATTCTCGTGGCTACTCCCACTGCAGAATATTGTGTCTGTGGGGGTCCAGTTATGGACTTCATTTAAATTTACACTGACTTCTTATTGATACTTTGGCTCAAGTCAACTCCAAGCCATGGAGAATGAACAATGCTGTATATACATCCTTCAGCAAAACTGTTCTTTATAACAATTATATTTTCGATGGGAAAACTGAGGCAAAAATGTCTACCCAACGAATGCTCAAAATTATACAATAAGTTCCTGTGAATGCCCTGTTCCATTTCCCCAGGCTTTCTTGTTCTCAACAACCATTGTCTCTTGCTAATAACAGTCTCTTTAAATGATGTATGGGCAACTGGGAGATAAAAGGAACAGGATGTGAAAATATTTTGAAGAATTTTAAAAAGTATTTGTTAATTTGGCTGTGCTGGATCCTATTTGCAGCCCGTGGGATCTTTGATCTCCATTGTGGCATTCAGGATCTTTGTGCTGCGCTATGCTTAGTCACTCAGCCATGTCCGACTGTCTGCAACTCCATGGACTGTAGCCAGCCAGGCTCCTCTGTCCATGGAATTCTCCAGGCAAGAATGCTGGAGTGGGTTGCCATGAATATTACTCAGCCATAAAAAGGAACAAATTTGAGTCAGTTCTAGTGAGGTAGATGAACACGAGCCTGTTATGCAGAGTAAAGTTAAGTCAGAAAGAGAAAAATAAATAGTGTATGATAGCACATATATATGTAATCTAGAAAATTGATATTGATGAACCTATTTGCAGGGCAGGAACAGAGACAGACACCAACTTAGACAGCAGACTTGCGGCATCTTTCTTAGTGGAGGCGTGCCAACTGTTAGTTGTGGCACATGGGATCTACTTCTCTGACCAGGGATTGCATCTGGGCCTCCTGGACTGTGAACTTGGAGTCTTAGCCACTGGACCACCAGGGAAGTCCCTCTGAAGAAATTTTAGGAAAGAATTAGGCAGGACCAACAGGGAAAGCACTTGCATCAGGCTCTTGGAAGTTCTAAAGAAGAGATGGACACCAGTGATTCTCATGGATGCTAAGTGGGGGAGTTGGGCAGCAGGAACCCTCTGGACAGTTACACAGTTGCTTTGGGTTCCACTGCTAACTCAGCCAGAGCTCAGAACATTTCTCCCTCCTGGGGATCTGACTTCTTCTGGATCACCTGTCATTTATCCTGCTCCAGGAGCAGGCTCTGATTCAATAGGCTTGCCAATATACAGCACACAGGTTTTCTGCAGGGCACACACTTGTTTGGCCTTTTCAGTCTGCCATACTCTTTGGCTTGGGAATCATCTCTCCAGAAATACAAATAGAGAGTTGGGAGTCTGGCAGGTGGTTGGAACCAGGAGGGAATAGTATGATGGAGGCACATGTTTGGGGAACAGCAAGCAGTTCACGTCGGCTGGAGAAGTGTTTCTCAGTAATGGGGTCTGTGAACTTCTAAGGGGCAATGAAGTTGTTATTAGGGCAGCTGAGTTCTCTTTATGTAGTATTACAGTTTTAGTTTTATTTTAATAATAACCCTAAAATATGGAAGAGACGCACATTTGGGGCCATCAGTGTGGCCATTTTCAATCTTCACTGAGAAGATTATATCCTATTTATGGTGCTGTGAGTTTAATTAGAACATCATGACTGAACTTGCCAAATTGATGTTATTTGAATTTTATTTGTCTTGTAAGCTTAGTTGTATCTCATTCATAAATAATTTTTTGATGTGTGGTTAAGGGCCATGTGTGTAAGGTTTTTTGTTTTTACCAAGTTTTTGTTATTATGATAATATTGTGAATGAAATGTTTAATTCAACACTTTGTATCTGAAAGAATATATCTCCTTTAAAAGGGGTCCATGTTTCACTCAAATTCAAGAAACAACTGCCTAGGGTGGAAGTTGGCAAACTTTTTCCATCAAGAGCCAGGTAGTAAATATTTTAGGATTTGTGGAGCAAGAGGATATTATGTTGGTGTTTATATATTAGAAGATGAAGCAAATTTCCATAATTTTTTAGTGATAAAATAATAATAATAATAATTGTGTACTTTTTTTGTAATATAGGCCTACTAAGGAGCAGAATGAAATTTCTTTTTGGGGGGAGGGTAACATTTCATTTAACTGGGGTTCAAAGTTAGTATTCCTTAGATTCTAAACATTTGTCTATAAAACTCATTTGTAGCTTGCAGATTATGTAGAAGTGGAATATTTAATCTGAGGGCCAAGTTGTTGACATCAGAGTGAAGTATAAGGTATGTGTTGGGAGTGGAGTGATTTATCCAACCTCTCTACACCTGTTTCATTTTCTGCATGCTTTTCTGTAAACTTGGGACATTAAAAACATCAGTCTCTTTGGGCTGTTGTCAAGATTAAGTGTGATAATTCATGACACATACTTCACTCACTGTATCATCATCATCATCATCATCATTAAATTTCAGAGAATATTTTATACTTTGGGACGTAGTATAGGTCACTGCAGGGTTTGAAGAGGAAATAGCAGCCCTGGAGCTGCACTTCGGGAGAGTCATCTGGCAACAGCACTGAGAGGTGGATTGGAGCAGCGGGGGACCAGGAGGACATGTGTCCAGTAAGGAGCTATTAAAGTAGCTTGCCATCTTGTCATGGCTTGTTGGTGATTTTATCCATATTAGCACTATTCACTCCAAGAAGTAGGGAAGACCAATTGTGGTAGGCAGAATAATGGCCCCAAAGACATTCACACCCTAATCTATAGAACCTATGAATCCATTACCTTACATGGTGAAAGAGACTTTGCAGATGGAAGTAAGGTCAAGGACCATGAGATGAAGGGATTATCGTGACTTACTGGGCCCAGTCTAATCACATGGGTTCTTAAATGTGGAGAACATTTCCCCACTACAGAGAACTAGAGAGAGAGCAATGTGAGAGAGCCTCAGCCCACCGTTGCTTGGCCATGAGCCAAGGGATGTAAGCAGCTTCTGGATGCTGGAAAAGGCAGAGGAATGGGTTCTCTTAGAGACTCCAGAAAGAAATACAGTCCTGCCAACACCTTGATCTTAGCCCTGTGCGATTTGTGTTGAATTCCTGAACTATAGAACTGCAAGATTATAAATTTATGTTGTTTAAGCCACCAAGTTTGTAGCAATCTGTTTTAGCAATAACAGAAAACTGAAACACCAATACTGTCTAGTTATACATGATAATAAGAAAGTGGAATAAGAGAATTCCAAAAATGTCTAAATATTATATTTCAAGCATTTTCTTATTTTGAACTTTAGAAGATTGTTTATATTAATAGGCAGCTTTTCTTGACCCCACTGGATACTTGATAAGACAACATTTAAAGAATAGTTGTTTGAAAGGCACCAAACTACTGGTCTTTGCTTGGAAATATGGAGAGGTTTACCTAAGGCTGGTTCAACAAATAATTCTTGAGTACTTTATTTCAGGGTGGCTCTCAAAAATGATTTTTTGTGGGTCCCTACTGACAAACTACTGATCCATACATGAAGATGAGTAGCCATATGAACTAGATATTTTTAGCTCTGTGCTCCTCAGGGTTCCTAGGAAATGGGAGTGGTGCCGCAGCAGTTGACGTTCTTGGAGATGACCCCAGTTCCTGGTCTTGAAGGATAGGCAGGGGGATCAGAGCAGATAAGAGCCAGAAGTGCCCGGGGAACGATGGGATGAATGTGCAGAATCCTCAGCAGTCCTGGGGAGCTCTGACACTGACCTGGACCGGCAGGGAGTCTCCCCCACTCCCCTCAGCTCTTATTGTCCTGTGGAGTGGAGTGGAGGAGAGATATAATGGCAGGCCTTATCCCTGAGTATTGCATCATGCCTTGACACACTGCTCCTTCTATCCCAGATTCTTTTCCTCCCACGTTGGTCTGTTCAATATTGGAAAAAATTGGGGAAAAAAATCCTATATAGAATACTAACAAGTGTTTTCTTCTGTTCTGTAGAGGAAAGGAATATTTAATTAGTCTACCGTGGGTTTAATTAATAACAGGAAGTTACCTCAGTACTGGGGATAATCATGGATAGAGTAAATGAAGTATATTTATGAATGTTTTGTAAATTGATCATTTCTGACTAACAGAGTGGGCCTCAGAGGATGGGAAGGTATGATGGCACCTGGCATAGATGAGGAAATGAATGAGGACAGAGAGGTAAGGACAGGTCACCCTGGATGGGGGATGATGAGGACCTCAATTAACTTTGATGTTTTCTTCAAAGAATCATGTCCTGGAGACTCCTTTCCTGAGGTTGTGGATCCCAACTTTGAGCTGTGGAGAAATTGCCAAACATAATGACTCACTCACTATCACATCTAGCTGAATCTGTATAGTAACTCATAAAGCGGCCTCCTAGCTGACACTTATGTGAGACACATACCTCATGAGATGACTTCCTATACTTTCAGGTTCTTGAGCAAATCCTATTGTCAGTGCCAACAAACCCCAACAAATCATCATCAGCAGCAGCAGCAGCAGCAATAACAAATACCTGGTATTTCTCAAACAAGGTGCAGTTTACAAATACCTCCATATGCATCACACCACTTTCTCTTGTCTGCTTTCTATGGCCAGATAGATTACATAAGAATGTGATCAGGACACCTAGCCACTACCTGGTGTGGGTCAACCAAAACCGATGTTGAGTTATGTACACCTTAAATGAGACCTATCCCAGGGATTTCCTTCCTGGAGCTCGTCTCACACAGGATGCTTGTGAGAGGAAGTCTGTGGCCTAAGGCACAAAAAGAGCGAGGATTGAAATAAAGGAGTAAGGACGAGAGTTGGGAGCCTTGTGGCTCCCAAGTTTCTTCAGGGATAAAGAGGGATTCAGTTTATAAGTAGGGATGAGACCACACATGCTAATCAGGATTTAAAGGAAAACCTGGGACAACTCTGACAGCAAGGTGCTCTGGGATGTTATCTGTTGAATAGAAGGAGAGAATGTCATCATCTCCTTATGTGTCAGTAGCAACAAAGCAAAAGTCGGCGTGAACATGAACGTGCCTCACCTGCTCTTTTTTAATTCTGTCTAGTGGTCAGGGGGAAATGCGGTCGCTAAGTACATGTATCCTAGTGTGCATGAGGGTGTTTATTGTTGTTCAGTCTCTCGGTCATGTCTGACTCTTTGTAACCTCATGGACTGCAGCACACCAGGCTTCTCTGTCCTTCACTATCTCCCAGAGCTTGATCAAACTCATGTCCATTGAACTGAAGGTGCCATCCAACCAACTCATCCTCCGTCCCTTCCTTCTCCTGCCCTCAGTCTTTCCCAGCATCAGGTTTTTTTTTTTTTTTCAGTGAGTTGGCTCTTTGCATCAGGTAACCAAAATATTGGAGCTTCAACTTCAGCATCAGTCCTTCCAGTGAATATTCAGGGTTGATTTCCTTTAGGGTTGACTGGTTTGAGGGCAGTTACTTCATGAGAATTTCCAGATGATGTAAAAAATCCAAAGATAAAAGATGATAAGAAAGATGAACTGAATGAAATAATTAGCTAAATATCTGTGACTAACAGAAGCCACAGGATGACTGTTCCGAATTTTTACTGTGAAATACTTATCTGCAATAATTTAAGGACTTAATAGAATTTTATTTTAAAGCCATGACATTAGCACAGTTAAGCCAATCAATGCATTTTAATAGCCTTTTAAAGGTGCCTTTTTAATTGTGCTCTGTGGGAGGGAAAGGTACATGAAGACTGGAAAACATCTAAAAATGGCTTAGTCAGATCTTTCAAAAATATTTGCGAGTGCAAATTTCTGACTTTGATTGCCATGCAAGCAGGGTTAAAGTGTGAGATCTAAAAGGCTTATTCTCCAGTGGAAAAACAAAGGCTTAACTCTTGTGCAGATTCTTTCAGTTTGGTACCGTAGCAAAATATTTGGAATCTGCACCATTTTCCCTTCAGAACAACAAGAGTGAGTGAGAGCTGTGGTTTCTCTTGAGGAGAACCAGCTCCACAAGGAATCTTTCTTGCCTTCCTCGGGGCCCAGGAGGGCCAGAGAAGTTCGTGTTGCTCTTTCCGGCGGTCCTCTAATCTGACTGTTTGCCAGTGATAGCTTCAGTTTTTATAGTTGGAATATGCCTAACATCTGGATGAATAGCATAACAATGCTTTTGTATGTATTCTATGGGGAGCCCCACAATAGCCATGTGATATAAGGAAGTATGATTAGTTTCTGTTTTATAAATGTAGAAACTGAAGCTTGGAAATATGGAGAGGTTTACCCAAGATCAGTTCAACAAATTCAACCAACATTCACAAGTACTGTGGAGTGCTTTTTGTATCCCAGGGAGTTTTCAAATGATTATTTTTTAGCTTCTGCTAACAAACTAGCGAGCCACATGTCTACCATGTCTTCTCACTTGTTCTGTCTCCATGTGTCCAGTGCTGTTTCTATGAAATCAGGTTGTCTCTTGCATGTCATGTAGAATTATCTGAAGAATTAACCTCTTTAAAATTTTTCAGTCCAAGTATCTATTGGTTCAGAGTTGCATCATAAAGACAGAGTGTGGTAGAGATAACTTGGGGGGATGAATTAACCAACAGAAAAGAATATTTGGTGTTGCTTTTTGTTTTGACTAGTTTCTGAAAGAGGAGCATGTAATTTGGGGAATTTGTTTTTCTAATCATTTCACTGTAGTATTTCATCAGAGTACAGTGTGCTGTTATATTGATCTGCTCTTCTCTGCTGTTCTCAGTTCCAGCCAGAGGCCATCAATGTACACACACAATAGAACAAACTGAATGAGGTGTAGAGAGGGACTGGAGAAGAGGGGAAGTGCCTGGGTACTGGGCCACCGTGGCCGTCTGTGGCCAGCCAGGGACTATGCCAGTCGATTTTAATGCCTTTATATTTGGCCCTATGTTTGGCTAGTCCTATTATCAAGTGATGTGCTTGATGGATTGTTGTTTCGGTCATTTCCTCGAGAAAATGTCCCTCTAAGCTTTTCTACATAAAGCAAAAAGGAATAGATTGTCTCCCTCTGTGTCTCAGTTAGGTTTGCCTGAATGTCCTCCATGACAAGTGAAAAGGAACCAGAAAGTTGGAGTAGCTATCAGGAATGGTATGGTATTGAAAGTAGGAGGGGATTTATCCTAGGGCAGAAGAGCATGCTGTCATCTCAGAGAGCTGAATTAACATGCAAGTTCTGCTGTGCAATCCTTAGACAACCTTTAAAGAGACTTTTTCCATATAGTAAAATTGATCTAATAATGCCTATTTTAATTGGCTGTTCTAAGGGTTACATGAGACAATATACGCAAAGAGTTAAGTAGAGTGTGTGGTATACAGCAGGTACTCAATAATGACACAACTTCTGCCACTGTTATTGGCACTCTGACTGCCACTAGTTGCAATTAGAACAGAGAGCAGAAACCAGGTGCAGTCTGCCGCATGTTCCATCCTCTTGGATCCTGTTCTTGAGGGCAGATATGGCAAGACTTCTACCAATAAAACCACAGTTAGAAACCCATGCCTCAAATATTTCCACTAAAGCGGTAGGCACTCTAAGGATTTTACCAATAATATTTTAAAATTGGTTTTGCCTGGAGGCTACAACAGGCACTACAATTTGAGATTCCAAATATGTTCTTGGGTACAATTCAAGTGTTCTACCACTGTGGTGACGACCTTAGTTTTTTGAACTCCAGTTAGCCTTGTGCTAAATGGAAGTAGACCTATGTCACAATAGAATCGAAATGGTAGAAACGTTTGAATGATACAGCCCAAATAATCAGTGGATGATTTCTTGTCTGTTCCTTTGTCCCCTATCTCCATCATAAACACATCTCTCTTGTTCTCTTTGTAATAAATACTTTGGTTCAGTGAAGACACAGCCAAGGAGTCCATGCTTTCATTTGTCCATTTATTCAAGGACTTTTCCTGAGCATCTATTATATGTCAAGCTTTGACCTATTTAGGGAAATGCTTGGGTTCCCACAGGCATTGTAATAGAGAGCACATGAATCATGGATTCATATATGATCTGGCAGCATGAGAATTTTGTAAGTGGGAACAGTGTACCAGTAAGCAAAGAGGCAAAGTCCATCTCTGTGCAATGAGAAAGGCTTGGTTTGGAATACTGCATCATGGCCTGGAACCTCATTATTAGCAAGTTGGAAATGTACTGGAGAATAGTCAGAGAAAAGCAACAAAGGTGATTAACAGGCAGAATGACTGATTTATGAAGACTTATACAACAAAATATGTATTCTTGGATCCGTGAAGACTTCAAGGGAAATGTTATCACTATCAACAATTCTCTGAAGGTTATGTATACCCCAGAGGCAACTTGGAGGTGTTTAGACTGATATTTGAAATGGTAACAAGGAATCAGAGGATGGCAAATTCAACCTGTGGATCAGAGAAGTATGAGGCTAGCAAATCTATGCCTGTTGACACAAAGTAGCTTCTAAGGTTAACACCCTTAACCTATTTTATGTCCTATATATTTTTATGCAGTTGAATTATGTGTAATTATTTGCTGTCTCCTTATGTCCAGGGATTTTATGTCTGTTTCCTATTTACACCCACCTTCCCTGAAGATGTCAAGGATGAAATACTTGATTTTTTTTTTTTTACCTTCCGCTTCAAAGGCTTGAAGATAAAAGCAGTTGAATTATGGACAAATTGTCTTTTTAAACCAAAGTTTGCATGCTTAACCTTTGTTGAAGGTCATTGTTTTAATATAGGATTTTATTCCTATGAAAAGGCAGATGGGTGACTCTTTATAAAACTATCCATCAGTGACTTGAGCAACAGTTCTACATAACACACGCACACACACATACACACACAATACAATATAAATTTTTCAAGGAATGTAAAATCAGTTTAGAGGTAGAATCCAATCCCATGCAGTTGTATTTATTCTAGGCTCCTGAAAGAGGGTCTATTTTAGCTGTGAAGGTGAAAGTGTAATAATCCAGTGGGCCTGGGCCTAAAGTTTGGGCCACAGAAAACCCCAGAGGAGCCGGATCCTGTGGACTAACTGGGCTGTTTCCTCTAAGCATTGCTCACTGTTAAGTGCAGGTGAGTGTCTCCAGTGCAATACTGCCATTGACTCTTTCAAAATGCTTGTTGGCTTCATAGACCTGACTTCTGTTAATGATCTGACTGTTCCCAGGCAGTGAGTCCATGTCTGAGTTGAGGCTAGTTTTGGCGCATGGGTTAAGGGCACAATCCAGGCTAAGACTGTAAGTTTGGTCCATCCCTCTGGCTACAGTTATTTATTGGCTTAGGGGGAAGCATGTGACCTGAGCTGGGACTCAAAAGACATTTTCTGAGAATGCTGCCATCAGATCTTCTCTTCCTGGTTGGTGTGGCATGCAGATAAAAACTGGAACTGCTGGGGTAAATTTTGCTTTCATGATATGGGCTAGCCTGAGAGTGAGGCCTGTGCATGGACAAATGCAAAGCCAGCCGAAAATCACAGGGAAGTGGGGCCAGAGGCCTAATGAGAAATTCATATTTGGATCAAGTGCTGCCTATCTCTGTTTTTAGTTATCAGAGATAATAAAGGCCCCTTATTCTTTAAGCAGTTTTGACCTGGACTTATTCCCCTATTACATGAAAAGTGAAAATGAAAATCTGTCAGTTGTATCTGATTCTTTGTGACTCCATGGACTATACAGTCCATGGAATTCTCCAGGCCAGAATACTGGAGTGGGTAGCCATTCCCATCTCCAGGGGATCTTCCCAACACAGGGATCGAACCCAGGTCTCCTACATTGCAGGTGGATTCTTTACCAAATGAGTCACAAGGGAAGCCCAAGAATACTGGAGTAGGCAGCCTATCCCTTCTCCAGCCGATATTCCTGACTCAGGAATCGAACCGGGGTCTCCTGCATTGCAGGCAGATTTTTTACCAACTGAACTATGAGGGAAGCCCTTATGACATGAAGAATTGCTATTTGCGTGAGTACCAAGAATATCTGAGTTTCAGTCTCAGTTCTAGCTGTTCAAACTTGGTTAAGTCACTCATGTTCCCTGTGCCTTAGTTTCCTCCTGTGTAAAATAAAGATGAAGATGCCCAGCTCTCAGAATCCACACGAAAGTTAATGAATGGAAAGTACTTTGTTAATTGTGAAGTGCCAGGTGAAAGTGGGACATTATTTTATTGAGGAGGGTTTCAGGGAGGAAGTAATATGTAAACTAGGGCCAGGAGAACAGGTTAAGCTTTTGCAGAGAGTTAGTGGGGAAGGATGAACTGAACAGACCAAGTTGGTCTAAAGCTCAGAATGCAGCTGAGTATGAATCATTTGTGTAAAAGGAAAGTGACTGTCTTAGTAGTTCCTGATGGGAAGCTTTGGGGAATGAGGTGCATGATAGTTGCTTTGTATTTTGGGTTTGTTCAATTTTCATTTATCAAAGGAGAAATATACTCTCATAACTCCATTTAATGTTATTCCTCCTGCCTAAATACTTGTATTCTACTGAAGTTACTCAATACATGTAGTGTCTCTAGCTTCCCTCTCCAAGATGATTTTCCTTCCCTCTTTGAAACCTTTATCCTTATCTCAGAGACTATATGTTCTAATTTTTAAGTTAAAATTAAAAACATTTTTAATTAAAATTTTTTTATTTCTTACTTTTGATTCTTTTCACCCATTTCTACTACCCTCACTTCCCATCTCTGGCAACCACCCAACCTGTTCTAAGTATCTATGATCTTTTTTTTTTTGATTCCACATAAAAAAGAGATCAGACAGTATTTGTCTTTCTCTGTCTGATCTACTTCACTGAGCCTAATGCCTTCAAGATCTATCCATGTTGTTGAAATAGCAAAACTTAATTTTTTTTTATGATTGAATAATAGTCCATTGTGTATATGTACACAGTTTCCTTATTTATCCATTTATGGACCCTAAACTTGTTTCCCTAGTTTGACTGTTGTAAGCATTGCTCAGTAAACATGGGGCTGAAGATATCTTTTAAGTGGAATTTCTGGATCATATGGTACTTCTCTTTTAAATTTTTGAGGAACCTCCGTATAGTTTTCCATAGTGGCTGCACCAATATACATTCCTACCAACAGTGCACAAAGACTCACTTCCTCTACATCCTCAGTAATACTTGTTATTTATTATCTTTTTGACCACAGAATTCTGACAGGTGTGAGATGATATTTCATTGTGGTTTTGACTTGCATTTCCCTGATGATTAATGATATTGAGCATCTTTTCATAAATCTGTTGGCCATATGTCTATCATCTTTGGAAAAATGACTATTCAGATATTCTGCCCATTTTTAAATCAGATTGCTTTTATTGAGTTATATGAGTTCTCTGTATACTTTGGATATTAACTGCTTATTACATACATGATTTGCAAATATCTTTTCCCATTCAGTAGATCGTATCTTTATTTTGTTGATGGTTTCCTTTGCTGTGCAGAAGCTTTTTAGTTTGATGTAGTCTCACTTGTTTATTTTTGCTTTTATTTTACTTTTGGTGTCAGATTAAAAAAAAATATTGCTAAGACCTATATCAAGGAGCTTGCCACCTATATTTTCTTCTAGTAATTTTATGGTTTTATGTTTTACATTAAACCCTTAGTCCATTTTTTTAATATTTGGAATTTTTTCTTTTTTTATTGAAGCATAGTTGCTATAGAGTATTATATATCGACATATGTATGATGTAGTGATTCATAATTTTAAAGGTTATACTCCATTTATAGTTATTATAAAATATTGGCTATATTCCCCATGTTGTATGATATATCCTTGTACCTTACTCTATGTCCAATAATTTGGACCTCTTAATCCCCTGCTCTTTCATTGTTCCTTCACTTTCACTCTCCCACTGGTAACTGCTAGTTTGTTCTCTGTATCTGTGAGTCTGCTTCCTTTTTGTTATATTCACTAGTTTATTATATTTTTTAGATTCCACATATGAGTAATATTGTATGGTATTCTCTTTCTCTGTATGACTTCACTTAGCATAATCCCTTCCAAGTCCATCTGTGTTCCTGCAAATGGAAAAATTTCATTTTTTATGGCCAAGGAGTATTCCACTGTATACATATACCGTATCTTCTTTATCCATTCATCTGTTGATTGATACTTAGGTTGCTTCCATGGCAATTCTAAATAATTCTACTATGAATATTGGGGTGTGTGTATCTTTTTGAATTAGTCTCTTTTTTTTTAATGATATATACCCAGGAGTGGAATTGCTGGGTCATACCGTAGTTCTAGTTTTTTGAGAAATCTGCATACTGTTTTCCACAGTGGCTGCACCAATTTACATTTCTACCAACAGTGTATTAAGGTTTCCTTTTCTTCACATTCTCACCATCATTTGTCATTTGTGTTGTTTTTGATGATAGCCATTCTGACAGGTGTGAGGTGATGGTTTTGATTTGAACTTCCCTGATGATAAGTGATGCTGAGCAGCTTTTCCTATGCCTGTTAGCCATCTGCATTTCCTTTTTTGAAAAATGTCTGTTTAGTTTTTCTGCCCATTTTTAGATTGGGTTTTGTGTTCTTGATATTGAGTTGTATGAGCTGTTTATATATATGTTGGATATTATCGGCCATATCATTTGCAAATATTTTCTCCCATTCAGTAGAGACAAACTTTTCCCTTGCTAAAGCTGATCTTCTTTGGGGGTATAATTAACTTTAACGCACTGACATACCCTCAAAGACTTTCTCTTTCCTCTCCTTTCCAGGAGAGGATGAAGAAGATCTGTAAAGAAAGAAGAAAATGAAAAAAAAAGTTCATCCTATCATACACGGATTCCCAGTTCTCTAATTAAGGAGAAAGAAAAATCAAACTCTTAATTTTCCTTAATTTGGATGAGAAAGTATATTGGGCAACAGACTAATATTAATCACTAATTTTATTTCCCTCCCTTCCTCCTCCTCCCGCTGCTGCTGCTGCTGCTAAGTCACTTCAGTCGTGTCCGACTCCGTGCGACCCCATAGACGGAAGCCCACCAGGCTCCTCTGTCCCTGGGATTCTCCAGGCAAGAACACTGGAGTGGGTTGCCATTTCCTTCTCCAATGCAGGAAAGTGAAAAGTGAAAGTGAAGTCGCTCACTTGGGCCTGACTCGTAGCGACTCCATGGACTGCAGCCCACCAGGCTCCTCCGTCCATGGGAGTTTCCAGGCAAGAGTACTGGAGTGGGTGCCATTGCCTTCTCCGTCTCTCCCTCCTACCTTGTTTTAAATTTAATGATGTTTTATGCTAAGTAGTGGATAGAAACATATTTTAGTATTTTTAGTGATGCAATGGCTCAAATATTACATTAGGAAAATATGAAATACCTGTTTATAACTACCTCTGCTAACATTTCTTACACTAGGCAAGACCTTGTTAATTTTACCTGCTCATTTTCACTAGGTGACCCAAGTGTTCAAATCAAATTATTTTTTAATTAAAATATCTATTGTGGGCTAATGGAACCATAAAAATCAAGAAGGTGCTCTTAGTCAAAGGATAGCTGAAAATAATCGAATTGATAAAGCTGCAGACTCTAGGGATTTGGCATATTCATTTACTCTAATTCTTAAAATTCCAATTGGAAATTTCACAGGACCACAGAGTAAGAGATGGACAAAGAGAAGAATGGACAAGTGACAGAATCACAGTATGTGTTATTGGCCAAGATTCTTCCTTTTCAGCCCCTACCTTGATGTGTTTCATGTCCTGGATATGCAGTTAGTGGATAGCTCCTGTGTGGCATTTGGGTTAAATTCTTCTGTGTGTGGGAAACACTCACCTCTATTACATCCTCTTTGTGGTACTTTGATTTGAGCATTCTTCCTGGAGGCCAGGGTTGCTCATATGGGCTCAGGATTCTATTTGGTCAAAGAGAGCCCAGTGTCAGGCTTTGGTCAGCAATAAACCACCATGTGATAAACAAGGATGATGTGATGATTCTATTCACTCCTTGGTCTGCCAAACCTGGGGCAAATCTCACCAGTGCAGGCTTCCTGGAAGGCTTTCAGTGTTTCCTGCTTCTGGCTGGAAACTCAGAGGATGCCGGCAGTGAAAAATAACAGGGTGGAGAAACATGCTCTTTCAATGTGTGCCGGTGAGGTTTAGGGAAAGAGATTTCATTTGTGGATGGGTTTCAGTTTTAAATTGACCATTAATCTTGCTTTATGACTTTTAGAAAAAAAGATACATTTTCAATCATATTTCTATTCATGTGTGGTTCATATCATAGTATTAATTTCCAAAATGGAAGCTTTACTTTCAAGGACATACTTTTTTTCCTACTTGCCAAACTGTGCCAGTATTAGTTCATAAACTCCAGGAAAAGATGCTTGTAAAAGCAGAAAACTAGACTCTCATGGAAAATAGTCTTTGAAAATCAACTGGAGTACAGAGTGAAATGCTTATTTAGATATTATTTGTATTTCAGGAGAATCAAATGGAAAGTAGCAAAGGCCAACATGACCAAAGTGATATATACAAGTTCAAAATGCAGGGAAGTTAAAGTGTAAGTTGCTCAGTTTTGTCCGACTCTTTGCGACCCCATGTATAGTCCATGGAATTCTCCAGGCCAGAATACTGGAATGGGTAGCCTTTTCCTTCTCCACAGAATCTTCCCAACTCATTGATTGGATCCAGGTCTCCTGTGCTGTAGGCAGATTCTTTACCAACTGAGCTATCAGGGAAGCCCTTCAAAATGCAGAAGTCTGCAGGAATTATGGCATAATAGGCAGGATTATGGGACTGTGGTGCTTTCATTCAGAGAAATACCAATCAATCAACTTTTCATTGTATACACGCACTTTTGAGCATACTTTGACTTAGAATCTGTTCAGTTCAGTTCAGTCGCTCAGTCGTGTCTGACTTTTTGTGACCCCATGAACTGTAGCACACCAGGCCTCCCTGTCCATCACCAACTCCCAGAGTTTACCCAAACTCATGTCTATTGAGTCGATGATGCCATCCAACCATCTCATCCTCTGTCGTTCCCTTCTCCTCCTGCCTTCAATCTTTCCCAACATGAGGTCATGAGTCATCAGGTGGCCAAAATATTGGAGTTTCAGCTTCAACATCAGTCCTTCCAATGAACACCCAGGACTGATTTCCTTTAGGATGGACTGTTTGGATCTCCTTGCAGTCCAAGGGACTCTCAAGAGTCTTCTCCAATGCCACAGTTCAAAAGCATCAATTCTTTGTCGCTCAGCTTTCTTTATAGTCCAACTCTCACATCCATACATGACTACTGGAAAAACAATAGCCTTGACTAGATCGACCTTTGTTGGCAAAGTAATGTCTCTGCTTTTTTTTTTTTTATGTCTCTGCTTTTTAATATGCTGTCTAGGTTGGTCATAACTTTCCTTCCAAGGAGTAAGCGTCTTTTAATTTCATGGCTTCTATCACCATCTGCAGTGATTTTGGAGCCCAGAAAAATAAAGTCTGTCACTGTTTCCACTGTTTCCCCATCTATTTGTCATGAAGTGATGGGAGCGGATGCCATGATCTTATTTCTGAATGTTGAGCTTTAAGCCAACTTTTTCACTCTCCTTTTTCACTTTCATCAAGAGGCTCTTTAGTTCTTCTTCACTTTCTGCCATAACGGTGGTGTCATCTGCATATCTGAGGTTATTGATATTTCTCCCAGCAATCTTGATTCCAGCTTGTGCTTCTTCCAGCCCAGCATTTCTCATGATGTACCCTGCATGTAAGTTAAATAAGCAGGGTGACAATATATAGCCTTGATGTACTCCTTTTCCTGATTTGGAACCATTCTGTTGTTCCATGTCCAGTTCTAACTTTTGCTTCCTGACCTGCATACAGATTTCTCAAGAGGCAGGTCAGGTAGTCTGGTATTCCCATCTCTTTCGGAATTTTCCACAGTTTATTGTGATCCACACAGTCAAAGGCTTACGAAGGTCTAAATCTGCCAAATGACCTATTCATCCATGAATCTTGAAATACTGTTTCATTTTTAATTTTCCTGTTCTTTTCAACGTTTTCTCTCCAGTTTTATGATTGACCATACTTTGACCATCCTGTGGAATTCATGGGGCTATCTTAATGAGCTCCTCATTCTTTTCTTTTCTTTTTCCAGTTTTATCAAGGGAATAATTGACATATAACATTGAAAGTTTAAGCTATACAGTGTATTGATTTGATACACTTCTTTTGAAATGATGACCACCATAGTGATAGCTAATACATCCATCATATTACATAATGACCATTTCTTTTCTTTTCTGAGAACATTTAAGATCTACTCTCTTAGCAACTTTCAAGTATGTAATATGGTATTATTAACTATCAAAATGCTGATCACTGAATCTCCAGAACTTACTCATGTTTTAACTGTAAGATTGCACCTTTGACCAACATCTCCCTATTTTCCCCACCACCCTGAACTTGGTAACCACTCCTCTACTCTCTGTTTCTTTGATACTGGCTTTTTTAGAGTCCACATGCAAGTGATATCATACAGTATTTGTCCTTCTCTTTCTGATTTGTTTAACTTAGCATAATATCCTCAAGTTTTATTCATGTTGTCACAAATGGCAGAATGGAATCCTTGTTCTTAAATGATTCTCTGAAAGTATCTAATTTTCATAAACAGTATGAATGATATGGCTTGAGAATTCTTGCTTGTGAATTCAAATCTTAATGATACTACATATAATTCCACAGAAAGATCTTTCCCTTCCAGAAATGAATGATCCCATTGAATGTTAAGTTGTTTCCAATTGGTCAGTAATTCATAAGAGGAGAAGGTCTGGAGACCATAGCTTTTATTATGGAGAGGTAAGGAAATCCAACTCTAGATAGAGGTATATGGGAAAGAATTAATGGTTTATGTTGAGCATTTCTAAATAGCATAACTAGAGACTAATAGGTCAAAGTTACTGGAAGGTGACTACCTACATATTACACAGAGATTTCTAAGAGTTGAAAGTATTGAAAAGGAATGGATCATGAAACCAAAATTGAAAAAGACATTGTATTCCAATATTCATTGCAACACTGTTTACAATAGCTAAGACATGGAAGCAACGTAGATATCCATTGACAGATGAATGGATTAAGAAGCTGTGGTACATATATACAATGGAATATTACTCAGCCATAAAAAGGAACACATTTGAATCAGTTCTAATGAGGTGGATGAGCCTAGAGCCTATTATACAGAGTGAAGTAAGTCAGAAGGAGAAAAATAAATATTGTATACTAACACATATAAATGGAATCTAGAAAGATGGTACTGATAAAATCATCTTCAGGACAGCAGTGGAGACACAGAAATAGAGAACAGACTTATGGACACCACGGGTTAGGGGAAGGAAGACGAGGGTGGGGTGTATGGAAAGAGTTACATGGAAATACACATTACATATGTGAAATAGATAGCCAATGAGAATTTGTTGTTACGACTCAGGGAATTCAAACCGGGGCTCGTAACAACCGAGAGGGCTGGGATGGAGAGGGAGGCTCAAGAGGGAGGAGACATATATATATATATATATATATATATATATATATATATATATATACCTATGGTTGATTCATGTTGATATTTGGCAGAAACCAACACAATATTGTAAAGCAATTATCTTCCAATTAAAAATTAATAAATTAAAAAAATTTTTTTAATTAAAAATTTTAAAAGGAATGGGTCACTATCTGGTAATGTGGCCAATGGGGTCTAGAAAGACTGTTCACCAGTTAGGGCTATTGTATGGAGGGGGAGTGGATACTTATTAAGGAAATGGAGGAGTGAGCTTCAGAATGGGTGGTAAGAAGCTGGGCATGTAGATGTTTTATCACTGGAGCTGGGAAAGAAAATCTGGAAAAATGAGGCTGGTGCTAGGAGCACATGGGATAAAGACTAGTCACTAATTAGTCTGTGAGGCCTGAGTAGATAATGGATAAATATCATTTTTTCCCAAATCTTGC
This sequence comes from Odocoileus virginianus, assembly GCF_023699985.2. Taxonomy (NCBI): domain Eukaryota; kingdom Metazoa; phylum Chordata; class Mammalia; order Artiodactyla; family Cervidae; genus Odocoileus; species Odocoileus virginianus. Next base: position 13,741,245 of record NC_069686.1, read on the forward strand.
CTTATTGCCTAATGAGTATATCTGACTTTTCTAACTCTAAGAATGTGTGAACAGAACACATATTCTTGGTGTACTTGAAAAACCACCCAAGCCCACCAGGCCTCTGTTTTCTTTCTAAGACCTCCTTTTGGATGTCACCCTCTCAGTAAGGTTATTTGGAGCTCTTCTGACCTTGTCTCATTATTGGAATTTTTATAAGTGTCTTTATTGTAGGGGAGGGGGAGAACCAGATAATAATACCACCAAAAACTAAAATCACAAGAGCTCAGTTTATTATAGGATGTATTTCTCATAAGAGGCGAAAACAGCATCAGTGAAGAGCAATTTCAGGAGGCTCACAGTTGTTGCCGAGCCAGTTCAACAGTTCTTAGAGGGCTGGCTTCATGCAGACAGCTGTAGAACAGTTGCTAGATGATTGTCTTCATGTTCTTGCAGGGAGACTGTCTCATCTGATGTCGTTTGCACTAAAGGAGCACTGTTAATGACATCTATACCAAATATCAGGTCAATAAATTGCTTCCCTTCATTAATCCGAGTGTCAATGTCTACACTAATGTTTATACAGCAGAAGGTCTCCACGAAAGATAATAAGGACCTGTTTAGAGTGACATGTGATGGTGGCCCCATAAAAACAAGCAAATACATAGGTGGTCTCTTGACTCTAGTGAATCAAAATCACTTCACTTATTCATTCTTTCACTCTGTATTTATTCTTTGAGTGACTTCTGTGAGCCCATCACTGTACTAGGTCCTTACAGGCAATGAACAACTTTCAGGGAGCTTATGATCAGCAGGGAAACAGAAATCATTACCCACATATATAATGGACTGTGAGGGCCATTAAAGAAAAATACAGATTTCTTTGGAAGAACTTAACAAGTTTAGATGGCATTTGACCATTTTTTCCAGAAAGCTCAGAGCTTCAGGTTGGAAAAGCTTACAGTCTTGTATGGGTGATGGTGGGTCTCTTTGGGAGCCTTTGTTGTTTAGTCACTCAGTTGTGTCCGATTCTTTTGCGGCCCCATGGACTGTAGCCCGCCAGGCTCCTCTGTCCGTGGGATTTTTCAGGCAAGAATACTGGAGTGGGTTGCCATTTCCTTCTCCAGGGGGTCTTCCCAACCCAGGGATCAAACCCACGGCTCCTGCCACATCTCTGGCATTGCAGAAGGACTCTTTGCTGCTGAGCCACTGGAGTTTAGGTAGGAATGAATGCTGTGCCTCCATAACCATCAAATCTGTATATGATTCTCAAGAAAGTGGAAGTTTCTTTATCTCAACTATTAAATAATGGAGTTCAGGTGAGATGCTTATGGATGACAATAACCATTTGTGTAATTAACAACAGGTTCACTGTATGTCTCTAGGCAATTGTGTAATTATAGATTCGCCCCTGCCACACTCAAGCTTTAGGCGGATTTAAAAAACACCTTGTCCCTGTGATGCCACACTGACTATCAGTGTACATTGCTTCATGGATAAGCTGGGGCTACTTCTGGACAGGGCACTTTTTCTCTGAATCCCGGTGTCTGTGAGGTGACCCAGCTGATGCAGGTGTTCTCCAGATTTCTGGACTCAACCTGACAATGACATCAAAGACCCTGAGTCTGACTGGTTGTCAGGAGATGCAGATGTGAAGAGCACTCTGGCTTAGCACCGTCTATAGTTATGCTAGTTCAGGAGTAGCAAATGCATGTCCAAGAAAATGCCATTCCCTGGTGGAAACATACCAGTACCTGGAAAGTTCATAAAAATAGCATAAGAATAGACCTTCCATTTGTGTCTTTATCCTACTGAGTCAGGGAGCAGATACTAGGATGTGTCATCATGTGACTGAACTGTACTATCATTCCTGAAATGTACATTACTGAAATGCATGCTTCTTCCTCCTCACTGATTACATTATTTGAAATCTTGTATGTCAGACACTTTTAAATTCTGTCATCTGTTTTTTTCTCTAGGATTTTACTTAATTCTCACAACAGATCCCCAGAATGTAACTCCCAGACACAGGAATTTTCAAATTTATCCTCATTATGAGAAAAGATATTTTCCATTTTCCAAAAGGAAAGAATTACTAGTTTTATAAATTAGGTTTCCCCTCTCCTACCTGCCCACCTATGTCTTAGAATATTATTCAGAATTTGACTGCCATGTGTTGGCTTCAAGGGAAGGAGGGCGCCAGCATGGTTTGGGGAAATCTTTCAGGTTCTTGAACTTCACATGTGCTTAGTCACATAATATACAATGGTATATATGTGTCTCCCAACAATGTTCCAGGGTTGAGAGTGACTGTTAACTTCATGAAGACAAGGATTATAACCCCTTTTATAATAATGCTTTTCTATAATGCTTTTACTCCACTCACTGGAAAATGCCTGTTACATAGTGAGGACTTAGTAAATGTTTATTGAGTAAAAAAAGATATTTTATTTAATAAAAAAGGAAAATCAGGGCTTTCTAATTGGAACTGCTTCTAAATTTAATATTTCTAATTTAGCCTTTGGTTTAGTTAGAAATGAAACAGTGTTTGAAAGCCTCATAGAGCTGAGTAGGTAAATGGTTGCTTAAGAACTAAATATTTTGCATTGATTCATTGAAGGTAAGTGAAACAAGCAAAAGTCACCAAGTGACCTTAATACTTCAGTTACGTGCTCATCTGTGTTTTACTATCATGCATGTCACCTGAAAAGTTATCTGCCCTGAATCTTCTTCTACTTGGCATTCATGGTGGTGGTGGTGAAGACAAGGGATGTTGTCAAGGCATTTGTGAACATACTTGATGTCTTTCAACTTAGCCATTGTAGCCTGGAATCCTCAGTGCCAACAAGATGTCATCGGCCCCCAGTATTTTACGAGCCTTTTAAAAGGGTGAATATCCAGGAATGATACTCGTGCAGTTTGTCAGGGCGCTGTGCAATAACTACTTTGAGGAGCTGCTTCTTGGACTGAAATCAAATTGCAATGGCTCCACACAGCCGATGGAGGCTTTAATATCAGTCCAGTCCCTTACCCACAGAGAACACTATTAATAACCAGGTAAAAGCCTTTGTGTATAAGCCGATTCCACTTACAGTTATATCATGTCAGGTGAATGTCAGTGTTCTATCTTGTGTTAGTCATAATGACGGCTAATATGATCCATACAGGATAATAGATGGGGTGGGAAGGATTACAGAGTTAAAAATCAATCAGGGCTTTCTCATACGTTTCTATGCTTTTGTGGCTGGTTAAATCATCAAAGTCTCAAGATTGATTTTTTTTTCTTTAGTAATCAATCCTTCACAATCTGTTTCCTTTCCCCCCCTCCTTCTTCTCCCACCCTAATTTTTTTTTAACATGTAGACAAGAGTTAAATTTTTCCTCTAGATAAATACAGAGAGGCATTCTTTGCCACAGAGGGAAGATTTATCACAGGAGAGATTTATCTAGTTTTGGAGGCAGAGCTAGAAAGTTGTGCATGCTACTGTACCAGACAGGCAAGATATGGAGGCTGATAAGTATGAAGTAGTTTGTTCTTTTCAGAAATAAGTCATTTATGCTTGGATGTTTGGTATTTTATTTTCATCAGCAAGGCAGGGGCTCAGTTTATAATCTCCAAAGGAAATCCTGTATTAACATTTATACAACGAGACATGTCAGCATGAAACACCTGCATCTTCAAGCACTAAATGGAGCGACAGATCATGTATCTTTGGCTTTGAGATATATATGATATATATGTGTGTGTGTGTGCGTGTGTGTGCACGCATATTCACCAATGTTCTAAGACACAAGGATGACAGTGCTAACTTGATACAAAACAGCTCAGAGGGGAAGCCATATATCTTCTACTCCTCAGAATTTAGATCTCTGTGGTTAAAAACACTAAAATGTAGGTACTCATCTCAGAACAGGTTGACAGTAGTTCTATGAGGGGTGAAGAGGAGAGAGGGGGACTTGGAGATGGTCAAGAAGTAGGACGGGAGCCCTGTGATGGGCCTGTCTGAGGAACTGGGAGGGGGCCGGCGTGTCAGCACAGCTTGTGCTGAGGAGGTGCTGTTACTTGCACGGCAGTGGGTGGCTGGGAGAGCTGACATGGAATGAGCTGAGCATGCCATAGCTGCGGAGAACACAGGAACCTGGAAGGGGCTGTCCATTCATTCACTCACCACAGTCTTACATTAAATAGACACTATACAAGTTGTTGTAAACCAAGAACTCGGATGCAAGGAGCTAAACTTCACAATTGATGGATGCAAAACACCTGGTACTCTAAGCACGGAGGCAGGCAGGAAGCTTTAGGGTTCAAGGATGATACTCTGGGGAACAGGATAGCAAGAACAATCCAGGAGCTTTCTCCACAGTACCTCCCGACACATCCTGCACTTAATACCTTCTGTTTGCCCCTCCAGAATCACTCATTTTCTTTCACTCTGTATAGAACAATCATTGGACTTGCTTTCCTTCTGGCCAACAGTGAGTCCTGATAAGAGGTTGGAGAGAAGGATGGTGTTGGCATGTTTATTCCCATCAGTGACCTTCTAAAGTGGTAACATAGCCTGGGACTGGCTATGCCCTCTGCTCAAAGGTCAGAGCTTCTCTTGAGGCAGCCAACTTGGCACATATTCTCTTTCTGGGTTCTGGTAGCCTCACTTCCCATTCCCTCTGGGCTTCAGGTTAAAAGTCAGGCTACTGTCTATCACTTACAGTTTCCTTATACTCAGTCCATACATTTGTAAATTGTTCATTTTAATCTTCACTCAAATTATCTTGATTTTGACACTGCCTCCTGCTACCACCCAGCCTGATACTTATCCCAATTCCATCACTCTCTCTTCATCTCTTCTGCTACTGCCTAGTCCTGTAAGGTTACTGCACTAGCTTCCTAATTCACTGCCTCATTTCACTTTTGTGTTCCTATAGCCAACTCATGGGGTTCTCTGGTGGTTCAGTGGTAAAGAGTCCACCTGCAATGCAGGAGATGTCAATTCAGTCCTTGGGTTGGGAAGATCCCCTGGAGAAGGAAATGGCAACCCACTCCAGTATTCTTGCCTGGGAAATTCCATGTGCAGAGAAGACTGGTGGGCTACAGTCCATGAGGTCACAAAAAGTCAGACACAGCTGAAGTAACTGAGCAAAGCCTACATGTAGCAAACAAAACAATCTTTTAAAAAATGTAAATTGGATCATAACAATCTCCTGCTTAAAACCCTTCAATGACTGCCCAGCACTTTTGTAAAACACAAAGTTCTTACCCTGACTTGGGATACCCTTCATGGAAGAATCCCTTCTTTCCATTCTGGCCTCATCTATGACTACAACTCTGCCTCAAAACTATGTTCTAAATTAATACTCCAATGATTTTCCTCACTGAGCATTAAATTGGCTGCTCTTACCAGCCAAAACTCAGAAAGGTCATGCATGACCCGCCAAGATAATGTGGCCAGGCAGTCATTTCTCCATGACATTATCTCTACTTACTATACAGCTTCCTGCCTAACCGCTTCTTTCTATCTATCTATTCATCCATCTGTCCTCCCATTAGAATCTAAGCTCTACTGGAACAGGGAACTTGTCTTGTTCTGTATTGTATCTCTACCACACCATACAGTCTCTGACATATAGTTGACACTCATATGCTTATGAATGGATAAGTTCAGTTCAGTCACTCAGTCATGTCCGACTCTCTGCGACCCCATGAACTGCAGCACACCAGGCCTTCCTGTCCATCACCAACTCCCGGAGTCTACCCAAACCCATGTCCATTGAGTCGGTGATGCCATCCAACCATCTCATCCTCTGTTGTCCCCTTCCCCTCCTGCCCTCAATCCTTCCCAGCATCAGGGTCTTTTCAAATGAGTCAGCTCTTCGCATCAGGAGGCCAAGGTATTGGAGTTTCAGCTTCAACATCAGTCCCTCCAATAAACACCCAGGACTGATTTCCTTTAGGATTGACTGGTTGGATGTCCTTGCAGTCCAAGGGACTCTCAAGAGTCTTCTCCAACACCACAGTTCAAAAGCATCACTTCTTCGGCGCTCAGCTTTCTTTATTGTCCAACTGTCACATCCATACATGACTACTGCAAAAACCATAGCCTTGGCTAGATGGATCTTTGTTGGCAAAGTGATGTCTCTGCTTTTTAATATGCTGTCTAGATTGGTCATAACTTTGCTTCCAAGAAGTAAGCATCTTTTAATTTCATGGCTGCAATCACCATCTGCAGTGATTTTGGAGCCCCCCCAAAATAAAGTCAGCCACTGTTTCCCCATCTATTTGTCATGAAGTGATGCCATGAATGAATGGATAAATGAATGGGTAAATAAGAGGACCCAGTCCTAGAAGGAACAGAGAATAAAACTGGTTTCTAAGACAGAAATTCAAGCAGGAAATATACAAGGATTGGGCTACTAAAGCTGTCACACTCTTTAATAAGTGAAAGTTGCTCAGTTGTGTCTGACCCTTTGAAACCCCATAGACTGTAGCACCCCCCCCCCCCCCCACGCCGCCCCCCGGCTCCTCTGTCCATGGGGATTCTCCAGGTAAGGATACTGGATGGGTTGCCATGCCTTCCTCCAGGGGATCTTCTCAACCCAGAGATCAAATCCAGTTCTCCTGCATTGCAGATGGATTCTTTACCAACTGAGCCAGCAGGGTAATACTCTTTGGAACCAGATAGAAACTGTTCTGTTTTGTTTGATGGAGGATCTGGGGGTTATGTGGTAATGGCCAGATAAGAACTCTAGAGTCATGCTGGGGTCAGAGTTCTTCATCTTTTGTGTGTGTGTCCTATAGACCCCTTTGAAAGTTTGATGAAGCCAATAAATCCTTTCTCATTAAAATATGTTTAATGCATAAAATAAAATCTCTAGAATTATAAGAAAAACCAATCATATTGAAACACAGTTATAAAATGTTCTAAAATTATGGTTAGTATTACAGTTGCTTTATTTAATAGATTAATAATAAAATATATCTGTTACATGTCTGGTAACCACCAGAATTTTGAAATAGTGATAAATATAAATGGTATTTAGAGATAATGGCATCAATATAATAGTGATATGAAAAAAGTATATATATATATATATATGTAATTTCTGTAAGTTTCAGATGTACTCATTTTGCTTTGGCTTGTCTGCATTCACAGTTCAAGGAAATATCAAATTTTGTTAGAATGTAGTGAAAATAATTTTTCTTTCACTGAAGTTCACAGACATCCTTTATTCTATCCATGGGCCCTTAGAAGTCCCTTTAGAAACTTAATGGAGTTGGGCCTAAAGATGGAAGTCCAGCAGCTCCTCCAAGGGTAGAGGGGACTGACAGAGGCATGTACTGCTGCCAAAACACTGCTCTATAAGAAAAAGAACACTAAAATGACCCCAGGATGACCAGAGACTTGTGAATCTCAAAAGAGCTGAGAATCTAAGGATGCTCTCTTGTACAGATCCAAACCACTATCCTTTTGAAAACTGAATTTCTCCACTGGAAATCATGAAAGAGAATACTTTCTGATGTGATGTTTGGGGCTTGATACTTCCCAATAGTCAAGGAAACAGTTTAAGGAGGAGGATTCATGCAGTGTCTCTGTGTTTCTCTTGGTTCCCATACACATAAAATGAAACCCTGCAGTTCTGCAGGACATTCCACACATATTTGCTATAAAAAAGAATCCCCCTCGAAGAGTGTTTTAGGATAAGCCATTCAAGCTCTACCATTAAATCCAGAATGCATAAGCATTTACAGATGGGGCTCCTTTGGTTCATTCATCACATTTATGATCCATAGACTCTCCCCAAAGTAGTTTCCTCTTTAACCACATTGGTTTGGGATGTATGAAATACATCTGTGATTGAACAGAGTTGGAGATGCTCCCACTCACCCCATTTACAAGCTGAGTTCACTTGCAGGTACCCACTGCTCCTGGCTACAAGGAAACAGGCCCAGAGCAAGACAGCCTTTCAAAATGCAGACTTGTGGCTTATTATTTGCTTGGGTGTCCTAATCTTCATCAATCAGAGGACTTTAATAGAATGCAAACTATTCATATGAAACCTCTGAAAATAATGGAGGTCCTTTCCTATGTATTTTGTGGGACAGGTCTACAGCTTGGAAAGCTTCTCACAAATTTAGCCCATAAGATTGTTTTGGTCCAATTAGAAGAACAGAGGAATTTAAATCTAGGCATTGAGTAATTCAAGGGGCCATAGAACCTTGATATGTATTGAACCAGAGTCTGGTGTGCAAAACTTGGAAATCCTTTAAGGTTTTCTTGTTGTGTGCCACCTGTCAGTTTATCTGAATAGGCGGGTTTTCCAGGGGTAACTAATCCTAATGCTTTGTGACAGATCTTGGCTTTGTGGCAAATTTTCAAGTGGATTTGAATGGCTTTGGGTTGCTGAAATAATTCAGTACAATGTAGGTTGACATGTGACATCTTATTTTATTAAGCAAAGAAATTGGAATGGAAATCAAGAGCATGAAACATTCTTTGCTAAAATAAATCAGCAATAATTCCCTATAGGGCTGGAGGAAAAGGAAGGTCTGATCTTATAAGACTGCCCTTCTCACATCTGACAATCAAATTAAAGCCAGGTGTAAGCTGTATCACCAGAGCCTGTCCCTTCTAATCACTTCCTGGTTTTTGTAGCTACTATATGTGATTCTGATAAGTAGCACATGCTTTCTTGATAGGGACTTCTGAAAATACTCCATAGAAATCATGAAACCATGTACAAAGAGCAAAAATGCCCACTTTTTGGTTTGAGTTTGTAGTGTGGAGTGCTAAGAGCTTGTTGCTCGTGGGATGGATGATTTTTCATCCTGTCCGCTGTAACACAGCTGATTGTTGTTTGTGCCTGATGGCCTTCCAGGCCATAGTTCTTCGAGAGGGTCAGGTTGAAACACATTAGTACTAACTAGAATTCAATCCCCTTGACAGGAAGTCACAGTTGAACCTGACTTAGGATTGTGGCCCAGGGTCTTCTCTGTTTCCACTCCTAGGTCAAAGGCTTATTACCCTTTAAGCCTAAACTTTTACAAGTAATTAACAGTTGAATCTTCTCTGAGCTCAATTCTCTTATCCATTTTCTAACCAAATTCTCATTGAAAACAACAACTAGGCTTATTGACTTAATTTAGACTAATTTAATTTTAATAGATGAATAGCAGTTGCCTTCATTGGAAGTTTAAATTAAGAAAGTCCCAATGAAGTAAATTTTGGTATTTCATAAATACTTATCTTGAAAATGCTATGTCTAGTTGCACCTTTAAAAGAAGTAGAGCTCTTTAACTTTTGAAAAGCATATAAGAATCAAGTAAAGAAATGATTTGTCAGAAATAATAGAACACTCGTAGGGCTGAAAGCTCTGTCTAAATCCTGTTCTCCACATTGAGAAGTGATTGGTTTAAGAATAATTTCCCATAAGCCACTGTATTGAACGCTCATTCACCTTGAAAGCCAAGTCAGAGTGAGAGCAACTTTGTCAAGGGAGCAGAATCCTGACAGCACAGATTTCATTCTTTTCTAATTACTTAAAAAAAAAAACAAAAAACAAAACAGTCACCCCACCCAGCATGTATAGGCCTTGTTGCTCTTTTAAGAAAAAAATGATTAGTCTTTTTCTTGCTATGAAAACTTTGGCTCATGCATCTTCCTGTGATTTTTAGGACTTAGGAATAATTTGAAGATGGACTTTGTATGTCAAAGCCTTAAATGCTATGGTCAGAAGTGCCCAACATTAAGTTATGTTTTAAATTCTGTTTGGTTCCCTCCACTTCCATTCTGAGTTCTAATGTCTTTTCATCTTGGCCGGAAGCTGCAGCTATTTTTCTCTGTGTTTGACCTAGCCATTTATTCCACTTTCTTTTGGCAGAAGAATAGAAAACAACATTTGCAGCATCCCTAAATTAATTATACTTTTCTCAAGCTAAAGAACTGTGACAGAACCACAGAACAGCAACTGAAAACTAATTCCTGAAAAGAATATGAAAAAAGGAAGTTGTATAAGATAGGGTAATTAATCTTGCAATAAAAATAATTGTTTACAGTTAAAATTAATGTAACATGCATTCCTCAGCAGATAATAAATTATGGACTTTCTCATTAGCATTTGAATTGATTTCCTCTAATTTCTGAGGAGCACGTGAGCATGTGACTAGATTAAGTTTAATTGGACTACAGCTGGTGCTGATTGTATGCACATGGGGTGGGCACTTTGCTGACTGATTGGCTGTCTCTGCATTTTGTTTCCATTGTCTTTCTCTTTCTCCACTGTTTTTTTCCCTCCAGGTAGAAAGACTGAAAATACTAGGGTCTTGATATGGAATTAAACTAGTGAAAGGATGGTAGCTTTGAATAATGTTAGGCAATGAGTTCCCACCAAGAATGATTATGATATAATATATGATTATCATATACTTGTTATTAACCATCTTCTCATCATTACATAATTATTATTTTGTCAACAACTATTTACTGAGCATTTTCCATGTGCTGGTATTGCATTCAGTACTTCACTTGTCATTTAATCTTTACAACAGTAGATGTTATTATTCTTCCCATTTTAGAAATGAGTAAATTAAAGTTCAGAGGGGGTAAATAATTTGCCCAAAGTGGCACAGATAAATATGTTAGAATTGAGATTGGAAACGTCTTTTTTTTTTTTTAATTCTAGGGATCATGCTCTTAACCATTTTATTATTCTGGTTATTTGACATTTCAAGCAGTCTAATTACCCTGACAATGGGGAATGAAAAATAAGTAGTCTGTGTTCCTAACTAAGCATCTGGGTAATCAGCAGAGCATCTACAGAAAGAAGAAATAGCTAAGGAGGGGTTAACTTGGAGCTGATGAACGACTATATAGTCACCATGGAGATAGGCAAGTTTTCTCAGAGGCCCATAATTAGGAAAAAAGCATGAGTCCAATTAATATTGGGATTCCTAAGAAGTGGGAAGCAACCAGCATTTCACAAAAATCGAGGGGAAGAATTGGTAAAATTTAGGCCCAGTTCTACTAGGTTGTATCTGATTAGAGCTGAGAAAATTAAGAGCAAAAGAGTAATGGTTCTACAATGGATGTTTTCTCTTAGAATAAATTTCTCATTTACATGAAGTAGAAGAACTATTTAGAGCAATTTGAAAAATAAGCTCCTCCAGATTTTGGTGGTGTGATGCTTTGGTGTCTTTCTCACTTGAGAGAGAACTTAGGTCCCATCCCAATAGGAATAGCTCAAGCCTATTGCCTTATTGATATATGTATATATATATATAAAGGACAGGTTTAGGAGTGGGGGTTCTTTCAGCAGAAGATAAAATACTTTTAGGTGAATTTAGTGCCTTTCTCTTCAGATCGCCATTAGCACCTGCACTTACTCAGCGCTCTCGTTTTATTCTGTCTTGCCTCATAGTCAGTTGTTGACATGATGGTTTCCCAAACCCTGGGCGCTCTGTGCGGATGGGGCCTCTAGGTGTGACAAATAAATACCCCAAAGTGCAGGTATTAGCTACAAATCCACATAAAATTTTCCTAATGCTAAATATAGTTAGATCTTGGAAACTTCTTCTTTCTTATTTGCCAAATATCTCTTACCACACACAATATTGTATTCAGTAGGTTATTAATGAATTCAAATGTTGTAGGTAATTATATGGAGAAACAGGATTTGATCATGGGACCCAATATCAGTGTGGACAAAAAAGAAGAATTTAGAAAACACGATATTTGAGGTTATACTTCTGAATATAAAACTTTGATCAAAGTAGAGACTTGCCAGAGTATTAAACAGGGGACCCATATTTTTAAAATATACACACACAATTTAGGTTTCTCCTCCCTGCTTAAATATTAATCATGGGAAAGAAATAAAAATTAGATACTTGGCTGATGTGCCTGTGTTTTAGTTGAGCTGACATGTCCAATATAAATGCCAAGGAACCAGTCTGCTTGGAGCCTACTTGGATCCTTTGAATTTTGGCATTTTTCACTAAGTTCCTAGATGGCTCCTCTCTTTTTCACTCTCCTCTTGTTTGGAGCTGTTAAAAATCTGTAATCCCTAGTCTTTGTTCCAGTTTTATCAGAAGTTGAAATACAGCCCCCACTTAAATTTTCCCAATAAACAAAGTGCCATGTTGTCGCAGCCTAGCCTTTCACCTCGTTACAGTGGTAGCGGAGTGTGATGTCACAGTTGACCCAATACCAGCCTGCCCATAAATGATACAGCCTGTTCCCCCTTTGCTTCCTGGCTCAAGCACCGGGAAGGAGCTTAGTATGAAATTCATGCCGTGTTGACAGATTTAAAAGTTGCTACAAACTCTAACAGACAGCAACTGCAGTTTGTAGACACACACAACATGCACCGTTCTCTTGTATTCCTAAGTGATGACATTCTTCGTTTAAAGAGTTACGTTTATATAGCTCATTACTGTGGCCTGTCTATGAAATGAGGGTGGTGGAGAGAAGGGGAAAGAAGGCTAAATTGGATATGAAGACATTTACCAGAAGAATTTTCCAAATGTTAATGAGCAGCTTAAAGGCCTACACACGTGTTGCAATGTAATTGGGTTTGCTGCCTTGTGGGGACTCTCAAGCTTTTCCACGCTTGCCCATTGTACTTTGAGGGGTGAAATGCGCCCCTCAGATTTCTAACACTTTGGCTCGGAAGATCCACATGGTGCTAAATTGTAAATCTGCAGACAGCTAACAAACAGGGCCAAGCTCCAGTGACTCTTGTTTGGTTTGGGCTTTTCAAGCAATTAAATGAATGGCAGTCTCTAAATGTCCCAGGGGAGGTACAACGTGCTATGAGGAGGATTTACTGGAAAGGGGCAAGGAGGGGTTCCTTCCCTGTTATGGGGGCTTTTACAGGAAAAAAAGAATAAGCAATTATATCCAAACGTGTCCTGAGAATCTTGCCAACCTGCTTCTATTCCTTAGTGCCCATCACCTTCATAGTCTGAGTTCTCCATTGGGAAGGCCTTGGATTTTTTCCACGTAAAGCAATTGCAGCTCAGATTGAGCTTATATTGCAGTTAAATATGTGTACATTTTGAAAGGTTTCCTTTGGTTACCAAAGGGGAAAGGGGCAGTGGGGGTTGCAAATTAGGGGTATAGGCTTAAGAGATACAAACTACTGTGTGTAGAATAGATAAGCAATAAGGATATATTATATAGCATGGGGAATTATAGCCATTATCTTGTAATAACATTTAATGGAGTATAATCTGTAAAAATACTGAATCACAATGCTTCATACCTGAGATTAATATAATACTGTAAATCAACTATACTTCAACTAAAAAAAAAAAAACAAGGTTCCCTTTGGTCATTTTGCAGCCTCTTATATAGCAGCTATGTCTGCCTATTAGAGAAGAAGCAAGATGCTCCTTGATCGTGATCCAAGAAGACAGGTTGTTACCTTTGTAGGTTGTCTCCAGATTCTTGGCACAGGGACAGGGTGTGGGGATAGCCACACTGGGGAGTGGTGAGCTGTTGGGTGGGATTCACAGATGCCAGGGCTTCTGCCCTCTCTGAAATAATGCATGGGGCCACGGAGAGCTTCCGGCTGCATGTTGCCAGTCTCGGTGAGCTTAGTTTTGACTTTTGTTATAATTCAGGAGAGAGTTTTATTGAACAGTGGAAAGCCCTTGATTTAGGGGACCATAAATTATTCCTGGAGAAGCAGGGGCTATTGACTAGTGCAGTGATTCTGTAAAGTAGTCTGAAGCTTCTTAAGGCAAGAGTCATAGGTTTTCTGAAGTTGCATTTGCTTAGGTGTAAGTTTGGTCATGATGATGGCCTAGAGAAATCAGTCCCTTCTGCCTCAATTATTCCGTTGAAGGTATATGCTTGTGATTCATATTATTGTGAGGGTGCTAGTCACTGGCTTAGCATGCCAGCTGGACTGGGTTGACTCTTCATTAACCTTTTAATTTTCTGCCTGGGTTCCTGTTCTGGCGATCTGTTGTATTGCAAAATACTCTCTTTTTGGTTTGATCTTAATTGTTTCATGGTGATTGAACATGAAGAACAATATGAAATTAAGTGGATAGTATTTAGATATGAATATTTTCAGTCTTTGGATTTAAACTCAGTAACAACAGAAATAAAAGGAGGTCATTCTGAGGTGACTCCCCATTTGCATGATTAGGTAAAGCTCAGAGGAGCAATCTGAACGTTAGATGAGTCTCCAAATTCAGAAGAATCTTTAAACTACTAATGTCAACCATGAGGCATCAAAGATCATTAACCACCCTTCTCCTTTTCCCCTCAGTGTGACCACTATGTATGTCTCAGGTATCAAGAAGCCGTAAAGATGTTTGTCATATCCTCTGGTCCTATGTAGGGAGTTAAGGCAGACACACAAAGCAACAAAATTCTGCAAAGCAATTATCCTTCAATTAAAAAATAAATAAATTTTAAAAATAACTAATAATTGGAGATGGCTTGAAAGTGCAGTGGTATAACATGCTCTGGGAATTTGGTAGGCTAGCTCACTTTTCCCCATAATTGTCCCAGAAAAATCATCATAAAACCTCTATTAGATGCTTTCACAGAGGAGAGAAATTAAATCATCTCATTTAATCTTTTCAACATCCTGGAAATGTAGGTATTATTATTTTCATTTACCTAATTAGGAAAGTGAGGGTCCCAGAGATTAGTTAACTTATTCAAGATCCCATAGACAGAATAATGTAGTTAGAATTTGAATCCAGGTCAGACTGTCAGATTGGGGCACTGTATTTTAAGTAAGTAACGTCGCTCAGTCGTGTCTGATTCTTTGCAACCCCATGGATGGTAGCCTATCAGGCTCCTTTGTCCATAGGGTTTTCCAGGCAAGAGTACTGGAGTGGGTTGCCATTTCCTTCTCCAAGGGGATGGTGAAAGACCAAGTGTCAGGACACAGTTCAGTTCAGTTGCTCAGTTGTGTCCGACTCTTTACGACCCCATGGACAGCAGCACGCCAGGCTTCCCTGTCCATCACCAACTCCCGGATCTTACTCAAACTCATGCCCATTGAGTCAGTGATGCCATCCAACCATCTCATCCTCTGTCGTCCCCTTCTCCTGCCTTCAATCTTTCCCAGCATCAGGGTCTTTCCAGTGAGTCAGTTCTTTGCATCAGGTGGCCAAAGGATTGGAGTTTCAGCTTCAACATCACTCCTTCCAATGAATAGTCAGGACTGATTTCCATTAGGATGGACTGGGTGGATCTCCTTGCAGTCCTAAGGATTCCCAAGAGTCTTCTCCAACACCATGGTTCAAAAGCGTCCATTCTTCGACGCTCAGCTTTACATCCATACATGACTACTGGAAAAACCATAGCCTTGACTAGATGGACCTTTGTTGACAAAGTAATGTCTCTGCTTTTTAATATGCTCTCTAGGTTGGTCATGGCTTTTCTTCCAAGGAGCAAGTGTCTTTTAATTTCATGGCTGCAGTCACCATCTGCAGTGATTTTGGAGCCCTCCAAAATAAAGTCTGTCACTGTTTCCATTATTTCCCCATCTGTTTGCCATGAAGTGATAGGACCAGATGCCATGATCTTAGTTTTCTGAATGCTGAGGTTTTTTTTTTTTTTTCCATTTATTTTTATTAGTTGGAGGCTAATTACTTTACAATATTGTAGTGGTTTTTTGCCATACACTGACATGAATCAGCCATGGATTTACATGTATTTCCCATCCCGATCCCCCCTCCCACCTCCCTCTCCACCCCATCCCTCTGGGTCTTCCCAGTGCACCAGCCCCGAGCATTTGTCTCATGCATCCAACCTGGGCTGGTGATCTGTTTCACCCTTGATAATATACATGTTTCAATGCTGTTCTCTCGAAACATCCCACCCTTGCCTTCTCCCACAGAGTCCAAAAGTCTGTTCTGTACATCTGTGTCTCTTTTTCTGTTTTGCATATAGGGTTATCGTTACCATCTTTCTAAATTCCATATATATGCGTTAGTATACTGTATTGGTCTTTATCTTTCTGGCTTACTTCACTCTGTATAATGGGCTCCACTTTCATCCATCTCATTAGACCTGATTCAGATGAATTCTCTGTAATGGCCGAGTAAGATTCCATGGTGTATATGTACCACAGCTTCCTTATCCATTCGTCTGCTGATGGGCATCTAGGTTGCTTCCATGTCCTGCCTATTATAAACGGTGCTGCGATGAACATTGGGGTGCAGGTGTCTCTTTCAGATCTAGTTTCCTCAGTGTGTATGCCCAGAAGTGGTATTGCTGGGTCATATGGCAGTTCTATTTCCAGTTTTTTAAGAAATCTCCACACTGTTCTCCATAGTGGCTGTACTAGTTTTGAATGCTGAGTTTTAAGCCAACTTTTTCACTCTCCTCTTTCACTTTCATCAAGAGGATTTTTAGTTCTTTACTTTCTGCCATAAGTGTCATCTGCATATCTGAGGTTATTGATATTTCTCCTGGGCAATTTTGATTCCAGCTTGTGCTTCATCCAGCCTGGCATTTTGTATGATATACTCTGCATATAAGTTAAATAAGCTCGGTGACAATATACAGCCTTGATGTACTCCTTTCCTGATTTGGAACCAGTCTGTTGTTCCATGTCCAGTTCTAACTGTTGCTTCTTGACCTGCATACAAATTTCTCAGGAGGCAGGTCAGGTGGTCTGTCTGGTATTTTCATCTCTTGAAGAATTTTCCACAGTTTGTTGTGATCCACACCGTCAAATGCTTTGGCATAGTCGAGAAAGCAGAAGTAGATGTTTTTCTGGAACTCTCTTGCTTTTTTGATGATCCAAGGGATGTTGGCCATTTGATCTCTGGTTCTTCTGCCTTCTCTAAATCCAGCTTGAACATCTGGAAGTTCACAGTTTCAGGAGACAGAAACCACAACAAAACCAAACTCTAGGAACTTAAAGCTTAATGTGAAGCTCTATTGGTCTGATTTGAAGGTCTGGGTGGTTTGGGGTAGTAATCAGGACGTATAAGCCTTGGGAAGGACAGGATTCTATTTTGGAGGACTTGGAATTGCTGGCTCTAGTCAAGGGAGCCCTCCAGTGACTGTCAGACTGTCTTTAGGTTCACTGTGGGAGTTCCCAGCACTTAGTATTGAGTTAGCTAAAAAGTTTGTTTGGGTTTTTCCATATGAACTTTTTGGTCAACCTAATACTGTACTGAAGAGTTATAAGCACTCAATAGATAAGAAAGGGAGGGTTGGAATAAGGGAAGTGGGGATGGAGGAGAAAAAGGAGGTAAGAAGGGAGAGAGGGAAAAAGGGGTTATTAAACTTTATTTCCCTGAGGAGTGATATGCTAAGTGATATGCTAAGTGATGTTTGGGACCTCTAATCTTGATGTAGATGTTTAGAAAGGCATGTGACTGGTGGAGCCTAGAAGCAGAGTTAACTGGTGGAAAGAACATCAAATTTAAACTATACATGTTCAAATTTGGATTCAGAAAATTTTTGACTCATGATCCATATATGGTTGCTGTTGGGCAATTTTTTTTTTTTTGCTTCCTTAAAAATCTTATCTGAATTCATGCTTCCTGAAATGTTATATCTAGGTGGAACTCTGTCTCACTTGAATAAATAATGTGAAGTGACTGGAGATGAAGTGCTTAATTGCTTGTTTAATGTTTCCAATATATACACAGTTGGGACTGTCTTAATGCTACTCAGCCTTAAAATTCACTCTTTCAAACCTTTCTCCTAATAAATGCCAGGGTTATGTTGGTAATCAGGGATGATTATTGTGATAATGACCAATTGTACATGAGTCGTTAGGCTGCCAGGGTTCATGGCTTTATGTGATCAGTCAGAAATTTGAAGAGAATAAATTTGAATTTCACTTTGGACCCTGGGGCCAGAAGAGTGCCTGGTGCTCAATAGATATTTTCCATGTGAATGAATGAGTGTAATAGTTGGTCAAATCACCTAAACTTGACCTGGGTGTTAGATGGGAATAGCCATGAGTAGAAATCATTTAATGACTCAAGATAATTTTCTCAAATTAATGTCTCTGTTTTTATTCCTATAAATCCTTATCATTTTTATAATTGATATTCTGCAGTAGTTTAATAGCTGGTTTTGCTTTCTCCCACCATTTTTCTTCCAGTGCCCTGAAACCCCCAAAAGTTCATGTCCAGATATAATAATAATAAACTCCTCAAAAATTTTATCATTTGTTTATTAGTTTATTCATTCTAAAATTCTTTTTGCATGTCTCCCTGTGTAAAGTAATTATCCAGGTGTAATGGGAGGTGGGAAATAGATGGGGAGACAGTGGAAACAGTGTCAGACTTTATTTTTTTTGGCTCCAAAATCACTGCAGATGGCGACTGCAGCCATGAAATTAAAAGACGCTTACTCCTTGGAAGGAAAGTTATGACCAACCTAGACAGCATATTAAAAAGCAGAGACATCACTTTGCCAGCAAAGGTCCGTCTAGTCAAGGCTATGGTTTTTCCAGTGGTCATGTATGAATGTGAGAGTTGGACTGTGAAGAAAGCTGAACACTGAAAAATTGATGCTTTTGAACTATGGTGTTGGAGAAGACTCTTGAGAGTTCCTAAGACTGCAAGGAGATCCAACCAGTCCATCCTAAAGGAGATCAGTCCTAGGTGTTCATTGGAAGGACTGATGTTGAAGCTGAAACTCCAATACTTTGGCCACCTGATGTGAAGAACTGACTCATTGGAAAAGACCCTGATGCTGGGAAGGACTGGAGGCAGGAGGAGAAGGGGATGACAGAGGATGAGATGGCTGGATGGCATCACCGACTCGATGGGCATGAGTTTGAGTAAACTCCGGGAGTTTGTGATGGACAGGGAGGCCTGGCATGCTGCGATTCATGGGGTCGCAAAGAGTCGGACACGACTGAGCGACTGAACTGACTGACTGACTGAATGGGAGGTGGACACACAGTAAGGGAAGAATATACAATATTACATCACATAGCATTTTGCCCACCCCTGGTTTCTTTAAGCTACTTTTATATTAAAAAAAGCAATCTTTCCATTTTTGAACCTGGAAGGTTGGGAGGTGGGGTTGCAATAGCCTACTCATACCTGGTGAAACTTCTCATTCCTCAAGCCTCTCTTTGCATCTCCCTGTCTTATTTTCTCTTCCTTCCTTTTTTGGTGGAAGATTTGTCTTCCTTTCAGTAATAGAGTCTTCAATGGCTCCACAAATGAATCATGTTTTGCTCATGTACCGTGCTCATTTCTGCCTTTCTGCTGTTAGGGAACTGTTGCCTTCTTCCCTCCTTGAAGATTTCTCCCACTTGTTCTTTAACATCCAGCTCAATTTCAGTTTTCTCCACTGAACTGTCTTATGCCCCAGCCTATGCTTACACATTCTTTCCTGAATTATAGGATTTAAATTCTTAGTTAAATCTATCATATAACTATTTCCCATTTAAGTTTCTCCACTCTTCCTTATGGATGATGAGTCTTTGTATCAGTGATTCTATTTTTGTTTTTGTGGGTGCCCTACATCCCTGGCCCAGTGCTCCATTTCATTTAACAATCACTGACCGATAGGAGAGTGTTTCTTCATTAGGTGATGGTAAAGTTGTGAGCATGTTGAATATGAGACTATCTGTTATTAATTAATTAATATTTTTTATGGTACTTAATAGTAAAATACAAAGAATGAAAAGACAGCTAAAATTGTTTTATATTCTCAAGAGACCAAAATGAAGATTTATCTTACACAGCTGTTTTTGTTATAGGAAATGGTTTCTTTGGACTCATGCTGCCCAAATGATTTCATTATTGTTGCTATTGTTAATTTTATCAATTTTAAAGAGAGAAATCTGAATTGTTGTTGGCTTTCATAAATCCATTATTTTATGACCTGCTGAGAAGAATTTTGCTGCAGAATTTAAAGGGAGCTGAACTGGCATTATGAAATCAGAAAGAATCTGGATCTTTTAAAGCCAGCTGTACTTTCTTGACCAGGGGTCTGGATTAACAACAAATCAAAGGAAAGCCTATAGATACCAAATGTTGGTTCACTGAGCAAGTCCTCATCAAAGAATGGTGTGTGCATGTGTGGAGGTCATGCAGCAGGCTGTTGCATTATTGTCACTCTATCCTTCATGAACTTTGGGGGTCCTATGTAGCATCTCCAGGAAAGCAAAGAGAAACTTTTCTAGAATGCTTCAACTGCCAATCAGAGTGAATGATTTTCTGTTGTTTTATCCCATGTGTGGTCATTATGGAAACATTTCCAGCCAAGCCCTGGCTGGATCTGGCCTCACAGTTTGAAGCTGTGATACTTGCATTTGTATTCTGCAACAGCTTGTAAAATTGTTTCCAGACCAAATTAGAGTTTTTTATTCAGATCATGTTATTTCAGATAATAAATATGGAAGACACAAAGTATCACCTACAAATTGGCACAGACAGGATTTTGAAAATATTGATTATTTTTCCCCTTTAAAAATATTGGTAAGTGTGTTAACTATAGTCATCATTAAACTTTTTTTAGCAGTGTAAAAGATTGTGTGTTAGTTACTCAGTCGTGTCTGGCTCTGGGCAACCCTATGGGCTATAGCCAGCCAGGCTCCTCTGTCCGTGGGATTCTCCAGGCAAGAATACTGGATTGGGCAGCCATTCTCTTCCCCAGGGGATCTTCTCGACCCAGGGTTAAGGGCTACAGTTGTGTAATAAATAGCCTAAACTATATTTTCAACAGTTCTAATTTGATTTCCAGGTGAAATTTTATTGTTGACAAAATGAGAAATCCATCTTAAATCTCAGAAACTATGTAACATACTAAAATTTTATGCCATCAAAGCCAAGAACATAAAAGAAAAAACTAATAATTTGACTACATTACAAACAAAACCATAGTACAACAAAAGCACACCCCACAATAAAAGGTAAAGATAAAGACAAACGTGGAAAAGGCTTATACAACATGTGACAAGGGGATTACATCTCTAATATACAAAGAGCTCCTACAAATTAATAAAAATGTGAACATGGTAATAAAATAATACATTTAGCAAAAAATATATAAAATACTAAAGCCCATGAATAATCAAAGAACTATAACTTAAAATAGCAATAGATATTTCCCTCTATGAATGAATGAATATTGAAAGAACTTATTGCTGATAGGAAAATAGGGAAGCATATGCTTTTATAAACTTTTGATAGTGATAAAAATTCATCTAACATATTCTGTTGGCAGCTCAGCATAATGTCAGAATGAAAGCTCTGTAAACTCCTTGGATCAGGAATTCCACTTCTTGAAATATGTTTGAAGGGACTCACTGGATAAACACATAAAACTGTACAGATGAGGGTATCCATCACAGCATTGTTTATAACAGAAACTGAAATCAATCTAAATGACGGCCAATAGCGGTTGATATAATAACTAATGTTTTGACCACAGATCACCTACAGGCATTAGAAATGATGATGTAAATATGTATTTATTAACATGGAAAAATATATCCCATATATTGTTAAATGGAAAAAAATACAGGCTAGAAAACTGTATTTATGCTCCCACTTTTCAAAAATAATAAAAAAAAAAATCTTTGTTTTGACATATATAGAAAAGGTACAGATAGAGAAAATTTTAAAAGATGTAAACAAAAGATGGCAGTCATTAATCTTTGATCGTTAGTTACTAATTTTAATAAAAGTAATGAATCTCTTTTTATTTTGGGGACAATACCAAAATGTGGTTCTGTCCATAATCACAGATATTAATACAATCATCTTTTAAAGGTAACATTCTCACATCTGCTTCTCAAGGTCACTCCAAGGACATGGTCACAGCCAGGCTGCTGGTGGATGCAGACATCTATGCAGTAAAACGCATGGTTAATCAGTGAGACAAGCATAGATTTAGATGTAGGGCTTCTAGGTGAGTGTTATTTTGAATTTTTGAACAACTGTAATGTCTAAAGCTCAACATTCAGAAAACTAAGTTCATGGCATCCGGTCTCATCACTTCATGGCAGATAGATGGGGAAACAGTGGAAACAGTGGCTGACTTTATTTTTCTGGGCTCCAAAATCATTGTAGATGGTGACTGCAGCCATGAAATTAAAAGACGCTTACTCCTTGGAAGGAAAGTTATGACCAACCTAGGTAGCATATTAAAAAGCAGAGACATTACTTTGCCAACAAAGGTCCGTCTAGTCAAGGCTATGGTTTTTCCAGTGGTCATGTATGGATGTGAGAGTTGGACTATAAAGAAAGCTGAGCACTGAAGAATTGATGCTTTTGAACTGTGGTGTTGGAGAAGACTCCTGAGACTCTGGACTGCAAGGAGATCCAACCAGTACATCTTGAAGGAAATCAGTCCTGAGTGTTCATTGGAAGAACTGATGTTGAAGCTGAAACTCCAGTCCTTTGGCCACCTGATGGGAAGAGCTGACTCATTTGAAAAGACCCTGATGCTGGGAAAGACTGAGGGCAGGAGGAGAAGGGGATGACAGAGGATGAGATGGTTGGATGGCATCATCGACTTGATGGACATGGGTTTGGGTGGACTCCGGGAGTTGGTGATAGACAGGGAGGCCTGGTGTGCTGCAGTTCATGGGGTCGCAAAGAGTCAGATACGACTGAGTGACTGAACTAACTGAATGTCTGAGAAGGTGAATACAAGTCACCAAAAACAAGGCAAGGAATGAGGAGTGTGTATGAAATAGAAGAGAGCCTGTCCCCCCAAAGCGTGCTCTATGCACTCCTGGAGGCATTCAACACATTCCGTAGTGTCTTACAGTCACTTCCCAGCAACTGGCAAACTGCTTCAGATGGGAAATAGGACCTATTCCTCACATGGTTCATCGAGCATGTCCTGTGTGCCAGGTGCAGAATTAGGTACCAGGAATACAGAGATCAATGCAGGCAAACCTGTCCTCCAGGGGCACAGGGGGATGGGGGCAGGCAGATTAAATAGGCAAGTGCTCTGTGAGGGTTGAGGTTTGAGCTTAGTCTGTCCCAACCTGTTTTGTAGGGATGGGGGGAACCTTCCTGGAGTGTATAGCCAAAGGAATATGGCTGGAGATGCAGGAGGAGACTCGTGGAAGAGTGTGTTCTAGGCACTCCTTTTTGTGCAGAGGCCTTGAGGTGAGAGCGCGTCGGTGGGTGGCAGCTTCCAGGGTGTAAAGGAGAGCAGAGAGCCAGGCGAGTGGGTGAGCTGGGATATGAGGTTTTCAGTCCTGGCTAAACAGGAGCATCAATGAGAGGTTAAATAAATAAACTACAATCAAGCAAATTCAAAACGAAGGCCCCAGCCCAGTCTGATTTAATTGCCCTCTGTGTGGTGGCGAGTGGTCTTTGAACCTGGCCTCCAACCCCTCACACGTGGACACCCTCTCTGCTAGCTGCTTGTCAGGTCCCCCAAACTGCAGCTCTCATTTTGTCTAACAGGCCCACGTGCAGCTAGGATCAGAAACGAGGCAAGAGTGTGAAGAGCCGGGTAAACGAGGCTAAGAAGTTTGAATTTGCCTTAAGGGCAAGGAAGTGCCTTTTGAATAAATGTATATACCGCCAGCCACCATTAATAATAACATTTAAACCGACTTTAGTACTCGGATTTTTATGGTAAAAATCATTTTTACCATATTTATAAATGTTTTGCATGAAGGGCTGGGATATGAGAAAGAACAAAAATAGATATGCTATAGAATGGGTTATAAATCTAAACTTCAGGACACTCAGAAGATACATTTCTGAATAGGTGCATGTAAATGGAAAATGTGTAAAGCAAATCATAAAGCCACCTGGGGAAGTTGCTATTAAAAAACCAATGAAGTAAAACCCACTGAAATGTTAACAATAACTTCTAATTTATTTGTTCTGCATTATTTGGATTTCCATATACAGTATGAGTAAAAAAGATGGTACACCCATTGAACATTTGCATATTTACAGAATAACAAAGTATGTTTTATTTCTTCAGAGGGGAACATGTCAAGGCATTTGGGAATAAACATGTGTTCAATTCCAAACTTAAGGTTGAAGTTTCTTAAGGATATGACTTTAAGAATATAATTTAACATTTAAGACATTTCATCAGAATAATAATAATAAACCTCATCAAATAAATGAAACTAACACACCCTCCTGACAAGTTTGTAGTAAAAGGTTATAGATGGTAAAGCAAGTATGGCATCCAGCATAATGTCTCCCACATACTAGGTGCCCAATAAATGGTAAATTCTTAACTTGTTTTCAAAAAGAATTGTAGATGCCTTATTAATGCTGCTTAGAATTTTAATTCCTCCAATCTTTCCTAGATTCTGTTCCAAAGACGATATGGGCAAAAATGGTTGATTGTTGCTAGATGTTTCTTATTCAATAATGCCTTGGTATCTAACCAGAAACCCAAAGAATAATTTGGTATTATCCATTCAAGCTCCCAAACTCAGTAAACCTGTTACATAATTCCAAGCAGTTAATTGGGAATGCGTTTTATAGCTCACGCCTGGGAAGTGACAGAATTCCCATACTCTGGGTCAGAAGAAGCTAGGGAGTGTTTTTGAAACTATTCTATGGTTAGAGCAAATGACTAGCAACACCTGCTTTGAAAATTTTCCAAGCCAAAATGACTTCTGCTGTGTGTCATGGAAGCCTGGGTGCTGAGCAGAGCATTCTTCATGTACTGGAGCTAACGCCAGGCTGCCCAAGGAGGACAGTGCTGGCTGTCTTACTGCGGGGTCCCTGCTGCTGCCCCCCTCCTCTGTGTGGTGGGGTGGTTCCTCTAGCTTCCATCCAGATGCTTGCCTGTGCCACTTCCATCCTTTAATCTGTTAATCTCTCCAATTAAACAATAGTTCTGGGGTCCCCTAGAGAGGATAATTTCAAACTTTATGCAATCCAGCTTAATACCAGCCAATAGTTGCCTTTTAGAGTAAAATCTTGATCTTTATGTGTGGTGAGCAGACATCCTGTTTAGTCTGTGACAGTCCACAGTTTGTACCTATTGTTCCTTGCCTATGTAATTAATAAAGCACACTCTTTCACTCTCAGGCATACTCTGATCTGGACACATAATGTGTAATCCTCCAAGCTGTCAGGCCCTATGTGACCTGACATCAGCCAGCCTCCCCAGCTCATTGCCCGTGTTTGCTTTGGTCACTTGGGGCCAGCATTCTGCCCTTCTCTTCCTCCTTTGAAGACATCAGACCTGTTACTGCCCCAAGACATTTATTCTTCAGCAGTGGCTCAGCCCCCAGATCTTTGCGTGGTTTGTTACTTCATGTCATTCAAGGCTCACGAGTCCTGAAAGATACCTCATATACTGATCACCCTATTTAAAGTGGCCCACGCCCCCAGCATTACTATTACTTCACCTAGTTTTATTTCCTTTGTCTTATATCACGGTCTGAAATCATTCTCTATTTATTTATATGTTTACTGCCTATCTCCTTCCTCTAGAATGTAAGTTCCATGAGGACAGGACTCTTCTCTGCCAAGTTTGCTGTTACGTCCCGAAGTCCCAGAACAGAGCCTGGTTAGCAAACATATGCTGAATCAGGGAATGAAAGCACAGCTCCAGTTTGTCCAGAAGTGAGTGGAAGAGAAATGGTGAAAATGGGGATTGTTTAGACATACAGATCATTCATTTTTAAAAAAGGATGGCCTTATTGAGAATTAATTTACATACCACACAATTCACACGTTTAAAGTATATAGTGGCTTTTAGTATATTTATAGACTTATGCTTCCATTGCCACTATCAACTTTAGAACATTTTCATTACCCCAGAGTGTTACCCCACATCCCTTAGCCATTACTCTGAGTCATCAATATACACCCAGCCCTAGACAACCACCAGTCTACTTTATTTTTTGGCAGCTCTAGGTCTTTGTTGTAGCAGGTAAAATCCCTAGTTGTGATACACAGGCTTTTTTTTTTTTTTTAATTGGAGGCTAATTACTTTACAGTATTGTAGTGGTTTTTGTCATACATTGACATGAATCAGCCATGGGTGTACATGTGTTCCCCATCCTGAACCCCGCCTCCCACCTCCCTCCCCATCCTATCCCTCAGGGTTATCCCAGGGTGCACAGGCTTAATTGCCCCTTGGCATGTGTGATCTTCATCCATGTGTCATTTACTTTTACAGATTTAGAAATTCTATCCCTAGGTCATGTTAGACCACCAGAAGGCTGCACACTGGGGTGGTGGTAGTTTATTTCAGAGGTTTTAAAATCATGGCTGCACATCAGAGTTCAACCTCCCCCTCACTTTCCAGCTTGCAGCACATTTAGAAAACCCATAATATCTCGTTGTACTCCAGAGTCTATGGAATGCAGCCTGAGCTGAGAAGCATTGGTATAGCTAATTACCTTCCCTGGGTTGTTATATAATGTTATGCCTTTGACTTTAATATGGCAAATAAAGGTCATATGAAACTTGCTACTGCAAGATATTGTCCCCTAACCAGGCTACTGAGAAGTCAGATCCTGCAAACTAGTCATTTCACGTGTATAGGTGCTACCTATAGAATAATGCAAAAGCACAGAGCTAGGAGTGCTGCCATGCTTTTATTTAGCCTCAAGTTTTTCTTTTTTTTCTGAAGGTAGGCAGGCTGTTTGACCTCTTAGCACCTCAGTTTCTTTGTCTGTAAAATAATCTATCTCTAGGGTTGTAGGAAGCATTAAAAGAAATAGTATATGAAAAGTACACAAAAAACTACAAAATGTATAAAAGTATAATTTATCCTTATTGTTGTTAAAAATGTATTAATAGAATCATGGACGTTTATATTTAGAATAGGATGAGAAAAAGTAGGGTAGGCTTAAAGTCAAAAGAATTGTTTCTGCCTTCGTGGTTCAAGAAATGAGCAATGCCCTCACTGTTATTTCTCTTTCCCTGTTGATATGGTACAGTTAAACCAGGTGATAACTAAAGACATTTCAAATAAAAAAAAATGTGAATCAGATATTCTTGGACCCATTATAGTAGCTCCTCTGATCCTTCAAATGACTTCCAGTGGTTTGGGCTGACTCTATACCTTGACATTACTTATAACACAAGTGACTACTTCAATTTAGCTATTACTCAGAGCCAATCATCTTTTATAGAAATCTACCTTCCAATACTAACCACTTCCCAGTACATCTTTATTCCAAAAAAAATTTTAATGTCTAGAAAAGCAGAGAATACAGTTAACCTTGAACAGTGTGGGTTTGAAATGCGTGGATCTACTTACATGTGGATTTTTTTCTGATGATAAATACTGTAGTACTATAGACTCTGATGTTGATTGAACTGTTGGGTATGGAATTGCAGATTTTTGTGTGTTCATTGTTCAGTCATGTCCAACTCTTTGCGACCCCATGAACTGTAGCCCACCAGGCTCCTCTGTCCTTGTAATTTTCTGGGCAAGAATGCTGGAGTGGGTTGTCATTTCCTTCTCCAGCAGATTTGTAGGGCTATCAAATTCAGGTGGATTTTCAGCTGCCTGGAGGGTCAGCACCCATAACAATTGTTCAAGGGTCAACTGTATAATGAACAACCATAAACTCATCCTACATAAAATTTACCATATTCTATCTTTTGGGGGGGCTTCCCTGGTCACTCAGATAGTAAAGCATCTGCCTGCAATGCAGGAGACCTGGGTTCAATCCCTGGCTTGGGAAGATCCCCTGGAGAAGGAAATGGCAACACAATCCAATATTCTTGCTTGAAATATTTTTTGAAAAAAAGTTATTCATATTATTTAACTTTATTCCAGAGTGTCTACATAAGGTGACATTTTCTTTCATAGCCACAACTGCATTATCACACCTAATGAAAGTAAAAATTCAATCATTTAACATTCAGCTCATATTCAGATTTCCATGATTTTCTTAATGTCTTGTATAGCTACTTTGTTCAAATCAGAATGCATTGCAGTGTGTGAATTTATAATGTCTCTTAATCAGGAGCCCCCCACCCCGCATGAAATTGACATGTTGAAGAGACTTGACTAGCTTTCCTGTAGGACATTCTGCTTTCTGGACTTGTCTCCTTGTGGTGTCATTTAACTTTTTCCTCTATCTTTTGTATTTATTTCCTGTGTGCTGGCAATTGAATCTAAAGTTTGTTTAGAGTTAGGTTATATGGTTTTGGCAAGAATGCTTCATGACACCATGTGTTTTATTTGCATTTCTTCAGGAGACAGCATACTACCAGAGATGTAGAGGGCCCCCACTGATCACTGGAATTTTCATTCACTGGTATTGGCTACTACAGCATGGAGATCTAACAAAGTATAGAAAACATTTTATTTGACTGGTTACTAGTAACATAAATGGTATCAGTTTATGTGAACTATTTATATTCTTTCCTAGAGAACAGCACTATTATGATTATGTATTTCAATAACTACTGTGCCTGAATCATTTTGTGATAAGTTCTATTTACCTAGAGCAGAAAGCCTTACACATGTAATCTATATGGATTGTTGCTGGGTATCATTGTGATCTCCTCAGTCCCTCCCCCAAATCTAGAGGAACATTGTAAAACATTTTCACTCCTAAAAACACACACACACACTCACACACACATACACTCACACTTTGCACTTTGTCCTGGCATTATATATGCCAGTTTTAATAATAAAAACCAACAGAACTTTAGAGATATATTAAACAAAACCAAAATTTAATTATTTATAATATCCGAAATTCTCTCTTATGTCTTCTTTGCCACAAATAAACAGAAATAATGTAGAACTTCCCTGGTGGCCCAGTTGCTGAGACTCCACTCTCCCCACACAGGGGCCCGGGTTTGGCCCCTGGTCAGGGAACTAGATCCCACATACCACAGCTAAGAGTTTGAATGTTATTACTAAAGATTCTGCACAACTCAACTAAGACTCAGTGCAGTCCAGTAAACAAACAAAAGAATAAATATTTTGAAAAAAGAGGAATAAAGTGAGAGTCTATTTATTTAGGATTTACTGAGAAATTTGTCTATTTGATAAGGAAAATGAATGCCAGTGGGAAATCTTTGCATCATTTTGTCCCATCATTATTATTCAATGTAGTTAGAGGAAGTCTCACATCTGTTTTCTGATTGTTTATTGCACTTGGGAGTGTCTGTCCCCTCCATCTACTGCTCTCTCTGTGTGTGCTTATATTCTTTTAACCCCATGGACTGTAGCCCACCAGGCTCCTCTGTCCATGAGATTCTCCAGCAAGAATACTGGAGTGGGTAGCCATTCCCTTCTCCAGGGGATCTTCCTGGTCCAGAGATTGAACCTAGGTCTCCTACATTGGCAGGCGGATTCTTTACCATCTAAGCCACCAGAGATACCCCTACTGCGCCTTACAATACCTAAAAGAAAAATTCAGATATTTCCCCTGAGCTACCATCTTGGTTTTCTTCAATAGTGATACTAATGTTAGTCATTTCACTTCTATTGGATTCTTATGTTACCTTTTTATTGTCCTGGGTTATTTTCCTTGGTCATCAGAAAGTTGTAGTGTTATCTACTTTCACATCATGCAATCTTGATGCTTATATGATTATATTTGCAAGTTCCTCTCCTCCTTTCTTCCACTTGCTGCTTCATCACTTCTCAGTATTTAATACTTTTAAGTTGTTTGTTATGGAAAAGGTAGAATATATTCTACTATTTGCTCTGTATTTTAATTCTACTTTCTTTAATCTGGGGTAGCTATGAATGTTTGGGGCCAGTTTTTCCTTCTGTTTCTTCTCTTGAGGGACTTGTGTATAATTTAAAAAATGGATACTAGAAAGTCAGCTCTGTGCATAGTGAAGAAGAGTTTGAAGAACTCTACTTAAGCCTCTGCTTTTATCTCACTTGTTCTTATGGGCTTCCCAGGTGGTTCAGTGGTAAAGAATCCACCTGCCAATGCAGGAGATCCAGGTTCAATCTCTGGACCAGGAAGATCCCCTGGAGAAAAGAATGGCTACCTGCTCCAATATTCTTGCTTGGAGAATCCTACGGACAGAGGAACCTGGCAGGCTGCACTTCATGAAATCACAGAGTTGGACATGACTGAGCATGCACGCACACACTGCTTTTATCTCATTTGTTCTTATGGTCCTCTAAATGTATTTTATGACTTTTCAAATTTTGGTATTTCAGTAGACTGTTGTAGTTTTTGTTATGTTGTCTTTGTTATCTTCATCTCAAAATGCTTATGAGATGAATAGATTTGCAGTCAGACCTGCTTACAGAACTTGTCATTTGTGAAACTGTGTTATTAAGGAATTCTGGATAATTAGTACAGAGGTAGTCACTTCAAGATATATAAGACATATTCAGCTCAAGCTACTAAATTATTATGTTTGGGCTTTTGTCATGTCACTTAGCCCAAGATTTCCTGTGAAAATCAGCCAACGTCAAAATATACAAGCTTCTAAAATTTTCTAGTACAGATTCTAGAAAGATAGAATTAATTTTTCAGTTTCCTCCTCTCCTACTCCCACCCCACCTCACCTGGGATTAGTGGATAGTTAACTTGACTCTGTAAATTTACTGCCAGTAAAAACTAACAAGAGTATCTGCATTGAAATAGTTGTCTTGTGATATCACTTCTTAAATATAATAAATGAAACAGATATGATGCATAGCTTATGCATACTCTTTGCATAGAGGTGAACAAGAGATTTACCATTTGGCATAAGATATTTACATCTGTTCATCAAAATATGACTCCTTTTGTAGTCTTCTAAAGCCATGCCTATAATATACATTATTATGGTAATTTAAAAATGGAACATAGAGTAGAAAAAGAACATGATAAATGCATATCATCTTACTCTTTATAGCTCCAGTAAATTTTGTACCTTAGGCTAGACTGAATACATTTTGAGTTTCTCATGCAACAATCATTTTGGAAATGCGTCAGTCAACAGGCTTCCTTTACTCATTATTATTTAGCCTAAAGATCTGAGGATCTGTTTTTATTCTGTTATCAATTTATTTCTAAGAAATGTCCCTGCCTTTACCTTCTTGAATGAACATTCCTTTCTTCCCATTTATAATGATTGTAAAGCTAGACCCCTTTCCACCCTCGTTTCACCAACTATTTTCAAGGGTCCCACATTTCTTTTTCCACAGGATGCATTCCTCTACAAATTAGTATAACAGATATTTCTGAAACAGCAGCTGAGCCTCTATAAAAGTATTTTTCTCCTCTCTCAAAGTGTAGGATATAGAATATCTTTCAGGTTTCTTTTCTTTTTTTTTTTCTTTTTTATAATTTTCTAAGCATTAAATCCTTTAGTTCAAATCCTGGAAAAAATAACAGGGAAAGCATGTGTTGAATTACACAAAGGGCATTCAACCTGGTTTCGACCTCGGTAGGAACAGTTGCAGCTTAGCTGTCCACTATCCTTCTCTGCAAAGGTGAAATGATTTAGAGGCCTAGAGAAACTTAATTTTTCTTGATCACCATGTGCAACCCGGAATTTTAATGGCAGGCATAATTAATTCTTCTGATGTTAATCATCAGGGCTGGGCTCCACAATTATCAGTCTGGTGCAGCTGGGGCATGGTGCAGACATGAAAAATTAGGAAAATGAATCAGTAATAGGGTGGCAGATTTAATCTGCATCATGAAAACAAAGTTAAAAAGAGGAAGATCGAGAGAATTTCAGCTGAAGCTTTTGTGCCAATGCGCAGTGACAGAACTGAAAAATGTTGCCGATGTCCAAAGTGATTGGTAATTACCAAGCCATTGAATTTTTTATTGTCAATTTATCATGCGCCAGAGGTTAAATTTAACATCTTCTTCTAAAGCCATCACTCTAAGAAGGCTCACTGTGCATCACGTGGCTCAGAGTCAGCGAAAGGTTAATCAGGTATTTCTTTAGTTTGCACGTGTCTCCAGACTCCCCTTCCTTCTGAGCTGTGCCCTGTCCACTGCCGGACTCCTGCCACAAAAGGTTTTCCACTATTTCTTACCTATGACTTTCAACTAAATATCGGATTGTATCACTTACACTCTCCTCTCTCTCTGTTGGCACTTACTAAGAACCTTGGTGCAGAAAAGAATTATTTCTCAAGTAAGAAAAATCCCATCATTTCAAGCCCTAGGGATACTTCAATTAAGATGCAGCTGAGACAAGGGGTGTTCTTTCTCTTTTTCTCTCTCCCTAGCTCTTTCTCTGTTTTAAATGATATTTAGTCAGGGACATGGGAATAATTGATATTACCTCTTCTTAAAACAAAATTAAAATTCTACAACAATTTTTATCTGATTAAGATTTAACTCTCTTCATCTCTTTCTTTTTTTTTTTTTTTTTGCACAGGATATCCATTTATTAACAGTTGGAAAGGAGCTTAGTTTAAAAGAAGGAGATATTTATCTGTGTGAATACTGGATACTTCAAATAACTGTTTCTTTAAACAGCTCGATGAAGTATTTGAACAGATCCAGAGCAGACTGAAATTCCA
The DNA here is from genome assembly GCF_023699985.2 of Odocoileus virginianus. Taxonomy (NCBI): domain Eukaryota; kingdom Metazoa; phylum Chordata; class Mammalia; order Artiodactyla; family Cervidae; genus Odocoileus; species Odocoileus virginianus. The sequence goes on from NC_069686.1 coordinate 13,773,593, forward strand.
GAGGAAAAGGCTCTTCTTACTGATTTTTTAAAAAGTGACTTTAATTCAGTCACTGATCCAATCTTTAACATCACCTGCTTCTTTCATTTTTTGTTTGTTTGTTTGATTGTGTCTCTTCTGTGTATTTGGAAACAGAGAGCAGTCTCTTATTAAGGGAATGGTGTATATTTTCTATAAATTAAAAATAGAAATAGCCTTCAGGGAGACTTGAAAAAAATCGATGTGTGCATTAATTACTGCAATTCATTACTCAAATAAATATGGGCTCAACCTTATGTTGGATACAAATCCGGGGACTGAGGATGTTTGCAAAAGACAAAGCCTATGGTCCTGATCATGTTAATCTGCAGATCAGAGACTCTGTGAATCCCTGCCTGGTGGAAGCTCCTCAGAGGATGGGCGAGCTGGGCTCCATCCCGGTAGCCGGCAGTGAGTTATTACCGCTGAATACAAAGCTGGTCATGTGACTGTCACCTCCCAGCAGTGGCACAGTCCTTCTCCTGCCTGGGCTTCCTGAGACCTTGCCTTCCTGAGCCCTTGCTTTTCTATAATTAAATCCGAACCATAAAAGCCATACCTGTCAAATGCCCTCCAGCTGCCCTCATAAACAACACTGGGAATTTTGCTGGTGGCAACTTTTGCTTTTGGAAAGAACATAGGAAAATATCCTATTTATCCTCCTGGAGACTTCCCTCCACTATCTTTTATTTTTCCAATTCTTCCCACACTGAGCTTCCTCTTCATTTTTTTTTTAATTTGAATAGGGAACTGGAAAATATACAGCAAATAAAAATATAGTAGAATTTATTGAAAAGATCCTGCTGTCTTCTCTTGAATTAGTAACCTGTCCTTTTAGGAAGAAGAGAGAGAAAGTGGAATGAAGGAATGTAATTTTTCTAACAGCATTTGGCTGCCTTTCTTTGATCATATTTTATGGCTAGAGGATAAATTACCATGTGAAGGTTTCTGTTTAAAACGTGAACATGTTTAGTAGGATTTGAATCCTGCCATATTCTGCATAGCTGCCTTTTGCCTGAGCAAGTTTAATGCAAAGATCAGCAGCTCAGAGCATAATGCATATTAGCTGGCTCTTTTCTGCTATTGGAATCCCCCACTATTTTAATTGGATTCTTTCCAAAACTGCAACTAATTAAGAATCAATTCAGGACCATTAGCAAGTGGGACAAGCTAGCCAGTGTTGCATATTTCAAAAGAGTTAGTTTTAATGAGAAGGCGTTACTGGATGGGGGGTGGCGGAGGTGGGGGGAGAAACAGATTAAAGATAGTGTAGGGACCTTCTTCAGCTAAACTGAACGACTAATGGTACATGGAAAGATGCTGAACTTGTAGTCCTCTGTAATTGATCTACTTACTGTTCTTAAAGAAACTTTGAAAACATGAATGCAGGTATTTAGAGGTACATTAGAGGTTCAATAACAATTTATAAACATTACAAATTGTTGGCTTCTGTAGTGGAGTGCTCCTTTTATTGGAGAAACATATGCTGTCTGCTTTCAGACCCGTTAACCTCAGCATTGTCAAGCCATTTTCTCTTCCCTGGGCTTTGTACTGGCGCACATCTGCTTATCCAGACTTCAGTGTGTGCAGATGGTGCTTTTTAATTTGTTAAAGGGTTAGCAGTGCCATATTTTTGACAGCTGTTCTTGAGTTCCTTTACCACAAAGGAAAACTTGACTAGGACTTGGTGCTTAGGAGAGAAATCTGATGCTCATGTCCTCATTAATTTCTTCTTCTCTTTCTTGGATCTTAGTATCTATTTCTTTGTTATTGAGTTGTGTGCAGGCTGATGTTTTTCTCTAGAGGATGAAGGTGGAAACCTAGTATACAGTTAACCTGCTTTGAACATTATAGTATGAATATATGTGTGGTTTCAATGGGGACAGCCGAATATTTAATCATTAGAAAGGATAGGCAATAAATCAAATGTCTGAACTTGGATGCATTATCTGATATGCTTGATTTCGAACTTAACCTTCCTCGTGGACTTCTGTCGTGAGAAATTACCTGGACTAAGTTTCTTCATTTGAAGCAATCATAACCCAATCACAGAGCCTTTGTGATTGTAAGATAATACCAATAAAAAAGAGATTGTTGGCTTCTAGCAGTGGACAAGGACAATAAAAATATATTACTCTATAGAAAAATAATTTTACTAAGTTTAGGTTTGATTACATGTTTGAGATGGTGTTGGGTAGACATTGAAAAGGCAATTACAAGGATATTGAAGACTTGTGAATTTAAAGGATTCTTTAGAATGCATAGGACTAAGAAAAGCCACACATGCTTACTGGAGTGGGTTTTTCTCTAGCCACAATTGTTATCAAAACAATAGAGTAGGTACTTTGAATCTGTGCATTGTCATTTACAATTGCATTAGGAGGAAGCATTGTCTCCCTCTGCACTACCATCCAGCCAGTCACCTGGCAGTCATCCTTAATTCCTCCCTCATACTCGTTTTTCACATGTAATCAATCACAAAGATCTTTTGATTTCCTCTCCTTCGGTTTTCAGTTCTGGCAACTTTGCTCCACCTGCTTGCGTCTATCTTAGTTTGGACCTCTGTTCTTTCTTCACTGGAACCCAGTCACCACTCTATATCTCCAGCACTACTGCAGTGCACACAGTAGGAGCTCAAGAGAAGTAAATTACCAAATGAATTACCTCCCACAAATAACAGGCCCTTCTTTGTACTGGGAATGGGACTCACCGAATCTGTGCCTTTATGGATTCAAACTTATGTACATGAACATGCAAATGAACAGTTGGCTGCTCTCAAAAGCTCACTTGCTTGGCTGCTGTGTTCAGTGTTTACACTATGTTCTAGCACACAGTTGACTGTCAGAGCCACACACGGAGGAAACCAGAAATGAGACGTCTCTCAAATTAGTATCAGCTTTATTTCATGTATATTGTAGGGTAAATGTTTTAAAGAGGTTGAGGAATGAAGTCACTTTGGGTCAAGAGTGTATGGTAGATTGTTGGGTAATGGCCTCCAATTTGTTCATGGCTTCCTTGTACCCATGTCTCAGGACTGTCCCTTCTTGCATTGAGTCTGCTTGACCATGTGACTTGCTTTGGCTGGTGGTATAATAGCAAACGTGAGACAGTCAGAGATGTGAAAATTGCTTGCACATTGAACCTTGCCCTGTTTTGTTGCCTGTGAGGCTGAGGCTACCATCACCATCTGAAGAAGATATGCTGACCTTTTGGATGATGAGAGACACATGGATTGGTTACCCTCACCACTCCAGACAACTGCAGACACATGAGTGAGGCCATCCTAGACCATCCTGCTCTCACCTAACCAGTCAACTGACTACAGATGCATCAGCAAAGCCAGTCAAAAGCAACCAGTCTTGACCTAAACCACTCAAGTGACCAGAGACTTGCCAGCAATAATAAAGGCTTATTATTGGCAGCCATCAAGTTTTGGGTGGTGTGTTATGTAACACAGGCTAAGCAATGCCGAGCGGCAACCACCTTTTCCATTCTAGCTATTTAGAATGGTGTTTGGGAGACTAGATATCTCACTGCAAGTCCCCAGCTAGATGAATTCTAGGTACAGTAAAAAGTTGTTTTAAAAAAAGCAATTGATTTCAACCCAGGAGTGTTTGGCATTTTTGGTCCTTCGGTGTAGCTCACTCACAGGACGGTAATGATGATGGTGAGTGATGGGTCTGCGTGATGGTGCAGTGGGAGGAGGGGTCAGGTGAAGTATGTTGGGACCGGGACTCTGGAATACTAACTGAGCAAAGAACTAAGGACCGTGGTGCCAGGGCTGAGAGAATGTGCAGTTAAAGCCACCTCTCGAACCTAACCCTCCAAACGTTCCCTGAAGGTCATGGTGCATCGTGGTTTGCAAGGTCATCTTTTGCAAAAAACATAGTTGAGACTTTATTCTGACAAATGTTCTGAGGTTGTTAAGAATACAGAAGCACCTCTTATCTTTAATTTCTACCTTTTGGAGTCACAACACTGAAGTTTTATTTCATTCATTTGTTTAACAAATATTGACTTATTTCTTATAGGTATCAAGTGATGTGACTTGTAAATGAGACATAAACTCTCTTTCCTCAAAGTACTTTCAGTACAGGAGGGCTGACAGACAAGTGAATAGAGCAGATATTTACAGTAGGGTGAGCAATATGATAAGGCAGGAACATCCTGTTTGAGACACAGAGGAGGAGAACCTCGCTCATTCTACCAGTGAGGGTAGACAAAGGGTTGGTTTGCCAAGAATAGGAGCTCTGAGGCCTCTCGTAATGTGTATATGTACCCAATTGCTCAGTCATGTCTGACTTGCGCCAGGCTCCTCTGTCCATGGGATTTTCCGGGCAAGAATACTGGAATGGGTTGCCATTTCTACTCCAGCAGATCTTCCTAACCTAGAGATCAAAACTGCACCTCCTGCATTGGCAGGTGGATTCTTTACCACCACACTACCTGGGAAGCCTCCTTATAATGTAGTATTCCTATATATTCAATATAGGATGATGACTTGAGAAATTCTGAGGTACAAGTTTCCTCTTTACTGTCAACCTTATCTCTCACACTTGCTTTCTATTGAGTTCAAATATGTCCTTGATGGAGGAAGCCCAGGTATTCCAAAATCAAGGCCTGAGGACCAGCCTGAGGACCAACCTGATGAGGTTACCTCTTTGCTTGATGGCCGGAAGGACTAGCGCTTCCACAGCTTTGCTATTTGGCCAGATTCTGGGCCTGTGAGTGTTTTTATTTTTTCTCTTGTGTATTTAGTTTTGTGTCTGAATTTCAGAAAGACTTCCCATGTGTTTTACTGTTGATGTTTGAAATATTTATAAGTAGATACAGATATGATCTCATAAAAAGAGACATACCTTTTTAAGAAATTTAGAGAAAATCCTTTGTTAAAGATGTGCAAAGATGGGTGTCATTTTAGTGGAGCTGTCCAGCATTGGTACTCTCTGCCTAAGTATGGAGAATGTGCCAACTTATGACACTTGCCACAGCCTCTCCCATTTAGAGAAGCTAAAAAAGCTAGATAACTTTTTCAGTTTTATCAGCTGGAGGGCAGGCCCCTAGGGTTGGTCAATCAGGTGCATCCATGGAGGATGATGCCTCTGGAACTACTGGTGGAAAGGACCAGTGGTGTAAAGAGCTCCCTAGCCCAGCTGCCGACCTTTCCCATGCCTTCAGTCAGCAGTGAGAGATGCTGCGTTGTGGCTAGCATTGGACCATGCTTCTGCCATCTGGCCTTCCTTTGTGCCTGTCTGTTTTCCAAGCCTGCATCTCTAGTCCTCCAGGCAATTCTAAGAGCTGCCCAATATTCTTCAGTGATTTTTTTTTTTCCTTAAACAGGGTAGTTACAGCTAAAGGACACATATGCTTCATTATTATAATTTTAAAAGAGAAACTGGGGAGGATTCTTCACAAAGCAGCTTCTAATCTCATTGGCTGAGGCTCAGTCGCTGCAAACAGAGTCCACCCTGGCTAGTTTTAGCAGGAAGGGATTTAAGGCAGGGAGTTAATTGACTTGTAATCATTCAGAGAGATGCAGGAGATCAGGGGTGAACTTTATAAAACTCCCCCAATTCTTTACTTATTTTTTGGCTATTGTTCACTGTCTATCTCCTCCATAAAAGGTAAGCTCATAGCAAGGCAGCAGTCTTTGTTTTATTCTCTTGTGTACTTGCAGACACCAAAACAGTCTGGTATACTGTAGGTTCTCAATAATACTTTAATCATAATAATAATACAAGGTAGACGGGGAAACTCTTGAAAGAGAGAATCCAGAAAAAAGGCCTTTTAGTCCATCCCCAAAGAAACCATAAATTACGGGTGACTTTTCTGAGTTAGGAGATATTTGGTCATACATCAGAGAACTTGTAGGAATATAGCCAGATTGGTTCACTATAAGGAGCTATTTATTTATTTTTTTGCCAAAAGGATGAATCAATACATTTATATTTAATGTGTGTAATTTAGGCCATATGTCATGCAGAATTCTTCTGGTTTCTATTACTTGAAAATTTTGATTAACGGTTTTATAAATAAATTCCAGAATTATGCAATTTGAGATAAAGCTAGGTTGACTTACAAACTGGAATCATTTTGGGACTTCCCTGGCAGTTTAGTGGTTAAGACTTCACTTTCCAATGCAAGGGGTGTAGGTTCAATCCCTGGTTAGGGAGTTAAGGTCCCACATGCCTTGGGGCCAAAAAACCAAAGCATATAACAGAAACAATATTGTAAAAAATTCAATAAAGACTGTGAAAATGGTCCACATCAAAAAATCATAAAAAATTGCAATAATGTGAACTAGGTAAGACTCAGTAATATACCAAAATTTATCTATGATGATGAATTTCTTCTAGGTTCTGGGGAAGAGTTGGAAAGGTTTTACAGGTAGACAAAACCAGAGGAGAAAGGGCATGGCAATCTGGGCTTTACGTACAATCCCAATATAAGTCAATCTAAAAAGCTTGATTTCTGAATTACTACTTTAATTTTGGGCTACTACTTTAATTCTTGGTACGCTCTGTTATCTATTATAATTCTGATTATCAGTTTTTACAAGGGTGCATATACTGTTTGATTTGTTAGTATACTAGTAAAGTGATTAGGTCTCTGGGAACGGGGGAACCCAGGACTTTAACATGTTGTATGTGCTTTATAAACTCACTGTCGTTTTGGAAAGATTGACAAAAGGAGAGCAGGAATTTCAGCATCAGCAGTGAACAGTTAGGTTGTTTGCTTGCTTGTTCCTCCCACCCTTCCTCCCTTCTTCCCTCCCTTGGAACCTTCTTTCCTTCCTCCATCCCTCCATTCCTTCCCTATCTCTCTCTCTTTGTTTCTTCTGAGTTCTATCCTTTATCTGTGTTTTAAAAAGCTCTATATAAGAGTAGACTAAGATACCTCAATATTCAATTAAGTTAATTCATGAAAATTCCATTAAAAGAACATTTAAAAATCTACTCTAATTCAATAAGAGCCAGGGAACTTGGAACAAGTTTGGCACTTCTGCTTTCAATCACTAAATTTTTATTGATAGACCTTAAACAATAATCACTTATTTAGATAACCACATTTATTCTCCCAATAAATCCCACACTACTGTCAGTTCTTCCCCATGTCCAAATAAACAGGAAAATAAAACGCCTTGAGGCTCTCATCAATTTCACAGGGCATTGCTAAAACTATGCTAGAGTCAGAATATTTATAAAAATTAACTGTATAATTAATTGTGCCCAAGAAGTTAGTAAGCTGTCTACTTACAATACAGCTTTAGTTTAAAAATGGACTATTTTTATTTGTCAGTTATGTAGGCTCAGAAAAAGAAGGATTTTCTTGTGTAGGCAAAACATTTTACCATGGCCAACTAGCTGGCAGAATCTGCTGGCCAATTGAGCCCCGGGCTTCTGATCAAGCAGGAAGATCTCCTCTTCCCAAAGACCTAATCACTTGATGCTAACAAAACAAACACAAAAATATATGTGAACTTGCAAACGCCTGAGAATCAGAATTACAAAAGACAGAGTCTACCAAGATATTAAAGAAACTGTGGGTTTCCACTAGGGCTTCCCAGGGGGCATGAGTGGTAAAGAACTCACCTGCCAATGTAGGAGACATAAGAGACTCAGGTTTGATCCCTGGGTTGGGAAGATCCCCTGGAATAGCGCATGGCAACCCACTCCAGTATTCTTAACTGGAGAATCCCATCGACAGAAGAGCCTGGTGGGCTATAGTCCGAAGGGTCGCCAAGAGTCGGATACGACTGAGGTGACTCAGCACACACAGGTTTCAATTCAGATTTCTTGATTTCAACAAATGTATTGTTTTCAAGTTTGTAAACGGTTCATTGTTTCACTCTCTGGACCATTTTGCTGCTTGTTTGCAAACTCTTTTGAGGCAGAGTGATTGAAATCACTGTACTTTTCACAAACCGTTGACAATTCTTGTAAAATCTTTTTCTCCCAAGAGGAGTTCTAAAATTTATTGGTTAAGGGGCTATTTGGGTGTTATCAATGATCTATCAAATTCTGACCTCAGGATAATCTTCTCCAACAAGCCTTTCTTCATTATTTGAGAGAGAAACTTCCATTTAAGCTTGTATCTTCCTTAACTTCTCTTTTAAAAAATGAGATATCTGTTCTCTGTATCTATGAGTTTGTTTGTTTGTTTGTTTAGATCTCATATGTAAGTGAAATCATATGGTGTTTATTTTTCTCAGTCTGACAGTGTCCGTACATATTGTGGCAAATGGCAGAGTTTCCTTCTTTTTTTTAAGGATAAATAACATTCCATTACACACACACACACACACACACACACACACACACACACACACACAGTGTGTGTATATGTACATATATAGATATACAGATATCTATCTATTTGAAATCCTGGCTGGTCTTGTATGGGCTCAGCTGCATCCACTGCTGTGTCCTTCCTGTCCAGCTGGGCAGCCCCAGCAGCTCTGCGGTCTCATGTCTGCAGAGAGAACATGTCATTACTTGGCGAGGCTGCCCCAAGACTTTTGTCCTAGACACCCCAGACAGGTATTTGTACTCAAGGGCTCCAGCCTCACCCTGGGGTGTGACAGCACTCCTAGCTGCATTCCTGGGCCCACAGGATATGAAGCACTGGTCTTCTCTGTCTTTGTTTTCCTCCAGTCAAGAGGGGACACTCTGTTGCTTCATCCCCCACCCCTGGAATCAGCCTAGGAGTGATGGGATGGGGATTAGGACTTCTTCTCAGGAGCACCCCTTGGAGTCTTAAATGCTCCCCCACATCCTTCCCCCAGCCTGACTCTCATTTTTTTTCAGGGTTTGGAAAAACTGGCCTTCTTATTGATCATGTACTCTTTAAACTTTTCTGTTTTAAACCTGGGATGTGGCTTTAAAACTTTGATTCCTTTATTCTAGGATTCTAGGCAACAGCCACCAGCTGGTGCAGTTGCAAGAAGAAAGGATTGAAGGACAGAAGTTTCAGAAAGCCTGTCTTGTTCGTATCAAAATGTTTTCCTTCTTTACTGGGTTTTCTTAAGGCCCATCAAACCTACTCACTATTTTTATATCTCCACTTTAGTCTTCAACATTTTCTTTCTGTGTCTCTTTACTTTACAAGATCTGAATGTCTGAAAGGTCTAAAGTTTTACCTGTTAGGTGTGTTTGTGACACCTGCCACAGCCTGTGTAGGAATTGCCAGTTTCATTAAGGAAATTCGCCAATTTCCTTTCTAAATCATCCAATGATCTCAGCGAATCCTACCACTCTCTTCCTTCTCAAGCCTGTTAAGTCATTTCTGGAGGACAGTGTTGCTATAAATATTTGTGGAAATATTAGCCATTGATGCAGTTTTCCCAGTTAGTGTGAAATACTGGCCAGCATAGTTCTAATGACAGAACTCAGTCTTGCTTGGTTATGGTCATTGAAAATATGAAGATCATTCATTCATGAATGAGAAGAGGTTATGTTGTGGTTCTGGGAGGAGCGGTGGTGGTGGCAGTGCATAGAGGCTGGGTGAGTTGACAGGGAGTGGGGCTTTGATGGTGTTGATTTTTAGAATGCTCAGTGAATTTTGTGTAGAATTTTTACTTGGCTCTGAATTTTCTTTGATCATTATCTTGGCCACTAGCATTTGCCTCATTAAGGCAGTAATGCTGTAGTAGACAAAACTGTCTACCTGGACCCCATCCATTCATCTGGAATTTGTTATTTTGCACCTAGGTGGATGTTCAGGCATAAGCCATGTAGGTTAACAAGATGCAAGCAACAAACTAAGGCACAAGTGGAGCGATAACTGACCCATATCGCTCATGTTTTCTTCAGAGACTGAATTAAGTGACAAAGTTGTGATAAGGTCAGAATTCAGTGGCTTGAACTTTATCAAGAAAGGTTCTCAGAATGATTCAGGATTGCACTACTTCAGAGAGGGGTCTTAACAGTGAGCAGCTAGTAGAGTCACACAGATCTAACTGGATGAAGGTCTGGTCCTAAGAGAGCCTTGTGTTGGCATTTCCCCCCCTTCCAAACTCCAACAGTCCACATTTTGATTTCATTGTGTGTCCCACACTGGAACCCTCATTTAATTTTGTCTTTGGGCTGGTGTCACCATCTCTCTCCAGCTCCAGACCATTGGCAGATGGTATTGTGTGTTCTTCTTCCTCCCTCAGAAGGAGTCCCCCACCAGCTTGAGAGGAAAATCAGATCATCAGTGGCATCACAGAATGCACTTCTCCACCCAGCTCTCCTCCAACTTTATGTCTCCCCGGGGATGTCTTACATATTCTGCCCTCCTGGCTGGGCTTGAACTGAGAAAACCTCTGGTTGCTAATAATGGCCAAGCCCACCATCTGTGCCCCCACCCTGCCTGCTCGTTTCCTGAAGACCTGAGCCCTGTCCCTGGAGCTTCTACTGTAATCCTTGAGAACTCAGATGGCCACTGCCTTCTTCTCTCTGATACTAAGTATTGTGCTCACGCTGGTGTGCCTCACTGTTCAGATGCACCTTTTCCCAGGAGGTTCTAGCCCCTCCACCAAATCTCTGAATGTTCTCCAACAAAAGCAGATCCTTTAACTCAAGCTGGAACCTTGGAAAATCCAAACACTTGCAGTCATAGAATTCTGTTTCCATATTTTATTTTTTAATTTAATGAATTCCCAGAAGCACTTTTCTGATCATGTTTCCCGAAACAATCTCTCCTGCTTTTCCCTTAAGCCTACTCTTCAAGCCTCTCCTCAATCTTGAGGGACTTACTGGACTCCAAAAATTGCTTTGTTACTCCAAGCTTGACAAGCCGCAGCCTAAACTGTGAGGCTGGTGACTGAGTTCTGATCGGTATGCTTTGGTCTTCCTTATGTATCAATAGGGTCAATTTCAGTGACTACCCTACAAGTAGTGTGTGGTTAGTGAGCTAGACTTGGAATTAGAGTGCCTAGGTTTGAACCTGATCTCTACAGTTAACCAGTTTTCTCTAGGTAGCTCGCTCTAAGCCTCAGTATGCTCATCCGTAAAATAAGTTAATGGTATAATGATAACCTCTTGGGTTATTGTAAACATTCACTGAGACAACATATGCAAAGCACATTGCACAGTGCTGGGTACATTATAAATATACATAAATGTTGTTATAATTATAAATGTAATGATTTGATACTGGATATGATTGTGATACTAGATATGATTCAAGACTGCTGTTCAGAAAATTCTAATCCTTGTGTTCTGCATACTGCTAATATTTTTTTTTATTACTGTGTTCTTAAATTATAGGGTGATTTAGGAGGAAAAAACATGGCCTCTTTGTAGAGGAGTGAAAACTTACAAATCTAGAGCAAAAAAAAAAAACAGTTTAATTTTTTTGAACCTCTTCAATAACTGTCTCCTGTGTGGGTAATGTAATTACCAGTGGAAAAATGAATAAAAGCTAAAACTCCATAAATTACATTTTCACTGACTTTCTTTGCTTATTTTCTAAGGGGATGATTTTGACTTTTGGGGAACATTTTTTTGCCACTTTATTTTTTATGCACTAAGACATGACATAGTGGGCGTTTTAATATATTCATTCATGTCCAGTTTCAACAAAGCTGGGTGGGAACTAGTCCCCCATAATTCATGTGCTAGGGTGTCTTATTACAATTATAAATTTTATTATAAAATATTTTTTAATATTTATATTGTTAATTAAATGACGATGAATTGTCATAAATTCTGAACAGAGAGTTATATTCCATTAGTCCCTGCTCAGACTTCTTATCAGCCAATCAGAATATTTGATTTCTCCATCTAACATATTCAGTTGTTTGATGGTAAAGCTTGCTGATGATGCTGGTTCCTTTCTGTACCTCTGGAGACTCTGAAAGAAGAAAGCTCTCAAGGTAGTTTATAACCCTTTTGAGGTTATCACAAGGTGGTCATTTTCTTAGGGGCATTTTTAGAGTGCTTTGTAATCATTTAAGAAAACAAACAAACTCCTTTTGAGCTTTAGTTTCCAAGGTGTTTTCCATACTAGGGGTGGAAATATATGGTAACTATAAAAACATCAGTCATATCCTGATGTAAGGATTTCTGTCCCCCTTCACACACATGTATACGTAGTCACACAGCTGCTGTGATTGGACATCAATTGATGATGCAGTGACCACCCAGGCATCAGTAAAAGGTAGGGAGCCAAGAAACCCCCAGGAGAAAGATCTAGACTTGCACTTTCCAAAAATGTAGCCAGTAGCTACACATGTGGCTATTAAGTACTTAAATGTCAGTAGTGAGACTCAAGAAACAAATTGAGAAATTTTTTACTTTTAATTATTTAAGAATTAAATTTAAACAGCCAGTGAATTTTTTTAAAATCAGTTTTTCAGCCATATAGTTAAATTTCTGTTTGTTTGGTTTTTTTTTTTGGTTGTTGTCGCTTTTTTTTTTTTGGCTGCATCACACAGCTTGCTTAGTTCCTTGACCATGGGTTGAACTGGGCCTTGGCGATGAAAGTGCTAAGTACTAGCCACTGGACTGCCAGGGAATTCCCAACACTAGTTATGTTTCAGTTACTCAGTAGTCATATGTGGCAAATGGCTCTCAGACTGAGCAGTGCAGATATAGAAGAGACCCATCATCCCAGAAAGTTCTGTTGGGTAGCAGTAATCTAAACAGTATATTAAAAAGCAGAGACATCATTTTGCCAAAAGATCCAACAAGTCAAAGCTATGGTTTTTCCTGTAGTCATGTACAGATGTGAGAGCTGGACCACAAAGAAGGCTGAGCACTGAAGAACTGGTGCTTTCTAACTGTGGGGCTGGAGAAGACTCTTAAGAGTCCCTTGGACGCCAAGAAGATCAAACCAGTCAAACCTAAAGGAAACCAACCCTGAATATTAGTTGGAAGGACAGATGCTGAAGCTGATGCTCTAATACTTTGGCAATCTGATGTGAAGAGCTGACTCATTGGAAAAGACCCTGATGCTGGGAAAAACTGAGGGCGAGAGGAGAAGGGGCTGACAGAGGATGAGATGGTTGGATGGTATCACTGACTCAAAGGACACGAGTTTGAGCAAACTCAGGGAGATAGTGAAGGATGGGAAGCCAGGAGTGCTGCAGCTCATGGGGTCGCAAAGAATCGGACATGACTTAGCGACTGAACAACAACAACAATCTTCAGGGTCAAGGGGGATGCTGTGAAGATGTAGGAGTCTTTCTTCCTTTTGTTCCACCATATTATATGTCCAGGCACTCTGAAGGAAGGAGAGATGATAGATTATACCAAACTTAAGGAGCCTCGTGGTGGAGAGCATTGTAGCTAACATGCTGGAAGCAGAAGCTCTGGAGTTTTCTATTGCAAGAGGGCTACTGTACCTTCCAGGTGCCCAGATGTGCTGACGTTAGAGTGAATTTAGTGAAAGACTACAAAGGTAATAGAGTTGAAGACAAATATTGAAAATATTTCAACAGAGCCAGAGAAGTAAACATTGTCTTATCCCACCCTCCTTTGTTGTGTGGGAACAATCCTGGAACCCAAAAATCATCTTATTTACATTTCTGCTTAAACTCTAATGTTCATGTGAATCACCCAGGAATCTTGTTAAAATGCAGATTCTTATTCAGTAGGTCTGCACTGCAGTCTGTTCTTCTCCATTTATGACAAGCAACTGGATAATGCAAATGGTCAAGGACTACACTTAGGGTTGCAAGGATCCAGTGTATAGAAAGCGTTTGCACTTCAGACCTTCTGTATAAACACTGTCCTAATTGCTGCTTTAAAAAAGGAGAAGATTGTACCTCTCCAGAAATCAATATGCCTTCAGTTTTAAACTCAGACTCGGGAAGTTTGGGAGTAGCGGGTGCAAGGAGTCTGTTGTTTTTGGTCCATTACTTGGAATCCCAAGACTGGTGTAAATTTGTTCTAGTGTTTTTGTTTTAAATAATTGCACAGCGCTTTTTATTTTCTTCAATCAGAAAAAGAAGTCTCATGTTTCTGGGAGGGAGGCCAGGTATCTGCAGGCCCTGCTCTGGGTCTCAGGACCCCAGAGGGTCAGGGTCCTCATGACCAAGCAGGGAGGCAGGCTTGGACCTGGAAACCAGAATGAGGTGGAGGTGGGGGGTGTGTGTCTGTGGCCTCCGTGAACCAGGGCAGTACCAGAGGTGACTCACAGCCGGGTGAGTTGGGCCCACAAAGCCCTGAGTGGGCATGCCTGGTGGCCCACGCCGCTCTTCCACCTGTGCCAGGACTCCAGCGCTCAGGGGTGGGGACCCTTGAGTGCAGGTGTGGGTCCATTCCAATGTTTTCATAGAGAATTATGGTAGATTTAAAATTTGAGGAGCATTGACCTACAAAGATTCAAATATCGTACATAAATGAAAAGAAAGTTACATGTTTCATTTTAGTATTGTGATTATTTTTCTAATACTAAGCCTTTGAACAAAAGGCAGTTTCTATCTGATACTGTAATTCAGAGGTAGTTGAAAAAGAAATAGATTTTAAGTAGAGACCAGTGTTGATCAGAAATGGGAATAGGAAACAAACATTTCTCAAATAAGGAAAAGTTCCGAATTAGAAGGCAGAGGAATTGCTGTTTGGAGAAATGCAATCAGGAATTTTCACAATATTTAGAGGCACTATAGGACTTCCCTACTTTGAAAGATGGTGAGGCTGGGAGTAGCTAAGGAGCAGAGAACTCAGAAGGAATGAGGTCTGTCTCTGTTCCTTGATTAAGTCTCACATGACAAGCGGGATTGGCTGAAAGCTGCGTGAAAAGACTGTTGGGCTGCCTGGAGCCAAAGGCATCAGCGTGAGTATACCAGAAGATTTAGACCCCAAACTAAAGGTAAAGTTCCATCACTCCTACTCATATTAAGGCAGGAGATAGATGGACCCCAGACTAAGCAGCTGTAGTTCATCTCCTGTGGACAGATACGCCGTAATGGCAATTGGAGAAGCTGAACCCTGCCCAGATAAAAGATAGAAACCACACATTTCTCATTCTCAAAGTCAAGGAGACCTTCCCGACTCTACAGTTCCTTGAAGGTCAAAAAGGGAGAGGGTACTACCATAGTAGGTGATGTCAACCTGCCTATAGGTTTCTTCACTGGAATTCCATCTTGGCTAAGAGATGCATGCACACACATGGGAGGATCCTGAGATATTCCAAATACAGACTCAGAACCAGTCAAAGCAAGATGAGTAGCCAAAGGAAACCTGGAAGAAACGCCCCATATAAGTGATTTAAACTATCAATACCATGAGGGTGCACGTACATCCCCTCCCTCTTGAGTCTCCCTCCCACTTCCCGCCCCATCCCACACCTCTGGATTGTCACAGAGCACGGGTTTGAGCTGTGCTGGGTCTTTGCTGCTGTGTGCAGGCTTTCTCTGGTTGCAAGTAAGGGCTGCTGTCTAGTTGCTAAGAATGCGCTTCTCATTGCAGAGGCTTCACTTGTTGCGGAACACAGGTTCTAGGGCATGTAGGCTCAGTAGTTATGACACACAGGCTTAGTTGCTCCACAGTATATGGGATCTTCCTGGACCAGGGATTGAACCTGTGTATCCTTTATTGGCAGGCAGATTTTTTACTGCTGAGTCACCAGGGAAGCCCTCATTATACTGATTTTTAAAAAATTCTTCATAGGTGGCAAATTAGCTCCACCTTTGCAAATCTATTTCGTCCTCATTTTCTCTCCACCTTTCTCAGCATCTTCTTTTGTACTTTCAGGTCTCAATTTATGTGTTATTTCTTCCAGAAGCTTTTCTCTGACTTCACAGACTGAAATAGGGTCTCCTGCCTCATGATCTTGCCACATGGTTGTCCCAAGTCATATTTTTATCACCCTTTTTGTGACTATCTGACTCCCTCACAAGACTAAACTTTGAGTAGGAATCAAGTCCACCATTATTATTGTTGTGTGTTCTACTGTACAGTACATACTATGCCAAGAACATAATAGGCACTCAACACATATGTGTTGAATGAATGAAGGAATAATTATTTGTTTTGAGGTTGGTTTTGTCAAAAGTATTATAAGCACTTTGAAAGCAAACAGGGGATATTTTCACTTCTGTATCTCTCACCAGGCAGGGTAAGTGTATATAGTAGATGCTTGATAAATATCTATTGAATAAAAATAGTCTACAACCATTTGGTTTTAATGTCAAATAGTTTATGGCTTTAATGATAGGCAAAGTAGTGGTTGATTATGACAGTGAGTTCTAAGAGTCTTATAAAAATTGTTTGCAAAATCAAAGATTTTCAAAATAGGGTCAAACTACTTTTATAAAATGGATTGGAAATATTTCCAGGATGCCAGACTATGAGCAGAAAAGTGCCAGACATTCCCCAGGCCCCTGGGCATGTGTTCACACACCTCGAGGACAACCCTACTTTTCTTCAAAGTACAGCTACTGAATTAAAATCATGCAGCAATTAGCAGATGAAAACCATCCTGTATTAAAAGAAAGGAAGTGAAAGGTGAAGCAGGCTGGCCAGTGCTTTATGATTGCTTACTGTTTCCCTATTGTGTTTTTAAAATGTTACATTTCAAGGGACAGTTTTCTCAATTTGGTTTCCTTTTCTGAGGCAACACTGCAAATAAAAATCAGAGGACCCAGATTCTTGCCAACTCTTGCTGATGCTACAGAGACATGCTTGAGTGTCTGAGTTCAACTGTTGTGAAAGATTATTGTGAAAAAGAGATCAGGCAGCGTTGAGCTGCACCATGAGCAAAAGCTGTTCTGTTTTCACAGTGGGGGATCACTGCACACCCAGCAAGTGGGAAGAAATGAGACTACCTGCCGTGGAGATTTCAGAGGGAGAAATTGATTGTACACATTTAAATAGATGGGGCTAAGAGTTTTTCCTGACAGTAAAATTCCAGAATTCTAAGAAGGGGAATTTAAGAACAAATGCTTTGAGGCGGACACTGAGAAGTGTGAACTCTCTTTTATCCTCCTAAATCCTTCCTGGATGCAAGCCAGAAAGCTTCTCAAGTCACTGGCCTAGCTGTAAGTTTGTGGGCAGAGTGTGCTAAGTCCTTGCTGAGTCCCATGCAGGCTTGGGAACCCTGCTTGCTGCTTGCTGCAGAGCTGTCTCTTGCAGAGGGAACTCATCTGGAAGGCTGTGGAATCTTGGCTCCGGCCCAACTCATTTACTGGTGAGAAAAGGTGATGGAAAACGTGCTTTGGGAAAACACAGATGGGTACCTGAACCAGCAACCTTGCTCTTAACCCTTGATAGACTGAGAGACTGGATCTCACAATGTGGTCCTGGAAGCATCAGCCCAGCCTAGGGACTTGTGAGGAGTGCCCATCCTGAGGCTGGGGTCAACTGTAGACCAACTAAATCAGAAACTCTGGAGGTAGGGCTCAGAAATATGTGTTTTAAGAAGTCCTCCAGGTAGTTCTTCTGGCCACATCAAAACCTGACAACTCCTTGCATAAGATGCTCAGAGAACATGGAAAGTTTGTGTACCAAAAAGAATACAATGATAATGACCCAAAATCAATGTATTACTCATGCTAATAAAAGTAGGGAAAGACCAGACAGTCACAAATATCTTGAGGTGTGGCAATTTCAACGTGATTATCAGTGCCAGTTAGTGTTAGGGAAGATCAATGTATTAATTAGCTATTGCCACGAAATTGTGCAGCAAACAAGCACAGCCTCTCAGGGGTAGTAGACCTTTTCTTCCTCCTGCATCTGCAGGTTCCCGTTGATCTCAGCTGGGCTCTCTTTTGTGTCTGAGGGCTTGTTAGATCTAGTTTGGGTTGTTTGGGGTGACTTGGCTTTGCTCTACAAGTCCCTCATCCTTCTGAGATCCCCAGATAACACAGGCATGCCCTTTGTCCTGGCGATGGAAGTGGGGAACAAGCAGAAACACGCAGGGTTCTTGAGGTCTAGACTTAGTACTGGCACATTTGTCAGTTTCATCTCCTTCTGTTGGCCAAAGCAAGTCACATGTCCAAGACCAGATTCAAG
This sequence comes from Odocoileus virginianus, assembly GCF_023699985.2. Taxonomy (NCBI): domain Eukaryota; kingdom Metazoa; phylum Chordata; class Mammalia; order Artiodactyla; family Cervidae; genus Odocoileus; species Odocoileus virginianus. Next base: position 13,791,553 of record NC_069686.1, read on the forward strand.
AGGTGAGAAACAGATTTGTCTTTTAAATGAGAGGAACTGTAAAGTCACAGGGCAAAGGCATAGCTACAAGGAGGCGTGAAGGACTGAGGCTATTCATGTGATCAACCACCATCAACTGTAAATAAGCTTCTCTTTGAGCTCATCAGCAGCACTTGCATAAACAAATCCCAAATGTGAATTTGACCTAGAAAAAAAATGCATCTTTCCTTTTTGAAAAAATGTAGTCTTTCCAAAAGAATACTGATTTTACTGATTTCAGTTGATTAACGGTATGATTCTCAGTGAAGACATGGTAAGTCAGATTAACTATGTGAAGAATTAGAGAAGGAATAAAAGGAAAGTAATTGTATTTTAAAACTCTAAATATATTGATCATGTTTAAGTCATTTTGTTTCACAATGGATATCAAAACCAGTCCTTAAAGAAAAATTTTCTTATCTACCCGGGACTCTTATTCTTCAGTAAACTCCTGGCATTCTATATTTAAAAGGAGTCATCTTATGTACACCTCTGTCTCAAACAAACTTTGTAAACTAGATCCCACCACAGCTTTTTGGGTTGGTTTAATGATTGTGTTCATAGTGTATTTCTGATTAGCTGCTGACTTAGAGGTGTAGGGGGTAAGTGAGCCTGCCCACAGCAGCCAGGTGTGATCATTCATGAGCAGAAATTCAAAGAAGGGAGAAGTCAGCACTGTGGGAAATGTGCTGCAAACACCCAGAGTCACGGAGATTCCTGCCTTTTTCCCTGCCAGGGTCTTCGAAGTGTGGACTCAATAGAAGAAGTAGCAGGTAGCTATGGTCTAAACAGTCTTTAACTTCTGAAAATGAGCATTTCCCCACGTTGGTGGCCAAGCCTCATTTTTTTTTTTTTTTTTTGGCATGTAACAAAACAAAATGACTTTTTACTCACTGCCCTGAGTCTTAAAGTTGTTTATGAACTGAGAGAAACCTCAAATCATTTTTGAAAACACTAATTTTTCTGGTGAAAATGCAATCCCTAAAGCAATGACAGAACTTACTAGAAGTCACCTGATTGGTTAAGAAAGGCCAACCAGTCAGAAAGAGAAAAATAAATATCATATATTAATATATATATGTGGAATCTAGAAAAATGGTATAGATGATCTTATTTGCAAAGCAGAAATAGAGACACAGATGAAGAGAACAATGTATGGATACCAAGGGCAAAAGGAGGGGTGGTATAAATTGGGAGATTGGGATTGTCATATATTCACTACTATGTATAAAATAGATAACTAATGAGAACCTGCGGCTTCCCAGGCTGTTCAGCAATAAAGAACCCACCCACAGTGCAGAAGCCACAGGAGATGCGGGTTCAATCCCTGGGTCGGGACGATCCCCTGGAGGAGGGCATGGCAACCCACTCCAGTATTCTTGCCTGGAGAATCCCATGGACAGAGGAGCCTGGTGGGCTACAGTTCGTAGGGTCACAAAGAATCAGACATGCCCGAAGGGACTGCTGTGCTTATTCGCTCAGTCGTGTCCGACTCTTTGCGACCCCATGGACTGTAGCCCACCAGGCTCCTCTATCCATGGGGATTCTCCAGGCAAGAGTCCTGGAGTGGGTTGCCATGCCTACCCTCCTCCAGGGGATCTTCCCAATCCGGGGATGGAAGCCAGGTCTCCTGCATTGCAGGTGGATTCTTTACCATTCTAGCCACCAGGGAAGCCCACTGTGCAGCACAGCGAGCTCCGTGCTCTGTGGTGACCTAAATAGGAAGGAAATCCAAAAAAGAGGGGATGTATGTGTTTGTACGGCTGATTCACTTTGTTTTACAGCAAAAAAATGGCACAGCAGTATAAAGCAACTATACTCCAATATAAACAAGAAAGGCCAACTAGAGGAGCCAGCATGCTCATTATACCACACTTTTCCTTTTGGAAGCGAGTATTCATGGTTTACTGAATTAAACCCCAAATAGGTCCTGGACATTAACGGAATTCAATTTTCCTATTTATGAATTGGAGATAAATGTGCTTGTTAGGTGCATAGAATGTTTGAGTCAGGAACAAGTTCTTTTCTTTTAGAAATTAGTGGCTGTCATTAAGTGATTTGAGAAAAAGCACCACTGGCTTATCGTTTTAAACAAGTTCACTTGGTCAACAGTGAGCTCCAGTACTGAGGTGAGATATGCTAGGCATAAAGTAAGTGGTGGAGTTCAATGTCTTTTCCAACAACTGGAGTTATTTGCTTAAGATGTTTATTTTAAAAAAGACCTTTGAGGTACAATATGAGCAGGGAGTGGGCCATGAGGGAGGGGTCCAACACCTGCCACTAAGTACTCTCAGGGCACCCCTCCTGGCCCCCTTGAATGAGGGGCTGCCAGAAGCAATGCCTAAAATTTGCTTGGAATTCATTTCTTCCCTTTCTTTTTTTTTATGATGCTGAAGCAGGGGATAAAAAGATAAACGATTGCATAGCCTGGCACGTGAATGCTTCCCCACTGCGTGCCGCTTTTGTGGGGCGCAAGTAGCAGCCGCCAACCGCTGTTTTATTAATAATGAGGCATTCACATAAATTCCATGCAAAATTGATTTTTGACTGTTATGTAAGAATCAAATACCAGGCTTTAAAAAGTAATTGAGAAATCTATTTGTAATTTACTTTGCCTATAAGAACCCGCTGTCCTGCCATAAACAATTTTACAGTATTTCCCCCCCTGTTAAACAGCTATTTTTACACATCTGTTTGGCCTCTCTTGGATGACATGCAGTCAGGAGGTGTAATGAATACAGGTTTGAAACAACATGTGGCCACAATTTCTTTCAGTTTCATCTTCAAGGGGATCTCTTGCAAGTTGTGATATCATTTTCATCACAGTACAGGTGAAGTGTGTTAATGGCTAATTATCTGACCCTGGATGTTGACTGATGAATCATGAAAACACTTTGTGACAATAAGAAAGCATGATGAACTGGCTAAGCATTGCCAAAAAAAAAAAAAAAAAAAAAAAACCACCACACCCTGGAAACCAAAAAATTAAAAAAAAAAAAAAAACACCTCTCAAACACCCAAAACTAACAAACTGAAACGCTCTGTTTCTCACTGTCTTCAAATGCCTTAAGGAGCTATGTTCCAATGAAAAAGTCTCCTGTAACGAAGATTTTTCTCTGGGAACCTATTTAAGTAGTTTTGTATATATTAAAACATACAGGTAGTTTTGTGTATATTAAAGTGAGCCAAAATTATTTGATATGGCTTATTTATTTCTAATTTTTATTCAGATGGCGATTAGAGGGACAAAAAGTTTAAAAACACCTTCAAAAAGTCTATCTTTTACGTATATTGTATAACTTTTGTGTATATTTCCTTGGTATTTTTTGCGGAAGTGCACATACTCAGTTCTAATGCTAAAATATTTTTTTTTCTTTCTTTTTTAAGGATTGTGAAGCCCTAGTAATTAAACGAACTATTTGCCTCAGTTTTATTGAGGTATACATTACATAGGATAAAATTCTAAGTGTACAGTTTAATAAATTTAGGTAATTGTATATGGTTGTCTAACCATTTCCATGATCAAGATAGAAAATTTCCATCACCCTAAAAAGTTCCCTTGTGACCCTTTTCAATCAATCCACTCCCCCAGCTCTTGCCCTAAGGCAACTGCTGATTTACAGTCACTACAATTTTGCCTTCTCTTGGATTTCATATAAATGAATCATAGTATGCAGTCCTTTGTGTTTAACGTTTTTTCACTTAATGTTTCTGACATTCATCTATGTTGTTGAGTGTATTAATACATATAAATACAGTATATTTGTTTCTGTGTTGAGTAGTATCCTATGGTATGTATATACCAAATTTGTTTTTCCATTCACTAATCAGTACTTGGGTTGTTCCCAGCTTTTAACTATTATATATAATACTACTATAAACATTCATGTAAAAGTATTTGTGTAGACATATTTTTATTTCTTTGGGGTAATTATCTAGGAGTGAGATTTCAGTGTCATATGGGGCTTCCCAGTGGTATGTTAATAAATTTATAAATATTGATGAACTGATGAACAGCGCTGGTAGTACAGAACCTGCCTGCAAATGCAGGAGACATAAGAGACTGGGTTCGATCCCTGGGTCGGGAAGATCCTCTGGAGGATGGCATGGGAACCCACTGCAGTATTCTTGCCTGGATAATTCCAGGGACATAGATGCCTCGTGGGTGGCAGTCTAGATGGTCGCAAAGAGCTGGACACAACTGAAGTGACTTAGCATGCATGCACATGTGATAAATAGTTCATGTAGTTTTAGTTGGCATTTTTCTCATAATTTGTGATATTAGACATATTTTCATATACTAATTGGCATTTATATATCTTCTTTTGTGAAATGTTCAAATCTTTCCCCTATTTTTATTGTGTTGTTTCCTTCTTATTGGGTTTTCCTTGGTGGTTCAGACAGTAAAGAATCCACTTGCAAGGCAGGAGACCCAGATTCAATCCCTGGGTCCAGAAGATCCTCTGGAGAAGGGAATGGCTACCAACTCCAGTATTCTTGCCTGGAGAATTCCATGGACAGAGGAGCCTGAAGGGCTCCATGGGGTCACAAAGAGTAGGACACGATGTGGGAAACTAAGCATACGCTCTTATTGAGTTGTATAACTTTGTTATATATTCTGCATACATTTTTAGATATATGTTTTGCATTTCACAGTTTTTTGCTTGCCTCTCCTCCCCCACCTCTAGTTTTATTGAGGTATAATTGACATATAGCAGTCTGTAAGTTTAAGATGTACAACATAATGACTTGATTTATATATATTGTACTGTGAAATCATAACTTTGTATTTTTAGCTCTTTTTCTTAAAGAGCAAAAGCTTTTAATTTTGGAAAAGTTAATTTAATGAATATTTTCTTTTATGATTTGTGCTTTTATGCTTTTTCTAACTGGATATCACAAACATTTTCTCCTGTAGTTCTTGTGTTTAAATCTATGATCTATTTTGAGTTCATTTTTGTATGTGATATAAGATATGGGTAGAGGCTAAAATTTTTCTGTTACAGATACCCAGTTGTTTTAGCTGGACATCCCATTTGCTGATATTTTTGTTTAATTATCTTGGCATCTTTGTCGAAAAACCAGTGACCATGTAGGTTTGGTTCTGTTTCTGGAACTCTATTCTATTCAACCAATCTATAAGTCTATCTTTGCTCTAACTCTCTTGATTTTAGTAGCTTTCTTATAAGGCTTAGAATCAAGTAGGGTAAATCCTCCAATTTTATTATTCTTTTTCAAAATTGTTTTGTCTAGTCCAGGCCTTTTGCATTTTCAACAAATTTTAGTGTCTGCTTGTCAATTTCTTCAAAGATGACTTGGGATTTTAACTAGGGTTAAATTGAATGTTTAGATCAATTTGGGAGGATTCATTCTGAAATATTAAATCCACTTGAAACTATTACTAAAATTGTAAGAAATACAACATGCACACTAAAATGTCACATGTAACAGTTTTTAACATACTGGCAAAAATGAATGTCAGTTTCTGCAACCAGGTTAGCAACTTTTTTTTGCAGACATAATAAGCTCTTTCTGTCATATCTGTTTAGTCAAGGTATGACTTGAGATCACAAACCACTACTGAGACTATTAAAACTATTATTAAAAGACATTTGCTCCTACTGAGCCATTATTTTCTCAATTCTATGCACTCTAAGTAAAATATAGCTTGAAGTAAGAGGCCTAGCTAGAATTCCCATTGCAGCTGTGTTTATCAAGGCAGTTTCATTATTTCATTAACTGAATTTATAATAAACATATTGTCAGCATATTTAGAAATTAGAATGTTCACAAATTTTTTCTAACATAAACTTCCTCAAAATGTTTCATACAATTTAACTGCAGGCAAGATTTTGATTGAAATTCTAATAGAGAGTTATAATAGAGGTATTGCATTTTATCAGAAAGAAAAGAGATTTGAAACAAGGGAGACCTGAGTTTAAACAACAGCTCTATTCCCAAGTGGCTTGAGCAATTTATTCATATTTATGAGCTCAATTTGTCCTTCTGTAAAAAGGGGATAATAATGCCTAACTCACAGGTGTGATGCAATGAAATATCATATGTAAAACACCTATAGATGATGTATATAAGGGAATGGTCTTTTTTTTCCCATTTATTTTTATTAGTTGGAGGCTAATTACTTTACAATATTGTAGTGGTTTTTGCCATACATTGACATGAATCAGCCATGGATTTACATGTATTCCCCATCCTGATCCCCCCTCCCACCTCCCTCCCCACCCCATCCCTCTGGGTCTTCCCAGTGTACCAGCCCCGAGCACTTGTCTCATGCATCCAACCTGGGCTGGTGATCTGTTTCACCCTTGATAATATACATGTTTCGATGCTGTTCTCTCAAAACATCCCACCCTTGCCTTCTCCCACAGAGTCCAAAAGTCTGTTCTGTACATCTGTGTCTCTTTTTCTGTTTTGCATATAGGGTTATCGTTACCATCTTTCTAAATTCCATAGATATGCGTTAGTATACTGTATTGGTCTTTATCTTTCAGGCTTACTTCACTCTGTATAATGGGCTCCAGTTTCATCCATCTCATTAGAACTGATTCAAATGAATTCTTTTTAATGGCTGAGTAATATTCCATGGTGTATATGTACCACAGCTTCCTTATTCATTCGTCTGCTGATGGACATCACTTCTGGGCATACACACCGAGGAAACCAGATCTGAAAGAGACACGTGCACCCCAATGTTCATCACAGCACTGTTTATAATAGCCAGGGAATGGTCTTAATAAGAGTGGGAGCAAAATGTAGGTCTTGGAATCTGTTGAAAATTTTGGGGGGGCCTGATGGGTGATGAAATGGATTGAAATGCCAAACTAGGCAGTTTGTCTGTTCTCTGAATGGTTTACACCTGGCAGTGTGTTCTTCTTTGCCTCCAGGTCCCTAATAGCAACTTACCTACTCAAAGCTCAGCATGAAAACCATCACTCAGCAATGTTCCAGGGGGATGTCTGGGGCTGGATGAGTAGTGCTAAGTTTAAGTGACCCTCCACAATCTGTTTGGAAACCCTCATTCCTTAAAAACTTTCCATAAGTGCTAATAAGTGTTCTTCATGTATTGGCCTTCAGTATACTCATATGTTTTTCCACTAGTTCCACTGACTCTCCCTTTACTCCTGTTTCGCCCTTTTCTTTACTCATACTCAGCACAGGCATGTCAGTGAATAGTCATCCTGTGACCACTGTAAGCAGCTACAAGCCATCAATACTTGGCCTCAGCTGCTCATTCCCCACTGTCCCAGTGCCATCGGAGGTGGAGTGGTGCAGTGAGACAATGTGATGACCACAGACTGGGAGACAGGAGCCTCGGGGTGCATCACTTGACAATATGAACTTGGCCCGTTTCCAGATCTCAGTCGCTTCCTTGATAAAATGCCTGACTTATCCAAGGGCCCGTCATGGGGACCTGTATGAGAAATTGCTTGGAGCATTGCTCTGTAAACTGGAGAGGGCCATATAGACCTCTGAGGCTGCTGTAATGTGATGCCACTGTCACCGTCTTCCATTTCCTCCTCCCACCGGAGCCACGGGAGATTCCATCCTATCTAAATTCCTTGACTTGAATGAAACAGAGGGGTGGGGGGTGAAGGTGGAGTAGAGTGGTGTGGCAGCGGAGATGGTGGTGGTGGCTACACACACACACACAGAAAACCAGAGTCACAGACGCCTGGACCTGCAGGAGACTACACAGGCCATCTGTTTAAGGAGAAATATTTCCCCCATTTATGTATGGAGAAAATAAGCACAGGTTCAAGAGCCCCGACGGGGAGGGAGGGGGATTAAGCTTCCCATTGGCATCTTATCTGAATATCAGAGATGCCTGTATTTTGTAGTTTATGATTGAAGGAATCTAGACTGAAAGATTTGCAAGTTAGTTGAAGGACAAACAATTCTGTAAACATTTGGAATATTCTTGGTGTCTGGTAAATAAACAGAAAACAAACAAGAAATGATTCCAACAAAAGGTGAAAAACTATTATTTCTAATTTTTTAACAAATAAAGTCAAAAAGTTTTGGATGAACTAGATGAGCTGAATTTTACTGATTTGTTTTTGATTACTGGTCATTTTATTTGGTCATTTTCCTGGTTTACTGAATTTTACTGATTTACTTGCTATTTGTTTTAGTTGGTTAAACCGCCAAATGGCTGTGTCCAGAAATCTAATATATAAGTGATAAATGAATTTTTAAACTGTGGTATATCCATATAAAGCAGTATTATTTAGCCATGAAAAGGAATAAAGAGCTGACACATGCTATAATGTGAATGAATCTTGAAAACATTGTGCTAACTGAAGGAAGTCAGATATAGAAGGCCACATATTGTAAGGTTCTGTATATAGGAAATGTTCAGAATAGGCAAATAGAAACATAGGAACAGAAAAGAGATTAGTGATTTCCAGGGCCCTGTGGGAGAAAGGAATAGGGAGTGTGGGGTTTTTTTTTCTTTTTTTGGAGGGAGGGAACATTGAAAATACTTTGGAATTAGATAGTGGTGATAGTTTCACAACTTTGTTAATATACTAAAAAATCACTGAATTGTACAGTTCAAAAGGGTGAGGTTTATGGTATGTTAATCATATCTCAACAGCAACAAAAAAGAAATATATGTATATTTTAAAAATCTACCATGAGAAACATTCTCAAGCATTAGGAATTGAATTTTCTTGTCTCTCATCTATACCATGGATGATGGCATTGTTGGTGTAATTGAAAGGGACAATAATCTTGGCAAGCAGTATGATATTAGGAAAAGCATTGCACTTCTCTTAGCCTCGGTTGCCTAATCTATAAAATGAAGATAGTAAGTTCTGCCCTACCTATGTCACCAAGTAAATGTGAAATAACACAAACAGCATACATTTATAAACTCTCATTATCTACTCGGCATTATTGCTGGTGTTCTATACCTATGATTGCAATTTTCTTAGGAAATATGAAGTATTCTTATCCTGATTTTACAGGTTAAGAAAATAAAATAATGTGTTTATAACTGCTATGCAAATGAAAAGTATGAATATATTGTCAATACTTAATTTCACAAAATCACTAAAAATAATGCTTAATTTTTCAGTTTAAGAGAGTTTATTAAAGAGAGGTGTCCATTGGGAAAGTCAGAAAACATAAAAAGCTATAGGGAAGAAACTTAAAACCAATTCATAAACCCAAAGAAAACAAACACATATTATTGTATCTTCAGTTTTTTAAGAAGTATTAATATAAGTATGCAAACATCTACATTTATATGTATATGTGTGTATATATATATATATATATATATATATATATATTGGTTTTACACGATAAAAGCAATATGGTATTCTGCTCAAAATTCTCCAAGCTAGGCTTCAACAGTATGTGAACCGAGAATGTCCAGATTTTCAAGCTGGATTTAGAAAAGGCAGAGGAGCCAGAGATCAAATTGGATTAGTTGGATCATATAAAAAGCAAGAGAATTCCAGAAAAACATCTACTTCTGCTTTATTGACTACACTAAAGCCTTTGACTGCTTAGATCACAACAAACTGTGGAAAATTCTCCAAGAGATGGAAATACCAGACCACCTGACCTGCCTCCTGAGAAATCTATATGCAGGTCAGGAAGCAACAGTTAGAACTAGACATGGAACAACAGACTGGTTCCAAATCGGGAAAAAAATATGTCGTGGGTCTATATTGTCACCCTGCTTAGTAAACTTATATGCAGAGTACATCATGAGAAATGCTGGGCTGGATGAAGCACAAGCTGGAATCAAGATTGCTGGGAGAAATATCAATAACCTCAGATATGGAGATGATACCACCCTTATGGCAGAAGCAAAGAAGAACTAAAGAGCCTCTTGATGAAAGTGAAACAGGAGAGTGAAAAAGTTGGCTGAAAACTCAACATTCAGAAAACTAAGATCATGGCATCTGGTCCCATCACTTCATGGCAAATAGATGGGGAAATAGTGACAGACTTTATTTTCTCGGGCTTCAAAATCACTGCAGATGGTGACTGCAGCCATGAAATTAAAAGACACTTGGTCCTCGGAAGAAAAACTATGACAAACCTAGACAGCATACTAAAAAGCAGAGACATTACTTTGCCCACAAAGGTCCGTCTAGTCAAAGCTATGGTTTTTCCAGTGGTCATGTATGGATGTGAGAGTTGGACTATAAAGAAAGCTGAGCACTGAAGAATTTATGCTTTTGAACTGTGGTGTTGGAGAAGACTCTTGAGAGTCCCTTGGACTGCAAGGAGATCAAACCAATCAATCCTAAAGGAAATCAGCCTTGAATATTCATTGTTAGGATGGATCATGAATATTCATTGGAAGGACTAATGCTGAAGCTGAAGTTCCAATACTTTGGCCACCTGATGCGAAGAGCTGATTCATTAGAAAAGACCCTGATGCTGGGAAAGACTGGATACAGGAGGAGAAAGGGATGACAGAGGAGGAGATGGTTGGATGGCATTGCTGACTCAACGGACATGAGTTTGAGTAAGCTCTGTGAGTAGTGAAGGACAGGGTGGCCTGGCGTGTTGCAGTCCGTGGGGTTGCAAAGAATCAGACACAACTGAAAGACTAAACAACAACAATTATGCTTTCAAAAATAATTTTAGTAACTGGTTATGGATGTACCCTTTTAATCCGTGTACTCAGACTGGTGAAGAATCCGCCTGTAATGTGGGAGACCTGGGTTTGACCCTTACGTATGGAAGATCCCCTGGAGAAGGGAAAGGCTACCGACTCCAGTATTCTGGCCTAGAGGATTCCATGGACTGTATAGTCCGTGGGGTCACAAAGAGTTGACTGAGAAACTTTCACTTTCACTTTCTTTCAGGCTGGTAGTTGGTTAGTAACTGAAAAATTTAGTTTAAAGTGAGTGAGGCAGACACTGTTGTCATCTCCTGCAAAACACTTACCTTCTTTGTCTTACTGAAATGACTCTGATTTTGTTCAGATGTGTAGAAAAGACTTGTTCAGAGAAGGTGCACATTCTCTAGGCTGGGAGGATATATCCATGTAAGCCCAACATTGAGCTGCCTATGATTGCTCTAAGCCAGTCATGACGGTCTCATTCTTTTTGCCAGGGAATAGTCTAGGGGTTAGCATGCGATCCAGTTCTGCCAGACAGATAGAAGGGGAAGTCTGCTAAGGGGTTTTGTTAAAGGGTTTCCTCCTGCCAAGGAGAGAGAAGCATGAAGCAAAACTTCGCCATCTCCAATCTCCAGCTCTCCTGTCATTGGCTCCCTGGAGCTGTGATTGTCATCTTGTGAACACTGGGGGAGAGCTAAGACCACCTCAGGGATGCCAGCTCAGAGCCCTGCTGTGTTCTAGTTGCTGGATTAATCAACCTTGGAACCACATGCTTTTAGACTCCTGTGCGAAATAATGAGTGTTCAACTAACTGTGGCCCAAAGTGAAATAGCTGGTGGGAGCAGTAAAATAAATGATGTGGAATTATTCTTAAAATGCACATGCTTCTTTTTCCCCCACTTTATTATTTATTTTCCTTCCAGTTTTACTGAGATAAAATTGACATACAGCTCTGTAAAAGTACAGCGTAATAATTTGACTTACATGTATCACGAAATGATGAACATGTTAAAGTTTAGTCAACATGCTTCATTTCATATATACAAAACAAAAGAAAAATATTTTGCCTGTGGTGAGAATTCTTAGTATTTACTCTCGTAACAACTTTCATATATAACTTAGATCAGTGTTAGCAATGTTTATCATGTTGTACATTAAATCCTTACTTATTTATTACTTATTTTATACTTATTTATTTTATAACTGGAAGTTTGTACCTTTTCACTACCTTCATCCAACACCCCCACCTCTCCCAGCCCTGCCTCTGGTAACCACAAATCTGATCTCTTTTTCTAATGAGTTTGTTTGTTTGTTTGTATGTGAAGTATAATTGACCTATAACACTAAGGTGTTTTTATTTCTCTCACTCTCATCTGATTATGAGTATTCAGCAAAGTCTTCTAGAGGCTATATGACTTGACATACCACAGTAGATTGAAAACTGAAGCAACTGCCTTCAATTATGCCAGGTATTAGAAATTTATAACAGTTTCACCACTCTAAATATTTTTGAGAATGTACTTACTTATTATAAAACTATGTTATTTATTTAACATGTAATGGATTTATTATTGGCTTCCCTGATAGCTCAGTTGGTAAAGACTCCACCTGCAATGCAGGAGACCCCAATTCAATTCCTGGGTCAGGAAGATCTGCACAAAGGGAAAGGCTACCCACTCTAGTATTCTTGGGCTTCCCTTGTGGCTCAGCTGGTAAAAATCCACCTGCAATGTGAGAAATCTGGGTTCAATCCCTGGGTTGGGAAAATCCCCTGGAGAAGGGAAAGGCTGCCTACTCCAGTATTCTGGCCTGGAGAATTCCATGGACTGTATAGTTGCAAAGAGTTGGACACAACTAAGCGACTTTCAGTGGATTTATTATTGTTATTTTTTAAATGAATTCAAAGTTAATAATTTATTAATTTTTAATATGGCAAATATCAGTAGATATTTCCCACATAAAGAGAAGTTATTTAAGTTTCTCAATCATTTCTAACAGTGTAAGTTCAGTTCAGTTCAGTTACTCAGCTGTGTCTGACTCTTTGCAACCCCATGGAGTGCAGCATGCCAGGCCTGCCTATCCATCACCACCTCCTGGAGTTTACTGAAACTCATGTACATTGAGTGTGATGCCATCCAACCATTTTATCCTCTGTTGTCCCCTTTTCCTCCCGCCTTCAATCTTTCCCAGCATCAGGGTGTTTTCAGATAAGTCAGTTCATCACATCAGGTGGCCAAAGTATTGGATTTCAGCTTCAGCATCAGTCCTTCCAGTGAACACCCAGGACTGATCTCCTTTAGGATGGACGGGTTGGATCTCCTTGCAGTCCAAGGGACTCTCAAGAGTCTTCTCCAACACCACAGTTCAAAAGCATCAATTCTTCAGTGCTCAGCTTTCTTTATAGTCCAACTCTCACATCCATACATTACTACTGGAAAAACCATAGCTTTGACTAGACGGACCTTTGTGGGCAAAGTAATGTCTCTGCTTTTTAGTATGCTGTCTAGGTTTGTCATAGTTTTTCTTCCGAGGACCAAGCGTCTTTTAATTTCATGGCTGCACTCACCATCTGCAGTGATTTTGAAGCCCAAGAAAATAAAGTCTGTCACTGTTTCCCCATCTATTTGCCATGAAGTGATGGGACCAGATGTCATGATCTTAGTTTTCTGAATGTTGAGTTTTCAGCCAACTTTTTCACTCTCCTCTTTCACTTTCATCAAGAGGCTCTTTAGTTCTTCTTTGCTTTCTGCCATAAGGGTGGTATCATCTCCATATCTGAGGTTATTGATATTTCTCCCAGCAATCTTGATTCCAGCTTGTGCTTCATCCAGCCCAGCATTTCTCATGATGTACTCTGCATATAAGTTTACTAAGCAGGGTGACAATATAGACCCATGACATATTCTTTTCCCGATTTGGAACCAGTCTGTTGTTCCATGTCCAGTTCTAACTGTTGCTTCCTGACCTGCATACAGATTTCTCAGGAGGCAGGTCAGGTGGTCTGGTATTCCCATCTCTTGGAGAATTTTCCAGTTTGTTGTGATCTAAGCAGTCAAAGGCTTTAGTGTAGTCAATAAAGCAGAAGTAGATGTTTTTCTGGAACTCGTTTGCTTTTTCAATGATCCAATTTGATGTTGGCAATTTGATCTCTGGCTCCTCTGCCTTTTCTAAATCCAGCTTGAACATCTGGAAGTTCACAGTTCACATACTGTTGAAGCCTGGCTTGGAGAATTTTGAGTGTTACTTTGCTAGCGTGTGAAATGAGTGCAATTCTGTGGTAGTTTGAGCATCCTTTGGGATTGCCTTTCTTTGGGATTGGAATGAAAACTGACCCTTTCCGGTCCTGTGGCCATTGCTGAATTTTCCAAATTTGCTGGCATATTGAGTGCAGCACTTTCACAGCATCATCTTTTAGGATTTGAAATAGCTCAACTGGAATTCCATCACCTCCACTAGCTTTGTTCGTAGTGATGCTTCCTAAGGCCCACTTGACTTCACATTCCAGCATGTCTGGCTCTAGGTGAGTGATCACAGCGTCATGATTATCTGGGTCATGAAGATCTTTTTTGTATAGTTCTTCTGTGTATTCTTGCCACCTCTTCTTAATATCTTCTGCTTCTGTTAGGTCCCTGCCATTTCTCTCCTTCACTGTGCCCATCTTTGCATGAAAAGTTCTTTTGGTGTCTAATTTTCTTGAAGAGATCTCGAGTCTTTCTCATTCTATTGTTTTCCTCTACTTCTTTGCATTCATGACTGAGGAAGGTTTTCTTATCTCTCCTTGCTTTTCTTTGGAACTGTGCAATCAAATGAGTATATCTTTCCTTTTCTCCTTTGCCTTTCACTTCTCTTCTTTTCTCAGCTATTCTTAAAGCCTCCTCAGACAACCATTTTGCCTTTTTGCATTTCTTTTTCTTGGGGATGGTGTTAATCAATGCCTCCTGTGCAGTGTCACAAACCTCTGTTCATAGTTCTTTAGGCACTCCATCAGATCTAATCCTTGAATCTATTTGTCACTTCCACTGTAAGGGATTTGATTGACATCATACCTGAATGGTCTAGTGGTTTTCCCTACTTTCTTCAAGTTAAGTCTGAATTTGACAATAAGAAGTTCATGATCTGATCCAAGTCAGCTCCTGGTCTTGTTTTTGCTGACTGTATAGAGCTCTTCCATCTTTGGCTGCAAAGAATATAATCAATCTGATTTCAGTATTGACCATCTGGTGATGTCCATGTGTAGTCTTTTCTTGTGTTGCTGGAAGAGAGTGTCTACAATAACCAGTGCGTTCTCTTGGCAGAACTCTGTTAGCCTTTGCCCCGCTTCATTCTGTACTCCAAGGCCAAATTTGCCTATTACTCTAGGTAGTTCTTTACTTCCTACTTTTGCATTCCAGTCCCCTATAATAAAAAGGACATCTTTTTTGGGTGTTAGTTCTAGAAGGTCTTGTAGGTCTTCATAGAACCATTCAACTTCAGCTTCTTCAGCATTTTGGTTGGGACATAGACTTGGATTACTGTGATATTGAGTGGTTTGCCTTGGAAATGAACAGAGATCATTCTGTTGTTTTTGAGATTGCATACAAGTACTGCATTTCAGACTCCTTTGTTGACTAAGATGGCTACTGCATTTCTTCTAAGGGATTCTTGCCCACAGTAGTAGGTATAATGGTCATGTGAGTTAAAATCACTGATTCCAGTCCATTTTAGTTTGCTGATTCCTAAAATGTTGATGTTCACTTTTGTCATCTCCTGTTTGACCCCTCACAATTTGCCTTGATTCATGGACTTAACATTCCAGGTTCCTATGCAATAGAGTGTAAGTGGACCAAAAATCTTGAGAATGACTGCTCTAGATTTTATTGATTTTCCTCTGTTGCTTAGTAACAGTAACTTCCTTTCCTTCCTTTTTTCTTTTCTTTTTTAGCAATCTGCTTTTAGCTAAGTTGTGCAAAGCACTCAACTTTCATGGAAATAGTTATTGTCTTTCTTTTGCATTCATAACAACAATAGCAGGTTCCAAGTCTGTGCAAAGGCCTAGGCACAAACACATCCCACTCTTGGTAAATGTCCGCCTAATTGTGAGGAGGGAAAGTACATGGGTTTATGAATGAGGAATATTCAGTGTGTTTAACAGAGTCCTAAGAAGTGACAGTAATCAATAGACTATTGACCATTTGGGCAAGTTAGTTAAGTAGAAGCACATTGAGAATGCTTCTACTGTATGTTCTTATCCATTTTCATTTTCCCATTGTTGAACAAGTTTTTGCTTGAACTTTTTAACTTTAAAAAAGCAAAGCTAGAATTAATGTTTTTATATGTAAATCTTTGCATAAATATTTTTTATGATAAATTCCTAGAATATGAATTAAAAAAAATAAAATAAAATGCTTTACCCAGCATTACCCCCCCCCAAAAAAAATGAGGGGATATATGTATACCATTGGCTGATTCATGTTGAGGTTTGACAGAAAACAGCAAAATTTTGTAAAGCAATTATCCTTCAATAAAAAATAAATTAATTTTTAAAAAGCAAAAATATAAAATAAAATAAAAACTTATGTTTTTTCAGTAAAAAAAAAAGAAAAGAAAAGACTCTGATGCTTGGAAAGACTGAAGGTGGGAAGAGAAGGGGACGACAGGATGAGATGATTGGATGGCATCACCAACTCAATGGACATGAGTTTGAGTAAACTCCGGGAGTTGGTGATGGACAGGGAGGCCTGGCTTGCTGCAGTCCATGGGGTTGCAGAGTCGGATATGACTCAGCGACTGAACTGAAATGAACTGACGAAGGCCAGGGGTTCCCAAGAGGCAGGAGGAAACAAACTGCAAGTGGCAGACATTTTTTTCCCCTTCTCTACACAAAATTAAAGAAATATCCTTTCATTCTGTGTTGCCATGATGACAACTGAACTTAACTTTATCTCAAATCTTGAGCTACCCAATGCATTTTTCTCATGTAAATATCTTTCCTTAGCTTGTTAATAAACTATGATTTCTAAAAATCTGCCTTTCTTCAAGATTCATGTCAATTGTTTTATGGCTGGGGATGACTCACCGTGTGCCAACACTATCTTAAGATGCATGTTGTGGGTCAGGGGCCTGGTGCAACTCTCTCAGTTTTGAGGTGTTTCCTCTCTCTAATTAGCAGCTTGTTAATATAGCTTGTTACCCCTTTGCTAAAAACTAACAAGGGGGCACTCTTTCTGTCTCCTACTGATGTCTATGTCAGAAGCTTTCTCTATCTCTTTCATACATTAATAAAAGTTTATTACACAAAAGCTTCTAGTGATCAAGCCTCATCTCTGGCACCAGACTGAATTCTCTCCTCCAGAGGCATGAGTCTCTGAGCATTGCACATGGCTCGTAGCATGTGCAACCTTTCAGTAGGAAGAGATGTAGATATATGAAAACTGGAATCAGGATTTTGGTAGACCTGGAGCCTTTTACTCATCATAATAGAGTCTCAGTAGTTGATAGTTGCACATGTAAAGAAGTAGCACAATCAAACATCCATGACACATGTGAGTTATACCTGCTGACTTGCAAGAGTTTGCTATGTATGTCAGAAACCAGCAGAAATACCCATAAAAAAATTAAAAAGTGAAGCTAGAATTAATATTTTTATATGTAAATCTTTGCATAAATATTTTTTTATGATAAATTCCTAGAATAAGAATTGATACATCCAAAAGTTATGGACATCTTCAGTGGTTAAGAGTCTGCCTTCCAAGGCAGGCCACAGGGATTTGATTCCCTGGTCTGGAAAGATCCTGCTTGCCTTGGAGCAACTAAGCCTGTGTACCACAATACTGAGCCCACACTCTAGAGCCAACTAGAAACAGCTATTTAGCCTGTGTGCCTAGAGCCCCGTGCTCTGAAACAAAAGAAGCCACTGCAATGAGAAGACTGTGCACCACAACTAGAGAGCAGCCCCCACTCACCACAACTAGAGTTGTGCACAGCAATGAAGACCCAGCACAGCCAAAAATGAATGAGTGAATGAATTTTTTTAAATCCTTAGGGAAAAATAATTCTTTTATCTAAAAAAAATAATTATGGACATCTTGAAGGCTTTTGGCGCATATAATCAAATTTCTTTCTTAAAAGATTATATAAATTTGTGCACCTATCATTTCTCCATGTGTTTCCTAATTCAAAGTATTATCATTAATAAAGAAGCATGCTAATTTTAACCCCAAATTATGGCTTTAATCTTCTAGAAATAATTTATCTGATACACTAAGATTGAATACTTTAAAAACATTAACAATTTGTGCTTCTTTCTCTGTGACTTTCCATTTTATGTCTTTGACCATTTATTTAGAGAGGTGTACTAGTCAGGATTCTTGGTTACAAATGGCAGGAACTTTCAGTTAGCTTTAGAAGATGCCACTGAAGAAGAAGAATTGGCGCTCAGGGTGTTGAGTAGCTCACAGAACTGAGAGGAAAGCTGAGAAACAGGCTTGGGCAGTAGCCAAAGAGAGACCAGGAACGACTGACATTCTGCCACAGGGACAGTTAAGTCATCACAGCTACCACTTGTAACTGGATGATGGTTGGCACCGTGGCCACTGGTACCATGATTGTGTGACAGTGAATCCTCTGGTCTCTGAATTCCGATACAGCATCTGTGAATAATCTTCAGTAGATTCTCTGTATCTCACCTTCAAAAAGGGAAAGGCTCAGCATATGATTGGCTGTGTTTAGATCACATGGCCTCCCACCTTTGGCCAGTAGACAAGGATGGCAGCCTGTCCTCAGGGGAATTTCCTCCAAATTAGAGGGGTGTTGGAAGTGGGCACCTAAACTATAGAAACACAGAATTTTATCCAGCTGTGTGAGCTTTTTATACACAAAGTATATCAATCTATTGTCTGTCACATAAAAATATATTTTACCACTTTGCTTGCTTTTAAACCTTATTTTTATTTCTCTTTGAAGTAGAGAAATGTAACTGTTTTAATGCAGTCAAGCCTATTGACTTTTTACCTTTTTGATATTTTCCATCATGTTTATGCCTGGAAAACCTTCCCCTGATCCTTACATTATGTATTCATCTACTTTCAAAGGTTTGAAATAATTTTTAATTTCTTCAGTTTTACATTTATGTCTATAAACTGTGTGTGCATGTGGGTTGTGTAAGCAAAGGATATAATTCCTGTCCACCCTCTGTCCTTTGTAGTTATCCTTCTGATTATATTGGAACCTTTATAACATGCTAATTCCTTTATACATGTGTGTTTCTAGGTGTTTATTCCATTCCATCAATCTACCCAGAGATTTTTGTATCAGTTTTTTACAGTTTATTTTACAGTTTAATTGCACAAACTTTATAGGATATTTTAATCACTTCATTACTCATTTAATCTTCCAACATTTTTGTTTATCCTCTTTTTTTGTTTGTTAAACATTAGAAATATTTTTTGCCAAATTTTGAAAATTATCCCCATGAAGATTGAGTTAAATCCTCAAATTAATTTTAGAAGAAATTTTTTTAACATCTTTATAAAATTGAGTTTTCCTATTTAGGAACATTTGTTCACATCTTTCTTTGTGTCTTGATAAAATGTGACATTTGTTCATTTTGTTTCTATATCTGAGTTTTAAAGATTATTCTTGTTTGAAACCTAAAAAATTTCACTGGTAAATCACTCTAACCATTGTGCCTTTGATAATTTTCCATTTTCCCCACAGCTATTAGTATTTGTTCAGATTATCTACTTCTTTATCTACACAATCAATGATTTATATATTATTATGAAATAGACCAGTTCATCAATATTTATAAATTTATTAACATAAAGAATAATTCATTTAAAATTATAATATATCTGATATACTCTCTTCTTACTGAAATGCTTTTTGTTCTTTCTTTTAATCTGTTTTCTATATTAGGTTTGCCAGGTTTTTTCCCCAAAGAGCCAGATTTTCTTTGTATTTATCATTTAGACTCTTTGTTGTTTTCTAATTCTATAATAGCAGTGATTAAAGGCAAAGACTTTGGAGTCAGATAAACCTGGAATAAATCTTGATTTTTGTCATTTATTGTTTGTGTGATCTTGAACAAATCACTTAATGTACTGAAATCTTAATTTCTTTATTTATAAAATACAATTAATAATACCCATCTCTCTGGAATAAAGTGAGAGTTCAACAAGATAATTGTATAAGGCATTTGGTTCAGAACCTGACTCATGATCAGTGCTCAAACATCTTTATCATTATCATTTTATTTTCAACTTATTTTTATCAATTATCAGATTAACCAGTTTATCACATTACCTATTTTTATGCTTGATTTAAAAATTCATTAATGTATATGAATTCATTCTTGATTGGAATTTTGGCCACATCCCACAATTTTTATTAGTATTTTTAGTCCTGTTATTTCTTAGTTATGCTATTTAAAATCTAGTCTATAATGAAGGATTTGCTATACCTTGTAACTTAGTATATAAGAGTATTTTCCAAAAGTTCAAAGTTATTGATTTTGCTTATTTATTATTTTTTGTTTAAATATGTGTTAATAATTTTTGTTTTGATTGTAGTTAATAGTTTTTGTTTTGTTTGATTGTTTAGATCAAGGTTAGAAATATGTAGAATTTCTGATTTGGGAATTAATTGTTGTTTTTTATGGTCTGATATATGAGCATCACTTATTAACTCCTGCTCTGCTGTTTGGTGCGTAAAAAATTTGTATCTTCAAATCTGCCATGTTTTAGGGCCATCAAAATTTGTTGCGGTAGTGTTTAAGAAAATCCATAAGATTAAAAATTTTGAGTGTGCAGTACAGTATTATTAACTGTATGCAGACTATTGTAACACAGATCTGTAGAACTTTTTCATCTCACATGACTGAAACTCTCTACCTATTAAACAACTCCTTGTTTTTCACTCCCCCAACCCCCTGGCAACCACCATTCTACTTTCTCCCTCTAAAAGTTTGATTACTTTAGATACCTCATATAAGCAGAATCGTTCAGTATTTGTCTTTTTGTGATTGACTTATTTCACTCATTAATATCCTTAAGCTTCATCCATTTTGTAGCATTTGATAGGATTTCCTTCATTTTAAGGCTGCATAGTATTCCAGTATACATATACACCACATTTTGTTTATCCATTTGTCTGTCAATGGACATTTGGGTTTCTTCCACCTCTTGGCTACTGCAAATAGTGCTGCTATGAACATGGGCGTACAAATATTTCTTCAAGATCCTATTTTAAGTTCTTCTATATATATAACCAGTATTGAGATTTTTAGGTCATATGGTAGTTCCATTTTTAATTTTTTGAGGAACCTCCGTACTGTTTTCTATACTGGCTGTATCATTTTATATTCCCACCAACAGTATGTAAATGTTCCAGTCTCTCCAAATTCTCACTAACACTTGTCATTTTCTGCTTTTTTGATTGAGGCCATCCTAACGGATGTGAGCTGATATTGCAGTGAGGTTTTATTTGCATTTCCCTGATGATTAGTGATGTTGAACATCATTTCATATGCTTCTTGGCCAATTGTATATCTTCTCTGGAGAAATGTCTATTCAAGTTCTTTGTCTTTTTGTTGTTGTTGTTGTTGTTATTGAGTTTTAAGAGTTCTTTTAAAAATTATTTATTATTTTAACTGAAGTATAGTTGATTTAAAATAATAGCAATCCTTTTTTATTTACACATGTTCTTTATTTCTCGCACTGCTGTCTCTTGTGACCTGTCTCTTCTCATGGATATCTACTCCTGTCCCATAAAGGGCATTACTTCTTGAATTCTACTGAAGATGAACTTTCTTGGAAAATTTCTTTCAATTCCTGTGATAAATTGTTTTCAGAGGTTTGCATTCCCTCTAAGTCTTAGGGTGATAGTCTCTATCTCTATTTCTTTGTTATTTATCAAAATACATTTGTTAGTTATTCTTCTTGTCATTTTCCTTAACACAAAAGATCTATCCAGACTTGGTGTTTCTAGTAGGTTCTATTTTATGTTCACTTAAAAATGAGTTCAATTCCCTTTCCAGAGCTATATCCAGGGTGCAAGTTGATGGCTCGATTTCTGGTGTTTGACTTGCTTTCATTCCATTAATGCCCACCTAGTGTTAGCTCTTGTCATACTTCCATTGCATTTCTTTCTGATGTGAAGTCTGTAATATTCAGTATGAATGGCAGTCAGAGAGTTTTTTGTTCTCTCTTCTCTTGTATGCACTTTCTTCATGGGGAACCTTCCTGGTTTGAATGAGCCCCTCCTCCCATTCCCCCTTGCTGACCAGTTCTTTCTGGTTCACTGCCTTCACTGTTTTCTTGACCAGAGCTGTGGCTGAGGGGTTGAATATGGAAAGAAAATAACACTCCAGCTTTTAGAGCTCTTGCATAGTAGAAGGATGGTTGTCTGATTTAATGAGCCAGGTGGCAGACAGTGGGGAAGGTATAATGGGCCTTTCTCATTCAGACATGTGGGCTTTCTCTAAATCTGGTAGCAAGCACAGGTGGGCCACTAATTACCTTTAAATATCCAGGTTCATTGACCTTACAGTTAGTGGTAAGGAGTTGACTGTCAATCTCAATTTTTGGTGGCAATGTAAATATTTGTCTTTTAGTGAATGTGTGTGTGTGTAAAAGACTTATCAGGGCTATTAGCCAGATGTCATTTTAAATTGAAATTCCTTGGCGTCTTTTTATTTTAAAAATTAATTACCAGATTGCTGTTACTCTCCAGCTGTCCCCTGATGTCCATGACTTCCCTTTGTTATCACTTCTTGCTTCCTCTTCTTCCCAAGCCTGGATTAAAACCTTATTTTACAGCCATTCTCTCAGGTCTACTTAATACAGGCATCATGTGCATTCTGTTGTTGCCTCCCCAAGGTTTTTTTCATCTGGTTTTATTCATCAAGATCTTGGTAGACCCTGATGATCATGTTCTCAGTCATTCAGATACAGTATATGCTGGGTGAACTTGCCTTTTCCTCCCACTCTTTAGGGAGGACCAGTGTTGTCAGCTGGTTGCTTTGAATGACAGCCTTGCTTCCCAGGAGCTTGCAGATTCAAGACTGAGCCCACTTTGATGCACAGGTACAGTGTTTCATGGGCAGAGAAATTGGAACTGGGCTTCCTGCCTGTTCCCTCATGGGTGATTGCTGCCACGGTGTCTACCCTGGTGGCACAGCCTAGAATTTGTGGGAGGTTGAAAAGGGAAAACAAGGACCTTGTTGCATGTCAGATCAAGGTGGATATCACAAATGTGATTCTGACATCACAAATGTCAAATGGTTTCATCCTATTGGTTAAACTGACAAATGTCGATGATTGTACAAGGTGAGTATGTATGTAAAACATCTTTAAAACAACAAAAATTAAAATCTTGGAAGAGAAGACACAGGTCAGCATTACAATTCCCTTTATGATCCTGATATTGAGGGTCTAGGTTGTTATCATATTTCAAGTATGTTAAGGGTTTAATGTACCAGGGCTTAGAGATAAATCCCATATTTAATCCCTCTTCTTTTACATTTCCATATTTTTATAGATGTTGCTAGCATGAATATCATCCTCTATAAAAGCAGAGTAATTTCAAGAAATATCATAAAGCCTGTATACTTCAACCATACTTTACCTTTTTATTGGGTTGTTTTGTTATACCTGGTAAAAATGCACTTGTACAGTAAAAACAGGAAGCAATGAAGGTGAGCCTTTCAGAATATCATATACTTTTCTCAATCTTTCACCTTTCATTTTCTTTAAAGAATGAATAAGAACACTAAATTCTAAGTATTTTAACCATATGTTGTTACTTGAATAATACTTTCTCTTTTTTAAAAAGAGGTTGTGTCATTCATCTTGTGTGTCCCAGTGCCTTGTACATAGCCATGTTAAATAATTATTTGATAAATAAATGAAGATTTGGTGTGTTGCTACTATAACTTAGATGACCTCTGGCATCTAACACCTAATAACACGAGTCTGGAAAGGAAAGAATAATCATATTTATGGTTAGCAGGGAAAGGCCTAAGTTTAGACCATAAGAAGTTAAGAAATCAAATTGTGCAGTTTTAAACTGTGATACTTTTAGTGAAGTGAAAGTGAAAGTCTCTCAGTCGTGTCCGACTCTTTGTGACCCCATGGACTATACAGTCCATGGAGCTCTCCAGGCAGAATACTGGAGTGGGTAGCCATTCCTTTCTCCAGGGGTTCTTCCCAACCCAGGGATCGAACCCAGGTTTCCTCTTTGCAGGCGGATTCTTTACCATCTGAGCTGCCAGGGAAGCAGTGATGCATTTGGCTTTTCCTGAAACTGACAGCCTTGTCTAGGCATGGGCTAGGAGCCTTGTTCCGTGTCTGTGCTGAGGCTCCTCTGTGCCCCGGCTGGAGGAGGTTTTGGTCCCCAAGGGAGGCACCCTGCGACATCCCTGGGGATCATGGAGCTTTCTGGCTCTCTTATGATTCTCTTTTAAGTGAGTGTACAGGCATAACCAATCAAACAAGAATTGATCAATGGCTATTTAAAACTATATGTTACTTGTTTTAAACAAAATAACAGGTTATAGCTGGCAGACATTTTACATTTTTATTTTGGTTGTTCTGATGTTATAGTAATATCCATTTAAAGTAAACACCAAGAAGCCTGGGCTATGAACTTAGGAGGCCAAGATGCTGTGAATCATGCAACACAAACTAGTTGTTGGGAATTCAGAGGATCCAGAGTTCCCCATTTTCCGCTCTGAGCCTGTGAGATGCTAGACTGGTGCCCTGTCAGCCTCAAAGGGGTGAAAATAAGCTGTTTGAGTGATAAAGTAAGGACAACATAATTCTCAAATCAAATAATATTTACTGAGTAACAATAAATTGTACATGTGTAAAACACCTTCAAAATATTTATTTGATCTTCAGAGCAATGGGGTGTTGACAGGGAGTGCTGCATTTCTGATTTTTCCGAGTGAAAGATTTGAGGCTCGGATAATTTAATTGACTCTGAAAGTCACAAAGCTACTCTTTGATAGAAGTGGAACCAGGTTTCAGTTTTACTCATTTCTAGCACTGTATTTTTTCCTTTTGCCCTAATAGAATATTGATAATACTAATAAAAGATGTTATCCGACAATGATTGAATCAGTCCTAATTTCCTCCTCACAAGTCTCTCTTTCTCTTAACAATAGGTCTGTAAAGTACTATCATTATCCCCCATCCTACAAATGAAAAAACTAAGATACAGAGCCTACTAGAGCAACTTACTAGGGTCTTGTGGGAACACTCTGGAGTGAATGACACAAAGCTTTCTCTTAAGGAATTTATAATCAAATCAGAACAATAAACTGTGCATATCTAAAAGATATTAATAATAATTTGAGTAATACTTTGATAGCAGAAGAGTGGTATCACAAAGCCATACTTGATTATAAAATATTGCTTTGGAGAAGTTGAGAGCGATGAGGTGATTCCTTGGGGCTGAGTTAGTTTCGAGGAGTGAAGAGCATAGGTGGAGGCTGAGTTGTGTGGGAGAAGGGCTGGTGCAAGGTACTGGGGGGCCCTTCCAGGCAATGAAACTCTGGGCAAGTCACAAAGCTGCAAATGTGCCCCCTGGGGCATTCTGAGTCTCACTTCTCCTTCTATACTTTTTCTTTCTCTGTGGAAGTTCTTTCACCATTTCATAACTTAAGATAAAAAATAACTGAAGAACGTTTTCTGAGAGCTCAGTACTTAACAGAATTAATCAGCAAATAAGCACAGGCATATTTTTTAAAAAATTGAAGTATAATTGATTTATAATATTGTGTTAGTTTCTGGTTTACAGCAAAATGATTCAGTCATATATTTTTGTTTTTTAGTCACTAAGTTGTGTCTGACTCTTTGCAATCTCATGGACTGTAGCCCACTCTTTGGTCCATGGGATTTCCCAGGTAAGAATACTAGAATGGGTTGCCATTTCCTTCTTTGTGACTTTCAGAGTCACAGAGAAAGGGGATCTTCCTGACCCAGGGTTCGAACCTGTGTCTCCTGCATTGGCAGGCAGATTCTTCACTGCTGAGCAATCTGGGAAGCCCTTCAGTTGTATATATATGTGTGTGTAAAATTTAGGTTATTTTCCATTATAGGTTATTGCAAGATATTGAATATAGTTCCCTGTTCTATACAATAGGAACTTGTTGTTCATCTATTTTATACAGAGTGTAGCTATTAAAGCCAAACTCTTAATTTACACTCCCCTTGGTTTTTCCAGTGGTCATGTATGGATGCGAGAGTTGGACTGTGAAGAAAGCTGAGCGCCGAAAAATTGACGCTTTTGAACTGTGGTATTGGAGAAGACTCTTGAGACTCCCTTGGACTGCAAGGAGATCCAACCAGTCCATTGTAAAGGAGATCAGTCCTAGGTGTTCACTGGAAGGATTGATGCTGAAGCTGAAATTCCAGTACTTTGGCCACCTCATGCAAAGAGTTGACTCACTGGAAAAGACCCTGATGCTGGGAGGGATTGGGGGCAGGAGGAGGAGGGGACGACAGAGGATGAGATGGCTGGATGGCATCACCGACTCGATGGGCATGAGTTTGAGTAAACTCCGGGAGTTGGTGATGGACAGGGAGGCCTGGCGTGCTGCGATTCATGGGGTTGCAAAGAGTCAGACATGACTAAATGACTGAACTGACTGACTGACTTCCCCTTTGGTAACCATAAATTTGTTTTCTATGTCTGTGGGTCTACTTCTACCTTGTAAATAAGTTCATTTGTGTTATTTTTTTGAACTCTACACATAAGTGACATCATATGGTATATTTTTTCTGACTTATGTAGTATGATAATCTTTATTTACATACATGTTTTTGCAAATCGCATTATTTCATTCTTTTTTATGGCTGAGGACTATTCCATTGTATATATGTACCACATCTTCTTTATACATTTATCTGTCAATGGACACATAGGTTGCTTTCGTGTCTTGGCAGTTGTGAATAATGCTGCTATGAACATTGGAGTGTATGTATCTTTTAGAATTGGAGTTTTCTCCAGATATATGCCTGGGAATGGGATTGATGGATCATATGGCAACTCTATTTTTAGTTTTTTAAGGAACCTCCATACTATTTTCCGTAGTGACCACACCAATTTATATTTCCACTAACAGTGTAGGAAGTCTTTTCTCAACACCCTCTCCAGCATTTATTATTAACACAGGTATACTTTCAACCTGAGATAGTTTTGCTTAAGCAAATAAAATCTGGAAGACTTCTCCCGAGCTCCTTCTGCAGTGGATGGTCCTGGTGATAAATAAGGCCCTTTAGTAGGTTGTGTTTCTGTGTTAAGGGTTACAGTTCCCCTCATTAGGTGATGTACTGCCCAATCTCGCCACCTAACTAAATGCTTTTGGCAAGCATTGCTCCTCTGTAACCAGGGAAATATGTTTTGGAGCTCACAGATCTCTGAGTTCCTGGTTTTCTCTTCCCAACCAAAGTTGCCTTTGTTTTGCAAACTTGACTTCCAGTGGGAAGTGAAAAGTTGTCTGCAGAGAGGATATTGAAATTGCAGGTTTCTCCTGCCAGACTCTGATGAAGCCCTTTCCTTAGACTGTGCAAACTAAAAATGAGCAATGTTTGTAAACTTTGGGCTAAAGTTCTAGTGGCAAACATTAATTGCCAACCTTTTACTTGCCTCAGTAGAACAAGCCTAAAACTTTTAGATGTGGAAAGAGCTGGAAATCTAACCTCCAACACACTTGTTATGCATGGGGGTGGAAGAGCCTGAGGCAACAGAGGAATCCAATAACAGGTGCAAGGTTACCTAGTCAGGGAATGTCAGTGTTCAGAGGAGAACCCCAGCATTTGACTGTTAGTTCAGTGTTCATGTAAATAGTGTCTCTGAAGTGTTTGCCAGGATATTTAAAGTTCTAAGCATAGAGCATTATGGTTATTAATTTTTTTGTAAGTAGGGGCTTAGCTTGGAGACCGTGGACCTGGCTGGTGGTGGTAGTCAGAGATGTGATCACTAATTACGCTCACATAATGCTCTCCCCCTAGTGAAGCTTCAATCCATGTGTTTTGGGACCTTCACATACTGACTCTATGGGATGTGGACATCTTCTGACTTTGTCTGTACCCCTGGCTCCTATTTCCATCTTCTTTGTTCTTTATTTACCAACCACTTTCAGCCTTGGCTTTATCCTTATCCTTTCTTTCCATGGAAGAAACATGGGGCACTGATTTCAGTCATTTGCCTTCTTCTACCAAGTTCCAGCCAGTGACAAAAACTCGATTGTCTTAAGAGTGTCACGTAGAGGAACAAAGCAGGAGTGCCATTTTGTTAATGTCAGTTATAAATATTTTTATGAACCTTATATGTCTGGATTCATTAGCCATTTAATGAATTTGATGCACAGATGTTCAGGAAATTAAGAGCAACTGACTTCATTGGGGAATTATAGTCAGCGTAGTGCCATCCAAGATATCAAAAACATGCTGTTCCCACAATCTGCCAAGAAACCAGGTATAGTGATGGTCTCTGTGTTAGATATAAGCTCACTATTAACACTCAATAAATGTTAATTGTGTAACAATAAAGAATATTGAGCGTGACTCTCCAGTGAAAATCAGGTTGTGGACCTAAAGGGATGCCCTCTGTGTTGAGAATGTATCTTTCCTTGGATTTACATTATAGTCATGTGATGGAAAGAAAGAGCTGAGAAAGAACGAATCAATGCCTTAGGCTGAGGTTATTCATTTTGAGTCCAAGAACTGAATTTGGCTGACAGAACTTTTCATCGAAACAACTGTACCAAATGTCTCTATTTGCTCTGCCAACCCCCTTGTGGTTTACAGGTGAGGTGAGGGAAGAAAGTAGCTGAAGAGAACTGGCAGAATCGGGTCAGACTGGGCACTGATGCTGAGACTGTGTAGGGACATCCGTGGTCTAGAGACTGTCACCCTTTTTCAGAGCGTCAGTCCTGCTTTGTTGCTAACTTTGTCATATTGTGTGTTTTGGAGACAACAGTATGGAGGGGAAGAAAGGGCCAAATAATTCTATGGTACTTGGAAATGTTCTTCCTTGGCTGTGATATGTTGGTCAGTGTTTGAAAACTCATGCTCTCATTCCCTTTAAAAAAAGCACTTATTTGTTCGGTTTGCCTACTTCCATCATGTAAATACTCTCTCTGTGGCCAATTTTAAGCCACCAACATGACAACAACCAGCTCACAGACTTCTTGAAAATTTAACAATTAGCTTTTCCAAGGTGACACGAGTGACTCCAGCAAACCCCTGATCCCCAGTGTACAATAATCATGGTGAAAGACATGGGGAGTGATTGAAATAGCTCTAGAGTGAGTAATACCCAAGGCTAAATTCTAGCTCTGCTTCTTACCAGCTCTGTGATTTCTACCCAGCCATTTAACCTCTCTGATGCCCAGTCTCCTCAGTGGCAAAATGGAAATAATATCTATCATAAAGTTGATAGGTTGTACAAGGGAGATAATAAAGTACCCAGCAAGGGTCTTGGCTTGTAAGTTATCAAAAATGGTGATCGTTATTTATATTATTATATCTTTAGATTGCATATAGCAGCCCCTAAATCTATGTGAAATGTTTTGATTATCAGGTAATGTGGAATATTATACATATCAAATGGTCCTGGCATTTGGGTTATGGGAAATTCACATCTGAATATTGGCCAGATATTAATTATGGCTTGTGTGCCTAGATGGGCAATTGCCTCACAAATAACCTTGAAAAGGAAAAACATGTGCTTGATTCTGAGAAAGACAAAGAACCATCCATGCTATATTATTTTAAAGATGCTCCCTTCAACATGGATAATGTGTGTCGCGTCTTCCTTCTTGTTGAGGTGTTAGCAGGTTTTATCTTTAAAAACCAGCCTTTTGAAATAAGGTGGGCATAAACAACAGTGGCAGGTGCAAAACTATCCAAATGTGCTGCTTCTCCCAAGCTTGAAAGATCCAAGTTCCTTACTCAGCTCAGAGGAACACTGAGCATCTCTAGGTGCCCCCTCTTCACCCTTCCACCCCAACCCCACCTCCCCTTCATAGAGCCCATCTCCACTCCTTCAAGCACAGGTCAACTCAACAAAGGAAAGTTCAGAGAAAACAGGTCTTCTTCCCCAAGAGAACCATGGAAATCTCAGATCTCTCTTTCTCAGCCTCTTAAAATGATAATTGATCTGGCTTTTGCACTCTCTGAATCAGTTCTTTGTGTTGGAATTATTTGAATAGCAATTGATGAGGAAGTCAAATGTGTAACACTTGGTAAAATAGTAATTCTAGGTAAAGAAAGGAAACTTTGAGCATCGCCATTAAGCATACCTTAATCTTGTCATACACCATTAAGCATCCCAAATAACTCCTTGACTTTCTCCTTCCCACTCTTTTCTGGAAAAGCTTGTCTGCTGTTACCAAAATCTAACATAAACTGCTCAGGGCTCCATATTTTTCCATTGCTGTTTACTATCATACCACTAATTCTAATTTGATTCAGATTCAGCTAGCTCTTTCTCTTCATAGCACGAAAGCATTTTGGCAGCCATTAGCTCCATGAGCAGGGATCATGAGCAATCACACACACAAAGAAACTGCAAATTAGAGCTTGTATTCCTTATATCTTCACATGGCTGACTGAAGGAAGACAACTCCACAAACAATGCATTTTAAAGAACATTTGCAGGGTGAATATATTACAAAAATGGCTAGGAAGTAGGCTGCAGTATATCTTCAAAAGTGACTGATTTAAACCCAAACTTAATGTATTTTGGAGGCCAGCAATAATTTGACTTGCTGAGTGGATGGAATTTATGGGTATAATGCAGTGCAAATAAAAACATCCTCTTTCAGTCATAAAGGTGTATGCTGTGTCCATGCTGGGAAATATAGCTTTCCTTACCCCTGACTTCTGGAGAGAACTCAGGGGAATAGCTAAGTCAGGCCCAATGCTTTTTCTTTGTGGCCTTATGGAAATATCAAGTTTTATTTTTGTGTTTAAGGAGGTTTATAGTGCCATCCCTGGATCCGGGCTTTTGTGTTTGAGAACTAAATAAATAAGAGAAACTCAGAAATGCACTACTGAGCTGTAAGTTGTTCTCTTCATGAGGTGACCCAGACCAGAGTGAAGGAAAAGGGTAGCACTAGGATTGGGGACACAGGGTATTCACGTGCACCTCTCAAAAGGATGACCCAAGGGGAAGACCGAGGATTGGAAGAAGCTCACTGTCAAGGGCTTCTGACTCTGGGGGCTTCCTGTTTCTGGCCTGTGTGCTTATGATGTGTAACCCTGACAAAGAAACCTCATGGATCAAACCCAGGTCTCCTGCATTGCATGGTGGACTCTTTCCTGTCTGAGCCATCAGGTAAGCCACATGTCTGAGCCACATGGTACATATGTGGCCAAATGTCCATTGTGTGCTGTGCTTGAGGTTGGAATATAGGAAGTGATGAATGTCTGTGGGTGAACTGTCATGAAGTGAAACAGGCTCAAGGCTCCCTCCTCCACATCCTCAGCATTTGAGAGAATCCCCTGCTCTGCCCTTCAGCTGTCAGCCTGATTCCTACCCATCCCCCTGTGCTATCCCTTCCCCCAGTACTACAGTCTTTGTGCACCCAGCCCAATGATTCCAGTTCTCTGTGGATGTCCCCAGGAGAAAGAACAAGATCAGGTCAGGAAGGTGGGTCATGGGCACTGGAGTAGGTCATCCTTCCTACTATAGCTGCTCTTCATTCATGAAGGACCTGTAAACTCCAGGGAGGTGGTTCTACTTACTTGCCTGCTAAACTTAGGATGTGATGGAGTGCAAAACTGTCAGAGGCTAGGGAGATGCACAGAACATCAATAACTCATTGTTTACATGCCTGCAATGAAGGCAGAAAATTATGCAATGGTATCCTCTCAAGGACTTTGTATTTCCAGAGATAGTTTCAATAGAAATTGCAGTTTTTGGAGAAGGCATCTTCCCATCCCAAACCAATAACTTCACTAGTTCCCTAAGAAAAAAACGTAAAAATCTTTCAAGTCATTATTTGTTTCAGAAGCCTGGAGCAAATAAATTTTGGGGTATATATGACCACCTTCCTCTTACTTCAAAGTTCAAGATTGGTCAGTTGATCTTCCTGATGGGGACAGTTAGAGGGTGGGAAAAGATATTGGGAAAATGTGTAAAATAGTTGTGAAATCAAGGCATATGGAATAGCCACAAAATATTAATATTAGGTATCCAATTGAAAAATTCAGTTAGTCCAAATTTCCACTGAAGTCTTTGGTTAAAGAAATTTTCTACTGTGTAATAATATATTATTATATGCTATAAATATATAATTTCCTTAGTTAGTTAATAAATCAGCCAGAATTGATAGCACCTCTCACTAAGTTCATTGTGAATTTCTAGGGCAAATCTTAGCAGTAGTTTTTTCAAAGGAGAGTGGTAACTTTTAAGTCTGTAGGAGGTACTGGAGAGATGGGAAAATGGAGCTGGTTTCAGATGGAGTGGTTATAGTTGTGACTATTTTCCAACTGTCAGGCTAGGGGAGCTCATGATCTATACTGACAGCCCTTTGGGTCTATGACCTTTATACTTGAATTCTAAGCTGGTTCTGAGGTCCAGAAGAATGAATGTGCAGTGGCATTTAGCTGAAATCTTTTGCTTTTGGCCATTAATAATTTTCTTGTCCTCTCCCATATTTCCTTCCCAAAGCCTTGGATAATCCAAACCAGCAGGGATTTTGGCCATCAGAGATCCTTAAAGCCTTGTCTGTTGTTGTTCAGTCGCTCAGTTGTGTCTGACTCTGCGACCTCATGGACTGCAGCACACCAGACTTCCCTGTCCTTTACCACCTCCTGGAATTTGCCTAAACTCATGTCCATTGAGTTGGTGATGCCATTCAACCATCTCATCCTCTGTTGTCCCCTCCTCCTCCTGCCTTCAATCTTTTCCAGCATCATGGTCTTTTCCAACGAGCATGTCTAGGATGGCATTATATTTGGTGGGAATTGTTCAGATAGCCCAGATTTGATAATACAAGGACCAGGGGTGCTGGAAGACCTTGAAGTAGATGAAGTAATTACCCATCTTGTGGCAGCATCTTCTTGTTTTCTAGACTGACACTAAAATTTGGCATTTTTAGAATGGTTTCTTTCAAGACTTGAGGACAGATTTGCCCTCTTTAGGATTTCTCCAGATGATTTTTTGCCAGCTAAAACTTAATATCCCAAGTCGACAGGTAGCATCCCCCTGTACTTCCCTCTGGCGTTGGCATTTTGTTAGGATGTTACCTATGCTTTGGGATTGCTTGTCCTGGGGCTGCCTTACAGGGTACGTGGGCGGGGACTGTGGAGGACGTGAGAACTACGGTGATCAGAAGACCTTGATTCCTGTCCTGTTCTAGCGTTCCACTAATTAATATAACCATTTGATTTTTCTCACCTGTAAAACGAGAATGAAGGTAATACCTCCTCTACTAACTGAACATTGTTGAGATAGACTCCTGGAGGTAATGTGGCACCCTAGTAATTAAACCTGCCTGGATGGGTTTCAAGACAAAACCTGCTTATTCCAAATCTCCCTGAGAGAGAATAATATTATGAACAGGATATATAGATATAGTTCTCTCCAGTTTATTGTTTCCCTTCTCTGTGAAACTGTAAGTGTTCTCACTTACCGAGCACCTGCTACCTGCCAGGTGCCCTTACATGTCCTAATCATCACAAGGCTTCGTCAGGCTGGGGATCATTCACCTGAGTTTACAAGCTCAGAGGGCCAAGTGCCAAGCCTGTGCTCACATGGGAGAGTGATGAGGCCGGAGCCCACTGGAAACATCAGAGTCTGAGACCCGTGGTTTTCCCATGCCAGCATGTGGATTCCACTTACCTAGCTAAGTTGTTCCTCTCTGTATTACTCTGTTTCCAGCAGTTCTTAAAATATATTGTAAGAGATCAGAAAACCCAAAGTACCACCTAGTTGTTCTGAGATTTAGGCAGACCATGAAAAAAAATGCTTTCAACAAAGTATCCTTTCCTATTTAAATAATGTTCTGCAGTTTACAAGACAGTTTCACATACAGTATCTCAATGAATCTTCAAATTCCTTTGGAAGAGAGAATGCGTATATATGATGTGTTGACTCGACTAGGAGACTTTGAAAGCCACTTGCTACAACTTTTCAGAGGGGAGGTGACCAGTCGGAAGCAGAGGTGGGGCTTGAGTCCTGGTACCCCGATGTTCTTTCACTGCAGCCACAGCTCACCTTCACTGAGGGAAACGGGCAGGGGAAGGACAGACGGTAGGGACGTGACATCAACAACATGCTGGCGTACAAGTTTTCTACTGTCTTCCCCCAAAGAATACTGACTTTGACAAACTCCAATGGGTGAGGGTGACTCTGTGGAATGCTGGGAGTTTCCTAGAGAAGTTCCAGCATATTGTTGAAGAAAAAAATGTCAAGATTGAATGCACTGAACAGGGTAAGAGGGACAGCTTTATTCTACTGACATCTCCCTTCTTCCAAGACAGCACAGGTCAGAGTCAGGGGAGACCTTCATGGCCCACACTACTCCCCTGAGGGAAAATCAGAGCCTGTGTCTGAGCACTGGGCTCTCTGGTTCTGTGAGCTGTTTTCAAAGAGGTCCACTTCTTTCTTGCCCTATCCAGGACGCTGGGCTGCGCTGCCCAGGAGAGCAGGAAGGACTGGAAGAACAGCAGCCAGCACTGTCAGAGGGCATCAGAGGATACCAAGCCTACTAACCCCTTCACAGACTCCGTCACGAAGCCTGTCCATGAGCTTCTGGGGATCCCCTCAACTGGCCCACAGGCACCCCCGGTGCTCTGAGCATGACACCATCACCCTCCACCTCCACCCTGTGACTCACTCCCTGAGCCCGACCCGAGGGCAGCAAGGGGAGCCTCTGGAGATGACTAGTGAGCACGTGCAGAAAGCCAGCCTGAGGCAGAGGGATTGGGAGAGAGCATGCAAATTTGAGTTTTCAACGCTGCCCTGGGGAGAGCAAACAGGAGGCTGGCAAGGATCTGGTCGGGACTGAGGCACAGCTGCGAAGGCTCCCCTCTGGCAACTGCCTGTTTATTCTCTGTATCTAAGGGTCTGTTTTCATTTCGTGTGTTTTCTTTTTTTCCATTCCATGTTTGAGATCATATAGTGTTTGTCTTTTTCTGTCTGACTTATTTTCCTTAGCATAATAACCTTTCGATTCACTCATGCTATCACAGTGATGAGGTTTCATTTCTATTTATAGCTAAGTGATATTCCACTGGGGCTTCCCTGATGGCTCAGAGGTAAAGAACCCACCTGCCAATGCAGGAGATGCAGGAGATGTGGGTTTGATCCCTGGGTCTGGAAGATCCCCTGGAAGAAGAAATGGCAACCTACTCTTGTATTCCTGCCTGGCAAATCCCATGGACAGATGAGCCTGGCAGGCTATAGTCCATTGGGTTGCAAAGAGTTGGACACAACTGAGCAACTGAGCTTACACTCCACTGTGTGTGTATATATACATACGTATATATGTATGTGTATCACATATTCTTTATTCATTAATCTAGTAATAGACATTATTTAAGTTGTTTCCATATTTTGGCTAATATAAATAATGCTACAAAAGACATTGGTATGTGTATATCTTTTTGAATTAGTATTTTTGTTTTCTTTGGATAAATACCCAGAAGCAAAATTGCTGGATCATAAGGCAGTTCCTTTTTTTAATTTTTTGAGGAAACTAAATGGTTTTCTGGAAGGGCTACATGAATTTACAGTCCCACCAACAGTACATGAAGATTCCCTCTTCTCCTTATTCTGATTAATGTTTATTTTCTATCTTTTTGATGATTCTTATGGGTATGAGGTGATATGTCACTGTGGTTTTGGTTTTCATTTCCTTGATGATTAGTGATTTTGACCATCTTTTCAAGTGTCTGTTGGCAATCTGTCTATTCAGGTCCTCTACCCATTTTAAAATCAGGTTCGTTTTTTTTTTAAGTTGAGTTGTATGAGTTCTTTGTATATTTTGGATATTCACCCCTGATCAGGTACACTGGTTGTAAGTGAAAGTTTCCGTTGACACCTAAGAAACTCACTATTCCTTATTTAACTACCTTGGACTTTGTAACTCTCAAGCTGCTTTGACTGTGGATTCTTCTTGATTATAGACTTGTAAATGTGTAAGTCAAATGCAAGCCAGTTTCCTTTTTGAAAAGTCACAAAGAGCATGAGGAGGAAGGGGGCTTTAATGCTATTCCTCTGTGACCTCTGATGTGAGTTTAACTGCTCCACGGAGTGATCCGCTAGATTCGTGGTAGAATTTTGCTGGCCCTTCTCTTGCTTTTTCTCTATATATGGATTAAGCAACATGAATTCAATGTAAGGCCTTTTGATGGCTCGATGGAGATAAAACAGCCTTGTGTCCCAGCCTTTCCTGCTTAATATGCTTTTAAATAATTTCATGCCACTGCTGGATTAGCTAGATCCAGAATTATTTCATCTAATTCTTTCTCCCCCTTTCCTTATCTTCCTCCGTGTCCTTTGTCCTTGTCATCCTCTTCCTCTCTCTCTCTCTCCTCCTCCTTCTCCTCCTTCTTCTTCAATACAAATGATCTAGTTTGGATAAGCTAGGAATGGTCCAAGTCAAAACAGTTTGAGATCCATAGACTAAAACCAGAATTAACATTTTGATAAAAGCTCTTCTACATTATCTCACTTACAGGGTAAATATTACAGATACACACAATGGATATAGACAGAGGGACAGGAGAGTAAGCCAACTCATCTCTTGGTTAATATTTAGGTGTAAATATTGGCACCTGCATGACTTTCAGGGTAGACTAGGAAAGTACATTATTCAAAATTGGGTATTATATAGATGGTTTACTAATAGTTTCATTTTTTTAATACTCCTCAAGATCTATATGTTGACAGAAAACAGTATTTCAGAAAAGGCATTATCTGATTCTCCTGCAGGATTGTATTTATTGAATTGCACTTTGGTGTATGTTCATGGACTTTGGAAAGCTGTACCCTTCTAGCCCTACAAAACACAGTGGTATATTTATGGGAACTGTGTTGAAGAAGATGTTGTTTCACATTGTCAAAGTTTGGTTTCAAAGGACCTGGGATAATTCTCTCTGGTCTCAACACAAAGTGTTGTGCTACATTTTTGCACACATGCTTTTTGTTTTGCTTAGTTTTGTTTTAATCTTCCAGACGTAGAATCACATGGCTGGTTATGTTTCCTTTTTTGTGTTGGCTGCTGGGAAGCTCAGAATAAAATTTATGGTCCACCTCAAGTCCTTTCTATAGCAAAGCAGAATATAAATATATAAACAAGCAAAAATGGTGGTAAAATATGGAAAAAGAGACAAAGGGAGAACATTTAGTAAGGGATCCGAGACCATGTCTTTCCTACTCCTTACTCTATATGACTAAGGACTCTTACCACTTATTACTGAGAGCTAGCCTCATTCAGCCCCATGTCTTCATGTTCAGACTAGTATCTGGTGTCCAGTGAGTGCTCAATAAATACTTTCTGTATGAACAGGAAAAGCTCATCTCCTAATATAGACAGTAATCATTATCAAGAATACTCAGTCTTAGTGACTAAAAAAATGTGTGATGAGATCCAGACTGATTTAAATACTATTTTATACTTGACTTAGACTGATTTTTTAAACTGATTTTTATTTTCAAGTTATCCATATAGGATTTTAAAAATCAATAGCTAGCTAGGAGAATATTCTTTTCCCTTATTTAAGGAGGAGCTT
The DNA here is from genome assembly GCF_023699985.2 of Odocoileus virginianus. Classification (NCBI taxonomy): domain Eukaryota; kingdom Metazoa; phylum Chordata; class Mammalia; order Artiodactyla; family Cervidae; genus Odocoileus; species Odocoileus virginianus. The sequence goes on from NC_069686.1 coordinate 13,828,912, forward strand.
CTTTCAAGCAGGTGGATGAATTTGTTATTACCTGACAAGAATCATTCCCCAAGCCATAATTTTTCAATTATGGTAATAAAAAGTTAGTGGTTCTATCTAGGTATTGAAACAGATTTCATTCATAGATACCTGCCCTACTTTGGCATGTAGCCATGTTATTCAAGTGCTTTCTGAACTTTTATAACTTCAGCTGCAAAAATTAATTTTCACAATCTGTGCTGTGGTCAATGTCACTGCAATAAAGTGGTTGGCTATCTGCCTCAAATTCTGTTGGAATAGGAAGGATTAGTCAGTCAGTTAAGTAGCGCAGTCGTGTCTGACTCTGCAACCCTATGCACTGCAGCATGCCAGGGTTCCCTGTCCACACCAGTTCCAGGATCTTACTCAAACTCATGCCCATCAAGTTGATGATGCCATCCAACCATCTCATCCTCTATCATTCCCTTCTCTTCCTGCCTTCAATCTTTCCCAGCATCAGGGCCTGCTCCAATGTGTCAGTTCTTCGCATTAGGTGGCCAAAGTGTTGGAGTTTCAGCTTCAGCATCAGTCCTTCCAATCAATATTCAGGACTGATTTCCTTCAGGATGGACTGGTTGGATCTCCTTGCAGTCCAAGGGACTCTCAAGAGTCTTCTCCAACACCACAGTTCAAAAGCATCAATTCTTCTGCACTCAGCTTTCTTTCTAGTCCAACTCTCATGTCCATATATGACTACTGGAAAAACCATAGCTCTGACTAGATGGACCTTTGTGGGCAAAGTGATGTCTCTTCTTTTTAATATGCTCTCTAGGTTGGTCATAGCTTTTCTTCCAAGGAGCAAGCATCTTTTAATTTCATGGCTGCAATCACCATCTGCTGTGATTTTGGAGCCAAAGAAAGTAAAGCCTCTCACTGTTTCCACTGTTTCCCCATCTATTTGCCATGAAGTGATGGGACCAGATGCCCTCATCTTAGTTTTCTGAATGTTGAGTTTTAAACCAACCTTTTGACTCTCCTCTTTCACTTTCATCAAGAGGCTCTTTAGTTCTTCTCTTTCTGCCATAAGGTTGTTGTCACCTGCGTATCTGAGGTTATTGATATTTCTCCCAGCAATCTTGATTCCAGCTTATGCTTCATCCAGCCCTGCATTTCACATGATGCACTCTGAATAGAAGTTAAATAAGAAGGGTGACAGTATACAGCCTTGATGTACTCCTTTCCTGATTTGGAACCAGTCTGTGGTTCCATGTACAGTTCTAACTGTTGCTTCTTGACTTGCATACAGATTTCTCAGGAGGCAGGTCAGGTGGTCTGGTATTCCCATCTCTTGGAGAATTTTCCACAGCTTGTTGTGATCCACACAGTCAAAGGCTTTGGCATAGCCAATAAAGCAGAAGTAAATGTTTTTCTGGAACTCGCTTGCTTTTTTGATGATCCAAGAGATGTTGACAATTTGATCTCTGGTTCCTCTGCCTTTTCTAAATCCAGCTTGAACATATGGAAGTTCATGGTTCACATACTGTTGAAACCTGGCTTGGAGAATTTTGAGCATTACTTTGCTAGTGTGTGAGATGAGTGCAATTGTGTGGTAGTTTGAACATTCTTTGGCATTGTCTTTCTTTGGGATTGGAATGAAAACTGACCTTTTCCAGGATAAGGAAGGATAGAAATAAATAATTTTATAGAATTTGTTGACTGAGGTTCTTGACAAATCAATCTGAGAGTAGAAAATAATTGGCATGTATTTTCATTCAGATGAATAAATCATGAATTTTTTTCAACATAAGATATCACATATATTTGAAAGGAGAACGTTTATCTTATGAAAGACACCAGAGAGGCCATGTCACCTTGTTTCCTTATCTGTAAAGGACGAGGGTCGGATGAGACCATCATGCAGGTTGTTTCCAAAGCAGATTGAATGAAACATCCACAGACAAAGGAAATATGGTGCAGAGTGAGACTTGCAGAAGAATTCAGCATGACATTGTTTTTATTTTCACTACTCCTTCAACTGAGGCGGAAGAGTCCATTCTTTAACAAAGATAGGGGTTCAAACTTAGGGGTTCTTTATGGAAATTATACCTATGTTATTCTTTGCTTTTGCATCTTCAGTTGTTTGAGGACGACCATCTTATCGGCTGAGCCAATGAGATCATTAATGGAAAACAGTGTTGTGCACCAGTAGATCTTTACTCCCTGATCAATAGTTATTTACTTCTGAGGGGTCACAGCTTGGTTAATATAGCCAAATAATTTTATTGATAGATAACATAACAATGAAAAATAAAGTTTAAAATAGGAGATGAATGGATATAGCACTTTCTTCAGGCATGAATATTATTATTTGAAAACCGTAATCGCTGCTGGAATTTGGAAGGGCAGACAACAAAAGCATTGAATAATTGTCCTAGGACTATAATCAGGCTTCCATTATTGACCTCTGTTAATATTCTACTGTAACTGTCTGCTAAATTGGTTCCTTGGGGCTTGAAATATACAGTGATGTTATGAGTTCCTATCGTAAATTGCCACACAGTAAAGTAGCAAGTCTCTGAAATAGTGTTGGTCCTAGTTTGATCAATACTCAATTCAAAGCAGTGCAATAGGCAACTGTTTCCATAGAAACATTGATGTCACAGAGGTTGAACAGCGGCTGTTACAACAAATCATTTCCTTTGAGCAGTTGTAATTGACTATATGTACAGTTCGCTGTCACTTGAGACCATTTACATCAAGCAAGTAACAGAACCGCATTAGTTATTCCAGGAGTAAGAGGGTTAGCTCTTCCTTTTGTGACCTTACAAATACCTAGGAGGATATTGCCATAGCAACCAGCAATATAACAGGATGAACATTAAGGTAGCTAGCTTTAATGCAGTAGTGTTCTTTTGGGAGCTGAAAGGTAGTTTCAATAAAGTTTACCTAGTTGTAACATTAACACAAATCCTTTGCACCTCGCAATAATGACTTGGTTCCTATCTCACAGACATCACCAATAACAAAGACATTACAATTTCATCTGCACTTCACTTCCTCTTCCTCACCTTTGATTTACCCTTGACATCTAGTTGCTAAGGCAGCGCAGATGCACATCTGGCAGAATCTTGTTTACTGAGTACCGAGTTTGGCCCTGGAGAAGCACTGAAGTCCGAAATGCTTCAGACTTGAAAAGTGAGCTAATGAGAGAAAGGAATCTTTGATAAAAAGTTAAATTTTTACTTTGGCTAAGTATTCTCTGGATTGTAAGGACATGAAACAAAACAGATGTGAGCATGACTTACTCTTATTGTGTTCCCTTAGGCTAAAATCACCACCAGAATTGAGTTTCATAGTCTAGATTTTTTTCACAGTATTGTACTTCCTTACCACAGTTTTCCTGGGGGTGACTATGTCCAGTGGCACATTTTGGAATATTCCATATAATTCTGGGGAAAGTTAAGAGGCTTGTGTATTCTTTGGTAGGTATACAGGCAGAAAATGCTATCAATGTGTTATCAAACTGCATGCCAAATTAAAGAGCATAGGCTAATAGGAATATTTATAGAACCATGAGAGTTAAATATGCCTGGACAGAATATCTAGTCTCCTGAAAATCTTGCCAGCATCTATCTGAGCTTTACATTGCAAGTGAAATAACCAAGAATGAGAAGCTTAATGAGTGTTAACATTCTGTTCACTGCCATTTGCAATGATGTCAGGGATAGAGGGCGTTTATGGGGTGTGTCAGGGTCTAAACAAGCATTTGCAGCCACAACCTAGAGATCAGGTTTTGTGTGCAAGCAGGCTGGAAAGAACATGCACTGCCCGTCTCAGCCATAACTGCAGGTGTGATTAGTAATACTGTCATCTTGGCGTCTCTAGGAAAGAAAAAATATGTATGGTCATCGATGAAGAGAGAAGGCAAAAATCCTTATAAGAGGTGTTTACTTGGAAAGGATTTTCTAATGTAGACCCACAATGATCAGCCTATAGATTTTTGACCAGTCTGCCCTATTCCTCTGGGTGAATCCTCAGAGGCAATAAAATTGAATTGCAATCAGTATTCTTTGATACAAGCCTGCCACTGACTGTTATTCACCTTGAACTAGAGAGCAACTATTTATAAGATTGTTTAGAGGCACAATCCAGTAAATTACTCTGTTTGGCCTTAAAAGAATGTTTGACTTGAAGCATAGAAATGACTATAAATCTTACAGGAATAATTTATAAGACAACATAGTGAGCAGTGATCCTCTGGTTACAATGGATAAAGAAAGACAGTTTGAAAGGGAAAAGTGTTCCCTGCCCCTCCCTACATCCCTGCCTGAGGCCAGAGAACTTTTCCAGGGCCCCACATACAGGAAATTTAGTAATACCACCTGGATGTCCTGAGACAGAAGGGAAACAGCTGCCCTTAGCACATATGCCCTTTCCTGGAGTGATTCTTTTCTCATAGCTGGCCATCTTTCCTCTGACTACATGGCTTGGCCAGTGGAAAAGGAGAATGAGTCAGATGTTACTGGGTACCCAGAGGGATCCGTCAGTCAACAGTCAGTCAACAGCCCAATAACTTTTCACAAGGCATCCTAGTCAGAAAGACTGACTGAGGAGAGGAGAGGATATGAGAGGCACCATGCATTCTAGCTGAATATGATAATTCCTAATCATGTACTGAAACATCTGGGCATTTGGGGTCAGCCTTGATATATGCAACATTTCATTGATTAACATATTAGAATAACATATCTTCATTTTTCTAGTAAGAGTCTACCATTAGTTCAGAGAGTCTATGGATGGGGAAATAATAGAGTGAAATAAAATAGAAAAGAAAGGATATTGGGCAAAAAATAAACTTGGCTTCTCTATATACTGGTTTAATACTGGTTCTCCTACTTTCCTATTAATTTGTCAGTAAAATAGTCAAGGGGGACAGATATTTCAGTAGAACCCCGTCACCCAAGTTAGAGAATTAAAATCCTATTAAATTTGTTATTTTTGAGCCTAGGGAATACAAGGAAACCTCACAAACATATTGCTTAAAATTTTTTTTTTTCATTTCATATCTCAATAATTTAAAAATAGTTACAGAAAGGAATGGAATATTTCAAGAAGTGTTTTCTCAGAACACATGAGGCTGTTTTCTTCATAAGTGATTTAATTTTTGATATCTGAAACTCATAGGAGCAACAAGACTATCTATAATATTTCCAAAATAAATTTACTGTGAATCTCTACAACCACTTGAGTTTGATTAATCCTAATGAGGTAATATCTACCTCTTAGGATTGTTGACAAGATTAAGTGGAACAGAACTTTTTAAAGGATAAGATTTTGTTAAGTAAAGTATATGAGCATAAGTAGTTTTTTAGTGATTGGGATCTTTTATTTCAAGGTTATTATCCCAAACATCTGTTCTGGTATGGCTGGAAGAGACATGAGGGTTTTGAGTGGAGGGTTTTAGAAGTGGAGGACAGATGAATAAAATTCTGGGTCATTAAAGTTCCAGAGAGCTGTTCAATATATTGGTTTCATTACTGTCACCAGGCTAGTAGCACTCCTCTGGGAAAGTGTGAAGTGCCCACACTATGCCTTTTTGGTGGTGGTGAGAGGAGAGTGACATTGACGAATAGTCTTTTAAAGTATTTTCTATATAATATTGACTTAATTTTTCTCAGTTTAGCAACTTCAATATCTGTGACTCCTTGGGACTAGTTTTAGCCAGTTAGTCTCTGGCCTCCTATTGCTTTTGGATTTTGCCTCCTCCCTAGCAGATTCTGACCACCCTCGCTGGCCAGTGTTTGCTTTGTCATCCTGTGCCAATCTGAGATGGGTGAGTCCAGGTCTCCGCTGCCTCTCAGGTGCTGACTCGCCTCCCTTTCCGTCTTTCTCTGCCTGTGGCGCTATTGTCCAAGTTCTATCCTTAAACACGTTCTCTCCACCTTCACCTTTCTGATATTTTCCTTGGTTCTTCCTTGCTGTCTCTAGTTCCTCTTTTCCACCCCCAAGCCCTTATATCTTGTGTTCTCCAGAAATCCGTCTTTGGCTTTATTCCTACTCTACCCTCTTTCTCTGAGGGTTCCATTCTCAGGCAATGATTCCCTATCCCAGATCCCATTCTGCCTGTCTCCCTGTGTGTGTTGGATCCTGAAACATTTGAATAAAATCAATGAAGGAGCTAATCCAAGGTGGAAGGCACTGTGAGAGACTTCAGCAGGACTTCTGGAGCTCACAGGGGCTCCTTGGAATAGGGTGGGTATCCGTGTAGGAGAGAGCATATAGCGGATGTCTGGTTTGCAGCACCTTAGGAGAAGTCTTCAAATTGTTATCCATTATCGTTATACTAGTAGTGGAGTACCAGTCCTAACATCAGTACTACTACTGGAGTAGTAGTAATGCCTATAGAAATATAAATATCCTTAAAGGTTTCCCTGATACCTCAGTTGGTAAGGAGTCTGCCTTCAATGCAGGAGACACAGGAGACGTGGGTTTGATGCCTGGCTAGGGAAGATCCCCTGGAGAAGGAAATGGTAACCCACTCCGGTACTGACTTCCGTTTAAAAAATATCTTATTTTGGGGCTTCTCTGGTGGTAAAGAATCTGCCTGCAATGCAGGAGACCTGGATTCGATTCCTGGGTCTTAGAAAAGGACATGGAAACTCACTCCAGTATTCTTGCCTGGAGAATCCTGTGGACAGAGGAGACAGGTAGGCTACAGTCCATGGGGTCACAATGAGTCAGACACGACTGAATGACTAACACTTAAAGAAGTAACACTTAGAATGACTTTGTAGGGAATCCCCTAAAATGGGTGAACTCACCACTCTCTGTGACTAACTGCCTGGAGGGTGTGTGAGAAACTGGTACCCAGCGAGCGCAGGAGGTCGCACCAGGGAAGGTGCTCAGAAAGGGAAGGAGCAACCGGCCAGCCACCCTGAAGCAAGGACGCCATCCTCTCACGTGACAGGCTGTGTCCTCCGCCTGTCCCACAGCCTGGCCTTGTCTTGGCTTTCAGCTGCTGACGCCAGGGCCACTTTCCTGTGATGTCAGCAGGACTCCAGCCATTGACACTGTTTCCTGCAGGAAGTGATCCTTTGGCACTAAATCCTAACCACTCGACCACCAGGCAACTCCCCGTGCAGGAAGTGATTCTTCCAACCAGGCAACATTATTCTGGCTTCTGCTGACAACAGTGAAGGCCCCCAGACTGGGTTTTCCAGTCCCCTTCATGCTATTTGCAAACCTGGCGAGGAGAGACCAGAAAGAGGACTTTGAATCTTCTTTACTCATGTCTTGTCCAGCCCAGACAAAGGGCCTGAGTCAACCCCAAATTCTCAGGAGAGGAGATATGATTGGTCCAACTTGGGCCAGTGTAAAACTTCTGTTTTTGAAGGAGGGTGATATAGCTATAAACATAGCTGCCAAGGATTTACCCTGGACTGTGAGGCAGGCAGCTCTCAGACAAGCTTGGTCAGTGGAGTCGGAGCAGATATTTAAAAAACCTCTTCTATACTTAAGCAAATTTTAAAAAATGAGTAATATATTTCTGTGTTCTTAATTAAATAGCCCCAATGCTTAGTGCACTATCAATTGGATCAAAATGTCATTTTTTCCAAGAATGGTAATGGATAATGTTGCTTAAAGTGTTTGTAAGGGAGCAGACACACAGAACTAAAACTTACACTATCTGTGAGGCTTTGGGCAAGTCTTTTGAATTCATAATTAGTCTAATTCTAATGGCTCTTGAGCAAGATCCTGAATTCAACACCAGCTGAATTCAGTCAGACTGGAGACAGTGGTACCTGTCTGTAACCATGTGAAAGGGCAAGGTAAATGATTCAAATAAAGGTGGAATTCTGAATTTTGCTTAAGGCTGATGAATCATTACTTCTGGTTAATGGAGGTTAATTTAGGGCTTTTCTGGGCTGAGGGAAGGGTGTGGATCTTGCTTCTATTATATCACAATAAATTTATAATATAGATTCCTAGATGAGTACTATGTGCCTATATGTGATGGGAAGCAAGATTTTATAGATCAAGGTTTTTAATATCCAGTTTTGTTTTGTGTATGGGTGTTTTAAAAACACAGCTTATAATCATGACCATATAGTAATATTTCCCATATGAAACTAACTAAAAATGAAGAATGACCTGACAATTTGATTTAGGTATAAGAAATTTTTATAGCTTGGCCATAAGAATGAGATGTTCTTTCCTTCCTCAAGACTTGTATGTAATGTCTCTTTGGAAATAGCCAGGTAATCTTCCTCGGGCAAAATGAACCTTCTCAGGCTCTATGTCATCTTTGTGATCTTGCCATAAAAAATGGAAACAGGGCAATGGAAATGTGTAATTTCAGCTGAAAGAAATTTTGGTTTTGGATACTCAGGATAATGAAAAGAAAGACATTACAGGAAGATGGCAGGGAGGACAGACTCTAATTTTGCCTGGAGTTTGCTGAACTAGTTTGGACCTAGTTCCATTATTTCTAATTTAGTGAGATGCCTTAAGAGTGACTTCTGTCTTTAATGTTTCAATTGCTGGGTTTTCTGTGACTTTAATACTTATGCAGGGGACATGAAACTAACCTACACTATTTATGCCAGAACTATGTTTATAGATGCTTATGAATGATTAATTAATATATGACAAGCAGTATTCTAATACTTTGCATGCATTACTTATTTAATCCTCAAACCATGGTAGGTATTGTTTTTATCCCCATCTTACCGATGAAGAAACCACTAAGAGGTTAATTAATTTCTTAAGTTTGCACTGGTGACAAAGGTTAGGGCCAGGATTCATAGTCCAACAATCTGACATCAGAGACAAAGTGTTTGGCCACCATGCTCAACTCCAGGAACCATTTTGGCTCTGAGAAAGTTGTTTAATCTTTGTGTCTAATTCCTTTGTCTTTAAAGGCCTGTAACAGCACTTCCTGACTCCCCAGCTCAGAGAAGTGTTCTGAGATTAATAGCAGTGTGTGTCCATTTCAGCCTGTGTGGGTCTCTCTCTTATGCACCAAGCCTCCTTTGAAGTCGATAAAAGCCCTAAGTGTGTGTGAAGGGAAGCAGGGCCCTGGGCGGGTGAAGGGGATGTGTAAATATTGAGGGAACATATATAAATCATTTCTGTTTCCTTGGAAAATGATCTATATAAACATCAAATAGTGTGAAACGCTTTGTTTTGAATGTTTGCAGGTAACGTTCTCCCATAAGTGAGATCCACATTTTGAAGTCACAAGCTCTGGAAAGTACCCACAGGGAATAAATTTATGTTTCTCAGATTTGCTCCTCAGGTAACTCACAAGGTTCAAAGGGGCAAGAACCAGGTCTGATTCCTTTTTATGCTACAAGTTTCCCTATCTTCCCCTCTCTACTCCCTTTTAGCATCTGCTTTGGTACTTGGTACAAAATAGGTGCTAAGCAAACCCGTGCTGAGGAAGTGGAAGTTGGGAGAGTCAGGGTTTTTTTTTGTAGTGATTTCTTAGTTTTCATTCCTAATGAGGGCGACTACCTGGAAGGGCAAGAACTATTCTGGCAGAATTTTGACAAGCACAATTAAGAAATGCCTATTAAAAGAGAAAGAGAGCGGGAGGAATTGAGGCTAGATGTCTGGAAGAGCTTCTTGACAAAGATGACTGTGAAAACCTGAAAATTGTCTTTAGGACAAGGTTCCCATCTTCCTTTACAGGTTTTGAATATTGGGTAATTTGGATTAGACTCAGTTCTCACTGGAGGTAGGGTTGTTGAAGGAGGAAGAGGTGGTCCCCCATCTGGGCTCAGATTCCACAGCTAGAGAGTGGAGGCAATGAAGAAACCGTTTACCATGAATTGAGTGCAACAGAGAGCATATTGGCAGACACTGTGCCACGGGAAATTTTTAATATCTCCTAAGGGTTCCCACAGCAGATCTCTTTTTCAGATGTTAACCTATCCAATTCACTTTAGCATCTATCAAGTCAAGGGACATAAAAATCTGCTTTAAAGCCAGTAACTACCTTCACCCAGAAACTGAGACTTATTACCGAGAGGAGTTTCATCTTTGGCATTCATCACTCCTGGGCCTCATTAATTTGAATCTTGTTTCCTTCAGTATGCTAAGGAAAAGAAAGTCATCATGGAAATTTCAGTTACTATTAATAGAGAAGACCAGTGAATTTGATTTTCATTTTCTAATTGATTAGCCAGTAATTCAGACAGTATTTTTTGTATTTGTTCTGTGAAAGTCATCATGCTACACTTAAATCAAATATTAAAAAATAACTTAAGGCTAAGGAGGCTTCAGGAATAAAAGAATATGTCAACATTAAAAGATTCGTTAAAAAATAAAGGGAAAAACAGTATAAATCTCATAAGGCAGAAAAACATTTGGTAAAAATCAATATTCAATCTTAATAAAATCCTTTAGCTATATGAGATTATAATGAAATGACTCTCAAATAATTTAAGTATTTATCTAAAGGTAAAAACTATATAAATTTGCATAAAGAGAAAAAATAAGACAATCATGTCCATTTTTATCATTATTATTCAATATTGTTTGGCAGTCATAGCCTATGCAATCAGACAAGGCAAGGAAAAAAGAGTTAGAAAAATTGGAGATAAAGTAAAAGAATATTTATTTGTAGATAAGAACCAAATAAGAAGCATTAGAATTAGTAAGAAAGCCAGAAAGCTGGATTATAAGTATATAAACAAAAAAAAAAATAGCCTTTCAAGTTGACTCATTTGTAGTTTTAAATAAAAATTTCTGATTGATTAAAATGAGAAATTTCACTAACAATAAAATATAGAAACAACAGAATAGAAAATTTGTAGAAATAAGCAATAAGAAAAGTGCAAGACATAAATTTAAAAATTTGTATGTATGTATTATATATATATATATAAAACTTAACTGCAAGAATAAAAGAGGACTTGAATAAATTGAGATACAATTAAAAGCATATAGCTATAGATATAAAATATCATGTTCTAGGAAGGATTCAATATTGTGAGGAGGCAAAAAGTTTAATACAACTGCAATCAAAATCCTAATGGGATTTTTTTTTGAAACCTGACAAAAATGATTATGTAATTCATACAAAAATAGCTCAGAAAGATTTAAAAGAGAAATGAAAGAGATATTTTAAAGGAGATAAAAATGTATTTTAAAGATTCACTTATTAAAACAGTGTGATACTGGTCTTTAAAAATAGAAATAAATCAATGGGCCAGAACAGAAATCCAGGGAACACATCCAAGTATTCATCAGGATTATTATAAAGGTAAAGTATGATGGTTTATTCAAATAAAAGGTTTTATGACAACATTTTAACATTTGGGAGGAAAAGATTAGGTCTTTATTTCATTGTTGTTGTTGTTTAGTTGCTAAGTTGTGTCCTACTCTTTTGCGACCCCATGGACTATAGCTTGCCAGGCTCCTCTCTCCATGGGGTTTTCCAGGCAAGAATATTGGAGTGGGCTGCTCTTTCCTTCTGAAACTGTTAGGTGTTGTTTCCAGGGCTCCAAAGAGCTCTGGCACCACAGTCCTTTACACCTCAATGCAGAAAGGAATTCAGCAAGAGGCAAAGTGATGGATGAAAAGTGATTTATTAGGATATTTATAAGGTTCACAAGTGGTCAGACAAGGATTGCACTGCCCCGGGTACTTAGTGGGTTACATTTTTATAATCAGAGGAAGACAGTGGAGAAGGACAAGATCTTTTTCTTTCTTGAGTAGACGTCATGTTTCCATCATCAGTTCCTCTCCCAGGTAGAGTGGGGAAGTTTTCTTGTCCCTATATGGTCAGACCCAGGACTGTCATAGAACTTCGGAAAAATATTTTCAGGTCTCAGAACAATGAGGGTCTTTCATTTTGACAAGTCAATCTTTCCATAAATGATTGTGTTTTTGTATGCAAAGAGCATGCTTTGGGGGTCATTAACTTGATGACACCACTGGGCAGGTTGTAGGCCTTATTTTCTACTATTGCTTTATTGTTTGGAGGCATTGTGCCAAGAATATGCCTGAGGGGCCAAAGAACGTGTCTTGGGGTTATTAACTTACTGAGCTCACTGGGAAGGATGTAGGTCTTATGCCACCATTGTTTTATTGTTCTTGGGGCATGTCCCATGCTTCTGTTGCATGGTTTTGTTGCTAAGCAAGTTAGCTTGATTTTCTGGTTAAGCAAGCCAGTCTCACTTTGATACTAAGTGACTTTTTTGCTTTATGAGTCAAGCAAGCCCACATTTCCCTTTACTTTCTTCAGTGATCATTAGTCTTATTGTGGTCTCCCAAAGCCCCCTAAAGTTCCCTCTCTATCTCTAACTCTCTAATGGGGTTTCTAAGCTAACTATTGGAGCATCCTGTTCTAGGCCTATCGATTCTCCAGGGGATCTTCCTGATCCAGGGATGAAACCCATGTCTCCTGCACTGTCAGGAAGGTTCTTTGCCACTGAGCCACCCGGAGAGTCATACTTTATATGAATTTCAGATAAAGATTTTTGGTTTTGTTTTCTTTTATTATGGACAGCTGAAGATGCTGGAGTAAAATATGAATGTTTTTATAATCCTCTAATAGGTGAAAACTTTCCTAAAATAGTACTAAAGGCAAAACTCACAAAGTTTTGATAGCTCTAACTATACAAGAATTTAAATTTTTAGTATGAAAAAAACTTCAGCTAATTAAGATTACCAAGGTCCAGGTGTGTGCTTGCATCATCCATCTTTTATCAGACCTGATGGTTAAATTATTAGGAATTTGCAAGCTGATTGTTAAACAGTACATGCATGCTTAGTCTCTCAGTAGGGTCTGACTCTTTGCAACCCTTTGGACTGTAATCTGCCAGGCTCCTCTGTCCATGGGATTTCTGAGGCAAGGATACTGGAGTCGGTTGCCATCTTCCCAACCCAGGGATTGAACCCGAGTCTCCTGTGTCTCCTGCATTGCAGGCAGATTCTTTACCTGGTGAGCCATCAGTGAAGCCCATTACTAAACAAAACCATCATTAAAAATTAAATTATATACACTTGCTATTAAATAAATTATATTAAGAACAAGGTAATAAATATATAAAACAACTTATCTCTTCACAATTATTTTATTTCAGTTTGCTATTATCGAAGCTCTTGAGTTCATGTGTATTATATCTACACAGTGGAAATATAATCAGATTACAGGGAGGAGGACAACTGGATCCAGTGATTGGGATGTTACCAGCATCTTCTATTTGCATTCTTTATCCTGCTCTGCTGTTTTCTGAATGTCAGTATCTTCCTTTTTTTACTGAAAACCTGTTTCTTTTACATGATTTGGACCTATTAACCTGTACCTAGTAGAAGTCCACATTTCATTTCAGTCCCAGAGAGGCAAAGAGGCACTAAGACTTGTCCTTATCTCAAGGTAAAAATAGCCCAGACAGAACTCTGGTTGATCTGTTTGGATTAAGTGCCATTCCCTGGACCAATAGTGACCAGAGGGCTTTGCTTAATGATCGGCTCAAATTTAGTGGGATGGCTGGTCCATGTGGGATGTAAGATCTATTAAAAAACAGCCACTCCTCTTTGAAGCACGTATTAGAAGGAGCATTTCCAAAAGAAGTATCTTATTCTGGGCAGACAAAAAAAAATAACTCAAGTCAAAGTCCAGAACTCTGAACTTCTACCTCAGTTTTATCCAGTTTTTGGAGAGTTCCTTCCCTGAATTATAGAAACTTGTGAATCACAAGAAATTAGGGTCATGCTTAAGCCCAAAGCCTACATCATTATAAAAGTGATTCTGAAGATTTTGAGGTACCAAGATGATTTTGTCTTCACCTCTAAACTGATATTCCTCTAGCAATCTTCTTTGCCGTAGCCAATTGAATTCATAGCCTCTGAAATTTTTTTAAAACTAACATTATAATTTAATTAATATCTTATAAAACATAAAAAATTAAAACCATCATTTTTCTATTTAGTATCCCAAACAGCTATCATAGATAAGAATTTAGAAAGCATTTATTGTATTAGGAAACATTCTGGCATCTTGAATGATGGTATTTATTATGTTTCACATGAATATCTTAGTTTGGGGAAGTGAAAAAGTATCTGCTGACTGTAGTATTTTATCTAGCTATGGAAGGAGTTAATGGAATGTGTTGGGGTGGGGTATGGTCAGAGGTGGCACTCAAGGTGAAAAATTTTAATTTTATGGACATTATGGGAGTCTCAGGGACCTGAACAGTTTTGGTAAGCCCATTCCAGGCTGATACATTCAAGTCAGTTTTCATGAGCCACTCTAGCGAAGCAGGATTTGGGCCTCTTCCTCTGACTTTGAAAACAGAGACTGCTCGAGGCCAGAGATGTCAGTGTATATAGTTAACTGTTATGGATCTTACAATAAAAATTTGTTGAAGGTCATTAAACACTCATCTCTCTATGTTTATTACTTTAGTCTTTTATTTGTTGGTAGACATGGATCGTTTGATGTCAATTACCACCACACTTGGCATTTTATGCAGTAAAGGTCCTTATGGTTCTTGATGGGTAAATAAACAAGCTAGTGCAAAGCTATAGTGACAGTGGTTCTTACATTTCTGTTCACTTAACAGCCTGAAGCGAGAGGAGATGGTCTCTCTCTAGTAGTGTCTTTTGTGGATGGTGCTTTGGACCTGCATTACATAGCAGCCCTGCCCTGCTCCCTTCTAAACCCCAAATGCTTTCCTCACCAAAATCCACAGTGACCTTGCCAATTCTAGGTGAATTTGGGACTGGGCATTTCCTTTCTTAGTTTCTTTTTTTTTTTTTAAGACTAATTTCAAAACACTTGTTTATGTGGACTGTTGCTTTCTTTACTACTATATTAAAGTAGCATTCTCTTTCCTTTAGAGAAATTTATCCTTTTGCTCAGAGCCACCATTGTTTTTGAATTATTTTAGGCTTGAGGTGAGCATTTCATTTCTTCCTTCTCTCTTTCCTTCCTTCCTTTGATAATTCAGAGTGACCCTTCTTGTGTTGAGCCTTTTGGAGAATATTTTTGCTCAGCTTCTCCCTAACTACATATCTGATGATCATGTGCTTCCCACAATAAGTAAACTCAAAATAATATATTAGTTACTGTCTTACAGTGTGTATCTTGTGCCTATTTTTGTGCTAAATGCTCCGCTATATGATCTGGTACCTTCATGACAACACTATAGGATAGGTACCAATGTAATCCTGTTTTACAGATGAGGAAACTGAGGCAATCACATGTTAATAAAAAACAGGACTGGAATTCCAAATCAAGTCTATCACACTTAACAGATGTGTCCTTGACCAACTGCTCAAACTTTATTACTTGCATGCCTGTTGAATCAATTGTTCTGAAAAATAATATTGCCATATATATTCAATACTCAGATACTTTTCAAATTATGATAAAATATGCTAACTGTAAAATGGCACCTCCCATGATATATTGCTTTAATGTTTTATAAGATTCTGCAAAAAATCAAAACTACAACGAATGTCACCTCACAGCAGTCAGAATGGCCATCCTCAAAAAAAGTCTACAAATAATAAATGCTGAAGAGGGTGTGGAGAAAAGGGAACCCTCCTACACTGTTGGTGGGAATGTAAATTGGTGCAGTCACTATGGAGAACAGTATAGAGGTTCCTTGAAAACTAAAAATAGACTTACTGTATGATCCAGCAATCCCATTCCTGGGCATATATCTGGAAAAGATGATAACTATAATTTGAAAAGATGCATGCAGCCCAATGTTAATAGCAGCACTATTTACAACAGCCAAAATATGGAAACAACTTAAACGTGGCATATATACCCAATGCCCCTTCATGGATCACAGCCTTGTCATGGTGAGGGGACTTGCATAACTTAGTGAAGCTATGAGCCATGCCATGCAAGATAGACAGGTCATAGCAAAGACTTCTGACAAAATGTGGTCCACTGGAGGAGGAAATGGCAAACCACTCCAGTATTCTTGCCGTGAGAACCCCATGAACAGTATGAAAAGGCAAAAAGATGGAACACTGGAAGATGGACCCCACCAGGTTGCAAGGTGTCCAATATACTCCTAACCCTAACCCTAACCCTAACCCTAACTACTGGGGAAGAGTAGTGGGCAGCTACTAGTAGCTCCAGAAAGAATGAAGTGGCTGGGCTAAAGTGGAAATGATTCTCAGTTGTGGATGTGCCTGGTAGTGAAAGTTAAAGTCGGATGCTGTAAAGAACAATATTGCCTAGGAACCTGGAATGTTAGGTCCAAGAATCAAGGTAAATTGGACATGTCCAAGTAGGAGATGTCTAGGTTGAGGTACAATTGTGCTCATTTCACATGCTAGCAAGGTAATGCTCAAAATCCTTAAACCATGCTTCAGCAGTACATGAACCAAGAACTTCCATATGTACAAGCTGGGTTTGCACAGCTTGAGGCAGAGGAACCAGAGATCAAATTGCCAACATCTGTTGGATCATGGAGAAATCAGGGGAGTTCCAGAAAAACATCTACTTCTATTTCACTGACTATGCCAAAGCCATTGACTGTGTGGATCCCAACAAACAAGGGAAAATTCTTCAAGAGATGAGAATACCAGGCCACCTTACCTGTCTCCTGAGAAATCTGTATGTGGGCAAGTTAGAATTGGACATGAAACACTGGACTGGTTCAAAATTGGGAAAGGACTATGTCAAGGCTGTATATTGTCACCCTGCTTATTTGTATACAGAGTACATCATTCAAAATGGCAGTTTGGATGAATCCCCAGCTGGAATCAAGATTGCCAGGAGAAATATCAACAACCTCAGATATGCAATAATACCACTCTAATGACAGAAAGTGAGGGGGAACTAAGGAACCTCTTGATGAGGGTGAAAGAGGGGAGTGAAAAAGCTGGCTTAAAACTCAACATTCAAAAAACTAAGATCATGGCATCCAGTCTCATTACTTCATGGAAAATAGAAGGGGAAAATGTGGAAGCAGTGACAATTTTATTTTCCTGGGTTTCCAAATCACTACAGATGGTGACTGCAGCCTTGAAATTAAAAAACAGTTGCTTCTTAGAAGGAAAGCTATAACAAACCTAGGTAGCACATTAAAAAGCAGAGATATCACTTTGCTGACAAAGGTCCATATAGTCAAAGCTATAGTTTTCCAGTAGTCATATAGTTTTTCCAGTAGTCATGTATGGATATGAGAATTGGACCATAACGAAAGCTGAGCACCAAAGAACTGATACTTTCAAATTGTGGTGTTGGAGAAGACTCTTGAGAGTCCTTTGGACAGCAAGGAGATCAAACCAGTCAATCCTAAAGGAAATCAGTCCTGAATATTCATTGGAAGGACTGATGTTGAAACTGAAGTTCCCATACTTTGGCCACCTGATGAGAAGAGCTGACTCATTGTAAAAGACCCTGATGATGGAAAAGATTGAAGGCAGAAGGAGAAGGGGGCAGCAGAGGATGAGATGGTTAGATAGTATCACCTACTTAATGAATATGAATTTGAGCAAATTTTGGGAGATATTGGAAGATAGAGAAGCATGGTGTGCCACAGTCCATGGGGTTGCAAAGAGTCGGACACCACTTAGCAATTGAACAAGGATAAATACAATGGAATATTACTCAGCCATATAATAAAATAATGCCATTTGCAGCAGCATGGATACACCTAGAGATTATTATTATCATACTAAGTGAAGAAAGTTAGAGAAAGACAAATATGTGATATCACTTATATGTGGAATCTTAAAAAATGGTACAAATGAGCTATTTACAAAACAGAGATAGACTCATGGACATAGAAAACAAACTTTTGGTTACCTTAGGAGGAAGGATCATGGAGGAAAAATTAGGAGGTTGGGATTGGCATATGTATCAGTTTAGTCGCTCAGTCGTGTCCGACCCTTTGAGACCCCATGGAATGCAGCATGCCAGGCTTTCCTGTCCATCACCAACTCCTGGAGCTTGCTCAAACTCATGTCCATCGAGTCGGTGATGCCATCGGATCATGGACACTTAGTGTGGCAGTGCAGGCACAGGACCTTTTGAAATAGGTGGCCATTATCTTCATTACAAGTTTGATCTCAGGTCAAACAGCAGGGAGGGAACACAGCCCCACCCATCAACAGAAACTTGGATTAAAGTTTTACTGAGCATGGCCCTGCCCATCAGAACAAGACCCAGTTTCCCCTATGGTCAGTCTCTCCCATCAGGAAGCTTCCACAAGCCTCTTATCTGGCAGAAGGCAGACAGAATGAAACCCACAATCACTGAAAATTAATCAAACTGATCACATGGACCACAGCCTTGTCTAACTCAATGAAACTATGAACCATTCCAGGTAGGGCCACCCAAGACAGACGGGTCATGGTGGAGAGTTCTGACAAAATGTGGTCCACTAGAGAAGGCAAT
Organism: Odocoileus virginianus; assembly: GCF_023699985.2. Taxonomy (NCBI): domain Eukaryota; kingdom Metazoa; phylum Chordata; class Mammalia; order Artiodactyla; family Cervidae; genus Odocoileus; species Odocoileus virginianus. Next base: position 13,847,249 of record NC_069686.1, read on the forward strand.
GGCAAACCACTTCAGTATTCTTGCCTTGAGAACCCCATGAACAGTATGAAACGGCATATGCATAGTACCATATTTTAAATAGATTAACAATAAGAACTGTATAGCACAGGGAACTATATTCAATATCTTGTAATAACCTAAAATGGAAAAGAATTTGAAAAGATTCCCTGATATTGATCAGTCATCTATCTTATCTATATCTGAATTACTTTGCTGTAGACTTGAATCAATGTAAATCAACTATCCTTCAATTCCAAAAGAAAAGAAAAAAAAAATTTTTTTTTAATTCTGAAAAATCTTACTACTTTATGGTTCGTGTTATGAAAAACAAATTATCCTGTCTTGTGCATATAAAAAGGTGCTGGGTAATAGAAATCTTTGTTTTAAAAAATCTAGATAAATCCTATCAAACTTCATGTATTATAAACTTTTAAACAAATTTAATTCTGTGAAGCTGAAGAGAGAAAAGATGAGTTGTCCCATCTTTTTAAAGTTCTTCCAGTGAAGAATTTTAAAAGAAAATGTAATGAGCTTAACATCAAAGAATAGATCGCCGGCTCACATTAAAACACTGCCTAATTTCCACCCCCCCTCCTTTTCTTTTGAACTCCATTTCACAGTGATGGTTTGTGCATTGTATACTTGGTCACATAATGATCATAACAATGTATGGCAAGTCCTTTGTATTTGTTTGAAAAAGAAAAATAGTCCAGGAACCAGTTTTATTGGTTTGTTTATTAGATTTATTAATCACTCAATCAGTTCAGTCACTCAGTCATGTCCGACTCTTTGCAACCTCATGAATCACAGCACGCCAGGCCTCCCTGTCCACCACCAACTCCCAGAGTTTATCTAAACTCATGCCCATTGAGTCGGTGATGCCATCCAGCCATCTCATTCTCTGTCTTCCCTTTCTCCTCCTGCCCCCAATCCCTCCCAGCATCAGGGTCTTTTCCAATGAGTCAACTCTTCGCATCATGTGGCCAAATTATTGGAGTTTCAGCTTCAGTATCAGACCTTCCAATGAACACCCAGGACTGATCTGCTTTAGGATGGACTGGTTGGATCTCCTTGCAGTCCAAGGGACTCTCAAGAGTCTTCTCCAACACCACACAGTTCAAAAGCATCAATTCTTCGGTGCTCAGCTTTCTTCACAGTCCAACTCTCACAACCATACATGACCACTGGAAAAACCATAGCCTTGACTAGACGGACCTTTGTTGGCAAAGTAATGTCTCTGCTTTTTAATATGCTATCTAGGTTTGTCATAACTTTCCTTCCAAGGAGTAAGCATCTTTTAATTTCCTGGCTGCAATCACCATCTGCAGTGATTTTGGAGCCCCCAAAAAATAAAGTCTGTCACTGTTTCCACTGTTTCCCCATGTATTTCCTGTAAGGTGATTGGACCAGATGCCATGATCTTAGTTTTCTGAATGTTGACCTTTAAGCCAACCTTTTCACTCTCCTCTTTCACTTTCATCAAGAGGCTTTTTAGTTCCTCTTCACTTTCTGCCATAAGGGTGGTGTCCTCTCCATATATGAAGTTATTGATATTTCTCCTGGGCAATTTTGATTCCAGCTTGTACTTCTTCCAGCCCAGCATTTCTCATGATGTACTCTGCATGTAAGTTAAATAAGCAGGCTGACAATATACAGCCTTGACATATTCCTTTTCTTATTTGGAACCAGTCTGTTGTTCCATGTCCAGTTCTAACTGTAGCTTCCTGACCTGCATACAGGTTTCTCAAGAGGCAGGTCAGGTGGTCTGGTATTCCCATCTCTTTCAGAATTTTCGATAGAAAAGAATTTGGCATAGTCAATAAAGCAGAAATAGATGTTTTTCTGGAACTCTCTTGCTTTTTCAATGATCCAGCAGATGTTGGCAATTTGATCTCTGGTTCCTTGGCCATTTCTAAAACCAGCTTGAACATCTGGAAGTTCACGGTTCACATATTGCTGAAGCCTGGCTTGGAGAATTTTGAGCATTACTTTACTAGCATGTGAGATGAATGCAATTGTGTGGTAGTTTGAGCACTCTTTGAGATTGCCTTTCTTTGGGATTGGAATGAAAACTGACCTTTTCCAATCTTGTGGCCACTGCTGAGTTTTCCAAATTTGCTGGCATATTGAGTGCAGCACTTTCACAGTATCATCCGTCAGGATTTGAAATAGCTCAACTGGAATTCCATCACTTCCACTAGCTTTGTTCATAGTGATGCTTTCTAAGGCCCACTTGACTTCACATTCCAGGATGTCTGGCTCTAGGTGAGTGATCACACCATTGTGATTATCTGGGTCGTGAAGATCTTTTTTGTACAGTTCTTCTGTATATTTCTGCCACCTCTTCTTAATATCTTCTGCTTCTGTTAGGTCCTTACCATTTCTGTCCTTTATTGAGCCCATCTGTGCATGACATGTTCCCTTGGTATCTCTAATTTTTGTGAAGAGATCTCTAGTCTTTCCCATTCTGTTGTTTTCCTGTATTTCTTTGCATTGATCACTGAGGAAGGCTTTCTATCTCTCCTTGCTATTCTTTGGAACTCTGCATTCAAATGGGTATATCTTTCCTTTTCTCCTTTGCTTTTCGCTTCTCTTCTTTTCACAGCTATTTGTAAGGCCTCCTCAGGCAGCCATTTTGCTTTTTTGCATTTCTTTTCCATAGGGATGGTCTTAATCCCTGTGTCCTCTACAATGTCACGAACCTCCATCCATAGTCATCAGGCACTCTGTATATCAGATCTAGTCCCTTAAATCTATTTCTCACTTCCACTGTATAGTCATAAAGGATTTGATTCAGGTCATACCTGAATGGTCTAGTGGTTTTCCCTACTTTCTTCAAGTTAAGTCTGAATTTGGCAATAAGGAGTTCATGATCTGAGCCACAGTCAGCTCCTGGTCTTGTTTTTGCTGACTGTATAGCGCTTCTCCATCTTTAGCTGCAAAGAATATAATCAATCTGATTTCGGTGTTGACCCTCTGGTGATGTCCATGTGTAGAGTCTTCTCTTGTGTTGTTGGAAGAGGGTGTTTGCTATGACCAGTGTGTTGTCTTGGCAAAACTCTATTAGCCTTTGCCCTGCTTCATTCTGTACTCCAAGGCCAAATTTGCCTGTTACTCCAGGTGTTTCTTGACTTCCTACTTTTGCATTCCAGTCCCCTATAATGAAAAGGACATCTTTATCGGGCATTAGTTCTAAAAGGTCTTGTAGGTCTTCATAGAACCATTCAACTTGAGCTTCTTCAATGTTACTGGTTGGGGCATAGTCTTAGCTAAACGGAACTAATAATCAAAAAATTCTCTCAAATTTAGAGATGTTTGAAGTTATACCTAATTTTATTTTTTCAATAAATGTATTATTTTTAAAGTTTGTATTTATTTATCTTACTTAGCTGTGTTAGGTCTTTGTTGCTGCGCATGGGCTTTCTCTAATTGCAGTGCAAGGGGTTCTAATTGAGGTGGCTTCTCTTGTTGCAAAGTACAAGCTTCAGTAATTGTGGCTCTCCAGCTCTAGAGCATTGGCTCAGTAGTTGTACACAGGCTTAGTTGCCTTGCAGCATGTGGAATCTTCCGGGAGCAGGGGTCAGATCCATGTCCCATGCATTTGCAAGCAGATTCTTAACCGATGGACCACCAGGGAAGTCCCTCCTAATTTGTAAAACATAAACTTGCTCTTTAAAAGGAAAAATGCCACTAAAGGAACCCTTTATCCCAGCCTGTGATAAAGCCTGAGAATTTAGGACTTTACCCAGGAACACATGTTTCGTGATGTCCTCCTGAAAATTAATCGCAGCATCAGGAAAGCAAAACAGGTGAGGTGGACCACACATGTGTCTTTGTCTTCAGACCTGGAACGTCTCCCCCTTAAGTTAGCTGTAGGTCTTCTGTCACTGTGTTATTACCCTTCTCTTTTGCACTCACAGCACTTTGAGTAGATTGAATTCACAGGGTTTATAACGTGCTGCCTAACATTATCACCTTTAATTTACAAGCACATTTGGCATATTTATTAGAACTGGCCATTTCATGAAAAATATTTTTCCTCTAACATTATGTATAAAATGCTATTTGTCAACAGGTGATGAATTAATCATCATATTTAAATTCCTTTTGTGCATTTAGGCATATTAACATGTCTAATGCACTTCTATCTGAAGTGTGTAAATCTTTAAGTGCAATATTCCATCACCTAACATAATTCTGTTAAACTTTTTATGAGCATGAAAAGCTCACATTCATATTAAACAATTCTTTTCCAAAATAGAAAATGAGGACCTAACATAACAATGAAAAATGTGCATTCCTATCAAAAGGGAGAGCTGTCCATGTAATAACTACTTATTGTATTTAGATCAATAAGTAGACTTAGATCCAGGTAAAGCGGATGAATGTCACCTGGGCGTATTCAGTACAGTGTACAAATGATTGCAGCCGTGCCTTTAGTCTGTCTTGTCTTTATCCCCTGAATCTGTGTAGGTCCACACACTTCCTCTTACTTGAAATGCTGTAGAAATGTGTCCCCCGGTTTCCACGCCTCCAGGCTCACTTGGACCAACCTGTTCTCCACAGAGCTGCCAGAGAGGCCTTTGTGTGTCTGACCGCGCCATGCCCCTGCTTGTTGGATCCACCCTTCACAGAGGCATGGGGCCCTTCATGATGGGTTTCTGCCTTTTTCTCCAGCAACCTCTCGCTTCTTTGCCTCACGTGTGTCCCAGCCATATAGAACAGCTTCAACCCTTTCTGCGCCCCTTTTCACTCTTCTTGGTTAACTCCAGCTCACATTTCAAGATCCAACCCTCTGAAACCTTCAGATTCCCAAGCAGGCATTCACACTCCTTCTCTGAGTGGTGGCTCAGCTGGTAAAGAATCTACCTGTGATGTGGAAGACTGGGCTTGATCCCTGTGTTGAGAAGATGCCCTGGAGAAGGGATTGGCTACCCACTCCAGTATTCTGGCCTGGAGAATTCCATGGACTGTATAGTCCATGGGGTTGCAAAGTGTTGGACACGACTGAGCAACTTTCACTTTCCGAGGTTCTGGAGCAGTCCGTGTCTTCCTCTGCCTGCAGTGTATTATGACCATCTGTGCTCTCATTTGTCCTCTAATTAGACTGTGGGCATCTCGAGAGCAGGGACTATGATTTCATCCCATATCCCTAGCCCCCTAGCACGTAGTAAGAACTCAATAAATGTTTATTTAATGAAATAAAACTAAGCTACCCAGAACCTTTTTGGAAGTAGACAAAGTATAAATGAACAAATGTAAATAAAAGATGGCCCTATTAATGCTTTGTATGAACAGATAATGATTTATTAAGAATAACCGTGACTGTAAGTATGACCAAGACAATAGATTCCCCTGTGTGGAAGGGCATGGGAAAGCTGCAGTTTCTCGATTTATGGGGCTTCAGGAAAATACGATACAAGGAGAAGGGAGCAGCTAGAACTCGAGAGCAGGAGTCCGAGCCCCACCCCTCAGTGAAGAGCAGAATTTGAGGCTCAGGATTCCAGACAGTGGTTCCTTTCTCCTGAGTGTGAGTCAGGATGCATGCTCCCAGCCCACCACGGAGACCAACCTATGGAAATAACTAAACCTTGACTTTCTGAGTGGAATTCATGTTAGGAAGAAACCCTGAGAAGAGAAAATGAACCTTGTTTCTTAATAATGATTTCTTCAGTTTGGGTTTATTGAGAAGAGATGAAAAGGATGTGGAGAGGTCACACCTGAAGGTGAAAGTTGCTCAGTCATGTCCAACTCTTTGCAACCTTATGTATATATATAGTCCATGGAATTCTCCAGACCAGAATACTGGAGTAGACAGCCTTTCCTTTCTCCAGAGGATCTCCCCAACCCAGGGATTGAACCTACGTCTCCTGCATTGCAGGCAGATACTTTACCAGCTGAGCCACAAGGGAAGCCCAACAGTACTGGAGTGGGCAGCCTGTCCCTTCTCCAGAGGATCTTCCCAACCCAGGAATCAAACCAGGGTCTCCTGCATTGCAGGTGGATTCTTTACCAACTGAGCTATCATGGGGCAAACCACACCTCATCTATTTGCTCCACAGGCGGGTCTTTCTCTAAATTGACAGATTATTAAATTAAAACCATTTCTTTTTGTAATTTGGAACCCAAGCTTTTAATATTAATTTTTGATTTGCATGCAGGAATATTCATTATTTTGTCTACTGTTCTGTACATTTTGACAAATGCATAGAGTCGTGTAGACACCACCATAATCAAGTTACCAGATAGTTTCCATGCCCCCTGTTCCCTAAAATTACCTCGTGCTACCCATTTTTGGTTAAACTCTTCCTCACCTTTGACCTCTTGCAACCTCTGATCTTTCATTCATACTTTTAGTTTTGCTTTTCCAGAATATCATTGAATGAAATTACACACTATATAGTCCTGTGAGACTGGCATCTTTCACTCTGTATATGCATTTAAGATTCATGTATAATGTTGCATGAAACAATGTGTTGAAGCAGATTTACTTTCCCTCATCAATTTCCTTTATTGAAATCCTAACCCCCAGCACCTCAGATTGTGACATGGGATAGGATCCAATCTTTGACTTCTACCAAAAGGGAAAAAAAATCCAAGACGTGTTCAATACACTTTCCTTGAGGCTTTTGGGGACACAGGAGGGACTTACATCATAATATTAAGTAAATACATCAAGTTGAATTTATTCATTTCCTTCTTAAGAGTCCTCCCATACCTTCCCTATCTCAGGAGATTATTCCTCATCAGTTTCATCATCTCTACCTGCCCTGTCTCAGGCCATCATCCTGGCTTCTCTGTTTCACCTGAAAATCAACTTTACCCCTCTTTTTCTACCTTAGCTCCTTGGTCCTCTGGGTTTCATCATCTCCCCCTCACAGCTTATTGAGAGATTCTCCCAAGCAGATAGTTTACTCCTGAAGAAGAATTCTGATGCTAGCTATTCATATTATCTTTTACTCCCCTTCTCAAAATGTGATAATCACAAAATGCTTTGAGATTCTTAGAAGTCTCCTTACTCTTAACAAAATGATAAGACATATTTTGACTGATGGCATATATGTCTCATAGGATGCATATTTGTTTAACTTGCCATGCAAAGTCTGCACTATCTTAAAATGCTTTATAAAGACTTCACTGACCAGATAATCTCTGGCAGAGTGAAGTGGAAAAAATATGAAAATTTAATCTGGTATCTAGAAAACTAAAGAGAAAAAAATTACATTTTTATGTCAGAGAATAATTCACCTCTCTTTGTGTTCCATAATCCACATTCCTAGTACAACACACAGCGTGTTGAGGACTCTTAACCAGTTTTACAGTCTGTGAGGGGGAAGGGAGGGTTTCAGATCCTGATCTGCAAATCAGCATTGCAGTGATGGTTAGGCTCCTTCTGGAATCAGAGTCTTTATGGGTGTTGGCATAGGCCCCCATGGGCATCATTATTTGGCCATTTCTTCTTGGTGTCCTGAACACTTTTGCACCTCTCCTTTCCTCATGCTTTCTCAGTGCTCCGCATCTGATCCCAAGCCAGTAGCTTGTTTACAAGGTCAAGGAGAGAAGAGAAACAGAAATATGGTAGAGACAGGGAACAGCTGTTTCTAAGATGGGAGTTCTCAAGAAGGACAAGTTAACAGAGCAAAGGAGAAGGCACGAATGTTTTGTTCAAGGGGCAGAAGGGGGGGTGATTAATATCTGTAAAGATGATGATTTGCTCAGGGCGACTTCCTTTACTGCATGAGGAAGAGGTTTCTTGAATTTGTGAAGATGATGCTTTTTGGAAATAAGAAGACAGAGAAAGTGGAATCACAGGATTCTCCCTCCTTTGTTCAAAGGGCTCTAACTTTCCATGTACCTCCACTCACCCCTTTATCACACTCCTGGGTTATTACCAGTGTTTTCATTTAACTGCAGAGCCCAGAGACTCTAAAGCTGCCTGGGCATGTTTTCTCACAGCACTTGGAAAATCACCTGGTTGGGAAGGAGAGAGTGCGGTGGGTAGCAGAGGCCTGACTTTGTGGGACCTGCCTGGTGAGGGGCCCAAGACACTTCTCAGTCTCCCTGGCGAAGGGCCTAACTCTGCTCCCTGGGGCAGCTCACTGACATGCCACACCCCTGGCTTTCAGAGAGGCTGCTTTTGTCTTAGTATGCACAGTATACTCTCTCCCAGCTGGAAATTTCTGTTGGAGGTCATCTGTTTGAATAAAAACCCAGTAACTTTATTTAATTTGGGTCAGTATGCAAACTTCTGCACAAGAAAATGTCATTTTTGTATCTACTTCCATGTTCCATTTTGTATCTACTTCCATTTAATGACCACATGAATTTATTTATTTATTTATTTATTTGACCACATGAATTTAAAGTCACTAAACCGTATGCTCAGAGGCTCAGTCTTGTCCGACTCTTTGCAACTCCATGGACTGTAGCCCTTCAAGCTCCTCTGTCCATGTGATTTCCCGGTCAAGAAAACTGGAGTGGGTTGCCATTTCCTCTTCTGGGGATCTTCCTGACCCAGGGATCCAACTCACGTCTCTTACATCTCCAGCATTGGCAGGCATGTTCTTCACCACTGAGCCACCTTTTGCTTGCAGCACCCAAGTGTCCTTGTTGAACACCAAACCCAATACTGTCTGCATCCAGCCCTGATGAGCCCCAGAGTGTGTGAGCATGACAGAAGGGAAGATTGCTCTCCTGTGGCATCTTACCGTATCCTGCTTATGTTTCCATCTTCCTGTTATAACTTTTTGTTGTAAAATCCTCCCTATAACCTCTTCTCATATCTTTCAAGAGCAGTATTTTCTATGTTGTCTTTAGTATTATATTTTCAGGGTAGTAATGCTAAAGAGGGGCTTTTAGGTGACCTCTTCAATTTAGCTGAGAAAACGGACACCCATATTTACATTTTAAAAACTAGAAACTGCCATTTAAGAACTCAGATTATTTTATTACCTGTTTCTCTCCAGCTGCCGATTTCCCCTTCACATTCCATTACTGTCAGGCTATGCAAGCACCCTTAGAGCTCTCTCTGTTTTGAATAATCCATGGTATGTGCTTTCATTTCATTTCGTTGATTGTGTTTAAAGAGTTAGTTCAAGAGAATCCCAGACTTCCTGTGCATCCACTCATTCAACTCTTTTCAACTTCTTAAATTTCCTTTCCCTTCATTTTTTGACATAAATATGGGACACTTGGGCTTCCCTGGTGGTTCAGACAGTAAAGAATCTGCCCGCAGGTTTAATCCCTGAGTCTGAAAGATCCCCTGGAGGACGGCATGGCAACCCACTCCAATATTCTTGCCTGGAAAATCCCACAGACAGAGGAGCCTGGCAGGCTATAGTCCATGGGGTTGCAAATAGTTGGACATGACTGAGCAACTAACATATGGGCCATTTAAACTGGGAATAAAACCACCATATGACCCAGCAATCCCATTCCTAGGCATATACCCTGAGGAAACCCAAGTTGAAAAAGACACATGTATCTCATTGTTCATTGCAGCACTACTTACAATAGCTAGAACATGGAAGCAACCTAGATATCCATCAACAGATGAATGGATAAAAAAGTCATCGTATATATACACAATGGAATGTTAATCATAAAAAGGAACACATCTGAGTCAGTTCTAATGAGGTGGATGAACCTAGAACCTATTATACAGAGTGAAGTAAGTCAGAAAGAGAAAGATAGATATCATATTCTAATATATATATACAGAATCTGGAAAAATGGTAAAGAGTTTCTTTACAGGACAACAGTGGAGAAGCAGACATAGAAAATAGACTTATGGACATGGGGAGAGGGTGAGATGTATGGAAAGAGTAACATGGAAACTTACATTACCATATGTAAAATAGGTAGACAATGGGAATTTGCTGTATGGTCCAGGAAACTCAAACAAGGGCTCTGTATCAACCTAGAGGGGTGGGATGGGCAGGGAGACGGGAGGGAGGTTCAAAAGGGAGGGGACATATGTATACCTGTGGCTGATTCATGTTGAGGTTTGACAGAGAACAACAAAATTCTGTAAAGCAATTATCCTTCAATAAAAAAATAAATAAATTTAAAAATAAATAAAAGCCCTTTCAAAATCTATGACACACAGTCCATAGAAACTCTAAGAATATAGCAAGACTACTATTCAGTGTAGAGGCTAGAGCAATAGCTCATTTTCAACAATCAAATAGACAAATACAATTTGCAATGTTATTATCAACCAACTCACTAACCCTATAGGCGTTATCAACCCACAGAAGACCTGCTACTGCTCAGGCCATCTGGATAGTCAAGTGGCTCCAGCCCTCAGTAGAGGGAAGTGCTTATCTCCTTTTTCTTCCTTAATGGCAATTAATGCATCTCAATTAAGTATCGCATCCTTGAAGAAGGGTTGGACAACAAAGACTAAAGTGAAACCTTGTGAAATATTTGCTGAGGGATCTCAAATCTCTAGATGTATGCCAACCACAGAAAGCAATGATATTAAACAATACAACTAAAAGAAGAGTTTGAGCTCTGGGCTTTTTTGAGTATGAGAGAGTCATTTGGAACAGTCTTCATTTAGAAACAGGATTATCAAATTCTGTTGTTATTGTTCAGTCACTAAGTCATGTCTGACTCTTTGCAACCCCATGGACTGCAGCACGCCAGGCCTCCTTGCCCCTCACCATCTCCTGGAGTTCACCTATGTTCATGTCCATTGAATTGGCGATGCCATCCAATCATCTAATCCTCTGTTGCCCTCTTCTCCTTTTACCTTCAATCTTTCCCAGCAACAGGATCTTTTCCAATGAGTTGACTATTTGCAACAGGTGGCCCAAGTATTGGAACTTCAGCATCAGTCCTTCCAATGAGTACTCAGGGTTGATTTCCTCAGGGCTGACTGGTTTGATCTCCTTGTTGTCCAAGGGACTCTGAAGAATCTTCTCCAGCACAATTCAAAAGCATCAATTTTTTGGTGCTCAGCCTTCCTTCCAGCTCTCACATCTATACATGACTATTGGAAAAACCATAGCTCTGACTGTATGAACCTCTGTCGGCAAAGTGAATTGTCTTTGCTTTTTATAAGCTTTAAATTTTTACAATTTACAATTTTATCAAATTCTCCCTTACTATAAAAACTAGAACTGGAAGAGGCCTGAGCAACAATTTATTCTAGAAGTCGTTATCCTTATCTAGATTATGATTTTTTTTCGAGAATCTCATAAAAGCTATAAAAGCCAAATCTAGAAATATATGTATATGTGAAAACAAACATTTGGTCCATGATTTCAAAGGATTCATGGGTACAATCAAGCCCATCAGCAGATCCCCTAGGGGATACTGGAAACCCAGATTAAGAACCTCTGATCTGCTCCAAGACCAAAGGTGGCAATTGAAGCCCCAAAATGTAAGTGACCTGCCTTGGGTTGTCCAATTTCATAGTTTTTTCTGTTATCCTCTTCCTTTCCTTTTATGTGTATGTCTATTTTTTCTTTGATGCTAAATTGATAGATGTGTAGAAAATTTATTTTCCAGCAAATATCTTCCCAAATGATGATTGATAGGAAGTCTTCTCACTCTCTCTTTTAATTGATATAGCACCATAAACTCTATGAAAGGGCTAATACAATAGATTTGCTTTATTACAATTGTAGTCAGCCATGGTGTTAGAAATTACCAACATCTCTGCAGATGCAATAATCATGAAAAACCACAAAAGGTCCTGAGGGTCATGTGGGGCAAAGGTCAGGCCAAGCTCTACTCTGTTCCCTTAGTGGGCAGTTAGAATCTAGGAATACTTATGCCAAGTTTGCTCTGAAGTGGTTTGGCACTTGATTTGGAAACTTCTGGCACACCAAACCCCTTATTACTGTAACATTCTTCTATAAACATTTAATGTTGGGAAATTACACATTTTGATCAAAAAAAGCTTCCTTGTCCTCTCCTTCCCAGTAATGAGTACCAATATAAATAGCACTTTAGCAATCCCTGGATGTTAATGCCAAACAACCCAGGAAACGAAATGCATATGTGAGCATTCTAGATGCTGCTGAAAGAATTTCTACAGCCCAAGGAAGAAACTTGGAGAATTCTGCACCGTACTCTTTTTGCTCTTTAGAATTTTAGTATCATGGTATGTCCTTGTAATCTCGATCTGTGAAAACTATGCTTTTTCTAAAAATCATCTGATAAGTCAGATCAGGTTCTTTAGGGCCACCTAAGATGTAGCCACAAGGCTATGTTACTCAGTCAGCTTTTTTGCACTCATGGCTTTCTTTGTCAATTCATTCCTGGTCATCAGAAAAATCTTCCTACAAAAATAAACATCATGTTGTTTGTGTCTTAGTAACAAGCTTCTAAGTAAATAGTGATTGTTCTGACTCAGATCCTTTTTTGACCCCAAATTGATATTTGAAAAAAGGAGTGGATTAGATTATGGTCTCGTGAGATATGTATATATGATAACCAAAAGAAGGAATTCTAACTTAAGGATGGCTTAATGGTTGTGTCTTGACAGGAAAGCATCCATCTTCAAAGGTTTCTCTGTTAAAATACAGTAAAAATCAAAAGCAATCACTTAAGAAGTCTGGGTAAATAATCTGGCATTTGTGAGCAATAGCTGCAAAATGATACTACTGTGAGTACCATCTTCCCTGAAAAAGCTTCTAACCATTTAAATCACCATCCGAGTGTTATTACCTGAATCACCTCTGGGGGCCAGATACACACCTGTGATCTGCTGGCAATTGAGGGAAGGAAGCAGCCCTGCCATGTCCTGGTGTAGTAAATGGTATAGTACAATTTTGGATCTGGAAAGAAGATGTGGTAGAAGCTGAGGTTACTGCTCCTCGATTAACACCCAGCTGACAAAGCTAATAGCGGGAAGAGCATGGTGGTTTAGCACCTCAATATGGTGTACTTTAAGATGCAAGTCCAGGCGTGCAGACAATAGATACCAGTAGTACATGGAAGGCAATTCAGCAAATCAGCTTAAAAATGAGAGTAAATGATGCATGTTTGGAAGAGCAAAAAATGGTAGCTGTCTTGTTTAAACTAAATGTTTAAGCCACGACATGGCCATTGCAATAATAATCTCCTGGAAAGCAATATTTAAATGTATCCATCATCATTTAGGTTTTAGACACACAGTTAAATATTATTGATCATTTGCAATTGTGTGCATCCATGTGTATATATATTAAACTGAAAAGTAACAGTAGCATGGAAAGTGTAGAAGATGAAGTGTAAAAATAGTACTTGAGTTTCTAATTACCAGTTTTTAATTAAGAAAGCCACAAGCAAATTATAAGCATCCAGTTTATAGCATTGCAATCTTAGAGGCTTACACTCATGAATATGGTAATTTTTTATTTTATGCCCTCTTGAGATGTCTTGTTAAAAACATTTTATTGGTGATCCTAAAATTCAGTAAATTTGAAGCCCTTGGCACCTTGTAGATAGTTAAAGTTCTTCAAAAAAAATGTCAGCAATAAATATTTGCCAAATATAAAGAATATGCACATTTTCCCAAGTGGGTGCTATTTTTTTTTTTTTTTTGCAGTTCTTATATTCAAGTGATGACACTGCAGTTCAGAATGTGAATGCATATTGATATTTTCTTCCAGAAACTGCATGGGTTGCTGGGAGAATACTGCTCCCCCAGAGTTATTTTTATGCGGGCACCTGGAAGTGGAGGCATACTTGCTCCAGCTTGCAGAGTTGTTTTGGACAATCAGGTGTACATTTGAGCAAGTGGTCTTTATTTAGAGCAATTAAAATTCTCACATTCTCCTCTCTTGACATGCAATTACTAGGGTTCTGCTGTTTCCACTAATTGCTCTTGCTGGGGACATTGGTGAGAAGCCAATGATTTTGATGGGTAGCGGATTATCATTTTTACTTTGCTACCTGAGGAAAAAAAATCATTTGCAAAATCCCATGTGTAATTAGCAAGACTCATGATTAATTGTCCTGCAAAATTAGCTTCACTGTTGCTTTTATTTTACTGCTTCAAATATTAATTAATGTTAACTCCTTTCCTTCAGTTCCAGCTTTTGAATATTCAACATGGCTTTGAAAAATTAGCAAGGTTTATACTCACATTAGCATGCCAGAGCTTTGATTTCAGGAATAAGTATTCTGATTTAAAAGATCACACTTGGGTCATAAATAATTTTTATAGGAGGACAAACAAAGCATCGGAGCATCATGGGAAGGCATTCATGCACTAACGGAAAGTAAATTGTTTCAATAATGATTCATTCCCGCGTGCTTTTGGGGAAACATCAGCAAATATGCAAACCGCTGCATTGCGTGGGGGTAAAAACCATTCTCCAGTGACAAGCAACCTACACCAGCATTTTTCTACCTGTCATTATGTGGTGGGTGAGGCTCAGAGACTTGGCAAGAAATCATAGCCTTTTGGGTCGAAAGGAATCACCAAAGTTATCCTGTCCAAAGGTTTCCAGTCCCAGGAGCACTGGAATAGCTGTGACTTTTATGAAAATTATAGATTCCTTAAGTTCCACTCCAGACCTAATGAATCTGACCATATGGCACTGAGCTCGGCATAGTATTTTTTCAAAGTTCTCCAAGAGACTGTGGTGAATGTCTGGGTTTGGAAGCTGTTGATCTCATTGAACCACCTAGATGCCTGAATTCCCTTTGAAACATATGGACCAAGTGATGCTTGAATACTTTTAGTGTCAAGAAACTCGCTTTGCCACCCTTGAAAAAGCCTGTGTCTTATTTTCAGTGTTGATGCCTTCTGTTCTGTTAACTGCGGGTGGTTAATTTTGTGGTGCAAGATTGCAAATGCCCCTTGCCTATATTACAAGAGCAGTTCTCCATCAAAATGCTTGGAATTTGACTGGTGGTATCTATCACACTGTCATGGTCAAGGTTACACATGATATCTAGACTCCTAGGAAAGAAACCAAGGCTTGCTCTTTCCTCATCAAATCCTTTGTGCCATCGGGTGGGCAGGTAGGGCACTTTGAGCCAGAGCACCCAGGCACTGGAGTGCGGAGGTGGGTGTGAGCCAGACTGCCACCTTCTACCTCTTACCTACCCTGAAGCAGGGGCTCTTGCAGATCTTCTGGAGGTTTTGCCTGGCCTCTGTTAAGACTTTTATAATTAGACTTTCTTTTCCCCTGAGATTTCTTAGGCACAAGATTCTCCTCCTGCAAGTCTAGGGGAGTGGCCTCTGCTTTGGTTCTTCCATCCCTGGCTTCAGGGCCTGAAGGGGTTTGCATTGATGGTCTCTTGCTCTTCCCGGCATGGAGCAGATTTTCTGTGGACACAGGGTTCAGATGAGGGTATTTCCAGTAGGTAGCAGAGAATGGGGTGCCTTGGGGATGAGGATGAGCTGTTCAGACTGTCATTCTCAGAGAGCTTCCCTGACATACAGATGTCCAGACAGATTAAAAAAGACTGAGTGGGAGTTACTCCTCTCACCTGCTGTGCGACCCTGTGGCTGTGACTTAACCTCTCAGTGCCTAGTTTCCTCATCAGTAAATGGGGTCACTAACAGCACCTCTCTCATAGGGCTCCAGTGAGGCTTTAATGGGTTAAAACTAGTGGTGTTTAACAAATAAATGCATTCAAAATCCCCCAATACTACTTTCCAGCGACTATGAGGAAGGCAGCTTATAAAGAAATTGGTAACTGGATGCAGGACTTAACAAAGTCCAGTCTTTGCTTATATTCTAAAGAGGCAGAAGTTCACATTTAGATTTACTTTTTAACCTGGAAAACCTCCAAGAAAATAGGCAGAAATCACATCTGGGCCTGAAAGACTACATGTTGCTTTGCACCAATGTGGTTCAAAAGTTTTCTTGGCCTCCTTTAAAGTTGACCTTCACAGAGGGAAGGTGGTCTCTGTGTAGTTGGCCTGAGAACCTCCATTTTCATGGTTGTTATAGTTTTTGTTCTCATTTTCTGCACACACTCACCACCCTTCACAGTAACAAATTGTCCCTTGACTTAGAAGCTGAGTGAGAGAGAGGCCCTGGCTCCTACAGGAGTCAGGATAGGTGTGTTGACCAGCTCAGGGGGCGCAAATGTGGGTGGTTAAGTGACTGGATAATGGACGGCAGGCCACTAGCACAGCTGCACAGGAATCACCTATCAAAATGGCAAAAGACGCTGTGAGACATTTTCTGCTGTAGAAATGTCCTCCTTAGCTATTCTCCATTTCTGTAGGGTCTGGTGGATTTTTTTCCCCTATGTATGTCGCTAGCCAATGTTTCAGAGGGATGGAGATAATAAGCACAATGCAGCATTTAAAAGTAACAGAATTTCTGAGAAGCAGCATTTGTGTACAATGCCTTCAAGAATTGGATTTGGCCTAGGTTGGGGGGTGGTCGGTGCCTGGGTGGGGCGATCTGAAGGAGGCAGCGCATCCGGGCTTCATGTGCACGTGGACCCGCAGCTGCTTTGACTTACCTGGCCCGGCACCCCAGTAATTGCGATAAGACATAAAACAGAGGTCCTGACTCTCCGGGGTCATTAAGAAGCCGAGGCCCCTCTCTCCCACCCTGGAGGGAGTGTTAGCACAGGCGCTCTGGTTAAGACGCCGCTGAAAGAGCTGCCTCCTGCGGGTCAAGTACCGCTCTTCCCACCCAGCTACCCGGCTGTTGGTGTGTCCTCTGGTCCTCTGTCCTGTCTCAGGGCTGTATCCAGCTACCACCAGGTCTGGAAGGAGGACTGAGGTTGATATTGGATCAGCAGAGTCTTTTTTTAGTTTAAACAGAGTGAGAAAATGTCTTCTGTAGTTTTCTAGATTTGATTGAACTTCTACAAATTTACCTTAACTTAATTTCTTTATTTCTACACTATTGATAAAGCCAGTGGGGTGACTATTGGCTGTTGGCAAATGTTTGCAATGCCAGGATAAAGAAGACAGGGTCATGAAAATCAGGTGACTCACATTTCTGCCTGGGGTTACCTTTGGTAGATGAATTTGAATTGAATATACCATAGTATACCGACAAAGATCTGTCTAGTCAAAGCTGTGGTTTTTCCAGCAGTCATGTATGGATGTGAGAGTTGGACTATAAAGAAAGCTGAGCACTGAAGAATTGATGCTTTTGAACTGTGGTGTTGGAGAAGACTCTTGAGAGTCCCTTGGACTGCAAGGAGATCCAACCAGTCCATCCTAAAGGAGATCAGTCCTGGGTGTTCATTGGAAGGACTGATTCTGAAGCTGAAGCTCCAATACTTTGGCCACCTGATGCGAAGAACTGACTCATTGGAAAAGACCCTGTGCTGGGAAAGATTGAAGGCAGGAGAAGGAGCTGACAGAGGATGAGATTGGATGGCATCACCGACTCAATGGACATGAGTTTGAGCAAGTTCCGGGAGTTGGTGATGGACAGGGTAGGCTGGTGTGCTGCAGTCCATGGGGTCGCAAAAAGTTGGACATGACTAAGTGGTTGCACTGAACTGATACCACTGTATGGCTGGAGTTTTTACTGCAGATGATAAGATGCAGAAGAGAAAAAAAAGAGAGGGAATATCTTCTGATTGCTTATTCCACCAACTTTTCAACTAAAAAAAACCCGGAGACTAGCAGATTAAAAGAGTTAAAAGACAAAAAACCTGGACAATAAGTCTAAAGCTTATTTTGGCCTTTCTGTAGGTTTTTAATACCTTTCTGAGGCCAAGTTGGACCATGGAAATGTTTATTATTGGCATTTCTAATGAAGAATAACCCCTTGTAGACACCAGTTACTAACAGTAACTTAGTGATGAAGCGGCAACATGGGCTTCTTCCCCAAGAGCTAGTTTGGGGTCAAGGTTACCTCTGGTTGGGGATAGCTGGCGTATGACATATTTGCAGGTAAGCTGTTTAGTTTTTAAATGGCTTTGACATCATATTTATTGCTAGGTGAAAGAACTATAGACCAGTTGTTAATATGAGAAATACAGCTGGGAGATGGCTCTAACATAACACTAACGGGAAGTTAAGGCCTGCAGGAACACTACATAAATAGTGGTCCTCCTGTATTATGTTAATTCTTAGAATAACCTCACAGCAACATTTTATCCTGACATTCGCATCTCTACAGCCTCGTGTAGTCTTAGGTTGATTCTTCAAGCACAGAAATATGTTCTTCTTGCCTGTGCCTGCCAAAGTAAATAGAAATCAATGGAAGGCAGCAGAAATGCTGAAGTCATTCCAATAAGGGAAGTGCTTGTTAATTTAAATTTTGCACTTGACATTGGTAAGGACTAATAGCAGAAAATCATGTCCTATGCTGACTTCTAAAGTCATTTTGATCATCACTTATCCCACATTTTTTTTTGTTGCAAAAATAGTGTTATAAATAAGAAACACAGCTAATTGTGATAGATCATTCAAATAAGGGGAAAAAAGTTTTGTTATCTGAGTGATATTAAGTTCTTAGAAAACTTTGATATAAAAGGGATCATACCATGTTGTCGGTGGATGGAATGACCTCTGGGTGTGTGCATGCATGCAAATGCATACACCCATGTGTATGCATTCCAGAAACTTCAAAAAGCACCTCCTGCTGCTTTCAAAACCAGGCAATTATGTTTGAGGCCTGGTGGTAATTTAAAATAGGAAGATATACACAGAGCTGAAGGTGGCTACACAGGAAATGAGAAAAGTCGTGGTCCTCTGAGCAACATGAATGTGCCATTGTATCACTAAATAATTGGAAGGGTGGGTCTGTGTTGTTGATGCTAAGCAGGTGTCCATAAATCAGAATTAATGTTTGTAATTAATTGTTATTAGTGTTAATAACAAAAGGTTTTAAGTACATTAACTTGCTTATCCTCAGTTCAATCTTTTATTTACCACTTGTCATTTCAATCCAAGATGGATTGAGAAGCTAAAGTATTCTTGAAGATTTTGTGCTAGATCAGTAGAATATGATAATCTAGTATCTATTATCTTCTCTTTTCCCTCAGTAGAGATCCTAACTTTAGACAAAAATTAGATTCCTGGTCTGAGCTAAGGAGTCCCACCTGCTGTCGGAACATCCACTTCAAAGGCGAAGCTTTTTGAAAAAGGAAACACCCAGTTTGTCCACCCTTGGGGTGGAAGTTTTGGGTCACATTGTTATGTCGTGTCTGCCTGCTGCTCTGTGGGTTCTTCAGGCTCCACACCTGATTCAGTGAAATAGCTCAGTTAAGTGGACTCAGAACATCTGTTCTTTCTACAAGCTCTTTCTCTCCAAAGACAGCTGTTAAAGAACAGCAGAACACTCTAGATTCATTTCGCAGATTTGTGGGTAAGCCTGAATCAGGCATTTTGCACCTCCCCTCCCCAACACACCTCCCCAAGCCCTCTGATAAGGAATGTTATTGTTTGATCCATATACATTTCTGTGAAGCAGAATCCTGGAGGAAAAGGCGGGCTACACATTCGCCAAAGGACAGGGAAGAGAGATCACAGAGAATAAAGAGCCTAGCGTTTATCCTAAGGCTGTAACCTGGAGCAGGAAGACAAGGGGAAGGAGGAGTCTTGAATCATGAGTGGATGAAACCAAGATGTAGACTTTGTGGTGAGACTGCTTCATAAGTGAACGTCTAAGGCTAATTGCCACAGATGGAGTTCAGAGATCTAGCAAATGTAAGGAGGCACTGATTCTAACTTGGCAAAGTCATAGCAAATTATTTTTGAGAATAGGGTAGCAGTCAGAAAATGTTTCATTAGCTAGCCTGGATCAGTGCCCATGAGGTGGGCCTGATGGGTTGAAAGGAAACAGATTATATACTTTGTTTTCTATTGTGCTCTGTTTTTTTTTTTTTTTTTTCTTGTTTGTTTGTTTTAATGTGCTCCTGAGTACTGTAGTTATCAGTCATCTGGAGGAAGATGCTGTGGAGACCACACTACCGTTAGATGGGTGTTCAACCAGCTAACAGAATATAGCCAGAGTGGTGATCCCAAGACCAGGTCAGTATGACCCAGAAGGCAGAAAAAGGCAAGGTTTATGAGTATTGGGCTGAGTCCATTCTTGCTTAAATGCTTCAGGAATGATTTTCATGAAGGAAAATAGAGATAGGAGAGGAAACTCATTTAACTTGCCAAACATGAGATGTAGCTGGGCTGGCTTCATGCAAGCAGGTCAGAAAAACATTTAGGGGTTGTAATGGACTTAAAAAATGAGCTAGCAGCATAGCCCTAAAGTGAAGAAAACATGTGTTCTGTTAAAATATGTGTGTTCTGTTGAAAAGACTTTTACTGGAAAAGAAAGTAAGGTTTAAGCTAGTGGCTTTAAGCTCATGCTCACAAGTTGTATGGGTTAACAGAACACAAAGGACATGCAGAGAGGACCCCTTGTTTCTCTACTCTGGATCTGATTTCACCAAGTTTATGTCAGAATGTTCTGAAGCTTCCTTCTCAGAACCTTCTGATGGGCCAGTTAGGCACTGGCCATCTCCCTCAGCCTGGGTCAGAGTGAGGATCTACAGAGTGGCTCAGTGTTGCTTTGTACTGAAGATATTCCTGCAGTAAAAGTTACCTTTCTGGAAACATTTGGAAGAGTAAAATGCTGCATCTCCAATTTCTAGCAATATATTCGCCTGCCATCATTCGACCTGGAAGCTTAAGTGGGAAGACCACTTGGAGCCAGACTTCAGAGTGATCTGTCTCTAAGGAATAACTTTCATATTGGACTGTTTAGCTTCGCAATTCTTGTTAAGCTACTGTGAATTCTCAGCATTAATCTGCAGAAAGACTTTATTGTCTACATCAAACCCTTATAAGGCTCCGTTTCTGCTCTTATTTCAGAATCTCCTTTCCAAAAGCTAGACACAGACAGAGGCAAACCGAGAAGTCCAGACAGTGCACCAATGGGTTAAATCCTATGTCAAGGGTACAACCATAACATATTATAAGCTTTTCATCACATAATACATCACTCAGGGGAAAAAAAAAATATTTGGAGCAGCTTCTCTAATTCATCTTCCTGGTGTTAAATGAACACATCTCTGGTATTCATGTCTTTCTGCTTCAATTAAAGTGGTCATGCTTACTCCTTTGGGAAGCTATTAAAGATTTTTTTAACCTTGTTGTTTCACTGCTAATATTCAGTTTCTCTTCTTGATCTCCCCTTTGCAATACATCTTTAAATTTTTTTAAAATTCTCTATTTAGTTTTGCTTCTCAGCACAAAATATAGTTTAAGTTGTTCTTTGATGAGATGGCTGCTGATAAGATATAACTTGTTTAATGAACATCAACAAATGTTTATTGTCTCCTGTGTGCTAGGTACATTGGGTGGGTAGGAGTGGGCACAAGAAATATGAGGTAGCTCATGTTCCTAGTGGGGCTTTCTAGGTGACTCAGCAGTAAAGAATCTGCCTGCCAGTGGAGGAGATGAAAGAGATCCAGGTTCGACCCGTGGGTCAGGAAGATCCCCTGGTGAAGGAAATGTCAACTCATTCCAGTATTCTTGCCTGGAAAATTCTATGGACAGAGGAAGCTTGGAGGGCTATAGTTCATAGGGTTGCAAGGATTTGGACACGACTGAGCAACTGTGCTCGCATGCATGTTCACATGCATGTATATTCCTAGTAGGAAGAGAAGATATCAATACTCCAAATGGCTAGGAAATAATTCATATCACTACAGATCCAGACACTTAATTTCTGTCTGGCCAAGTAATCAAGAAGTCTAAAATAAAAAGAGCAGCCCTCTTAGTTAAGAAAGTCTTTCTAGAGGGGAGTATAAAACATTTCTTAGCAGAAAAGAGGGGAAAGAATTTGGGGTTAAAAAAATGGCCTGAGCATAGAGGAAGGGTCAAGAAATGTGGGTGGAGATGTAGATGGAGCCCATCTGACAAAAGGGAGGGACTTTTCTCTGCTGGGAAAGTCAGCTTCCGTCATTTACCCATGGCATCCCTGGACTGCAGAGCTGAAGGGCACATGTTTTAGGCAAGGATGCTGGAGTTTCTCTAACAGAGAAAAATGCAAATGGAAGGAAGAATGTGTGGATTTATCCAGCAGTGGTGTGCAGGACTCCCTGGAAGAGGAGACAGCAGGGGAACAGATGTCCATTAGCATTCTTTTCAATCCAGCCTGGAGAAAACAATTATTTGATTCTATGGTAAGAGAGGTAGAGACGAGGTATTTGTAAAGGTGTCATAGAAGCGATGTCATTTAAATTGGTTTCATGGAGATGGTAGAGGAGACAATTCAGGCAGCAAGAATGGCATGAACAAAAGCATGGAGGGATTGTCAAGTGTGGGGCCATGTGCAGAATAGCTAGAAGTTCAGTTGATGTTCACCCCGGAGGAAGTGAGGCAGGTTTCTGGGTCTGGGGCTCTCCATGTTCTTTCCTTGTTGCAAAAACACTTCTTTCTCATCTGAGAGCTGATTGGTACAATCACTGCCCCACCCCTCCCACATCTTTAAGATTGCTCAAGCAGGAAGTATCTGATGAATTAATCATTGGCTCTTTGAAGCATTGGAATCTACCATGTTTAGTAGTTGTCAGGACAGTAAATAACAAGAGTCCTATGACTTGGGGCTTGACCTTCTCCCACTTCTGGGACCTCTTATTCTTCATCTATAAACCAAAGGCTTGCATGTTTACCTTCACCTGCCTCTTGGATTCATGAGCTTTCTCTCCCTTTCTCTCTACCCACATGTGTGGATAAGGATGGAGGAGAAGAGGAAGAAAGGGTAAAATCTTCTGTGATCTAAGAAGACATTGTGAAAGTACCATACTTGTGGAAGAACTACATGAAACCTTTACAAACAAAGTAAATCTAGCTTTTAAATGTGATCTTTCAGCACAACATGGATTCCTACCTCAATTCTAACAACCTGTAAAATGTCACTATCCCCCTAAACCAAAATCTATCATTTTTTTTGACATATGAAGGATCTGCTTAGTCTCATTTTATTGTACATTAAAAAAATTTGAAACGAGATTTGCCCTAACAATGGCCTGTCATATTACAAAGCTATAGTCATTAACTAGTGAGATACTGAAGTCAAATCAGATAAATAGATAAATCAAAAAGACAGAGCCTATAGACCGAGCCATGCGTTGCATTGGAGTGTGCTGTGCGCTTAGCCACTCGGTCATGTCCGGCTCTTGGCAACTACATGGACTGTAGCCTGCCAGGCTCTTCTGTCCATGGGGATTCTCCAGGCAAGAACACTGGAGTGAGTTGCCATGCCCTCCTCCAGCAGATCTTCCCAGCCTAGGAATTGAACCCAGGTCTCCTGCACTGCAGGTGGATTCTTTACTGTCTTAGCCACCAGGGAAGTCCATTGTATTGGAGATAACATTGCAAATCAATGAAGAAAGGGTATAGAATGGACCCACCCCATGGGAAAAACAAATGAGCTGTCTACTTTATACCATATGCAAATTAAGCATATGGTATAAAGTATGAGATTAAAGGCTTAAAATGTAAATCACATAGCTTTAAGCCTATGTGGAGAAGAATTTTTTTCTTGGTTTAGGAAAGGCTTCCTTTAACAAGATACAAAAAACTCACACTATAAAGAAAAATGTACTTAAATTTGATTATAGCAAAATTCCATATAAAGTACTTTTATATGGCAACAAACAAATAAAATGCGCTATAAATAAAGTTAAAATACAATTGAACAGAACAAATGACACTTTTTATTGAGATATAATTGACATATTAATATAACATTATATTAGTTTCAGGTGTTCAACCTTTTAAGTTTGTATATAAATGATCATCATAATAAGTCTAGTTAGCATCCATTAGCACATTTAGTTACAATTTTTTTGTTGTTGAGATGGGAACTTTAAGATCTATTGTCTTCAGTTCAGTTCAGTTCAGTTCAGTCGCTCAGTCGTGTCCAACTCTTTGCGACCCCATGAATTGCAGCACGCCAGGCCTCCCTGTCCATCACCAACTCCCCGAATCTACCCAAACCCATGCCGACTGAGTCGGTGATGCCATCCAGCCATCTCATCCTCTGTTGTTCCCTACTCCTCCTGCCCCCAATCCCTCCCAGCATCAGGGTCTTTTCCAATGAGTCAGTTCTTCACATGAGGTGGCCAAAGTATTGAAGTTTCAGCTTTAGCATCAGTCCTTCCAGTGAACACCTAGGACTGATCTCCTTTAGGATGGACTGGTTGGATCTCCTTGCAGTCCAAGGGACTCTCAAGAGTCTTCTCCAACACCACAGTTCAAAAGCATCAATTTTTCTATTGTCTTAGCACCTTTCAAATATACCATACAGTATTGTTAACTATAATACCATGGAGTATGTTATAGCACTATGACTTATTTGTTTTATAACTAGAAGTTTGTAACTTTTGACCACCTTGACACTTTTTTATTTAATAAATGAATGGTGAGAAAACAAGAGGGAGAAGGGCTGTTAGGAACTAACAAATGAAATGTGTGAACCTTGTTTGAATTCTGATTCAAAGAAACCAAATATATTATAGAAAGATGTTAGTGGGTTGGTTGGGGGAAACTATCCTGACTGGTGATTAAATGATCATAAAAAATTATTGTAAATGTTTATGGCATGATAATGATGCTGTGGTTACTTTTTTAAAAATCCATATATCTTAGAGATGCTATTGAAATATTTATGAATGAAATGATACAGTGCCTGGCATTCACTTTAAAATAATCCAATAGTATGGAAAAGAGAATGGGGGTGGGTGTATAGAAAAAAGATTTGCCATATGTTCTTTTCATAGTCTTATTGAGACATAATTGACATATAACATTGTGGATATGTTCTTAATTACTAAAGCTGGATGAAGGGTGTATGAGAGCTCATTACATTCTTTTCTTTTATTCACATTTGATATTTTCCATAAAGATTTCTTAAAAATACAAACAATGGATTTCGAACCATGCCTAGCCTATAATAAACACTCGGTAAGTGTTATCTGTTATAATTCTAATAATCTTTAAACAAGACGAGTGACACATTGCTGGTAGAAGTGTGATTTAGCAGGGCCTCTACAGAGGATAATTTGGTAACACCTGTTAAAAATTTTAAAAACTTAGCTTTAAATAATGCTTTCACTTGTGACAATTTATACATGTGCATGCTCAGTTGCTCAGTCATGTCCAACTCTGCGACCTCATGACCTGTAGCCCACCACATTCCTCTGTCCATGGAATTTTCCAGGCAAGAATACTAGTGTGGGTTGCCATTTCCTACTCCAGAGGATCTTCCCAACCCAGAGATGGAACCCAGTTCTCTTGTGTCTCCTACATTGGCAGGCAGATTCTTTACCACTGTTCCATCTATCTATACATATATGAAATAATATACATATATAAGAGTAGCCATTGAAACACAATTTTTAATAATAAAAATGGGAAGCAACATAAAGGTCAATCAGTAGGAAACTAGTTAAATAAATTTTGGTCCATCAATAAAATAAAAGACTGCAGCCAAAAATAAATAAATAGAAAAGAGAAGAAATATAAACTGATTTAGGATGATCTTTAAGATAGATTTAAGTGAAAAAAAGCAAGGTACAGAATGAATGTATAGTATACTATTTTATGAATTTATAAAAAGTAATTGTAGAGGAAACTATAAACTATTATTTTTGCATATGCATAGAACTCTTTGGAAGGGTACACTAGAACATTACTTTTCTTCAAGAAAGTAAAATGAATGGAGAGAGGGTAATAGCCCTAGAAAAATGCTTTTCATTATATACTCTTGTAACTCTTTAGGTTTTACCATGTATATACATTACCAATTCAAAAATAAGAAATGCAGATTTATTTTAAAAGATGTATATAATTTGCAAAAGATTACTATCCAAGGTACATGTAAACCCTTACAAACTGTTAATAATAATAAAAATACAATAATCTAATAAAAATAAGTAAAAGATATGATTAAGGAAAACTGCTATTGCCAATAAACCTGTGAAAAGATAATTTAGTTTACTAATAGTCATGGAAATGAGAAATAAAACCAATACTTAGCCATTATTTTTTAACCATTCAATTGGAAAAATATTAAGTGTCCTATAATATCATGTATTGGCCAGTATGTATTGGTCTAATCAACTTCTGCTGGTGGAAATAAATGTAAATCAGTGGTCTCTTTCAGAGTCTTTTGGCAGAACCTAAGTAAAATAGAAATCACGCATATACTAGGCCCATAGATTCTGCTACTGAGTATATTTCCTGAGTTGTTTGTGTACAAAGGGACTTGCACAAGAATCTTTGTTGCAGCCTGGCAGAAAATAGTGAAAAACCAGAAAGAATTTAAATATCCATCAATGGTGAACTGGAAATGTGATATATACATAATGGAAAGAGTGAAACAGGTCTACGTACCTCAACATGGATAGGTGGCCAAAAACCTAATGCTAAATAGTTGGGTGGGGGTGGGAAGCAAGTTGCAGAAACTATAAATAATGATGTAATTCATTTAAATAACAAAATACATATAGGAAGTAATACTATATATTGTTGCATACAAAAATGTATCCATTCAGTTCAGTTAATTCGCTCAGTCATGTCTGACTCTTTGCAACACCAGGGACTGTAACATGCCAGCCTTCCCTGTCCATCACCAACTCCCAGAACTTGCTCAAACTCATGTCCATTGAGTCGGTGATGACATCCAACCATCTCATCCTCTCTCGTCCCCTTCTCCTCCTGCCTTCAATCTTTCCCAGCACAAGGGTCTTATCCAGTGAGTCTGTTCTTCACATCAGGTGGCCAAAGGATTGGAGTTTCAGCTGCAACATCAGTCCTTCCAATGAATATTCAGGACCGATTTCCTTTAGGATGGACTGATTGGATCTCCTTGCAGTCCAAGGAACTCTCAAGAGTCTTCTCCACACCACAGTTCAAAAGCATCAATTCTTCGGTGCTCAGCTTTCTTTATAGTCCAACTCTCATCCATACATGACTTCTGGAAAAACCATAGCTTTGATTAGATGGACCTTTGTCAGCAAAGTAAAGTCTCTGCTTTTTAATATGCTCTCTAGGTTGGTCATAGCTTTTCTTCCAAGGAGCAAGCATCTTTTAATTTCATGGCTACAGTCACCATCTGCAGTGATTTTGAAGACCCAGAAAATAAAATCTGTCACTGTTTCCATGTTTTTTCATCTATTTGCCATGGAGTGATGGACCAGATGCCATGGACTAGATGCCATGATCTTAGTTTTTTGAATGTTGAGGTTTAAGCCAACTTTTTCACTCTCCTCTTTCACTTTCATCAAGAGGCTCTTTAGTTCCTCTTCACTTTCTGCCATAAGGGTGGTGTCATCTGCATATCTGAGATTATTGATATTTCTCTTGGGCAATCTTGATTCCAGCTTGTGCTTCGTCCAGTCTAGCATTTCTCATGTTGTACTCTTCATATAAATAAGCAGGGTGACAATATACAGCCTTGACATATTCCATACAGTTCTAACTGTTGTTTCTTGACCTGCATATAGATTTCTCAGGAAGCAGGTCAGGTGGTCTGGTATTCCCATCTCTTGGAGAATTTTCCACAGCTTATTGTGATCCACACAGTCAAAGACTTTGACATAGCAAATAAAGTAGAAGTAGATGTTTTTCTGGAACTCTTTTGCTTTTCCTATGATCCAACGGATGTTGGCAATTTGATCTATGGTTCCCCTGCCTTTTCTAAATCCAGTTTGAACATCTGCAAGTTCACAGTTCACATACTGCTGAAGCCTGGCTTGGAGAATTTTGAGCATTACTTTGCTAGTGTGTGAGATGAGTGCAATTGTATGGTAGTTTGAGCATTCTTTGGCATTGCCTTTCTTTGGGATTGGAATGAAAACTGACCTTTTCCAGTCCTGTGGCCACTGCTGAGTTTTCCAGATTTGCTGGCATGTTGAGTGCAGCACTTTCACAGCATCATCTTTTAGGATTTGAAATAGCTCAACTGAAATTCCATCACCTCCACTAGCTTTGTTTATAGTGATGCTTCCTAAAGCCCATTTGACTGTGCATTCCATGATGTTGGGCTTCCCTGATAGCTCAGTTGGTAAAGAATCCACCTGCAATGCAGGAGACCCTGGTTTGATTCCTGGGTTGAGAAGATCTTCTGGAGAAGGGATAGGCTACCCACTCCAGTAATCTTGGGCTTCCCTTGTGGCTCAGCTGATAAAGAATCAGCCTGCAATGTGGGAGACCTGAGTTTGATCCTTGAGTTGGGAAGATCCCCTGGAGAAGGGAAAGGCTACCCACTTCAGTATTCTGGTCTGGAGAATTCCATGGACTGTATAGTCCATGGGGTTGCAAATAATCAGACACGACTGAGCGACTCTCACTTTTCACTTCACTTTCCAGGATGTCAGGCTCTAGGTGAGTGATCACACCATCGTGGTTATCTAGGTCATGAAGATCTTTTTGTATAGATCTTCTGTGTATTCTTGACACCTCTTCTTAATATCTTCTGCTCCTGTTAGGTCCATGCCATTTCTGTCCTTTAATGTGCCCATCTTTGCATTAAATGTCCCCTTGGTATCTCTAATTTTCTTGAGATCTCTGGTCTTTCCCATTCTATTGTTTTCCTCTCTTTCATTGCACTAAGCACTGAGGAAGGCTTTCTTATCTCTCCTTGCTATTCTTTGGAACTCTACATTCAAATGGGTATATCTTTCCTTTTCTCCTTTGCTTTTCGCTTCTCTTCTTTTCACAGCTATTTGTAAGGCCTCCTCAGACAACCATTTTGCCTTTTTGCATTTCTTTTTTTGGGGATGGTCTTGATTCCTGCCTCCTGTACAATGTCACAAACTTTGGTCCACAGTTCATCAGGCATTCTGTCTATCAGATCTAATCCCTTGAATTTATTTCTCACTTCCACTGTATAATCATGAGGGATTTGATTTAGGTCATACCTGAATTGTCTAGTGGTTTTCCCTACTTTCTTCAAGTTAAGTATGAATTTGGCAATAAGGAGTTCATGATCCGAGCCACAGTCAGCTCCCGGTCTTGTTTTGCTGACTGTATAGAGCTTCTCCATCTTTGGCTGCAAAGACTATAATCAATCTGATTTTGGTATTGACTGTCTTGTGATGTCCATGTGTAGAGTCTTCTCTTGTGTTGTTGGAAGACGGTGTTTGCTATGACCAGTGCGTTCTCTTGGCAAAACTCTATTAGCCTTTGCCCTGCTTCATTCTGTACTCCAAGGCCACGTTTGCCTGTTACTCCAGGTATCTCTTGACTTCCTACTCTTACTTTCCAGTCCCCTATGATGAAAAAGACATCTCTTTTGGATGTTAGTTCTAGTAAGTCTTGTAGGTCTTCATAGAACCATTCAATTTCAGTTTCTTCAGCATTACTGATAGGGGCATAGACTTGGACTATTGTGATATTGAATAATCCTTGGAAACCAACTGAGATCATTCTGTCATTTTTGAGATTGCACCCAAGTACTGCATTTCAGACTCTTTTGTTGACTATGATGGCTACTCCATTTCTTCTAAGGGATTCTTGCCCACAGTAGTAGATATAACAGCCATCTGAATTAAATTTGCCCACTCCAGTCCATTTTAGTTCACTGATTCCTAAAATGTCTATGTTCACTCTTGCCATCTCCTGTTTGACCACTTCTAACTTACCTTGATTCACGTACCTAACATTCCAGGTTCCTATGCAATATTGTTCTTTATAGTATCAGATTTTAACTTCTATCACCAGTCACATCCACAATTGGGCATTGTTTTCGCTTTGGCTCCGTGTCTTCATTCTTTCTGGAGTTATTTCTCCACTGATCTCCAGTAGCATATTGGGCACCTACCAACCTGGGGAGTTCATCTTTCAGTGTCCTATCTTTTTGCCTTTTCATACTTTTCATGGGGTTCTCAAGGCAAGAGTACTGAAGTGGTTTGCCATTCCCTTCTTCAGTGGACCACATTTTGTCAGAACTCTCCACCATGACCTGTCCATCTTGGGTGGCCCTACCTGGCATGGCTCATAGTTTCATTGAGTTAGGCAAGGCTGTGGTCCATGTGATCAGTTTGATTAGTTTTCTGTGGTTGTGGTTTTCATTCTGTCAGCCCTCTGATGCATAAGGATGTATATATTTTATATGTATAAAACATATATATTTTTAATAGACTCTAAACCTCATGTGAAGAGTTGACTCATTGGAAAAGACCCTGATGCTGGGAGGGATTGGGGGCAAGAGGAGAAGGGGACGACAGAGAATGAGATGGCTGGATGGCATCACCGACTCGATGGGCATGGGTTTGGGTAGACTCTGGGAGTTGGTGATGGACAGGGAGGCCTGGCGTGCTGTGATTCACGGGGTCGCAAAGAGTCAGACACGACTGAGTGACTGAACTGAAATGAACTGAAAGGCCCACACCCAACTCATGAAAGTGGTTTTGTTTCTATGGATGTGGGTGTGGGAGGAGTAGACTGGTTAAAGAGGATGGAATTTAGAATCTGAAACATATTATTTCTTTAAAAAAAAAAAACCTGGAGGAAAGTATGACCAGATGTTAACAGTTGTTAACTCTGGGAGGTGTGAGTGTGAGAGTTTAACTTTTCTGTGTCTTTTAAATTTCCCAAGAAAAGGTGGTGGGGTGGGAGGAAAGTCTGTCAGGGGAAAGAATTGTATAGATTTCCCTTTGAGCTTTGGAGGACCGTAGCGATGTGCAGTTCCCTTTGTGAAAGGAAGAAAAACTGAGTGAATGCTGGACTTTCCCTGGGAAAAGCTCTTTCTGATGACAGGTTGTTTCCCTTCTCTTGACTTCTCACCGTACCCTGCACCACAGAGCACTCCTAGGAGACAGGCAGCTACTTTTAACACAGAGAGGTGACGGCTCAGTTTGCCCACATGGAATAGTGTTTGCGAAGAACAAGTCATTTCCACAAACATGATTTGTAGGTTTTAAATTCAACTCAACAACTCTGTTGTGTGTATTATCATTTAGTATATAGTACTGGAAAACTCGCTGTGTCATGGGGAAAAAATAACATAAAATGGCTGAAGATGTGGAACCCAAATCCCCAAAGATCATATACATTTTAAGTGAGGTTCTGAGAGAGTGAGAAATTGTCCCAAATTTTCCAAAACAAAAAATTGCCAAAGATTATTCAGAAATTTTTCATAAAAGAAGACATTTCAGACAATGTGACACTGACAGATCAGTAGACATAGTTGATGTAAACTACTTCTACTGTATCTCTAAATAGGGCTGACTTTGAACAGGGGGAGATTGACACCCCCAAGCAATGTGGATGGGGAATGGGTACAATTTGGGTGTCAGGGTAGAAAGGCTACTGTCTGGACCCATCACTGATGCTATACTTGAGCCCAGGTGTGAACACAAAAAGTATAGAGCCTTCTTGGAAGAGGCTATTTTGAGGTTGCTGCTGCTAAGTCACATCAGTCGTGTCCGACTCTGTGAGACCCCGTAGATGGCAGCCCAGCAGGCTCCCCCGTCCCTGGGATTCTCCAGGCAAGAACACTGGAGTGGGTTGCCATTTCCTTCTCCAATGCATGAAAGTGAAAAGTGAAAGTGAAGTCGCTCAGGAGTGGGCAACAAATAACACCTTTTTTAAAAAAGATTTTAATAAAAATAGTAGTAGTTTATTGCACCAGTTGGTGGCCACCATTACTCTGCTATGCTTCTCCCAGTTGGCCCAGTGGTAAAGAGTCCGCCTACCAATGCAGGAGACACAGGTTCGATCCCTGAGTTGGGAAGATCCCCTGGAGAAGCAAAGGGCAACCCACCCCAGTATTCCTGCCTGGAAAGTTCCATAGACAGAGGAGCCTAGGAGACTACAGTTCATGGAATAGCAAAGAGTCGGACACAACTGAGCAAGCACATGCACAATACTCTGCTGTCCTTCTGTCAATCACAATGACAGAGCTGTGCATCAATTCAGTAGTCAGGAATGAGACGTTCTTGTTTTTTTTTTTTACTTTACTTTACTTTACAATATTGTATTGGTCTTGCCATACATTGAATCTGCCATTGACACCATTGTCTCTGTGAAAGAAAAAAGAACCAGCCTGGCGAAGATAGTCATCAATTGGCAGAATTGGTTAAAAATAACAGCAGCCCCAGTGTGGGTCGTTCAGGAGAGGTAAAAGCTTGACTAAGCACTGGAACTCATCAGGAAATGTTAGCCCAGCTCTTCCTCCTTTAGCTTGGACAACATCTGGTCTCATTTCCATGCCTTCTGTGTACCCAGTTGAAGGGAAACTCACTCCCGTCCACAAATCACTTAACCTCTTACGATGTCTGATACTAAAAAAATAGTATGTTAGCAACCATAGGGATTCCAATTTGTGGAGATAAGTATTTGTTTTTTTACTGAAGCCCTGATTTATTGTCTTTGGTTGTTTAGGGTAGGGGGTGGCTGATTTTTAACAAGAAGATAAACTTACAGATGGAAATTCTTTTAAGCCATAAATACCACTAACTTGCCTGGTCCAGGGAAGTTCAAATAAAGACCCTGGGATTTAGCAGCTCCTGAAATGTTTTCCTTCTTTTCTCATTGGTGAAGAGAAAGACATGTCCCACCATCAGCAGTATAGGCGCCAGACCCTGACCTAGGCCTGGATACTAAACCATTCAGAGTTCCTCTTGCTAAGAAAGGAGGCAGAAGGTGACAAATTAGTCTATGCCAGTTAACCTCCAAAGGGGAAGCATAACTTTACACAGCAATCTCTGATGGTTTCCTTATCTGCTTTCTTTAGTATAAACACTGTCCTTCTTGAGTCCTCCCCTATTCTCCCAGCAGGCTCTAGGGTTTATTTCTGAGGCATTAGCTAAATTCGCCTCCTTTGCTCTGCTCCCTAGTACTCTTTCTATCTTCCCCCTTGGTCTTTTGCAGATCCTGGAAGATATCCACTCCTAGGGCTGGTGCAGTGTGTTATTCATTCCTGGCATCTCCCACTATGTGGAGCAGAGCGCCTACCGCTGAGTAGGTAAGCAGCATATGCTTGTCCATTGGCCAGTTCTGCAGTCTTGGTGCTGTGTGCACACCAAACACCTGGGGGAGCCTCAAACAACAAACAAGAATGGTGCTCTGGCCTCACAGACCACCTGAATCCTGATGTCTGGGTGTGCAGTCCCATCACTGCCACATTTGGAAGGCTCCACGGGTGATCCTGGTGTCTGAAGAAGGTCGCCAATTACTGAGTTAATTGGCTTTGCTTCACTCGGTATGTTCTGTTTGCTTCCAAGTTTGGAAGAAACCTGCTTGAATTCTTTCAAGAAAGAAAGGGGGTACTCTTTACTGCGGCGCACGGGCCTCTCGTTGCAGTGGTTCCTCTTGTTGCAGAGTACGGGCTCCAGGTGCTCAGGCTTTAGTATGTTGCGGCGTGTCGGCTCTGTAGTTATGGCGCATCAGTTGAGCTGCTCAGTGGCACGTGGGAACGTTCCAGGATCAGGGATCGAACCCGTGTCCCCTGCTTTGGCACAAGGATTCTTAGCCACTGGGCCCCCAGAGAAGCCCCAATGTTAACATGTTATTATTGAAAGTTACCAGCAACTCTGCAGCCAACCTGGGTGTAGCAATATGGAAATCCTTATTATTTCCAGACCACCTCCCTGGATCAGGCCTCTGGTCCCCTTGCCTTCATCTTTGGAATGCTTGTTGCCTGTCTCCAGGGGTCTGACTCCTATCAGTCCTAAAGTGCTATCTCCAAAAGCACTTCCTCTCTGACTTGGCATAAAAATCTCCCTTTAAGGCAGGGGCTCTCAAACTTTAGATTATCTCATTCACCTGGAGGACTTCTTAAAATACTGATTCCTGGGCCCAGCCCTGAAGATCCTAATTCAGTAGATCTAGGGTGGGAGTCAAGAATTTACACTTCCAACCAGTTCCCAGGTACTACTGATGTCACTGGTTCACACTTTAAGTAGTGCTGTTTTAGGGCCCTGAACATCTTACAACTTCTATTGTAGTTATTTGAGTGTAAATTTCTTTTTCAAGGAAACCAAGTTCTCAACAGAAAGACCAACATCTATTAATACTTTCCCTTCTATCCAGAGGAGGAGCCCTTGGACTGGGACTTGAAGAAGTGCAGGGTTGGGAGCCCTACAGTGAGGAACCTGGGACCAGGAACAGGAGGTGGCTTGGTCGTGAGACAGCGAGTGGATGGGATATGAAGGCAAAAGGGGAAGCCTTTAGTGATGTGTTAGGTTGCATTTTGAGAGGTGGGTATGAGGGAGATCCTTGAAAAGCAGGCAGAAGACTGTTCATTTGAGCCTCTAACCAGCAAGAGCCAAGGCCTGAACTGCATGGTGTCATGACAAGATCCCATCCCGTTTCCAGAGCTGTGTGGGGCTCTGACTTACTCTCTTGGCATTCCCAACTGTAGGTGCATATCCTAGATGTGCCATGGACATTTTGCTCTTCTAGCTCGCAGAGTCTGTTCTGCTAATGACTCTTGTCCACGAGAACCCAACTGTAGTTCTGGGTATGTGAGCTGATCCTGGAAACCTGGAGTGAACCAGAGCCTCGAGGTCACTGAACCTGGTACCTCCTCCCGCAAATTCTGGCTCATTCTTTCTCTGAACACCACTTGTGCTGCTTTGTTTGAAAATGGCTTGACCAAGAAGCCAGAAGCATCATTGCCTCTGGAAATTGTTGGTTTTTTTTTTCACTTTCAACATATACTTGATTTAAGGAGATAATCATGAGAGACAGAAGGAGAGGGAAGCCTGGAGGCAACAGGTCTGGTCTCAGTGAGAAGTCCTTGGTGCCATTCTGCAGGTTTTCTACTCTGCCTGCTTCACAGAGAACTGATGAGGTTAAATAATTAATGTCTGTGAATGTACTTTGTAAGCTTTACAGTGCTGCAGGAATATAATTAATTATGTTTATAATTGCAGGTAATGTAATTATAATTATAATTACTTTGTGGGTAGAAGTGGAATAGGTCTATCCCATACCCATTCTCTAGTAAAATATCCTTGGTGGATATCCTTGATGAGGTCATCTAGTTGTAGATTTGAGCTTGACTCACTCCCTCTGACTATATTTTCAATATTGGGGATAATATAAGACCTTGGCTCAAGGACTCTTGACTGTGCTTTAGAAAATGGGAACAAATGCATGGAGTGAAGCTGGGAGACCCAATATATTGGTAGTAATATTCTTTGGCACTTATCTATCAGGTAGATAAGGTTAAGGCAAATTATTTATGAATTTACATACATATCTGTGTATGTGAAGTAAAAGCCACTAAGCCGTGTCCGATTCCTTGTGACCCCACGGACTGTAGCCTGCCAGGCTTGTCTGTCCATGGAATTCTCCAGGCCAGAATACTGGAGTGGGTAGCCGTCCCCTTCTCTCGGGGATCTTCCCAACTCAGGGATCGAACCCAGGTCTCCTGCATTGCAGATGATCCTTTACCATCTGAGCCACGAGGGGAGCCCTCGTGTATATAGACATAGATGTATAAAATGATGTTCACCAGGATCCTATAGCTAAATATAAAAACACGTGTAATTTGTATAACTGATATACATTAATACTTACTCTAAGTGGCAGTTATTTCCAGAAATCCACCAGAATCCAATATAATCTAAAATGATCCCACTACTGCTAAATTGTAAGTCTGCTCTGTCAAGCAATGTTTATCAATACTAAGCTGAAAAATGTCCTATGTTTTAGTAATTTTTTTTGTTCAGCAAAACCAGTATGCTTGATAGAAGTGCCAAGTAATTTACTTCCTTCTGTTAACATCATAATCTTAAAAAATAATGGTGTTTGAGCCCATGTTCTGGAGCAATGGGTGTATTTGTGCCCCAGAGATACATACCAAAGCTAGGAATTCTCAGAGTTTATTAGAGAAATCTGTACTGTTACATGTGAGACTACTGGAACTATTGTCAGTACTTTTCCCCATTTGAAAGATCAATATAATGGCAACATATTAACAGGGAAAATGCTTCTCTTTCAGGAGAAGCGTGTCACTTCTTGACATGGCAAGATTCTACCCAAGAAGCTAAATTGTATTTCTTTGGAGACTCTGACCTTCTGCCTTTGTTCCTATGCACTGTTAATTGTTGTTAATTTCTAACACCTCATTAATTATTTCCATTAAAGATGTGGGAGAGGGAAATGCCCTTCATTCATGGATGGTCACACAACTAAACCATTAATAATTTTTAAAAGTGTGTTACTTTAAAAGTGAAGAGTGAATTTGCGGCATTTGCGTTAGAGTTGGTGTGCTTCTGACGGCTGGACAATGACACTCTTAAATTCTGCCGCTGGCTGTGCGGGTGGGAACGCCAAAAGGACGCAGTTCGGGCTGAAGACGCCGAGTCTCCTTTGGCTTCCCTAATGACGGTAACATAATGTACTTTTCAGAGAACTTCTCTTTACAACTTTTTCTTCCTTTGCGAAAGAAGCCTAGAGGTGAAACAGTTTCCTGCAAGGTCACAGCCCAAGTCAGTCGCACAATTAATACTTTACGTGGAGTTGCTGACTCCCACTCCGCTTCAGCCCACCAGACCATGCCGGGAGGTTAGCACTGGGGCGTGATGACTTCCACTCCCACTTGAGGCTTTCACAGAGATGGAGCCAAGGCCATTTCGCTGACACTGGGCTGCCAATCTTAGAAAAACTCCTGGGACTGACATTTAGTGTTGAGATTTTTATGTCGCACCTATCTTAAAAGCCCAGACAGAGGATCCTTCCCACTAGTTTTTAGGAATGTTCAGAATCAAACATTATATTGGAAAAGAAGGATTGTATATGGTCTGTAGGTTTGACCAACCAGTGGAAAATTGTAGGGCATAGACAAAAGATTTGGGAAAGTGGATAAAACATTGTCTTATAGGTGGAGATTTCAACAGTGAAATCTGGACAGCTAGATTTTATAGGTAAAAGCAGATTCATTGCAGGGATAATATTTTGAACTTAAGCATGGATATAATTCTTCTAGCTGAACCCTTTGTTTTGCTAGTAAGACAATGGAGATCTGGAAAGGACCTGGAAACCCCTTACTGTGAATGAGGGACATGTGAGAACAGGTTACTTAGGGGTTTTTATGGCTTCCAATTTTGATTCTGCTTTTCATCTGGACTGTGACCTCAAGAGCAAGGGGAGACAGCTTTCTCCTCTTTTTCCTTCCCTCTCCCACTCTCTTCTTCGGTGCTAGTGTACTGAGGAGATGGGAGGGAACAACTTTCTGCTTCCTGGAATAGACTGAAAACTATACCAGACAACTTGGGGGATCACATGACATCATGGACAAAAGGTGAGATTGGAATTCTAAACAACAGGCTGTTCTCTAAATGAGAAACCATTTAACTTCAGACCCCTTTTCCTTCTCATCTGTAAAATGAGGCACTTATATTTCAAGTCTTAAGGTTTATTGGGCAACTGGATTCTAAGGGCTGTTCAGTTGCCCAGTCATGTCCTACCTACTCTTTGCAACTCCTTGGACTGCAGGATGCCAGACCTCCCTGTCCCTCACCATCTCCCGGAGTTTGCCCAAGTTCATGTCCATTGCATCAGTGATGCCATTCAGCCATCTCATCTTCTGACACCTTCTACTCCTTCTGCCCTCACTTATATTTCAAGTCTTAAAGCTTATCAGGCAGCTGGATTCTAAGGTCTAAATTCGCCTATCATTTCTTCCTATTGTTCAGACAGTGTCTTTTAATTGTTCTACAATAGTCTAGGGATGCCACAAAATCCCACATTTAATTTATCCCTTCATCTGTAAATGGTCATATAAGTTGTCAGAAATTGTTTCTTTTCTTTTTAGAAGTCATGCTGTGATAAACATTTTTGTACAAATATCTTTACAGATATGTATAAAAATTTCTCCACAGCTTCAATTTTTTTTCAGATACTTCTGAATTAACCTCCAAAGTAACTATAATAATTTTCCAGTTTCACTCCTCCTACCTCTAGTCCCCAAAACAATTACATGGCTTTTTACCATGGGTTTTTACCATCTTACCATCTGCAGTCAGCTGACAGGATCCAAGTTCTTATTCTTAGGGATGTAGGTCTCCTCTTCTCTGTTCCTTCCAAATCTTTGCTTCCCTTTGCTTCCCTCCAAATCTTCCTCCATCAATTGTGGTGGTCTCTCCTTTGGTAAGAGGTGAAAAGGAAGAGCCTAGCTTATACTCATGTTTGCGCCCTACTCTTTGACCTCTGCCCTAATAACAATGTCTTTATCCCCCCAAGAGGGTGAATTTTTGAAATATGCAAGTTAGGAAGAAAATGCTTCTTCTTTTTAATGCTGTTTCATCCCTTCCTTGAGCTAAAGAGCAAGAGACATGGCCAACTGCTTGAATAGGAGGAAGGTCAAAGGGGAGAAAAAGAAGTGCAAAAATAATCAGATAATATTTACATTTTCTTGTCTTTCATCATGTATGTGCCTTTAACAAATTACCTTTATTGAAAATAATAAAACTACATGAAACCTGAATTATCTGGAAAATCTAGTACAGTGGGCCACTGTTACTATAACACTCACCATTTCTGTCTTGGATTATGAGCTAGTGTTTCATTATTTGCTTGTGGCTCTTATATTTCGAATAGGAAGAGCGATGATCCAGAATTAGGTAGACCAGCTAGGTATATGCCCAGGCAGGAACAGGAAAAGAGGGAATCCAAGAAACATTTTAAAGGGGAAGAGATTGAATGAAGGGAAGAACGAGGAGAAGAAGCTCATGATTTTGAGCCAAGGAAAGACAAATGCTTGTCCCTTTGATAAGAAAGAGGAGACAAGTGTAGCTCGAGATGGCAGGTAGAAGTTGATGAATTAGAATTCGGGTATACAGAATGTGTTCATCTCCAGGAGAAATTTCATCCCAACAGAACTTCCTTTTCTGTTAAAACTGCAGCCAACATGCTAACAGCCCTTTTGCTGCATTTTCCATGTGATTCACAGGGATACCCTTTGACTGTGTGGAACGTTTTCTTGCCCACACCAGTCATCCTCCTGCAGCCTGCCATCTAGCAGCTTTCTGCTCATTCAGTGCTTTCCATTCCTATCACGATTCCTAGACCTCTGAACTGTGCATGAGTGTGTGTGAACCTGTGTGCATATACAACACATACAACATTCACACACATACACACAGATAAGCCCGCAGACTGGAGACACTGGATTCATACTCCCCCAGAGGAAGGACTAACTTCCTTCATGTCCTCAGAATGGGCTTCCTTCAATTTACCAGAGAACATCCGCGAATAGGGGCGGCCCTGCCACAGTCCTTCCGCACATCTCTGCAAAGTGAATTACTCCCAATTAGGTGAATATTCTACTGGAGGTTCCCACTTGGCAGTCAAATGCCTCCCAGATCCACCTTCTTATTAACCCTCTGGTAATATTGTTATTCCTTGCCCCCTTTGAAGTTTTCTCAAAAATATTCAGCAAATTTTATTCCATTTCCCTCCTGTCACCTTCCTTCCACAACATCAAGGCCATAGATACCTTAGTGCTGACTGTACCCTCAGTTCAGCTCAGCCAGAGGCTGAGCAAAACAAGGACATTTCTACCCAGCTTATTTGAAACACTTTGTGAAACAGACTGTTCTGAGTCATCAGTGATGTCCTGTTTCTAGGACAAAGAATAATTGCTCTGACCTCATAGTTGCTCTTTTCAAGGACTCAGGTTTAAAGGTTATAAAGAGCTATTCAAACTCAATTATTTCTAGTTCCTCTCTCACATTTTCCACTGCCTTTCAATATATGATGGGATGCTCATTCATAGTCATAGACCAGTTCAAGTAATACATGCTCCCAAGATTATAATATGAAAATTCATTCACTCCTTTATTTATGATTTCAGCCAGCATTTCTGGAAGACCCTGACATGCTAGGCACATGCATTAGGTACCAAAGGTCAAAGACATCTTGCGAGATACATTCTGGAGTGGAACACAACTACAGCAGCTGACTATAGCTAAAGTGAAATAAATTGCCCGTCATTTGTGTTGTTGTCTCTCTACTTTTCTTTTTTGTCTTTTCTCTATTTCTTTACTTTTCATTCTTTATCTCTCTAGTTCTCTTTTTTCTCTATTTTCCCCTTCTTTTCCACCATCTCATTCTGCCATGTTATTTTCAAAAGGTCATCTTGTGTTCTGTCTCCCCCACTTGTTTCACAGTACCAATATTTATCAATGGATGGAAGACAAACCACCATTCTTTCCAAATAAGGTCATTTGGCAATCTTAGTCATCTGAGATTTTACCAAAAGGATAGAAAAAAAAAAGTGTAAACCAGTGAATCAGTGGATAAAGCTATTGGAAAACAAATTAAAGATCTTAAGACTTGGAAAGAAAGGCCACATTTTCTGAACAAAAAGTCAGCTCCTGGATTTTTCAGGATTGCCTTGGCTTTATTGTGGTAATAAAGAGCTTCCAAATGTCAGTGACTTAATCTAAAAAGAGTTTTCTTCTTGCTGATGCCCACCACGGGCCTGCGGAGGACTCATCTCCACCAAGTCATTTAGGAATCCAGGATACTGGGCCTTCTGTCATCTCAACACAGGCTTCCAAGCTCACTTCTGCCGAGGAGGAGAGAGCTGGGGCATCTTCTGAAAATAAAATGCTTTGGCCCAGAAGGGACACACACTACCTCTGTTCACAACAAGAGAGCAGTCACACAGCAGGAGCCACTGCTAAGGAGCCGAGCTGTGGCAGCCTCCATGTGCCTGAGAGGAGAGGAGGCCTGACTCTGTGTGAGCCTAGCGGTGTCCAGCACGGCACTCGGCCAGCAGGTTTGAAATGAAGACCAGGGAAGATCGCAAATGTCGGGCTGCTGTGCCTGAAAGGCGAGTAGAGAACAAAGGGCCAGGCTGTGTCCTGCAGCAGCAGACCTCAGATCTGTCCCCTCTGGTTGCTGTCTGCCAAGCACATATCTCTGGCTACACAAACTGCTCACCACCTTAGGTAACCTCCTCCACAGATCCTTGCACATGAAGGCAGAATTTTTAATAAACCCATGTGTGTCTTTTTATCCAATCAAGCATCCACCTCAAATTACTAAAAGAATTCATCCCTAAGGTTGAATATTCCTTTTAATTTACCTCTTTAATTAAGGTGTGGGGCTTGTGAGACTTGAACCACTAAGAAGCGTAAGCATTCGAAGACCGGGAGGCCATCCCTTTCCTGTGCCCATGTGGTGAGTGAGGCTGCCAGGGAGCCAGGCTGTCAAGAGTGATGAGACAGCTCCATCTATTGTGGCCACCAACCTGAGTACTTAACTGAGTGTATCACTTCCCTCAGATACATTCTCTCAAAGTGAAATTAACTTTACGGTGTACACAATGGTAAAATCTTTTTGGATGGTTTTATGTAATAATCCAAGAGTTTGCAGATAAGTGACTGTTGAGTAGCTATAAACTAGAGTTTGCATATACTTCAGAACTTCCTGGAACACCAAAGATAGAGGTCCTTAAAATCATCCATGTAAGAGTGGGTACATGCTGATCTCTTAACAGAGCTCGGCCTAAAAGAGACAAAAGCTGGGAAAACCAGCTCAGTATGTGGCAAATAAGAGCTGAGACTCCAAACTAGGCTGATTCTTTGCATCCTGGGTGCCCAGTTATGAGCACCTTGTGTGACCTTGATCAAGTTATAGAATGTCTTTAAACTTTAGTTTCCCATAAAATGAGGATGAAAATAGTACTTGTCTAAGAGACTTGTTGTAAGAATTAAATGAGGTGATGATACTTAGCAGAGTCCCTGGCTCATACCAAGAGGTCAGAAAATGTTACTAGTAGCTATTATATTATTAATATTGTTCAGTGTTGCAAGCATGTATGGAGTGTGACCTTAAGCAAAACACATGCTAGACACTGAAAGGTGTGCTTGAATGAACAAGTCAGAGCCTCTGCCTTTCAGGGGTTTGCAAACGTGTGAGTGTGTGAGTGAGAGAGAGAAAGAGAAAGGGAGGGAGAGATAATTGGAAGATATAAAGGTAGAACGAAGAGAGAAGAACCAGGAGAGGAAAATTACAAGATAAATAAACTAAAAATAAATACCTTTTAATCGTGGGCTTACTCTGTACTTTTTTTTTTTTTACAGTTGATTCAATTTACTGTATAGTAAAAACTAACACAACATTGTAAAGCAACTATACTCCAATAAAAATTAATTTAAAATAAGATAAAAGCTGAAGTACCTCCCCCCAAAACAAGTCCTGAGAATGAATGATTCTATTAAAAAAAATAATAATCCATATATGACTAGGTAATCAGCAGTTGCCTGCATCATGTCACCTAGAACCCTCCATTTCATGAATGTAAATATATTGTTCTCAGAGGATCAGTTCAGTTCAGTTCTACTCTGTACTTTTAAATAACTAATTTCATGTAATGTTCACACAACCCTCTGGGTGGGCATTATTAATATCCTCATCTTATTTTGAAAGAAATAAGCCTTAGAAGGAGGTCCATAGCATCAGGCGACACATGGGGTTGGGGAAGCGGAGGGGGCACAGGGCTGAGTGGCCGGCTTGACTGGAGCACGGGAGAGGGCTGGTCAAGCGGAACATGAGGTACAGATGTTCCAGGGAGGTCCTGCTTACAAGCACGGTGGTCATTGCTCACACAGAGCCCAAGGCCGTCTCTGATTTTGTCCAGACAATCATTAGTGTCTTGCTGTTCGACGGAGAAACAGAAGAGTGCCTTGGAGCTGTCGCCATGTCTTTGAGAGGCTGGAAAACTAAAATATGTATTGAGGCCGTATACTCAACTTCACATCTCATGACAAACCCAGGACATGCCAAAAGGGCCACCAATGGCAAAACAGCCCCACGTGGGAGACAGTCAGACAAAAACTTCATGGTGATCCAAGGTTGACCACTAGATGTAGCCTGGCTGGGCTTGGTGATATACCTGAAGATGGTGGTTAGAAGCCAAACCAGTCTCTGTATTTCTCCACCTCCTCCTGTTTGTCTTTACAGCACTACAAGACCAAGGCTATTATCAGTATCAGACTCTTTACCCCACCCCCCACTAGTATGTTTTATTATGAATTAAGAGATAAAATATAAAGGTATAATGAAACTTGGGAACTTCCAGATTCTTCTAGACTTCTGCCCCATTAAACACTTTGGAAAGAAAGGTAATCTCCATGTAAAACCTCCATTAAGATAACTTTGTGGGCTTCTATGAAATTAACACCTCCAGAATTCTTGCTCTGACTCTTGGTTTAGTTGACTTACTTGTGTCCTGATCTTATACTTGATAAGTTTCTCTAATCAGATGAGAAAACAGTTGAGCATTTCTGGTCTGTAGACCAATTGTAATGTTATTTGGAAAATAGGAGTTGGGCTTGGGGGTTTAGGCTTTTCCCTTTTTACTTGTATATGATTTAGTGTTCATCCTACACTAGACACTAAAATGCATTGTTTAATTATCTGAGCTCAACACACCATTTTATAATTCATTAGTCAGTTGCTCTTTGTAAAAGCTTATTTCTTATGAAACAAAAGTGGGAATCATGCAACTGGACTATTTATCTCTCTTTAGGGGTTGGGGGTTAATATCTGATAGCTCATAACATCTTTATTATAATGCATTTATAATGATTTACTGAAATCATTCTATGGCTAAGTATCTAATGTCAAAACCGGGATCTGGCATGAAATAAAATGCTGTATCCTTGGGTAGCTCTAGGGGAAAAAAGGCCTCAGCCAATATTTTCTGTGTAATTCTACAAACTGTAATAAGGGTAGGGGTAATTGCCTTAATGTCAATTAAGCTATTAATAATGCCCATCCTGTCATTTCTAAATATAGCAGTGTCTCAATCATACATTACTGTCCCCTGTAATTTCTGTCTACACAGAAATGAGATCACAGCTTCTGCAGGTCGGGAAGTCTGTCTTGCAGCCAGTCTTTCCTCCTTTACATACAAGAAAGTATGGAGGTTGATTTACTTGTTTTTTAATGAAATCTTTCTACTTAGACACACATGTGTAAATATTTGTAAGGGCAAGGCAGTCCTGTGAACAGAGACAATCCAGCCTCAACAACTCTCTGTTTTCATTCTGCTTCTAGATGACCAGTGTGGTGTGCTCCTTATCAGGACCAATGATCCAGGGTCCAGGCCCCCAGCTGATGGTCCAGACAGTCCCGTAATAGCATTTCAGAGTTGGGAGTCTTCACTCCAGCTGCGTGACGCTCTGCTGTGTGCTGTCATCCTCAGACAGCCTGGATGCACACAAGTCCCTCAAGGATAGACGGACGACAGGGTAAAACACGGTAGACTGAGGCGCTGTCGCGGAGCAGAGGGGCCGGTGGGCCCTTGGTGAATTTCAGCAGACACAGGGAAACATGTATTCAGAATCGGGACTAGGAAGTGAACGGCAGGCTCTTGGTGAACAGAGATAATGTTGCCAACTCTCCCAGATGAGCTCTAAATCAGA
Organism: Odocoileus virginianus; assembly: GCF_023699985.2. Lineage (NCBI taxonomy): Eukaryota > Metazoa > Chordata > Mammalia > Artiodactyla > Cervidae > Odocoileus > Odocoileus virginianus. Next base: position 13,891,529 of record NC_069686.1, read on the forward strand.
GCCACTTATCTCACAGTGAAGAAGGACCTGGACAAGACCTCCTTCTGTAGTTGACACTTATATTTCTCCTGGGCTAGGATTTCTGAGCAGTCACTTCCTCTTGCCCCCCTTGTTGGCCATCTTGGTGAAGTGAACTTCTACTTGATGATATTTAGAGATCATTAATTTGTCCCAAGGAAGCTTACTGTATGGCAGTTTAATGACAGAAACCTGTTTTAATGCAAATGGACATGTAATCCCACTAAGGCACTCTGAGGGTGTAAATTTAAAACAATTGCTAGGAGCTGACACCGGAGTTTAATAAGATGGAGGGCTAGCTCCCAGATCCTGGTACGCCCCAGGGACCCTGCCTGGACACCCAGCCTTGGCGGTTTTAGTGCGGCTGGCGGTTTCCATGGCAATCAGAAGAGCAGGGAGCTTTGGCAAGCCTCTCTGAGGTGATGGGGATCCGAGTTCTGGAAGAGTGGGTGGGAGTGCAGGGAGCAGGCAAGCTCTGTGAGGGAGGAAATGAAGGGTGAGTGGGTGTCTTCTGCACATTATTCCTCAGGGCACAGGCTTGGGGAAGATGCCACTGAGACCCGGGAGGTGGCTTCTGTCCTGGCTTATTGTCAATGCCTGACCCGGGCAGATCACCACAGAAAGAGCACTGCCTGGGACCCCACTTCTGCCAGCAGGTAAAGGGGGAAGGCCGCCTCTTGAAAGGGGACGGAAACGAGGCTAGGGAAGGAATTGTTTGTGACTGTCTGCTAGATTATAATGCTGTTGGGTGCTACATCATTCCCCTGAGAGCCCTGAATAAGGTTATTCTGGGTGAAGTCATTTTTGTAATAAAGTTGGCACGAACTCTGGGTCATAAATCATGGCTTCTGGTACTAAAAGAAATCACTAAACATGCCTCTGTTCCCGCATACTGTCCTCCTTTGAAATACTTTGGTTTTACTACAAATCCTCCATTGACTGAGATGGGGGAAATACACACAATGAGCAAACGATTCCTTCCGTCCCAGGCTGCAGCCCCGCCGGCATGTGGGCCTCCCGGAATGATTTCCTGAGGTGTGATGTTATTTATGGCGGGCTTTCTCTATCAAAAAGGCAAACAGCATCCTGAGTGACCCTGAAGTGTTTGCATCATTGCTTCTCTTGCTAATTGATTCATCCCCTGGCAGGGCCTGAGTCATGGGCTGTTAGCTGGACACTCTCTCCCCACTGCAGATCCTGTGGACTAAGGTGCACAACAAGCGAAGATGTTAATAAAATTGTTAAATGTCAGAACTGCAAAACCCACACCCATTCAGAGTCCATCAGCTCTCCTGGAATGATTCCGTAAAATACCATCTCCTCCCCTTGTCCTTTTCTCAGTCTAAACTTCATCACCTTCATTGAGGAAGAAGATCAAGAACTGTTATTAACAACACAGATTGTTTAATTTCTTTCTTCACTTCTTCCTTTGAGAGAAGAGTCTGGCAGAGAATGAAAAGGAATGTTATCATAGGAAGTGCATTTCAGATGTAGTAAAGCAGAAAGGAGAGGGTGGCCCCAGTGGCAGTTCTAAGAGGGACAGAGTGTGGATCTCTATAGCTCAGTGGCTGCAAAGCAGAAAATGAAGATTGTAAAAACGTCACATAAAGAAAAAATGCACAGTGGATTCGTTTTGCGATGCCCATAATTCAGTAATGCCTTTAAGTAGCTAGAAGAAATATAATAAATGTTTTTCCACAACATTGATCATACTGTATCAGAGGAAATATTTGCGTGCAGGGAGCCATGATTATACTGGTAGTAATTCTCGGTGCAGAAAACTAGTAGAAGATGGGACCCTTTATAGGCCCAACTTTTATTGGCTGCAGTTATTTACCTTTAAGAATACGCCTAATACATTGTCCCATAGCTAAATATTTTTGTGAAAATTCAAACCAGTAGTATCAGTAAATCAGAAATCTTGCCACCATTTTATAGAATTTATGTATATATTTTCCTGTAGATGCTCTGATATGTTCCAGAATACAAAACCAGCCAATTGACCATGTAAAAATTCTAGAATGTCTGTAAAACAGATTCTTCTGTATTCTGAACCTGGATAGGAGCAGACAGGTTTATGGCATGTGATTCCATCCAAATGCCACCTGTATATATATAACATCTCTCTAAAGAAATTAAACGGATTATTAGATTATATACTGCAGTAAAACTATACCGGAAGCTGTAAGCCAGGAGAGGATATGCATGTTGGCAACTGCCCTTTTTAGGGAATCTTGAAACATCAAAGGAAGCTTTGCAAGACAGGAATTTTTGTTAGGGAGAAAAGAAGGGAACTGATCCCTCATGCCAGCCTGGTAATGTGGTGGCCATGGCCACCTTGATGTAGGAGGTTCCAGCCTGTTAAGGGAAGGTTCTACCCTTGCTCTCGAGGGACCCCAGGTTTGATTCTAGAAATAACTGATCAAATGAGAGCTACAGGGTGCTCCGGCTAAGAGCCACCCGGCCAGACTCCTGCAGAACTAAAAGGAGAGGTGAGACCTGGGTCTGCCAATTCTCCATACATTCCCGACAAAGAAGCAATAAGCCAGAGGGATCTCTGAGTGAAGATACTGAGAGAACAGTGATAGGAACGCATTCTTTTGCTTTAGAATCTGGATAATCCCTCTTGCAGTTCAAAGGCCTTGTAAAAGCAAACAAACCTGGCTAAAGCCTGCAGATTCACCTGCTCTGTGTCAACACACATCTCCCAGAACTCTCACTGACACAGGTCGTTTCCCAGGCACTCCTTCCGGAGACCCTCCCCGTGTCTCTGGGCCGGCGCTCTCTGCACAGTGCCCACTGCAGGTCTCCTGTGCACGAGCTCCTTCAGTCCAGCAGCTTCTGAGCAGTGCTTTCTCCTCCATTAGGGCACAACAGAGAGGTGGGTGAGCTGAAGGGTATTTGGAGCTTTTTATGGAATTATGTCTTGATTATCCTGTTGGATTTGAGAGGGTGCCTGTAAATTCTTCCCAACTTGAGAACTTTAAAGGGGCAGACAGATAAAGGGAAAGAACCCCAATAGGAGGGGTAAATCTAAAATTGAGAAAAGCTTGGCACAAGATGATGGTTTTTCTGGGAGTGCCGCCTGGGAAGTTGGTAAGCTGTCACCTGACATACTCAGCGTTGACACAGACATACCTAATTTCCAGGTTGAGGTGACTTAACAGGCTTCTGTTGAGAGTTCTTTCCCAGGGTCACCGAGGGGCCCACCTTGCCAGCATCCTGCTACAAGTGGCAGTGGTCTAGGTACAGCAGCAGCAGCAGCAGCTGTTTTCAGATTTTTTTTAATGAAAATTATTATTTTTTAACTTAGTTAATTGGTTGGCCATTGAAGGAATGCAATTTAAAACAAGAAGTTGAGGGGGAGCTAATTACCCCTTTGAATTCCCTCTTCATATATATTATCCTACATGGACTTATTACCAAAACTTGCTGAAGATTAATGAGTGGTGCTGTGTTTTCTTCTCTCGCCTCCCTTCCCTCTCCCTCCCTCCCTTCTCCCATTTATCCCTTCCTTCCTCCCTCCCAATCTTCCTTCAATTTTTCTTCCTTCCTTCTCTCCTTTATTTTCCTTTCCTTTTCTTCTCTTACCCTTCTTCTTTCTCTTCATCTTCAGTGACTTGGAAAAAATCATAATGAACTTCTTAGAGCAGTTCCACAACCATGAAAATGTTCAGGGTCATGGATGTTTTCCCTGGAGTATTTAACAGAGGAGTCAAGTATAGCTTTCATTTCTGCTGTGTCTGCAGCATGCACGCAGTCTCATTTGTCCTTGCAAAAATGTCTAAGTGTGCTTAGGAGGGTCAGGGAGACCCTTGGTGCACTATAATTTTAGTAAATTAAAAAACATCAGAATAACACTTAACAAAACAGATTTTGGAAACTACTTAGGAAATAGAGTGAATTTTGTTTCACTTGACATCCAGCCTGAATTATTGACTTACACTGTGGCCAGATAAAGAATCTAGACAACATTTGACCATACAGAATATTTTATTATAATTTAAAACATTTTATATTTTCAAATGAGATTCACTTGTAATTATCTCCACAACCGCTGGATGTCACTGTTGCATACGCCTGGGCAGTAAAAGCTTCCCGCTTGGGCAAGCTGAAACTGGTATTTTAAGGACTTGCATGCTTCCTTCTTGGCACTCTACCTTTTGATTGAACACATGCTATCATGCTAAGACGACTGTCTTCCCCATCCAGTGCACTCAGCCCTATTCTCAATTATGGCACTCTCCTGGGAATTCTAATTCATACAGGATGAGATTTTTCAAACACAATTATCTTCTTCACTATTTAAAAAGAGTATGGTACATTTATAATAAGTTCCCAACATTGTGTATTAATTATAACTAGCACATTCTGGATACCAAATGGAGTGAAGTGAACACATAACCATAAAATATCCTGGATTTATAAAGTGCCTTTCCCCCCCTCAAAGCGCTTACGACAGTTTCGTATCTATTTGCTCATCTGTCTTCCCAACATCCCTAGGGGGTTACCTGCTTTAATGCTTTTATGAGTCAAAGTTGACCTGTGAAATAAATTGAATGAAGTAATTATTTGCACTGGGATCCCAGGAGTAAAGCAAAAGCAAACACTGAAAACTGTTCCAGACAGCTAATTATAGTTTGTAAAAGTAACTTGTTGAATTTGGGTAGTTTTGGGTTTTTTCAGTTACTTAAAAAATTTCTTAATCCCTGGATCCCTTTACCTCTTCTTTTAAATATGCATTTTAAAAAAAATCTAGGCCATCTTGTACAGCTGACGTTATACAGATATTAGATCTGGAGACTTTTCCAAACTTGAGAAAATCCTGGCCCCGTAGAAGTGCTAGACTAGAATATGACCCATGGAAAGAAATGAGAGGACCAAGTGGAACCGTTGTTAGCTTTCCCTACAGTTAGAAATGACCATGAGCTTCACTTTAGCTGTTTTGTTGAGTTTCTTTTTTTCCTAAAACCTTGGAGTTGTTTTCTTTAGCTTCCTCTCGTGCCTTTGCACTAGGGAAGTCAGAGCTGTTCCTGGAGGGACTACTGGCCTAGATCTTAGCCGGAGGAGGTGGGGAGGGGAGATCCCCTCTGTTCTAATGAATAATCAGAGGGTTGTGTTGCCTGCCATCTCTGAGATGCTTTGATCCAAAATTTCAGTCATTGTTTCCACATTTAGGGGCTGGAATGAACATCAAAGAAGTGGGTGTACGGAATTTACTGAATACCAAAGAAGTACAATAACATACAGAGGATATAAGCAAACCCCAGTGGCAAAATTTGCTGCCAAATGTCACACATAATAGAGGCCCCTGAAGTGAGAGTCTGCCTTTGACAAATGCATAATGATATCAATGCCAAGGGAAGGAACTAGCATGCTGAAAGGTGAATAAAAGAGCTAGGAACAGTTCAGTGGACTTAACACATTTCCTTCGTGCGTTTTCACACAACAGGGAAAGCAGATGACACAAATGCATTAGGTAATCATTGGACAGGGCTGCAAACTCACCAGCAGTTTTAAACTGACCTGGCTTTTTTGGGATGCAGCTCTAAAGATGAAAATAAAATGTGATTAGTAATTACTCATCTTCTGGAGGGAAAAAAAAAAGGGAACAAGGAAAGTGAAAATAGCTTTCTTGTTCTGTCTTGGATAGTTCCAGATTTTAAAGCCCATATGTTGTTTGCTATAACTTTTTCGCCTCCCAGGGCCAATGCATTCCAAACATTTCAGCTAGCGCAGTACACCAAGGAGCTAGGAAGTTAGGGCTCATTTGTATCCACAGTCTTTGTTCAAATATGGATTAATTTTGGTTAATTTCAGTGGGTGCACATGAAGTAAAATGCACAGAACTGAAACCACTGAAATCAGGCCATCGTGTGATCATCTAAAAACCTACTTTTCAAGCTCCTTTAAGTTTTATTTTTGAAATAAAAACAATAAAACGACTGTAAAAAGTTTCCAAAAGCATTGACATTATGAGCAATTGCTAACCAAGGCTATTCCCAGAATGATGTAGCAAATTTGGATATAATTCTAGAAAAGCTAACTGCCCTGCAGTGCCAACTCTCAATATGTCATTCAGAAGGTGATTTGATAAGGTTCCTGTGGTAGGTGGCTCTTGCCTCCAGGGCCAGATGTAGATGGAGAAGCATATTGTGCTGCTCTCACCAAGGTCAGCCTTGGAGGGCACAGCAGATTCTTGCCCAAAGCTCCTATCCTTTTACTATGGAGATTAATACCTAAAAAAAAAAAACAAAAAAAAAACACAAAAAAACATACTGGGTGTGGATGTTTAAAGGAAAGAGTCTCAAAAATGCCACAGTACCTGGAAACAGCTTACCAGCTTCATGAGTATAGTCTGGTAATGAATTAAGTACAAGGAAGACCAAGATGTGTGTGTTTATTTGAAACCCTCCAGGGTTGAGCAAAGAATTGTGCCAGTTGCAGATAGAGTCAGCATTTCTATCCTATGCATTAAGCAAAAAGAGCTTGTTTGCTTGTATTTACCAAAACCATTTTCAACACAATCCCTACAGTTCTTCCTACAAAAATCTTCTGCAGGCTTGCACTGCATAATAAAGGAGCTCACAGACGGGTCCTGCTCTGTTTATTGTGCATGTTAAGTAAATGCAATGATTTTCATTATTTCAGACTCTATAACGAAATGACTGAGTGCCATTAGAAAATGGACAAACAAGTATTCAACTGGCTGGATGAACCATAGCTTTCTGCCATTAAAGGTGTAATATTTATGAGTTAATTTAATCATAGAAGAAAATATTGAGTAGGTGGCTGAGTAAAATGATGACTGTGTATGATGTTTTTGCCATGCAGCTGGATAAACATATTCTATGACAGACCTTGGCAAGAACTGCAAAGATGCTCTTACAATGGCATGAATAAATATTAGGTGCTGCCTAGAATTCACTGCATTTGAAGTCTTGAGCAAAGCCAGATGAGCTTTAACAGGAAAATATGAAGAAGCCGTGTATGCACATTAGGATTATGTAAACACTGAGTTCTTCCTCTGCTGCCTGGGAATTGCTCTAACATTCATTTTCGTCTACATCACTGACGGATTTTTTTTTTTTTTTCTTTTACACATTGTCTTTGCACTTCTAGGAGTGCTTTAGCATCGACCCAGTTTGGGGGCAGCTCCAGGTAAGTTTTTCAACAACATGGACTTGGAGAGAAAAGAAATACTTTGCCTAGGCTACAGAGAGCTGACAAAGATTGTATACAAATAAAAAGTTTGTATTTTGTAGTGACCCAATCCCAGGTGGCTCAGTGGGTAAAGAATTCTCCGGCAATGCAGGAGACTTAGGCGATGTGTGTTTGATCCCTGGGTCGGGAAGATCACCTGGAAGAGGAAATGGCAACCTGCTCCAGTATTCTTGCCTGGAGAATCCCATGGACAGAGGAACCTGGCAGACTATGGTCCATGGGGTCTCAAAGAGCCAGACATGACTGAAGTGGCTGAGCATGCAAGCATGCAATCCAGTCTATGTAAAACAGTAAATTTAAAAATTCCTTTTCTTGAATGTCCTTAGAATATATGGTTTCAGATTCCAAGAAGGACCGTAAGGTATAGTGATAGTTGGGTATATATTTTGAAGAGAGGAGATCAGCAATAATATAACAGTCACTTAATGAAGTATTTGATTCAGGGCAACAAGAACCAGTGTACAGGACATGATCACAGAAATATATTTTTGTGGGTTTTCCCCCACAGGTTGTCATTTTACCAATAAAGAAAGTATCTTTTTTTTCCAGTTTTATTGAAACATAATTGATATGCAATACTGTGCAAGTTTTAGATGTACAATGTGATGATTTGATACACATATATTGTGAAATAATCACCACTACAGTGTGAGCCAACACCTCCATCACCTTATACAATTATCATTTCTTTTTTTGTGGTGAGAACTTTTAAGATCTGCTCTCAGCAACTTTCAAGTATAAAATATAGTATTGTTAACTATAATTACCATGCTGCACATTAGATCCTCCAAACTTTTTCATTTTATAACTAAAATGTTTGATCAACACCTTCCCATTTACCTCACCCCCCAGCCCCTGGTGACCACCATTCTACTCTTTGTTTCTATGAGTTTGGCTTTTTTAGATTTCATATGTAAGTGATACCAGACAGTACCTATGTTTCTCTGTTAATTTCACTTAGCATGCCCCCAAGTTTCATCCATCTTGTCACAAATGGCAGAATTTACTGTTTTCTCATGACTGAATAATATTCAATTGTATATATGTACCCTGTCTTGTTCTTTTATTGAAGTATAGCTGATATACTCTCAGTATAGCTGAGAAGTGGACCATAACGAAGCCTGAGAGCTGAAGAATTGATGCTTTTGAACTGTGGTACTGGAGAAGACTCTTAAGAGCTGCTTGAACAGCAAGGAGATCAAACCAATCAATCCTAAAGGAAATTGACCCTGAATATTCATTGGAAAGACTGATGCCGAAGCTGAAGTTCCAGTACTTTGGCCACCAAATGTGAAGAGCCAACTCACTAAAAGACCCTGATGCTGGGAAAGACTGAGGCCAGGAGAAGGAGGCAACAGAGAATGAGATGGTTGGATGGCATTACCAAATCAATGGACATGAGTTTGAGCAAACTCTGGGAGATAGGACAGAGAAGCCTGAAGTGCTGCAGTCTGTGGGGTCGCAAAGAATCAGATATTACTTAGCGACTGAACAACAACAATAGTTGATTTACAATATTATATTAGTTTCAGGTATACAGCATAATGCTTCAGTATTTTTATGATTATACTATAATACAGATTATAGCCAACATGATGGCTATAATTCCTTGCATATCACATTTTCCTTTTCCACTCATCCGTTGTTGGGCACTTGGGTTGTTTCTGTATCCTGGCTCTTGTGAATGATGCTACAATGAACATGGGAGTACAGGTATTGCTTCTAGATCCTGATTTTATTTCCATTGGAAATATACCCAGAAGCAGGATTTTTAGATCATATGGTAGTTTTAATTTTTTGAGGAACCTCTATCACTATTTTCCATAGACTCTGCCCCTATTTACATTCCTACCAACAGTGTGCAAGGATTCCATTTTATCCACATCCTTGCCAAAGCTTACCTCTTATCTTTTTGATAATAGCTATCCTAATATGTGTGAAGTGATATCTCATGGTGGTTTTGATTTGCATATCCCGGTCATGTATGGATGTGAGAGTTGGACTATGAAGAAAGTTGAGCGCTGAAGAATTGAGGCTTTTGAACTATGGTGTTGGAGAAGACTCTTGAGAGTCCTTTGGGCTGCAAGGAGATCCAACCAGTCTATCCTAAAGGAGATCGATCAGTCCTGGGTGTTCATTGGAAGGACTGATGCTGAAGCTGAAACTCCAATACTTTGGCCACCTCATGCGAAGAGTTTACTCATTGGAATACTGGGATGGATTGGGAGGGATTGGGGGCAGGAAGAGAAGGGGACGACAGAGGATGAGATGGCTGGATGGCATCACTGACTCGATGGACATGAGTTTGAGTAAACTCTGGGAGTTGGTGACAGACAGGGAGGCCTGGTGTGCTGTGATTCATGGAGTCGCAGAGTCGGACACGACTGAGCAACTGAACTGAACTGAACTGAATGATTAATTATGTTGAGAATCTTTTCATTCACCAAATCTTCTGTGAAAAGGACTTGTCTATTCAGGTCCTTTGCTTATTTTTTAATTGAATTGTTTGGTTTATTTGCTATTGAGTTGTACGAGTTCTTTATATATTTTGGATATTAACTTCTTAGCAGATACATGATTGGCCAATATTTCCTGCCACCCCACAGGTTGGCTTTTAATTTTGTTGATTGTTTCTTTTGCTGCTCAGAAGTTTTTTAATTTAATATAGTCCCACTTATTAATTTTTGCTCTTGTTGTTTGTGCTTCTGATATGAAATCCAAAGAAATATTTTCAGGACCAATTTCAAAGTTTTTTCCACCTGTGTTGTCTTCTAAGAATTATAAGGCTTCATGTCTCATGTTTAAGTCTTTAATCCATTTTGAGTTAACTTTTGTGCGTGATTAAGATAGGGGTCCAATTTTCTTCTCTATGTGTCAACCCAGTTTCTCAACATCATTTATTGAAGAGACTATCCTTTCTTCACTGAGTATTCTTGGCTCACTTATCAAATACTTGTTGACTGTACGTGCAAGGGTTTATTTCTCGGGTCTTTATTCTGCTCCATTGGTGTCTGTGTCTATTTTTTATGCCAGTGTAATACTGTTCTGATTACTACAGATTTGTGCTATAGTTTGAAATCAGGAAATGATGGCTTCTGCTTTTTATGTTTTCTCAGATTGTTTTGAGATCTTTTGTGATTCCATACAAATTATAGGATTTTTTTCTATTTCTGTGAAAAATGGCATTGCAGCTTAACAGAAATTACATTGAATCTATAGATGAGTTGAGTGGTATGGACATTTAAACAATATCAACAAAGAATATCTTTCCATTTATTTGTGTCTTCAACTTCTATCATCAAAGTCTTATAGTTTTCAGTGCACAGATCTTTTACCTCCTTGGTTAAATTTATTTCTAAGTATTTTATTGTTATGATGCTATTGTGAATGGAATTGTTTTCTTAATTTATTTTTGAAATTTTTCATTGTTAGTGTATAGAAACACAACTGATTTCTGTAAGTTAATTTTATGTCCTGCAACTTTACTGAATTCACTGATTTCATTTTAACAGCTTTTTGATGGAGTTTTTAGGATTATCTATATCGAAGATCATATCATCTGAAGAAAAGACAGTTTTAGTTCTAATCTTCCAATTTGAGTGGCTTTTATATCCTTTTCTTACCTGATTGCTCTGGCTAGGATTTTTAGTACTATGTTGAATAGGAGAGGTGAGAATGGGCATTCTTCTCTTTTTCCTGATCTTAGAGAAAAAAGATGTGTTAGCTGTGAGTTTGTCATATACAGCCTTTATTATGTTGAAATATGTTCTTTCTATATCCAGTTTCTGCATCTATTGAGATGATCATCTGATCTTTATCTTCCATACTTTTAATGTTATGTATCACATTAGTTGATTTGTGTGTGCTGAACTCTTGCATCCCAGGGATAGATCCAGTTTGATCATGGTATATGATCCCTTTAATGTGCTATTGAATTTGGTTTACTAGTATTTTGTTGAGAATTTATGTACCAATATTTGACCGAGTGGCTGAACAGAACTGAACTGATTCATCAAGGATATTGGTTTGTAGTTTCCTTGTAGTATCCTTATCTGGCTTGGTTATCAGGATACTACTAACCTCATAAAACAAGTTTGAGAGTGCTCCTTCCTCTTAATTTTTTGGAAGAGTTTGAGAAGCTGTTGTTCAGTCACTCAATTTTTTCCGACTCTTTGTGACCCCATGGACTTCGGCACACCAGGCTTCTCTGTCCTTCACTATCTCCCAGAGCTTGTTCAAATTCATGTCCATTGAGTCAGTGATGCCATCCAACCATCTCATCCTCTGTCGCTCCTTCTCCTCCTGCCTTCACTTTTCCCTGCATCAGGGTCAGGGAAGTTTAAGAAGAATTGGCATTAATTTTTATTCAGATGTTGGGTGGAACTCACCATCTGATCTTAGACTTTTCTTTGTGTGGAGTTTTTTCAATCCCCTTACTTGTTACTGGTCTGTACAGATTTTCTGTTTCCTCATGATTCAGTCTTGGTAGGTCATCTATTTCTCGGAATATATCTTTTTCTTCTAAGTTATCCAATTTGTTGGCATATAACAGTGGCAGTCTCCTGTGATCCTTTGTATTTGCATAGTAAGAGTTGTAATGTCTCCTCTTTCATTTCTGGTCTTATTTATTTGACTCTTTTCTATTTAGTTTAACTAAAGGTTTTTAAATTTTTTATTTATCTTTTCAAAAAATCAGCCAGGTTGTGGGGAGAAAAGTTGCAGGTGGAAGACTTCATCTTGGATAGTGTCTCTATGCTCTGATGCAAGTTGGCTTACATTGTCTTTGCTTCTTCCATTTATATTTTTATCTCCATTTCATGCCTGAGAACTTCCAAATGGGACAACAAAAAAGGAAAATGTAGTTCAAAATATCCTTGTATTTTCTAAAACTGAATGCTGTTTCAGTATTAAATTTTTTTCCAGCTATGCACTATGCCCAATATCTGAACACAAAACTCTTACTTCCTGGGTATTATGTTTCTAGTCTTTAATAATTGTCTCTAGTATACGTGGCATCATGTCTTGAAATACCTGAAAAAGAGGTCAGTTGTTAGCAAATTTTCATAGCTGTACAAGGAATCATTATAAACAGACTTGATGCTATACTTCTTTTGGTACATGTATAAGTGAGACTGTATATTACTCCAAAGAGAGAGAGTGATTTGATATTTTGTATATGTAAAATATTTAGGACAGTATCTGCATCATGGTAAGTCCTTTGTAAATCTTAGCTGCTGCTACTGTTTCTACTACTACTAGTATTATTGAAAAGCCTAACGATTATGTTCTGACAGGGGATCAGTTGGACTGGTTTCATTACAAATACCAACCTCTGGCATGGACCTAACACATGTGTAGTAAATTAGATACTTGTTTCTCACCTATGAAGGACCGTTTGACCCTTTGGGAGACCATCTTTTTAAATCCACATTTTTTTTTTTTTTGCCATTGGCTGCCCCTTGGGGACAGAGTGTCAGAGTGTCAGAGTGTCAAAGTGAAACCCTGGGATGTAGCATGCATGTGGGCTTTTGCTCTGAAGCAATGCTTCTCAAACTATGTGTGGTGAAGAATCTGTTTCTTTTTTAATTTCCAGTCTGTCACAGCCTAATATTTTATCAAATGCAACAAAAATAACTTAAAATGGAATAAAAATCAATGCACACAAAATTCAAGTCCCATTTTTGAATTAGATTCAACAGAATAAACTTAAGCTGCCGCATGGCTGCCAACAGTTCTAAATGCTGTGCTGCGCTCAGTGGCTCAGTCGTGTCTGACTCTGTGACCCCATGGACTGTAGCCTTCCAGCCTCCGCTGTCCATGGGATTCTCCAGGAAAAAATACTGGAGTGGGTTGCCATACCTTCCTCCAGGAGATCTTCCCAACCCAGGTATCAAACCCACGTCTCCTGCATCTCCTGCATTGCAGGCGAATTCTTTACTGTGAGCCACCAGGGAAGCCCAGCAGTTCTAAATGCTTCCTCTCAATTCTGTTCTTGTCTCATCTCCGAACAGTAGCTAAGAAATTTCTGACAGTGGGCCTCACTTTGAGAAACAACCTCACAAAGAACAATGAGGAACCCAAAAGTCTGTCGTTCCCCTACTGCTTTCCTTCTGTAATGCTGAAAGGGCTCTCATCAAAAGAGGCTTTAGGCTGGGTCGGCAGGCTTCAGGCCCCATCTTTATTGGCGTGAAGCTGGTGTCCAGGGGGTAACTGAGACACCGCAAGAAAAAACCACTTCTGCCGGGCACTGGCCATTGTCTCAGTTGGGAATATCCACGCAGCGAAGAGGTGGGCTGTTTAGTGTGGATGCACAGGTGTGGAAACAGTCTGTGATAGACAGCTTTATGGCAAATAAACACAGTGTATGATATACTGTAATCAACTATATAAACAACTTTAAAATTGTCTTTACTTCATATTTCCAGCATTTGGTTTTGTTAATCATACGTCTTCTTGACAGCAATTAAATAACCTTGAGAGGAAATGTACACCTGCTGTCTCCCCTGGGGAAACTACATCTCTTTTGTGAATGACAGAAGTTCTCCATAAAACATAAGCAAAGATAGGAGAATTGAATTTGGAGATATGTCTCCTTCCTCTCTCTTTTTTTTTTTTTTATCTCTAGTTGAATTGGAGGGCACAGTTTAATATAGCTAAGCTTTCTCCAGGTCCCTATTCTAGCATTCTTTCAAACCCCAATATTTCCCAGATGGCCAAACTAGAGACCCTAGCTAATGAGGTTGTGACAGGTGTCAATTCGTGGGCAAGATGTCACGACTGCCTCGCTTGGCCTGTGGTTTCACCCTCCCTGACTTCTGGGCCCTGGTGCTCTCAATACTTCCTGATTTCTGCAGCCCACCTCATCTACTTTTTATGAACACTATACTGGTCCTGTTTTCCTTAAAACAGAATGTAACAACGTTTCCTTTGCTTGAGATAGGTTCCAAACAAGCTCCAGTTCATTAGGATGGGTGAAGTAAAAGTCGATTTTAATAGACAGGTGTCCCCACTCTCAAGATGGGGGTGACAGGAGAGTGGCTGCTGCTGGGAGGCCAGGTGGGTGCTCAGGGCTCACTGAGGCTGCTGGCCGCTGCAGCTCTGGTGAGCTGAGTCTCAGCTCCAGGTTGGTTGGACAAGCAACATTTGGGGTGAGTGGCCTGGGGTATTGCATGCTTCTGGTGACACTGGAAGGGTGAGCAGCTGCCCCAGTCCCAGTGCTTCATGCAATAACCATCTGCTGGCTTCAGCTATGCAGATTCAGGGTGACGGTTCACCACACCTTCTTCCACCAGAAGTGGGCTCGCCTCTTGCAGGCTCCATATATAGTCTTTTTTTAAAAATAGCCTTCATTGATTTGTTTTTGGCTCTGCTAGATCTTTGTTGCTGCCATGGCTTTCTGTAGTTGAGACGAGCAGGGCTCCTCTCCAGCTATGGTACAGGGGCTTCTCATTGCAGTGGCTTCTCTTGTTTGGCGCGCGGGCTCTAGGGCACGCAGGCTGCCGCAGATGTGGCACGTGTTCTCAGGAGTTGTGGCTCTCGGGCTGTAGAACACAGGTTTGATAGTCGTTGCACATGGGTTTAGCTGTTCTGTGGCAGGTGTGAGCTTCCTGGATCGGGGATCAAACCCATGTCTCCTGCACTGGCTAGTGGATTCTCTACCACTGAGCCACCGGGGAAGCCCCATATACAGTTCTGACCACAAAACATCACCAGGGCTTCAAAAACTGGCTGAGTCCTCTGTCTTGGAGCTGGAACTCGGAGAACCTGAGCCTCCATTGTGTTTTGGTGAATTGAGGAGTTGGGAGCAGCTGTCCTGAAGAGGAGCATGCAGCTATGGACTGCATCACACTCTTAGAATGGTTCCACCCACTCTACCTACTTTTAAGAAAAATGGCTTCAAAATGACAGCGTTTTTCAGTGTGAGAACAATGCCAGAGTTGTATGACCTTGTTAACAGGTAGAAACCTGACCTGATTTGGTCTGATGGAGAGTAAGAATGTCCTGATACTTACTGGAATTCTACAGATTTTCTTTCTTGGCTCTACAGTGATAGCCCTGTCAAGGGGGGAATTGGTAGTAACTGATAATGGGGTCAGAAATACTCCTGATATCATGGAGGATACTGCAAGGATCAAGGTAAATTCAGACCAGGGAGGCTGCTAGATCACAAGTAGGAGATGTGCACCACCATGGACAAGGCACTCAGGACTGTCACTGGAACATGGGACATCGCAAGTGAATCCAAAATCATTTCCGAACTGGTTCAGACATGAGTTTGGGAGGTAACTATCTTCTCAACATTGGACCAGCTAAAGATGTACTAATAGTTATCTCTTCCAAGGCAGGCATCTTGCTGCTGGGAAGTGACTGAACATAATGGGGAGGCTATTTATGTATCTAAATCATGGAGTGTGCAATGGGAAAAGAACAAGGTAATTGTATGGTATACCTTAAAAAGATCAGCTATTTATATCATTTTACTGCACTAGTGAAAAAAATAGAGTCTTAAGCCTTCAATTCCCCATAACTCTTCAACTATAAAGGTAAGGATGCTGGGATCCAGGAAGCTCTGAAGTGTGGTCCACAACTCCGGGAAAAGATCCCCTCTTTCTTTGAGCTCACCCTCTGCTCTCCCAGTTGAGTTGACCTGGACTATAAAGCTGACATGAGTGGAGTGATCATTGGGGTTCAAGAGGAAAGGGTCACTGTCTGCTGCTTACTGTTTTGATTTTCCTTGTATAGTATCATCATTATAATAAACTAACTACTCCATCCAAAGATGACTTTTCCAACAGATTTTAGTCAAAGGTACTGACTGCATTATATCAGTGACTCAGTGGACCAAGGATCTGAGCTCCATTGCTAGCATACTTCAGTCTGGACAGCAAAAGAAAGAGCTGAATAATTAAGTTATTCATCTGTTCCTACCTTTGGAAATTATCTATAATGGAAGACTCCCTCCATCTCTGTGTTTGATAAACTTCACTTGCTTACTAAATGACTTCAGTTAAAGAATAAGCCAAGTCCTCCAGTTGCCTATGGGAGGAGGTGGAAAGAGTTTGGCAAGTTCAACCATATGTTCTTTATTTAGCATCAATTATCACCAATTCGTCCCCAAGCAGCACACTGCACCCCCCCCCCCCCCCCCAGCACATCCCCACCTCCAAGTTCAGGAGAACCTGGAGGGGAAGGAAAAAGCTTGCTAAGTTGCTGATTCTCACTCTTCAGAAGTTTGTAAAGCAAACTAAGAGCTCTGAAATTCAGTCTGTTTACAGTGGGACTATAAGAAAATGGATTTATTCTACCCTGCCTTTTCAGAAATGATCAAATAAATACATTTGCAAGTCCACAACATTTATAGGTCTCCCTACCATTTCTTTCTCTGTTTTTGTTCCTTGCAATTTTGTTCATTTGTTATTGTTGAAGAGGCTGGCTGCTTGTCCTGGGGTTTCCAACAATTTGAATTTTGTTGATCATGTCCCTGTGATGTTGTTTAATGTGTTCTTTTGCCATTGTAAGCTGTAAATTGGTAGTTAGATCTAGAGGCTTGATACGATTCAGGTTCAATTATTTTTTTTTCCATTTATTTATATTAGTTGGAGGCTAATTACTTTACATCATTGCAGTGGTTTTTGTCATACATTGAAATGAATTAGCCATGGATTTACATGTATTCCCCATCCCTGGTCCCCCCTCCCACCTCCCTCTCCACCCGATTCCTCTGGGTCTTCCCAGTGCACCAGGCCCGAGCACTTGTCTCATGCACCCAACCTGGGCTGGTGATCTGTTTCACCCTAGATAATATACATGTTTCGATGCTGTTCTCTTGAAACATCCCACCCTCGCCTTCTCCTAGAGTCCACAAGTCTGTTCTATACATCTGAGTCTCTTTTTCTGTTTTGCATATAGGGTTATCATTACCATCTTTCTAAAGTCCATATATATGTGTTAGTATACTGTAATGGTCTTTATCTTTCTGGCTTACTTCGCTCTGTATAATGGGCTCCAGTTTCATCCATCTCATTAGAACTGATTCAAATGAATTCTTTTTAATGGCTGAGTAATATTCCATGGTGTATATGTACCACAGCTTCCTCATCCATTCGTCTGCTGATGGGCATCTAGGTTGCTTCCATGTCCTGGCTATTATAAACAGTGCTGCGATGAACATTGGGGTGCACATGTCTCTTTCAGATCTGGTTTCCTCGGTGTGTATGCCCAGAAGTGGGATTGCTGGGTCATATGGCAGTTCTATTTCCAGCTTTTTAAGAAATCTCCACACTGTTTTCCATAATGGCTGTACTAATTTGCATTCCCACCAACAGTGTAAGAGGGTTCCCTTTTCTCCACAGCCTCTCCAGCATTTATTGCTTGTAGACTTTTGGATAGCAGCCATCCTGACTGGCATGTAATGGTACCTCATTGTGGTTTTGATTTGCATTTCTCTGATAATGAGTGATGTTGAGCATCTTTTCATGTGTTTTTTTGCCATCCATATGTCTTCCTTGGAGAAATGTCTGTTTAGTTCTTTGGCCCATTTTTGATTGGGTCATTTATTTTTCTGGAGTTGAGCTGGAGGAGTTGCTTGTATATTTTTGAGATTAATCCTTTGTCTGTTGCTTCGTTTGCTATTATTTTCTCCCAATCTGAGGGCTGTCTTTTCATCTTGCTTATAGTTTCCTTTGTTGTGCAAAAGCTTTTAAGTTTCATTAGGTCCCATTTGTTTATTTTTGCTTTTGTTTCTAAAATTCTGGGATGTGGGTCATAGAGAATCCTGCTGTGATTTATGTCGGAGAGTGCTTTGCCTATGTTCTCCTCTAGGAATTTTATAGTTTCTGGTCTTACATTTAGATCTTTAATCCATTTTGAGTTTATTTTTGTGTATGGTGTTAGAAAGTGTTCTAGTTTCATTCTTTTACAGGTGGTTGACCAGTTTTCCCAGCACCACTTGTTAAAGAGGTTGTCTTTTTTCCATTGTATATCCTCGCCTCCTTTATCGAAGATAAGATGACCATAGGTTTGTGGATTTATCTCTGGGCTTTCTATTCTGTTCCATTGATCTATATTTCTGTCTTTGTGCCAGTACCATACTGTCTTGATGACTGTGGCTTTGTAGTAGAGTCTGAAGTCAGGCAGATTGATTCCTCCAGTTCCATTCTTCTTTCTCAGGATTACTTTGGCTATTTGAGGTTTTTCGTATTTCCATACAAATTGTGAAATTATTTGTTCTAGTTCTGTGAAAAATACCGTTGGTAGTTTGATAGGGATTGCATTGAATCTATAGATTGCTTTGGGTAGTATAACCATTTTGACAATATTGATTCTTCCAATCCATGAACACGGTATATTTCTCCATCTGTTTGTGTCCTCTTTGATTTCTTTCATCAGTGTTTTATAGTTTTCTATGTATAGGTCTTTTGTTTCTTTAGGTAGATATACTCCTAAGTATTTTATTCTTTTTGTTGCAATGTTGAATGGTGTTGTTTCCTTAATTTCTCTTTCTGTTTTTCATTGTTAGTGTATAGGAATGCGAGAGATTTCTGTGTGTTAATTTTATATCCTGCAACTTTACTATATTTGTTGATTAGCTCTAGTAATTTATCTGGTAGAGTCTTTAGGGTTTTCTATGTAGAGGATCATGTCATCTGCAAACAGAGAGAGTTTCACTTCTTCTTTTCCTATCTGGATTCCTTTTACTTCTTTTTCTGCCCTGATTGCTGTGGCCAAAACTTTCAAAACTATGTTGAATAGTAGTGGTGAGAGTGGGCACCCTTGTCTTGTTCCTGATTTCAGGGGAAATGCTTTCAATTTTTCACCATTGAGGGTGATGCTTGCTGTGGGTTTGTCATATATAGCTTTTATTATGTTGAGGTATGTTCCTTCTATTCCTGCTTTCTGGAGAGTTTTAATCATAAATGGATGTTGAATTTTGTCAAAGGCTTTTTCTGCATCTATTGAGATAATCATATGGTTTTTATCTTTCAATTTGTTAATGTGGTGTATTACATTGATTGATTTGCAGATATTAAAGAATCCTTGGATTTCTGGGATAAAGCCCACTTGGTCATGGTGTATGATTTTTTTAATATGTTGTTGGATTCTGTTTGCTAGAATTTTGTTGAGGATTTTTGCATCTATGTTCATCAGTGATATTGGCCTGTAGTTTTCTTTTTTGTGGCATCTTTGTCTGGTTTTGGAATTAGGGTGATGGTGGCCTCATAGAATGAGTTTGGAAGTTTACCTTCTTCTGCAATTTTCTGGAAGAGTTTGTGTAAGATAGGTGTTAGCTCTTCTCTAAATTTTTGGTAGAATTCAGCTGTGAAGCCATCTGGTCCTGGGCTTTTGTTTGCTGGAAGATTTCTGATTACAGTTTCGATTTCCTTGCTTGTGATGGGTTTGTTAAGATCTTCTATTTCTTCCTGGTTCAGTTTTGGAAAGTTATACTTCTCTAAGAACTTGTCCATGTCCTCCAAGTTGTCCGTTTTATTGGCATAGAGCTGCTGGTAGTAGTCTCTTATGATCCTTTGTATTTCAGTGTTGTCTGTTGTGATCTCTCCATTTTCATTTCTAATTTTGTTAATTTGGTTCTTCTCCATTTGTTTCTTAATGAGTCTTGCTAATGGTTTGTCAATTTTGTTTATTTTTTCAAAAAACCAGCTTTTAGCTTTGTTGATTTTTGCTATGGTCTCTTTAGTTTCTTTTGCATTTATTTCTGCCCTAATTTTTAAGATTTCTTTCCTTCTACTAACCCTGGGGTTCTTCATTTCTTCCTCCTCTAGTTGCTTTAGGTGTAGAGTTAGGTTATTTATTTGACTTTTTTCTTGTTTCTTGAGGCAGGCCTGTAATGCTATGAATCTTCCCCTTAGCGCTGCTTTTACAGTGTCCCATAGGTTTTGGGTT
Organism: Odocoileus virginianus; assembly: GCF_023699985.2. Lineage (NCBI taxonomy): Eukaryota > Metazoa > Chordata > Mammalia > Artiodactyla > Cervidae > Odocoileus > Odocoileus virginianus. The sequence continues at coordinate 13,911,671 of NC_069686.1, forward strand.
GTTGTGTTTTCATTTTCATTCATTTCTATGCATATTTTGATTTCTTTTTTGATTTCTTCTATGATTTGTTGGTTATTCAGAAGCGTGTTGTTTAGCCTCCATATGTTTGAATTTTTAATAATTTTCTTCCTGTAATTGAGATCTAATCTTACTGCACTGTGGTCAGAAAAGATGACTGGAATGATTTCAATCTTTTTGAATTTACCAAGACTAGATTTATGGCCAGGATGTGATCTATTCTGGAGAAGGTTCTGTGTGCACTTGAGTAAAAGGTGAAGTTGATTGTTTTGGGGTGAAACGTCCTATAGATGTCAATTAGGTCTAGCTGGTCCATTGTGTCCTTTAAAGTTTGTGTTCCCTTGTTCATTTTCTGTTTAGTTGATCTATCCATAGTTGTGAGTGGGGTATTAAAGTCTCCTACTTGTGTTACTATTAATTTGTTACTATTGTGTTATTATTGTGTTACTATTATTGTGTTACTATTAATTTCCTCTTTCATACTCGTTAGCATTTGCCTTACATATTGTGGTGCTCCTATGTTGGGTGCATATATATATTTATAATTGTTATATCTTCTTCTTGGATTGATCCTTTGATCATTATGTAGTGTCCATCTTTGTCTCTTTTCACAGCCTTTATTTGAAAGTCTATTTTATCTGATATGAGTATTGCGACTCCTGCTTTCTTTTGGTCTCCGTTTGCGTGGAATATTTTTTTTCCAGCCCTTCACTTTTAGTCTGTATGTGTCCCTTGTTTTGAGATGGGTCTCTTGTAGACAGCATATATAGAGGTCTTGCTTTTGTATCCATTCAGCTAGCCTTTGTCTTTTGGTTGGGGCATTCAACCCATTTACATTTAAAGTAATTATTGATAGGTATGGTCCCGTTGCCATTTATTTTGTTGTTTGGGGTTCACGTTTATACCACCTTTCTGTGTTTCCTGTCTAGAGAAGATCCTTTAGTATTTGTTGAAGAGCTGGTTTGGTGGTGCTGAATTCTCTCAGCTTTTGCTTGTCTGTAAAGCTTTTAAGTTCTCCTTCATATCTGAATGAGATCCTTGCTGGGTAGAGTAATCTAGGTTGTAGGTTATTCTCTTTCATTACTTTAAGTATGTCCTGCCATTCCCTTCTGGCCTGAAGGGTTTCTATTGATAGATCAGTTGTTATCCTTATGGGAATCCCTTTGTGTGTTATTTGTTGTTTCTCCCTTGCTGCTTTTAATATTTGTTCTTTGTGTTTGATCTTTGTTAATTTGATTAATATATGTCTTGGGGTGTTTCGCCTTGGGTTTATCCTGTTTGGGACTCTCTGGGTTTCTTGGACTTGGGTGGCTATTTCCTTCCCCATTTTAGGGAAGTTTTCAGCTATTATCTCCTCGAGTAACTTCTCATGGCCTTTCTTTTTGTCTTCTTCTTCTGGGACTCCTATGATTCGAATGTTGGGGCGTTTCACATTGTCCCAGAGGTCCCTGAGGTTGTCCTCATTTCTTTTGATTCTTTTTTCTTTTTTCCTCTCTGCTTCATTTATTTCCACCATTCTATCTTCTAACTCACTTATCCTATCTATCTTCTGTCTCTGTTATTCTACTCATGGTTCCCTCCAGAGTGTTTTTGATCTCATTTATTTCATTATTTTTAATTGACTTTTTTTTATTTCTTCTAGGTCCTTGTTAAACATTTCTTGCATCTTCTCAATCTTTGTCTCCAGGCTATTTATTTGTAACTCCATTTTGTTTTCAAGATTTTGGATCATTTTTATTATCATTATTCTAAATTCTTTTTCAGGTAGATTCCCTATTTCCTCCTCTTTTGTTTGACTTGGTGGGCTTTTTTCATGTTCCTTTAGCTGTTGGGTATTTCTCTGCCTTTTCATCTTGTTTAGATTGCTGTGTCTGGAGTGGGCTTTCTGTATTCTTGTGGTCTGAGGTTCCTTTTTATTGTGGAGGTTTCACCCAGTGGGTGGGGTTGGATGATTGGTTTGTCAAGGTTTCCTGGTTAGGGAAGCTTGTGTCAGCGTTCTGGTGCGTGGAATTGGATTTCTTCTCTCTGGAGTGCAATGGAGTGTCCAGTAATGAGTTTTGCGATGGGTCTCTGTGTTAGGTGTGACTTTGGACAGCCTGTATGTTGACACTCAGGTCTATGTTCCTGCGTTGCTAAAGAATTTGCGTGGTATGTCTTGTACTGGAGCTTATTGGCTCTTGGGTGGTGGTTGGTTTTGGTGTAGGTATGGAGGCTTTTGGATGGTCTCTTATTCCTTAATGTTCCGTGTAGTCAGGAGTTTTCTGGTTTTCTCAGGATTTGGGCTTAAGTCTCCTGCCTCTGGATTTCAGTTTTATTCTTCCAATAGTCTCAAGACTTCTCCAACTATACAGAACTGATAATAAAACTTCTAGATTAATGGTGAAAAGATTCTCCACCATGAAAGACAACCAGAGAGGTTCACAGAGTTACATGAAGAATAGGAGGGGGAGGAAGGAGATAGAGGTGAGCAGGAGGAGAAAAAGGGGACTCAAGAGGAGAGAGACAGATCTACGCAGTTATCTGTTCCCAAAGTGTTCTCCGTAGCCCAGACACCCACAAAGATTCACAGAGCTGGATTGGGAAGAGAAGGGGAAAGGAGGAAATAGAGGTGTTCTGAGGTAGAAAACAGAGAGTCAAAAGTGGGAGAGTAATCACCACACTCCTGAATAGAAATGGGAACTGAATATTGGATTCTTAAATGTCCAAAATTTATATCACATACTGAAAAACAAAGATTAAAAATCTAGTGTAGAGGTTAGACTCTTTGAAATACAATATTTAAAAACAAAAACACACAAAAAATTTAGAAATGTATATGAAGTTTGGTTTAAAAATAGGGTTTCTCTCTCTCTTTTTTTTTTATGGCAAGGTTATAGCGAAATGAAAATGAAAATTAAGGAATAATAGAGTATTAGAGGACTTTAAAAGGAAATAGGAGAGAAAAACAAGAAAAAGAAAAAAAAAGGAAAAAAAAATTTTTTTCCCTAATTAAAAAAATCGTAAAAATATATGAAAGTGAAAGTTGAGGAGTAATGGGGGAGTAATAGGGAATTTTAAAAGAAAATAAAAGAGAAAAAATAAAAAATAAAAAAGGAAAGAAAAAAAATTTTTTTTAATTAAAAATATATATATACATATTTATCTAGGAATTTCTCTGGAGTTGTTGTGGTCAGTGTAGGTTCAGTTCAATTTCAGATAGCTCCTCTTTCCAGCTTACACTTCTCAATATCTCTAGACCCCTTCCGGTGTAGTCGGTGTTACCTTCAGGGATTTTAATCTGTTGCACCGGTCCTTTCTGAAGCGGTTCCCTTTGTTTATTTGGCTTCTGTTTGCCGACTCTTCGGTGTCTAATTTCCACCCTGACACAGGCGGGCGGAGGTGATCTCTTATTTAGGTTCAGTTCAGTCCTGCTACGGGGAGGGCGGGGCGCTGCAGACAGATACCGCTCCGTGTGGATAGCACTCACCGTGTTCCGGCCACACTGGGTTTGCCCTGCTCACGGGTGTCAGTGCTTTCGCCGTCTACACTGCTCAGGCTCCCGGCTGCTCTATATGGAGCGGGCCCTGCGTTGAGTGTGGTTCCAGTTTTCGGGTACTCCACAAAAGCGCAGATTCGGTTGCGCCTGCGTTTTGTGCCTTCCCTGGCCTGAGCGGTTCAGGCAGCCAGAGGCTTGGGCGCACTCTCCCCGGGTGCAGCGCGCCTTTTCCCTCCGCGTCGAGCGGCCCAGGCAGCCAGAGGCTTGGGCGCAATCTCCCCAGGTACAGCGCGCTTTTCCCCTCCGCGACCCCAGCACGCGCCGCCAGTCGGGTCTCAGGAAGACTTTAGCTAGAACCCGGAGGCCTGTTTGCAGTGTGGGAGGGGGTGGCTTCTCAGGGGCTAAGTTTGCCCTTTTCCCCTACCCCTGCCTCCTACCTCCAGCGGGGATGGGCCGGCTCTTCTCTGGAGATTCTCAGTCCCTTTGTTTTGCGAACCACCGGCAGTGTGTTCGGGCCAGTTAATTTTGTCCCTTGCTATCCCACAGTTTAAAAAAGCTCCCTCCGATTGCTCTCAGGGTCTTCGGGCCGGTCCTTACCCTAAGCAATGCCGCCCGCTCTTCTCCGTTCCGCCTCTGCTTGTTGCTGGAGGGTACGGGCGTCTGGGGTACTTTTCTGCTGGGAGTTGCTTTTAGGCACGTAATCTGTGGGCCTTGTTTAATTTTTCCTCCCAGTTAGATTGCCAAAAACTTCCCCCAGTCCTGCCAGTGTGAGGGTTTCCTGGTGATTGGAAACTTCCTCTATTAAGACTCCCTTCCCAGGACGGGTCTCCGTCCGTAGCTCTTTTGACTCCCTTTTTATCTTTTGTATTTTGTCCTACCTCCCTTCGAAGACAATGGGCTGCTTTTCTGGGCGCCTGATGTCCTCTGCTAGTGATCAGAAGTTGTTTTGTGAAATTTGCTCAGCGTTCAAATGTTCTTTCGATGAATTTGTAGGGGAGAAAGTGGTCTCCCCGTCCTATTCCTCCACCATCTTGGCTCCTCCCAATTATTTTGTCAAGAATATTTTACACACAGTGTTTTTCACTTCTATTAGGAGGTATATAATGCCTGATTGTCTCTTTTTGGTGATGTGAACAGCCAGTGGTGGTCATTGCCCAGATCCATTAATTAATTAGGAGGTTGCAAATGGTAATATCCTAATTCTGTCACTCCTTATTTGTTTATTGGTTGAAAAAATTTCTGCAAAGAGAAAGTTCCCCTTGATTCTTACATCACTTGGAGATCATTTTTTTTTCTTAACACATTGGATTGTTTCCCTTAGCATTCTCTAAAAGTGATTAATGGGTTTGGTTTTTTGGTATCCTACTGATTTAAATATACCTGATATGTTTCAATTCATTGCATTTATCATCCTACTGATGCTCAGATGATTCCATTTCTAGTCAGCTGAATCTTCTTTAAGCTTGTACCCAAATTCTTTGGACAGAATCCTAGTAGTTTTCCATCATTTCCTTGCTACTGATATGATAAGATATTCTCGACTCATTTAATAAACTTCCTGCCTCACACCCAGAATCAGTTGTCTTTCCAAAAGGTTTGTTTTCTTTTGATGGGAAACAGAATTTACAGACACAATCAGGGTTCTGGAAGTGCTCATTGCTGTTGGGCTAGTCACTGTTCACAGGCTTTTCCAGTGGACAGAACTAGAAAGTGAGTACTTTTAAAACATAAAACATATAATGAGTTAGTATTGCTACCTCATTCATTTTCAGAACTACAGGATTTTTACTTACTCTCATTGACCTAACATTTGGGCCTTCTCTCACCAAAGCTACAAATCCCAGTTCTCAGTGGCACACACACACATTTTTGTTACTAATACACACACAGAAGTTTCAGAACAACAATATTAATACTACTACGGTATGATTATTGAATCAAGAGACACAAACAAAAACCAATTAGACATAATGGAAGAAAAGACTAAATGTCTGGTAGTTATAAACAAAATAAAATAATGTTTAACAAGAAGTATTCATAACTTATATGAAGAAAGTTATAAGCAGTCATGAAGACATAAAATTAAACTTAGTTGGAAAGATGAACTGTGTTCATAGAAAAATTCAACATTGTAATAGGATCTTAGTTTTTCTTATATTTAAACAATTTCATAAAATTCCAGTAAAAATGCTATTAAGTTTTTTTCCTAGAGCCAAATATGTTGATTTTATAGTATGTTTGGAAGAATAAACATGCAAGAATATCCAGGAAACTCCTAAAAAATAAAAAAAATGCATAATATTAAAATATATCATAAACTTATATAATTAAATCAGTTTGGTATTAATGCATGAATAGATAGAGCATAAAATTCAGAAATAGACCTACCTGCATATAAAAATTTAGTGTAAAGTAAAAGGGCATCCCTAATTAGTGAGGACAAGATATACTTTTTAATAAGTGGTATTAGGATAACTGGATAGTCATATGCAAAGAGATTTCTGTGTATACCAGGACAACTTTTGAATGACTGGGAAATTTACAGGTAAAAAATAACATGTAAAAAAACTGGATGAATTTCTCTAAAATCTGGCATAGGAATAACTATATTACAACTGAAAGTCAAAGAGTAATAAGTACAAAATTTGACACATGCAATTACATGAAAACAGGTGCTTTACATCTAATCCACAGGAGTTACATCAGGCCCATTTTATAGATGAGAAATCTGAGACTCAGAGAAATTAATATCTTGGCAAAGTGTGCAGTTAGTAAGTGGCAGAGATAGGACTTGAACACAAGGAAATTGTAACTTATGGCACATTGTCACCAAGACTTCTGTTCCCCCTAAGCACATTGAGAAAATCAGAATATAGATATTTTCTGGATCCCAATTACAATTGGAGAATAAAATCTTATTAATACTAGTAGACTAGCTCCCTTGTTTGATATAGACTTCTTGTTGAGTTGAGAAGAGCTTTAAAAGGCATAGGAGCCTGGGGAGAAAGAGAGACTTCAGTGTATTTTGAAGACAAGCTGTAAATATGATGTGGCACTTCACATGGAAATCTATGCCTCTCGGTTCTTATTCTGTCAGAAACTCTTGCATTACTGTAGGACCCTCATCTCATGCTTCCTTTTATCTCTACACTGTGAAACATCATATCAACCCCAAGAATCCTGTCTTAAATATAAGAAAGTTGATGGAATATTCAGATCTTTTAATTTACTATCAGCAGAGACAGTGTCTTGGTTAAGTTATTTTAATGGGAATAACTCAAACTGGTTGTTGGATTTATAAAGAGGGTGCCAAATAATTGAAGGTTTCACTTCCCAGTTGATATTTTGTGTTTGTGCAAACTAAGCAATTAGTACCAGCCTTTGTTTCTGCTCTTCCTGTCATTTAACTTGTTCACATTTAAAATTTTCATTTCCTTCCAGCGCATCTCATGCTTAGCCAACAAATATTGAATTTCTCTTTTCTGTTTCTTCAGGAAGCTTTATAGCCAATTGTGCTTTCTCTCCATTAAGAACACAGTTAAAGGGGCTGGTGAGAACAATGCAATTCATTCTGGCATTCCATAAAGATTTGTTAAGCACTAATATATCAGACATTGTTCTAGGTGTTCGAGATATAAGGAGGATAAGGCAGCAAGTTTCCATTCTCAAGGATCCTACCTCCTATAGAAAGAGGAAAAGCAATGAACAAACACAAAGCCAAATAATAATCAGAGTGATTTGTTTTGTGAATAAAACATTAAACAGTGATGTGAGAGGGACTGGGGTAGGGATCTTCCTTAGCTTGGATGGCCAGAGAAGTCCCTAAGATTTGAGTCACATGAAAACCCAGGCAGAAAGATGTCTAGGCAGAAGGAATAAGTGCAAAGATCCTGATGCAGGAATGCACTTGGTGTGTATAAAGACAAGGAGGAGAGCATGTAACTGGAGGGGAATGAACTATCAGTTCAGTTCAGTCACTCAGTCGTGTCCAACTCTTTGCCACCCCATGGACTGTAGCACGCCAGGCTTCCCTGTCCATCACCAACTCCCAGAGCTTACTCAAACTCATGTCCATAGAATTGGTGATGCTATCCAACCATCTCAACCTCTGTCGTTCCCTTCTCCTCCTGACTTCAGTCTTTCCCAGAATCAAGGTTTTTTCCAAAGAGGCAGTTCTTCGCATCAGGTATGCAAAGGTATGGGGGTTCTCCTGTGGCTCAGCTGGTAAAGAATCTGTGTGCAATGCGGAAGACCTGGGTTTGATCCCTGGGTTGGGAAGATCCCCTGGAGAAGGGAAAGGCTACCCACTCCAGTATTCTGGCCTAGAGAATTCCATGGACTGTATAGTCCATGTGGTCGCAAAGAGTTGGACACGACTGAGCGACTTTCACATACAAATATACATACATACATAGAAATGAACTATTCTGAACTGTAACTGACCTCCAAGTAATTAAGGATTTGCTTATTTGTTATTCATCTATACACTCTACCTTCTCCCCAAAAAAGGATTAAAAATTGCTCTTTGAATGTTGCTGTTTCTTAGAGTGCTCCAGGCACACTTTTTATTTGAGAAAAATAAAAGTGAGTCCTTTAGCAGGTAAAACTCCAACAGATAGATCTAGGACAAGGCATAAAGACTATGGATGCAGGATGTTCACTTCTTTTTAGAGGCTCACACACCTTGAAATGTCATTTAAGAAATTATATTTAGAGAAGATTGTTGCATTGAATTTAATTTCAAATCAACAGACCCATTATATTCTCTAATTAATCATGGCACATGCTATTTACCAAACTCCTATAAAAACAAATTTCTTTTGTACACATTACAAAGAAATGTTACATAAAATTAAGCACCAAGTAATGACTTTAATTTGCGGTTAGTTAATAATACACAGATGATCTCGTGGCTGTAAAGGAAGCCCTTGGGACATTAACAGATATGCTGGTACAGACGAATTAGAAACAGGCAGACTGTGAGCTCCGGGAATAAAGATGACCCAAGAGTTAGTGGACAGTAGATGTTCTGGCTCCAGTAACAGGCAGAAACCTGCTGAAGGCCTTTGTCCAGAAAAGCCTGTCGGAATGAATTTTAGGTTTCTCCATTGGTTTCGAAATTATTTTTTTTACTTCTTGCCAAGCAAACAGATTTTACAAAACTTAATGGAATTTTCATTTTACCTGAAATTTACTGAATGGCCTTGACTCAAAAGCTTTTCCTTTCAGCTTTGCAAGAAGCTGAAATTGTCCCAAGTTCTATGAACCATGTTACTTGGCTAGTTTTTGCCACTTAATGATCCCAAGCTAAGATACTCAGACTACATTTTTGGAAGTGAAAACAAAATACAGTAAAGCCCTAATATTTGAAAGAAACCAATGTTTCATCTCTCTGAGGTCTGTAGGCTACATAAGTGATCATATAAACGGACATAGAAAAATGAAAATCCCCTATCCTATGGTATAGCGGATGGGCTGAAAAACCAGTGGGCCAGAAGATTTGTGATTAAAATCTGTTTAATTTCTTAGGAGGGAGGAATGGAAAATTGGTAGGAGACTGAAGTGGCTCATCTTTCTCTTACAGAACAGAACTTTACTGATATTTTCTCAATTCTACTTCTTGTTCCTATCTAAAAGGGGATTTATGCAGTGAAAGAGTCACGGTGCCAAGTCTCAAAAGAGGAGTTCGGTGCTTTGAGAAGCAGAGACTCCTAAAGTTCATTTAAAGTTCCCACTAATTCAGTGTGACTCTCTTTTGTTATTTAGTCTATCCACGTGCCTCCATTTCTTTGTACGTGAAATGGTACCAAAGGGCTATTTACTTCATGGTGATGTTTAGCTTTCACTTTTAAACAGGTGACAAACACTCCTCATCTAGGCTGCAGATTACATCAGTACCAATATGGCTTCTTTAAGCCATCTATGTCTGCTTTCTATTTCCCAAGGATGCAGGATTAGGTCACTCTTAATATTCTTCCTGGAACAAGATGGGAAGGAGGAAGTCTACACCCAGAATAAATATCCACTAGAGTCTTTACCAGGCTTTAGGGCAACAAGATAATGTACTCACACAAACTGGTACACACCCCATTACGGGACTAATGATGAGCTGAAAATAAAAAAGAAACTTAAAGAAGAGAAGCCTCAGAAAAGGATTAATCAACAACTCCAAGGCAGTATCATGCTGTGCTTATGTTTTTTTTGCAAATATTGACTTTGAAGAATTAAACATGTGACTAAACTCTATGTCACTGTTCTTGTAAAAGAAAGCATCTCTGTGACTATTTGAGGTCAAAGGTAAAATGCAGAACAATAGAGGCCAGAGGGGCCCCAGCATAGTGCTGGAAACTTCCCCCACTGTAGGAGGGCAAGTGCTGTGCATGTGGTTACTGCACATGGTGTATCATATACAAAGAGAGATACGTCCCCCCACACACACCATTTGAACTGGAAGAAGGAGGGAGTTAGAAAGGGACCTCTGTTTCTTCTTGCTTTGAGTTTACAAAGCCATCACAGGCTTCTCCAGAAGTACTCTGGGACAAGGAGAAAAGTATGAACACAGGGGAGTTGAAAATGGGCCTGGGATGGGGAGAGAGAAAGTAAACAGAAGGTTCTGAAGCCCAGGCAATTCAAATAGCATGCAATACTAAATCAGAGAAAGAAGGTATGACTTCTTTAGTGACAAGACTACATTGGTTCTAGAAACCAGGGTCCCTCACTGGGCAAGTTGTGACTGTCTCAAGCAAGATCATCCAGTCACTGACCAAGATGTTGAGTGGTAGCGCTTTGATGTGAACTATTTGCACTGTATAAGAGATGTGTGTGTTCTTCCATGTAACCTTCTTAGAGCAGACTGTCTCAGGCCAAATCTTGACTTCCTTCTGATGGCATGTTTACTGACCCTGTGCATTTAGATTTGGGTGTGTGGTACATTAGGTAATTATTCATCATACATTCACTCCTGCCCCCTCCATACCTTCACATGGGGTTGTACTTTCCTGTTCCACTGATGCTGGGTTTGGCCACGTGACCTGCTTTGCTCAATGGGATAGTAGCAGACATGACAGAAGCAAAGACTGGAAACCTGCTGGTACAGTCAGGCTGGCCCTTCTCACGTTTCTGCCATGAGAAGAAAATGCCAAGGCCAGCCTTGTAATTGAATGAGGATGACAACAGGCATGTACAGCAGATCTTGATCCAGTCTGTAGACTGAGATCAAGGCCAGCTGAATCAAGCCTGGACCAGACAAACCAGACCATGTATGAGTGAGAATAAACAGTTGTTCTTTAAGCCATCAACATTGGGAGTCGTTTGTTATGTAACATTTGCAGCTATAGGTAACAGGCATAAGCAAAACTGCTGACTGAGCAGGCAAAGGAGACAAGGAATATATATGCATTGTACAGTGTTTGTAGGACACAGAGAGTTAGTGGCATGGTAGTGTCTTTGAGTAATTAATGGTGGAGCTCACATATGGAGCCGACCTTTGGTGCATGGTAGCATGATGCTATAGCTGAAAAAACAGCAAGGGTCAGATTTTGGTAGCTTGTGGAACGGGAGAGGCTACTCTGGGTCTCCAAGTATATACATATACCAGCATGTACCAGTGACTATTCTGGGTACAACTTTGTATGAGTCGGAATCCATGAGGGCTCTTGTTTTGGGAGCAAGGAAACAGAGTGTGCTAGTGTTGTTCCTGGTGGCGGCTTCTTCGTTTCATTTTGTTTTGTGTTGTGTTGTATGGCTTTGAGAGGGGCACAGAGACATGGAGAACTGAAGACATGGTTTCGACTCTGCCTGCAACTGATTCTCTGGGCTGGGTTGTTGGTTGATGGGAGAAGCCGAAGGAGCTGATTTCATGAGAGACTTTGTTATTTGGACCCCAAAGTGGCCCCTCCTGGGCACAGTGAATGAGGTGCAGAACCTGGGTGAGGACCCTCTTGCTCAGGAGCCCAGGGAGCTTTGGCTCCTTGCAGACTGGTGAGTGAGAGGGGCATCACCTGTGTTACAAAGCTGTGTTCCCGTCCTGGGCCTCATCCACTGCTACCGTGGCGAGGTTCCCTCCAGCTTTGTCACGAGCCGAGGAATAGAAGATATTGGAGTGTTAGGGGACTTGCATGAAAGGCGTGCGAGCTAGGCCATACTCTCCTTGGGGATGCCCAGAAATCTATTGGGAAGGTTTGGCAGAGGTTGGAGCAGGGAGGGCTGAGAGAAAGTCGTTTGAGATAATGTTAATGGGACCTCATTTGAATGCACATATTGATGGGCTGCAGAGACATTCTAGTTACTTTATGCAGGTGCTTGAGATTTCTAGTTGGCCCAGTGCCCACTATAAGTACCCATAAAGCTATCTTGATGATGCTGGGGGGAGGGGTCTTTTTTTCCAATGGCTTCAACAAATGACCCAGCCCTGCTAGAGGGAGAACACAGCTAAGCTATTACTTCTATGGAAATATCTGTATCATTTCAGGATGATAATACCACAAAGGAAAGTGGAGGAAAGAAATAAAAAATGAATGAGGAAGGGTGATGCAGTTGGTGGATCAGTATATTTAGAAGATATCTTAACACACATTCAGTTGAGGATCTGTTGAGTTCTAAAATAGGAAGTAGTTCCAGACCACACCCAAGAAAATAGCTTTTCTCTTGGGTGCAGACCCCCTGAGTCCCCTGTATTGCTTTCTGTGGTTAGACTCCAAATTCCTCATAAAATTGTCATATATTTAGAAGAGTATAGATGTGCTTAAATAAGTGGATATTGAATCCCAGCTCTGTCACTCACTAGCTCTATGAGCTTGCGCAAGACACTTAATTTCTTCCTTTCAATTTTATTCATTCATTCACTCATTCATTCAGGCATCCATTCATCTAACACTTTCTGAAATCATATTGTGTGTCCAGGTACTCTGCTAGGCAGTAAAACCAAAGATAAACATCCTCTAGCCACATGCAGCAAAACATTCTAGTGAGAGAGATGGCAAAAAATCCAATAAATGAGCAAATAAATTTAAAAATGTGAAGAGCATTATAAAGAAAAAACCAGGAGCTGAGATGGAGAAAAAGGTACTTGCATTAGATAAAGTAACTAGGGAGTACTTTTTTATAGAGATGCCATAATCTTGGAAATATACTTAAGCATAAAGTTGGGATAACAATAAAGCCTGCATTGATTCAGAGTGTTGTGGTTGGTCAATCATCCAGTCATGTCCGACTCTTTGCAACCTCATAAGCTTCAGCATACCAGGCCTCCTTGTCCCTCACCATCTCCCAGAGTTTGCCCAAGTTCATGTTCATTGCATCAGTGATGCTCTTCAGTCTCATCCTCTGATGCCCTCTTCTCCCACCCTTAATCTTTCCCATCATCAGGGACTTTACCAATGAGTCGTCTGTTCACATCAGATGACCAAAATACTGGGGCTTCTACTTCAGCATCAGTCCTTCCAGTGAATACTCAGGGTTGATCTCCCTTAAGACTGACTGATTTGATCTCCTTGCTGTCAAGAGACTCTCAGGAGTCTCCTCCAGCACCACAGTTCAAAGACATCAATTCTTTGGCTTTCTGCCTTCTTTACAGTCCAGCTCTTACAACCATACATGACCACTGGGAAGGCCATAGCCTTGACTATACAGACCTTTGTTGGCAGAGTAATGTCTCTGCTTTTCAACATCTTGTCTAGGTTTGTCATTGCTTTCCTGCCAAGACCATCTTACTTGTCTCCTGAGAAACCTGTATGCGAGTCAAGAAGCAACAGTTAAAACCCTGTATGGAACAACTGATTGGTTCAAGATCGAGAAAAGAGTAAAAAAGGGATGTCTTGTGTCACCCTGTTTGTTTAACCTACATGCTGAGCACATAATGAGAACTGTCAGGCTGGATGAGTTACAAGCTGGAATCAAGATAGGTGGGAGAAACATCAACAACCTCGGATATATGGATGACACCACTCTAATGGCAGAAAGTGAAGAGGAACTAAAGAGCCTCTTGATGAGGGTGAAGGAGGAGAGTGAAAGAGCCAGCTTAAGACTAAATATTAAAAAAACTAAGATCATGGCATCTGGCCCCATTACTGCATGGCAAATAGAAGGGGGAAAGGTGGAAGTAGTGACAGATTTTCTCTTCTTGGGCTCCAAAATCACTGTGGAGGGTGACTGCAGTCATGAAATCAGAAGGCAATCGCTTCTTGGCAGGAAAGTGATGACAAACCTAGACAGGGTGTTGAAAAGCAGAGACATTACTCTGCCAATAAAGGATCATAGTGAGGGAGGCCTAATTAGACAATGCATGCATAACACATTTGATTTAGTGCTCGGCACATAGGAAATACTCAACAAATATTTAATATTTCTTCTATTCTTAGCACATATACTTAGTACATCATGTCATGTCATGTGTGTGTGTGTGTGCTCAGTCGTTTCCGACTCTGCATGACCCCATAGACTGCAGCCTGCCAGGCTTCTCTGTCCATGGGATTTTCTAGGCAAGAACACTGGAGTGGGTTGCCATTTCCTCCTCCAGGGGATCCTCCTGACTCAGGAATCAAACCTGCATCTCCTTCATTGCAGGCATATTCTTTACCGCTTGAGCCATGGGATAAGCCCACTTAGTACACAGTAGTTAGTACATAAACTTAGGAGATAAGATTGTACACAGCAGGCACTAGATAAACGTGTGCTGTTGATGGCTTATGAAAAGAATATGGTGGCATGGTGCCACCCCATCACTGTCCATTGCTTCTGGGAGCATCAGAGTGGCTAAAATTGCTCTCTTAGGCACATACATGTGACAGTAAGGAATATATCAGCCTCTGGACACCCAGAGTGGGTCCCTGCAGGATAATATTGTTCCAGGCAGAAATCAAGAGAAACTTGGTACTGATTTGTGCCGCAGCTGCTCACAGTATAAACAGAAGCCACCAGGACTGTCCACTCAGCACTTCTTACCAGACACAGAAAAAAATACTTTTTTTTTTTAAAGAAAGATTGAAGAAGGGCATTTTTAGTGCAGGCTGCAGCTCTTTACAACATAAACTGCTCAGCCAAGGGGAATTGAAATGGATGGAGCGTATGCAAAGTCAGCTAATGAATGGAGTTTGGGTGAAAAAAATGATAAAAGAAATTGCTTGATTTTATTTTTCTATCCATAGCAATGCTTGTTTTTAAAGTGGTCAGCGATGCAATTCTCATTGACATTGAGCATTTGGGGGAAGAAAGCAGTGGTCCTTCTGTGATCACATAGTGGGTATAATAGGATTAAGTATAATAATTTATTTGCAAAATAAAATTTCAATTAGATCCTGATTGTATGAATTTCCAGAAACATCATTTATTAGGTGGGAGACATAAACCTACCACATTTGTGGTCCAGCAGCAGAACTGGAGAGAAATTACCTTCAGCTAAAGGATGGTATATTGGCCAGTATATTGGATGGTAGGTATATTGGCATATTATTAATGGAAAATACACCCTGGAAAGGGGGAGAGCACAGATTGGCTGGTGGACAGTTCCTTTCTGGTCTTGGCCTGTCACTTGCAGACCTGGGCTGCACTGGTACCTCTCTGGGCTTCCTGATTGCTGTGCTCAAAGAGGTAACAGGTATACTGTGATCTAGTGAACCCTCAACCCCTATGCTCTGGGGTAACTGAGGTCCCCAGGTGGTTGTCAGTCTAGGACTAATCAAGGGCAACCCAAGGGTTCTGACAGCATCCCCATAGTCCCCGTAGATGGTGGACACCATGAGCTTCTCCGCAGGGCACTGAGCGCTCCCAAGAAGGTACTCTTCCCTGAATACCTCAAGTGTCCACTGCAGGGCACACTGCCGCCCACTTGGACAGAGGGCTGAAGAGATGCTTGGATTATGTTCCAGGAGAGTGACGTGCAGTCCAAGCCTGGACTGAGAGTGGAAGATCGGGAGGTGAGGAGGCCAGGTGGGACTCCTGCAAGGCATAGCTCTAAAGGCAGCCCTGTACCTCTTTCTGCATATATCTAGGATGGGCTTAAGCCCATTTAAACATGCCCTTTCAAAACACATTTAATTTATTTGGCTGCATTACGTCATAGTCGCAGCATGTAAACTCTTAGTTGCAGCATGTAGGGTCTAGTTCCCTGACCAGGGATCAAACCTGGGCCCCTGCATTAGGAGTGAGGAGTCTTAGCCACTGGACCACCAGGGAAGTCCCCGTGCCCTTTAACAGAGTCCACCCAGCGGCAGGGTGAGGGCTCCACGGTGCTTGGGCATTTGGCATGTTCAAGCATCTTTCTTTTGAAATTCTTAGAACAAAAATGTTTGACTGGATTTGAAATCCATTTCCATTAACAAAAGACATTTTCAACATTTACATCGGTGAAAGAAAATAAAAAAGAAGAGTTCTTCAACTCTTTAAAGACAATTTCAACTGTTGTAAATTTTTGAATGGCTGTAAAAAATAGCTTTAAATTTTTTATCACTTACTTGTGGGAACAAAGTTTCTCATCAATGGTGACTATCAAGAATTTGAAGAGATCGTTAAAAAGACTTGATCAGGACTTGCTTGTAGCCATTTCAAATATAAAACTTGGTATGAAACAGTTATGTGCATGAAAGCAAGCTCAAATCTCTCATTAAAAATTTTGGAAAAGATTTTATTTGAGGTTTTTATACAAATTCAATATCTAACATCCATCTCTAACACTCTGCATTTTCTTTTCATTATCATAGTAATAAAATATAAAGAAAATGTAATAAATATTTTCACCTAGCCCATGTAGATGTCCTCAAGTCCCCTCCAATTTATTCCAGTGTGGTGTACAAGTATTATCACATCAAAAAATATCTTGGTTTCAAGCAGACCTCAGAATACCTGGATGCTAATACTATTTGCTACTAACTTTCTCTGACCAAACCACATGAATGGCTTGGCTTGAGCCTCAGTACTCTCATCTGTCAAATGACCGGATTAGATTAAGTTACTCCTAAAGTTTAATTCAGTCTATGTACTTCAATGGTCAAGTTATTTTTAACACCCTGTTTATTTCTATGGTCATGACATGGATTTATTGCTTATGAGGATACATCTTAGCAATTGATCATAATTTTTAAAATCATTTAATTAATTTATTTATTTTTGGCTGTGCTGGGTCTTCATTGCTGCTCAGGTTTTTCTCTAGTTGTGGTGAGCAGAGGCTACTCTCTAGTTGTGGTGTGCAGGCTTCTCATTTTTGTGCCTTCTCCTGTTGTGGAGAATGGGCTCTATAATCCATGGGCTTCAGTAGTTGTGCCATGTAAGCTCAGTAGTTGTGGTTTACAGGCCCTAGAGCACTGGCTCAATAGTTGTGATGCGTGGGCTTAGTTGCTCCATGGCACCTGGAATCTTCCTCGACCAAGGATCGAACCTGTGTCTCCTGCATTGGCAGGTGGATTCTTTGCCACTGAGCCACCAAGGAAGCCCTGATCATGATTTTTAAACAACTTTAATACAAAATAGTCTGCTGTAAACCAAAGAACATAGAACAGATAATGGAATTGGATACGACTTTGTGATAAAAATATTTATCAGCAAGGAAAATCTAGCCATTGCCTTGACTCCAAAGAACTCAGGGTACTATGCTAACACCACAAGCCCTTTTGCACAAGTTATAATTTCTGCAAGCATTTACCTGTTCAAGTTTGGAGACACAGATCAATTTGAAGGAAGCCCTGCACCTCTGCTATCAGAGGCTCTGCTGATATGGACTTTGCCCACATTGATCACTTTTACATTCCCAAAAGGCCTGCCCATTGATTTCTAGCTATCCCTTTCACTTTTGAAAACAACTCTCTCAGATGGAGAGTGAGGCTGAGGATCTGAAAGGCAATCACTACTTTTTAATCAGCTTGCTTTGAATCCGAATTCTACCTTACCTACCTTCTTGTCCACAGCCTCTTGCCCCTCTGCTGGGGCTGCTGCTGCTGCCAAGTCACTTCAGTCGTGTCCGACTCTGTGTGACCCCATAGACGGCAGCCCACCAGGCTCCCCCTGTCTCTGGGATTCTCCAGGCAAAAACACTGGAATGGGTTGCCATTTCCTTTTCCAATGCATGCAGACAAAGAATTTTTTTTAAAAAATAAATAAGCGAGCAAGATACAGCCAAGAGCAGATAAAAGCTCTACTGTAGAACCCTAACATCAATGTACTTTAGGAAGAGGTCGGGAAAAGTATATCACTGAATATCAGAGAACTTTGAAGGATTAAAGCATCCATTTCAAAGGAAAGGGTTCAGAATAACCAAGCACGTGCTCTCTGATCACCCATACCATTGACTGTGTAAGTGCATGTCTCCTGACTGTTCACAGGCACTCTTAGAATTAGAAATATGTACAGCCTGGAGAAGTCTGAGTAGCAGAAAAAGTTATAGGTATGTATCGTAGCAACTTATACTCCCTCTGAGACGTGTAGTCATTTTTCTAGGAAGATTGAACATCAAAAGCTATATGAAGAAATGATCTAACATTGTCAGCTCATTTATTCTAAGGATTAGTGTCAACATCACAGAAAACACGCACTATAGAGTGGAAGCACAAGTTCAGGGTTTGGTCTTTGGGTGAAAAAGATAAAGTAAAAGTCAGAAATTAGTAAGGTTTTAAAAACAATGGGGTCTCTTGGGTGTCAGCAGGAACTCAAGTTACATAAAAGAAGCATTTAGTAAAGATGAAAGACATCATAGAAAACCATCTGTAAAATTCAAGAGCCTATATTGTAAAGCCATGGGAAGGAAAGAACATTTATTTAAGCACCATATGTAGGCACTCTGATAGGTGCTTTCAAATCTTTCAAGTCAAGCATAACTATAGCATCATTCCCTTTCTAACCGGTGACAAAACCAGGACTAATAAAGATTGTGAAATTTATTATAACTAGTAGATGATCAGAACCTGCTAAGCTCAGACTCGGGGTTGACTTTACACATACATCTGATGGATGTGCCTATTTTTCCGCTGAATTAAGGGGAAATTTTTCAGCCTCACAATATCTTCCCTATGGTCCCATGAAGTCCCACAATTGCAGCTATGTTCCTTCAAGTCTTGACGATTTTTAAGTGTTTCTCAACTAAATTTAGTCAGTCAAGGGTTAGATGGTTAGATGGGGTTAGATGGTTCCCAGGTTCCCAGGCATTTATTTTAAAGGAAAACATTTCTTAATGACCTTTTATAGGAAGCCAAGAATAAGTCCCCATAGGGTTGGGAGTATCTCACGGGTAGGGGTATGTCTTCAGGTTCTGGGGCTGCTGAGGGGCCATACCACCACAATACATTTTTCTGCACTTTTTTTAGTTGCATACTCAGATTCACTCTTCACATGACAATTTTGTAATATTTACTACCGAGAGAACAGAAAGATAGTTTAGTATTTCCTCTAACAAGATTGATCGCAATTTGATAGTTTATTATTGGTAGGTTAGAAAACTTCTTTTGAACTTCGAAACTTAATACTGTAAACACCTTACCTGTGACTTTCCACTGCAGTTAGATTCCAAAAACAGGAAATGCTCCAAGGAGAAAGCTAGGCTCTGAAAGCAAGCCTTCTATTTCGCACTGTGCTGTGTGCTATGCTGCGCTTAGTCGCTCAGTCGTGTCCAACTCTTTGCGATCCCATGGACTGTAGCCCGCCAGGCTCCTCTGTCCATGGGAATTCTCTAGGTAAGAATACTGGAGTGGGTTACCATGCCCTCCTCAAGGGAATCTTCCCAACCCAGGGATCAAGCCCAGGTATCTTGCATTGCAGGAGGATTCTTTACCCTCTGAGCCACCAGGGAAGCCCATTTCCTACTGTGGCTGGGGCAAATTAGAGACAATTCACAGCACAGCTGGAGAAGCTGAAAATTTAAGGTCTTTTCCAAGGCTCTCGCCCACAGGGCAGAATAGCCTGTGCTAGAGGACCAAGAGCAATGCTTCTGCCTGGGGGCATCACTGCTCTTGCCTGCAGTAGTCCGGGAGCTGCTAGCTGCACGGGCAGGCTAAGCACAACCTCTCCATCTGCCTGGCCCCATAATGACAGCGTCTTCTGGCAAGAAACTTGAGCAGCCTGACCCATCTCCGCCTTCAGTGGGAAAGTACTCGAACCAGACACAGCTCATTACCACTTTGATCTGGGCTTCATGGCCACCTGGTGTCCTGACCCCTTTCTCCAGGTCAGACTTGGAGAGAAAGAGAAGGTGAGGACTTAAGACTGGGGGTAGTGGAGCGGGTGAGGCTCCCAGCTCCATTAGAGGGCTATAGTCTCCAAATCTATGGCCTCAGGTAAGAAACACTTCTCAAGCAAGAAATTGATGAAGACTTTACAGATGTGGCATTGCCAACAAAAGACTCAAGCAAAAAGTCACTTTTTGAAACTATCAGTAATAAATGCATTTTGATCAACCATGATAGAGCAAAGACTGAATTACTTGTCCATCTCCTTTCTAGGAAATATTACAAGATTGTTGTCACAGAAAGAGGCAATCAAAGAGTATGAAGGCCAAAAAACAAAAAAAAAAATGTAGAGGAACAAGCATTATAGATCTGTATCAGACAATAAAAATATAGTGTTATTTTTCTGAAGTTTTGGAAATCTGTGATATTTGTCAGTTTTAGAAAATTTCTGATTTGATGCCATTTCTTTACTCATTCAAATTAATTTTCTCATTCAAACCTGACTTTACATTCGTATTTTAAAATTCTTTTAAGAAAAGGAAATTTCTTACTGTGAAAATCCCATACTGTGAAAGAATGCCCCATGAGTTAAACTTCAGGTGCTACAAATGAGGATTTGTTCCTAAAACTTTTGCTGGGACACAAAAGGCTGTGCCCAGCATCTCTGTGTTCTCAGGGGATCTCTGCCAACAGGGATGTTAGGAATTGGTGGCTAGTTCCATTTCATAGCAACAACAATGGGCTGGAGTGGGACTTCTATTTCTGGATTAACTTTGATCTACTTATGTGCCCCTGGGCAGGAGAATATAAAGTTCATGAATATATTTTCCCATTAATGGGATTCTAAATAAGAGCCCCTCTTCATCCTTCCTGCATGTAGTATTGCAATATAGATGTTAAAACTTTGTAGAAGAAGATGGCCCACCAAAAGGAAAAAGCCACAGCTACCAGGTGGTGCAATAGTAACAAGAATCTGCCTGCCAATACAGGAGATGCAGGAGACATGGGTGTGATTACTGGGTCAGGAAGAACCTCTGGAGCAGAAAATGGCAACCCACTTCAGTTTTCATACCTGGAAAATTTCATGGACAGAGGAGCCTGGCAGGCTACAGTCCATAGGTTTGCAAAGAGTCAGACACAACTGAGTGACTGAGAACACGTGCACACACTCCTTGCACATTCCTCTGGCTGGCAGGAAACTGAGGTTACAGGTAGCATCTTGGTCAAGCTTTACCACCTAAATATGCTATCCCCACACCACCCTTGAAACCAATTGAAAACTGTCACATGTCTCTTTCTAAATTTCCCCAGAGTGGTGTGTTGTGGTGGTGGTAGGTTTCCTTTTTTCTTTTTATATATATGGAAGAAGTGGAAACACTCATTTCCCTCCTGTTTTCCACTTCTCTGTCTTGTTACGTTACTCAGCCCTTCCTTTCCATATCCTCATTAGCCTCCCACCCCATCATTAGCCCAATACCACTTCCCTCGTGGTCCAGAGGGTAAAGAATCTGCCTGCCAATGCAGAAGACACAGGAGATATGGCTTCAATCTCTGGGTCAGAAAGATCCCCTGGAGGAAGAAATGGCAACCCACCCCAGAATTCTTGCCTGGAAAATTCCATAGACAGAGGAGCCTGAAGAGCTACAGCCAACGGGGTTGAAAAGAGTTGGACACGACTGAGCGCATGGCACACAGCCCTTCCTTTCCATATCCTCATTACCCTCCCACCCCATCATTAGCCCAATGCCACTGCCCTCTACTTCCTGTTAGATTTCTGGCCTGGCTATTACCCTCTTCCAGCTCTTCCAGAGGCTTGTGAAGCATCCCAGAATTTAGGCTGATATTCCACGCCCCCAGATGGGCCAGGAGACAGAGGATGAGTAACAGAGGGTTGGCTCTGCTCAGATTTGGGGAGGGTCGTCTAGGGACGGGGCCATCGGTGCTTCATGCTCCCCACTGGTCACCAGTGGGTCCTCTGGTGCCTGAGGCAGAAACCCCTGACCTGTATTCCCTTTCCTGTTACTCCCTCACCCCACCCAAAACTACTTCTGGCTTCTGAAATGCGCAGGAAACGAGCAAATGAAAACAGAGGGAAATGATCCCTAAAGTCAACAACTAGTCAGCTACACTTAAACACCTAAGAAAGGAGAATGACACCCTCAAAGGTTTCATCAACCCACAAGTTGGGCAATGAGTTGGTCTCATTTGGAAATCTTCTGTGTCTCTATAGATTTGTTTCTCAAGGTAAATCACCACTCTGTCTAGCCACATTTGTTAACAATGCATGTAACTCTTAACGGCATCTCAAAAGCATACTTACTCTCAATTTCGCTTCTCATTCGTTTTTATGATGCTAGAGAAATTCAGATTATATAGGCTTTCTTTGTGCTGAGATGGTAATTTTATATCACTGTAGATTAATAGCATTTTTAGTGATATTTGGTATCACTCATTTGTCTCCCAGGGTCGTAAAGATATATATTTTTTCTAATTTGGCTTTGCCAACAAATAAAAAATAAGAGTCTTTTTCTGTTGAATGAGCGAAAAAGTCATTCTGATCATGAAGAATTATTCCCTTTTAACATGCCCACAATCCACCATCTAATTGTTTTTGTTATGGCAGCAATACAGTTTCCACAGGAATGCGCGCATGCGTGCCTGCGTGCACGCGTACAGCTTGGCCTGCGGAGGATTTGCTTGTGGAGGATTTGCTTCTTATTGCTACTTGATCTCCACTTTGAGTTCCGATTAGTGAGCCTCCAGTTTTTCTGTTTAGAAACTATTCATCCAGGCCCCTCTACTCAGGAAGACCGAGACCTGCCACTGCTCCACTTCCTCTCCCTCTGTCCTAGAGTTTTGCAGATATCTGTCCTTTGAAGCGTATTGAGATGTCTGGAACTCTGTTCAGAGAACTGGTCCTGCCGTGCTCACTTGGAGCAAGTACCCATTCCAAGGACGGTTATTATGGAACAGAAAGACAGTCAGACTCGGTTTAGCTATCAGCTTTTAAGACCTTCCTCCATCTGCTGAAATTTGCACTTCGAAGTTTCACATAAAATGCTGATTAGTACCTCAGTGCAGATTCGAAGAACAACCCACTGTCTCTCGGTTTACATCCCACTCTCCTAACTACCTACTCACCTGTTCTATTGGAAAATTTTAATCATCTCTCTGACATTAGCTTGGCAATTTCAGCGGCCACTTCCCAATCCTTCAAAGTCTTTCTGCTCCATTTCATTCCTATTTCTTTTCTGCTTGTGTTAATTATTTTTGCAGCCAGCGTACGTGTTTGTCAATAATGCATTACATTTTCCATGTGTCAGTTCCTCAGCCCATCAGAGAACCCTGCTTTTACATTCTGAATCCACTTTCCTCTTTCCCAACTCAGCTCATTTTGCTCTGTGTCTGTCTCTACTCCTCAGTCCAAATCCATCAGAAGTTGCAAGAAACTTGGCACTTGTGCACGACGGTCCTGATTAACGCAGTCTAGTTCTCCACAGAGCCTTAGGTTTGGGCCTGCAATGGGCTGCACATTGCCTGAAAGCCCCATGACTTCTTCCACACGTGAGATGCCCTCACCTTCTGGAATGCTGGCTTCTGGAATGTACAGAAAACAGTTTTCCCACCTCATGTCAAGGACTGAGACATAAATTCCCAAGTAAGCTCCGTGTGGTTTAGTCGCCAAGTCGTATCTGACTCTTGAAAACTGCTCCTGACCCCACTAGCTCCATCCCCAGTGTGATGACTTTGGTAGTGAAAAAAGCCTTCCCTTAATGGTCATGCAGAGTCACACCTAGCACAGTCCTAGGCACGCGCCAAGGTTCTGTAAATGCCCACACAGTTGAATGTGTTGCTTTAAAAAGCTTGAGACCCACAGGCTGCATTTTAGGGGTGGTACAAAGGGTAGGCGTGTAGCTCCTTTTAAAAAAAATGAATGCTGTTCTCCCTTCTGTCCCAGTATAACCTATTTGGGGGACTTTTCTAATGGTTGACATTTCCTTTCATGGCTAATACCAAGGATACCTACAAGTGGTCATAATCCCAAGACTCTTATCATTGCTTCTGAGAATTCACTAACTAGTTCCCTCCCACAGGCCAAGGAAACACCATTTTTAAAAGAACTCTCTGTTTCTCAGAATGAACGCCCTTCTGGTGAAGGGCACACAAAGGGAAGTTTCTTTTCTTGTTTTGCTTTTGCTTCAGATTCCCTTGGGGGTTACACACATCCTGTTCTAATTCCCCGATTCCTTGGGGAAGCACTCAGCCCGTGACGGACGGGAAGAGGAGGGGTGCAGGCCCCGAGCCCCATGGACAGGGAGGAGATGGGCTGAGGCTCCTCTGCGTCTGGGCTGCCCACCTCATCTTCTCTTCTGCCCAAGTCCATCACTCACGTGCACCGGAATCCCCCGAGTGCCACACACTGACCCTTGGTAAGATTCCATTTCTTACTTCCCTGCACCGTGACCTTCCTTGGCCAGCTCCTCATCCTTTTATCTGCCTTCTACCACCTGGGGGTCGGTCCTTCATGCCCACGCTGCCAGAGAATGCTGGCAATAGAAAATGCTGGAAAATTGGAGTGCTAGGAAAGGAAAACAACAAGCTCCTGCAGGCTTTGTGATTTTAGGTCATCAGAAATGTCTTTCACCGTTAGCCCTTTTTCTAATAATCACAACAAATGATCATTTCCCACTAATTGTCCCACAAGGAATACTGCTGTTCAAGTTTTCTTCCATGTTCACTCTGGCAGTCATGCTAATCAGCGAAGATACAGCCCAAGGCTGACGGAGGGAGAAGGAGACAGGGACGAGGAAGTCCCGCCATTCTGACCTCCGACTGCTCACACAGAAAGAGAGACCTTTCCAGTCAGCATCCTCTTTTCTTTATTCCTACATCTTCTTGGAAATACCTTTCTTGAACTTGAAGACTCCCTTGAGACATTATTTTCCAGATGAAGGACTTCTGCTGGAGTCTTTAATTCACAACAACAAGATGAAACATTGCCGTGCCACCTCTGGATTCAGTGTCCTTGTGTTGAAAGTTGGCTCAAGACAGGACACTGTGTAGCTCACTTCTTTCACTCCCTGTTCAGCTCCAGCAGATAGCTAATTCAGGCTAAACATTGCCTCCCCTGGTCACTCCCTGCTTTGCCCAGGTAACCTGTGAAAAGACAATGAAAATGGAGCTGGCGTTGCTAAGAGAGCTCTCTAACATGGAGCTGGGCAACCACTGAGGAGGTGGGACCTCAGCCTGCATGAAGTCTGACTTTTGACCATTTCTTGTCCTACTCAAGATCTCTGTCGGACTCTTCCCCTAAAATAATGTGACACCCTAACTATTTCTCAAACCCTTACCCTAAAACAACTTGTGATTCCTTAAAGAACAAATATTTCCAGACTTGCATCACAGTCTGTCACTATTCTCACCTGGCAACTTAACAAACTTTGTTAAAGACTTCTCTTTCCCAGAATACTCTTTCAGTTTTCCCTGAATCTGAATCAGTATCTCCTGAATTGCAATTCTTAAGACCCCAAATAAAGTTCTTAGTTCTTTACAGCCTCGATACTGACTATTGTTTGACAAAATGAAAATGAATTGTTAGTTTTTTTTTTTTTCGTTTACTAACTCCATGAGTCAGGGCAAGCTAAAGACAAGTATGAGAGGAAATGTGAACAAATTTTCTGTCTTTATGTATAGGCAGTATCTACAACTAATCATACCATTTCTGTCCTTTATTGAGCCCATCTTTGCAGGAAGTGTTCCTTTGGTATCTCTAATTTTCTTGAAGAGATCTCTAGTATTTCCCATTCTGTAGTTTTTCTCTGTTTCTTTGCATTGATCGCTGACAAAGGCTTTCTTATCTCTCCTTGCTATTCTTTGGAACTCTGCATTCAAATGGGAATATCTTTCCTTTTCTCCTTTGCTTTTTGCTTCTCTTCTTTTCACAGCTATCTGTAAGGCCTCCTCAGACAGCCATTTTGCTTTTTTGCATTTCTTTTCCATGGGGATGGTCTTGATCCCTGTCTCCTCTACAATGTCATGAACCTCCGTCCGTAGTTCATCAGGCATTCTGTCTATCAGATCTAGTCCTTTAAATCTATTTCTCACTTCCACTGTATAATCATAAGGGATTTGATTTAGGTCATACCTGAATGGTCTAGTGGTTTTCCCTACTTTCTTCAATTTAAGTCTGAATTTGGCAATAAGGAGTTCATGATCTGAGCCACAGTCAGCTTAAAGCTCAACATTCAGAAAACTAAGATCACGGCATCTGGTCCCATCACTTCATGGCAAATAGATGGGGAAACAGTGGCAGACTTTATTTTTCTGGGCTTCAAAATCACTGCAGATGGTGATTGCAGACATGAAATTAAAAGACGCTTACTCCTTGGAAGGAAAGTTATGACCAACCTAGACAGCATATTAAAAAGCAGAGACATTACTTGGCCAACAAAGGTCCGTCTAGTCAAGGCTATGGTTTTTCCAGTGGTCATTTATGGATGTGAGAGTTGGACTGTGAAGAAAGCTGAACGCCGAAGAATTGATGCTTTTGAACTGTGGTGTTGGAGAAGACTCTTGAGAGTCCCTTGGACTGCAAGGATATCCAACCAGTCCATCCTAAAGCAGATCAGTCCTGGGTGTTCACTGGAAGGTCTGATACTGAAGCTGAAACTCCAATACTTTGGCCACCTGATGCGAAGAGCTGACTCATTGGAAAAGACCCTGATGAAGGATTGGGGGCAGGAGGAGAAGGGAATGACAGAGGATGAGATGGCTGGATGGCATCACCGACTCAATGGACATGGGTTTGGGTGGACTCCGGGAGTTGGTGATGGACAGGGAGGCCTGGCGTGCTGCGATTCATGGGGTTGCAAAGAGTTGGACATGACTGAGCAACTGAACTGAACTGAACTGAACAACTAATCATGCTTTAAGAAAATATTTCCTTGGAACAGTCAGAGAGAAGGGTTTTGTTAAGAAAAGTTGAGAGCAGGGGAATTCTACATTATACTCTGCTGAATTAAAAAAATGAAAGCTTCTATAAAATTCAGATAACTTTAGCCAGTGATAATCTCACCCAGTTTCCACATGTGTAAAATGGGGATTATGAAATTAGCTGTCTCATGGGTTTCTTGGGACTACTTCATGTAATTTTTAGAATAGTGTCTAGTACATAGTAAGTATTCTATAAATGTTAACAATTATTATTATTATCAACTAATAAAATTCCCAGTTGCTCTTATACTAGATGATTCATTAGGGAGAGGTTGCAAACTAACAGTCTATGAATAAGATGCCATCTACACGAAGAGAATTTTAGAAATCTCTGTTTTCATTGCTGCATTTTAAAATTGAGAGATTTCTCACACACACAAAAGGTATGTCCAATTTTGCTTTAAAATAGGGGGGGTCTGTGACATTGGGCCTGCATTCTGCAAAGCAACCCTGGGCAAGAGCTGAAGGGCCCTTTCCAGGGACATGTATCACCAGTTTGCAAAATCCCGCTGTGCCCTCCTGTGGTCCGCTGAGCCATTTGCATTTTCCGTCTCCTGTCTTACAAGCCACCAAGCACTTTCCAGGAGGCTCTTCTATTTTGTTTTGTACAGACTGTAAGACAGGAGGGTAAGCAACACTATCCACATTTTATAGTTGGGGAAACTAATGAAAGGATAGGTTAAGTGAATTGAGAAATGCCGCATAGTGAGTCACTTGGGAGACTACCCTCTTCTCCAACAGCATTCTGCCTCCCAGACCCTGTGGACAAACTCTGTCCTCGCATTTCCTCAGAATGTTCTTTGCTGTGATTTGTAAGCAGAAGGGTGACTTGATGTGCCTGTTTCAAACAATAAGTTAAAGAGTGACCTAAGGTGTCTGAGGAATGTCCTCTCCACTCTACTAATAAGCAGGGCAGTCTCTAATTATTTGCATGGAGTTTGGCTCCCAAGATAATTCGGTGTCCGTGTGGCTCCGTTTCACCTCTGCTTATTTCCATTACCTTGCATATTAGCTGTGTCAACTTGATGGGCCTGCTGTTCCCCAGGGTGGCTATTATAAATACTGTTGCTACAGTGAAACGCTTCCAGTCTTCTGGAACCTCATTTGAACTAAGCAAGTTCTCTATAACGATCATTAATGATGTATTGCTTGCATATAAATGTTGGGTATTAATCTTTTGTTTACTTTTTCTATGCCATCAGACTTTTTAGAGTTTCTTTGTAATGTACTCTTAACTGATGACCAGAAGCACCTTCTCCATTTGCGACCGAGTGACTTTTTTAGGTGCCAATTCACAGTGGCAGGGGTGATCTTGGAGCCCTGGCTGATAGACCCGCTTCCCTTGGCAGACACGGTGACCTAGTGCTCATCAAGGTTGCATACTATTAGTGCCTGGGCACAAAATCTCACCTGAGCCTTTTTGTAAGTCTGTCAAGACAGTCTACTGGTTTACGAGTTTTATGAAATGAGTCCATGCCAAGAAGTTCCTGCAAGGTGACTGGAATGAGTTTAATGATCAACCCTGGAAGGAGGGACATTGTGGATGCTGGACACATTCCATTTCTTTTTCACAGGAAGGATTGGACCCACACTATAGTGGGTTTGAGGGTTTATCTAGATTCTTTGATAAATGCCCTTCTACCAAGGTCCAGGTTCCGAGTACTGGATTAAATCTAAGAGAATCTCTCATGACTTGAGGCAGACTCTTCTTCCTATGTTGAATCAGATGGGAAGAAATTCCTGCTGGTTGGTTTAGTCTGACCTTACACCATGAAAGTGAAAGTCTCTCAGTCATGTCCAACTTTTTGCAACCCCATGGACCATATAGTCCATGGAATTCTCCAGGCCAGAATACTGGAGAGGGTAGCCTTTCCTTTCTCCAGGGAATCTTCCCAACCCAGAGATTGAATCCAGGTCTCCTGCATTGCAGTTGAATTCTTTACCAGCTGAGCCACATGGGAAGCCCAAGAATTCTGGAGAGGGTAGCCTATTCTTTCTCCGGCGGATCTTCCCAACCCAGGAATCGAACTGGAGTCTCCTGCATTGTAGGTGGATTCTTTACCAACTGAACTATCAGGGGCTCCCCTTGTGGTTTTGTGACGGGTTTTGTGAGGAATAAATGAAAAAATATATATAAAACACAGCCCAGAGTCTAGTACAAAGCCAAGTGCTGGGTATAAAGCTGTAATGATAATTTGCTTACTGTTCTATGAGTCCACACTGATTTTAGTTGTGGAGTCCCCTCCTGTCCTTACTCATCCCAAAAGAGAAAGGCTGTTTACTGGGCTGGCACCGTGTGCCCACCCTTGCCCTACCTGTCTTTGTCATCAGAAGTTAAATGTGATAGATTCTTCTGGGTTTAATTATGAGCAGGATGAGGAAATGGCCCTGTGCCAAAACCATAAATTCACCACAAGTCTCTTTTATGGTAAGGAATGCCCATTAAAACCTATTAGAGGCAGACATGCTTATGACATGTAGACTCATGTTTGAGGAAGGGGTAGAAGATCCCATGAGAGAAAGTAGGCATAGATCTGAGGCCATTAAGATGGGCATAACATGGTCTGGGTTCATGTGAAGTGGTTTTTTTAGGCCCATGGTTTCTCTTAACACCGATAACTGTAGTCATGGGTGAGCCAGTGTGAGTGCCACTGTCCTTCAAATATTCATCATTTCTCACTTGAAGGATATGAAAAGCTCTGACTCTGCTCCCTGCCATCATTGTCTTCCTGCTCTAAATCCGTCCTCTACCCTGCTGCCAGAGTGATCTTTCTAGAACACAGTTCCACTCATGCCCCTTCTCTGCTCAGTGGTATTTGCTGGTGTCCATTGCTTACCCAAGTAAGTCTAGTGGCCAGAAGCAAATGATAACACCTTAGACCTAAGCACACCATTGCCAATCACTTGAGCCTTGAATCCAGGTGGAGTTGGTTGTTGCATTAGAGTACAGTACTAGCAAGAGTCTGGAAAACTTGAGGAAGGATTTTCATCACTCCCTGTAAGCATTCACCCAGTCATCTGGATTAGAGGAAGTTTAAAGAGTTAGAGAAAGCCACATGAGTTTCTCCCCTTGCCTGGAGATCAAATGTCTTCATGATGAAGGAAATGTTTATAGCTTCATAGACCTGAAAAGCTGTTCAGTTCCTAACATTGATTCTAGAGTATTCCTGAAGATCCACTCTAGAGGACTAGAATTCAGCTTTGAAAATTGATTTTTTCCCCTTTGGAACCACGTCTTCATCTCTGCTGCCGCAGTGCCTCTAATATGCCAGTCTTCTACTTTTCTTTACATGTTTGCTTATATATATGGTTGGAATTCTATGTAATTCCTAGGGGAGCCTCCATTACATATGGCTTTTTAGTGTTCGCTGAATAGTCAATTAAATCACATATAAATGGAAGTTGAGGTTGCTCATCTTCAGAAAGGCTGAGTTTTTCTTTAATAGGTAAAGTAACAAACCAGGAAGCCTTGACTCGAAGGCAAGATGGATCACTCTGGCAGAGGCAGAATGTCCATCTCCCTCCTCTGCCCTCCAGTTTTCAATCTCCTAGTTCTCACGACAGCAAACGAGAGAACTCTGCCTGCTACCTGGGATCTGGGGGGGCTGCCTGGATGGCTACAGCTGACGTGATGATGGCAGCAGCCTTCCCCAGATCCCCTGACTTTGCTTCAGACTTCGCTCCATCGTGGTATGAGATGCTCCCAAGTCAATATCCCAAAACAAGGGAAAATCATTATATCCAGCCCTTTCTCAATACTGATCTCACAAAAAGTAGAGACTGAGAAAGCATTTTCTAAAAGAAATGATCCTTGTGGGCCCAGATTTACCACTCTGACACAAATCAGGAAACCTTTGGGTCTCTGGTTTTTAAGTAAGCCAAAGCACTTGCCTTTTGGCATACAGAATACCTGGGGAGCCTGAACATCCTCTGGGGAAGTCAACTATTTTAGTTCCAACTTCTTATGCAAAAACTTTATTTATAAAATAACTATTTTGTTTCAAACACTGAATGAAAGGGAGTACTTTAATTCCATATCATGGCAAGCATTTTATAAAGATACAGAGTAACAATTTTTCTCCATATTCAAGAAGAGGACTTATAAAATAGCAAAAATGTTCTGCAACTACTTGCAGGGAATGGGAGAACTCAATGGTTCAACAGGCAGGATTTCCATTTGCACAATGATTAGCTTGTAGATCCCATCAATGAAGAGTCTAGCAAAATGGTTCCTAAGGCTATTGACCTATGTCCCAAGTCAGTTTTTCTCCTTAATACAGTACAGTTTTGCTCCTGTCACCCTTGTTTGTTGCTAGAGATATGACTTAAGAAATGCTTGTCATAAAAACTTGTACTCAGCAACCTATTTCTTATTAAGTTAGCCCTATTAAAAAACAAAAAAGAAGTTAGCGATTTCCTATAGCCCCCAAGCTGCTTTGTTCTTCCAACAGAAGTATAACAGCACTTTCCTCCAAAATGTAGACTAAGACCCTGAGTATTTCACAAGCGAACAATGGCTGAGTCATTTAATTTAAGAAACACAGTTAGCTAAGCACTCATTTATTTGTGCAAAAACAAAAAAAAATTCAGAGGGCTTTTATCATGCTTGCACAAGATCCAGATATCTTAAGACTGTAAATCCATAAATATCCTCTGACATGATGGGCCATTACAGCTCTTAAAGACTCATTGCTGTCTGTTGGATCAAACTAGGGCTTCACATTGAAGCCTGGGAAGAAGATTTATATGTTCATCATTCCAAATCATATCTCTATTTAAAACTCACTATCTTGGGAATGAACTTTAAACTCTTTTTGCCTGCCGGTGTGAAGCATTAAGTTTCCCAGCCAAGAGAGTTCTAGAAAAGCTTTCAGTTCTCTAGGCTTACATCTGTACACACCTGCAACCAAAACCTCTTCCCCCTTTCTCCTCCCTGGAGGATGGAACTCAGCTTGGTAGATAAGTTGCAGGGTCTCAGACCTAGCACTTAACTCCAACTTGACCTGAGTCACATAAATCACTTAATCTTTTAGAGAGATGAGTGTTGGAATGAAGAGCCAAGTGTCTTACAAAAGGTCATTTATCAAATTTTTGCTCATAACCAGAAGGAGAAGCGAGATAGCGCTGCCTCATTAAATGAAGCAGAAGAGAACTTCAAGAAGTCCCCCATAGTGAACAGTGTCATGGGGGAAAGGTTAAAGAGAATGAGGACTCAGAAAAGAATCTTGTGTTCCAACCTCTTCCTCACACCCCATACCCCACAGGTCATTCTGTTTGTTGAGTCCACCCCCACAGCATTTCAAACGTGGCCCCTCAACTCCACTCCCTCTGCTAGTTTCCTTTCAAGCTGTTGTCATCTCCCGCCGGGGTTACTTGTCACTCTCTTTGCCCACATGGCCAGAGCAATCCCTTTGTGTTATGTAGAACCAATCCTGTGGCAAACGGGGCCTTGCACAACTGAATGGTGCTTCTCCTACCCTCCTGAACTCTCCACTTCCTGAAATCATCTTGGCTCATTCCTGTCCCTCTCACATCCTTGAACACCCTCTCACAGCCCTGCTCTCCTTGTTAAAATTCTAAAATCTGAAAATGCATAGCTCCTGCCTCATATGCCATACCTCAAAACACTGTCTTAACAGAACTCCTATTTACTTATCTGTGTACAGCTGTCTTTTATATGGATTGGAAGCTTCCTGAAGGTAGGGATCATGCCACTCAATGTCCAGTGTAGGGCCCTAGATGTAACCAATGCTTGGTAAAGATGCATTGAAGAAATGAGTATATGGACAGAAGTAAGTGAATTTGGTAACTGATCTTTCAAACAGGAGAGTGAATGGAGTCAAAGAGACAGAACTAGAATTCAAGACTGTAAGCTGAGAAAGGGTACTGAGAAAACAGAAGTCTGTAAAAAATGATATTACAAAAATATTATGTACATGTATGGAGTTTTTATTCAAGGAGATTGTTCTCATAAACTACTAGCCTCTCTCTTCCTATTTCTCTTCTGTCTGTAGTCTAGAGAAATCCCATTTGTCATTCACCTGTTCAGCACTGTACAGACAGCTATATATATAGTAAGGCCTTTGTTGGTGGTTGCCAGAGGAGAGGAGGATGGGGGATAGGCAAAATAGGGGAAGGGGATTAATTGGTACAGACTTCCAGTTATAAAATAAGTCACAGAGATGTAATGTACAGCATAGGGAATATAGTCAGTAATACTGTAGTAACTTTGTATGGCGGCAGACAGTAACTAGACTTATGGTGATCATTTCATAATGTATAAAAATATTGAATCACTATATGGTACCACTGAAGTTAATACAATATTGTAAGTCAATTATATATCAACAGCAAATGAACAAACAGCTAAATAACAAGGTCTTGATCCTTAAGCCTTACACATCTCAGATTTGTTTGATTGATGGGACATGCAAATATTTCTACAATCTAGTTTCAGTTTTGCTTTATCCAACATTACTGCTGATGCATTTTGACACATCAGCTATTTTTTGCAATCCTTTTCACCTTCAGTACATTTTGGAATTATCTCTTAGTGTGTGCTTAGTCGCTCAGTTGTGTCTGACTCTTTGTGACCCCCATGGACTGTGGCCTGCCAGGCTCTCTAGGTTAATTTAATTTCCATATTTTAATTACATTTCTTATTTTCCCTGTAAATTAAAATGCATTTTACTCTGTTACCTTAAAAAGAAATGAAAGCCAGCATCTAATACCATTTATATTCATTCAGAACCTTTTATTCTCTCCTGTTCCTCAATGTCACCAATTTCCTGCAAGCACAAAATCTTTCCATTGCATCACCTTCATCTACATGTTGAGACTCTGCAGGTCCTATGGTCTCTGTGAAAGTAAAGTGAAAGTCACACAGTCGTGTCCGACTCTTTGTGATCCCATGGACTATAGTCTGCCAGGCTCCTCTGTTCATGGGATTCTTCAGGCAAGAGTACTGGAGTGGGTTGCCACTCCCTTCTCCAGGGGATCTTCCCAACACAGGTCTCTAAGGACCTTCAAATGGTATTGGCAATAACCCTGTGATGATAAGTTGTCCTCACTTTTCCTTCTTTTTTTTTTTTTTCATTTATTTTTATTAGTTGGAGGCTAATTACTTTACATCATTACAGTAGTTTTTGTCATACATTGAAATGAATTAGCCATGGATTTACATGTATTCCCCATCCCGGTCCCCCCTCCCACCTCCCTCTCCACCCGATCCTTCTGGGTCTTCCCAGTGCACCAGGCCCGAGCACTTGTCTCATGCACCCAACCTGGGCTGGTGATCTGTAGCCATTAAAAAGAATTCATTTGAATCAGTTCTAATGATGAAATGATGAAACTGGAGCCCATTATACAGAGTGAAGTAAGCCAGAAAGATAAAGACCATTACAGTATACTAACACATATATATGGAATTTAGAAAGATGGTAACGATAACCCTATATGCAAAACAGAAAAAGAGACTCAGATGTATAGAACAGACTTGTGGACTCTGGGAGAAGGCAAGGGTGGGATGTTTCAAGAGAACAGCATCGAAACATGTATATTATCTAGGGTGAAACAGATCACTTTTCCTTCTTAATAGCCAACAATTACCCTCAGATGCCATCTCCCCTTTCTCCAGCCTTTATACCCACCTGTACCATGATAGCTATGCTCCCACCTTCACCACACCCAACAACTGCTGGGTAAGTTGCCGTCCAATTATCACCATCAACCAACTGGCTTCTAGCACAGTTTCAGATTTACTCCTCCACGTTCATCATTTTTCTCTATCCTAAAGAAGTCCTGTCCCTTGGCTAATGGCTCCATGGTGCTAAGGAGCCCTGCAACATCACGGGGAGAGTGAGTCTGATTGAATTCTATTTGTCATCACCTGTGTGTCCTCCACTCCACTGTGCCGTCCTCCAAGTCTTTTTCTCTCTTATATGCCTTCTGATGCTTTTCTACAGCACCCCAAAGAAAGCATCATTTTCCTCTCCTTCTCTCTACACCTCTAATTCATTTCTTCTTGCCTGCAGCATTATTGTTTATAACAAGAGCTAAAAATTGCTGCGCTCTTACTGTGAGCCAGGTAGTGGACTTTGCACTTTATTTGGATTATCTCGTTTATTCTTCATTGTAGTTTTATGAGGAAGGTACTACTGTTTTCATGTCCACTTTATAGAGTGCAGAACTGAGGCTTTTAGGTGAAGAAACGTGCCTAAGGTTACAGAGCTAGAAAACAGCAGCAGCAGGCGTGAGACCCTCGCACCCCACTGTATCCGTCGTGCTGGAAGGCCTTGCTCTGAGAGGGTGACTCGCTGACCGCTGAAGCAGCAGCACCGGACGGAGATGCTGACATCTCACCTCCAGTCCGCCAAGTCCCAGACAGCCTTCCGGGCAGAGCGCCTAGTGATGGCTGCCACGGAAACGACCTTTCTCTGCACCTGCTCAGATGACTTCCACCTGGGAGGGGGGGCTCTCTCAACCTTGGCTAATTCTGGTCTGATCCCTTCTTCAGCTACCTTGCCTCAGGACAAGAGGACATTAGGCAGCAAGCAGCCACCTGTGGTCCCACGTGACCTTGGAAAAAACACCACCGAAATTGACTTACAGATCTCCTAACAAGAACGCACACTTCACACACTTTCCCTTCCGAGCCTCCTAGGAACGTACAGCTATCCACATCGCCTTCCCCTGATGCAATCCTAGCCTGCAACTTGCCTGCTGATCAAGAACTGATGAAAAATCTGAATAAGTAAAAATATAATCCAGACACAAATGAGATTCCCTGCAGATTCTCTCCTGTCATCTTTTTTCTGCCCTTGGCTTAAATAAGCTATTTTCTTAAGTGCATTACTTTTATTTCCCAAGTGAAATCTTCAAAATCAATTGGAGTATTTGAAAGTGAATAAAACATCATGCATTATTGCCATCATGTTGATCAGTTGTGCATCTGATGTAGTGAGACAAATATCAGATTGGTTTTAGCTCCTGCTTAGCTGTTGAACTTCAAAATTTAGGGTGTTTCCTCCTTGCCTGTTGCCTCAACTGCCACCACCAACACTACCACTTATCTGAAATGTTTTGAAGAACAAAGTTCACTAGATTCTGAATTTTTTCAGGATATTTTTTCAGGTATTATAATCCTGATTTTAAAACAACTTCCCTGATGATGTCCTCAAAAACTGTTGAAATTTATGCAGAGCTTTAGAAGCTAAAGTTTCTCTAAATATCCTATATATTTTCCACCAACCTCATTGTATCACTGGCATGATCTTCTTTAATAGAATTCAGCACCTTAAATCATTGTTAACACCTCTGCTTTTATGTTTACAAGCCATTTTTCCCTCACCACTTTTCATTTGCAGTACAACCACCTGGGCATCCAGTGCCACCAGGAACTTCCCCTGCATCCTAGAGAGTGGGAATGGGGCAGATGGGTGATGAAGGAGGCGGAGGGGGACCAGGGAAGAGCCTGTCTGGGCCCCTGGTGGCGGCATGGTAGAACTGGCTGGCTTAGAGGAGCGGGCAGCGAGTATGACAGGAAGCAGCAGGTCTGCGGCAAGTGATGGTGGAGGGAAGACAGGGCCCGGGAATACTTTCACGGTTTGCCTGTCCCCGGGATCCAGGGTCTGCTTCTCCTTTCCAGCAGCTGAGCATCCTGAGTCTCTCCTGGTTCTCTTTCTTCCCCTTGTAAACAGTTCCTGCCTCTTTCTCTCTCCTGCTGCGGCTGCGCCAAGTCTCTCTTGCTCTTTTTCTTTCTCCCAGACCTGATGTGGGGCTTCCGGGGTGGCTCAGCAGTGAGCAATCCACCTGCCAAGGCAGGAGACATAAGAGATGTGGGTTCGATCAGTGGGTTGGGAAGATCCCCTGGAGAAGGAGATGGCAACCTATTCCAGTATTCTTGCCTGGGAAATGCTATGGACGGAGTAGCCTGGTGGGCTACAGTTCACAGGGTCACAAAAGCATCAGATACAACTCAGCAACTAAACAACAACGACAACGGATCTGGCCTTTGGCTGTGCCAGTGGCATCCTTTTGTCCTTGCTGCTAGCTCCAGAGCCCCACGTCTGACTGCTGCCAGAAGCTACTGGCTTTGAGCACTGTGACTGCGCTTCTCTTTCGTTAAGGTGGGAACAGGAGGTTTGTGAGTCTCTAGTGGGCTGGAGCTTTCCTACACATGTGAACGATGTGGTTAGTGCCTTGGGTCACTTGACTGCCCTTTAGCATTGAGCATCTATGCAGCAGAGGGCCTACCTTGTAACGAAGCCCCGAAAGGTTGCCTTGGACACGTTGGTTTGTGGGGCCGTGGGAAGGAGCCGAGAGTGGGTCCTGAGCAAGTAGCTCCCTTGTGGATCCCGTGAGCCTTCCACGCCGGGCCTCAGCTCCAGGCATGGGCCTCATCTCTGGATTAGAAGTTACTGGACAGGGATGAATGAACGAGGGAGGGAATGAGTGAATGAGCGGGTGAAGCGTCGAGTAATGCTATCTGGAACAGGACTGGAATGTGGAAGTCAGGGGAGAGTGAGTGAAAGGCTCTAGTTCTGAGCTCCCTTACCTCACACCCGGCACTCAGGGAATCCACACTGCCAGCGACAGCTCTCAAGCAAGGACACCGCACAGAGGTAGAGAAACCTTTAAACAGGCTGCACTGCTCCACAGCTTAAGATAAATATTCATACTTAATACTGGTTCTAGGGTATGAATTTTTAGACTATAATTCTTTAAAATTTATTATCGTTTTAAACTTAATTGGGTGAAAATATTTATTGGTGGGGGAGGGGATTCAATTACCCAATTATCAGAGCTAGAATGAATCCTAGGAGGGACACTAAAGCTATCTTTAAATACTGAGACGATTTTATTACAGCAACTCTTAAAACAATAATGAACGTTGTGTGTTCCTTGGTCTTCTTTTTACAATAGAAAAGGAACACACAATTTTCAAACAGAAAACAGATTTGCATTTGTGGAGAAGACATAAGAAACGGCTTTGTGCCAATGAATTCTCCTCGCAAACCCCCACCACCTAAAATTGGTTTTTCTTTGAGGCTTAGGAAAAAGGAGGTAGGGTGAGGAGGGAAACTCTAGTGCAGTTACAGACAATGAAATGGAGATGTGGGAACTAGCATTAAAAATATGTTGGCATTTTCCCAAACAGGGAGTGCTGACAAGTATAATCCTATTACTAAAATCACATCAGCAATGTGATAAATGAAAGAAAAAACACAAGTCTCCTGCAACCAGAGTGGCTATTTGTCCACAAAATCTCATTGCCTTGTATCAATCTGTCCCTCTCAAAATAGTACATAGTCGAAAACAATGTTAAGGAAGCTTTTAAAACACATCATTGAGATTACAGCACCTTTTAAAATAAACAGCACTGAATACCAACACAGGTAAAATGTCATTGTGAGATGGGGATCCGATATTCAGCGGTGTGCTTTATGGCTTTCCAGTGTGTGATAAAATCTGTTCACCAGATGTACTATTTGTCTCCTGTGTAGCATACTTGAGCATCCTGTAGGCCCGAGGCCCATTTATTTCATGTAATTGCCTTTCCTGTGCACACCTTGGGGCACCCTAATTCTCCATTTTATTTCAGGCACTGTACAGGGTACCATCTGGTAGTTTAAAACTCATCCCGTTTTATTGCACTGCCACAGTAGCTGTAGTCAGCCCTACTGCAGGCTTTAGGTGGGGAAGGACTTCTTACTACCAGCTATTTATTTTTGCCTGAAATAAAGTCGCCTTGAACTATCTACATGCAGGATTCACACGTTGATCATCACTGGTCCATGCGAGCTTGACAGAGGCTCGCCGGCAACCTGCAGACTGGAAGGCAGTTTACTATTGCTTCATGCACAGCTGTTAACTTACGGAATTGGGATTCTAAATTCTTCTCCTACTTCTGCACGTAATGATATCTTTTTACTATCTCATTTGTATTATTTCAGTTCAGATGAGCACAAAAATAAATGTATTCCATCACATCTGGGAAAGTACCGCAGAGAAATCGCTTAATATACAAAGCTGCACACCTCATTACGAGGTTCGTCACTCATTTCCAACCCAGCCTTACCTCTGCCCCTCATCAACGTGGCTTTTGTCTCAATGTTGTTTTCATTAAATTGTTAAATCATTTTCAAGGGAACTTGAAAGATCTTGAAAAGACGAGTTTGGAAATAATATACTTGGCGGAAGGAAAATAAATCTCAGAACCTCGCAGCCTTTGGGCGGCCGCAGGTCCCGGATGAGCGCGCCTTCCCCTAACTTGTGCACAAATTAGATAGGAAGTGACTGCGCTCTCCTGAGAATTCATCTCCCGCCCCACAGCCGCTCCCACGCGGATGCGCCCACACAGCTGGGCAAGCCACCTTAACAAAGGGTCTCTGACATGCAGATAACACACCCCCAGCTGCTCGTTTCCAAATGAGTCATTGTTCACCTGCTGGTTCCTGCCTTCCCAAGTCCCTCTGGCGGCCTGTGTTCTGTATCCCGCTGCTGCTCCGTTACCTTCCCCACCCCACCCCCCTGCCCCAGCCTCCCGGCAATCCAACAGCCAAGGTCTGTGGCTTCTGGAATGGCCATGAAAAGACGGCATCAAGAGGGGGCCAGGAGGGGCGGTGGGGCGAGGTGAGTGATGCTTTGGCTCACCAGCCACTGCTGCCTCCTGACATGTGTTATCTCGGCGTTGCCCGGGGAGATTACCAGTCTTTGGCCAGAGACACAGAAAACCTGCCAGGGCACAATCTGCTAGCTGGCACCAGTGACCTGTGTAAATTAACAAACCGGTCGGGAGATGCTGCTGTTCCTACAGGCGCCTCGGCCCTTCCTCCTGGTGTTGGGTGACAACAGCTCGACCACAGTTGGGGATGGAAGACTATTTCAGGGGGAAAAGGGCTGGCTAGGGACCCCTTTGCAGCAGATTCTTTACATGTTTTGCATTCGTGGCAGTGACAAATGTAGCTAAATGCACCTGGCTGCAGTTGTCTGCTGTGATCTAAAGCCTGTTTGAGTGAAAAGAATAACTCCCTCTGTTATTTATTGTTGGAAGCAGAGTTTACTTTGCTGCCTTTAACCTCAGCAGAAATCAGCAATGCCAGTGTGAGAGCAAGCTGATGAGTTTTAGGCATCAGAGCAAAGAATCGTTGGCTGGAGTCTTGTAAATCAGCAGAAGAAGACCAGTGACCAAAGAGATTTGTATTTATTTTCATGGAGTTTCCCCCCTTTGACTCTCAGGCAATCTCATTCTATAAAAATGTTAATACTGGTGTGAATATGAAGGGTAATTTTTTCCCCCGCAGCTCTGTCAAACATATCTTCCCAATAATTAAATGTGCATTCTTGGGCTCTAAGAGCAATCTTGTTGAACAAAGCAACCGCAAATCCAACTAACCTTTGAAGAATGAGGATGTCAAAGTATAAGCAGATGTTTTAATTTGCACAATGCTGAGAGATTTTTTGGATGCCAAATGTTCTTAAAATAGTTATTGTATCTCAACAGAGGAAGAAAGATACTCTCAGAAATAACTTACAAACCTTGGGGTTACATCACCATTTTCTCATTCAGCAGGAGTGATATTGGAAGTGCTATTAAGAAAGCTATATATTAATCAGCATCTAACAAGAAAGTAAGATAATTCTATGATAAGAATATGTAAGAGGAATAAAACAAGAGAGGGTAGCAAAATTTTAAAATGTACACACACATACACATAGTCTCTTGTAAAATCCATAGCTACATTAAACACAGGGTTAAAAAAAAACACTCATGGTATCCCTCATGTATGCATTAAATCACTCTAAAATGATTTAGGAGATGTATGCTATTTAAAAAAAAAATGATACATACTCTAGCCATGAAATTATAGCATCATGTTGTCTATTTAGTTGAACTTGCATTGCTTTGGGGAAATATTAGACACGTTTTTCACAAGTGGATGTGTGCAGGAAAGATTTATACTACACATAAGGAAAAATGTCCTAACTTTCAGAAGAGTTGTGAGAAGTCCAAATAGTTTACCCAAGAAAGCTGTGGAATTTACCTCCTGGAGACTTTTAGCAGCAGACAGGAGACACATATGTTTGGGTTTATTTCAGAGTAGTTTGAAATGAATAGAATGGGCTCATGAAGAGTTTCCCAGTCTTTCTCATTCTGTCACATGCCCCTACAGTCCAGCTGTCATCCACCAAACCAGGCCTCCATACAGTCTTCCTCTGGATCCATCTTCTCTCAAGTCCTAGTCTTTGCTTACCAGACCCTCCTGATCTGAAAGGTTAAGCTAAGGAACTCTCATATGTTGCTGGTGGGTTGGGGAAAGGGGGGCACTGTAAATTGGTTAAATCTCTATGGTGAATAATTTTTCAAAATCCACTCAAATTTAAGTGTACATCTCTCTGTCCCTACAGTTTCATTTCTAGGACCTTATCTTACAGATCTAGTCACACATTTCAAAAGGTGATGAATTGGTGATGCTGCTGCTGCTGCTAAGTCGCTTCAGTCGTGTCCGACTCTGTGCGACCCCACAGACGGCAGCCCACCTGGCTCCCCTGTCCCTGGGATTCTCCAGGCAAGAACACTGGAGTGGGTTGCCATTGCCTTCTCCAATGCATAAAAGTGAAAAGTGAAAGTGAAGTTGCTCAGTCGTGTCCGACTCTTAGCGACCCCATGGACTGCAGCCTACCAGGCTCCTCCATCCATGGGATTTTCCAGGCAGGAGTACTGGAGTGGGGTGCCATTGCCTTCTCCAGAATTGGTGATATGAGTTGGTAATTTATTGCAGCAGTGTTTGTACTAGCAAATAACAGGGAACAACTTAAATATCCATCAAAAGAAGACTGATTAAATAAGTTAAGGCACATATGTGTTAAAAGAAAGAGGCAGCTCTATGTGTCCCTGTAAAAAAGAATCTCAAAGATATTAATAGACAAAAAAATGAAAATATCATTGTTGAATAATTGTTGATATTTATTCAACAATAAATATCATTGTTGAATAATTGTTGTTGACTATCAACATCCTGTTGGTTTTAAGAAATAGAAAAGAGACTTTCCACAGTATAAAAAATAAATTTTGAACTATTATACCTGTTGGATTTGCATTGTATACCTATTAAACAAACCAAAAATAAATGACTAAAGAAATAAGAAAGAAAATTTTTTTTCCAAGCCCAAATTCTGCAAATAAAGTAGGAGATCTGTTCTGTCTCATTTCTGCTCTCCCTCCATCCTTACCAGGAAAACACCTAGTATAAGGTGGCATCCAGTGAAGGCAGACCTGTTTGACTCCGATTTTCTCTTCTCCTTCCAGCAGCTTGAAATTTCAGAAGAAAGAGAAGAGGAAGAAGGTGGCAGGGCCCTGTGAGAGGGCGCTGGAGAACATGTTGTTTTGCGGTTTGATCACTGTGTAAACGTGAATTGAGTAGAGCTTCATGAGGTTACACAGGAACCTGTAGTTCTGCTGGGAGCATGGGAAAAGGCAAGAGGGGCCAATGACCAAGAGATGACCACTTCCATAGGGGAAACACTCTGACCAGCACAAGGTGAGTGTTCAGCCCAACCACTTGGGGCTCCTTTTCTTAAGAGCTATGTCGGTAAAGCCTAGTAGAAATGTAATTCGGTACAATTAATTCTGGAAAGTCTCAGCTAGAGGTCTCTGACAATTATTTGAAAACACGATTGTGGAATCACTTGAAGGAAGAATCAAGCATTTGTACTTAACACTGTAGTTGGGTTCAGCACTTGAAATATGGGAGTTAGCAGGTATGGGTCTATCTGTGAGAGATGAGAGACCCTGGAAAGGATTCAGCCTTTCCAGTCTGTTTCATCAGGAATGATGTATATATCCACCTCATTGAAGCAATATGAGGACTCTTTGTTATAATTTAATCAAGAGTTCACTGCAGAGACTTCCCTGGGGGTCCAGGGGTCAATATTTCACATTCCAATGCAGGGGATGCAGGTTCAGTCCCTGGTCGGGGAGCTAAGATCTCACATGCCTCACAGCCAAAAAAACCCCAAACATAAAACAGAAACAATACTGTAACAAATTCAATAAAGACTTTTAAAATGGTCCACATTAAAAAAAAAATCATAAAAAAAAAAGAGCTCATCACAGCAGTGAGCAGAGAGACAGGATCAAGAAATCATGGCCAGTGGATTCTCTGCCAAAATTACTTGCCAGCTCAGTCACTGGGATTCTTTTCCAGATGGCTTCTTCATGGACTCGGCAGAGACCCTTGAGTGGGGTCATGAGAGAAACCCTCTTCCCACTGCTGATGCGAGGCTGGTAAATTAGTGATACTGCTCAACTGAATCTAAAGTCAAGACACCAGTCCACAAAAGGCCAAGATCACTGTGAAGGCAGCTGTTTAACACAGTAGAGATTATATTCCTCCGCCTAAAAATATCCTACTTAGAAGAAAGGAGGGCTCGTTCCAGGCTCCTACTCTTGAGGTTTTTATTTAAAGAATACCCTATCTTAACTCACAGCAGAGAGGCTGAAGATTAAAAATTAGCCACTGTATAGTAGCTGAGCAGTAACAATTTTTCATAAAGGTTTTTACTACACATTTGGGATTATAATTTCAATATTATGCAAATGCATTTTATGGATCCGTAATACAGAATGTGTACTGGCGTTAATGTACATTAGTGAGCGAGCACAGAAATGCTCCAAATGAGCCATTTTGGTGTCTGCTTTCAATGTGTATTATGAATAATAAGTAAAATGTTCTGGTTTAGAACAAATAATATAAAATCTGAATTCTTCTTGATGTTCATCAGTGATACAGCCCTAGGCAACTCCCAAGGAATTCTTCCATTGGACACAATTAAAAACTGGCTCTTAAC
This sequence comes from Odocoileus virginianus, assembly GCF_023699985.2. NCBI lineage: Eukaryota > Metazoa > Chordata > Mammalia > Artiodactyla > Cervidae > Odocoileus > Odocoileus virginianus. The sequence continues at coordinate 13,955,153 of NC_069686.1, forward strand.
CAATATATTTCATTTATGGCTTTTCTTCTTGGATGGGCTGTGAAAGTTAAGATAAATGCATTTAATAGGGAAAAGGGTGGCTTCCTCCTGTTGATCAAATCAGGTGTTAACCAGATGAGTGAGTTAGGAAGGGCGTGAACCCTGATATGTCAAGATAGTGGCTCAGCTACTCCTGTTTGTAGAAGTTCTGAGTATTACCAAGTGAAGAAACATATAAACAGGGCTACAAAGCTTGTGGCATATATTTTCAATTAATAAAACTGTACAGATTCCATGCCGTTAACACAAAATGTTTTAGATGAGATAACTGTTGTTCTAAAGTTATTTAAATAACATGTAAACAATGTTCCTTAATAGTTTGTTGCAAGCCTTGTGATCCAACCTGGGTACCCAAGTTGAATTTTGTCAGATGTGTGTTTTCTTTAACTCTGTTACTATGTCTTTGTGGGTGGTTACAGGTTAGAAAAGATGTTCAAAAACTAAATTGGAGGCTCTTCCTGAATGCACAGGTCTGAGCCAAACTGCTCTCCAGGCTTTCTGAAATAAAGCTTAAAAAATGGTTCTTTCCTTTTTAATTTCTTTAATTTTTCCACATTCTAATTTTGCATGATGGCAAAGAAAGCAAGACTAAGCAATGTCACATGTACTGAAGGTGGTAGCTGATTATAAATAATGCCAAATTTCTGTTTGCATTGATTTATTTAGGGCCTTGGGGTCTATTGATCTTTCTCCTTCCATGTGTGTTTAATACCTGCCTAGTTCTCTGGCAATCTGCAGGAAGGCAAGGTTGCACTGTCTAATAATTATGGCCAGGGCATTCAGTCAAGTAAGAATAATGTAAAAATCTTCTCTTTCAAATGGGCATCCTTAACTTATGTCTTTTAAAATACCACAGATTCCATGACTTATCTTCAAAATGATAATAAAAATATCCATGTATTGGGTTCTTATCGTGGTGTTTTATATATGCGTGCATGCATGCTAAGTCACTTCAGTCATGTCCAACTCTTTGTGACCCATGGACTTGTCTCAATTAAGTCACAAAGTAATCTCCCAAAGTAGATTTTACAATCCCTAACCTGGAATTTTAAAAGATCAGTACAAAGTCACACAGCTGTATAGGCCTCTCTAATTTTGCAACTCAATTTCTTGATACTATATAGCCTTGGGTCCACTATTAATATGACTTGGCTTCATTTACCACGTAAGTCACAGCAGTGGCATTTGGTCCTTCTATCTGACATGGACAGTACAAATAATGCTAAAGTCTGATTCAATTTCAACCAGTCATTACATCACTGTTGTCTACATTGCTGCAGTTGCTAACTGCTTTCCATTTCTCCCTGACATTTCTCTATTCTAGATAAAAGTCTGTGGAAGGAAAGATGGATCCAGTAAGAAGGTATAAGCAAGAATTCAATAAATGTGTGCTTAACAAATAATACAGGTTTTTCAGGTCTCCAGTCAAATTCAACAGAAAGTCATTGACTACCTGCATATTGTAAGGTATGGTTTCTGTTTTTGAGTCCTTAAAATCTCAAAAAGAACCAAATGAAAACCTATTAGTAGCCAGCAGCCCTTACAATTATTAATTTACAATCAGGTTTGAAAGGAGCTGAGTATATTGTGTCCTAATTTAAAAATGAACTATTGGCTATAGGCCAGTAAGCAAATAGGCTCCTACTTGGAGGTTGAAATATGAGATGCTAAATAATAAAGGCTGAAGTACAGTGAGCAGGCCTGAGGAAACAAGTAGCATGTCCACTTGAAATACTACTCCCAGCACCATTTGTTGAGTCTTTCCTATGCCCTGGCCCTTCCCACCATGTCTTAATTGGCATGGTTCCTTGTAAGGTAAATATTATTGTCTTCACTTTGCAGATGAGGAAATTGAGGCTTTGGTAAGCTGTCTAGCGTCCCATTGTTAATACGTGGTTGAACAAGGATTTAATTTACGGTTTGTTTGATTTCAGGCTTCCCTGGTGGTTCAGATGATAAAGAATCTGCCTGCGATGCAAGAGACCCAGGTTAGATCCCTGGAAGATCCCCTGGGGAAGGAAATTGTAACCCACTCCCGTGTTCTTGACTGGAGAATTCCGTGAACAGAGGAGCCTGGAGGTCTATAGTCCCATGGGGTTGCAAAGAGTCAGACATGACTGAGCAACTAACACTTTCACTTGCTTGATTTCAGAGAACTTGAGAGAGAAACAAAGATAGGATAATGATTTTTAAAGAACGAATCTCAATTTTTTGAAATCCTGTAGCAACACTTGCCTTTATTGTGGTCTGTATCAAATTCTGTTTTGTCATTTCTGGCCTTCTTATATCACCCCTACTTAATTAAAAGCTCTATTTGGGAGTAGGAAGCACATGCAAATGATTTTTTTCCATTCTTCACAGGCCTTGTTCAGTGCCTGGGGCAAAGTAGATTTTCAAGGGAGGTATTTCATTTATTCCTCATATGTTTACTGTTTACTCTGGCCAAGTCCAGGAAAGAGGACAGGTTGTGCCCTCCAGAAGCCTCCAGCCCAGTGAAGAAGGAGGTTAAAGAAGTAAGGCTGTCACCTGGGTGTGGATGCGCTCTGAGAGGGGAGGCAGAGACAGCCACCCAGCTGGAGGGCTCAGCAAAGGCTTCCCAGAGACATCATCCGAACCCACTCCTGGAGCATCAGAAGGAACCAGGTGAAGAGAGTGGGGAGCGCATCGCAAGCAGAGGGAACCAGCAGGAATGAGTGAAGGCCCTCCAAAGTGAGAGAGGCACGTGAATGGCCTGTCCCAAGGAGCCCAAGTTATCTCGATCTTGCTGTTGACATGTGGGGTGAGGGGACTGCTCTGGGCGGGGTAGGGCACGGGCAGAAGCGGACCAGCATGAGAGATGGTGGAGAGGTTCAGTAGGATCATGTCCGATGCTAAGTGCTTGTGCCATATCCTGACCATTCAGACAAGCATACATTTAGCAAGATGATCAGTTAGACAGCGGAGAACAGAAAGAAAGGGAATAAGACTGGTGGCAGGAAAGAAAACCAAGGAAGAGATCAGTGAAGCTGGAGTCGGGGAGCGGGGGCAGATCTTGCCTACTAGAGAAGAGCAGGCCATTTTGTATGTAATTTGGAAGAACGCACAAATATTTTATCGTTGTTCTTAGAGCTGCCACCTCCCCCAATCTGTTTTCTCTCTTCATTAATTTGTGGGGACCACCTGGACTAAAGCACTGAAGGAATCTTCACTCTGAATGAACTTGTGTTCAGGCATCCCAGTGTCGTTCCCAGAGCTGCATTGAGGCACTTTTTAATCTTAACAATCTCTCTGTGGGCAGAGGTAACAGAATCACAGGAATAGATATCAACAACCCAAGTGGAATACCTCAGAAAGAAAGAAATATTATTTTTGCTGATGCACATATTTTATTTTGAAAAATCATGAGGATCTCTATTAGGAAATCATTCTTCCTTGGCATTGTGTTGCATGTTTAACAACACACAAGTTAAATATGCTAAAATTGGTGTCTTTTTCATGAAAACCACATAACTATAAAGCTCTTTGTTTTTATCCAACTGCCGAAAACATTTGTGTAGGCAATTTCAGTAAACATTTGGAGAACTGGAAGTGTTCTCTCCTACACATATGGTTCTTTATGAAGAGGTAATTTTTATCTATGTTCTACTCAATTAAATATTTATAAGTCTGGCCTCAAAAGTACCTGATCTCCCCCCACCAAAATACAATCGCCCTGTAAAACTAAAGTGAGATTTATTCAGTTACCCTTTAAGAACTTTGTGAGTTATTTTTGTTTCCTCGCTATGAATTTATTCCCAGTACAATCCTAAATTTGTCTAATTTGCTGTGTTATTGCAATTAGTCAATTCTCCCTTAGTTGCCCAAATAATAGCCTTCTAAGTTTGAGGTTGTAAATCACTCATCCATTAAAAATGCCATTTCCTTGTACTGCAAATTCGATTCATTTAGAAGAGAAAAAACCATGGCATGGAATAGAATTATGCAATGTCATGGACACATTAACATTTGGATCAAAATTTTACATTGTGTCAGCCAGTAAACAGTATAAATGGTACAGATTTGCAATAAATAATTGTCTATTAATACTCTGGCGTGCTGTAGCAAATTACAGTCGCACTTCAGTAAACACAGCTGTAGGTAGGCACCAGGGCCAAGGGAAGCAAGTGCCACGATTGGTTTGACTGGAAACAGACCGTCGTACCGCGATGCAGGCAGCTCTTTTCCAGCAAGGGGGAGCTCGGCTGTGGATTAAATGCCCGGTTTTGTAAATGCAGGAGGAAGACCCACTTGGCCCTTACTGCAGCTGGAACATGGGACGCCATAGAACCTATAGGAAGTGTAGATGCTGAACTCAACGAGGGTGTCCTTCATGTTTCCTAAAGGTGGGAGGCATGGCAGCACATTTTATTACCTAGAAAACACTTCCTGATGCACAGGACTGACTTTGAGGGGAAATCAGCTTATGGTCGGAGCAGCCACTATTTTGAGTGTCAGTTATGGAGCCACCGAGGGACCACCCTGAAGCCAGGCTCTCCCCAGAGTCTGTCTTACTTGTGGCTAGATTTAGGTCCTCCTTCCATAACTCCCCTCTAGAATCTTCCTCACTGGACAATTGAAGAAACTAAAATCAATACCATTTTCAGTGTTTGGCTTAAGGCTCTTAAAAGTGAAAGTGTTTGTTGCTCAATGTAGCTGACTCTTTGTGACCTCATGAACCTGCCAGACTCCTCTGTCCGTGGGATTTTTCCAGCAAGAACACTGGAGTGGGTAGCCATTCCCTTCTACAAGGGATCTTCCTGACCCAGGGATTGAACCCAGGTTGCCTGCATTGCAGGCAGATTCTTTACCATCTGAGCCACAGAGAAGTCTTAAGCCTCTTAAGTCCTATCAAAATGCAAACAAAGTGTCGGGCATGACTGCTAAATAGATATATTCACATTTGTTAACATCTTGGTCTGTAGCAGATGATCAAATAGCCAAAATTAGTGTGCTGAGTAGGATGAGCTGGAACTCGGGACAGGGAACCTTTCCTCCGGGATAGGGGAGAATGAAATGTTGCTCAAAAGACATCTTGCAGGTACAGGGCACAAGAGGTAGCAGGGGGCACTCAGAAAGGATAGGGAATGAATCACAAAAGTGACTAACATTTGTTCAGTTCATTTGTGAGAGCAAGTACTGCCACTATTATATCATTTTCCCCATTTCCCAGATGGGAAAATGGAGGCCCAGAGATGTTAAGGAAACTGCTCATCATGAGTACCCAGCCAGTGTGATGATTATACTAAAGAACCAGGTGCCTCCAAAAGCTCATTTATCTTAGTCATAATTTAACCCAAGACTGTAGGAATAATAGAATTTACTGATCTTAAGACCACATGGTTCAATTAATTGAAATTGTGACCCTTAGGAAATGTCTATAATATTCTAGATTCAAGTCAAAAATTAAATTCCTTTTAAAATTTCTATTACTATCCTATTTAATATCACTCTGCTTATAAAGAAAAAAAAAAGTCCTCTACTTGCCTCCAAATTTAGTATGTATTTATTCTATACCTGTACATTTAAAATAAATAGGAAAATTAAAGCACCCTTATATGTCATATTTTAACAGAAGTATCAATGTCTTAAAAAGTTGGCCTTTTAGAGAAATATGATTTTTCTTGATTGAACTAAATGCTATTTCCATCAAAATTATAAAAAAAAATTATTGAGCACTTATTAAGTATAGGGCATTGTCCCAGATTTTAGAGGACTGCCTAATTTTGTTTTTCATGTCTACTAAAAGCTGAGCTTAATTTGTAGCTATTTCTTAAGAATGGGGAGCAGCTGTGATTGATTTATTTAAATACTTTAGAACATTTTAAAATTGTTTTTCTAATTCACCAGAGAATCATTAAATCCTTGTGGTTGTATACTCTCTTGAGCAGTATTAGTTTCTCTCTCATGTTTAGACAATTGCTGTGGTCTCATAGCTGTGTCTTTGCCAACAATAGCTACTTTTTTCTGCACACCACTAGACTAATCCTCATAAAAGTCATTTTTATGACATCATTCTCCTGCTCAAAACTTTCAGTGGTTCCTCACTTTCAGCCAGACTCTCGAGCTGGCATTCAAGGACTCTGCCGTCTGGGTACTGCTTACTCTTCAGTGCATATTTCCCACTGCTTCCTCTTGCAAACCCTCTGTGGCTGGCACACCCTCTGACCCCAAGAATGCTGCACCCTCTAGCCAGCATTTCATTTCATCAGCCCCAAGTAACTCTACCATTCTCTCCAGACCCCCTCCTATACACTCCCCACATCTTTGAAATTCTTTTTTAAATTATCTAAGCTCCTTTCCTCTCTAAAACCCACAATTTAACATTTGCCACAGAATGATAAAAAGTTTTAGAGCTGGCAGGGACATGAGTGGGGCCATTTATTACTATTTTTTTACAAGTCTCCTCTCAATCCTGATTTAGTGGAATTGCACTGGATTAAGGATGAGAAGACCTGACTCTACCATCTTTTCCACAGCTGACCTTGGGTCAGCCACAGGAGCTCTATGAGGTTCAGTTTCCACATCTGTAAAATGGAGATATCTTACCTATCTGCTCCACAAGTTTGCTTTGAATGTCAAATGTGATCATGCATAAGAGAGTGATTTATAAATTATAAAGAATTAAGTGCCGTTAACCATTTCAGATGTCCTGGTACACAGCACAGCCCTCATGTCTGCCTCACCCTATCCATGTAGTTGGGTGGAGCCAGTGAGGACTTAGCAAATATTCTAAAAACGATGTTCCACAGTTCAAGGGTATGTCTCTCAATATTTAAGAGAATTTCACATATTGTTCATTTTATCCCCTTCAGATGGCTTTTGGGGTTGTGGAAAATTCTGCCTCCTCTTTCTGCCATATTGGAACTGGCAAGATTTCTCAAATCAGCAGGCTCCACCAGGTGCTTAGAGGTATGACCTTAATCTTTAACTGTCTTTCTCCCATAGAAAATGGTAAACAAATCTTTGTTGGAGAAATGAATGAATATTCACTTCTTACCTTTCAGTAAGAATATGATAACTTTTGGTTATTTATATTTACACTTTCAGGTACATCTACTCATGTTATTTCCACCACATTCCTCAAATACAACTATTCTCAGTTCTAAGTGTTCCAAACATATAAACACTATCATAAGTATGGAAACCATTCACTGATTACTTTTCACATTTCCTTGCTGGATGTAAGCTTTAGAAAGCTTAAAAAGATGATCTGTCTGGTCGAGAGGCTGTTGGTCCTCAAAATGTTCTCATCTTTTAGCACTGAAACAACAGTAATGATTTGCTTCATTTGTGCACTGCACACCAATGACATGAGCTAATTGCATATCTGCTATGAAATAATGTCTATTATCACATGCATAACTTCACATTAACTCCATTGGAAGCACTGGTAATTACACAGTATGTTACATTAATGCCCCTGTGTTATCATCTGATTGCCATGTCATTCATTCAAGTGACCTCTGTAAATCTGCTTCCACCATCACTTCCTCATTCTGGGCCTCTTTATGGCACTTTATAGATTATTAAGAAAACAATCAATTAATCAATTAAACTATATTGTTAAAACTATTTCTGGAAAGGAAGATCTGAAATGTGATCTATTGCATTTCTTTGATCTGTTTTTCATGACTTCTCCTTTACATGATATACACACACAACTGTAGATAGAGCTATGTTCCATTTCTTTTTGTGTGAGATTAGAACTGTTTTCATTTTGGATAGAGACACAGAAAGCTTTTGACTAAAAATTCCTTTTAAATTGATCTGGGTCACAAACAGAATCACAGCCTAAACATGTTTAAGTTCACCCTGAAAAGTGTCAATCAAATTTTCACACCAACATGCTTAAGAGAGGCAAGTTCACATTTGCAGCTGAAACCTGAGTTTTCTCTTAGTCAGTCTCCATCTATCTGGTTACACCGACCTGGAATTTTCTACTATCAGCCTAATCAGACCATCCCCTCTTCTTACAAATTCTGCTTTCAACTGCAAAGCAACTCCAGCCCAAGAGATGAAAAACCATCAGCATTTTCATAGTTAATGACAGGGCTACAAAACAGAAAGTAACAGCAGGAATCTGAAGCCAGTGCTTTTATTGGACTAACTAACGATATAAATAAAATGGTCCCTGACTGAGCTTCAGAGAATCACTGTCTCTTTATCAGGCTATAGAAAACAGATCCAGGAGGGCAATAAATACGGCACATAACAGAGTGGAATTAAATGATTAGGCCTGAATTAACACCCTGTTTCTGAGCCTCACTTAGTGTTCCATGGCCCCAATGAAACACTGCAATTCACAAACGCTCAAGGCCCATTTAATTTTTATTTCAAGCTAGTTCAGAAGAAGGGATTACCTATAACTCCCCCCTATTCCATTGTATAACTCTTGAGGTAACAACACTGATCCTGTCTAGATAACTGTGGGGAAAACAGAATGGGCCATAAGAATCACAGTGTCTATATAGAATCTTACCTCTAAGAAACCACATTCATTAAAAGGGACTAATTCCTTGTCCCTGTGAAAGTGACAAGGCTACCTCTGATGGGAAATTAATGAATTAATTAAATCAAACCTGATTATTTTCCATGATATTAACAACGTAACTATGTTAGTCCACATTTTTTTTTGCTTTTTGAAATGTGACTTTAGTATGACAAAGAACCTAACTACACAATGGAATTTAGTATCACCTTGGTGGCCCCATTCCCCATGACGCCACGCAATATAAGGTGAGTTCAACATAAACCCTATTTGAAGGAAATTCTGTTCTACACTTTTCCATTTATATTAATTCAATGACTCTAGACATTAGAGGACTTCACTACACCAGTGAAGTACTTAGAAGATGAAACATGCAGCAGATGAAACTAAGGTATAAAAGCCACTTTGAATACCTGTGACTTGAAATGGTGTATGTGATGGAGGTATATTTATAAGGCAAGGTACTCAGGAGTTGAAAGGTAAGGGAGCTTGCAGTATTGAGTACTTACTAGATGCTTAGTGCTGGACTCTTCTCTCATTTGGTCCTTACAACAGCCTATAAAGTAGGTATGATAATCCCCATTTTATGATTAAGGAAATTCTGGCTCAAGTAGTAGTGTGTATCTGCCCAAGTTCACAGAGAAGGTGTGACATTCAAATTCAGTTATAGCTGATTCCAAAGCTGTACCTTTCCATCAGTACTATGGTGTCCCTTGCTTAAGACTGCTAGTCTCACTAGAGATTTGACTTAGAATCTTCTAGAATAACCATAGAGGCCAGCCATCATGCTGGGAGTCCTGAAGGGTAGAGAAAGAATCAAAGGGTTTGGCTCTCTATGGTGAGAACATTTTTTTAATGAAGTTCCACAGCAGGACATTTTTTTAATGAAGTTCCATGGGATCCAGACATTTAACCAATTGAGGAACTCTCCCCTGGAAAGTCCAGCCCCCATCTCTTCGAGAGAGATAAGCTTCATCTAAATTATTTCATCTGATTGATGACTGTCATTTATAGCTATTGCTACTTCTCTCTCGGGTATTCCTTTGGAAAATGTGTATAAATTCATTACATATTCTAATGTATTGTCTATAGATTATAAGATAAAGTCAAGCATGTATCTGCTGATACTTTTTAAGTTGACCTGTCTTTATGCTTAGAAATGTCTCTAAATAGTAGGCTTCCCTGCTGGCTCAGATGGTAAAGAATCTGCCTACAATGCAGGAGACCTGTGTTCCATCCCTGGCTTGGGAAGATTCCCTGGAGAAGGAAATGGCAACCCACTCCAGTATTCTTGCCTGGAGAATTCCACGGAAAAAGATGCCTGGTGGGCTACGGTTCATGGGGTTGCAAAGAGTTGGACACAACTGGGGGACTGTCATTCACTCCCCTGGAAAGTAGTTGAACCTGACTATCCAAGTTTATTGACTGAATAGAATCCAGGATTTAGCTGTTATTGTCTCCTCAAGAAGCACCATGTCCCTTGACTGGAATAGAGCAGGAGGATTCTTCCACATTCTCAGGAATATGGAGCCTGACCAAACCCAAGTTTTCCCTACGAGTCAGCTCATTATAGCATATAGTGGTGTATCTGCCAGTTTGGGAGAGATCAAACCTTCTCTTCCTTGATATTTTTGGACAAAATTACTGTAATCCAACTCAAGTATATGCTTGAGTACCTTCAATGAAACACTCACACACACGTATTTCTCTCATAAAGAAATTTCCATGGACTGGAATGAGCATTGAAGATTACATTGTGAAGCTGCAATAATGATTTTTTTGGTAAAGATGATCACTAGTAATTTACTGATGATAGATTCACTTCAGCTTAAGAATGTTGAACTGTGTCTATCTGTTAAATTATGATTAAATACTTAATAGGCAGAAAAGCATCTAATTTCATGTTCTATGCAATATCCTTATACATTATTAGTACCCAATAAAGTAATTAAAATGCTTTTGACACTCAATTAATGTTACATGGTAATAATTACATCTGTTCCTTTATAAGTGATGAATTGCTTGAAATTTTGTTTTGAGAAAAGATCTTTGTTTACCAAAAAGAGTTATTAAAATGGTTTCAGTGAGTTTAAATTATTGATTTTTCATTCCTTGGCCAGCAGTTCTTAAGAAGCAAAGGTCTTGATTATAACAGCTCATATCTGTGTCTCCGCTTTCGTGATTGTTCTTGGCTAAGGTTTTTAAAAATAACAGGACCCCTGATATCTTCTGGTCTAGACTTAGACCGAATCCCAGGCTTTCCCTTGACTTTCACTTTTCTATTGTAATTAAAGTGAAGGGAAATCTGTCTCCACTGTGTCAGCAATAACAGCCAGACCATGTCTTTGAACTAGAGTCCTTGTCTGCTTGACACAACAGACTATGGCTTCAAATGCCTTGTTTGATTGAGCATTTGGTTGAGCAACCTGAGCATTCTCCATCTCCCCTGACCCGATTTGCTTATTTAAGTGGCTATTTGAAGACATAACTTCGATTTTAAAAATCCATGTAAAAATGAATAAAACTTGAAACAAAGTAATGGACTACTGGTGTGTAAATAATAACAAAGAATGGTTCCTTTAAAATGGTAAAATATCTCCATTTATGAGTGAATGGCTAACCATGGTAGAGACTACAGTGCCATCTTTTTTTAGCTGTCTGACTTTTCTGTGACTTAGTTTCTTCACCTCATGTCAGTATTGTAACACCTATGGGATTGTCATGGCAATCAAAGGACATAAGAAATGTGAATTGTACTCTAGAAGAAACATAAAATGGCATGCAAGTACGAGGTACTTCTACAAATAGTTCTCAGTAAAAACTGACAAGGATTTGAAGTTCACATCCTTACTATCTCATTTTTTATTTCCCATTGATAAAACCCCTGCCCCTCTGGCCTTTTTTTCAGATCTTATAAACTCGGACCTCCTTAAAATAATTAATCACTGATCCCATGAATTTTAAATCCGTGATTTCAAACTGCAAAGCTGCCTCTAGAATCACGCTTCCTGACCATCTTCATTTCTTCAAGGTCTAAACCCTTTCATTTGAGTTTGATAACATATTTTTCTTTTGACCTGGATTTTGCAGAAATAAAACTGTCCAGGAAACTATTTTGTCAGACCTTCTACTTTTCTGATCTGACACTAGAGAAGCTATCTTCTCAGGCAAATGTACAAATTCTCTGCACCTCAGGCCAAATCTCAGCTCAAAATTCCTCTTTATTATATGAGACTTATTATAATCGTGATTTGAACCCGTTCTGTTCACCTACAGTATTTATTTACCTGTTTATCATTTATCTACCTTCTCTGATATGTCTGTTCCACAAGAGAAGAAACAGTGCTTGTCTTTTTCACCACAGTCCTCTGGGCATAGAATACTTTCTGGACCACAGTAGAGGCCCAATAAATTGTTGACTGACCAGATGAATGGCTATAAATAGAAAAGGTCACATTTGATATCACGAAAGCATTTAGGTCTTAATACCATTTTCTCCTTCCTTAAATAAAAACTTGACATTTTTTCTAATCCCTCACAATAAAAATTTCATCAGTGAAGTCTTTAGCAGTATTAATTCCTTGCTTCTGTCACTGTCTTTCTCAGGGCCTGAGGCTGAACCAAACATGACTGAGGTTTTCAAAAAATATTTTTTTAATATAATCTTAAAATCTACTCACTGGGGGAAGGCTCATAAAATTCAACTTCAGCCACAATCTGGACTATGGGTTGTCAAGTGCTGCATAAATAAATCATCAAGTCATTTTGGCATCCTGTGGGCCAGAGGAATAGCTCCCTCAGTAGATTTAAAGAGATTATGATTCAGAAAGAAACAACAGCAAAGTGAGTGATTAAATATGTCTTCTCATATTATTCTTCTAGAGTTTGGACAGGTTCTTTGAAGTGGTAATTGTCCATTTTTCCAAGGGCAGAATTTTTTTTTCTCTTTAATTGAAATCCCTTGTGGAGTGAAAGAATCCATTCCAATATCCACGGCAAATACCTCCACCTACTTTGCAACTATTCGAGCACTTGAAAGAGGAAAATACAACCCAGCAGTCGGAAGAGTGGGTTTCAAGGACAGCTTGTGGCTATGTACGTGTAGCATGGATTCAGACAAGTCAGAGCCCAAATGAAAGAATCACGGAGGACAGTGGAGAGATCTATGTGATGCAGGAGTCTGGGGTGGGGGCTGTTTGATGGCTAGATTATGGATCAGCAGCCCAGGGAGGGTATCCAGACTAGAACTCACCTATGCTTTTTTCTCACTCTCTCTCACACACACACACACACCCCGTGACCATCTGCTTCCCTGGTCCAGTCTCCCTGGCCTATCCAATCCAGCTTGCTCAACTGCTCAATGCAGTGGCCTTCGGAAATTTGCCAGAATGAAGAACACAATAAAAACGATGTGATGCATCCCTCTCCTATGGATTCTGAATCCTTCCCCTGACCTCAGAAATGAAAAGGAAAACCAGTTCTGAGGTTTGCAGAAAGCTCTTTTTCATAAACATAAACTGTGTAACACTCAGGGCCAGTGGGGGCAAAATTGCTGCCTGTCTTTTCAGAAGAGATGATTAAGATGGTGCCCCTGCTGTAAGAAAGTACAAAGCCCAACTCATTCAGAGGAACTGATGTATGGGGTACCTGTGGGACACACAGTCAGACACAGGAACATCAAGCAGGCCCGCTTGTACCCCCCGAGATCTGACTGCATGCATATGTGCACCGCCACACACACACACACATACTCAGCAATCTCCTTCTTGACAAACATTCCTTTTTTGCTGCTTTTCTTACGTGTAAAACCATGGCCCCAGATTGAAAAATCATGCTGTGTATTTACTAAAACCCAGACCAGTTCAATTGTTACCCTCAGGAAGAAATTTCTTATCTGACTACTATCTGTATCTGTCTTTGTCAATAGCTGATAGACCCTTCTTGGGTTATTAACCAGTTAGTTTTTCCCAGAAAGGAGGTGATTAGCTTCTAACATTACTCAGGGTGTCAGGATTTGCAGGTACCAGATCCTCTCATTCTAGTTTATTTTTCATTTAATCTTCAGATTTTTCCACTCCAGCTACCAGCCAGCTTCGACTTAGTAACATATTTTTATCTGTGGCTTCTAGTGGTGGTGGTTTTTGTGGGGGAGGTGGGTAACAACTCAATAACCGACATAATGATGACAGAAGTGACCAATTTTGCTTTAACCCGCATCTAGGCGCCAAGCTGCCAAAAGCCAGAAACAGTAAAATAGATTCCAGGCAGTTACAGGTTAAGGATCATTTGCATAAATTAGCAAATTTTGCAAATGAATTCATCTAGTGAGAAGCAAGACACGGGACACTGCATTTTAATAATTGACATTCCACATGAAATGCAATGTTCTTGAGGAGGAAATTGAGCTCCAGGTTGCTATTAGAGCCAGCGGAGCAGCAGAGAGTGGAAAGAAATGCCATCCCCATTATGTGAGTTACTGCTCCTGCATAACAACTACCCGCATTCTGATGGACTTCTTTTAATACAAGTACTAGTGCGCGCTCACCGAGAGGAAGAATCGCAACGAATCTACTCATCAGCAGTATCGAACAGGAAATGAAAATAAAGAGTTCTTTAGGATGCGGCCAGTAACTCTTTACATTCTCTTTCCAAAGTCATCTTTCATTTTCCGTTTGGTTTGGCAACCGGTCCCCGCCCCCCCCCCCCATCCTTTCCAGTTTTATGAAACACTTAGGAGATTATTTAAAATATACAGAGTGTGGGTAAATATTTTTAATTATCCAATTTGGAAGTTGTCTCTCATCCTGTTGCTTAAATTACAAATAAAGATAAGTGGGCAGTTTTGCTGCCTCCTTCTGGCCTAATTTGTTTAAGAACATGCCACATCACAAATATGTGGGAATGCCAAAGGAATGCCTTTCCTAAGGTGTTAGCCAGCCAGCCAAAGTCAGGATATCCAGAATGTCAGAAGTACAAACTGCTCACATGTGCAGTCCAAGAGCTGGAAACAAGTCCGCCCTTAATAACTGTTTCCAGGCATAATTTATAATTAACATAAAATGAATTAAATCACTCCACTGGATAGACTTTTTTTCAAGTTCATGTAGAGTAAGTGTGTCATATCAATTAATTCTCAATGAACTGCAGCAACCAATAAAATTTCTCCCAGACACTGGTAATAATCCAAGATATTGATGGAAGAGGTATCATTATTAATATGGGTATGAGCCTCAAATCATGTACAGAGAACAGAGTTCCTTCTGTGGAAAGGGAACACAATTATTGCTGGCTGCTTTGTTGTTCCTTCCAATTTGTTAAGCTTTCTGTCTGTTCTTACTTTTCACACTGATAGCCTTTTAATTTTGTCTGCACAACTAGATTTCCCTAGTGGAGCTGTCTGTTTTCACAGGATAGCTAATCTGAAAAAGTTAATACACATGTAACAAATTAAAAAGGTTCAAATAGAAAGGATGAACTATATTGCCCATATAGTTGAGACATTTTCAATGGCTTTTTACATGTTCACAATCACAAATAATATAATTTTATATATATATATATAAAATGAATGCAACCAGATCGTCTGGCTGTGGAATTCAAACAGGCATCTTAATTGCTATTTAGGGGGAAGTTTTCTTTTTCTTTTTTTCCTTAATTAACCAATTAACTTTGGTACTATATAGATAGAGCCCCAAAGCCCAACATGTCTTTGTTGATAATATGTGATTATAAAACAAAGGAACCTACGGCCATCTGATTCGTCACTTCTGAGCTATTGTAAATGACACTTTCCTGATTCACCTTGCTCTTCCTAAACAGTAGCACCTGTTAACCATAAATGTTTATGATTTTATGTGCATCTTTCTTCCACCTAGGGAATACTCCTTACTCTCAGGTTAAATAAGTTTGATCGCCGTAGAGGACAATCTTTTGTCTGTGTCTTCCTCAGCACGCTCACGGCGATATCAAATGAAGGGATCCTGACGAGCCTGTTGGCACGTGAGATGAGCTGCCGTGCCTCTTCCAATAAAGGGTATGTTCAGATGTGGCTTATTTATAGACCAATAAAGAGAAATTTCCACTGTTCTCTTCAGCAGGCTGAGGATAAATAGCTCTTCGATGTCTAACATTTAATGTTCATAGACAAAAAAACAACTCCTTTGAATATGAAACCCCTTTCCTATGAAGGGGAGAAATCGTTGACTATGAAACAGTGGAGGGTTCAGATATAATCTTTCCCATTTTAAAACTGTTTTACTGGATTTTGTTTTCCCTAAAAGAGGCATTGTAGACTTAATTTGGTTCCTGGATCAACTCACATGCTCTGAGAATTTTCTGTATAACCTGAGGGCTTAGGGCTCCACAGAATGAAATAGAAATAGCACCAAATGCCCTCTGACGAGGCTGTTACTGCTGGGTTGAGTATAGCAAAAGCTTTCTGTTTTCACATTCTAGAGCGAGGAACCGCATAAATTATCCCTAATTCTTGATTTTGTGATGAAGTAGCCATCTGCTATGATAGTACGGTGACAATGATATAGGAGTGAACACTCTGTGCTTGGTCTACTGCACAGAAAAGGACAATAGGACATATTTTAAAATGTCAGGATCCATCAGAACCATATTCAGGAAAGTTCACATTTATGAAAATAGATAGCATTGAAGATATATCATGATGCAAATCTAATCATGGCTACTGGGCAGCTGAATTAAATTAAGAGCAAATCTGAATGTTTCCAATTAAAAAAATGTGTTATTCCTTTTCCTGCTGTGTTTGCCATGTCTGTAAAAAAGATGCTTTATTATACTTCTTTTGGGATATTGTATCACAAAGACTATTAGCCTGCCTCTCCCGCTGCTTTGACACATGTATGTGGAATTCTTAGACTGTACATGTATGATGAGTTTGGCTAGTTCCAGTCAGTTATCAGTGAAAACTGTGTTCACTACTACATATGTGGTAAGGAAGATGCATCACTGGTGTGGAGACTATTGAGAAATCACAAGTGTGTGAGCGCAAGGTATATCAACAGATTAGTGAGAGGTCTGTTTTCAATGGCCCCCTTTGGATTTCTTCATCATCCATTCATTCACTCAATATTGAATTCTAAGATGAAAATCTAATCATGTATTGTCCTGAAATGAAGCCCACAGTGACTTGGCATTGACTCTGGAAGCAAATCAAGCCACTGTCCATTTCCCCAACCTCACATCCCACTCCTCCTACCCCCTGCGGTATCATGGGAGCCAGGCTAAACCACTGGCACATTGCCTTTGTCTTCCAGAAGACAGCCTTCCACCAGGGGGTCTTCCCACTTCCTTTATTCCAGTGTCCATCTAAATTAACAAGATTTTCTGCTTCCTTTCTAAAAGCTGTCTCAAAGGTAAGCCAGGCCCTTGTCAAGGAGCCTTGCTCTCCAGTCCTTGGTCTGCTTGTTGTCCTTCCTCCAGACATGCAAGAGATTAGCTCTTGATTGTCTTACCGACTTTGAGAAGAGTATCCTCACTTTCCTGCCTCTCTGAGCAGTGCCTTTCAACCCTGGATTCCCTTTGGAAGGGAGAGCTTTGCTTCTTCCTCAGAATATTCCTAGAATTTCATGCCTGGCACCAGGAAAAACCTCTTATTCAAGTGAAACCCTGCTTCCTGCCCACATGCTGTGTGTCTTTGACCTTTATCACCCAAAGAGAAAAATAATACTTTTACCAAAAAATAATCTTCATATCCATACAACAAGAATAACATAAAAAGTGAGGGAGAAGGAATTATTTTATGAAAGTTATATTCTGCTTACCTATGTCTAATCATAAGCATGGATGCTATATATACATTTAAATATGTTTCATTAAACAGGCACTTTTAAAAAATAGTGACATTGAAAGAACCTGTATTTTCACAGAATCAGATGCAGTAAGTTTGCATCACTTCCTCAGAATGCTGATAACTCCCTGAATCAAGCAGGTACTGTTCACTTTTCATCCATGGGCCATGGGTTCTGGGCAATGGGCCATGAACAAGAGGCACTCCTGGGTTGAAACATTCAGGAATCAGTGGGCAATGCTCTGACTCTCTTTTCTCCCACCATTATAGAAAGGAAGGCATGTACTGAGGTGGCAGGTCCAGAGGATACAAACAGCCTGAATCTTTGTGTCCCAGTATGGAAGGTGAAAGAGGAGAGTGAAAAAGTTGGCTTAAAGCTCAACATTCAGAAAACTAAGATCATGGCATCCAGTCCCATCACTTCATGGCAAATAGATGGGGAAACAGTGGCTGACTTTATTTTGGGGGGCTCCAAAATCACTGCAGGTGGTGATTGCAGCAGTGAAATTAAAAGATGCTTCCTCCTTGGAAGAAAAGTTATGATCAACCTAGACAGCATATTAAAAAGCAGAGACATTACTTTGCCAACAAAGGTCCGTCTAGTCAAGGCTATGGTTTTTCCAGTAGTCATGTATGGACGGGTGAGTTGGACTATGAATAAACCTGAGTGCTGAAGAATTGATGCTTTTGAACTGTGGTGTTGGAGAAGACTCTTGAGAGTCCTTGGACTGCAACGAGATCCAACCACTCCATCCGAAAGGAGATCAGTCCTGAGTAGTCACTGGAAGGACTGATGCTGAAGCTGAAGCTCCAATACTTTGGCCACCTGATGCAAAGAACTGACTTATTTGAGAAGACCCTGATGCTGGGAAAGATTGAAGGCAGAAGGAGAAGGGGATGACAGAGGATGAGATGGTTGGATGGCATAACCGACTCAATGGACATAAGTTTGAGTAAACTCTGGGAGTTGGTGATGGACAGGGAGGCCGGCATGCTGCAGTGCACGGGGTCGCAGAGTTGGACATGAGTGAGTGAGTGAACTGAACTGATGGAAGGCAACTCCCTTGAAGAGTTAGATGACTCACATTAGGATTTAGCACGAACAAGAAATAAACCTTTATTATGCTAAGTAACCGGGACTCCAGGGTTATATTTCCACCACATCAGAGCCCATGCTATCTTGACATAAACATTTCATTATCTCAGATGCCAACATACACAGAATATGGAAAGATATTTTAAAATTGATTGAGGTATTGATATAGGGAATCATACCAACTAATGTCAGTTTTTATTAAGATTCAGTTCATCTTATCTGAATATACTAGAGACAAGGAGAACATCAATAACTAGCCTGAAAGCGTTCGATGCAGGCATATTATTTAAATTCATGTGAACTTTTATCACTGGAACTCTAGACAGGTTAAGAAGTTGGACTCACACCAAGAACACGTGCATTGCAGCAAATCATTTTGAAGACTCAATAGAAGCTTTAAATATAGGTTATGTAAAAATGAAACCTTTTATATCTAAATTTGATTTAAGCCCAGCAGTTCAAAGAAGATTTAGGGTACAATTTGTCTGATGGAACTGCTTGAGGCACAGATCTATTCAGTTTTGGAAAATACATTACATATTGAAAAGACTGCTTTCCTTTCTATGGTGGATATATAATCCACATTTAGCCACTCATCATCAAATTCTTCATCTTTGGAAAGTTGAGCTTGAATATCTTCTCTTTGTTGCCCACTATTAATTGCTTACAATTTACCTGCCTCCCCCACATCAGCCTTAAAATATTGAACCAACAAGACAGAAGTAGTTACAGTTTTCAGCATGTTTCTTTGCCTTCTGTGTTTGCTTTTTTTTAAACAGAGTAAACTCCTAAAAATGTTTTTTATAAAAATTAAGTAGTTGTTGTGTGTTGGGAAGATGGAATGAAGATGGGATGGGAAAGGAAGAGGGACTGTATCAGAAAATCTAAGATTTGTTATTGTAATTAAACATTAAATTTGGCTCTGAGTTTCTTAGTAGTCAAAGTAAGGGGCAACCTGGTAAGTTTTATAGTTTTGTTTCAATTTCCACAAACATGATATTAACAGCAAGAGTTACTGGTTGGTTATTTAAAAAAATATTTTTTAATGATCTAATTTTGAATAGCACTGCTTGCTTCCCTGGTGGTACTAGTGGTAAAGAACCTGCCTGCCAATGCAGGAGACATCAGAGACACAGGTTTGATCCCTGGGTCGGGAAGATCCCCTGGAGGAAGGTACGGTGACCCAGTCCACTATTCCCTGCTTGGAGAATCCCCATGGCAGAGGAGCCTGGTAGGCTATAATCCATAGGGTCGCAAAGAGTCAGACAGGACTGAAGCAACTTAGCATACATGCACACATCCTGCTGAACCAGAGGAGGTTGTTACAAGTTTTATCTCCATGAAACTAAATTAATTTACCAGGTGAGTGAAATTAGCTCTGAAATTCTTTCTGAATGCTAAAATGAGGAAATTCTATCTGAGAAGTAGAGAAACAAATTTAGTAGAATAGGGACTCCACCATTCACAATGATACATAAAGATTTTTTCCTGGACTGTTTTTCCACCAAAGTCAAGCAACCCTTTGCATTTGTGTGAGTGGTTGTTGGCAGATTCCATCAAGAGAGAGTTCTCCAGGGTCTACAACTATGTAACAATCATTGTAGTACTGGGGGAAATAGCTTACTCTGATGTTAAAGGGAACGTTTCCCTACACGGGCAATTAAATCTCAAAGTCTTTATTGACCAAGTCAGATGCTGCTGCAAGCTGTTCAAGTATATTTTTCATAAAGAAAGTTGCTGCAGCACATTTCTTTGTGCTGTCTTTGTGGTGTCCGCTGAGGCCATCTTATTTAATTTTGTTGGCTGTTGTGGGCTTCCTGGTAGTATTTGCAAATCCAGGAGAAGAAGCTAAGCTACCCAGTCACCAAACCCAGAGCAGGCAGTGTCTATTTCAACTCTATTATTCCTCATATATAATTAGCAGGGGCGCCCAGCCCAAGAGTTGGATCACAGATGATCACCTACAAAGTGGCATCTTTGCCCCATCCTAAACCACAGACCGAGTTTTACCACTGCTACTGAAGAACACTCTCAGCTCTGACTGGGCAGTGCACTCCATGGGTCCCAAAGTCCAGGAAGTCAGGACATCTGTCTTTGAGCTTGAGTGGACACCAGTGCCAGCTTTATTCACACCCCATAGAGATTGTTGACAGTAAGAAGCTGACTGGATTTAGAGACCCTTTCTGAGCAAACTTGCCTTGTGAGTTTGTGAAAAGTGACCCACCCAGGGATCTGTCTGGTGCCATGACTGTGTGGTCACCTTTGGCTACTCCTCTCTCTATAGCTCGCCCAGAGCAGAATGGGGAGTGGAGACTATAGGAAATGTAGGTGAGTCTAAGGTTCAGTTCTCTGAGAAAGAGATTCAGAAACATCAGTTTTCATGGAGAGGGTTCATGGGTGAGCGTTCCTGAGAGCCATACCCGTAAGGGAGTGGGAGAAGGAGGACTGGGCAGAAGGGGAAGTTAAGTGTGTTGGGGTTTCAACAAGAGTCTCTGATGAGCCTGCAAGGAGACCTGGAGATGGGATGGCCATACTGAGGCAAGGATGCTGGACTTCGTACCGCTTCTGTTCAGACATTAGATGTCAGCTGTCCCCGAGGAACACTGGGAACCTTGGGTGAGGCAAGGTTCCTTTGGTCAGGGCAGCTCCTGAGGAGAGCCTCGACCACGAGCTGGCAGCAGACTGTGGGAAATGACATCATGGTCCAAAAGGAGGGATCCAGGTGGCACAGCACACCATCTACTATACCCTCCTAGCAGACCCACGGTAAAGTGTCCTAGTACTTTCTTACGGACAATCAGCTTCAGAAATATTAAATGGAATGATACATGTATGGGAGAAAATGAGCACTTGAATCTTGATCCAAACTTTTACAAGGATATATACAACGAAAGGCTAGTTGTCATTCTTAAGTTTGTGTTACAGAAGTACAGTTGATTGACAATGTTGTGTTAATTTCTACTGCACAGCAAAGTGATTCAGTTACACATATATACACATTCTTTTCACATTCTTTCCCAATATGGTTTATCATAGGGGATTGACTGTAACTCTCTGTGCTATACAATAGGTCCTTGTTTATCCATTCTCTATAAGTGTAGTCCCTCCAACGTGTCTGACTCTTGGCAAACCCATGGACTGCAGCCCGCCAGATTCTTCTGTCCATGAGGATTCTCCGGGCAAGAAAACTGGACTGGGTGGTCATGCCGTTCTCCAGGGGATCTTCCCATCCCAGGGACCAAACCCAGGTCTCCTGCATTGCAGGCAGATTCTTTACTGACAGCCACCAGGGAAGGGAGGTAAATAAAATGACTCCATGATTCGATAAGCTATTAGAGCAGTTTTTTGTTTTTTTAATGGTGGTGGTGAGGAAGCAGGGGTAGATTTTACTTACGTAAGCTAGTAATAGTCTAGCCATCTAAGGCCCACCCACTAGAATTGCTCCAACTCGTAGTGGAACACTGAATTGGTCATTTTTCAGACCCAAATTGACCTTTAACATCTCTGAGAGGCACACTCGCAGCATGTGGTTATCAGATTCCCCGCGATGACTTCATAGCTTGGGCTTTCTTTCAGAAGGCTACCAGACTCAAATTTCCCTTGCAAAGAAACATTGTAAGGACAGAGTCCAAGGGAACCCTTGCCATTGATAGTCTAAACCTGAATGACTTCTCAAGGTCAATTCAAGTCTTACACTTCATTTAAATAAACAGATATACTTACACATCTTTAGAAATTCAGAAAATATACAATGACAGAAATAAATAATTAAAAATTATCTCTAATCGCACCACTGCTAACATAGTAAAATAAAATCATCCTTTTCCCCTCCCCATACGCAAGTCCTATTTTTAAAAAGTAATTTTACTATCAAAACATACAGCTCTGGATTCAAGTCCTAGTTCCACCACTTACTCATGGTGTGGCCTCCAGTAATTTAATGTTGATTTGTTTGTTCGTGTATAAAATGAGACTAATTATACTCACCTCATGGAATTTTGTTAGGCTTTAAAACAAGGTGATGGCTAGAACCATCTACTTCCACTGCCTGGTGCAGAACAAACATTCAATAAATGTTACATCCTTAACTTCCCCACCTGAGGGGCTGAATTGGAAAAACCACATAGGAACCAACTTTAAGAACTGAGTTATGATCTGAGAAGAGCCTCCTTAAAAAAAACCTCAAGCTTCATTGCTTAAATTAATTCCAAACTTTTTCACTCTATTAAGAGGCAATGCACAATTTGATTCAGATATGTAACATGAGGCTATGTAATTAAACATATATATCCTGAAATTAATTTTATATTCACTTTTATAATACAGTACACTTATATAGAATAACACATGGCTCTTGATTAAACAGCAGACTGCCATTCAATCAAACAGCTCAAGATAGACCATAAAACGTGAAAATGCAGCATCAGCACCAAAATATGGTTATGGGATTTTAATATTCACTTCCACACTCTTACCTAGGTAGCATAAAAATGAATGTTTCAGAGAGAAAATGTTAAGAAAATGTTAAGCACTAAGTGCATTACATTTGTGCTTAAGCACTATTGGGTCATCTGGATTTATTGTAAATAAGACAGGAGAAATTTGGAGATTTGTCTTTCAAAGTAAAGTTAATTAGGACCAATATAATTTTGGTTTAAAATTTTCAATTATGGAAATAAAAAACTTTTAAGGCTATTTGAGTTTATTATTTTCTATATTTTTAGTGTATTTTCAAAATAAAATCTACTGAACTGTGCACATACTATGATGGAAATATTTTGTAAATCTCAGCTTTACATAATCCAAACTCTTACATAGTTGAGGGAGGAGGCAAAGGATACATCAGATTCACAGATGATTCCTCAAAATCTTGTTTCACTCTTTAAAGTGATTTCCTTCCCTTCTACTAATCTTTATCTGAGCAGTAAAAAAGACAGTAAAATTGGCCATCTGAGTTTCATTTTACTCACCTTCCCATGTTGGAAGACTTTTTAAGCAGGGAAAACCTATACTCACACTCAGCTTCTCCCTGTTCCTCACACAAAACTCACTTACCCTCAATCTGATCCTGCTCAGCAAAGACCTAGCTAAAATACTACGGACTTTTAAGTGTAAGCTGCTTGTTGAAGTATGCCATATTGTGAGATAATCCTCTGGTGGGTGAGGGGAGGGTCCTCATATTTCTCCCTGTCTTATGAGTAGAGAGGGACCAGTAATTTTCATTCCTGACTGTCTTTTCCAGGATGATTATGAAGAGAACAGTCTTGTAAAACAGTGTCTCCCTCCCAAGTGGAGGACAGGCTTGTGTACTGTCTACTGTGATGAAGACACTGTGTCCCTCCATGGCAGGGCAAGTTTGCTGGTCTCCATTATGGAAGATTTGGGTTTTCTAAGCTCAGGGTTCCTCGGTAGACACAAGCCCGTCGCCTGTGCGGCGTCCATCTGAGCTTCCCCTGGGTAACTTTGAGGTGGGGAAGCAAGCATGGCTCATCCTACTGACCACACTGTGAGTCATCAGTTCTTTTGTCTCTGACCCAAGAGTATCATGTCTCCTGCCAGTATCCCCAAACCATGGCAGGCTTGCAACTAAGGTAAATTCCAGACTCTTCAGAGTTCCTGACATATGATGCATGAAAAAGACGCTAAGTCGTTCTCAGTTGTGTTCAACTCTTTGCGACCCCATGGACTGTAGCCCGCCAGGCTCCTCTGTCCATGGAATTCTCCAGGCAAGAACACTGGAGTGGGTAGTCATTTTCTTCTCCAAGAAAAAGATGAACAAATCCTAAACGTACAGATGGGTGAGTTTTTACAAATTGAACACATTTACCACATTCACATAAATAAAACCCAAGAATAAGGTAACCAGAATCCCACAATTCCCCTCATGCTCCTGACCAGTCACAGCCCCTCCACAGATGACCACTACCCTAACTTCTCACACCAGATGTTAGTTCTGCCTTTCTTGAACTTTGTACAAATGGAATCATACAGTGTATTCGTCTATGTGGCTTATTCTGCTCAATATTATGTCTGTGAAACTTATTCATGTTTTTGCATATAGTTTTAGGTTATTCATCATCATTACTGAATGGTATCCCATCATGTAAAGGTATCAGATTTCCTGAATTCCATATCTTTTGAACTCCCACAATCCTTTATTAGTAATTTTTCTGCTCAACTCACCACTTAATTCCTTGCATTTTAGTTATTAAAGCATACTTATTATTTCCTGTCCTAGGTTATTCACTCCTTGAAAACTTAAGCCTCAAGAGAACCTGAACATTGCATCCATTCATTCAATTATTCTAGAAATATTCGAGAGAGAGCTGCTATGACTGAAGTGCGTTGGAGCCAGGATTGTCCTCATTCACATAACAAGTGCTAGATAATATTTGGTGAGTGACTGAGTGGAGAACAGCAGAAACCAAAGCGAAAAAAGACCACAAGGAAATGTTAAAAAAAATTGTCTTGACTAATACAGATTGTATATTACATGAGGAATGAGACTGGTGTTTAACAAAAATCCAAGTACTTGTACAGCAAACTGCCTAGTAAAATCTTCACATGATTATCCTATGGGCATCTTAACAAAGAAAACTTGTGATTTACACATCCCCAGATTTGTTCATTCACATATCTTTCCCATCTCATAAAAATGCACTGCAATCCATTCAGTTGCTCAAGCCAAATATGTTAGCATCTGCATCATTTTCTCTCTTATCCCCCAAATCCAGCAAAATTAATCAGTCCTGTGGACTCCAACTCTAAAGCACATTCCAAATCTGGACTTGTGTCCATCCCTACTAATGTTCAGTACTGAATCATTTCTCTGCTTCTCATTTGCCCGAGCCACACAGATGCCACATCCTCTGGAAACATAAATCAGGTCATATTACACCCTTGCTTAAAGCCCTCTGATAGTATCTCATTAGATAAAATATAAACTCTTTACTTCAGTTTTTAAAGCATATTCTTAACTGTGACTTTAATTTGTCCTTATCTGTTCAGTTCCAGCCACCCGGCCTTTTATTCCTAGCTTGTTTTGCCTTATATACTTGGCTGAGGTGAGTTTAAAGGGAATAGGTAAAATAAGCACATTGATGATTTAGGATCTTTCTAAAGAGTGAGACCATATTGGACTCAGGAATGAAATAAAGTTCCTCAGTTTTCATAGTTTCTTTTCCTTCTACTGTAGGCTCTGAGAATGCATGAACAATGAGCATGAGAACCAAGCCCAAATTTAAAGGTGCCTTAGAACATACTAGAGTATACTAGAAATTAAATAGCTGGTTTTCCCCAGGACCTTCCTTGTCATGTTTGAATCAGTCATTGAGCTGCATTCACAGGTATTATTCATAGCATGTCTAGTACCATGATGACCTTTCAGATCTTATTAGCTTAGTTGAGGTTAGTAGAATCACAATTACATTGATTTCTAAAGGGCGGTATATTTGAGAGCATGCTTGGATGATGTTTACCAAATGGAGTTGATGGAGTAAACATAGATAAAGAGTTAAGAATGCTTCAGAGTCAGCCAGATGACAAAGGCAAATCTTATTTATGAAGAATTGCATTTATGTTACCCATAAATCTGAATTGTATCTTGGAAATTCTCCTTTGTATCCAATCAGTGTATGGATGGGGTTAAAGTAGGAATAACATCTAATCTCTCAAGATCACTGCTTGACCATGGAGGATATTGCCTATTTTTTTCCCAGTACAGAAACCTGAGAAATTCCAGTGTGTGACTATAGTGTAACCTCTGCTTAACTCATGATGGATATTCAATAAGTATTAAATGATGTCACTTGGATTGAAATCTCTGACAATGTGGGAAGACAACCCATTAATGTTCATTATTACAGGATTTTCATCTGAACATGTGTCATCTTGACTTGGTCAATATATTTTACTTGGTTAGATGTTTGAATTGGTGTTGGCACATGTGATACACTCTTAGATCTGAGCAGCTTCTGATTTACACATGGCCAGACAACCTCTCTACAGGAAGCCGACAGACCCATGGCTAAAGGTCCAGGTGTTGGAGACAAATATACCTGGGTTTGAATGTTGGCTGCATTCCTTCCTGGTCTCAGGATTTTAAGGAAAGTACTTAACTTGGCTGCATTTCAGAGTCTCCACCTATAAGCTGAGAATTAATGATAAAGTCTACTTTGTAGACGTCTTGTGAGGATTCTGTGAAGGGAAGTCATATAGAGAGGTGAGAGGGTTATTGTTGCTAGTGCTGCCTCTCCCCACTCCACTAGCTAGCCTGACTGATGCAGTTTCCTGTTCCCTGGGCATTGCCAACCCACCTGAGCCTCTGCCATTAGCTTCAACACTTGGGGACTGCCTGGCATCCATGCTGGCCCACTGGGCACGTTTGAGGTCACGTCCCAGCCAGTCTCACCGTGTCTCTGTGAGCAGCTGGCCCTTCGCAGCCTTTCTCTCTGTACCTTCCTTCCTCCCGTCGCCCCTCCTCCTGAATCAGTGGTGGGGTGCTAGGAAAAGGACGTGCAGGCCAGAGGCATTTTTAGGTGAAGCACCATTTCAACTGGACAGTAACAACTGATCTCTTGCATGCCTGATCCTCTTCACCTCCTCCCAGCAGCCTCTGGTTTCATCTCCTTTCACTGCACATTCTCCCATCAATTGCAGAGGTCCAGTCCCACTGCTCAAACGAACAAGGCTCTCAAGCAGAAATATTATTAACCAGTGGGACTGAGCAGTCATGGCAAAGGCAGCTCTGCAGAATGTAGAGCCCTGTAGGCCCACAGTCAGTCCTTCATTTCTTGGACTCTGGGGAAAATCCCGGAGGGGTCCCAGGAAAGGGACAGAGCATGTAAGTGGCGGGCAGGTAGTCTTCTGACAGTGGCCCACTCAGGGGGTTTTGGCAGTGGGTGTTTACAGAAACACTAGCTGTTAGACTGTGCCTGTGTATACCAGTTAAACATCAGGCCCGATCCTCGCCATCTTCATTTTCAAAACAAGTTACCCTTTACTTTTTCTTCGTCCCCCTTTTCTCCCTTTCCCCTCTTGTCTCTTGTCCAATTTTTCTTCTGATAAATGTCAAATAGTGCACACCCAGGGGGCAAAATATCTACTTCCTCCTGCAAAGAAGCCAAGTGGAGACTGGGCTCTGGAGATTTGAGGCAAGTCTGTGTTCATTTCCTAGGATGGCTGTAACAGAGTACTGCCATGCAGTGAGTTAAAACAATAGAAATGATTTTCTCCTGGTTCTGGAGGCTGAAAGTATGAGATCAAAGTACTGGCAGGGCCACATGCCCTCTGAAACTGTGGAGAAGGGACTATTCCTTGCCTCTTCCAGCTTCTGATAGTCTCAGACATTCCTGGGCTCATGGCCTTGTCTCATGTCTTTTCTCTGTTTCTGTCTGTGTCCAAATTTCTCCATGTCACAGGGACACCAGTCTTACTATGTTAGGGCATACCCTCATGGCCTCATCTTGTCGCTTAAATCTGCAAAGACCCTGTTTCCAGAATAAGGTGACCTTTCTCACACTGAAGTTTAGCACTTCAACATCTGTTTTTGAGGGCGTATAATTCAGCCCATAGGAGGTAGCCCCCACTAGGTAGTTCATTGGTAAAAATTCATGAGATTCTCTGTCCTTGTGCAAACACCTTGATTTGAAAACTAAGCGCCTTAACTCTCCTCTCAAGCACAGATCACGCTGGGCCAAGGACATTTGCTTAATTTCCGAGAGCAGTGATCCTCACTGAGCTTCAGTGCTAGAAAGGGCTTCGGAGATCTCTATGAGCGACCTACCCACTTTACAGATGAGAAACCGGAGAACTAGACACACGATTTACCTGAAATCTCAGTGCTTGTAAGAGCCACAGCCCCAAAGCAGAACACATATCTCTCTATTCTCCTTCCCCTATTCCTATGAGCAATATGAAGTAATGTGTTGACTTAACAAACATGATTGCATTTACTTTACTCAGAAGCCTGCTTTAATCTTCACCTTAACTAGTTTGTGTGGACATAGCATCTGAGAGAATTCCTGAGGAAATATTTCTCAGAGACATCAGTGCATCCAGCGAGTCTCTAAGAGGAATAATGAGAATCAGTGGGT
Source organism: Odocoileus virginianus (assembly GCF_023699985.2). NCBI lineage: Eukaryota > Metazoa > Chordata > Mammalia > Artiodactyla > Cervidae > Odocoileus > Odocoileus virginianus. The sequence goes on from NC_069686.1 coordinate 13,983,706, forward strand.
AAGGCATTCTAACAATCCCCAAATGTGTTTTTAACACTGTTATTGTTGTTTTAGCATTGAATACACTTAACCAGGAAATCCAGACTTCTTTCTGAAGCATTCCAACTGTTGTGTTTATACCCAGTTGCCGCAAACATTTGCTCCTACTGTGTTTTAGTTGGCAAGGGCTGGAGGAAGGGTTTTAGGAGCCAAGTAGCCTCAGAAAGGGAATCTTTCCAATCCCCAGGGACCTGGCATAGCCCCAGAATCAATAGTCACAGGGACAGATGCCAGCACTCAGCTCATCCAGGGTCTTAGCTAACCTTGGGCTAGCCCCCTATTTAGATGCTAAATCTGAATAGGAAGAACCAGCTGAAAAAATAGAGCCCTGCAAATGTTATAGATAAATAAGTAAAAGCTGCATTTTTTTTTCCATCAGGGAAAAAAAGGGGAATACTGCAGAGGATGTATTACATTTTCACTTCCTCCCTCTAAAAATCTCAACTACAGCCATGTTGCCAATCTCCTGAATTAAAAATGGATAAACATGGCAATGTTTTACTATCATTGCATATTTTCCAGACACAGAGTATTTCCTACTTTCATTATACAATTTGGAGACTGTGAAATGAAAATATACATGATTTAAATGGCAGTGTATAAATCTGACATCTTTCTCCATTAGACATACCATTTATTTATTTAACACACTTTGACTGAGCACCTACTATTATGTACCAGCACTGTGCTCTGCCCTGGGATTCTTAGAGGAAGGAATCTGGACCCCAGAAGTGCTTCAAAATTGTCAAGGAAAATGTTGTCCACCAACTGTAGTTCATTGTGTCAGTTACTATAATGAAGTATATGGACAGTGAGATATAGTGAGGCATATGGACAGTGCTATAGGAGTATGCATGAATGACTCATTCTGCCTTAGAAGAAGTAGATGGTGGGAGATACGTGCCAGGAGAAGGTTTGGTCTAACTGGTGCTTTTGAGAGACGATCACAGCAGCAGTGCAGTTAAGCAGGCAGCACATGGTGTGCGCTTTCCCTAGGCCCCAGCCTTCTGTGTGAGTATTTTGAAATTCCTGCAGCTGTGTCTTTCTCAGAGGTAGATGGGTGTGAGAGGTTCTTGGCGACCATTCTAATGTCCCCTGCTATGAGGAGGGTAGAGCTCTGTGGGACAAGCTTCATCTTTCTACAGATGGACCTGAGCAGGGTGGCCGGCAGCCTTTCTGAAGACGTAATACCCTGTCCAGGGGAAAGGTGTATTTTTTATTTGTTCACTTTTCTGACTGAGGACCAGATTATAGCCTCCGACTGAGGAGGTCCCAGAAACTGTATTGTCCTAGAGGAGGTGGGGGTATGGTGTGGGTAGCACAGAGGTGAGGAGGAAAAGAGGGGGGCAGGGAGGAGAAGTGGGACCAGAGAAGGGGAGACTGCGGGAGGGGAAGTCCTCCAGCTTCATTTGGATATGATTCTCCCAGACTCCAAATGGAAAATAGAACTGAACACCCATGATTAAGAAATGCAATACATGCTAAGAAAGTCGAAAGTAATTTACACCAGGCATTAAAGTGTTTTGCATGAGAGTATAGTATGATGCAGACAACCCAAGAATTATGTCTTTCATTAAAAGGTTTGCAACTCAGTGTGCCGTGATATAACTATAGCAGTTTTTCTGTCTTGGTGACGGTTTTTTATTTTAAACACAGCCTTACAAACCAAGGAATGAAAGGCATTGGGAACACTCAGCCCCAGGGTTTAAACTTATTGTCATATCTTCCTTTCAGCACTTCACCTGCTTGTGCCAAGGTGAAAGGTGAGCAGTTATACCTCCATTGCCCCTCAACCCCATGTCTCCTAAACCCAGCTATAAGGAAAACTGTCATTTATTTCTTCATTATTCAAAGTTAGCACTCGCTAGTTCAAAGTCCATTAGAGATTATGCATCAAGAATGATCTACATTAAGGTTGGGATTAAAGGAAAATCAGTTACATGAAAGAAAGGTGTTTTTGCCACAAATCTTGTGTGTGCATGTCAAGAAGCATATTCATTGCCTAATTTGAAAAGAAACCAGGACAACTCCCAGAGATATATACCTGCATCTGGCCAGTCTTTCCATAAAGAGATTTTCTGTTTGAAGTTTGCCTGTGAAGGTAGAGGAAAACCTCTCTCCCTGGCAAGCACATGTAGCTTATTCAAATAGATAAATAAATGAATAAATAATGGGTGTAATTCTGATTTTAGGCACTAAAGAAGAGTACTATCAAAAGTTGATTCATACTGAACATGTTTAGACTAGGCAAAGAAAACTGAGTTTATGAATAAGCCTGACAGAGTTCAGTTGGCTCTAAGGAGAGATTGGATGAACTTTCAAAATGCCTTCCAACCCAATGATTGAATAAATTTATCAATTATTATCTAACCATATTCATAATCTTCTGGGTGAGTTTGGAGCAACCATTTGCTGATTTGATAAAAACCTTGATGATGCTAGATGTGAATCAAGGGACCTACAATGGTCTGGGCACTAAATCAAGTGTTTTTCATGAATTGTACCATTTACTCCTCAAATCAGCCCCTCGATTCAGATATTACAAGTTTCTACTATGCATCATCATCTGTAACATAATTTATCACATACCTTAGGCTATTTTTAAACTAGGCAACTGAGGTCTCAGATATGATGCAATATTGAATTTGAAAGCACCAGGATTATGTTCTGTGCAATGTCTAGAACACCATGAGCCCACACACAGAAAACCACAAAAATTAATAATGCCTATAGTGTTGCTGCATCAGTTTTGCAACATATAGAGAGAACATTCCCTGCAAATCAAATGTGTGTCTGGATGTGAATTTGCCAAGGTGCGGGTCCACTGCAGCAATTCTAGCTGCAGAGGCTAAGTGCCTTCTGGTCTCTGTGATGTTCCTAATTTCACCCTGGCTCCTGCCACGTCTGGCGTTAGTGATGGGTTTGATATATGTGTGTGGAACTACACTAAGGCACTCTAACCACTCTTCAGGCCTCTCCTAAAGTGCTCTGAGTCCTCTTGTTTCCAAATGTTATGGTGGGAAGGTCAGAGGGGCAAGACCTTTCCATGTGTTTCTGGCATCCTTTCTGATCAAGGCTTGATAAGCAAGGGTGTTATCTGAGGCCTCCAAAGCAGATGCTCAGAATCCATTTCTACTTTTAACTCAAAGTCAGATTTTGCTCAAGGCCTTTTGGGGTCTGGCCAAGGGCTCTGTGATCTGTAGACTTTGAGTAAAAGCACTCTTCTGTAACTTGGGGAGGGTGCAGAATATTTCAGTGGGGGAAAACATACCTCTGTCTCATATTTTTGCACCCAGCTTAGCCATTTTATCACTTCCATCTGGCTTTACTCTTTTATAACAAAAACATCAAAGTGGACTTGGCAAGGATCATCCCCCAAACATGCTTTCATTGTCTATGTTAGTGAATCTCGGTCCAGTCAATAAAGAAGAGCATTTTGCTGTGGTTAATGTCACTTGCTTCATGGAAAGAACTTAGCAACTGTTCCTAACCTTAACTAAATCTAATGGTTTTATAATTAAGAGAAAGTGAACATTTGTTGAGTCCCTTCACTTGAGCTAGGTCTTGTATGTAATACCACCCTGTTTCTGATTATCTAGCTCACTGGTGAACCAGTGAAATGTCAGTAGATAGAGACGTAAAAATTACAGGGCAGCAGTACAAAAGGTTTTCTGAGATGTCATGCCTATTCTCAGATGAATTCTTGAAATCAGAGTTTGGAACAAAACATAAAATCTGACAAATCTATGCTATACACACTCTTTGATTTGCACTTATTTTCATTAGAAGGACTGATGCTGAAGCTCCAATACTTTGGCCACCTGATGCGAAAGGCTGACTCATTAGAAAAGACCCTGATGTTGCGAAAGACTGAAGGCAGGAGAAGAAGGGGACGATAGAGGATAAGATGGTTGGAGGGCATCACTGACTCGATGGACATCAGTTTGAGCAAGCTCTGGGAGTTGGCGATGGACAGGGAGGCCTGGGGTGCTACAGTCCATGGGGCCGCAAAAAAGGCACAGATGACTGAGTGACTGAAGTGAACTGAACAGCATCTTGATGAAGGCTTTTGCCTGTGAAAAATATTTCAACTTGGTAGGTACAGATAGTCTTCTTTTCTTTCAGTGTGAACACTTACTAAACATCTTCCTATATGGCCTCTGCTTAAGTTTTGCTTGGAGCCTATAAGAAATGAAACAGAATTCAGGAGATTAAGTGGCTTGGCTAAAGCCCTAGAGTCAGTAAGTGGTAGAAGCAGCACTGGGGATTCAAGCACATGCTCTTGCCAAAACCCTTCCCCGAGCCTGCTCAGTTAGGCTTTCTAGAAGGGCTCCTTACTCATATGAATTAGATAGGACAATGGAGACCATGAAGAAGACCCAAGCCAGACACTCACAGAACCTCTAACAGGACCAAGGTTGACCCACAGTAAAATGGTGAAGTGTGTTTTAGGTGGGTTCACTGATGGTGTGACCTTCCCCATCTCTAGGGTCATTCATAACTATCACTGGCAGCCCTGGAATCTCATTCCTGCCTTGTTGGATTTTTTTGATCCAGATAGTTTCTAACTTTCTCCATCATCAAAATCTTCCCCTTCAAAAATACCTGTAGGTTCCAACAGATAAGTAACTAGTGAACTGGATTATCCTAGACTGTTTTTGACACTGGCCCTGTAGAGACATTCTTATTCATAGGCGTGACTTCTAGAGTGGACATTTCAGATACATCAGCAGAGGAGTGGAAAAATCTTACAGAAGGATTGAGGATCTGATGGTAACCCTACAACCACGTCACCAGCCTGGATCAGATGTGGCTGGACCTGTAAACCAGCTACAAGTATGTGTTTGTCATCCCCTTGTCTCAGACTCAGCAAGTGCTATATCAGGGAATAGTCTGGATAATACATTTTTGGTTGTACATAATGGAACCTGACAATCTAGCCTAAGGAAAAACTTTATGTTCCAAGTATATGGCAGCAAGAACTCAAGGAGAACCAAGGACAAGTTGAATAATCAGGTATCAGAAAGGAGAACAGAGACCACTCTGGGGCACGAGTAGGATTTCAGAACGTTCCTTTTGCTGTTAATGTGACTTAGTTCCCAATACCTAGACGGACTCTCAGCCCAAAGTTTTGAAGAAAGGAGCTGGACTGATCCAGTCAGAGTCAGGCAATCACTTTGATCCGCTCTGCTCTAGTCTGTGGTCCAAACACAGTGAGGGGAGGAGAAGAGAGAGTTTCAGAGAAAGATGTCTTATGGGAGGCATACAGTAACCACCCCTGAGTCAACTCTCTTCATTTTCCAGAGGTAGAACCAGGGACCCAGAAAGGTGAAGTGACCGCCCCAAGGCCAAGGAGTGGACGAGCAGGGCTAAATTACAGTCCCCCAGCCCCCGGCTCCTGGGACAGGGCTCTTTGATCTCCCTTCTGCTTTTGTTCCTTGCGTATTTTATGGCCTCAATCTATCCCCCACCCCCACGTGCCCTTCCCACTGCAAACACAGCAGTCTTCCCAAAGCCCAAATCTGATCATGACATTGCTCTGCTAAGTAGCCATCTATCACCTCTAGTCCAGACTCCTCAGCACTGCAGGCAAAGCCCTTTTAATCCCACCTCACAGAGTGTACAAGTCTGTTCAGGCTACCGTAAGAGAATACCACAGACTGGGTAACTTAAGCAACAAAAATTAATTTTCTCACTATTCTGAACATAGGGACATCCAAGATCAAGGTGATGGCAAGGTTGGGTCTATTCAGAGGCATCTCGCCTTAGCTTGCAGGTGGCTGCCATCTCACTGCGTGCTCACGTGCCCTCTCCTCTGTGTATTCATGGAGAGAGCCCGCTGGTGCTTCTTCCTCTTCTTATAAGGATACCAGTCCTAGTGGGTGAAAGCCTCATCTTTATGATGTCCTTTAACTTTAATTACCTACATAAAAGCCTTTTCTCCAAATCCAACCACATTGAGGGTTGGGGTATCAGCACATGAATTTGGGGGAACACAATTCAATTCATAACGTGGAGCTTTTCCCAGTCCTCAGCATGGTCTCTCTCTCCTCCATCCCCCTTACATTCAGCCACTGGACCTACCTCAGCCCAACCTCATCAGCCGTCCGCTTTCAGATCCCCTCTCCTTGGAATGTACTCTATTCTTTATTTTCTGCTACTACTTCAAGTTCCACTTCAATGGCTGTTACACCATGAAGCTTTAGGAATGGAAATCATTTGAATTGGATGCTCCCCCACCCCTACCGAGCAACGTTAGGACAGTCACATCTGTGTGTCATCAGGTATGTCCTATGTATGGGCCATGTGTGTGTATCATTGCCTATGACACATTCTATTTTAATAAATTTGTGTATGTGTTGGTCTTTTAAGTAGGCTATGAATTCCTAGAAGGTGGGAACTATCTTACTGCTTTTAATCGTCTCCCCCCTATTGTCTACCCAGCATTTGGCACATGGTAGAAACTCATTAAGTGCTGGTTGAATAAACAGGAAGCACAATTATAGAAAGGAAAGACTACCTACCGTATTCTTTGCCTTCATTTCATCACCATCTCTTTCAGGAAAAACTTTCATGAATGATGGAGTGATATTTGTGCAACAAAAATTGAAGGAAAACGCAAAGAGTAGAAATTAGAACATTTTTTCCAAGGTGATAAAGAAAGCAGAACTCTGCTTGTTCACTAAAGACAATGAAGAGACCCACCTCAGATTATGAGATTTTTGCACAGAGGGTCCCTGGTGCATAAACAAGGGATGAATTTATCATACTCTTTCATGTTCCTCTCTAATACTGCTACCAGGTTATGCAGAAACTGCAGTGGGAGACCCCATGAAACATACTGATAGGCAGATGAGAAACAAACATGATAAAATACAAGAGCACCACACCATAAGACTCACTTTTTCATTCATTTTGACAAGGGTAATGTAGTTTTAATTGCTAATGATAATATGTATTGCCTCCTAGTAAATGTCTTGTGGTGTATTTTGTAAACCTTTCATCTTCAAATAGCACAGTCCTCCCAAATTTGTTCATTAAACCTTTGTTAGAAACTGAGAGGTTATTGACTATCAGGGGAAAATGAGCAAGTTCATTATGAATTGGCAAAGAAGCATTAATAACCATCTCCTGTAGCAATTGTACACTATGAAAATTAGAGAGCAAGATCTTTTAATACATTTTTATTTAAAACTAATATTTTATATATTTTTATTTAACAGCATTATAATTTTAAAAATATTTTTATTTAATTGGTCCTTTAAAATATTTTTATTTAATTGGCACTATCATTTCAAAACTAATAAATTGAAGAAAACCCACATTCAAATGTGTCTCAAAATGACTGAATAATTGATTAAAACCTAGTTTCACTTTCAAAGTTGAAGAAGTGGTATATAAAGTGTGTTTGCCAGATAAGGCAGCAGAGATAGACAATTGTTTTATTTTATTTGTATTTATAATTTGTAAAACTCAATATTCCTATTGATGTGTCTCTGTAACAAGTCACACACAATTATCAATAAGAATTCAAAGAGTGCCACTAAGGTGTGAAATTATACAATCATTCTACTGCAAAGAAAAAGCCTTAGAGGTGAACTATATATTGAATTTTTCAAAGGAAAATTATGTGTCTGAATGTGTCATTTGATGAAATGATTGTCATGGGAAATTAAATCTCACTCTGAAAGAAATGAGTAAGAATGAGAAAATCATCATAAATTCTCTCTGTATAAAGGAATTGTGCCTTTTTACAAAAGAATTTTTTTTCTCTAAGTTTCTAATCATATTAATAGTGTATGATACATATACTATTCACATATGGGATCTTCACATATGGGATGATATAAACACATATTTTATCCACTCTACATTCTTTGGACCTAATTCATACTCATGTCAAAGGGAAATCAAGAACTTTGATATTATCCAATTCCATGTTTTTCAAAGGATAGCCCTTGGGCCGCCTATATTAGAATCCCCTGGGACATCTGTTGAAAATTCAGCTTCTAATCAAGACTTGCTGAATCAGAATCTCAGAGGTAAATCTCACAATAAAGCAAGTTAGAGAAACGCTTGTCTAGCTAATTTAGCCAAGACTTATTTCCAAACCATCCAATTTCCAAACCAAACCAATTGTTTCAATACATCAGTAACATAGTGTGAAGCCTAGCAGATTCAGTGATGGTGGAAAGGTTTTTGTGACTTAGAAAAAGCCTTCAATTACAGAGTGCTTTTTGAGAAAATGGAGTTTTATATTTTTAAGAGTTGTCTATACTATAAAGGAAGACATAAATGAGTACTAATAGATTAAATGAGGAGCATTCATGAAAAAGTTATCATTCACAAGCCTCTACTATATATGAATGCCTCCTAAACATAAAACTTATCTAATATTCAAGACTTGGTTACTGGATGTGGTGGTGAAAGTGTCATGAAGAAATTTATTGTTTCTGAATCACTTTGTAAAAGCTATACTTTTTAGACTATATTCTCCACTTGAGAGCAAGATCCAGGAATTGATAAAATAAGAAATTTAAAACTTTTTGCTAAATAAACATTACATAGGCGTTGTTTGAATTATAGGAAGAGCTCAAATTAGTGGAGCATGAATTAACCATGTTTGAGTGAAAGAGTTCTGTAGAGTCTCTAGACCATAGACGGGGGGACATCTTGGTAACGAACAACAAAATGATGAAATCCATCATTTCACCTCTGGATGAACTGCTCAAAAGAATATAAATGTAAATTTCAATGTAAATATAACCTCAATAAGTCACTATATGCTTTACTCTAATATTCGTCAGGGTTAACCTTGGATTCCTAGATTTTATGACTTTTGAGAAATGTAACTGGATCCCTCAAAATAGTTCTTGGATCCCTGGAAGGGTCCCAGACCTTGGTCTCTGGTATAATTCTTAACAAAACTGTAAAATGAAATTTTCTATCCTTATCACCATAACTCACCCCTTCCTCTGTTGTGGTCTCTGCTTTGGGGACCAGTCATGTATAAGGCAGTGGTTAAGTGCACACCACTTACAACCATGTTTGAGTCATGGCTTTGCCACTGACTAGTTGGGTGACCTTGGGAAATGCACTTAACATCTCTGTACCTAATGTCTCATCTATCATGTTCTCAGCGTTATCAACCATGTCAGACTAAATGGAATAAAGCATGTTACACACCTAGCAGGACACCTGGAACATAGAAAGCATTCACTGTGGCTTATTTACCTTCTATCCCACCACCATCCCACTCCCCAGAAGCCTCTGAGCAAACAAGGGTTCCTGCTGCAGATGCTCCTCAGGCCTGACCATGGGCTTTTCTAGCTACTCTGCCCTTGAAAGTTAAGTTGTTAGGATCAGGTCCATGTATTCTGCTTCCCATGGTATTTGCATTTAAAGGGAACATTAGACAGGACTCATCTGATTGCAAGTGGCAGCAACCTAACATGAATTAGCTAAAGAATGTGGGGATAGAACCTGCCTGCGAATGCAGGAGATGCAAGAGACGTGGATTCTATCCCTGGGTCTGAAAGATCCCCTGGAGGAAGAAATGGCAACCCACTTCCAGTGTTCTTGCCTGGAGAATCCCACGGACAGAGGAGCCTGGTGGGCTACAGTCCATGGGGTTGCAATGAGTCAGACACGACTGAGCGCTCATGAACAATGTAATCAGGAAGGGCAAGAATATAGCTAATGATGACTGCCTCTTAACTGTATTTCTCTCTATCAATTGGTCTCATCTCCTCCCTCTGTTCATAGGCTTATCCACTGTACAAAAGCCATGGTCACCGGTACCTCCAGGCTCATATCCCCATTTCAAGAGAAGGGGGCTCTTCTCTCTCAGCCCCAAATGGGATTCCTGGAGAAGGACTCAGGAGGGTCCAGTGTGGCCCCAAGTTTACCGTTCAACCAGCTGTGGTGGTCAGAGCTTAGCGAGGGCTTGATCCCTCTGAACTGGATCACATGATGACAGGAAGGTAAGAGGAGTAGATCTCCAGAAAAATGGATGCAGGTAACACAAGCGCAGCCATGGGGAGAAATCTTGTAAGGTAGGCAACTAGGTTCTGTCTCTTCTTGAAGCAGAGGAATGAACTGCTAATGACAACTTCAAATAGCAGCTGCTGGTCCATACAGAATGGCAATAACGTTTGACATGGAGTCCTCCAAATACACACCTAGTTGCAAAGAACTTTCTCTTTTTGGTCACCAAACTGTCATTTAAAGGAGTAGAAAACTGAGATCTTACAGATAATCAAAGCTGCCTGATACAGCATTGAAATGTGCCCACTTGAAGGGCTGTTTGCTACATGTTTTCAAAGTGCTGATGAGCTATCCATGTCTGAGCAGGTTCCCTGAATGTCTGAAGTAGTGCAGTGGTTCTCAAGGTGGGGGGTTCCAGGCCAGCATTGCCTGGGAACTCGCTAGAAATACAAATTATTGGGCCCTACTCAAGACTTAATGGATCAGAAACTAAAGATGGAGCCCAGGAATCTGCATTTTAACATGCCCTCCAGAAGACTCTGATGTGCCATGTCCTAGTTCAAGAACCCCTGGTGTAGAGTATGCCTTGGTAGTTGGCCCAAATGCCCCCTTCAGAATAGCGGTACTTCAGGCCTCGTTCCTCCAGACTCTGGGAGCTGGGCAACTGTCAGCTCTCGGCCGAGTCCCTCTGGTGAAGACAGCCGCCTTATCCAAGGTCAGGCTTCCTTTCTGGGGTATCCTATATCCCTGATTTGTCTATGGAGGTAAGAGTCCTTAATTTGGGACAACTTTGAAGGGCCTTCCCAGTCCAGAGCACCCCATGGGAACCGCTGAAGTCTCTGTCATGACTAAATCACTGGTTAACCCCTCCTTCCACCCAAGCCTGCACTCTTTCTCCGTCACAGGCATCTATCTAAGTACACACTCAATTTCCTGCATGCAAGTCACCATTTCCAAGTCTGTTTCCAGGACAATTAAACTAAGACACCTGGCTCCTCCCAATAAGAGATAGGTCCCCAATGGCTCATCAGTAAAGAATCTGCCTGCGATGCAAGAGATGCAGGTTCAATCCCTGAGTCAGGAAGATCCCTGGGAGTAGGAAATGGAAGCCCACTCCAGGATTCTTGCCTGGAAAATCCCGAGGACAGAGGAGCCAGGTGGGCTACAGTTCACTGGGTCTCAAAGAGTCGGACACAACTGAAGCAACTGATCAGAGCCAGTCCCGGAAGACAGAGGGCACCCTAGCTGCCATTCTGGAATAGCCCAAAGCAACAGGGTGTCCTCCGGTTTCTTTCAGATGAAAAGATTCATCCTTCTTGCAATTCAGTTTCCAAGGGGACCCTACTGGGAATATTCTGCTCATGGTCCTCCTCTGCCAATATTATGTGCTAATTCCTGTGCTGGTGGAGAGAAATTGTAAGCCATGACCATCCACTCTCCTCTCAGGTTAGAACCTCCCCTTCTTCTCCACTTGGTCTTTGAAGGATCCAAAGCATCAAAAGACTTTCTTGCATTTTTTCCCACTCCCTATGTTTTTCCCATTCCTTCTGCAAAAGCCAACAGAATCTGCTTTTAATGTCATGTCTAGACTGGAAATTAGCCTTCAGTGCTACAAGGATGAAAGTGAAAGTCTCTCAGTCATGTCCATCTCTTTGTGACCCCATGGTTGAAGATGAGTACCCTCCTAAAAACATGGCCACATAGTCTGCCTGGGCATGAAACCTTCCCCGGCCATGTAGCAGAACTTTCCTCACCCCTCGTCTGAGGTTGCAAGTCAGGAAGCAATCCAAATCTTCCACGTGCAAAGCTGTAGCATTCACAGCTCTCCACCATCTACATGCTAGGTCGCTTCAGTCATGTCTGACTCTTTGCAACCTTAGAGCCTGCCAGGCTCTTCTATCCATGAGATTCTCCAGGCAAGAATACTGGAGTGGGTTGCCATGCCCTCCTCCAGGGAATCTTTCGGACCCAAGGACCGAACCTGCCTCTCTTATGTCTCCTGCATTGGCAGGCGGGTTCTTTACCTCTAGGGACACTTGGGAAGCCCCTACACCATCTGACCCAACCCATATCTCCACCTTCATGCTCAGCCACAAACGTTTGCATCCAACAACACTCAGCTGCTCATCATTCCCTAATCCCAGTAGGGTTTTTGGTCTACGAGCCTTTGTCCGAGTTGTCTGGCTTCTCTCTTCTGCTAAATCATAAGTTCCTTGAGGCCAGGGGTCATGTCTCGGACACCTTTGTAGCCCCTTTAAAGCCTGAAACAAGTGCTTTCACATAATGCAGAGAAGACCTAAAATATTTGGTATACTGCTGTCACTGTTACAGAAAAATACTACCCTGTTGTTACTTCTGAGACATTTTTATAAACAGCCCTGTCCTCCAAAAGAATCATGAGCATTAAAAATAAATAAAAACAACATTCCTAACAATTTGTGCCCAGGGTGAACATGTGTAGAGTTTTGCCCCCTAGAACAGTCCTGATTTACTACTGTTGTTATGCTTATAATTATTAATACCATCCCCTTTCACTCTCAAAAGTGACCCAGATTAGATGATAAATTTTATGGTCACCCTACTTATGCAACTCAAACCATTAGCTAACGTGTGCTCTGCTGACCTGCTTGTAGGAAAATAGCACAGTAAGAATTTTTAAAAAGATTGTGTGCCTTGCCCACATTTTTACCTGCATGTTCTCTTCCTATACACATTTCAAATGAATTTTTACTCAGGGCCAGTGCACAGACTTTTTCCACACCAAGGTTTTGAGCAAAACTCTCCAATAGATGGACACTCATACAAGCCAGAGCCTCTGCTTAGGGTCCGGAGACTGGCCTCCTTTTTGCCAATGACAGAATGTGGATGTCATTTGAGGGCCCCTGGTTTCTCTCATTCAACTTAACCAAAGCTAAAAGATTTCTGCCTGAGGGCAGATACATCCCTTCCAAAGCTTTGCAGTGAGATTACTCAAATTGGCATGGGATGATTGGGGTGAATAGTGACTGGTTTCTCTGTTCTCAAGAGGTAATAGCTTCTGCCAACAGAAAATGTCCCAACCTCACTGAAACGGGGAGGAGGAACTTAATGCATTCTTCTTCGCATTTGCTTCAATTAATCATCAGGTAATTAGATAATAAATAGCTCATAAATACATGTTTCATCTAATCCTCACACTAGCCCTACTGGATGCTATTGCAATTACTATAACAATGCATTTTCATATTTACATAAAATATAAATTATTTATATTAATATTATATTTATATTGCGTTCTTTGGTAGCTCAGACAGTATAGGACCTACCTGCAACGCAGGAGACCCAGGTTTGATCCCTGGGTCAGGAAGATCCCCTGGAGAAGAGAATGGCAACTCACTCCAGTATTCTTGCCTGGAGAATTCCATGGACAGAGGAGCTTGGAGGGCTACATTCCACAGGGTCTCAAAGAATTAATAATACTTCCCATTTCTTAATGTTTGCTATGTATCAGGCACTGCCAAAGCAGTTTATAGATATTAGCTTGTTTCATCCTCACCACAGCAGCTGAACAGAGGTCTATTTATTGTTTACTACCCTGCATGTCCACCCAATACAAACCTTGTCTTGCTCAGAGTTTTCTTTCCTGTAAACACACTGAGTTGTGTTTGGCACAGAGCAGGTTCTTAGTAAATACTTTTTAAATGAATGAGTGAATGAGGCAACAAACCTATGAAGAAGGTGTTCTACTCTGTGTTTTGCAGATGAGAAAACCAAGGCATGCAAAGGGCAAGGAATTTGTCAAGATCTTGTAAATCACCAACTGGAGACTGTGAGATTCCAAGTTCTTAAACATGACAATATACCAAATTCTTAAACATGACAATATACACCCCTGTTCCATCTTCCTGATCAGAAAGTTAAGTGACACTCACAGGACCAGCTAAGAACTAAATTATTAGAACTCAGACCCAGAAACTGTAACTCCGAGCAGCACTACTTTCTCCTTGTCATGCTCGTGGGGAGGACCAACCCCATCTGATCATGCAGTGTGTACAGACAGGCACACGGTGTCCTTTTCGGGGAAGAAGTGTGGGCAGCTCCCTCAAGTAAAATGCAAATCCTTCTTGTGGGAGGAAAGTTGGTCACAATCTCCTGATTTACCTCTGGGCATTAGTTCAGCTGACTGAGAGTAAGCCAGGGACCAGAGTTTATTATCCAGGCTAGCGTAATGTGTTCCATTCAAATTATAAAATTTCAGTGATTCAAGATAATAGCTGTTTATTTCTTAATCATGTAAGATGTAGGATAAGCATCTTGGGGAGCGGATGTCCTTACTCCGGTGGGACTTCAGAGACTCAGGCTCCTTCCATCTGTGGCTCTAGCATCCTAAAGGCTGAAGGAAGTCCTCTGCATTCAGTGAGAAAGACTCTTCAACACTCTGGCCAATTACACATATACTATTCTTTTTTGGATTCTTTTCTCATATGGATTATCACAGAATATTGGGTAGAGTTCTCTGCACTATACAGTAGGTCCTTGTTGGTTATCTATCTTATATACAGTACTATGCCTATGTTCATCCCAAGCTCCTGATTTATCCCTCTCTGCCAACATTCCCCTTTGGTAAACATTAAGTTTGTTTTCAATATCTATAAGTCTACTTTTGTAAATAAATTCATTTGTATCTTTTTTTGAAATTATAATCCACATATGAGTGATATCATAGGACATCTGTCTTTCTCTGACAACACAGCATTGTAAATCCAACTATACTCCAATAAAATGAAAATGTTGAAAAACTCAAAAATTAAAATGCATCACTGTAAATAAGGACACTGTAAATAAGGACTGTAAATAATCCAGAGGACTCTGGATGCTAGAGCCACAGGATACTAAGATGGTAATAAAGCAGAAAAGACTGGCTTGGCTTTGTAACCAGTGATAAATTGTGCATTGAATAAATATTTGTTAATGAATAAAAAGAAAAAACAACTCTAGCCAAGTAATAGACATACGTACTACAAACAGATCATTGGTAAGAACTAGTCTAAGACGCTGCCCAGATGCAAGTGAAGCTGGGGAATGTAGACACTGGGCAGCCGTTTCCCAGGGCACTGTGAGAGGAGCAGTACAGCTTCTGGTGGGTGGCTAGACATCACAGCCATTACGAGAAAAGAAAGGGCCAAGGAGGAGGTGGGAGCCGGATTCTGGGCTCTCATGTAGGGAAGGGTGGGAATTAACAGGAAGCAGTGGGGAGAGGGTAGCAAATGCCAACTTTGCCTGCCTTGGCGGGGTTTGTAAGTTTTTTGTCTTCAGTAGTGATGGAGGTGGAGCAAACTCGTCTTTGCATGCACACTTGGGGAAAAGCTTGGAATCTCTCATTTTAATTATTATCAAGTCTCTACACTCAAAAGTACTACCCAACAGATTTGCAATTTCCATGCATGCCCACCCCTGCCTTCTCCATTTGAGTTGTAAATTATGAATCATGTGAAAATTGGACAATATCATAAAAGCCACAAGATGTATCGAGTGCTGTAGCCTTCAGTTATCTTAGTTCATTAAACAGAAAAATAGGTGCACTTTTTCTTGATAGGAAAACAGTACCAACTAATGTCACACAATATTTCAAAACAGAATTTGTCTTTGTCAACCAAGTAGTGAATAACAAGGAAGCATTGAATGTTCTTTTTAAGAAATGATTTGAAATTAATTTCAATCCCTTCTGATGGTTCAATAAAAAGAGAAATATAGGCTTCGGTAGGTTTCTTAATGTAGATTGCTATAGTAATTTAAAAACAACAAATAACAATAAAGTAATGATTCTATCATGCTGCCAGTGGGCTTGACAGCAAATAGTATATTTGAAAAAAATAAATTTGCCACAGCAATATATGCCAATGACTAGACTCTCAGCATTGCTTTCAGATTAGAAAGATTCATAGGATCATATTCATGTATTTTAGAAAGTTATTTACTCTGATGGAGATAAAAAAATTAAAAGTATGATTATCCACAGTCTTTCTCCTCCTCTTACTTCCCAAGGAGGCTCCTCTTGTCCTAGGAGTAATGGATAGGATGGGATGATCAGTAGAGATGCAGACTGGGGACCCAAGAGTCTGACAGGCTCTCCAAATGTGTGAACATGAAAGTGCTGGCAGAAAACCAAGAGAGCAGAGAAGGGGGAGGAGGTGAGAGGATCTTGGCCAGATAGGAAAGAACTGAGAACTATTTGGAAGCTGAACTGAGCTGCTCCACCGAGAAGGGGACTGTGCAGAAAGAATTCAAGTCAAGAGGAGAATCCAGCAGTCTCATTTGGTGCTATCATAACCATGATTGCTGGAGAGACCCTCTCCTGAACTCCACCTACAGCAGGCCTTAGTTTCGGAGCCCAGCAGATTGAGACTGTGATAATAACAGTGAATGCTTATATAAACACACTTCCTATGTGCCAAATAAGCTAAACTCATGATCTGCATTCATTAACTCTTTTCATCTTTTTAACAACTTTGTGTGCTAACACTATTATTAATCCTCTTCAATAGATGAGAAAACTGAAGCATAGAAAGTTACAGAGATTTCCAAGGATACACCACCTAATAAGAAGTAGACCTGGGACTCGGGTTTAGGTCATCCAGCTCCAGGGTCTGTGGGCTGGACCAGTATACTCTGTCACCTCTCAGGATCTTGAAAAGTCAATCAAGTTGACACATAAACCTTATGTCACAGGGACAATCGAAGATTTCAGCTAAACTCTGAGTCAAAGTGCACCCTTTCACACATGCTACTTCATGTGTAAACACCCCTTTAAGAGAACAGCATGTAATTGTTAAGCACCAAAATGTCACATTGTTCATGTGCTCACATTTTGAGTTCATTATCTGCTAAATTTTAGAAAGTACTATTAAGAAGGGGAATTCCCTGGCAGTCTAGTGGTTTGGACTCTGGGTTTGCACTGCCAAGGGCCTGGGTTCAGTCTCTGTCAGGAAACTAAGATCCTGCAACCTGTGAGGCACGGTCAGAAAAAAAGAAAAGTTTAAGAAAATGAAAGTATAAGCAATTATTCTTTTTCCAGATTTCAGTTGAATCTGGCCTATTTTCTATGATTATATGCATTTAACTAAGTAATACTGTAAAAGATCTCTGCAGCAACTAGACGGAGTGTTCACTCTAAAGGCTTCACTTTGACTCGAAATGAAACAAATTCATAGGAAAACAAGGAAGCTCATTTGTCCAGTTCTTGATCTCTTCAGGTCTTTTCTTTTTTTTTTTTTTCATTTTAAGTAACTTTACCCCCCAGTCCTGATGGGTTTACACTAGGACAAATATCAGTGAGAAAGGTACATTCCATAGATGGTCTGGGGTACTTACTGAAGTTAAGACCACAGACTCCTGTGAAAGTGAAAGTGTTAGTTGCTTAGTCATGTCTGACTCTTTGTGATTCCATGAACTATAGTCCACCAGGCACTTCTGTCCCTGGAATCCTTCAGGCTGGAATTCTGGAGTGGGTGGCCATTCCCTTCTCCAGGGGATCTTCCTGACTCAGGGATCAAACCTAGATCTCCTGCACTGTAGGCAGGTTCTTTACCATCTGAACCACGAGGGAAGTACATAGTCTGGAAACTGATCATATGTTAAG
The DNA here is from genome assembly GCF_023699985.2 of Odocoileus virginianus. Taxonomy (NCBI): domain Eukaryota; kingdom Metazoa; phylum Chordata; class Mammalia; order Artiodactyla; family Cervidae; genus Odocoileus; species Odocoileus virginianus. The sequence goes on from NC_069686.1 coordinate 14,001,350, forward strand.
TCATTCTCCCAGAATTCATAAGGAAATAAGGAAAAGAACATGGAACCAAAATGAAAACAAATGAGTATCTGGGGAATCAAATGAATTGGTGAGTTACTTCAATCCAAAGAGACTGGGGTGCTCTGGGAAATACTAATTTACTTGATGATGAGCTCCAGGAGGATAAACTGACTTTAAAAATCAAAGTAATCCTTTACTCTATCCTAGGTTGAATCCGTGATTATAAAATGACCTGTATGTTTTAGGTTTATTTTTTTCACAACATGTATCATCACCAAGAAGTAAAGTGCAATTTATTCACTTGCTAAACTCCATGAGTGGTCATGGACCTCCAGGATATATCCCTCATGGATTTAGACAGGAATAAGGACTCTACCCTTGCCCTCTTCCAAAAGTGAGAAGAGGACTGAATTCTACCTTTCATAGTTTGAGAGACAGCGATGATTTGTTCTGCAAAACTAAGTTAGAAACTTGGGTTTCATCAAGGGGTATCACTAGGCTACCTTCTCTGGGCTGACAGTAAATGTTGTGGACTGAATCATACTGAGAGTTAGTTTACCAGTGAGATGTTAGCTTAAAGACTGATCTTTAGTCCTGAGAGCAAAGAGACTTAGATAACCAATAGCAACAAACTAACATAGCTTCATGTTTGTCCATCTGCTCCAGAGTCAGGACTGCTGCTATATTACCATAAATTGAATGGCTCATGTAGGTTACAGAACTCCCATCACTATCAAACAAAAGATATTATGTTTTGACTCTGCTGGTTTCTGGAAATGTTAAGAAGTTCTGCAAAGAATGGCTCCTTTAATTTCAGCTTGTAAATTAAACAAAGCAGAAAACCAAGAGGATAAATCCAAAATATTCCAAATATTTAAACTTGGAATATATCAACTTCATAGAATTGGGGACAAAATTTATGTTACCAAAATTTCACACCAAGACCACCTTCAGAATAAAAAGAGTCAGAAAGTTCGTCCTGTTTGCCAGGGAGGAAGAAAGAATTGTCTCTCTCTCCCTCTTGATGGTAGAAGTACAATTACAGGAGATGATTCTTCATTATTTTAGCTTATTTTGTCCTACCAAAGCTTTTAACTTCATTTTCAGCTCTTCATTTTGTCATTAATATCTTCTTTTCAAAAAGTCAGAAGTAAGTTTAACCTTTTGGAACTACCAAGGTCTTCAGGCCTTTTGGATGATAAGCCAGGAGGAGCCCCCAGAAAGTGCTCTGGGTGCCTTTGGCTATTTTTACAAGGTGGGTGGCACATCTGTGCGTCCACATGCAGCCTGCGGTCTCCGCTCGGGGCTCTCCTCACAGCAGCCTCGTGGAGCTTCATTTGTCTTAGGAGGGGAAGTGATGGCGTGGAGCCTGCCCGATTCTGAACCTGCGATTCCAAGGTGGAGAGAGTCCAAGATTGTTGTTCAGTCCATTAAGCAATCCTTTTTGGCTGAAGGGGTTCATCTATCAATCTCACTTTTCAGCCAGTAATCTGCTTATTTAGGTTTAATTACATTTTCAGATCACCTGAGAACTTTTCCTAGATCTTTAATAAAATGACTCCTTATTTTATTTATCTCACAGTTGATTTTACATGAGTTGTCCAGGGCTGAGGTGGAATGGGGGGGGGGGGGGGGGGGGCAAGTGGAACTATTTCCTAAAAAGATAAACAAGTGAGATTTCCACCTTTGGAGTGTCCAGAGTTAACAGAGGAATTATTTGGGTCTCAGGGCAGCATGACTATAGCAGATTGATCTAAAACTGCATGTAGCAGCCACCATTCCTGAAACAGAAAGTCAAATATTGATTTCCCAGGGCCTTTATGACCCATTTAACAACAGGCATTTTGGATTGGTTATTTCTTAGGGCTAGAGAGAATTTTCCTGCCAGCCTCCTTTTGAGCATCCTCTTAATTATCTTCTCTGTGAGATGGGTAAAAACTGATGCTCAGCTCTGGCCCTGAACACACACACACACACACCATAAAGGAGGCTGACACAACTGGTGTTGTCTAACACTCAGTTAGCTTGGATGAAAGGTATTTCAATATTTTCTTACAGAAACTACCAAATTGGGTGAGAAAGAGGTCCCGTTGGGTATGTCTGCTAACAAATTCTCTCTAATTGACATCCAGCCAGTTAATTTCTATGTAATAAGTGTTGAGTGATTCAAGGGGCAGTCTGGACCAGCCAAACCGGGTCCCTACAAAGACCTCTACCCTATTTGGCTCTCAGAAGGGAGCATCTAATGTTTTGCCAAATTTCCAAAAAGCTGGGGGAGCATTTTTATTTAATCTTTTGCTCTTTGGGCTACTAATTATGTATCAAAGGGTATAAAGAGGGCTTTGCAAATCATTATTTCCATTAGGAAGGTGTTAGAACCAGTTCCACCCAGGGCTCCGCTCCTATGCGCTCAGCTGCTATTCCCACGGGAGGCGGCCGTTGTGGTGCTGCTGGAAGCGGGGCTTCTGTTCTGTTTCCCCAGCACTTGGAAGAAAAACAAAACAGACCTAATGAAAAACACACACGGGAAATGCTTTATTATTTCATCACCCTCACCTACTGCGCTCTGGCACGGCTCTGCGATTAGGAAGGACTTCTCCCCTTTCGGAGGCTCGCTCCCTCTGCGAGGGGAGGCCGAGTGGGGTGGTAGGAGGCCGATGCTCCGTCATTTCCCGTCAGATCGTTTCAGAGGAATTTGCTCTTATTTCCTCCTGGCCACATCCCCACGATCCCACCCCTCCCTCCCCAGCTCAGCACTGGCCACATGCCCCGCAATGAAGTTGTATTACTTACTCAGAGTTTTGGGGGTGGTGGTGGTGGGTAGGGGGCTGGAAACTCTGGACACCAAGCTGTCGCAACCTTCAAAAGCTGAGAAATGGGTCAGAAGCCCTGAGTGGATCCTGACCTCCGAAGAAGGCTGGCAGGGGCACACCATTTCCCATTTCGCTGAACAACTAGTGGGCTCTTAGAGAAGGGGGGCTGGGGGGGGGGGGGGGCGAATGGGAAGAGGGCCCTAAAGTACGTCTGAATATTAAGTCAAACTGTAATCTTCCCACATACATTTTCTTGACTTTCCACCAGAAAGGAATCAGAAAGTAGACATTCCCCAAATCTCATTGGACCATTAGTAAGTGAATAACTCCTTTCATAAAAAAATGCCTCCATTTCTTTATTCTACACAGGGTGAAACCTGGATATAATAAACAATGCATTTATTCACAGGGAACTCAGCACCCCTGCCCCCCACCAAATCATCCAGGCATGGTCAAGGCAGGTATGGCTTCCCAGGAAATTGGAATGCTTTAGCTCAGACCTCGGTGGTCTGACCAGTTTATTACAGACCAAAACTTGTCTGTAGTAAAACATCAGTAACAGTTCTTTCCTGTGGCAACTTGGAAAGGTATCATGCCTTCTACACAGAAGATGCTTAATAAATATTTGGTAGATTTTCAATAAATATCTGATAAACTGAGTTGGGGCTATTTGTCACAAACAATATGCCCAGTTTTGTGGCAATAAAAAGTAGGTACCTTCAGGCTGTAACCCCATATATTGTCACTTTTTCGGGGGCCAACACCACATACTAACATCACTAAAAGTAGTAAGTCTTTTTCTTTTCTTTTTAAATTTATTTGGCTGCACTAGGTCTCAGTTGCAGCATGTAGGATCTTCGCTGTGGCATGCAGGATCTAGTTTCCTGACCAGGGATCAAACCTGGGCCCCCCTGCATTGGGAGCTCAGAGTCTTAACCACTGAAGTGTCAGGGAAGTCCTAGTAGTAAGAGTCACGGGCAACTCTTCCCTGATGAAATTTCCAGCAGACTGGCTTATTGTGGGTAACTGTTTTCTAATATCTGTTAAACAAGTTAGTGGCATGAGAAATACACTACCATACTTAAATATTTAATTCAGTGCATGGTACCTTCTCAGTGAATATCTGTTAAATAGATCAATAAATAAGTGTGATGTTGGTATAAGTACAAAATGAGCTGAGGCAAGGAGCTTTATGGTGAGAACTGGTCTGTCTGGGTAGATCTGCCTAAATGTAAGGTGCGTGCATGCATGCAAAGTCACTTCAGTCCTGTCCAATTCCTTGCAACCCCATAATCCACTAGGCTCCTCTGTCCATGGGACTCTCCAGGAAAGAATACTGGAGTGGGTTGCCATGCCTTCCTCTAGGAGATCTTCCCAACCCAGGGATTGAACCCGTATCTCATGTCTCCTGCATTACAGGCAGGTTCTTTTACCACTAGCACCACCTGGGAAGTCCTAAATGTATGGTGAAAGTGAAAGTTGCTCAGTCATGTCCGACTTTTTGCGACCCCTTTAGTCCATGGAATTCTCCAGACCAGAATACTGGAGTGGGTAGCCCTTCCCTTCTCCAGGGGATCTTCCCAACCCAGGGATCGAACCCAGGTCTCCTGCATTGCAGGCAGATTCTTTACCAGCTGGGCCACAAGGGAAGCCCTAAATGTATGGTTGCTGCTGCTGCTAAGTCACTTCAGTCGTGTCCGACTCTATGTGACCCCATAGACGGCCCACCAGGCTCCACCGTCCCTGGGATTCTCCAGGCAAGAACAATGGAGTGGGTTGCCATTTCCTTCTTTGGTAGTCCTGCGTAAATATAATTCACAATGAAAATGTAGGAATAAATCATGTAAAGCAGCATGTCAAATGGAAAATTTTAGAGATGAGAGCAAAATGATCCTCCAAAGCAGAAGTGGGTCAATATGGCCGCCACAGATAGTTGGCAGGAAGAGTTCTGTCTGGCATGTCTGTACCTTGTTTTGAGACATTTGGTAATCGTTAATCGAACATTATTAATCCCTCACAGTTGATAACCACAAAAGCACTGAGAATCTTAAAGCCACTAAGTGTATGATTACAATGGAAACAATAAACTTTTTTTTTTTTAAGTGAAATGGTTAGCACAAAGTCAAAATGCTGAGGAAAAAACAAACAACCTTGTTCATAGGTAGGGAACGCAACTTTGACAGGAAGGATAATTCAGAAGGACAGCTTGTGGAGAGGTATGTGCCTCAGTGCAGATGAGTGCTGCCAAGAGATCGATGGAGCAGGAGACATGCTTGTCTGGTCTGTTATAGTGATTTCCAACCCTCACTGCATTTTTTAATCACCCAAGGAACTTTTAGAAAATACAGATTCCAAAGCCACATCCTGATCAACTAAATCAGACGTTCCAGTGGCACAGGCATCAGGAATTTTTTAAGCTCCCATTTAATCCCAATGTGTAGTCACGGTGGGCCATAGCAAAGGGGATCCGGTTCTAGCATCAGAATCATCTGGAGGGTTTGCTGGACCTAATCCCTCCGGGGTTCCTGGTTCACCAGGTGAGGGGTGAAGGCTAAGAAGGTGGATTTCTAACAATTTTCCAGGTGATGCTGCTGCTGCCGTTTAGGAGTCACACTTTGAGAATCACCACACTATTCTCTTCTTCCAATCTTTTCATTAAAATTGGATCATGTGATGCTTATGTTTTTTTTTAATTTTCAGTGATAAATGATAGGAATACAGAATTTAAATTTTTCTTTAAGACCTTGTGAGACTTAAAATCTTTGGATTCACCCTGTATGAAAGTTTATTGGCTTTCATGTGGAATCTTGTCAAGTAAGCCTTAAAGCATTAAAACTCCAATTTAAGATAAAATGATGTGGTTGTGGCTGCTTGATAGAGGGGAGATTGAACCATATGTGTGAGTGAAGAACACAAAGGAAAATATGCATTTTGCTGGTTAGATATTATAGCATATTTTCAGGATATGTACACAGATATGTTTGATCTGATTAAGTAAAGTGGAATGTTTAGAAATAAGACATTTTGACTAATATTCCAATTAACTGCGTATAGATCAGAATTTGGGGGTGGGGTGAGAGGAGAAATCCTCATTTGGAATTTTTTGAAAGAGAAAATAAATGTACTCATCCAATTTCTTATCTTTGAGATTCATAAAATAAAATTATTCTTTTAGAACTGTAAAACTTACATTTGGGTTAATTAAGGTCTACTAAATGTGGAGATCAGTTTAGTTGTTACTTACTTAGTTTTCTTTTCAGCATAAGATTAATCTGCTAATTACCAAATAATGACTTCATTTTGGGGGCATAACAAAGATGAACAGGAAAGGTTACAACCATCTTAGTTATATAGAAAAGGCGCATGGATCCTTTTTATTGTTTAAACATGTTTTCCTGTTTCATATGTTTAATGTAAAAATATCCTGTTGGTGTCAGTTTTTGCTTGAACACATTTTTCTTTTAAGAGTGTATTTTTTCAGTAAAGCTGTGGGAGATTTTTCTTCTCTGGTATTTAAAGTAAGATAAAGTTAAGCTGATTTCTTTCCCTGACTATCCCCTTCCCCCTCCAAAGGCTTAATAACCGCAATCCTAAGATTTATGGTGAGTGAAAAAGAAAAATAAGTAAATTATCTGACTGAGGAGTCATTCTTCCTCTCTCTGGCCATACAGACTATTTTAAATGCTGCTAGCAGCAGTCTAATTAAAATAATTTCTGTCATAAGTCTGTGAAATATGCAGCCACAGCCCAGCTCAATGTTCTCGAGCAGGAATGACAAATCTCTGCTTAATTGGTACTTAATATGGTAGTGCAGGATTAGTAATTCTCCAGGATAAAAGGAGATAACAAATAGAAATCTCTTGCTTGGGGCAGGGAGCCTTGGAAGACGAACAGACCAAATAGTGCTTACCCCCAAAACTGTTCTGATCAAGGGTTGTTATTTTGCCTATCACTTATGAAATAACAGATAATTAATGCACATTTTATGGCTAACTTTAAGTCCTAATTAAATACAACTATGTACAAAGAATGTGAACAGCCTGACTTCCAAAGACCAAAATAAATACTGGCAGAATTATAGTGACTGCTGTAGCCTTATTATCTTATCTTGAGGATAACCACCTTGGCAGAAGTATAAGCTACTTCTGAGGTACAGCCATTAAGCTGAGATTCATAATGAATTTTAGAAAAATTGGGAAAGATAGAAAAGTAGAAGGAGGAAAACTATTCATATTCTCATTGCTAATAAGTGGGGTAAAAGTGGGGAGCACTCCTAGTAACTTGGAGTACTTCCTCCCTGTGTGTTTTTTTTTTTCCGGTGCATACTTTTTATGTCTTACTTCTTCAAACTGTTGCAGGCCATCTTATGGTTTGTTTTTTTCACTTAATATTAAATAGAAACATATACATATGTTTTTAATGAGTGCTTTTAACATTCACTTTTAAAGTCTGCACCGTTTTCTACCCAGTAGATGATAGTAGCTATTATCTATCTTGTGTTGACTATCTGCCAGCGCTATCTTAAGGGTTTTATATGTATTGTCATTAAAGCAACAACAGGCCTATGATTCAAGTCCTTTCTTCATCTGCATTTTGTAGATGTGGATACTGATGCACAGAATACTGTGTTATTTGCTTCAAGGCTACATCAAATGGTTAGCAGAGATAGGATTTGAACAAGGGCAATCTGACAACAAAAACTGTTTCTAACCACTCCGCTGTACCATCTCTTGATGTACTACCTGGAATTAACCCAGAAAATGCTCTAGATCAAAGTGAATAAGCTTTCTCTGTAAGGGATCAAACAGTTTAGATTTTGTGGGCTATATACAGTTTTTATGGCATGTTATTCTTTTCCCTCATTTTAAAATGACATTTAAAAAATGTAAAAGCCATTCTTAGCGTACTGACCATAGAAAAAAAGGCCATGGGGCAGATTTGGCCCATCAGCCAATTCTAGCTCTAGATTAAAAGTGAGTTGAACTTAAGTTTGGATGAGTAGCAATTAAGGTAATTAATTTAAAAAACTTTTTGACATTGGGAGAAACCAAGTAATTGATTTGATTGAATGAATTATTTTCAGTTCAATTTGTAATATTAATATTATAAATAAACTACCTAGGCATTTGTGTATTTGTTTATAACAGCAATTGAAATGACTGAAATATTTATGTTTTCATCAAAACTGAAAACTGAGTCATTGTGATAAGTCAACTCAAGGCCAAAATGAATTTATTCTTGGTAAATCTCACAAAGTTGATAGACAGTCACAAGTTGCGATTTAATCATCAATTTATGCCTTTTGATGGGCCACATAAAATTCTGGTGTCTTCTTTATGGCAGTGGTTCTCAAAGAGCTGCCCTGAAACCAGTGGCATTATCCTATTAGAAATGCAAATTCTTGGACTTCATGGCAGAAGTACTAAATCAAAAACTCAGGGTGGAGCATATTCAAGTTTGAGAACCACTGTTTTAGGGAAATCCCGTTGCAAACAGTTTCTTTTTGAGAACGAAGCTCTGTGTATATGTGTGTGTGCCCATGTGCATGAGCACGCATGCGTGCTCAGTCATTTAGTTGTGTCGGAGTCTTCCCAGTCGTATGGACTGTAGCCTGCCAGGCTCCTCTGTTCATGGGATTTTCCAGGCAAGAATACTGGAGTGGGTTGCATTTCCTCCTCCACAAGATCTTCCTGACCCAGGGATTGAAGCCATGTCTCCTGCATTGGCAGGTGGATTTTTTTTTTAATACTGTGCCACCTGGGAAGCCCACCCATATGTACACATATGCACGAACAAAAAAAATTATCTGTGAGCTAAAAATATCCCATGTTATGATACTATATTGGGGAAGATCCCCTGGAAGAGGGCATGGAAGTCTACTCCAGTATTCTTGCCTGGATAGGGGAGCCTGGCGGGCTACATGGGGTCACAGGGAGTCGGACACAACTGAAGTGACTTGCAAGCATGATACTAGATTATGATATGTTATGGAAATACCATGTAGACAAATCACAAAAGTCAAAATGAGCAAATTTTAGAGTTGCATACGTATCTTATGCAGAGATATGAATAAATCTATGCTGTCATGCCTATCTTGTTCTATGACACTGTATTGATTTTGTCACAGCTATTTCCTGGTTCATTACCTAAGCACGCTATTCTTTATACTAATAACATTAGGAGATTTAAGACTTAAATGTCTGAAAACTTCCTTTTAAATTGAATGTCCTCAATTATTGAGGATACTACATCTGAAAATTTAATTGACAAGTTTATTATAATAAAATGCATCATTTTAAAGTGTCATTCTCAAGATTTAGGTTCTGAGTAAGATGGAGAAAGTAGACTCCTCCCTAGCCTCCCTCTGCATGCAGCTATAAAACCTGGACAGAATGTGTGGAGTAGTTATTTGAGGATGCTGAGAAGTAAATAATAGCAAATTGGAGAAGAAAACCAAAATCCAAAGTACAACTGAACTTGTGTTATTTTGCCATTAGTTTTTCTCTGTTTTATGGCCCTGGAGAGAGGCATGAAGGACATGGAAGAGCCCAAATTTCTGACTGGGTGCCTTGAAAAGGGGAGTCCAGCAAACCAAAAAGCACCAGGGAGATTGTTGAGAGGTAGGGACTTCATAACTGCAACCAAATAAAGTTATTTATTGACTCTGAGACTCTAAAAGTTGAATATAAGTGGATCTAATCCTAATCAACATATAAAAGACTTTGAAAAAGTGAATATATAGACTTATATTCGAGTCTCAGACTTCCCACTGGCTGGTGCACACATGAACAGATCTTAATAGCACTGGGCCTTAACTGAACTGTGAGTGGGGAACATAATACAGAAAAATCAGCCTGGAGCTTGTAGCCACAACATATTTGGTCATCTTGCTTCCTGAAATGAAAATACCAATATTCTCAATAGGTTTTAAACAAGACTCAGAGTCTCATAGTACAATATTAAAAATTTTTCAGAATGCAATCTAAAATTACCACGGAAAGAACAGGAAAACTAGATTCACATGGGAAAAAACAATCAACAAACATTAATGCCAAGATAACACATTCACATTATCTAATTGAATTTAAAGCAGCTATTATTTAAATGTTTCAACAAGAAATTACAAACTCTGTTAATGCAAATAGAAAAGCAGAAAGCTGGGCCCAGCCCGCGGCGGCTCCGCGTTAGTCAGTCATGGGGCGGCCGCCCAGAGCCGCCGCGGGGGCGGCAGGGCTCGGGGCTCGGGGGTCCGGCTGAGCCGGCTGCGGAGAGCGAGCCTGCCGCGAAGGCGACGGAGGCGGACGCGGGGCGACCCTGGCGGCAGCGGCGGCGGGGGAAGCGGGAGCCGCCTGGGATGTTCAGTCATGAAACGGGTCCGCACCGAGCAGATCCAGATGGCCGTGTCCTGCTACCTCAAACGCCGGCAGTACGGGGATGCGGATGGCCCACTGAAGCAAGGCCTGCGGCTGTCACAGAGCACCGAGGAGATGGCTGCCAGCCTTGCAGTCCAATCAGAATCTGGTTGTGCCAACATAGTGTCCGCAGCCCCTTGCCAGGCAGAGCCCCAGCAGTATGAAGTACAGTTTGGACGGCTGCGGAATTTTCTCACCGATTCTGACTCCCAGCACAGCCACGAAGTGATGCCTCTCCTCTACCCTCTCTTTGTCTACCTCCATCTCAACCTGGTCCAGAACAGTCCGAAGAGCACAGTGGAAAGCTTTTACAGCCGCTTCCATGGAATGTTTCTGCAGAACGCCAGCCAGAAGGATGTCATCGAACAGCTCCAGACCACACAGACCATCCAGGACATCCTGTCTAACTTCCGGCTGAGAGCCTTCCTGGACAACAAGTACGTGGTTCGTCTGCAGGAAGACAGCTACAACTACCTTCTCCGCTACCTCCAGAGTGACAACAACACCGCGCTGTGCAGGGTCCTCGCCTGGCACATCCACCTGGACGTGCAGCCCGCCAAGAGGACGGACTACCAGCTCTACGCCAGCGGGGGCTCTTCCCGCGGCGAGGGTGGTGGCCTGGAGCCCGCCGACGTGCCGGCGCCCATCCTGCAGAATGAGGCCGCGCTGGAGCTCCTGCAGGAGAGCATCAAGCGCGTCAAGGACGGCCCCCCCTCGCTCACCACCATCTGCTTCTACGCCTTCTACAACACAGAGCAGCTGCTGAACACTGCAGAGGTCTCCCCGGACAGCAAGCTGCTCGCGGCAGGCTTCGACAACTCCTGTATAAAACTGTGGAGTCTGCGCTCCAAGAAGTTAAAGTCAGAACCCCATCAAGTAGATGTGTCCCGCATCCACTTGGCTTGTGATATCCTCGAAGAGGAGGATGACGAGGATGACAATGCAGGCACGGAGATGAAGGTCCTGCGGGGACACTGCGGGCCAGTGTACAGCACCAGGTTCCTCGCGGACAGCTCGGGGCTGCTCTCCTGCTCCGAAGACATGTCCATCAGGTACTGGGACCTGGGCAGCTTCACCAACACCGTGCGGTACCAGGGCCATGCATACCCCGTATGGGACCTGGACATCAGCCCGCACAGCCTGTACTTCGCCAGCGGGTCCCACGACCGCACGGCCCGGCTGTGGTCATTTGATCGGACGTACCCACTGCGAATTTACGCCGGGCACCTGGCAGACGTGGACTGTGTCAAGTTCCACCCCAATTCAAACTACTTAGCCACGGGCTCGACCGATAAGACGGTGCGGCTGTGGAGCACCCAGCAGGGGAACTCAGTGAGGCTCTTCACGGGCCACCGCAGCCCTGTGCTCTCCCTGGCCTTTTCCCCCAATGGTAAGTACCTGGCATCCGCGGGCGAGGACCAGCGGCTGAAGCTTTGGGACCTGGCGTCCGGGACCCTCTACAAAGAGCTGCGGGGCCACACGGACAACATCACCAGCCTGACCTTCAGCCCGGACAGCAGCCTGATCGCGTCCGCATCCATGGACAACTCTGTGCGCGTCTGGGACATTAGAAGCGCGCACTGCAGCACCCCCGCAGACGGCTCATCCAGCGAGCTCGTGGGCGTCTACACTGGCCAGATGAGCAATGTTCTGAGCGTGCAGTTTATGGCCTGCAACCTCCTGCTGGTGACCGGAATCACACAAGAAAGTCAGGAACATTGATTTGGATCTTTGATATGACAGACTGGGGCATACTAAGGGCTCCAGACAGCAAGTCTTAGGACAGACAGAATCACTGACTGACTGTGAAAGACTCCCCGTGTCCCCCCTTGCCCTTCCGGTGTCCCGAACCCACCACTCTCCACTCAGCCCCCAGGTGTGGAAGCACAGAGCCAGGAAGGGTGGTGACGGGGAGCAAACGTGAGATAGGAATCACGGAGATCCCACTGTGTCCTCGTGTGGCCCCTCCCTATCTCTGGCACCAAGGTGCCCTTGCCTCGCTGAGGCTGCACTTGACCTGAGGATGTTTGCCAGGCACCCTCCCCAGGAGCAGTGCCGCAGGGTCACCGGGTGGAAGGGACTCTCTCCAGGGAGGAATGCGGGGGTGAGAATTAGGCAAGGGGGCAGGGTCATCCTGGCAAATGTTTTTCCTTTTCTGTGATTACAGAGAACCAGGACTGTTTATTATTGTTATTATAATTATTACTGAGAAGAGGAGACCTAGCACTGGCAGAGGGGGCTTCTCTGCTCTCATCTTTCAGGTCTTACTCCTGGCACTGGCTGTGACACTTGGAGTTTTGAGGTTCAGGGAATTGAGAGAACTTGGTCGCGCAGTGTGTTGGGAGAAAGGGAAATCTCCTGAGTGACAGCTGGATCACTCCGGCTGACATGTTTCTGAAAGTGGGTGGGCGGATTTGACTGAGAAAGTCTTGGGCTCTTGCAGCAGTGGTGTGAAAGAAAGATTCTTTTTGTGGCTGCACTTCTATTAACAATTCTCTCCCCCAAAAGGTCGGATTGTGGTAAAGAAATGAAAATGATTAGAAGTGAAAAGTCAAAAGAAAGAATTAAAAAATGTTGAATTTCCAAATGATTCCGAGGTGTGGCTTTTCCAGCATCTTTTCCTCCTGAGATCATCCCTCCCACCTGCTTTGCGATAGCAGTTTATTGAACAGTCTGTGAAACAAATCATAAGTACGAACACATGCATCAAAAACTATGCTCTGAGGATGAAGCGACTTCTAATTTGTGGGAAAAGGATTAAATATTTCTGTTTTCTGAAAAGAGTTATTTTGTATTTTGTTTTCTATTAAAATGTGTTTAGTTTCCAAAAAAAAAAAAAAAAGAAAAGAAAAGAAAAGCAGAAAGCTTCAGAAGAAAAACAGATACTTTTTAAAAGAACCCAACGAAAATTTTAGCAATACAAGTATGGCAACTGAAATTTTAAAAACTCACTGGATGAACTCAATAGCAGAATGGTGTCACAGAAAGAAGGAAAGGGTCTATGAATGTAAATTTGATCAATAGAAATTATGCAAACCCAACAACAAAGAGAATTTAAGATTTAAAAAATTAACAGAGACATAAGTGTCAGTGAGAAAATAACAAAAGGCCAATATTTATGTCAATTGAGTCTCAGAAGAAGAGGATGGGGGTGGAGGTACTAAAAACAACAATGACAGAAAGAATTGCAAAAGTAATGACTGAAAACTCACCATATTTGGTGAAAGACATAAACCTAAAAGCTCAAGAAGCTCAGTGGAAAAAAAAAAGAAAAGGAAGCTCAGTGAATTCTCAAAAGGACAAATTCAAAGAAATCCATCCCAAGATATATAATAATCAAACTGCTGAAAACTCAAAGCAAAGAAAAATTCTTGAAAGCAGACAGAAAGACAGCATATTATCTAAAGAAGAATAAGGATTCTCATTATTGCAGATTTCTCATCAAAAGCCATGGAGACGAGTGGGAAGTGGCACAGCAATTTTCAAGTGCTGAAAGGAAAGAACTATCAACATAGAATTCTACATCCAGAGAAACATCCTTTAGGATGAAGATGAAATAAACATTCTTAGACAAAGGTATGCTAAGATAATTTATTGCCAAAGGAGTTTTCTCAGAAAGAAAGGAAATGATATTAGAGGGAAACTTGAAATACCAGGAATGAAAGAAATATATCAGAAATGCAATGTATCTGGGTACATAAATAAAATAGACTGTTCTCCTCTTGAGTTCTTTAAAAAATGTTTGATGGTTGAAAGGAAAAAGTATAGCATTGTCTGATAGGCTTGTCAATGTGGACATATGACAACTATAACACCTCAGGGGGGAATATAAAAGGATCAATATGGTGGTAAGTTTTTTACATTCCACTTGAAACGGTAAAGTAGTGAGTCGAAGATTATGAAAAGTTATGCCTATACTATAACTCTTAGAGTAACTAAGTACTAAAGTACTTAGTACTAAAGTAACTAAGTACTAAAAACCTATACAAAGAGATATAGTTAAAAACATAATAAAGATGGGATACTAAAAAATGATTCAAGTAATCCAAAAGAAAGCAGGAAAGGGGAAACAGATGAATTAAACACTGATAATAAAAAATAAAATGATAGGCCTAAACCTAACCATATCAATAATTACATTAAATGTAAATGGTCTGCACACACCAATCAAAAAACAGAGATTATCAGAAGGAAGTTTTTAAAAAAAAAATCATGCCCCTCCACTATGTGCTTTCTACAAGAAACTCACTTCACACATAATGATAGAGCTAGATTAAAAGTAAAAAGATATGTCACATATAAATAGTAAATGGAAAAAGTAAAATAAGAAATGGAAAACGCTACAAAAACACAAATTAAAATGCCACTTCCATCTACTTTTCCTGGGAAAATAGCTGCCTTTCAAGAACCCTGACACTACAATATTAAGTAAACTCATTTGATTTACTTAAGTGAAATTGTTTTCAGTGATCATCAGCTCTGCTTAAGCTGTTTCTTATTTTCAAGTGGGCTAATTACAAGCTTAATTAGGAACTAATGAATCTTTCCTCTGTCATTTCAAAGGGAGACTCACACCTTTCATGGATGTTTCCGTGTAGTGAGAAACACCACAAAATACAAAGATTGATTTTAAATTCTAAGGCAAAATCAACCTGAACATTCACGTATAAATGTTTAAATGAGAGAAACGCCAAGTCCTCAAACTCACATGTGGCTCTAAGTGTTTATCAAATATTCGTAAATGCATCAGATTTGCACATGAGCTCCCAGATAGACATGCATATGCAGGCAGGTCATAGCTCCTTGGAAAACCACCCATGTTCTCTTCCTCAGTTATAGTATGTAACACATATGGTTCCTGTCAGTAGCACTCATTTAGAGAGATAAAAATCCTACAACAGCTAAGTTCAGCCTCTCTCCAGTGGCCCTTTCCTTTGATTCTCAAAATATCAAGTGACTATTCACTAAACCCTGTAATTGCCAACCTTACCCAGTTCCACCTCTAATAGAAAAAGGAAAGGAATGGTCTGTTTAAAAAAATTTTGTTCCAATACATTGTGTAATTAACCTATCTTAATTCTTTCTGGTAGTAGCCTTCTTGTTAACATTTTGAAGAAAGAAAAGGCAATTGAAAGATACTTGAGTTGATTAACTGCATATAAAAATTGAAAACTAGGGGCATATAACATAATTTTTATTGTTAATATACAGTATTAATATATTTGGTAACTTAGTAATAAATGGCTGCAGAAGTTTCTTTCTTGAAAACTTTTGAAGATATGAAGCTAGCATTGTCTTCTTCAAAGCTGGCTTGAATTCAGCTTTAAACATTGTTTTCCTTCTTTTTTTGTTCTTCCTGTCCTTAACTTTTCTTCTGCAATGTGAAAATACAAGGCAGATGTCTTCATCTCCCTGGAATGCTTTTAACCTTAATGAAGGGTTGTAATAAATCAGTACTTTTCAACCTGTTTTCTATCATCAACACATACATACTTTTTGAGATATTAGTCTCCACAGAGATTATTAGAAATAATTAGGACAAGTTAGAACTTAGTTATTAGTTCGTTAATGGACATATCATTGCTATTTGTTAAATACCTCTAATATGCAGAAAGTTATCTTGTTCATATGTCTAGAAACTGTAGTTATTGGGCAAGATCTTTTCTAAGTCATTAATAATTTATTTTTATGCTAGAATATGTGTAGAGTATGTATGCCTATTTATGTGCACACACAGATATACATACTTATAAAAGATTATTAAAGTTTAATTGGGTGATTTTTGAAAGTTACATGTGTAGATCATATCAATTTACAAATAAACTAAGAAATGAAGAACATTTTTTACTTTAAGACTTTCATGATTAATAGAAAATTAGAATTTGCCTTTTCTTGGCCGGATAAGGTATTGCATTATTTCACATTTTCTATTTTTCATTTATTCAGGAGTCACAAATGTAAATTTCTTCAATAAACAAAATTCAGTAGTCTGAACTCCTCTCATTAATACACAGAAGAAAAATAACCTGTAAAACTGCAGTTCAAAAAGTGGGAGGTAGTATAAATAACATCATAAAATGTGACATCTTGGTGACCTATTTTAAATGGATGAATTTGGTGATAGCAAAACAAATCACTACTTTCCAAGATCACATGAATTAAGATGCAGCTAGGATTACTGCTAAAACCCTCAGCTAACAATGACTGAATCTGAAAATGTGATAGATTTGAATAAGCTTCCCAGTGTACTAAGCTAAGATAAATTTAACTGATGGTGACATCCATAAGAAAATTTTATAAGACAAACTAACTACCTATCTTGATTCCCAAATGTTTAAAAAAAGCTGCTCTGACTTCCAATGAATCAAACCTACTCATTCACCTTTCAAGAGGCTATAAAGTTTCATGCCTGAAACTCTGGTTCAGAAATTATGAGATTCAGGTTATGAGCTTCCTTCTCCATAGAGGAGAAGTAGGCCACCCAATTCTGTGCAAAGAATTCACCCAATTTTTCTGCCATTTTATGTTTTCCTCTCACCTGGGTGATCAGATTATACAAGCTTTTTAAAAATATTTGAGTCCACAGGATGATGGAGTCTGAAGACTCAGCTTCCAATGTCAGCTCCACTACTTGGATGACATTAAGAAAATCACTTGCCTTGCCAAATCTTGGTTTTGTCATTTAGAAAATGGGGCTCAAAGTATTTTGAGCATGTGTGTTTGAAATTGCTTTGAACAGAACAGCAAAGTGATATTCAGCTTTCCAGGCAAGCTGTGCTGGATATTATAGATCCTGTTAGTGGCTTGATCTTTATTGACCTGATCCTTAGGATTGCTAACTGCTCTTTCACTTTCCAATTCCTTCCAACACAGCGTAATTCTGGTCATAATTCCAGGTGGAACTGTATGGGACCTCAAAATGAATCAGTTTGAAAAACAGGGGTCCAGAGAGAAAGCCAAGATCCCTCAAGAAATCAGGATTTGAATCTAGGTCTTTAAACCACTGGTGCAACCCTATTCCATTCTCTTTTATTCATTAATCCAGTTATTCCACATTTATTGAGCATATATTATGTGCTGCATACAGGACTACTCTTCAAATAAGAATAATAGTCTTTCAAATAATACTCTTTCAAATAATAGTCTCTAAAAGCATTAGAACATCTTTCAGCGCTGCTGTCTATGGCTGAGTTAAGATTCTGGTTATAATTTAATCATTATTAAACAATTACTAAATCATAATACTTTTCTGTTGCTCTTATTATTGTCACTGTTACTATTACTAAGGAGGCCTTCCTTTAAGTGTATGCTTAGAAAGCCATCCAGGCTAGAGCTCAGATAAAAGCAGGTCTGCTCTGGGTGATGCAAGAGTAAGCAGCCCCAGACCTCCTAAGACACTTCAGTCAAATGTCTGGAGTTTTAATCGTGTCAGAGTCTGAGAACCACAGCATTGCACAATACTCTTGCTTGGGTCTGACTGAGAGGTTTCATCTCAAGATAGAGTATGCAAGGATTTACTACTATTTCAAGAAGCCAGAGAAGCTTAGCTCCATCAAAAAAGGTTAAACTGCTTTCTTTTCATCATTCCTTGAATATAGTGAATGAGAATTTTGCATTTCCTTGTTTAAGAAGATGCTTCCTTTGGGTATCCATGTTAAAAAAGAAAAAAAAAATGTTGATTTGGGCTTCTCTGGTGGCTCAGCAGTAAAGAATCCACCTGTGATGCAGGAGACGTGGGTTCAATCCCTGGATCAGGAAGATTCGCTGGAGAAGGAAATGGCAACCCATTCTAGTATTCTTGCCCGGAGGATCCCATGGACAGAGGAGTCTGGTGGACTACAGTCCGTAGGGTCTCAAACAGTCTGACATGACTGAGTAACTAACATGTTCACACTTTCTTTTGTGTATCCATATGTTACATTGGTTCTGACTAGCTACAATTCTCAAATATGGAGGTTTGTTTCCTGTTCTAAGCCACTCTTTCCTCTTCTTTCCTCTCAGGCCAAAATAAATGATTTTGGTCTTTAGAAAAAAAAAAAAAAAAATCTTCTAACTCCAGATGAGTGAGGTTGTTCATTGGCCTGGTTACATTCTGTCATACTGTGCCAATGATATTAACAAACTCATCCTCAGTGTATTTTGTAGCTCCAAAATCTTTTCTCCCAAGAGCACCAGTTTTGATAAAGTTCTCCCATCACTATAAATACACCATCAGTGAAATACATCATCAGTGAAGACTATTGAGTTGGAAACAACAGGGCTAATTATGGTGAGCAAGTCAAAATACTAAAAATACATATTAATAAATCTTCCTATGGAGTCTGAGACAGCTGTATTTGTCTAGATTAAGGAGAGGTATATGACATGCAGTAAACTGACTGTTTTGAATTAAGGAGTTTTGGCAAAGGGCTACATTTAGAACACAGGATAACTTAGTGGCACCAATTTATTTTATAAAGAATAATGTCACAGAAGAAAACCTTGTTTTGAGTAATAGAGTTTGGAATGCCCATCAAGCCAATCCAATGTTTGTACATTTACACTCAATCCATAGGCTAAATGGCTTCCAGTTTTCTCTAGGATCAATGCGTGACATCTTCAGTTTACATATGCCTTGGACTAAGCCTATTTCTGTCAACCATTCTGGAGGCATACAGCCAACATCTAGGTTCATGTTTGGGTTATGAAATGTATTTTGCTGGAACCATATCTATTTGCTGGATGTTTCATTATGAGGGCTCCACTTTCTTCTCTGTCATCAGAGGACCACATCAGCTTCAACTGACTTAATCTCCAAGATTTTTCAAACTAAATTACTTACTTTGCTTGTTTATAAGAAGAAAAGAAAGGAAAACAGTATTTCTACTCCATGTGAGTCTACAGGTAAATCATACAGAATTAAAGCAGTTGTCCCTGTGGTTTATTATGTAGACATACCTGGATAAAGAAGAGGTGGTGCTTTAAACCAACAGTATTTTTATCCAAAATAAATTCATCTTATTTGAATAAGTGATTTTTATTTTTACTGTATTTGAGGTAGATCCCTACAAGTTTATGTTTTCCTATTTTGTTCATATACAATATTTGTGAGAAAGAAAAATGATTGATCATTTATTTTCTAAAAATAAAAAGCTGGGATTTGATTTTTTTTTAATCTCTGCTTAAAGATGAAGTAGTTCTTTAAAACAGCAGTCCCCAAACTTTTTGGGACCAGGGATTGGTTTCATGGAAGATAAATTTTCCATGGACCAGGGGTGAAGGGGATGGTTTCAGGGTGATTCAAGTGCATTGCATTGAGTTAATAAATTATTAACATTATTTATTTCATCAGCTCCACCTCAGATCATCAGGCATTAATTAGATCCTGGAGGTTGGAGACCTCCAATTTAGGAGTTAAGGGCAGTTATCATCCTTCCACGAGTCCAACTCAACTTACAAAGTCTTTCTCTGTGGTATTAAGGACTGTAATCATGCTAGCTTACTAGAGCAAGCTACTGTTGACCACAGGTGAGGAACAGAATCTTGCCAAGGGTGAGACCCAAGACCCCATGAAAAGGAAACAGTGGGGAGGGGAGAACCAAGAACTCGACAGGACTTTTTTTACTGGTTAGTTTCCTTTCTTACCTCTAACATAGCATTCCAAATGCTGATAAATAATGAAAATGAATAAAAATGAGAAGCATAGTTTTTCTGCCTCTATCCTGAGTCTGTCCGCGGAAGGTACTATAAAGACTTAGGTTTCAGACAGTGTGTTTGCTTTCCCCATCCTGCTCCCTACCATTTCTCTCTCCTTTGTGACAACCTTACCAAAGTACAATAGAGCAAAATATGCAGCCTGAGGTAGAGATGGAAATGAATGGACAGGTGACTGACCAACTGCCTCAGCTCATCCCCTGTTCACTGGACACATGGACAAAGAGGGGCCCTGCTTTGCTGGTAAAAAAAAAAAAAATAAGAGCTCACCAAAACTACACAAAAGAAGGGTCAGAAATGCCATATTGTATGACTGTAAATTGTGCCTTTCTGGAGGAACAATTAGGCAGTATATTTCCCAAACACTTGGTGTCAATAAGTCCAGTTATAGAAATTTATCCTAAGAAAAATAATCATAAATAAATATACACTAAGAGTTAGCTACAAATGTGCTCATTGCAGCATTATTTATAATGGTGTAAAACTGGAAACAATTTCAACTTCCAGCATAATGGTTTGGTTAAGATATGATATAATCACTAGTAAAATGATCATATCAAAAATATTTAATAAGATGGAAAGATTCTGTGATATATTAAATGACAAGAGCAGGTTATATTAAAAAGTATGTGTGTATAAAATAAATATTGGAAGAATCTATACTAAAATGGTAACAGCATATATCTCCATATTGTGATATTCTAGGTTATTCATATATTTCCAGATGTTCTATAATAAATATTAATTACTTTAGATAATAAAATATTTTTAAATATTGGAAAAAGAGAAGTGTCCTGAAGGAGATGAAATGACTTTGTAGAAGTTGAATGAATGATTAATTATTTAGAAAGCTGCATTGTACCTTCACATTTTAAGTGCATTCCAAAATAAAACATGATTTCTTTGTAGAAACCCATAGTTGTTTCTTTAGGAAAACTGTCTTCAACTTGGCAATTTAGTAGCCTATCCATGTTTTACTTTTATTCTTTTTTTCCCCCTAAACAAAATTCAGATTTATAGCACCTGCTGTTGCTTTTAATGTAGTAGTTGTACCTAATTTCTAGAGCACAGTGAAATTCCACCATTCTCCATTCCTCATTTTGCCTTCAGCAATAAGCAGTCTGGGAGACATAAAGCCAAGATATTTTCTAAGGGCAGGTAGCAGACACTTTTACTAAATATGAAATACCAAAGCCACCCTAAGCGAGAAGGGCATTTACTAAAAAGGTTGCAAGTAAGCACCAGATAATTTTAAGCAGCTCAGATCCGGCAACTTTCAAAGTTGGAAATAAGGCCTTAAGTCAAAGAGATCTTTGAAAAGTATCAGGAACCATCCTCCACAAAGAACCACCAAATGTCCATCTGGAAAGATGTGAATTTGACCTTTTTGAATAAATAGCATGAGATTAAAAAAAAAGAAGAAGAAGAATACAGAATTTTATTTTCTCTTGCCAAAATGGGGCAGGCATTGTAAAAACTGGTTTAAATCATGGGCTGTGAAGCCCACACCTGAACACTAGCTATGTGAGCTCAGGAAAGCTCTTGATCCTGCTGTGCCTCTGTTTCCTCAGCTGTTGAAGAGACACTCAAGTACTCTAATCTCATAGGGTTAGATAAAGGGGAAATAAAGCAATTTCTGTACTTTGTAAATGTTTGACAGATGGAAAGCTAAATATAAATATTACTTTAAAAAATCATTTCATTTTATAATTTTCATTTAGTTCACCTACATAACCAATAAAGGGAAGCATCTTCTTACAACTTCCAAGAATTGCAAGAAATTAAAAAAACAAAAAGAATGGAAAGAAATTCTTTAGAAATGTTTAGAAAACAGAGGCATATTCCAAAAATCTATCTCAGATTCATAGATATGGACCCAGCTTCTTTTTGGCTGCCATCCATAGCTTCCATTCATAATTGCAATTCATAAATTCTCAACTGCTCTTTGCTTCAAATTACATTTCTACATAGCTCTCTATCCTGGAATTCATATATATATATGATACAGACAACTGACTAGCCTCTGTAGAGTGGAACAATGTGGGGCAGCCATATATAGTGCTTGAAAAAACTTCTCTTTAAAACAGAAAAGGCTTGTGTTTCCTTATTTTTTTAAAACCTACTCAGTTAGCAATGATTTCTCCATTTCCTGATAATCTCACTGTAGTCACAGGGATGTACGTATCATGAACAATTCTGAAAAAGTTTTGATGTGGCAGAGAAATCCTACTTCATCTTAATCTCTATGTTTACCTTTCCTAATACTTCATCAAGTCGCCATTACCTAAAGGAATAATTAACATTTTAGGATGTCCTGAGTTCTGCTCCGCTGAGCACAGTATAATAGGTTGCTACCAGTGTTAGTGTGCAACCTGAATCACCTACTCTGTTAACCAATCTTGCTGAGAATCAAAAATGTAGCTGTGATATCGACATTATGCCCATCACTCGTACCTAAAGGTGTAAGTCCATTCTATGACCACTAGACTCCAAATAATATTATTAGCATATATTATAACAGCAAAAAGAAACATTGGTTGGCCAAATAACACAATAAATAAATTTTTGAACGTGAAAAAAGTAAAATGCAATTTACCACAAACAAAATTAGCTTCTGCAAAATATTAATGGGCCCATCAATCCATTAACTAATTGTCCAAGAATTACAGACACTCAGGCACATAAACTCCATTGAAATAATTCCAATTTTCTTCATAAAAAAAAAAAAACCTCCCATGACAGTTTACTAAGAAAACACCTCCACTGCAAATGTTCTAAAGAAAAAAATGATATCAGACTTTTAAAATTAATTAATATATCTTTGGATTATACTTTGGGAGTCCCTGGTGGCTCAGATGGTAAAGAATTTGCCTGCAATGCAGAAGACCCAGGTTCGCTCTCTGGGTTGGGAAGATCCTCTGGAGAAGGGCATGGCCACCCACTCCAGGATTCTTGCCTGGAGAACCCCACGGAGAGAGGAACCTGGGAGGCTATAGTCTGTGGGGTCCCAAACAGTCAGACACTTTTGAGCAACTAACGCTTTCACGTTCACACTGCATTTTAAGAACAAGACATGTATATTCAATATAGCGTAAAACAAATAATACTGAAATGAAAATCCTTACTGACCACATGAATACAGACAATTATTTACTACTATTGTCAAAACCTAATGGTGGAACTGAGGCAAAGGAACAAAGGGGCAAGGTCTGAGAGGTTCAAAGGAGAAGGTCTCAGAATTGGGCTCTGTGAGGACAGGAGGGTTTGTGTTTTCTTTCCTGCTAGGTACAGAAGACGTATTCGACTTTTGTTGGATGGATGGTTGGATGAATTAAGAAAAACTAGACAATAATACCACAAACACCCTGTATATTACTTACAGTTGCGTGGTCGTGTGAGTGAACTGCAGACGAACACAGGCCCTGTGAGGAAGCCAAGCCTTTGCCAAGCGTGTCCCAACAAGCCTTGCTTCTGTCGAGCACAAGCATTTAGCAACAGACAGTGGAGGAGCTCCTCATTCCCAGGCTTTGTTTCTCCTGGCCCTGAGGATATCGTGGCCACTACCTAGGAATTACACACAAGGCAAAATTCTGATGCTTAAGTTAGCAATGAATTTGTCAACAGGAAAAAAAAAATTATTGTTTACATAAATCACAAAATTGGACCAAGGCCTTGAAAAGGTTAAAGTTTCAGGATGAATGGCAACTGTCCAAGCAATTCTACATTCTCAAGTATACTTGAGAAAGATCTTTTGTGAAATTTTTTAAATCATAGCATGAAAAGGGTATGAAAGGATTCTTGTACAATATCACTCTAAAATCCAAGTATTCGGGGTGCTTTCTTGAAAGCTTTTGACAAGGCAGTCTCTATCCCTGAGATCCATAAAAATATATATGTAAATATATAAAATGTCAACCATAAGTTTTATTGTTGTATGATGGTTTTTTTTCAATTTTTCAATCTTTCACTTTTATTTTCCTTTACACTACTGCTATAAACATATTTAAACTTTATACATGTTGAATATATCTTATTTTTTGTCCTTCGTATTACTAGTATTACTTTGGTATATTCCTGATAGTTCTGTTATTTCCTAATATTTTAAAAGAGTATGGCCATGAGCATGAGCCTGAGCTGGTGATATGGTTTCATTTGTTCTTTGTAGCCTTACATCATTATTTGATACATAAATCAAAAACAGGACTTTGGTCTTCATACTAGATTGCAGGCACTATAACAGAACTAAAAAGGAAACACCAGATTTTCAGAATTTGTGTTATGGCAAATGTCATAATCCCACTACAGGCAAGGAGTTATTTGGTTTTTTGTGTGTTGTTTTCATTCGTTTGTTTGTTTCTGGCTACAATGCTCCTACTGCATACAGTTATTTA
This sequence comes from Odocoileus virginianus, assembly GCF_023699985.2. Lineage (NCBI taxonomy): Eukaryota > Metazoa > Chordata > Mammalia > Artiodactyla > Cervidae > Odocoileus > Odocoileus virginianus. The sequence goes on from NC_069686.1 coordinate 14,025,659, forward strand.
AAATATTATAAGGTAGATTTTACAGATGATCTCCATTAAAATAGTTCACCAGCCATCACTGGAATCAAGGCTTAATATTTTGAAGGTTTTCTATTTTAATTCTTTGATACAATGATTTTTTCAAGTGTTTGCTACATGCCCTTCACACTAGGCTAGGTCCTGCTAAAGATGCATTATATAAATACATTATATAATTTATATCAGATGAAATAATTAAAGAGCATTATAAGACCAAGAGTCAAGTGCTAAAATGTATACTGTGAGCTATGCATGGAAAATCAGGCAGATCAGGGGTGAGTGTAAGACCAGCTGGGAAATGATGGAGGGAGCTAGAGCTGAGAGGGCCCTGAAAACGGAGGAGAGAACAGAGTATCTGAGGTACTGAACTGTATATGCAAAAAAAGTAGAAGTGGGAAAATCAAACAAAATAAATCAGAGTATATTTCCTTTTTGGAAATTCCAGAATGACCTATTAGCTAACATTTATTAAATATTTGTTAAGTACCAGGCTGACTTGACTTATACCATTTAATTTAAAACTTAAAAACATGGCATAAGATTCTATTATTATCCCCATTTGCCAGATTGGGAAGCTGAGGTTTGAGTGCAAGTTGGGCTTCTCTGGTGGCTCAGATGGTAAAGAATCTGCCTGCAATGCAGAAAACTCGGGTTCAATCCCTGCTCGGGAAGATGCCCTGGAGAACGGGATGGCAGCCCTCTCCAGTGTTCTTGCCTGGAGAATTCCATTGACAGAGGAGCCTGGCAGGGTCCATGGAGTCACCTCAGACACGACTGAGCAACTAACACACTTTAATATGCCACATAGCTCGTGAGTAGTGAAATCAGAAGTGAACTAAGGCAATGCAGCCCCTAAACCAGATTTTATACGTTATATTGATTCACAAGTTTCTAAATGCAATAGTGCAGGTAAGGGAGATAGACAGGCTTAGCCTAATGTTGGTGATAGGATCACTGTGGGCAAACTAGCGATTGGGAACAGTATTTTCAGGACTATGAAATACTTTACATTCTGAAGATAATTTCCCATTTCCTAAAGTGTGCATATGTCCAACGATGATGCAGCCGTGATATCTCTTTGATCATAGAATCTGCTGTTATCACAAAGTTCAAGGGAAGCACTCTAATTCTACCTAAGAAGTTGGCCAAAACAATCGAATCCTGGGCAAGTCACAGCCTTTCCTGATTTCAGTTTCCTCATCTTAAATGAGAGAGAAGGACTTGGTGATCTCTAGGGTCCATTTTAAAATTCTGCAAGCATTTTATACATGTCACTAACAATTTCAGACAAACTTTAGAGTTTCAGAAATGGAAATGTCAGCTGAATAATGAGTAGCAGATGCCATGTGGAAATCCTGTCATGATCATTCTTAGAAAGTAAGCCTTCTTTGTTTCATTAGCAACACAGGAAGGCAAGTACTCCAAAGATTTCCTTTAACAACTTGAAAGTCTTTATGCAAATAAAGACAAATGCAAAATAACTGGGTTATAGTGCATGAAAAAATGGGAAATGTGTATTTAATATCAATTTTTGTCATAAAAACACCATAGCCTCATACCTTAATTAATCTAAATATTCAAGAGGATGAAATACATTTTACTGAAGAATGCTTGAGGCCAATAGTATCATTAGTTAATTGATCTCTTGCTAAGACAAGTGATGAATCAACCTAAAATATCTATTTCCTGACTGTTCATGTTTAAACAACATCATTTCCTAGGGAAAAACATGCAAATGAAACACTTCCTAATTTAACAGGAACATTCTCAAAATAAACCTATAGGTGAATTCCTAAGCATACCATATAATGATTTTAATTTCCTAAACTCCAGCATTTTCATGTCCTATGATAAAAGTGAGAAGTGAAAGGCTCATTTTTTTTTCATTTGCTCTTTAGATTAACTTTATGATTTTATCTTTGTCTGTTTGTGATTTTCTTATGAAGTAAGCTTTTCTCCACGTATGTTTTTCAGAGAGCTTTTTAAAATTTTTATTTATTAAGCCATAATTTGCAAACAGTAAACAGCACACATCTTAAGTAAACATATAGCCCAATCATTTTCTAACATATTATATACCATGTTAACCACTGCCTAGATCAGGATATAAAACATTTCCATTACCTAGAGCGTGCTCTTGTGCCCCTTTCTAGTCAATAACCCTCTTCGCACTGAAGTAGCTAGAATTCTGATTTTTATTTCTGTAGACTAGCTTTGCCTGTCCTTGAAATTCGTATCAATGGAATCACACATTATGGACTGTTTTGTATCTGGCTTCTTTCACATAATGTGACATATTTAGATTCATCTTTGCTGTGTGGGTATCAGTACCTCATTCCTTTTTATTGATGAATGTAGGGAAAGAAGGCAAGTTTGTTTATCCATTGACCTGTTGATGGACATTAGGCTTGTCTGGGCTGGACTGTCATGAATAAAGCTGTGATGCGCATCTTTGTGCAAGTCTTCTTGTGGGCACATGCACTCTGAGGGTGTGTTCCTAGGAGCAGCATTGATTTGTCATAGGGCAGCAGGGCAGACAGGGCTTCCCTGGTGGCTCAGATGATAGAGAATCTACCTGCAGTGCGGGAGACCTGGGTTCAATCCTTGGGTTGGGAAGATCCCCTGGAGTAGGGCATGGCAACCCACTCCAGTATTCTTGCTGGAAGATTTCCACGGACAGAGGAGCCCGAAAGGCTTCAGTCCATGAGGTCACAGAGTCGAACACAACTGAGCAATTGAGCACACAGAGTCGGTATACGTCCCCACAGAGAGGCGGCTGTCCCTCTCCCATCCTTCATTGTGCTGGGCAGTCCTGTCACTAGGCAGATTGTTTTCTGGAGTCTAGGTGATGGTTCAAAACTCAGATTTCTTAGCAGGAGATGCTTCACAAAACAAATCCTACTTAGGTTTCCCTGTGTCCCTGAATCACATGGTAGACTTCAGCCTCAGGAAGTCTCAGTCATTTTAAAACCCATCTCCTTCTGTTCCGGTAATCATCTTTCCTCTGATTTATAGTGGCTGGCCTGCAGGTGCTGAAAAGGTGGTCTTGATTTAGCCAGAGAGCAATAATCCCAGAAAGTGTATTTCCCCGGCTACCTCCCCCTCCTTCACTATCCACCATCAAAGCCAGCCAGCTCCTCACTTCCTCCAGCTGTGAATCTGTAATGTGCCTTGGGTCATATTTGTATCATTGGTAGCAAACCCTTATAATTCTGCCCCCCAAATCTGAAAGAAAAAAATACCCACAGGGATCAAGGAGAGTGTCTCCTTACACAAATCTTTTTTCTGATAAGAGGTGACCCATAGCCAGAACCAGAGATTTATATATGCATTTTGACATAAATCTGCATCTGTAATTATGAGTCATAACGATCTTTATAGGCTGCACTAAATTGGTGAAGAAGAGTTACAGTTATTGACAAAGCATTGACCTGAACATTAGTGGAGGAAGAGCTAATCATTCCCGCCCCCCCCCCACCACCCGGCCCCTCCGAGAAGAGAGACTTCTTTTTTAACTGTGAATTCCTTCCAACCCAGGCCGTTGTTAAATATCTTTATATCTGAAAATAGAGGTAACTGAGCCTCCCAAACATATCCTATACCTTCACATAATTATAGGTCTATAAAAATTTCACAACACATTCTGGAAGCTTTTTTGATCCTTTCCAAGACAGTGGTCAAGATTTGCAAGGTGACTGAGAGACTGATCTAGATCTTTTGAAAGCAAGTGGTCTGCAAATACACTCCCATCTCCCAAAGACCAAAGCCTATTTTTAGCCAGGCAGGCAGGCTGCTGCTCCAAGTCTGGCTCCACCATTAGCGTTAATAGAGCTCGGGCGGCTGACTGCTGTGTAGGCGGCCCAGAAAATGTACTCTTTAGAGCAACGGAAGGTTAAAGTGAGCTTTAAATCACAGCCTTATCATACTTGCATGTTATTGGCAAGTCTGCCTAAAAATAGAATCTCATTACTTTAATTCTACAGTATTCTTAGGTGTGCCAACCTTTATTATTAATAACAGCTTTTCACATTTATATAGCACTGTCTGCTTAAGGGAACTTCACAAATTATACACATAAAACTTTCCTACCTTAATGTAACCAGCGCCGGGTTAGGAGGGCAGGAGATGGTGGTAAGCAGCGGCTCTCAGACTCTCTCCAGACAGGAGGCATCGAGACAGTGGCACCAGGTGACTCTAAGCAAAGCCGCTCTTTGAAGTTGAGCCGTTTTAATTCTTTGAAAGCAGGCTGTGTCTTTCATCCAGGGTTTGCAGGGGCACTGGAGACTACCGTTGTAACCCTCAGGAATAACAGCCTTCCTGATAAATCTAGCCAGTCTTAGCTGGATTTTGGAAAGAGCAAGGGTGACAAAAATGGATACCTTCTCCCAGACCCCAACCAACCAGATGCTTCTGAAGAGGCTTTCTGTGGGCTTCCAAACCCAGCTATTTAGATTGGAAGGATAGAACATTATGACCCAGGGATCAAACCCGGGTCTCCTGCATTGCAGGCAAATTCTTTACTGTCTGAGCCACCAGGAAGTCCTATCTACATTTAGGCTTATACCAATTCCTCACCAAAGTTGTGCGGAAGAGTTAATAGAGTAAGAGTATTTTCTGGATAAAAGCAATGTGGATGTGTAAGAATGCTTCTGGGCATAAAGCAGTGTTGTAGGCAAGATTCTGGTTCAACCATGTAGCTTAATAACTATAGGAGTGTGTGTGTGTGTGTGTGTGTGTGTGTGTGTGTGTGTGTGTGTAAGAAAAAGAGGTGATAGCTGTGTGGTGGCAGCCTGCAATCCAGTGGCTCAAACATAGGAATGGGATGCTAATACCTATACAGTCAGCACATTTTAGTGTCAGCACGTGTCATCTAAAGAAGAAGCCTAAGTCAAGACATCCAGCATAACAAACATTTATGGAGTGCCTCCTCAGAGTCAAGCACTGTTATATAAAAAAAGAATGGGTATGAAAATACCAAATAAGACATAGTCTCTACCCTCCAGCAGCATAGTTGGGGAGCAGATAAGTAAAAGAGAATTTCAATCAGTGGGAAAAGCACTTGGATGAGAACAGAGTATACAGGCATTTATGGGAGCCCAAAGGAAAGGAAAATAATCAGGTCTTGAACAGTCAGGGAGTGCTTCCTGGAAGAAGCACATTTCAGGAGGAGCAAGGAGACAGAGCCAGAGAGGAGGGAGGAGAAAGTTCCTAAAGGCAAAGAGCCCTCCAGACAAGAAGGCGACACAATCCTAGAACTGAAATGAATCAGTAGGACTGGAGTGTGTCTCATGAGGGGCAAATAGTGGCCACTGCAGGAAAGACAGGGTTCCCCAAAGGCTGTATGTGCCACACTAGGGAGCTTGGACTTTCTCCTGAGATAGATGAGACGTTACAAAACAGTATTTTAATGGAATAGGACTGCGTCTATCTTGAAATATAGCAGGTAAGATATTTCAGCTCATTCTATGTCCTACCTGTACTTTTTTTTTTTTTTTGAGCTGCACCTCATGGTTTGTGGGATCTTAGTTCCCCAACCAGGGATTGAACCCACACCTTCAGCAGTGAAAACACAGAGTCTTAACCCCTGGACCACCAGGAAAAACTCCCCCTCTACCTGCACTTTTGAAGCTAGCCTTCATCCTCTCTAGCCCCTTAATTTCCCTTCTCTTACCTCCATAAAGACTGTCTCAGGATAACCACATCTCAGCAATACATCAAAATAAGCACGCTGGGTCTTCCTATGAACTCAGAAGTAACCAGTCTCAGAGGTGACTCCTACAAAATGTCACAGAGCCCTGTGCTCTTTAAGTGCTCTTTAAGGCATGGGAAGAGGGACAAAGGGGCGCTGCACACACAAAAAAGGCACTTCCCACACATCAGCCTTGATAAATATGCTTGTTCAGGAAAGCAAAGGTGAACTGGAAAGCTGATCTGGAAAAGAATGCACATGTTTGTGCTTCCAAGATGGAGAGATGCTACATGAAAGGCTGGCCTGTTGGCACTGGGAGTTCCTCTCATGGTACCTTACCATGTGTACAATGTTTACAGGCAGTTTCTATCCTGCAAAGCTGCAGGGGGACTTGCTGGCCCCAAGGATCCCAGATTGTGGTGACAGAAACACCTCTGAATGCTTCTGGGAAAAGGTCAGTTCAACTGCCTTTCTTCTCTGTCCCTTCCTTCCTTGCTTGATCCCCTGGGAGACTCTCATCAACCACCACCCCCCCTCCAAGTCCCATGCTTCTCGTGGATTTTGGAGAACATACTGTGATTGCTAGTGTAGATATAAACAGGAAATATAAGATTGACTATTATGGGCTGAAACTTCCCCTTGGAAATTTTGCTTTGAGATGCTAGTTAAGTTTTCTCAACTGTTCAGTTGAGGGGGATTGAAACCTGGGCTCAATCCCTGGGTTGGGAAGATCCCCTGGAGAAGGGAAAGGCTACCCACTCCAGCATTCTGGCCAGGAGAATTCCATGGACTGTGTAGTCTACGGGGTTGCAAAGAGTTGGATACAACTGAGCGACTTTCACTTTCACTTGGTAAAATTCTGTTCACATGGTGCATTGTCAATGGGAAAGCAATTTGACTGTAAACATATATATGTATATAAAATATATCAGGATCCATAAAAATGTTCACTTTTTAAAAACCAATCATGTAGTTTCTTTTTGCGAATCTTTTCTGAGGAAATCATCCAGAATGTAGGGAGGGGGGATATGAATATAAATATATTAACCACAGTACTATTTAAAATATTTTACAATTGACAACAACCTGAATATCTACCCATAGAATTCTGGTTAAATTCATATTAGTATATCTAATCAATGGAATATTAGTAACTCAATTCTGAGGATCCACTGGGAATTTTCAGTAGGATTCTGTAGTGATTTTCACCCAGGAGGAAGGTTTGAAAGAACAAACTTAATGGACTCTTTCTATTACAGCTTCCTTTTGAAAGGGGTTATTTTCAAAATGACCAGTCAATTCTGCTTTTCCAGAGGTGAGCGTAATGGAAGGGTGGTTCTTTGAGTGCAGCCACCAAACCCCAGCCTCCTGAGAGGCCTGCGTGCAGGCCAGGGAGCAACAGTCAGAGCTGGACACGGAACAATAGACTGGCTCTGAAAAGGAAATTGAGTACATCAAGACTATATATTGTCACCCTGCTTATTTAACTTATGTGCAGAGTACATCATGAGAAACGCTGGGCTGGATGAAGCACAAGCTGGAATCAAGATTGTGGGAGAAATATCAATAACCTCAGATATGCAGATGACACCACCCTTATGGTAGAAAGTGAAGGAGAACTAAAGAGCCTCTTGATGAAAGTGAAAGAAGTGAGTGAAAAAGTTGGCTTAAAGCTCAACATTCAGAAAACTAAGATCATGGCATCCGGCCCCATTATTTTATGGCAAATAGATGGGAAAACAGTGGAAACAGTGGCTGACTTTATTATTTGGGGCTCCAGAATCACTGTAGATGGTGACTGCAGCCATGAAATTAAAAGACACTTACTCCTTGGAAGGAAAGTTATAACCAACCTAGACAGCATATTAAAAAGCAGAGACATTTCTTTGCCAACAAAGGTCCATCTAGTCAAGGCTATGGTTTTTCCAGTAGTCATGTATGGATGTGAAAGTTGGACTATAAAGAAGGCTGAGTGCCAAAGGATTGATGCTTTTGAACTGTGGTGTTGGAGAAGACGCTTGAGAGTCCCTTGGACTTCGAGAAGATCCAACTAGTCTCTAAAGAAGATCAGTCCTGAGTGTTCATTGAAAGGACTGACATTGAAGCTGAAACTCCAATGGCCACCTAATGGGAAGAACTGACTCATTTGAAAAGACCCTGATGCTGGGAAAGACAGAAGGCGGGAGGAGAAGGGGATGACAGGATGAGATGGTTGGACGGCATCACCGACTCAATGGACACGAGTTTGAGTGAACTCCAGGAGTTGGTGATGGACAGGCGGGCTGTGATTCATGAGGTCACAAAGAGTCGGACATGACTGAACAACTGAACTGAACTGAACACAGTGTTGCCTCTAGTGATAATAATCCAATTAAAAAAATAAATAAAAGCAATTTTACAGAAACTATTGGTGCTATATAGACCAGTTCCAGAAGAATCATTAGCCAGCATAGCCTCTTAGAAATTAAAATTCCTTTTCTGTCTGTCACTTTGGTGCCATTCCTTGCCAAGCTGAAGACAAAAGTGCACAGTATTTTTGGTTGGTGGGGTTCTTCACTATCAGTCTTCACTCTCCGTCTTCACTATGGGGAGAGCCTTCTGCAGTGATGGACACCAGACAACTCTGCCTTGGGGAGTCCTGTTTGACTTTATAAACACAGAGGAAGGGAAGGAGAAGGCTGAAACTATAGAACATGAGTTTATTTGCTATGGGAACCTATTCCTCACAAATGGATCCATTAGCACATCAACTGTCATCTGATGAAATTACATGAGACAAATATTGGTTTCCTTAGAGTAAGAGCATTGTTCTTAAAAATAGTCTTTTCACATAACATATGGAACTCTCCCTTGATGAACATAAGTAGTTAGTCACTCAGTCATGTCCATCTCTTTGTAACCCCATGAACTGTAGCCCACCAGGCTCCTCTGTCCATGGGATTTCCCAGGCAAGAATACTGGAGTGGGTTGTCATTTCCTTCTCCAGGGGATCTTCCTGACCCAGAGATTGAACCCAGGTCTCCTACATTGCAGGCAGACTCTTTACCAAATGAGCCACCAGGGAAGCCCTGATAAACATGATGTACACCTTTTATTACATTTAAAGCTTATTTTTAAAAAGCCTTTTGAGCCAAGTCCCCTTTTCCTTGCTCACACCCAGCTCCTGCTCCATCGTACCTTCAGGCGGGGTCAGACCGGCTTCCCACCAGGTGTTCATACTGCCCACTGGGAGAGTTGGAGCCCAGAAAGAGGAGGAAGCGGCCAGGCTGCCCACACTTCTGGAAGCAGCTCCCACTGAGCCAGTCTGAAGCCCTGAGTGAGCTGATTCTCTTGTCAAGAGGAAAAGTCAGGGTGAGGAAGCCCTTGCTTTGTTCTTGACAATCATAAAGGCTCAACCTGTTAAATGGAGGATGTGCTTATGCCTTTCTGTACCATTTCTCCGCCAGGCAGACTCTCTTGAACTGAACTGGAAATAAGCATGTGTTTGCCTCTCCTTGTCATTTCTGCTGTTTCAGAAGAGGTGTTTATAAAACAGGTAAAGTTCAGCTTCTTGGCCTCTCTGCTCTAGAATGTGAAAACTGTGGAAGAAGGCCAACATTCTGAGGCCCAAGGAAAACTGCCTCTCCACCCCGTGCATGGACGAAGAAACACTGAATGAAAAGCACAAAATCACTGCACCATCTCTCAGAAAGCTTGCTCTGAGATGCTTGATGAGTTATTTGTGTCTCTTCATGGATTTTTTTTCTTTTTTAGAAAATGAGATGAGACACTCTTTATTTTCCCCTCCTTAGGAGTCTTACATGTTGTTTAATCTCAAGTGAACTTAATTCACATTTTCCTGGCAGTGTTAGCAGTATTAGTTATCGGCTCAAACCATTTTACTCACTGCATTGTCCCACCAGTCAGCAATCAGGGATCTAATTAGCTCTTTGCTTTAATGACAATAGTTAAATTTGCATTATTAATTTAAATATTACAGACTCTATGGACTTGAGCACATAGCTGACATAAAGATGTAAAATGAATAATAAGGTGCCAAAAAACACCAGAGTCATTATTCCCATCATGTTCAAACTTCTAGCTATAATGATATCAATTAAAACTCTAATCCTAGCAAGAAGCTTTGCTGGTTCTCTTTCATTATAAAAGCTGTATTTATATTTAAATGCTGGGCTGGAGTATTCAAGTCATACTTTGCAAAATAGATGGGTCACATGTATCACGAGACATAATTACAGTTCTAATTATATTTTTTAATTTTTTTAAAACATCCAAATGGTAAAAATGTAGTAAGTTCTTCAACATCCTGTTCCCTATCTGAATCTTGCTCTTCCTTCTTCCTGAAGTGCTGCAATCACTCTGCAGTGTCAAAACCTGTTTGGGTTGCAAGACAGATGGGACTTTCAAAATGAAATGTACCTATGACTGTTTGCTACTATATATATAAAATGTCTCATTTAGTCTCATCTGTGATTTTCCAAGAGGAAAATGTTTCCAGGAGCAATTTATCTCAGTCCTACAGGTTTGTATCACTGAGTGACCATCTGAAAAAAGAGGACCAGCAGCTTTTCTTAAAGGGAAACCGCCTAAGTGTGTTACAGGGAGATGTTTTGATGCAGTAGCTGAACTGCATGAATTTGTTTTTAAATGGATGAAATACAAATATGAAATAACTGAAAATATGAACTTCAAATTTTTCATTTGGCCTGTGAACCTTTCATTTGACTTCATAAAATAGTTCATACCACTGTCCTTAAGAACAACTGGTAGAAAACATAAAATTAATAGACAAAGACATTGTTCATTTTTGTGCCAGTCTGAGCTTTCTGGCCTCCCAGTTATCTAACCAGCTCTCTGCTGAGTAAACCAGTTTAGCACTTCTTTGGCACAAACTCCCTCCCCTGTTAAAGTAGCACCCGCCTTTGTCAGCGCCGCAAGCCTCCCCCTCCCCCGCAAAGACTCCTTCAATCTCCTAACTCTAATCCCTCCTTTGTGGCTATTATTATTATTATATTATATCTTTGACTGAAGATTCTAATTTCCCCTCTCAAATAGGTTCCTTGTGGTCAGGCTCTCTGTGGATTATACCGAGTGATTGGGAGGGATTCAGTAATATGACTGAGTCAGAAATGACTGAGTCAGAAATAGCTAAGGAGGAAGGATGCAATGGTTCACCCAGCAGGGATAAAATCTCTCTGCCTTTGAGCATGTAAAATGCATCATTTCAATTTTACAAGACTAACAATAATTTCACTATTTATTCTAATCACAAGTCCTAGGTTTAACTCTACACTGATCACTCATCAGTGTGGTGGTCAGGGTCTAGTCCTGTCCGCTCTCCGAGGTTCAGCTTCCTGAGCAGCAAACAGTGGGCAAGAGTGAGGATTACATAAACGAGAGCCTTGCAATTTTTCTGGTAAAAGAGGAGGTCTGAATAACAAAGCATGCAACACCCCTCGGTCAACTGGAAATTACCAATAAAAGTGTGAAGGATTATGGCTGCTAATAAATGCAATGAAACTGTGTTTGATTCAGTGCAACCTGGTGGCAAGGAATAAGGATTCAGTCTTCAAAGGAGACAGACAGTACTAGACAAACATCTAGACTTTTTGAAAAATGGGTTAGCCATCAGTCCTATCTTAGGATGGTAGTTTAGGGTAATAGCTGGAATTCGACTAGCTCTGAATTTGAATCCTTGTGTTCAAAGTTTAGAATAATAAAAATAGTGTCTGCCTTGTGGGATTCTTGTAAGGATAATTTACAGAAGTCCTTAGCCCAGTGATGGGCTTTTGGTAAGTGTTCAATCACTCAGTCATGTCTGACTCTTTGCGACCCCATGAACCGCAGCACGCCAGGCCATTATCAAAGAATCAAACTGCATGAAATTCAAATCCAGCTCATCCATATGTGCAGATATGCTTCATATTGTTTATAAAGTCACTGCATGTATTGACACCAAAAGATAAGAACCGTCTCGTCTGTTTTTCAGGGAACTGATACAAGTTGCCCAAAAAAGCCCTAACATGGCACTGAATGAATGGATAAAAACATTCAGGTTAGTGTCCAGAATAGGAACTTCAAAATTAATGGCTGGGATGTGTTGACAGGAGCCAGGAAAAAAGTTTAAAGTCCTTCATTTACACATTAGATGATTGAACCGGTGTCTACTAGAGTCTTTTAGAATACTAAGGGCATCATCGTGAGCTGAGCAGAAACTTTAGGTCACACATCAGGAAAGTCCATGATAATGGACTAATGATAATAAGAGCAAACATTTAGAGATGGTTTACAATGTGCTGAGCACCAGGCTAGGAGGTTCACATGCATTATCATACTTCTCTTCCCATAACACTCTGTGTGTGCATGTGTGCCAAGTCATTTCAGTCGTGTCCGACTCTTTGTGACCCCATGGACCGTGTAGCCCACCAGGCCCCTCTGTCCATAGGATTCTCCAAGCAAGAATACTGGAGTGGGTTGCCATGTCCTTCTCCAGGGGATCTTCCTAACCCAGGGATCAAACTTGAGTCTCTTACATCTCCTGCTTTGGCAGGAAGGTTCTTTAACACTAGCACCACTTGGAAAGCCCACCATAACACTCTAATTTGCTTATATTCTTATTCCCATTTTATGGAGGATGTCACTGAAACTTACTGAGGTGAAATTAACTTCACCAAACAGTGAACAGTGCTGGTACATTGTTGATCTCAGATCACTGGGCTCTCAAGTCTTTATTCCTGACATTATATAATACTGCCCCTGTGGAAATGCTTAGGTACAGGGCATCTCAGCTTTTGGAACTCTGGAGACCATGCTAAGTCGACTAAAATTTTGAGTTGCTCAAATTTCAAGACTTACCTGGAAGTAGATCTCAGCTAAAGTGAGTCTCCAATTGTTAACTCAGGACCCATTTTGAGCCAAAGTCAGCCCCAAATCCTATGAAGCAAGCTTCCACAGAATTAAAAAGATGACATGGCCCACTGGGACAAAGGCCCATCTCTGTTCTTTGTCCTTGTCCTCTGTCATTGTCCACGTCTTCATCATGTTAAAACTCACGGGGGCAGAGAATACTTAGCAAATTAATAGAAGAAAAGTCCTGACTTTCCTAGCTCATAAAAGGTTGATGCCTTCCAGCCATGCTACTGAAAAGAATGGGATTTATGCTGCAACTTTCTTCCCAGATGGAAAAGTGCTTTAAAAATAATGGATCTAATGCAATTCATTGGTAGTGAGTAAATTTGTCACTGTGGATGCTGTATTAACTCTCTAAGGCCAATTCAATTGGGGATTCAATAAATCAGCTCTTTCAGGGTATCTCCTGATGTCCCACTGGTTAGAAAGAGTCCTAGATAAATAGCAATTTGATCTTTCCGATTCTTTAATCCTTGAAATATGCTTTTAAGAAATGTGGAAAAGCTTTATGCCTCCATTTTCCTTCTAGAGAAGCTGAGGAATCTGTGCAATAAAGAAGGAAGCAGGAGACCTCAGATCATGCCCAATTTTATGACCATTTCAACTCCAGTGACATGAATATCTTCCAGCTTATTCTTGGATCGTGTTTTTAAAAGTCATCAGCAAAACCATGCTTGAGAACATTTCCCTGACTCGGTCACCTTAGGTGAAACTGAAACTACCACCTTAAGTATTTTGCTCTCCTGAGCTCGTTTTATTCTTACCCTTGGCTGTTCTGAAAGGTTTCATTCTTTGAAGGGGCACTGCTTCTCCATGCATTACTTACTGGATGCTTCCTTCACACTAAGCTGAAGGTCATTGTTTACTGAGCCAAAGTTGGCACTGAGAATGGAAATGAATGAGAAAGGATGTGTATTTGAATTCACATCATGTTATTTATGCCCATGGGTCCATGGCATGGAGCACGTATAAAGATTTTTCTATTTATTTATTTGTGTGAACTCCAGGGGTCCTTCAAGAAATGAACAAATAAGCACTTCCCGGGTGGTTCAGTGGCTAAGACTCCACACTCCTAATGCAGGGGTCTGGGGTTCAATCCCTGGTCAGGGAGCTAGATCCCATGTGCTGTAACTGAGAGTTTGCATGCTGCAACTAAAGCTCCCACATGCTATAAATAGGACCTGGCATAGCCAAATAAATAAATATTTTTTAAAACAGAAATGAATATAGCATAAAATTGAATTTTGGCAAAGAAAATTGTATTAGAGAGCAATACGGGATATCATTCTGCGGTGGTGTTCTCTAAACAGAATTCCCTTGGAAGGTAAAACTGACACATCTGGCCTTACTCAGCTGTTTCGTGAGTTAAACATTGACTGTGGAGGAAAAAATAAATTCTGAACTCGAAGGGAAGCCATTCCTTATAACTCGATGGATAATAATTCTGTAGTTGTGTCGTTTAGAAGTCCATGTAATGCTCTTTAATTCTGGTGTATCTTATGTAGGATTTGAAATGTCTTGAGGGATTTGCTGGAAGCCTTGTTTTATTTTATTTTAAACAAACACTGTTTTATTTTGTCCTAAATACGGAAGGTGGATCAGAATTGATAGGATATTTTTTATACCTTAAATAAGAAGGCCCATTTTTAATATGATCATGATTTTGGCAACCATGTCTCTTTACTAGTAGATAGTATTGTTATAATTCACTGAGTATTTTATTCTTACACTGTCACCATACATCACTCAGTATTTCTGGACTTTTTCAGATTCTCTCCTGTAGGTAATTTGCCATCTTTGGTTACCTGATGGATGGTCTTGTATGGAAAAAAATATTAAAATCCTTCAAAGAACAATGTATATAACTATTGTGAATTCTGCATTAAAGTGGTCTAGAAGCTTGTTACAAGTACAGATATTTGGTTCATTTGCTTTTTCTAACTTGCCTTTTTCCATATTGGAAAGCATGTTAAAATGTTGTTTGTCTTGCTATAGACCGTGTTATTTGTGAAAAGTCTGCATGGAGAAAGAAAACACAGACCGTGCTGTTCGAAGAATCATTAAGGAGATATTATTTCAGATCATAATGTGATTAGAGTTCTTTAGAGGAAAATGTGAGTGTTAATATTTTCAGCTTTTACATAGGAGTGTAACTGTGACTGATTAAGGGAAAAGTCAGCTAATTTAAAATGTTTAAATTTAGTGTTAAACCAGAGAATATATCTGAAATTAGAAAAACTAAAACAACTTCAACTCCGGCTCAAAAGCAGTTCCTTAATCCAGGGTCAGATAAACACTGTTTATAATAAATAACATTCTAATTTGTAGAATTAAATCTTAAAAGGAGTCGAAGGCAAAAGAAAATTCCTTACAAATCTGCCATGTTCAAAGTATCCACTTCAAAAGAGAACTTTTTTATCTTCAATTTATTCCGACAAAAATTCTCTTGGGCTTTTATTTCAAAAGATGAAAAATGAGCTATGGCAGTCAATGGTGCATGGTGACTATTTATCTGTTTACACCTATCCATGTGATTGCTAGAAAAAACCAGATTAGACTTTGAATGTGATATGAAGAATGTATGCTGCTTCACAAGCCCATATGCCTCAGAGGAGAAATAGGTTAAAAACTCAAAACTAAGTTTTAGAAACCATACATTTTATTTTGAGGAACAATAATTCAAGGCCTGATGTGTTTTTCAGGTAAAATATATACGCTCAGTTTTAAAATAAACATATACAGCAAGTCAATTCATGGTTTATAATTTTCCCAACCAAAAACTCATGAAGCTAATTATTTAATAATGTTCATGTTATAGTTTATATGACAGGGGCCTATCTGAAAAATACTTAAACATCTACATTTGATTAATTGAAGAATATTGTAAATGCACTAGAGAAACTTTTTTATATATGTTGACTTCTTTGGCAAATACCTTTACAAAGCAAAGGGAGTCTTATAAAATTATTAATAGCTCTGAATCATTCTCATTCTTAGTTCCTGATTTTCATAGATTGGGCTTTCTTTTAAGAGAGTGTGCACCTGTAGGAAATTTTATACGGCAAGCAACCACACTGCCATAATCAGAAACCAAATTCATTTTCGGAGGAAAGTAGGAAATACACAATGGCATACGCGCCTCTTTTACGACCACATCTGCACAGCTCAGGGAAAAGTTTGCAGATACGTCTGCTGATCACATTACAAGGCTGTTATGAGAGAATAAAGTTGCACCTTTGATGGGCTATTGCAGCTGGGTTAGAGGTCCCTAGTCATTAGAAGTTTTGCATGTCATAGAGCAGAGCAGATTGGAGACTCGGAAATACTTTATACAACTAGCTGAATTTTGGTCATTTCCATCAAATATCAGTGGACCCGTTAAACAAAGATGAACAACACACAGACATACACACATCTCAATACACCCCGGCAATAAAGATGACTTTAGGTAATTTCTGATTTTCACCTCCATGATAGAAAGTCCATTGTACTCATATAGTGCCTCCAGGACACCAGCTGAGAACAAAGCTGCTTTCAGAAGCAGTAAGTGGTTTCATTCTATTAATGTCCAGGTGATATGTGAAGCCCATTATCACATCACTAATGTGGCAGCCGACATTCCCCGGCCAACCCCAGGTAGCCCCAGTGTTTGAGGATGTGGGACTGGTAAAGGTAGGCCTCAGAAACACTTTTAATTTTCTGCTAGTGTCAATGAATGCTAACCACAACCCCAAAAGTCATCTTTTAAATTTCAAAAGAAGATGAAATTGAATGCCACATAAAAGATCACAGGAAACATTTAAAGAAAACAATTTGCAGGATTTAATTGAAGGGTTTTGGAGAAGTGTTTGTGTTCCAGATGTTAACGTGTGGCATGTTATTAGAGAAAGCTTGGAATATGAGGGGGAAGGCTATTGATGTAAAAAATGAATAATTCCAGTTTCCTGTCACAACACATGCAGGGAGTAGGAATCATCCCTAGCATCCACTGTCTCCTGAGGACCTTTCATAGTACATCGGGGCTACCACGGTGGTCTCCAGCTGGCATTGTGCCCTGTAAAGTTAATTTAACTTGTGAGCAGTAGAAGTGACTCCTAGACACACCAAGCTACTAAAATACAGATATAAATAGCCAGGCTGAAACCAGAATCCACAACATGAGGCAAAATAACCACAGCCACCTAATTTTGAAAAGATACTGGAAAATGCTTCACATGTTCTTGTTTAATATTTTGTCAATGATTCCAAATCCATATTCCCCAGAACTGTCATTTCTTTTACGATAAAGAACCTACCTTAAGTAAGTGGAAATTCATAGTTTTCCAGATTGCAATGAATGTCTCCCAGTAAGTCTGATTTCTTAAATGAGCTATGTTACTTTAAAAACAGTTAAGATTTGAATTCTAGGTAAAAATTTTAAAATCCAAAACGAATAAAATAAAATCAATATTGATTATTAGGAGTAAAAGTGCTAAATGAGACTATAAAACCTTTTAAGAACTAAGAGCAGAAATTTTCCAGTAAAACTACGATAAATTACTACTAAATAACCAGAATATTTGCATGGAATTTAATGTGAGTACCTCAGCCTCTGCCCCCGCCCCCACCCCTGCTTTTTTTTTTAAGTAGGGTATTACTGGTTCAGTCAGAAAGATTTTCCAGTAATATTACAAGACCAGCATCACTTTGGCAAGTTAGCTTCTCAACTTACATTTCATTATGTTCTAAAGAAACCTACTTTTTAAATTTCTAATGCTTTTAAAAATTCATTTTAAAATATCACTTTGTTTTTTGGCCCTTGGGTCTTTCAGAGCTTAATGCATACCATCGTCACACTAAAGTGAAAGCAAAACCATTTTATTAAGAGACTACATTTTAATATTGAACACAATGTTCTGACAGCAGATATTCTTGATGACAAGGTAAAAAGAATAAAAAAGGTTCTATTCTTTACTGTGTTCTTATAAGATCTGACCCAACTTTTCAGTAAATTGTCTTGAATGGGCAAATGCTAGCAAGATCCAAATCCCCCATAAAAATTGCTTTAATCAGGGTAGAGTCTGGTGGTGATTTCAGGTCAAAGAACCCCAACATTAAATCAGTATGTCAGCATTTAAACATATTGAAGAACTTTTCATTCTAGAACACTCTGAGGGCTCCATCTAGACTGAAATCCACTGTCTGGAGCAGCACTGAAATGCCCTGCAGTATACTATTGTTCCCTTTAGCGACAAGAATAATTCTGGTACTTCTTGACAGCTGCTTCTCTGCCTTTCCCCTTCTTGTTTTGTCCCATCTTTTCTGTTTGATCTATCTACTTACTTCTGGGGGGAAAATCTATAGCCAATACAGATTTCTGACTTTCTAGCCATCTTTGAGGTTTTACTCATTCATTCAAAGAAAACAAGAGGGAAATGGAAACATTTTTAACCTGAACAATACTCATGCTCCTCATAATTTTTGTTGGCTGGGTCCCCTTCCCCCATCTTAGGGGTGACATGGAGTGACACTGATGTTCAAAATTCCTGCAGGCACCCAGAAAAATTGTGAGAAGTGCCCTGAACTCACACCAAGCAGGTCTGACTCGCCCAGTTGATCTCTCTTTGTGCTTGAAGAGTCTACCCAAATGACAGACTGAGAAAGACTCATGAAAACCCTACCGGGATATACTTCAAAGAGTATTTCTTCCAGTGGTTCATTTTGCAAATGAGAAAACTGAGGCCCAGGAACGTGAAGAGTTAACAGCGGATCAGGGCTAGAGTTCTGGGCCCTGAGTCCCATCCCATGGGTCTTGGGACACGTGACAGTTTCTCTGAGCACCTGCAGTTTTGCTGGTTGGTTACTTCTGAGAAAACTTTTGATGGAAATTCTTTAAATGACCTTAACCATTTAGGCATTCTGGGCAGTGTGCAACCACCCAGAGCTCCCAAGCAGAGTTTCTGAACACACAGGGAGGTAAACCCCAGCAATGTTAGGACTGATGCTTCAGACTTACTAGGATCTGTGTTTGATCCCCCAGATCCCTCAGTCATGTTGTCAGTACATTACAACTCATAACTGTCAAATTTTCTCCAACAAACATGTATTACTTTTATAACAAAATAGTTATTATTATAAAAATCTTTTGACATCACTTTATAGCTTATAAAGTACTAACTGTTTTTCATGGAGTTATTCATCGTAACTTCACCAAGACTGTGCCATAGCATCAGTGTCCCTATTTTACAGATGAGGAAACTGAGACTCAGGGATAAAGTGATTTGCCAAAATACTCAGCTGCTATGTGGTGGCAGAACAGGAACCTGAAACCCAAGTCCTCTGATTCTAAATGTTTCTCCTGTTACATCCCAGTCCTCCCGGATGTGAACTTTCCACTCTCCAAGGAATTCTCCAGGCAAGAATACTAGAGTGGGTTGCCATTTCCTTCTCCAGGGGATCTGCCCGACCCAGGGATCGAACCTGAGTCTCTTATGTCTCCTGCATTGGCAAGCGGGTTCTTTACCACTAGCGCCACCTGGGAAGCCCACAAGCTTTCGAATGGCTTTCCTTATAAGTTTTCATGAGCATCTTGATAAGTTCAGGTCTCCGAGAAGCCCAGATGTTTTTTTCCAACTACTGCCTGGCTTCTAGTTCTCTTTTTTGCTTCTTCTTTTAATCTCTTTTACATTTAATTTTGAGAGAACAAGATACTGACGAGCTTGACTGTGACCTGGGGGCACTTCAGGGTTGTGAGCTAAGAAGTCCACACTTAGGGAATCTGAGTGAGGTGGTACCAAAAAGGTACATGCACACAGCTGGGAACGCATCTTTTCAGAGACTTATGTGCTTTAAGTGCACACTTAAAAAAAAAAAGCTTCCTGTGAATTAATTATAACTCCACGTTACTATGTGCATTTAATGACTAAAACTGTCCAATAAAAAAATAAGATCAACATCAACAACGGAGAAACCCAAGGAATTTAGTAGTTTACTTAATACTAACTGAACATTCACCACAATGCAGGTAGCATCCCTCAGCTCATACAGCTGAAATGCTCTTCTCTGGGAGATGTCTTGGAATGCACAGCAGTTTAAGATCAGGACTTATGTCTGAGCTCTTGGGACAAAAATGAGAGCTGGGGTGTCCAGGAACTGAAGCGAGCTTCCTTTCTTTACTCAAGGAAGGAATTCCTTTCTGTGATCCACAGCCTTAGCGAAGAAAGAATGTCGAATGATGGGATCTGTTAGGAGGTCCTTAGGTGACTATCTGGGAGCACTGGTCATCACTATTATTACTGACATTTAGCTAGATCAAGGCCATGGCTCCAACTAGGAAAAAGTAAAAGATTCCATTGTCTGGTTATGTGAATGGCTGCCATCTTAGATGCCTGCAGCGAAGCTCTATTGTAAAAATGTATGATTCTCTAGTTTTCCTGGCTAGATTTCCAGGAAGAATAGTGAAGCTGCAGTACGCATGCCTGTGTATGTCTTTGCACATGCACATATTCATACACATAAGAATAAACCTTCCTTGGATGTGGAATGCTGGCTTAGGGATCAACTCTGCCCTAGATTATATAAAAAGAATAGTAGGACAATCTTTTAAGCCACAGTTTTCCTTTCTAGTTTAATTTTGTTTATTAAGCTTTTTATGTACATGTTATTGTTTCTGCTCTGTTTTGTTTGTCTAATTATTCACACTTCTTAGCACATTTCTACTATTGTTTTCAGTTCAGGCTGAGGACAAATTTGGTAACTTCAAAGCTTTAAAGTAGAATCTAGCATACTGAGTTAATTTCTTCTTTAAGAGGATAAATGTGAAAGCACTTTATGGATTGTAAAGCAATATACAAGTGCAAGATGATCTGATCACTAATTTAATCCAACTGATTTTCCATATTCATTCATTAAACAAATATTCATTTAGTATCTGTATGAAGCAGTATAAAGTCAAGGGTTTTGTAGTGTCAGAGTTGCCTGAGACTCGTATATTTTGGTTTGGAATTGTGAACAGAAAGCTATCCAATAAGTAATGTGCCTTTGAAAATCATTCCTAAATAAAAAGGATAACATACAAAGCGTTTCCATTTTAAAGTTTGCAAACAACTGAATTTAATTGAGTAAGATTTTGCATACACATTATTTTGTTCAAAGCAGAAGTAATTTCTTAGCCTCATGAACCACAAGAAATTTTACCTGGCCATCAAAGGCTGACTCTACACCATGCAAAGTAGTGTAGCTATTTGGTAAGTGTTTACTTAATTTTATCATTGCAGAAAGCAAATGAGAAAATCTTATGCCCTTAAGAGGAATTTTCTTCTTTTCTGCTTTATTTATTGTTGCTGTTAGTGGGTGGGTATTTTGAGAGGAAGGGGAGGATGAATAATTATTTTGGTGAACTAACTACATTGAGCAAATGAACTGATTTCACAGGCTGGAGGTACTTTAAATGTTCTCTGGTTTTTGATGCCCTTAAATTACATTAGATTCTGTTATTTGAATTTCATTGTCAGAAAGATGTTTTATCTAATTTTATTGGATTGAATAACTTCTGCCTAACTTTATCAAACACTGAGTTTCTTTGTATATTAATAGGAAAAAACAGAAGGCAGAGAGATGGTGGGCAGAACAGAATTGTTCTCCAATAAGCTTATACTCAGGGACAATATGGAGAAGGAAATGGCAACCCACTCCAGTACTCTTGCCTGGAAAATCTCACGGACGGAGGAGTCTAGCGGGCTGCCGTCTATGGGGTCGCACAGAGTCGGACACAACTGAAGCAACTTAGCAGCAGCAGCAACAAGAACAATAGACACACGCTTATTTCACAATTTTTGCTTGTGTTCTATATGATGTGCTTTTTGTCTCTCATGACACAAAAAAGGATATGTATTTCTTTTCCTTTTTAATAACAGACTAGGGACAGGAGTTTCAAGCTCCTTGAGGGCAGCAAAGTTATTTTATCTCTCCAGCACATGGCCTAGGTCTGTCCACGTTTGTTAATTAAACAAATGAGTGAATGAATGAAGAAATGAACTATCAATACAAATGAGAGAAGCATGACCTTCTAAACACGACCTAAAGAATAAATAGTGCAGGATTTTCCTGTGTTTTGAGATACAGCACAGTGCTTGACCCATACTATACCTTCACTGAATATTTGGTGTGTGCAAATCCTACTCACAAATGCTAACAACCTTTGTAAGCAAAAAAAAAAAAAAAAAGATCTTAGTCATCCAGTCACCCACACTCACTCAATTTACAGATTAAGAACCCTGAAGCTCAGAGAGTATCCAATAAATTACAGTCTCCAGAGCATGGCTGGTGGTCTTATCTCCATCTTACATACCAGAAAACTGATCCAGAATGTTTAAATGATTTGTTTAGGACCATCTGGCTAGTTAGCATCAGAAGTAAAGGATTTTTGTTGACACCTCAGTATGCCAGGATAACTATGTGCTGTGCTTAGTCGTTCAGTTGTGTCCGACTCTGTGACCCCGTGGACTGTGGCCCGCCAGGCTCCTCTGTCCATGGGATTCTCCAGGCAAGAATACTGGAGTGGGTTGCCATACCCACCTCTAGGGAATCTTCCTAACCTAGGGATCGAACCCAGGTCTCCTGCACTGCAGGTGGATTCTTTAACATCTGAGCCACCAGGGAAACCCAGGCTAACTATAAACTTTTAGAAATTTTTGTGCCCTGGATGGAAGGTGGGAGCTTCTGGAAACAAGGGGAGCCATCCTGGATTCCACCCCTGCAATATGGAATTGGGAATTCAGTCAGAAGCTGGGTGTCTGCAAGCATTACTCTGAATCAGAGCAGTTGTACATATTTGTGAATGAATAAATTATGATAATACCAGCAGCACTCCCAAAACCAGGGAATAAAGCTGCAGCCAGTATGAAGAGACGTTCAGCTGGAATTTAAACACAGTGTCAAGCATGCAGACAGTCAGCTTGTGCTATGGTCATGAGCAGTGAGAGTCTCCTAACGTCGCTCACTGTGCAGCATTGCTCTCTCAAAGGGAGGTCTGTGCGATGTGTTCAGAGGCAGGCTGCGAAATGAGGGGACTTCTTTTTAAGAGGTACAATGTAGGGACTCTTTCCTCAAATTAAATTTATTCGATTTGAAGGACTTCAGCCTTAGATTGTGGTGCTTTCATTTTATAGTTAAAGTGTCCCTTTTTCTGTGAAACAAAGATGCAAGGAAGACTAGGTGTGTTTGTGTCTTTACTGGACTGAGGGTGGAAGGGAACTGGTAATTCTACGTTGGTCCTCAAATTATTTTTGGAAACCTTTTTAGTTCATGAAATACCAAGGTAGGGTAGCCAGTGGACCACTTAGAACTTGGCCATGAGCATACACGGGACCTGTAACCACAAATCACAGTGCTTCCACTCACACAGAAGAGGTGTTGACACCAGTCCATCCTCTGCTCCCAGTGTCTGCAACTCTCTGGATATGGCACTGACCATAGGTGAAGTTTTCATGGTGTATTTCTAATTCATTCCCACACTTACCTGGGCTACACTGCAAATCAAGTTGTCACTACTAGATGCCTTGTTGGATTCTGCTTCCTTGGAGAGACCTCAGAATCACTGGGTCCCTGCATCCACACAGCATCCCAGTGCACCGGGGTTAGGAGAAGCAGAAGTGGTACTTGTTTCAAATGGCAGCAGAAGCTTCTGCCTACTTCCCTGTACAGGCCTGTTTTTCATGGTGGGATGCTAATTTCAAACCAGAGAGTCTATTTAGTCAAGAAATGAAACTCCTTGTGTGACACCAGGGCTGTTTAAGATCAGAGCGACACAGTCTATTCTGATCACACACACATGGGGCTCTGAAGTCAGGAAAGAAAGAATCATGCCAATTCTGGGCTCCCCAGCTGTCTGAGAGTTCAAAAGCTTAGATCGTCATGTGCTTTTTGCTATTATTTGTGCTGAGAAGATCTTTTCATCTTTTTTTTTTTAAGTTGGTCAGAGCAAATGGGTGGTACTTTTCCTTAAAACAACTTGAACAAAAACTAGAAACAAGATAACATCTGCCACAGATGAAAACTCTATTGTACTTGTTCACTAAAAACTCTCCCAGTGACAGAGAAACCAGTCAGCTAAAACCTGTCAGCTTCCCTATTTGGGGAAATACCACAAGGCTAGACAAATGATGACACCGAGTTTTGAGCCAATACTGAGCTAATCCAATGTAACATATTGTCATACAGCAAACTCAGTGAGAACGTTGGCTTAGCGGAGAAACTATGTAATGTCAGAGAGCTCCAGACTTGCTTAGCTACATGTCTAAGAATGCTTCAAATGGCCTTTCCAAACCAGAGGAACAATTCACTGACCTGGTTTTCCCACTTTGGAACAGTAGTGAATGATGAAGACTTATTTCCCAAAGCTTCCACTTTGATCTTCTATAAGCAACCAAAAAAACATAGAATTTGGAGGGGGAAAAAGTCACATGTTCAGAAGAATGTAGAATACCCGGATGTTGTAAATTCAGTTCCAGGGTCACTGGCTGATAACAGAACACATCTGTCGCATCAGACGCTGCCGCCAGCTCATGAACACAAAGGAAAAAACAAAAGGCTGACGCCTCGGACATTTATAAGGATTCATTCATTCTGATGAGCAAACCTAAGGGGGGTGGAGGGTGGGACATGTACATGGATGCTGACATCAGATGGCTTGCTGAAAAGAAAGTTCTGGACCCGGAGGCAATGAAATTGGAATTTTGGTCCAAATTCTGTCATTAAATAACAATAAGTCTTAGGCAAGTGATTTTGTCTCTTTGGGTTTTACTCAGTTTCATTATATATAAAACAGAAATTAGACTAGACCATCTCCAAGTTCCCAGGCATATCTGAGTTATTCACTCAGTTGTGTCTGAATCTTTGTGACCCCATGGGCTGTAGCCCACCAGACTCCTCTGTCCATGGAATTCTCCAGGCAGGAATACTGGAGTGGGTTGCCACTCCCTTCTCCAGGGGATCTTTCCAACCCAAGGATTGAACCTGGGTCTCCTGCACTAGCAGGCAGATTCTTTGCAGTCTGAGCTACCAGGGAAGCCCACTTTAGGTGGTGGTGGTTTAGTTCCTAAGTCCTATCCGCCTCTTGCGACCCCATGGACTGTAGCCTGCCAGGCTCCTGTGTCCATGGGATTCTCCAGGCAAGAATACTGAAGTGGTTTGCCATCTCCTTCTAACCCTGTCTAATTCAAACTGTTTATCAAATATCAGGAGAGGACTGTTAAGGGCTGGCAGGGTTTTCAAGATAAATTTATATCATCACCCTCAGGGCATCATGATGATTTCCTGCGGTAGACCACAGCCCCAGGATTTCAGGACATAGACTGAAATGTCTAAACCCAGGTTTTGCCTCGAATGGTGTGACTCTATTCAGGAGATAGGACACATGCCTGAACTGTAATACAGGGTAACCCATGCTAAGTACCAAATACCCAACACAAATACAATACAGAATTCAAAGCCAGGAAGATTTTGCCAAGGTTTGGGGCAGAAAGAATCATTTTCAAGGAAGAGGCAGAGCTTTAGCCTTATCTCTGAAGGTAAGAGGCTAGATAAGATAACTTCACTTTCACTTTTCACTTTCTTGCATTGGAGAAGGAAATGGCAACCCACTCCAGTGTTTTTGCCTGGAGAATCCCAGGGACGGGGGAGCCTGGTGGGCTGCCGTCTATGGGGTCGCACAGAGTCGGACACGACTGAAGTGACTTAGCAGCAGCAGCAGCAGCAGGATCCTTGGAATTCTAAAATAATGATTAATGTTAATATTAAAGAAAGGCTCTCTAATAGGTATAATAAAGGCCTCCAATGGGCTTCCCAGGTAGTGCTAGTGGTAAAGAACCCACTTGCCAGTGCAGGAGATGTAAGAGATGCAGGTTCAATCCCTGGATCGGGAGGAGGGCATGGCAACCCACTCCAGTATTCTTGCCTGGAGAATCCCCATGGACAGAGGAGCCTGGCAGGCTATACAGTCCATGGGATCACAAAGAGTCGGACACGACTGAAGAGACAGCATGCATGCATGCAGGCCTCTAATAGGTATAACTACTAATACCATGAAAATTAGCAAAATTTATAAGATTTGTTTTTCCAGCACAGACATTTCATGACAGTTAATTAAAAGTTACTTTGTTTAATCATATCATACAAGCTAACTACCTTATATGTGACTAAACAACTACCTAATTCTGGTTTAAGACATTGTTTCAAAATAAATTGAAGATGACTGTCAAAAATGATTTCTGCCAAACTTCTAGGATTTCCACTAGAACTTCCCATAATTACCTCCTCACCAGTGGTAATCCTACAGTGGCACATAGATAATTAAAAATAATTAAAACCATTACTTGGCAACTGTAAAGAATTCCTCTCTTGCTATACCACTGACCCTTTCATTTTTAAACTGGTGGACAGGGAGAAGAGAGTCAATTTAACTGTTCGGCCCTTATCAAGTGGCTTTTTTATGTTGGGCAACTTTGCTCAAAGCAAGGAGAAACAAAGACACAAACTCAAGCTTCCCCATGGCAAGTGGGGAAGAGATGAGTGTATTGTTTTTTTGGGTTTTTTTTTTTTTTTTTGGTGTCCTGCAAACCTTACAGTGCCCAGGAGAGAAGGGAGCTCCCACTGGCAATCCTCAGGGTGCAATTCAAAGTATATAAAATTTAGGATCAGAAACAGACAAAAGGCTAATTTCACATAATCGGGCCATTCTGAGTTCGCTCTGATAATGGTTGAAATGGGAAAGACTAAAAAAATAAAAAGAAAGCTGAAGCAAAATGGGAAAACACTTATTTAAAATTAATGTCACACCTCATTTTCAATTAGTCTCTTGTGAACTTTGCCTCATTCCTACACCCTTGCTTGTGTATGCTGAAACCTGTAGACAGCCATAAAATTAGTTTACATAAAAGCACTAATTAACATAGGCCACTTGAGGATAACAAAACAATCTTTTCATCTATTTTTAAATTCTTATTGTGAATCCTTAAAATATGCCTCATTTTAAAGCATCACTGACTCAATTTTAAAACATTGCCAGAACCTGCTTTGCTAATCTGCAAACTCGATAATTCTACCCCAAACCTCAGCGCACTCAGCAACAATTTAATAGCAAATATCTCTAGTGGGACCTCATATTACTATGATTCTATTACTTTTTATATTACAAAAAAAGTGCTAGCACACTCTAAAGTATTATAAATAGTTCAGACCAGGCAATGCTTGTCAAAATATGTGAAAGTTTATTTTTTGCACTCAGTAACCTGGGATTTTTATCTTATATATTTATAATCTATAATGTGCCTCCCCTAATTAGTATAAAATGTAGATTACTAATCAAATTCCTAGTTTCTGGGCATTTTATTTCTGTTAATATGATTACCAAGGGTGATAAGTTGCATGGTTAATAACCCAATCATGCTACTAAATGCAAATTCTAAACATATCTTAAAATAATTGCATAGATGCCAAAAATTGGCCTCTTTAATTGTATTTTTCTTAGACTGCTAAGCAGCCCTTTCTGTGATTGAGGGCATTTGTGTTTATGCTTTTTGAGGATTTTTAGTTTGAGATTTAAAAGACAGATATAAATCTGGATACTTATTTAATACTTGTTGTAATACATTTCAAATGACATAAAAGAAGTATATGTTCCCCTGTTAACCAGTAATACTTCATATCTTGACAGAGGTCCCTGTAAAATTGTTCAACTTTTGAAATGTTCAAGATTTTTTTGACATTATTATTAGTACCACTGGAAGTTTATGGAAGTATATCAATCTGTAAACACAGAGATAATTCCACATAGAAGAGACTTCACAATGCTTGTTGCTTTTCAGCAATTTCATGCTAGCTCAATTTTTAAATTGATACTGCTCATTTATTCTATGACCACTCTGCTATATATTTATTTGTAACAAATGCTATTCACATCAGTAAATAAATGCACATCAGTCCTTAACAAATGATTCCCATTCTTTATGAGAGATGAATTGCAAAGTGCTGTCTTGATTATAAAGCAAATCCACTACTGATATTTGCACCAAACATGTAAATGCCAGCAACACAGACACATCGATATCCTCCAGCCTGCATCCCCAGGCTCTAACAAAATGTCTCTAAGGGCTACAGGGTGATGATCTTTAAGCCCACAGGCCATCCCCCCTCCACCCTTCACTGTTTCTCTAGCATGTTCTATCCCTTTAAATTCTCTCTCAACATTAATATCATCGGCTCTTGTTTAAGCATTTATAATGAGCTATAACTATCACAGGAACCAAAATATTCCAGCTCATTCTCTCCTCGTAGGCAGATCTGACCAGCCAGCCAAATCTTACGGAACAGGCTTCTTGATGAAATCTGAGCTGAACAAAGGAAATTTTACATTTAACACAATAAGTGCCTCCTGAGCCACGCACGGTCTTGCTCTTGGAATGGAATTTTCCACCTTTCCAGCGAGGGAAGCATAAAACTGCCCTGGGTTTCCTTTGGCAGACCTTCCACCCTACTCCCTTACCATTTTCGTGGTAAAATGGGGACCGGGTCCTGGAGTAAGACTGATTTCGCAGCAGAGCCAAGATGCCAAGAGTGTTCTCTGATCCACTACTCAGGTGCCTGGCAGTGACAAAGGTCAACACACCTTTGGGGAGTTGAAAAGTCGAATCACCTTCTCTTACCAATTTCTTATTCAAACAGTTTAAACTCAGAGCCCACTACTGTTCCAAAATGTATTTGTGCCATGGGCATGGTAGTTGATATGCTTAATTCCCGACTGCTTAGAATCATTGAGAGTTCAAGCTCCTTCTTTTACAGATACAGAAAACAAGCTCCAGAGAGGTTAAACGATTTTTCCAAAATATAGTAGCTGAGCTAGATGCTCTTGCCTTTTTTTATAGGCTTTATATCTTATTATTCTTTTTTAAATTTTTTGGATGAGCCTTAGCATTCAGCACCAACTTTACTGGGTTCCCAGCAATTACGTAAACTAGACCACAAGTGACCATTGCGATGAGACCGCTGGGGCAGAGAGCAGAGCAGTGTGTCCAGCTCTGACTTCAGAAGCTGCCTTTAGGCTCTTGTTAATGAAAATATCTGCAGCCTGAATAAAACTTCATAATAAAAATAAAACTGTTTCACTTATGGTTAGCCTTCTCCTAGTGAGGGGCTCTAAATTCTGACTGCAAAACCGAGGACAAGTCATGTCAGTTGAGATCATTATTTGTGGACAATAGTAAAGAGGCCGCACGTGGAGTAACTAACACACAGCCAAGTCCTCTCTAAGCCTGCTCGCTTGTCTACGCCTCAAGGTCTCATAGCCTCTGACAGCTTCTCCAGCTTCTCTCCTCCCTGTGAAACTCCTCCGAAACATCTCCCTACTGTCCCAGGTGTGTTCTCCCTCTCCAACCATTTTTACTGTATAAAATAAGTATTCTTCTGTGGGCTTCTCACATCTGCATCTCTCCTTTCAGCTCTGTATGTGAGATATGTAATGCTACCTATGTAATCTCGAGCATAAAGAGTATTTTTAAATATTCTCTAGCTTCTATAACTGAAGCTGATGTCAGTCGTGACAATAGCTAGAATGCATGCTTGGTTGTGTCATGGACAGATTCAGAACATGGCTAGGGGGTTATATTCTGCAGTCTTGGTCCTCGGTGTCCGCCTCCCTTGCCCCCTTCCCACTGCCCAGTTAAACAGAGGACATTAAAAGTCATTTCTTCACACAAGTGACATCAGGAATGGTGGAAGAAAGTCATGTAGTTACCACAGTGAAAGAGATTAGAATCTACTGTTCATGTCAAAGGATATTTATGAACTCAGAGTCTTACTAAATACACCATGTATATACTTTTACATGAATGAGCTATACTGTCAAAAGCCCAGGATGGCAATGTAATGGGACAACAAATGGTTCACCTTTAGGTGCTTCTTCTTAACCATGACTGCACCTCTCAATTTTCTTGATTGCCGCCAACCTAAAGCCTCACATGGCTCTGCTCCTTTGAATTCCTTGAGGCTGAACCAGTCAAATGTTAGGCTTAGACCAGCCGCTCAGGAGCTAAGTGTCAATGCCAGAAATTTTAAAAAAAGAAAGAAAGAAAGAAAGAGAACATTTTGGTTGTAAAAGGCACTTGACTTTCTGCCTTCGGACAATCTCTCCATTCATTAGTAACCTCTGAGCCTTCTTCATTTCTCTTCCTGTTATTTTTCTGTTTTTCAGAAATGACATCCCTTCTGACAAAAGAACTCAAAACACTGGTGAACTGAAGGTTGTTTTAGGTTCTGAGGACATCGCTGTTGGTGTAACTCAGCCTCATGGATGCTCTCCCACACTGATACGGGCTCACCAAGAGGAGACTCGAAGTGTTCTGTCTACAGTCTACAACAACAGGCAAGGATCATATATTTTAGTAAGGCTTCTTTATGAAGTATTTAAAACCAAGATAAAGTCCCCAAATCTTAACTCTGCAGAAAATCAAAATCCAGAGACCCAAGTTATTGAGATTCTGAAAAGATCTTAGAGACTATCCCATGTTGCTTTATTTTAGAGCTAAGGAAACTGATGAACAAAAGGGCAAGAATGACTAGCTCTCTGAGATTTTTAGAGACTAAAATGAGAAAGACAAAGAATTAATTGGTGCCTTTTTAAAAAAAAAAAGTAACCTCTGTCTGCATAGATCTTTTTATATAAACCTCTGGTTATTGTATAAAATGAATGCTATAGATCTATTTAGGAAAATAACCATACTAAGTTACAGAGAATATCTCTGTATTCTAATAATAATGATGTTTCTTAAATACTGATTTGTAGGGACCAGTGGCCCCCCTAACAAAGGTTTCTGTGCCCTTGACAACTGCAGAGCTGGATGGAACAAGGAAGAGCTGATGAGAACTGAGAGCTGCCCTTGTCGTTTCTGAAGGTGCTTTCTGGAATAAGCAGCAAAATCCTAGGAAATAAATAACCTGGGTTCTAGTCTTAGATCTGCCACTGGGCAGCCTGGTCTCAGGCAAGATATCTAGCCTCTCTTGGTCTTGATTTTTCACCTATAAATTAAAAGATTAAGAAACTCCTTAGCACTTCCTTCTAGCTCTGAAATTCCTGAGTTCTTATGCTGAGCCTGAGAGCCATCACGTGGTCTCCACGTGTGTGCTCAGGGCAGATGTGGGTCCAAACACTGCGACCAGCTTAGAGTTAAGTGGGCATAAGAGGGTTAAAGATTTAAGCACATTGGAGTAGCAGCTGAACAAAGGAGGACCCCAGCTCCTGCATATGCCATACAGCCGTTGTATAGATAGGAGAGGTAGAGAGAAAGGAGTGTGTTTTTTTCCAGGGGAAATCAAGAGAAACCAGAGTATTTTTCTGACATCAAAGATTAGAGACAGGTGATGGGCAGACTGCCCTGAAAGGAGACCAAATATATAACTTAAGCGGTATGCATGACTAGAAAGTTCGGGTCAGTAAGGTCATGCCTCTGTTCCTGCGACCAGCATGGTCTGCAATTTTCAAACTTCTTTTAGCTCTGGAATCCTGTTGTGGCAGCTTCCTCCCCTTAAAGAACCAATTGTCATATACTCCATCCCCGCTTCCTGCCCCTCCACACCAAATCTCAAGCAAGCATGAACCTTAGATAGTCCTGCTTTGTCTTCAGATCCAAAGCTGAAGACTCCTATTCAGATGTTAAACACAAATGCCCAAACCAACACGCAGATGTCCTTTGAGTGTCTTGCCAGGGCTGCCTACACACAGGCTGGACGACCAGCTTTGGAAAGGGAGCAGCCCTGACTTACGTGTAGGCAAATCAATGGTCCATTCTCTCTCTGCTACAGATGTAGCAGAGAATGGGAAATGAGACCCAACTGCAATGAGGAGGAAGGATGAAGATGCAACTCATCCCTGTCTCCTAACTTATTCTTGAAAGACAGACTGGAGGAGCAGATTCCAACCAGAGAAACCCAGCTGGAACACCTGGGCAGCAGCCAGGAGCTGGCAGGGCCATTTTGTATATGTTTTCTGTTTAGTAGCTCAGGTTTTAATGAAAGAAACGCATTTTTGTTCTTTATGTGGTTTTGAAGTGTCTTAGCATTAAAAACATATACTTTTATTGTTAGAAAAATAAACTATGAGTATTTTCATAGCAGTTCAAAAATTGAATTTGATATACTACTCCGAAGAATGGCTTCCCTGGTGGCTCAGCTGTAAAGAATCCACCTGCAATGCAGGAAACGCAAGAGATGCAGGTTTGATCCCTGGAGAAGGGAATGGGCTACAGTCCATGGGGTCACAAAGAGTCAGACACAACTGATCACACACACACACACACACACACACACACACACACTCCTAAGAATATACACATTTCTTTTAAAACATGATATATAAAGTAATACATATACATGTGTGAATATATATTATAAAGTAACCAGGAGAGAAAAAATAGTGAATATTGATTTTTTTTCCCCCTAGTGAGCTATTACCTGGGAATCACAGCCAAGGTAGGACTATTTAGACCACTTTATCATTAACCTTCCTCTGTATGTAAATTCACAGACATCAGACTATAAAATGTGCTTGCTGCATCGCCAAAGGAAACTGAATTCTGATATCAGCCTTATATTTTGAAAATGAATGGTTCTGTCTTCTTTCTAAAGTACTCCAAAACTTCTTGCAACAGCCTGTTCTACAGTTTGGTCATACTTACAGATCATAAAGTCTTCCTGTGTCTGAAAACAGACTCTGTCCTGGTGCTGTCCACTGAAACTCCCTTTCTTCTGTTCCATCCAGGGAGAAGGGAGAAGGTTGGCTTCTGTTCTCTACAGCTCCACCTCACTGCTCAGAGCTTATTAATTTTGTCTTTCTTCAGCCTTCTCTTCTCCAGGATAAATAACCCACCTCCTTCCCTGTGTACACAGCCTCCAATCCCAGTCATCATTTCCTTCTTTCTATGCATGAATTCTATGCCATTTTCATACATATGTTTCAAGTTACAGACCTAAAGTGTAATGTTCAAATAAGAGCCTGACCTTCGATGAATTTATACAAAGATTAGTTCCTGGCTACAAATGATGCTCGTCTTAACAGGGCTCAGGATAATACTGCTTTCTTAATGCCATCACTAGGTTAATGGCTTGTGTGTTTCTGGAACGCCTGATCTTCTACAGCTAAGTTCATGTCAAAATATATTCTCTATCTAGCCCTTTCTCCCCAAAGGAAGTCAGTGTTAATAAATTTAGGTTTTAGTTCTTCCAGTGGTTTCTACATGAGCTCTAAATAAATTATATGTTTACATCTACCTTTTTTGATTTCCAACCTTAAACACTCAGTAGCTATTGACTTCTCTAGATGATGAAAGATTTCACTCATGTATATGTTTTCCTTCTCTATCTTCTCCTCAATTTTATTCACGAATTTTTAGTTCTTCAGTTAGGTAGATGGATAACTTATCTGCATGTATAACATAGTTATCTCTCCATTTCTAGATCTAGCAGCTTTAGAAAATATTTATTTACATTAGCACACCTCTCCACCTCCAGACTTCTGTCAGGGTATAGCTTTTATGCTGTTAAGGGTTATAATTTACATTGTTTTATAAATATTATTAATTCTGATCTTATCATAGAAATAGTATTTGTTACAGATGCAAGAAAACAGAAATTAATCTTATGTCACCAAAATCATGCTATGCAAATAGAGTATTCTAAGCATCACAGTCAAATGAATTCTCTATTCTTTTTTTTTTTTTTTTGAATTCTCTATTCTTGAACTCCACCAAATCCTCAAAATCATGCCACATCTTAGTTTACTTCTTGTTTGAATCCTGGATTTTGAGGCAGTTCTATACATAATATTACTGGTTGCAAGCAGTGGAAGCTGATTAACTTAACAAATGTGTTGGAACGATATAGCTAACTCTCAAAACCAAAGGAAAAGCTAGGAGTGAATCAGGTACAGATTTTCAGGGTATTAGACTATAAAACTAGAAGGAGATCCTGCTCATTTTTAGAAAAGAGCCCGTAACTGGCCTATTCTGGATCACAAGCTAGGATGGGGAGAGGAGGGAACTTGATTGACACCCCCATCTAGGTTGCATGCAATGGTGAAGGGTAGTTCTCAAAAATAAAATCAAGTTGCTGTCACCAGATCAAGCTGAGTAGACCAGGCAACAGTGTTTATCACATACAATACATACAATAGTGCTTGTCACATTTTAATTAGTAAATAATTGGGGGAGTTATCTGTTTGACGTTGTCCTTTCCCACTAGACCTTGTTCCACAAGGAGAGGTTACATATATTATTTATTTTCTTAATCCACATGCCTAGCACAGCACATGGCACTTATTAAATATTTGTTGAATACTGTTTAAAAAAAAAGAAGTCCCAAGGATCTTTGGGATATGCTTCGTAGACTGCCTGTATTCGTTTAACTTTACTAGCAAATATTTTCAGATGGCTGAATTGCAATACTAAAGAAGGGATTACTCTTTCCAATGGTATAATATCATGGAGGAATACACCTTAAGTTTTCTGTTACAAGTATTGCCTTTTGAAAGAAAAGGACCTCTCAAAACTTCCAGATAGTGGCAGAATCCCATGATCTTACATGTTGCCCAAACAACTAATGGTTTTAATTGTTCAGTTTCAACTGAAGAACTTATCCAAAGAACTGGTTGGCAATTTGAATGTTAATTTTTCATTCAGGATCTCACAACCTGTGGATCTCTGCAGCCAGGATCGACACAGTAATATTTAAGACCTGATCTAATATCTCCTTTGTAAAGCTCCCCATTCTCCCAAGGAATGAATCCTTTCCCCCACTCTTCTCTATGCCACTTCACCCACTTCATCACAACCGAAGGAGAGTTATTTGTGGAGACACAGTGGTAAAGAATCTGCCTGCTAATGCAAGATTATTAATGTTAGATCCCTGGGTGAGGAAGATCCCTGGGAGTAAGAAAGACAAACCACTCCAATATTCTTGCCTGGAAAGTTCCATGGACAGAGGAGCCTGGCAGGCTACAGTCCGTGTGTTGCAAAGTCAAACACAACTGAGCAGGCATGCACATTTGTTTATGTACCTGCCTCTCCATCTAAACTACAAGTCCTATAAAAGAAGAAAATGTGTATGATTCACCTTTGGATCTCCAGTGCCTACCAAACAGGAAGCATTTATTAAATATTTATTGAATCTAAGGGCTTCCTCGATAGCTGAGCAGGTAAAGAATCTGCCTACAATGCAAAGACACAGGAGATTTGGGTTCCATCCCTGGGTCAGGAGGATCCCCTGGATCCCCTGGCAACCCACTCCAGTATTCTTGCCTGGAAAAATGCCATGGAGCCTGGTGGACTACAGTCCACAAGGGACTGGAAAGAGTTCGACATGACTGAGCAGCTAAGGGCACAGGGAAGCGTCCTGCAGCCTGCGTGATTCAGCAAAAACACCCAAACCACTGAATCTCACCAATCAGTCTAAGTACAGTCTTTGACAAAGAAGGATGAGTTCAAAGAAATACCAGTCCAGACTCGAAAGACAGAATTTTATCTTCATCTAAAATAATAAGAGCAGAAAAAGAAAAGAAGGAATGGAGGGAGGGAGAGAAGGAGGGAGGGAAGGAAGGAAGGAAGCAGAGTGTTCATGCTCCAAGCTGTAGAGACTTTTTAAGTTATTTTTCAAGTGAAACCATTTATGGCTTGATTATAGGGCTTTAATATCTCTTAATCATACGGTAACAAATGAAACAATTAAGAATTCAGAAATGATCCTTTCGAGAGTTTTCATTCTTATAAATCAATCAAGGAGAATGTTAATGGAGAGGGTTCAGTGGGAGTCAGTAATTCCTTACCAATATCAGAAATTTAGTTTCACTTTCAGAGGCTGTTGGTGGCCACACTTGCGAAATCAAAACTGTAATTCATCTCCAGACAATAACTAATTATTACTAATTACTAAGAAATAAGTCAACAAAGATATTTTCCTGTTTACATTCTTATCGGATTGTATCAGAACCATCTGTTTTCAAGTTCGTTGTTGCCGGGGTTTTTTTAATCCCCAGGGATAAATACTCCACATTGTTCTCAGAATATATGCATGCAAAACTGCCTCTTGCTACACAGCTGCAACATTCACTGAAACATTTGGGGAAGGGAAAAAACACATATTCTTCTGGGAAAGAAAATGAGGAGTAGACGATCTCATTGAATTTACTCTATCTTCAAACAAGGATATGCAGGGGTCTGTGCCATTTCTAACCACCGTGTCCTCATTCGAATGGGTAACGATTGATTTTGCTAAAAGTACATAATGTGGAATTTTAGACACTAAAATAACTCCAACCTAGAAAATACAGTAAAAGTCTCCACTAACACAGAGTCTACAAACTTAGAACAATATGTGATCTCTTTGTTCTGTTGTTCATCAGTGCCTATCTCCTGTGATGCAAGCAATAAATTTCCCTTCTTTGAAGAGAAGTATAATTTCTCTATCGCCAAGGAAGCAAGAGTGGGAGATTTAAACTGTGGTACTGACAGAGTTGCGGCATGGCTTTGTTCTAGCAATTAACCTTTGGTGTCTCAGTTACTTCATCTGTAAAATAGGGATGAGGGCTTTGCACAGGTGTGTGATGCCTGGACTAATTAGCATAATTATCATTATTGATGGGAAACTAATGTTGGTCACTGATTTCACACCTCATGTTAACACCCGGGAATTACTTTATCTCCTCTACATTGAATCATTTTTTGAGGAGTCTGTAAAAAAAAAAAAAAAAAAAAGATAAATGATGACAATAGCCAAAAACAGAGGCAGGCACAACACAGGTAAAATGAACCATCTCCATATAGGTGCAGAGCCTTCATGGATTACCTTTTGGTCTTTTGTATTTATCACTTAGATGTTTTTTTAAACTTAGACTGAGCATGTAAACTATGAAAATACAAGGAAACTTTGCAAGGCCCACACTGAACTGGTAAACTGCACTGCAGCAAAAGGCTTTCCAGTTCACTGGCAGGTAAATTATGACAGTACTAGAGTGGTTTAGGCTTGAGCCATACAAAGTAATCAAAGTCAAGTAAAAGTATGCACTGAAGACATTGCTCATTGAACATCTAATGCTGGTAGCTCAGCTGGTAAAGAATCCACCTGCAATGCAGCAGACCCCGGTTAGATTCCTGGCTCTGGCAGATCCCCAGGAGAAGGGACAGGCTGCCCACTCCAGTATTCTTGGCCTTCCCTGGTGGCTCAGATGGTAAAGAATATGCCTGCAATGCGGGAGACCTGGGTTTGATCCCTGGATTGGGAAGATCCCCTAGAGGAGGGCATGGCAACCCTGCTCCAGTATTCTTGCCTGGAGAATCCCCTTGGACAGAGGAGCCTGGTGGGCTACAGTCCATGGGGTTGCAAAGAGTCAGACGCGACTGAGAGCACAGCACCCTCACTTCCATGTACGTATCTGCCCTGCAAGAACCGCAGCTCAAGTAGCCAGGGACCAGGGCAGACAACAGAAGTACAAGATATGCCAACTTCATCGGCGCTGGGCACAGTAGGGCATCCTTGCACCAGAGCGCAGGCAGTGACTCACAAGTCAATGAGAGAGACAGAGGCCAGAGAATGGGGGCTCTCTCCCTGCTCATTTAGGAGTCTTAAGTGCTCGATTTCCTAAGTCAGGGGGAAATATCGGCTTTAAAAAATCATACACGCTGCTACACTTAAAACGGATAACCAACAAGGACCTCCTGTAGAGCGCGTGGAACTCAGTTCAACCTCATGCGGCAGACTGGATGGGAGGGGAGTTTGGAGGAGAATGCATACAGGTATGTGGACGGCTGAGTCCCTTCACTGTTCCCCTGAAACTATCACAACATTATTAATAGGCTGTACCCCAATACAAAATAAGTTTGTTTGTTTTTTAAGTTACCTTCACTTGTTAGCAAAAATGGCAATGAACTATAAAGGGAAACATAAAAGATGGAAGTGCTCCTATCATCGGTTCTCAGTACTGTAGCCTTTGCATCCTTTAGAGGAGACATGTGATACTTGCAGATTCAAAACCTGCCAAGGCCTTCTCATACTCAGAGATTTTCCTCCCAGGAGTTCACTCTTTTCTTGAACTGAGTAGACATCAAGCCTTAATATCTAATGCTTCCCAAGAAATTAGCCTCTTGACAAGTCGTCAGCACTGAGGACTGTCCCTTTCCTCCATGTTTGTCTCAAAATTACAGGCAACAACTTCCAAATGGAAACAGAGCTGTTAGCACGCGCATGTGATCCTCACCTATTACACGAAATGCAACAATTAGCATTTCTAGCTGAATTGAAACTGCTAACACAACTTCTCTCTGTCCTACACCATTAAACTTGATTAGAAATCCCTTCACGATTAACATTCATCTCGCCGTATCGTGCTTGAAGGTTAATAATATCCAC
Source organism: Odocoileus virginianus (assembly GCF_023699985.2). Classification (NCBI taxonomy): domain Eukaryota; kingdom Metazoa; phylum Chordata; class Mammalia; order Artiodactyla; family Cervidae; genus Odocoileus; species Odocoileus virginianus. Next base: position 14,063,697 of record NC_069686.1, read on the forward strand.
CATCTCCTGAGAGAGGGGGAGGGGTGGCATATGTGCAGAGGAGAAAGGCCGCCGGGAGAGGCAATTCCCGCTTCCGTCCACTAGAGGGGGTGCTCCGCGGGGCCGGCGGGAGGATGGCAGAGACGCCGACACACAGCATCCCGTCCTGCTGGCCTGCTCTTTAGTTAGAAAGAAGCAGCATGAGTATTCATCGTTCTCTGCTTCTCACCCCTGTCGATTTTAACTTCTCATAAAGCCCCTTCAGAAATGCCGGATGGCCGTGCTGGCTTGGGAGCGGGGGGGGAGTGGAATCAACCAGCATCTTAAAACAATATCCAGTCTAATTCTAAATCAACACTGCGTGAGATAAATACATAACCTGTATGAACAGATCCTAAGTTTAAAACCCTCATAGATTCTGTAGCAACATGTGTACACTGCAGATGTAGCTATGGAGGGGGCAGTGGTGTCAGTTCTCGGGGAGAACACCTCCATTGTATGTAACGCATAAAGAAATGTTCCCAGCCCTTAGCACACCGGCTGTTTCTGCTTACGGGGCTGAGTTATCCATGAAATGCAGTAGGACATTTTGTACTAAGTAGCGTACTTGATGGACTTTTTTAGATCCAGTCTCCTATGCAGGTTTGTATAATTAAGGAAGAAACAGGCATTTTAGTAATGAAAGACAAACCTTCAATTTTCCCCTCGTCAAAATATGTTATGTTCTAAGAAAGAAGGGGTGGGGAAAGAGCCTGTTTAGAGTGGACTCCACCTAGATGGCAAGGCAAAATGTAATACCTTTTTCTATCTGTAATAGCGTTCAGTGCAGCGAACTCTTTTTCTTGTTACAGTACAGTAAATGGGGTGTTTAATTTGGGATTCAATGTAGTCCAGTGTCAAGGTGCAGCAGTTTTATTACAGAAATACAATTTTATTGGAGGCTGAAGATTTAATTTCCACCTTACGTCGAGAGCCATAAACGGTGTGCCTATTTTACATTTTGCATAGCATTTGGTATGTGTAATTTCTCGTCTAATTTTAGAGTTTGAAAAGGTGGAAGAGTCACAATATGTAGATTCAAATTCTTCAACATTTCAGCCAGAAATGCCATTTTAAAATGAGCAATTTTCTGTTTTTTAGTCATGGATTTGAAATTACTCCTTTCCTCCCGATTGAATTCTGTACCACATCCTGTCCAGTCCTTCCTAATGAGGTGAGCCACAAAGTTACCCAAGGAACACCCGTGGGTTGGAACAAATGCTTTCTTTGTTTAAATTTGTCTACTGGTTGGTATTGTACTTAAAAGTAAGATGATCGGGTGGTATGGATAGTTTGCCTTCTATTCTGCTTCCGTCTGTCAGGGTCACACGTTATGAATGTTCTGATGGATGCATTTGGAATAAAATAACTTGTAAATATGCTGGAAGGATTGAATTTGAAAGAAACAATAAAATGTTAACTGTAAAGCTATATCGACATTGAAATCCAAATTTGAGGGACTGTGTTATTGTTCTGCATCAAATATATTTATTGACACACACACACACACACACACCCTCACACACACACACACACACACACACACGCATGCGCGCGCGCACACACACCCCTCATGTACGCACACACACACGTGCACACACACACACACACCCCTCACGTACACACTCACATTGATTGACACACACACATTGATGGACACACACACCCCTCTATTGACACACACACACCCCTCACGTACACACACACACACACACACACACACACACACACACACCCCTCACGTAGATGCTGCCTTTCCATCTGTTTGCCCTTTACTGCATTAGTTCTCATCAACACTTCATACCTTCCCTTTACCACCAGGTGGAGCCCTTTGTTTATGGACATCTGTCCATTTCCTTTTTCTCAAAGATGCTACCAGATAAATAGCTCCGGAGTTAAAATACTGTTGCAAACACGAAAATTTAACACCCACCGATAAAAAAGTAAGGCTTTTTTCAGACATTGGTATAATAAACGTTGCCGTAAGAGTCCTCTTGCTACTAGATTTAATAGCTTTACACAGTCCTATTTACAATTTCTCCACACCAAACAGAGAAATAATACTGTTGTGTGTGCAATAAACAGTGTTGCTGCAGGTCTATTTTATGTAGCACCATTGTTTTTATAATCTCAAATGTTTGGAAATTTCAAATGGCGAAAAAAAAAATGCTATGCCCTTCTGTTTTTCTCAGTCTTAAAAATATACACCTCATTAAGAAGAAAATGTTTTCCTTCAGACAAAAGAGAGTGGTGGGTGATTCAGCTGTAGGCAATACAGAGCAATGTCAAATTCTTCTCTCAGTCAAATTTATCTATCTTCGATTTGAGGTCCAGTAAAAGGTAAGTCAAAATCTATCTTACCTTTGGTTCTGTTTAGGAGCTAGTTCATAATGGATACTAGAAGCAAAGCTTAATTATTATATTGTTCAATTATTTGAATATTTTTATTTTAAGAAATTAATCAAAGATCTTTTCATGAACAAAAGGCAGAAAAAGGTAAGAAAAATTTAGAAACCTGATTTGCATGTGCAAATAACTGTGGAATGAGCTCACCTAAACTTGCTTGCCAATGACCTCAACCTTGATCTGGAAAGATCATTTATTCACAAGTAAAACATTCACATTCTCTATGTTCACACTGTCTTGGATCTTTTCTCAAGGTAGATTACTAACTGCAACGTTAGTCTATGCATAATATCTGCATTTATCAACACCATGGAGTTGTGTGTTTAACTGAAAAATCATTTCTGTTACATTTTTTAAATTTTAACCAGGATTTACTCTCTTTGTATTATATGTATCTAAAATTTTGCTTGAGCATCTGCAGAGCAGTAAGTAGAGGAAGATCTGTGTATGCTTTATTGAATCCGTGCCTGAGCGTGGGAAATCTGGCTTTTCTCTCTTACACGAACTGGTTCTGCGATCTGAGATGGGAGGCTGTCTGCAAAGAAGCCCTCATACAACAAAATGCTGGAACCACCATTTTGCTGTCTGCTTGCACACAATAAAATGGTGGCATAGAAAACAGTTAACACATTGTGCCCACGAGAGTTGTCTGTGAAAGTATTCTACTCTCTGATCCAAATACTGAGCTTTTAAAAATGTCATTACTAAGGGCTAAAGATATTCATCTTCTTCAAATATATAAAACCTGTGTGGGAGGGTGGGTGGATGTTATACTGGAAGCATCTGCTGTGTACATTCAACTGAACGATGGAAAGAACTCGTCAAAAATGCACACTTATTTAGCAAACTGGAAAAAAAGCCCAGATCCTGAGAACTGCTTCTGACAGCTCACAAAAGCTGTAACGGTGAATTTGGCCTTGATGCCTCCTTTCATTTTAGCATTACAGCATGCAAATGACAGTGAGGAGATTTAAAGGAGTTTTTTTTTCCTTTTTTTAAAAAAAATGTCCTGTAAAAATTAAAAACAGGCCCACATTTGACTCTCACATGGAAGACCCCACACTTATTTTTTTAGGGGAGCAAAAAAAAACAAAACAAGGACCCAGGGACCCTTCCTCTCCCACTTCTGCTCTTATTTTTAATCATTAAAAATGCTGCTTTCGGGGCATTTAAGTGTGGAAATTCTCATTTTTCTGCAATGCTTCAGACTTCCATAGACTCCTTAGAGACACAGTGAGGAGCTAACCACACAGGGGAAATAGGGATTTTCGTGGTTAAAAACACTGCAGTGTTTGGTAATTTTCCACAAGGAGTCAAAGTTACGAGTAGCTTTTTTTCTTTTAAACATAACTTGAGCACTTAGTGTAGAGTTGCAGGTTTGAATTTTTTTAACTCATTAAAAGGTCTTACAAAATTTAACCTGTCTCCTTTTAATAAATATTTCCAGTATTTTCAAGTGTATAATAGGTAGGTCACACACACAGAGACAGAATTATAAAAGGCTACTGTCTATCAATAGAATATAGCCCTGGAGGGCCCACCAGCAGGTTATGTAATATGTGACATAGACCACCAGGGGCTGAACTGAAACCACTAATACTTTTTTCATGGGATCATTAGTTAGAGTGAAACAAGGTACCTAAGTGAAAAGATGAGGAGGTTGACCCGGCTTGTTAATTTGCATGCCTTCACTTTCATTCTTTTTTGCATTGAATTAAATGTGAACATTCAATTTTACTATTTAAACATATTGTCACCCAGATATAGCGTGCTACTTTTCATATTTTTAACAATTCATCATGTAGTATATTGTATATACATCATGTAGTATATTGATCACTATTTACAGTTGGTTTTCAATAAATACAAAAACTCTTGCGAAAAATGCAATTTAAAGCTAAAGAGAAGTTACTAATTTGTCCCCCCTGCTGTACGTTAGGAGGTAAAATCAATTATTTTGTTTTGATATTTAGATCTTAAATTTAAATCTGCCTCCAACCAAGATGAGTGGGTCCGGGGCTCACGGAGCCAGCTTGCCTGTGTTCTTGACCTTGCGTTGACAGTCACTGGGAAGAGCATGTTCCCTCTGTGACAGCTACTCTACAGTTTTGGAGATGTGTCTAGACTTTTACGTGCACTACCGTCAGTTGCCCTATGTACCTTAAATCAATCCAATCCAATAAATTTAGGATTGCGGTTGAGAAATAAATGTCATGTCAGTAACCATCAACAAGATATCAGAAGAAAGAGTATGTAATCATTTAGTCCAAAAATTAAGTTTCATGTTTTTAATTGGTGTCATATCCTGTCTTAAGTCTATGGTGCTTAAATCAAAGGCCACCACATTAACCTGGAAAGGAAACATAATAACAACCCCTTTCATCCCCTGACTCAAATGTTTCTTTGCTCAACCCTCATTTTTGTTAAAAACACTTTCAGGCAAAGACAACAGGAAACAGTAAACATGGCAACACCATGAAAACAATTTTCTGATGCACTATTTCTCTTCGTGTTCAAAGAGTGAGTTGTGCAGAGTGCAGAGGAAACTGCTGTATCATTAAACCCCTTGCCGACTAAAACAGCCACTCTTCCAGCAAAGGGGATACCTCTCCTCATTTCATAAATCTTGTTTCCAACTAGACTGAAGCCAGGACTTGACTCTCGCTCACATCAAGAAACTGGTGAATCATGGTAATACCTTCAAAGGGAATCAGGAGTAGCCAACAACTACTTCAAGGGCAGGGATGCAGCCAGATGTCTGGCTAATCCCCATCATGACTGCAGATGGTCTGGGGTCCTCTCCATCCAAACAGGGAAAAATACAGGGATAGACACCAACACCACCGATCATCAGTGCAAAGTGAAAACCATGATCAAGATTTCAGATGTTGAGTTGGCCAACTTCTCCCCTATCTTCCCTCCCTCCCACCTTTCCTACCCCCTTTCCCAAACAAGAAGCTTGTTAGTGGTTGAGGGCCCAACAGGAAATGTTTACACCCGGTGCCAAATGCTAATCCTTCACTGAGGCCTTTTGTATATTTAAAGGTTTCAGTTATGGAGGCAAAAGGGATTCCAATAGAAATTTCCTAGGGAATATGGAGATTTAATAATTTGGCTAAGTGTTTATTACATTCATTGGATTTCCTGTTTAATTAAGGATTACCTTAAAAGAGCACATTGCAAAAAGAGTGGAAGATTTTTTTAATTATCACTTATGCAGTAACCAGCATGAAACTTTAAATATATGTTTGGGATGTGGGAGGGGGATATAAGTAAATTCTCTTTGTAGGTTATATAACATTCCTTAATCTATCTAGACACATGTATTTCTTCATATCCACATATTCCATATTGTATTGTCCTATAATATTTTTTAGAACTGGATTTGGCATGCATTTGTGATTCATAAACCACAGATATCAAGCCCTTCTAATCTGAATGTGGATAAAGGATTCTGGGGAAAACTCAGTAAAATTGTCTGACTGTTTAAAACCAGCTTGAATTTTAAATTTAATTAATTGAATTAAATTCATGGTATTAAGTATTTGCAAATTTAATAGAACCATATTGAACATATTTATTATTTTAGGATCAGTGGATTTTTCAGTGCCATGAACTATTTTGCAGTTTTCCTAGCATCTCTTAGAGTAACTGAAAATTATATCCTTTCAAGCAAACTCCCCTTTTACGAAATGTTTACAAACATGTTTAGATTTAATATTTTGAATACATTTCCCTTTTGTGACCTTCTTCTCTAGGACTCCTATAGTGGTCCTAAACCCATTTTGAGGTCTCAGCTTTCTCAATAAATATGTCAAAACCAAAGGTCTTTCAAAGAAGCTGCTGGGAACACAGAGGGAGGCCCTTCCTGCACAGCCAGTCTGACAAGGTCCTGGGTCTCCATTCCAAACCGGCTTGTGTGGACACACACAGCTTCCAAACAGAGAAGCATCTCGTGCGCTTTCATGGAAACAACACTTCCAGAAAATATGCTGACCAAGAAGAAACAGCAGGGGTGACAGAAGTGGTCAGAGCGCTTGCAACATCTTAACAAGCACTAATTAAATGACTTGCTTTTAAAATAGGGTTTAAGAAAGCCAAATACAATAACTTCTTACATATGGTTTTAGGAACTAACAAGACCTGTAGGAAATGGTGCAGTCATTAGATCAGTGTCTCCAAAGTCTCCTACAGCCATTAGTGACTAGGTGCTGTGCATTTTAAGGAGAAATGATGAGAATCTGTCTGATGTGAAGCTGATTATTTTTTTTCCCCCCTCATTTGTCTCTGAAGGGAATTTTGCATCTGTTTTAATGCACTATGCAGTCAATTATTGAAACGGCCAGTCAATTGAATATAAAAAGAGCATTAGCAGCCTTGAAATCTATTTTTTCTGATGAGGTACAAAGCCAGGGTGAAAAAGAATTGTGAATACCAAGAGGTCAGGAACCGTGTTTTATCATATCAATAAACTCCAGTTTCAATACATAGTGGGCATTTGATGATGGTTTGATTATTTACTGAACAAATATTCTTTCAGTGATTATGCTATTCCAGACATAGGCTAAGTTTTAGAGAAACAGTAGTCAAGAAGACAGACAAGGCATCTTATGGAATATATAGACTGTGTGAAAATATTTAAGGACTGGATTGGTGGCTAGGTAAATGAATCTAAAAGAAAAGTGTTTCTTGGATACAGATCTGATATTACTTTAGGATGAGACCCATGGGCTGAATTTATGCAAAGAAATGTAAAGCCAGATCCCCAGCTGAGATGACTCAAGACTGGCAGTCTGAGCTCCTGAGGATGGAGCAGCCAGAATTAAGTGAATTTGCCAGGATCCTAGAACCTGTTCAAGGTCACTATTAGCCACTAGCATTCTTGGGAGAATATGAAGAAGTGCTTCTGCTAATAAAGGAAAAAACAGGTCTAATACTTAAAAAAAATTTTTTTTTACTTTGAAGTATGACTAAAAGACTAAAGGGTGGGTATATGTCTGTTTGACTCTGTTATTAAGAAGAGACCTCTTGTTTCCAGGTATTGGTATAATATCTCTCGGGAAGATACGTCTTACTGGCCCCAAACTGCCTTTCACTCGGGCTGATTTCTTAAAGCTCCTTGCTGGCTTGTTTTTTTTTTTAATCCTGTTCCCATTTGCCTTTTACTCAGGTGGTTGATATTGCTGTTCTACCCATTATCTGTACTCTGATGCAAACTGGGCTTCAGCAGCAAAATGACTGTGAGAACAGGTCACTGAAGCTTGGTGAAGGGGCTGGAGATGGTCAAGCCTGCTCCTTCTAGAGCAGCTGGCTGAGTGCTTTGGGGCTGGAAAGCACAGTGAATGGGGGGCTGTGTCACAGGAGCCTCAGGTAAGGCTGGGGTTGGGACAGTGACTCAATCTAGCCACGCCACTGCGGAGGCAGATGAGAGGACATCAGAGTGGGGAAAAAAGCTTGCAAACCTGGATGTTTTCCATAAAAGAACTAGTTGACTGAATTTTTCTTTTCCAGTCGGTTGCTTTGCAGTTTAATGAAAGGGAATATCTGAATGGCTGGGTTGAGAACCTAGGACCTGACCCCACAGAAACCCTTGTCCCAAGTCACTCCTGTTTATCAACACTATTCACCAACCACCACCACAACCCTTCACAAAGGAAGAATCCTCACTGGATGTGATGCAATTCATTTCATACATTTACTCAACAAATGTGTACTAAGAAGCCCTTCAAGTGGAACAGCCCTAGATAAGCAAGTTGGTGGGGGAGAAAAAGACTGCCAAAGGAGGTATAAGGGTAAAAATCATTGAAGTTTGTAGCATTAGGAATATAACCTTCAGCCTTGGGAGACTCCAGATGCTAAAGGAAGCAAGTCTGCTTTTCTCTAGTGCCACGGGCTAGGACAGACTGTTTTTGGTAATGCAGCTGATGAAGATGATGAGCTGATGATGGAAGTGACAGTGGTGACCAGCCAGAAGGTGATTACTGGAGCTGCAAACAATTCCTTATATTCAGTTTGCTATTTAATTGGTACACAAACCCGTTAAGTAGGAAACTGAGACTTGAAGAGGTTGAGTAACACCTAGTATTCAATAAATGGTAGCATGTGGATTCCAACTTCAGTCATCTGCTTCCAAAGCCCCCAGGACTATATGGCCTCTCTCACATGGTCTAATTGCTTATATTTGTGAGGCCATTTAATTTTCAAGTCAAAATCTAGGTGATATTCATTCACACATGTGAGACTTGCATGACTATTTTTGAAACCAGATCTGGAAGCCCATTAAGATGGTCTTTTAAATACCTATTTAAATGCAACAGTCACAAGTGCAGTCTAAATATGAGTAATATTTGGCAGGCTCCAAATCTCATTCTTTGTATTCTCTTTTATGTCAGACCTCTTCAAGAGGTGCCACAGATATCATGCTTCAGATCCAAAAGGTGTTGCTCTCGAGGGCATTATGCTATGTGAAATAAGTCAGAGAAAGACAATACTGTATGATCTCACTTATACGTGGAATCTAAAAAAATAACAAACTCAAAACAGAGATCAAATTTGCATTTGCCAGAGACATGGGCAGTGGGTGAAAATGGTCAAAAGTTACACTTACTTGCACTTTTAAGATCCATAAGCTCTAGGGATGCAACATACAGCATGGGGACTATAGTAAACATTGCAGTATTGCATATTCAGACATTGCTAAGAGAGTAGATCTTAAAAGTTCTCATCACAAGGGAAACAAAGTGTAATTATATATAAGGTGATAAATGTTAACTAACCCTTTTTGGGTAATTGTTTTGCAGTATGCAAATTTGCAAACTTGCAATTTGCATTATATTGCATAATTTGAATTTAGACAATGTTATATGTTGATCCTATCGCAATAAAACTGGGGAGGGGGAGGTTGCCCTTTCCTCTCTGGACAGTACCGTATTGTCCCAAAGCTGGCCCTGTGGCCACTGCGGCAGTCATGGAGCCCACACACGTGATGCTTAGCAAGGAATGTCCTCAGAGGTCCGGACCCTGGCAGCGATTAGGGAGAATGGGGAGGAAAGGCAAAGCGAGCCAAGCACAGGGCGAAAGAGAGAGAGAGAACCTTGCTCTCCTGTCTTCCTCTCCAGTCCCCGGAGCCAGCACCACAGTCACCTCATAAACAGCCATTTGTCACCGCCTCCCAGCTGGCCTCCTCCACCAGAGTCTAGCCTTGTCCCAAGCCCCTCAGCAGAGAGCTGCTCCCAGAAGGGAGCAAACGAGGTATGTGGAAACAGGAGACCCAGAAGTCTTGGCTTCTGAAACATCTAAACTCGGGCCAGCCATGAGCCTCTCTGGGTCCTTCTGTTTCTTCCTCTGTGAAATGAAATAACGAGCAGGTGCCCTGCACCAAGTACCAAATAGCTAATGAGATCATGTATTTTCAGTAGCTTCACTGAGTTGTAATTGGCATGTAAATAAACTGCATGTATTTGAGAAATAATGCATTTGAAAGAGCGCTTGTATGGAATCTAGAAAGATGGTACCGATGATTCTACAGGCAGGGCAGCAAAGGAAACACAGACATAAAGAACAGACTTTCGTACTCAGTGGGAGAAGGGGCGAGTAGGATGATTTGAGAAAATAGCATTGAAACATGTACATCACCATATGTAAAACAAATAATCAGTGCGCGTTTGATGTATGAAGCAGGGCATCCAAAGCCAGTGTTCTGTGACAACCTGCAGGTTTAGGGTGGGGAGGGATGTAGGGATGGGGTTCAGGATGTAGGGGGACGCATGCATACCTGTGACTGATTCATATTGATGTATGGCAAAAACCATCACAATGTTGTAAAGCAATTATCCTCTAATTAAGATAAATAATTTTTTTAAAAAAAGGAAGAGCACTTAGAAACCACAAAACTTTCTTCTCTACCAGGCTCAGAATCTCCCAGTAGCACCCTAATTTTTTAGCGCCCTTGAGCACTGAGGCTGCACCTTCTACCAATCCAATCACTGACCCAGGCACTGGGGATATTTCTGCGAGCAAGGAAGACAAGGTTCACTGTCCTCCACCCCACCTGCCCCCAAGAGAGCTCTCCCAGGTTGATGTTATTCTCCTGTCAGAGTCATCCTTCCCTAAGCAAGCCCCCCAGTCCCAGTTCTCTCTCCCAGGACATCTTTTTCTATTCCTATTAACTAATTGTCCTATCCTTCTTTTCCCCTGCAGCACTTGTAGGCTGTTTCCTGTCATTTTATTTATTTGTATAAGATTTATGTATTTATTTATTGGTTTTGTTTTGACCTCACTGCACAGCATGGCATGTGCGGGTCTTAGTTCCCTGACCAAGGATCGAACCCACAACCTCTGCAGTGGAAGCAGAATCTTAACCACTGGACTGCCAGGGAAGTGCCCTGTTTCATGTAATTTCATGTTGCAGAATTCTTACAGAGGTAAGCATCACACAGGGAACTACCTTTGCCATATCCTCATAGCCAAGAATTGACATATGAGATAGTTCTTGATTTCAAGAGTCTAGCAGAAAGGCAGGGCATGTGTGAGAAACTTGCTGAGGTAACACAGCCCATCATTGCCCCTCCATGTCACCTGCAGCCACGGGCTGGTCAACCCTACTGGGAGGGTAGCCCAGCAAGGACAGACTGATTCACGGCTTGTCCAAAGCCAACCACAGGGGAAGCCACGCTCAAGGACATCTTCCTGCCGCCAGCAAAAGAAAGACGAGTGTCTCCTAGCAACCAGATTCCAGTGGCTTCCTGTCCTCACAGCCTGCCCCAGGGCTCACTGCTTTGTTGCCTTGAGGTTTGCATTTTGGCATTGCTGATCATTGCATTCATTCTCGATTCAGGAACTGTAGGAATAAGATCTGATCTGCCGGCTAGCTGACTAATCTAGAGCTGAGACCCATTTCATTCATAACATGCTTTCAGCAATCACCTAATTTTCAGGGAACAGAATGTGTGCTCTTAGCTTAAAAAGGATGCATACATTTTTTTCAAGATTTTATTTATATCAGAGCAGTTGGTTTGAAAGCTACATAAGGAAAAGTGTATATCCTTTCCATCAAATAATCAAAAAGTACTCAGACCTTTTCAAAAAAAGATGCACTATCATTCAAAACTGGTTATAGCAATAAACTTTAACATGGCAAATTCACAGATGCAGAAAGAAAGGCAAGTCAAATTTTAAGAAAATGACTGAGGTCCTTAAAAGTTTCGATGGCTTAAAATTGTATCTGCTGCCAAATGACTTGAGTATCATCAATTCTTTCTTTCCAGAGATTTTCAAATTCCGTTCTGTTGTCCATAGTGCTACATTTTTATGTCAGTGGGGTTAAATTCAGCAACTGATGTTGCTTTTTTAGTTTTCTCTTGTTCTTATCAAATATTCAGCAAGGCACAATATGGTACTCATCTAGTTTTTTAAAAAATTTATTCAGACTTCATGGCGAAGAGCTCAAAATGAATTCTAAATACAGTCTGCCTTCCCCAAACTCTATAAATGTGAGTTAATATTCTGATTACTTTTATCTTTCAAAAAGCAGAAGCCCAAGATAGAATGGTGAGTTGAGTGCTCAGAGGACTGGTTAACCCAGAACCTTGCCCAGCACCAGCATCAGGGCTTGGTCTTACGTCCCCAGCAGCGAATCCGGACTGGTGAGGCTGCAAGCCTCTCCGTTAAGGCAGGGAGCTGGAACTCTCTGGAGTCATGAGCCCCTTGGAGGCAGCTCATTTCCTCCCCCTTTCCCTCCCCTTCTCCCAGCAGTAAAGTCACAAGTCAAAGTTGAATTCTAACTGTTTTGGTGGTGGTAGAATCTCACCAACCCAAGACTGAGTCTTTTCTTCTCAAGAAAAGTATACTGCTTATCAGCTTTCGTCTGTTCATCATCCACTTTTGAAATCTAGATTTGGATGTAATTTTTACTAAGGGGGTGTTGACTGTTCCCTACAGTATCTCTCTCGTGGGCTCTTTGATGACCTCTTTTGGGGTTCTGCCCACGTGTGTTTCAAGGTGCCATCATGTAGTCATGTGGCTAAAGCAGACCACGCCTGCACCACCTTTGCCTGCCATTAAGTGACCTTGTATGTGGATCAAGGCTTTCCTTATTGTCTCAGTTTGTTCCTTACCCCCTTGAAATGGTCAGGAAACCTGTCAGCTGGCTCGGGAGAATGACTATCTTTAAAGTCCGTGAAGAACTCTTGGTGAAAAGGAAAAAGTGCTCTGCCACCCACTTGTCTGAGTTCTGCTTTTTAAGTCTTTAATCACCTGCCAGAAGCCTGGCGGGCTACAGTCAATAGGATTGCAAAGAGTCAGACACGATTGAAGCAACTGAACACACACACACACACACACACACACACACATGCAATTCCATTCACCTGTTGTTTTAATACTTAGGTAAATTCAGCTTAATCATGATTTTCCAACGGGGGGCGGGGTGCGGAAAGTAATCCTGACTTCTCCGTTGGATCTTTTCAAACATCCACTTGTAGCGGTGGGAGGAACTGAGGTAGGCAAGGCCCTGGGAGGCAGGCCTGTGTCTCCCCGCCCTGAGTCTGGCAGGCATTCAAATCACTGTACAAGATGCTGATGACTCAAGACTTAACAGGTCTAGGTCCCAGCCTTCATTATTTCCATTTTCATGATGGTTTACAGTATAAATCATGAATGACCACACTGATTAGGAGCTCTATAAAACCAAACAGATTGGGAGGTAGTGTAGAAGAGAGGTTGGTTAACTGCTTAAATTTTACATTCCCAGAGACCTGGGTTAAGCTTCCAGATCTGTCATTTACTAGCTGTGTGACCTTGAGAAAGTCACTTGACTTCTCTGAGCTTCATATTTCTCACCTGTAAAAGATGAATTATGATAACTACCTATTTGAAGGTCAGTGTGAGGATGACATGAGATCATGTATCAAAGAGTTTAGCACAGTGTCTGTAACTACAGTTTATTGAATAACAAATGATGATAAGGGTGCTTTGATATGTGTTCCTAAATTAGATTATCTTATTGGTTATCTGTTACTTCTCTACAAAGCACTGCACTGAATATGGGAACCCTTCTCCCCAAATTTGAGCTCCTTCTTTCCTCGGAAACTTTATACCTCAATTGCTAGTTGAGAGACTGTATACAAACCCACACAAAACTAAACAAGCAGTTAGATACACCTTTTCCTGGAGTGCTGTCCATTCTCAGTGAAGTCAAGTGCACGTCTGGTGCGGACACTGACTTAGCTACTGCCCCCGGGTCATACCTGAGCAGCCAGGGCAGTCTGTGAAATAAGAGTCCGCACTCACCTGACAAATATTCAGTGACATCTGCTTTGTGCCCGCACGTGCTAGGTGATGGATAAGTTAGTCTTCCTAGTGTTAAAGTAGCATTCAGGGTCTTTTTAATGTATTTCATATAAACTAACTCTTTTAACCTTTCAAAAACACTAGGAGGGAGGCAGTCTCATTAGTCCCATTTTACAGATGAAGAAACTAAACACAAAGAAGTCAAACAACTTGTCTAAGGCCACAGAGGGAGTATGCAAGAGAGTGAAATCAGACCCAAGCAATGTGGTTCTAGGGTCTGTCCTCTGGACCCCCACACCTTCCTGCTTTCTGACAGCACTTGGTCATGTGAGCAGACCATTTCCTGCCTCTAGCTTGGTTCGTTTACTCCTCTTTTCAAAGACGGATTCCCTGGGTGAGAGGATGGGGGCTCTACTCTTTACTTTCAGCTTTGCACACTTCAGTAGGGCTGTAATGTCCCTGTGTGCACTAGCTAGGCTCTCCACTGACCAAGACGTATGTCATCAGTTATCATATTTAAGGCAATCTCCCGCTCTTTTGAATAAGAATTACAAAACACACTTTGATGCATTCAAAATATCTATCTTAGCAGAGGTTTACTTCATAATCTAATAAAACAGATTTCTAACTTGAAGGCTATTACAGTCTTTGAAATATTATTTAAATTGTCCTAGACAGAAATTACTTATAAAATTGAACTGTCACTTTATAGCAGAATTAAAATTAATATGCTTTCTTGATTCCCGCACTTGGGCATAAATTCCCTTAAGTAAAATGCTCTGAAATTTGGAGGGCTAAAATCTGAACCCTTTTCTCTGTCCAGTCTTATGTCTCTTGCGGTAAAAGGCAAAACATACAAATCATCAGTAACAACCAGGATGAAGGAAGAGTGTTTACTCCCAGCCTAAGATCACTTTCTTTCCAAGTTCTTCAGCCACATTAGAAAACTCATTTGAACAAGAGAAAAAAAGAAAACCCACCTCATATATGCAAATGGAAAACACTGTAAAAGACAAACATGGCCACCCAGATAAGTCTCAGGACATAAATTTTTCTTAAAGGATGACTGCTGGCCTTCAGTTGCTCTTTCTAGAACCCAGACCATCTTGTACACACAGTAGACAGACCAGGCACTAAGTTTTGCCCACAGTTAGCAAATGGCATAGGAAGAACAAAACTGCTCCCTTGAAGTTGAAATCAAAGGGCCCTGGTGAGCAGCCCCTGTGTACATCGGAACCCGAGAGTGCACACGTGTGTGGTAGACGTGATCCAGGGAAAGAGGCACGCTTCCCAGGAGCTGTTTTAAACAATGACAGACTCCAAAATCCAAAAGTGATGTGTTGGAATATGCAACACACACACACACACACACACACACACACACACACTTGTGAAAAATACTGCCAAAGCCCCTCAAAGCCAAAGTTTAGAAGAACACGTGCCCTGGATACAGCAACAGCAATTTCAAAATCACTCCATTTATGACTCCATTCCTCACTCTTTGATCATTTTGGCACACCACTTAGGAAATAACAGCAAGAGAAATATGAAGCTGAAGACAGAAAATGTAATTATAAAACAAAGCCACCCACCTTGCTTTCGGGGTCAGGAAGCACAATGGCCTTCTTTTGCAGCAAGAATGAACACAAGTGTGTTAAATGACTACAAGGACATTTAAAAGAAAAGGAAATGGTTCTTAAAAAAAAAAAAAAAGCTGCAGTATCTGTCCTCATAGCAAGTCTTATCCCCCCAAAATCAAAATGAAATAAAAGTAGCAGACTGTGGTCCTTTGGTACAAGGCAGGAAGCAGAGTCCTCAAGTGACTATTCCCCTCTTTTGCGAAACAAAACAAAAAGCAACAGTAAAAGGTGCGGTTTGCCAGAAGGGGTGGGGGGAGAGTTCCTTCAAACACCTCGAGGCCTCCTGGGGCTCTGCCCGTGCCTTCTCCCGGCGTGGGCTGGAGAAGTCCTACCGATCATCGCCAGGGTCACCATCGGCTGCTTACATGCCACAAAAGTACACTTAGAAATGAGAAGAAAGTGACTGACACGGATATGCTGGGCCAGCCTCATTGCCACTAGAACAGCCTTAAATGCCCACACAAGGAGAATAAAAAGAAAAGCACTATTGCAATAGAATAATTTTTTTTTTTTATTGAGACCGCGGAAAGTCACATGACCCTGCATGTAGCCTTTTAGGAAAGCAACCGAAATGGTAAAGACAGACGCGGGGGCTGCCTCTTTCCTCCCGCCGCCCCTCAGCCCGTCCTGCCGCGTGTCCGCATTCTTCTGGGCGCATCTGTGGAGCTATTAAGTGGGATAATCCCTCTGGCCTTTGATACATTTCTGGACATGATTATTTCATTACTCGCAGTATATCAGTAGGATCATAATAAAAAGGACTTCTGACAACCTGCCAAGAGTTTTGTGGCCTTGTAAACACAAAAGTGCTCTAATAAAATTTTATTAAGTGTTAAAAAGTCATAAAAAGTGAAATAACATAAACTACAAAATTTACTGTCCTCAGCAAATGCTGAAAATATCGTCCACAGTAAAATTAAATTAGCATGTAATAGACAGAGAAGCGGTGTGGAGTGGATTTAAAAGAGGATCCAGGGAAAATGACACTGTAACCCAATCTGGGTCACGGGGATTTAATTCGGATTCTTGTCCCTAAATGTGAATAAATGTGCTGATTACAGACAAGAGCTGCGGGGTTACTGGAGTCTCACACATTGTCAATACTTTGGAAGAAATAATATATTGCGGACTGTAATGAGCTCGGGGAGACGCGGCGAGTGTCGCGGGGACCAGGTGAGGCGCAGGGCGGCCACTAGGGTGCGCTGCGAGACCGGGAATCCCCGCCGGGGCGCCCCCGCCGCCGCGCCGCCCGGAGCCGCAAGCTGGCAGCCCTCGCCCCCCTCGAACTCGAATATACAGTTCTTTTTTTTTCTCTCTCTTTCCCCTTTCCCCTCTCTCCTGTGACATTTTCTCCAAATCGGAAAATGAAGTGTAAGCCGAGCTTTGCCACAGGCGGCCTTCGGTCTACGCTTTCAGACTCGAGGTCCGCGAGTGGGATGCACTGTCCGCCGCGGGGCTAACCCCGGGGGACTGGGTGGGGCCCCCGGCGCCGCGGGCCGGGCTGGGCCTCTCCGTCGACCGAGGCCGAGCAGCGCGTGAGGCCCGCGTCCGGCTCCGCCTGGGGCGCGTGTGCGCTCGGAGCGGGGCAAGCGGCCTCGCGGCGGGTTCAAGTGCATCCCCGGGGTTGGAGCCCGCAGCGGTGGGAGCGAGCTCTCCCTCGCGCAGCCCCCTCTCCGGAGTCCAGCGCGGCCCGCCGCCCCGGGGACCCCTCTCCGCGGCCCTCCCCGTCGGGCTGGCCGTCGGCCTGGGACAGGGACTCAGCCCCGGGCTCATGGCCACGGGCTCTCCAAGTCCAACGTGGAGACTCCGCACGGAAAAGAAGTCCGACTTCCTCTCCACGCTGCTTCGAGTGGAATCTGGAATCAGCAGGAAATTGCTGGAGCACCCAGCCCGCGCCTTTGCAGTCAGCCCTCGCTCTGGTGAAGAGACGCAGCTCCCACCAAAGTCTTGCCTCCCCCTCCCCCCGAAAGCCCCGCGCAGGTTTGTAAAGAGGGGTGCGAGATCTGCAAAGGATTTGTCTTCCAGGAAGAAAGATGTCGGTGACGGCGCCCAATGAAAGATGGGTGCTTTTAAGCTAGAGGTAACCAACGGGCCACGTTTTGTAGTCCAAAAAGATGCAAACCCTGCCATCTGAGGAGTCAGTATCAGGAGTGTATTACTTATAAGTTGGCGAACCAGGAAGTAAATGGGCAGTGACACATTTCGGGGCATCATTTTTCTCAGGGTTGTTCAAGTTTTCAGCTGCATTTAGGAATAAGTTGCCTTTTGCAAGGAAGTAAATACTTTTAAGTAAACCACTTGCTAAAGCCCAGAAGAGGTAAGTTAAAGTTCCGCCTAAGATCCTTTAGTTTCCTGTCGAGGCTTGTGTGGGTTACGAGGAAAAGGATGCCTTGTATTTTTAATTTTCCAGATGGCAAGAGCATTTGATTTTTTGTGTGGCTAGGTAGTGTCCAAGGCAAATGGAGGACCCAAGGATCTTTTGCTAAGCAGTGTTCACTTGACACTTCTAGCTTAAAATAACTATAATTAACTTACAGTGGGAATTATGGTCCATGTTTTAGACTTTTTGTTCTTATCTGAATGAAGTGTTCTTTAACAGTTTTTTAAACAACGCTGCTTTTTTTGTGTCGTTTGCAAAGCATTTGAAATCTGGCCTGGAGCATGGAGTTAAAAATCAAAACAATTTAAATGTGGTTTGACATTTGCTGTCAAAGACTTTGAGAACTAATAAAAACAGAATTTTTAAAAATGTATATAAATAATAAAATTTCTTTTTGACAACCGTGGCTGCTGGGGAGAAGGGACAGATGACATGGTGGTGACTTTGAGCCAGTCCCTGCAGGCAGCAGTTGTGAATGTGGTCAGTCAGTGCTCCTTCGAAAAATGAAGGACAAGAAGGTTTAAGGAGCAAATATAGAAACAAATATTTTACTGCATAGGATTTTCTCAAGAGTTCAGACTGAAAGTTTTGTATTTAAAATTTCACGATAAACATTTCTTCGTTGATTTATGAAATTCAAAAGGAAACTTTATACTTGCGTTATTTTGTTTCGTGTTCACATTTCAGATTGAAGTTCAGCTGTCCCTCAGAAAAAAAGTATTTCCATAACTACTAAAAACATCAGGATTAGTATTTTTTTAACTCTCTTCAAGTAGGTATCACTGAAGTTTTTTTTTTTTTTTAATTTAACCAAGATTAGCACAACCCTATTTAAGAGGTTTGGTTTATTCCAAAACTCTAAATGTATTCTAGAGAAAATTGTAATATCAAAGGTTTTTGTAAAGAAACTTGGGAATGAATACATTTTATATGACTATTAAAGCATGTTTTAAACCCTAACTATTCCCCCTTCCAAAGAAAAGTCAGAGTTTTCCATTCTATAGAAATACTATAATCAGGTATAAGAAAATTATTACTATAATAACAGTTCTGTCAAGATGATGGATACTTTTGAATGTATTATGAAGAAAAAAATATTTTTGGTTCTTCATGTGTTTGAGGTACTTGAAAAGGCAAGAAGTTTGTAAAAATATTTTACTATCAAAATATACAAGACCATTAAAACATGCAAGTAATTAGATTCTAAGTGACTGAGAAGTATTTTTTCCCAACAGTGTTTTTTCTTTTAAATTTTATGTATTCTTGAATGATTGCCTTTCAACCATTCCAAGTATTTGTTATATTATCTATATAATAAAAATACAGTTGGCATGTGTTGCATTTTACTTTCTGCGTGAATAGTTGAGAAATATTTTAATCTTCTTTTACATGTATATGGGATAAATTTGAACATGTGCCTTGTTGGAGTAAAAACCATCCCAAGTGCATTTTTCTCTCCAAAACTTGACATTGATCCTGATCTCTTAGTTTTTATGTGCACAAACTGTTATGGAAATCAATTTGGACATGCCGGTTTATAGGGAAATTTTAAGCTAGTGCAAGTTTACTATGAAAGAAAATATATTAAGATATGACATAACTACTAGCCAAAATTAAATCAGGAGGTATATTTGTATCATTTATTCGTTTAAATGAGTGAGCATTTGAAAGGTAGTTTTGCACTCAGGAAAGATTTCCTTATGCTCTGTATTTATAAATATCTAAATTATTCTCCCCTGCAACTTAAAAACTCAATAGCCAAATAACAAATTTATGTATTTTAAGGTGACTAAGGCTCAGGATATAAGAAGCAGATTGGCTTCATGAAAGAAAGCAAGTATTTAAAATTGTACCTTAAAATACAAACTTGATTTCAGTTTCTGACAGAAATACTGTGGCCAGCTCATCAGTTTTCCAGATCATTTTTAAAGCAGCATGTAAAAACTACCTTTTCCACATTAGAAGTTCATATTTAAGTTTCCTTAACTGCAAAATCACTCTAAAACAGAGTGTTTTACGTTAAGGACCATTTCATGTGTTGGTCCCATTGATTACATATGAATGTATAAAAATCTTGTTTAAGAGACCAGTAAAAGTGAGGAAATTCCAAGTCAAGCTGGCTAATTCCATTCATAATTCATTCTGAGTGCCTGACTTAGGAAACTTGCACACAGTTTATAACTATACATACAAAATAAGTTGACTTGTTTGGTAAACAGGGAAGCAGAGTTAAATTTGACCTCCTTGCTCAGAAAGGCTTAAGTTGATACAACCATGGAATGTAGGTTAAGCTTTTTGTTTCCCGAGGAATTTTCCAATCTCAATCCTTTTTTGGATTTTCACTTTTTGAAAACGTAAACACAGGACAACTTTTGTGTTCTGAGATGGGGCTGACTTTCACCCACCCGTTCCCTTCCTGCTCGCATATTTGTTCAGGAATTCTTCTCAGTGCTGGGGGAGCCCAGAGGCCCTGCCGTGAGAAAACCGCGTTCACCGCATCTCTGTCCCCGTTAGCTATTCTAGGCCTTCTTTTTATTCTGAGCAAACTGGGCAAAAATTTAGTACTTATACTCACATGGTTCAAACTCCTAGATCCACAGCCCGAAGTACTTTTGGCAGTTGGCAAGAAGGCCACGTAGACTTTGCATTCTGAGCTGGGAAAACTACTGAAGAATCGCGTGCTTTGACATTGAGGAACTTCCAGTCTGTCTGTCAAACCTGAAACAATCCATCTGCTTGTTTTCCGAAGCTGCACTGCAGGGTGATGGCTTCCCTTAGTTTTGACGTTTAGGAAGATGTTAAAACGTTTTCATACAGTTTCTTAAACATGCTGAGTAATTTGTAATTTTAAACCAGGTGAATTTTAAGGGTGAAAACTGGCCCAGAGAGAGTCTTTACACAATAACTTCAAACTGCTGTGAACTTTTAAAGTGACTTTTTAAAATAAGATCCTGAAAATGCGGGTTTCTGGTGGCTATTCAGAATAGGAATCCTCAGAACCAGTTAATATTCACCAAACACGCTTCATTAAACTGGAACAAACATGATGTTGAATTCCTAGCTCCCCATTTTCCTGAATGTAGGTCATTTTCTGTCCTTACAGTTTAACAATTGAAGGGATTTCCTGTCTTTGAAGTACAGCAGTTTGTCACTTGTTTGGATTAGCCTCTTTAAAAGTTGGGGCTCCCGTCCTACGTTGAAAGACTTAGTGACTCCATGTTCTCTGGCTAGAGTTTCCCGGCTCACTAAAGGCAGTGCTACCTACCCATGTGGGACTTCGCTTTACAAGTCGGTGCCTGCGGAACCCACATTCCAGGTTGGAGCCTTCAAGAGAAGCCCAGAGTCATGCGCTCACCTGGGTGAAGCCAAAAAGAGGTAAGCTTTCATAATGAGGGGCCATATATCAAAATTCATAACTTTTGAGAACTGGAGTAACTTGTATTTAGGCATTAGAGTCTCATGCTAAAATGGAACATAACAAGTGAGGCCAAATGTGCCAGGTGGGTGAGACCCACCTAAGAAATGACCGACATTTAAATGTGCTTTTTAAAAATGTACTATTTGCATTTGTGTGTTTGGGCTTAGTTGCTCAGTTGTGTCTGACTCTTTGTGACCCTATGGACTATAGCCTGCCAGGCTCCTCTGTCCGTAGGATTTCCCAGGCAAGATTACAGGAGTGGGTTGCTATTTCCTTCTCCAGGGAATCTTCCCTACCTGGGGATAGAACCCAGGTCTCCTGTGTCTGCAGCATTGCAGGAAGATTCTTTATGCTGAGCCTTTGGGGAAAGCCACCCCCCTCCTTTTTTTAAGAATGCCCAATATTTCATCATCTCTTCTGATATGGATCCTAGTAGACTAGATCCAATATTTCTAGTGAAAATGTGCTTATTTTATTAGAAAATGTCATTCACAAATGATCGATGCGTTAGGAGACAGCAGTGAATTGCTTCTAGGAGCTGGAGCGATGCTTATTTTTGCCAAATAAGGCAGCAGGCTCCAGATCTGTTTGTGAACTTCAGCACACCCTAGATGAAATACAGTGCAGTTTGTTGTTCAGTCACTCAGTTGTGTCCAACTCTTTGTGACCCCCATGGACTGCTGCATGTCAGCCTTCCCTGTCCTTCACTATCTCCTGGAGTTTGCTCAAACTCATGTTGATTGAGTCTGTGATGCCAACCAACCATCTTGTCCTCTGTATACAATACAACAGGTGAATGCTATTTGCATATATTTACATGACCCTGCCTACCTTGAGCATATACACCAATTCATCATTGCCACGACTCAACTTATTCTTTGTTTACTAGAGCAGTTCCTTAATTGTTTGAAAGCCTGGGTGAGAATAAGGCATCTTCACAGTATCCCCCTCCCCAAGAGCATTTTCTTCTTTTTTTAAAGTAAACCTTCCGAAGTTTAGGAATTGGAGGGCTTTCTCTTTGGAGAACTGGACTCATGTGTGCGTGAAATTAAGATATTCTGATAAGTGAAGGGAAGGAAGTTAAAAGAGATTTCAGTACTGTTCTGGTTTAAGTTTGTGATCAAATAAGGTCATGATCAGAGAAGAAAATAGGTAGAAACTGAGCAAGTCAAGAAAGGGGTGTGAGATTAAATTCTGCATGATCGTTTCATAATGAATTGGAATGAAATTCTGATGGCTCGGCGTTTTCTTTTTGTGGCTATCACTTTGACCCATTTAACTTCTCTGGAAGAAATCATAATCATTGTAATTGAGCTGCCCTGCTGGGCTGTTTTCTGGCTAGTAGCATTGGAACCATCTGGGAAGAAATGTATCATCACCACAGAACATCCATCTGAAGGGCACACCTCTGTGTCTCTCACAGAACAAGTAGCACTTGGTCCAGCCAAGGAGATAGATTCATTCATCTATCTGGTTTTTGTAAGTGTTTCACTGATCATATTCCTGGTCCTTGCCCTAGGCAACTATTAGTATAAGCCGAGGATGTGTAGTATCAGAACAGATTCTCTAGCCACCAAATGAATAGTCTTGTCTTTAAGTCAAACACTTTTGCACCTTTCGTGTGGTTAAAATTAAAAATGTTCCAATTTTCCCTTGGTTACATCACAGATGCTAAGAGAACAAGACAGGTGGAAATAGGATACTGAACAGCTGAATATCTCTGCAAACTTGAGCACTTAAAACAGTTTGAAGTCACGCGGTGCTCTTTCTTTTTTTAATTGTCTTCAGTGAAACTCCAAAAACCCCATAATGTCTACCTTAAAAGCATCAGGAGTATTTTAATTGGGTAATAACCATCCATATTTTCCTTCTGATAAATTAAAAGGAATTAAGAATGAAATTTTATGATGATTATAAACTATTACTGACCCAAGGGACAAGAACAATTATGAAAAATATGTCCTACATATTTGGCATGAATATGAATTTAGACTTTTAAACCCTTCATCTTAAATGCTCAAGAAACTTATTAAAGCTTATAAAATAATATTCACATAATGATAACAGGGTAACTTATGATTGATATTATATCATCAATATTACTGCAGGCTCCATGCCAAATAGTGAAGCTGACTTGGTATTTGCCTGTTGGGCTTATGATAAAAGTAGATACAC
Organism: Odocoileus virginianus; assembly: GCF_023699985.2. Lineage (NCBI taxonomy): Eukaryota > Metazoa > Chordata > Mammalia > Artiodactyla > Cervidae > Odocoileus > Odocoileus virginianus. The sequence continues at coordinate 14,087,023 of NC_069686.1, forward strand.
TATAAAAAAGATGAAAGATGATAATGGATTTTGTGTATCTGAGGCCCGTTTTGGTCAATGATTGTTTTAAAAATGCTTTTCATACAGATCACACCTCCTCTCCTCTTCTGCCTCGTGCTCCCTTTTCTTTTGTTTTTTTTTTTTTCCCTTCCTTTCTCCTTCACATAAAATTATGAACCATTAGAAGGAAAAGTGCTTTCTGAAAACCATGAAAAAATAATGAATTTGACTTGTGACTACTAAAGTACTGGGAGTGGTTGTTGTTGTTTAGTTGCTAAGCCGTGTCCGACTCTTTGTGACCTCATGGACTGTAGCCCGCCAGGCTCCTCAGTCCGTGGGATTTCCCAGGGAAGAATACTGGAGTGGGTTGTCATTTCCTTCTCCAGGAGATCTTCCTGATCCAGGGATCAAATCCACATCTCTTGCATTAGTAGGCAGATTCTTTACCACTGAGCCACCGAAGAAGCTCCAAGTAATGTGAATAGATCTGATCAAATCAAAACTTTATTATCTAGCAGCTGCGTGAGGACAAATTCAGCATACACAAATATGAATCCCCATCTGGGGCTAACCCATCAATGTTTAGACCAGCTTTGACCAAACCCAGGATGGGACTCTTCTTTGAGAGCAAGAGAGTATCTAACTTTGAGTCAGAGCTACTTACTGCCCTCATGATCAGTTTTGGATCATGACAAACTTTTTTTAACGTATTTAAGATGACTGGGGCAATCGCCAAGTTTCCACAACATGGGCAAAAATGGGCATTCTAACTGGAGGGGCGGGCTGCTGTGTCCACATGTAACTTAGACCCAGCCCTGCAGAGCCTTAGAAGCTGCCATTCAGACATTTACTATATGTTAGTGTTAAGCCCTTTCAAATGTGTATTTAACTGTAAGTAGATTGTTCCACTGAAGCACTGGAACTTTCTGGCATGACTTGCCTCTGTTATGACTATATGGAATACCCAAAGACTGAGCCTCTCTATCCATGGGCTAGGGTTTTGCCCTCACTCCACTGTGTGACCTATGGCAAGTTACTTAACTTGTCTGAGCGTTTGATTCCTCATTTATGGAATGAGGGCAGTCGTGCCTCTTCGCAGCATTAGTTTGAGTATTGACTACTAATGAGTACTGAATGGCCTAATATTCATAGAGTATCTGGAACACAGTTTGCAGCAAATATCTGTTACTGAAGTTGCAAGGAAAACAAGATTAAATCTTTTATCTCACAGTTTTTCATTACCTAAAAATTTAGAGATCTTTCAAAAAGAGAGCCTTGAAATGCACATTTGTAATACTAGTGTCTTGTTTGCACCCAGAAATAGTCCTGAACTCAGATTTGAGATTTAATATCAGCCAAGCTTGCCTCCTCCTTTCACAACCTCCAGAAAAATATCTTTGCATAACGAAAAAATGAGCTTAGTACTTTTCACTCCAATTGATCTTTACTAGACAAGTCAGGTCAAAAATTCACCAAAAGGCCCTGAAGTACACTATTTAAAGAAAATTTTTTTTTTAAATGAAAATGAGGGAAAACAATTTGCTACTTTATATGGAGACTGGTAGGTAATGTAAGAATAGCAGAACAGGTGGAGCTTTTTTCCTAATTTGTATTTAAAAAAATATTCTTCTGGGAAGTGGCTTTTATGTGCCTAGATTCATTCCATGGTTAGTTTTTATGGCCAAGTTATAAACTCTTGACTGTAAGCACCTAGAATAGAAATGCTGACATACCTGTAACTAGAGCTGTATGATTGACATCCCCATCATGCTGTAACTGACACAAAATAAACAGGATAATTGCAGCATAGTTTGAGCAACAGAGCAATATGTGTGAGCATATTGTAACAGTTTGACAAACTGCTTGATCTGGATCAGCAATGTGATTCCCATTTATTGCCTGTCTTAACAAAAACCTCAAATCTTCACCAAAAGATAGAAAAGATAGTTTATTGCAACATACTATGATTTTTGAACTGGAATCAAGAAACACAGCACTATTTTGTGTTGATCCATTCACTGGTCCTTGGGAGCTGAGGAAAAGACACTGGGAGAATAAATGAATGAAGTAATCACTGTTGAATCAGTACAAAACAACAGAAAGAAATGCTATAATATCTCCACCCCCACCGCCACCACCCCCCCACCCCACCCCCTGCCCTAGAACTGTTCCTCCATATTTCACTTCATTACCTTGGCTATAAATACCATCTTGAGGGTTTTGGCTGTTTATACAGTTGGCCAAACCACTGAATTTGGTTTTTTAGATCCTACTGTATATCGTGGCAACTGCCTGATTTGCCTTTAAATTTTGGATAGTCTATCTTTTACAAGTGTCTTGTCATATTAGAGAAATTTCCAGTCTTTTTTTTTGTTTCTGACTCATTTTCATTCCACTAAATTATAGCTGGATAATCACGCAAAAGCTTAGTTCTTCTGCCTGGTTTTTCCTGCTGACCTAGATGTCCTCATGTGTAAAGTGAGACTCTTTAAGTGTCATTCTAAGATGGCAGAATACCAATGTATACTTAATAATCTGGACCTTGATCAATTGGTTTATATTGGAAGACCCTAGTATGTCTCATCCGTTCTCTAGGGGGGTGGGATGTGGAGGGGGGCGTCCTTGTTTGCAAGGAGAGGACATTCTACCCATGGTCATAAGGTATCCGTTTATTCAAGAAAGTAGACCATTCGTGTGCGGTGTGTACCTGAGTGTTTCAGGAGATCAAAGGAAAGAAATATCAGTGAGGACAGAACGAGCTCCTAACATGTTCTCTGGAGAGGTGGACTGCACCTGTGCTCGGAAATCAGGGGCAGCTTTGGATGGGTGAAAAGAACATTTCCAGTGAGGAGCACATGGTGGGTGGAAATACTGAGGCGGGAATGAGCTCGTTCTGTTCCTAGAATTTTAAGGACCTGAAGAAATCATTTCATTTGTACGTACCCTCTGTCCTTACTATTTTTGTTCATTCAGAGTCATCTGGTTTTCCTGGAGACAGATTTGACAGTCTGCACACACTGAGGGGTCTGCTTCCTTGAAACTTTTCGTCTCACTCTCTCAAATCTGCTTAAAATGCTACTCTGGATCACACCATCTCCCTTCTTAGAACCCCTGCCTGACTGCGCACTGCCCAGTCTCCGTAACCTCCCCACTCACGCCCCTGCGCATCCTGTGAGCTTCATTGCACCTCCAGATGCATCTCACTTCCCACAACCTGGCTGCAGCCACCTGGAACTGCCCGTATTTTCTCTTGTCTTCTGCCCTTCCTGTGAGCTCAGATCTCAGCTTAAACATCGGGAGACCAGATAAGGCTCCTTGCCTGCTCACCCTTGCAGCTCCCTACAGGAAGCAAGTTTCATTTGAATTTCTTCCTTAAAAACTGTCTTTCCCATGAGACTGGACACTTCTTGCAATGAGAAACCATGTTTGACTTGATCATGAGTGGCTGGCACAGAGGCTGGCACCATCCATTCATTCAAAAAAAACTTCCTATTAAAGTTCCAAGCCCTAATACAACAGGGAGCAAAATAAAGAAGCAGTGTCTGTTCTTAACAGTCTGCTTGGGGACCAAACACAAAACAAGCTAAAAATAAAATTTATAACGTGTGTATATTTATAGTATAGCAGTAAATGCTGAGGAGTAAAACAAAGCCGAGAAGGAAGACAGAACGTGTCTCGTACAGAAGAATCTTTAGGCAGGCAGCCAGGGAAGAGGGCCTTGCTAAGACAGATGGAGACAACTGAGCAGAGACCCAGAGGGGATGGAGGAAATGAGGGGCTGAGCCATACAGATGCTGAGGAAGAGCAGGTGGACTGTGGAAACAGCAGGTGCAAAGGCCAGTCTGGGGCACCTTGGAAGTATTCGGAGGTCAGTGGGCTGGAGTGCAGAGAGTGAGGGGGAGAGAGGGAGAGGTGTGGTCAAAACGAGGAGACGTCAGGGAAGGACGATAATCATGCACAGAAATAAATGGGTGTGGGACTGTTGTTATGCTATTATCTCTAGTCTTTGGACTAGAAGACCCGAAGAGAACAGGCTATGTCCTTTACTGCTTTAAAGACTATTTTAAATGACTTTTTAATGCTTTAAAGTAATGCCAATAATTCAACATGGAACAAAGCCTGCTCTCATTAGCTTGCTGAATGAAAGGACACCAATGCAATCAAGCCGCCTCCTCCTCCAGCCTCAGGATCTTAATGCAAAATGCAGAGGGACCATGTATCACATAGTGAGCCCATGACCCCAACTCCTGTCTTTGCAGGAGATTAACGCATGGAGGCGAAAGAACATGAATGTAGGTAACTTAATGACCAAGGTTTTCATTTTAGAATCACCTTCAGAGGGGAAGGCAGGAGAGCACACAGTTATCTCATTGCAACCATATAGAAGATAGCTGTGGTTTTGTTCTTATTTTGACTCAGTTCTTCAGGGCTTTATTCTTTGGCCACTCCTGGTGTCATTAGTAATTAAAGTACCCTTTTCTCCAGGTGACACTTAGCATCTTAACTAATGAAATACTCCATGCACAGGAAAGGGTTCAGCTCTGCCAGAAAGCGAATGTAAGCAGAAGGAATTCCTGCTCTGAACCCCACCCCACCCCCAGAGCTACAGACTCCTGAGTTCATGGCTTGTGGGTCACACACATCCCTCTGTCCTGGACACCTGGGCCGGGCCTGTGGTGCAGAGCGTCACTCAACACGGCTGCCGGCCCCGTCGGTACCCACCGCACAGCAGCTTTCCTTCTCTCAACGCTTGGCTGCCCGCCATGCCGACCCCAGGAACAGAGCCTCCTAAGAAAAGGTACCTAAGAAATGAGGGCTGAACACACACCACGTCTTCCTCGAGACCAGCCAACTCTCCTCATGAGAACAGCTTTCCAAGCCTAGGGCTTGGTTCCAGCTCCATTACAACAAAGAAAAACCTTTATAATGTTGGTCCCACAATCTAAGCCACAGGAAAGTTCTGACTGCATAGCACATGACCTGGTGTGGAGAGTATAAGCACACTAGAGAAAGAAGTATTACCATGCAAAAGCTATGGATGCACAAGACCTTCGTAACAAGCAGGAAATGTGCAAAGACAAAAATACCCCTGCGGGAGATAACAGCTGTCTCTGTTGTGACCCAAGGCTCAAAGAGCAGCTTGTGAGACCCTGGCTGCTTCTCAACACAGCGTTATTTCCTTGGCATGTGATTGAATTTGGGGACCTTCCTTGCTTTTCTCTGGTCTTCTTTTTTTTTTTTTCTTTCTTTTTTTATTTATTTTTTTTTCCATTTATTTTTATTAGTTGGAGGCTAATTACTTTACATCATTACAGTAGTTTTTGTCATACATTGAAATGAATTAGCCATGGATTTACATGTATTCCCCATCCCGGTCCCCCCTCCCACCTCCCTCTCCACCTGATCCCTCTGGGTCTTCCCAGTGCACCAGGCCCGAGCACTTGTCTCATGCACCCAACCTGGGCTGGTGATCTGTTTCACCCTAGATAATATACATGTTTCAATGCTGTTCTCTTGAAACATCCCACCCTCGCCTTCTCCCAGAGTCCACAAGTCTGTTCTATACATCTGAGTCTCTTTTTCTGTTTTGCATATAGGGTTATCGTTACTCTGGTCTTCTTTTGTCATTGTTCGTGGAGGTAGTTGAGCTTCGGTTTGGCCTGGAATCCCATGGCACTTAGAGCTATAAGATCAAAGTCCATCATGGGCATTTGGGCCAGTGCCAGCAAAGTTCAGGCTGGGCTTCAAATGGCGCTTGAGTGGCTCTTGGCCGCGGTTAACGGCTGGCTGGGTTTGATCTTGAACTGGGGAGTCTCGGGTGCCTGATTGATAAACCCTGCTCGGCAGAGCTCCGCTTTAATTAACGTGGCCCTTGGGTTGGTTGGATTTCCTGTGTTTCAGCAGCTCCCTAGGTGTAACCTTATCTCTCCATTTTCTACCCGTGATGGATCTGAAACACCACAGGTGAGGTTTCTCTTTGCCTCAACAGCTGGATTACTTCCAGGTTCCCCCACCACGGAAGAGAAGCCCCAAACTCTGGTACTTCTGATCATTTGACATTTTATGGGGCAGCCACTGTGGGTGAGATGCTAATGTGATTAGACACGGTTCCAGTAAAGTGAACTTACTGCTTGAAAGTGTATTCATCTACAATGTGTAAATGTTGAGACAGTGGAAGTAAACAAATGATAGACGGTGTTTGGGGGGAGGTGACAGCAAGGTGTCTCTCAGAAGCTTGGAAAGAGGGCAAGTGGTTGACCTCTAAGCGTTAAGCTACTTAAATAACTGCATAAGTGAAGGAGGCAAAAGGTTTCATTATCCTTTAGAAAAGTGATTTAGAGGCAACAGGAGGATAACCCAGCACCCTGAGGAACACACGCCCTGCAAGGTGCTTCTCAGGTCAGTTTGGGACAATCTCTGATAGTCACAATGTGCATTTTACTTTGTTTACACTTGTATTTCTATCAAACTTAAAAAAAAAAAAAAAAGAACCTCCATCACCTCCCTAAGTTTCTTGTTTTTCTGGTTTGTTTGTTTCTAAAATCACAGCACACCATGGGAAGAACTGATTTATAAAACATACCTACTGTGGGAATACAGAAGGACCCAAGCTGAAGAAAGAAGACACCCTCGGATGAGTGAGGTTTCCAGGCACAACCTATGCATTCAGAGGCAGTTTTGTGACGTGTCCAGAGCAGCCCCCGGCAAGGGAGGGTGGGGCAAGGAGGAAGATCGCTCTAGGCATCAGAGATTGTGTGTGTGTGATTGAAAGAGAGAGAGACAATTGAAATGTCTTCCAACACTATACAGAGTCCCTTTGAAGATTTCTGAATAATGACACAGCTTCGTAGATATGGTGACACGAGGCCAGTGTTGTCACGGCCAGGAGAAAAGGTATTATGCCCTTTGGGAAGGGGTGTCATCCACAAATAGTTAACATTTTCATTCAGCCATCAGCTTCTCCCGATTTAAGTAGCATATAACCATCTCTGAATACCCTAAGAAGATCTGGCCCTGAAAACTTCAGGAGACAGATGATGGTCAGAGTTCCACAATAATGTGAATGTACTTAGGTCCACTGAACCATACAGTTCAGTATGGTTTTATATTATGCAACTTTTCCCACAATTAAAAAAAAAACATTAAAAAGATCTGCCCTAAATAACAACTTTGCCACTTACTAGAGTATAGAATACAGAAAATAGAAATAAGCTGGAATCTATGGCTCAATTTTTTTCATTTGCATATTGGAGTTACTAAAACGTGGGATTACTGTAAGTATTATACAATATACGCTTAGTGCCAGTCACATCATAAGCACTCCATGAAGATATTTAACTTTAAATTTTATTTCTATAATGATTTTTATTTGAGAGATTGACAGACATCAACATGTTTTCCAATGTGCTAGAGCTCTTTAACATGCTCCTCAAAAGGCTGTTGTTAATGAAACCATGTCACTTTCTTTTACTCACCATATAACATGATGCCATGAAGCTTTCACAGCAGTCACTCTGAAGTGTCACTCATCTTACAAAACCCAAAGAGGACATAATAATAGTCTCTGCTTTAAGAATTTTTACTCCCTCTTAGTATCTGTGATATCAACATTATTACACTGGCAATGAAGGACACGGTGGATTTTTTTCCTGAAAGATAAGAACACAGGTAAGGATACCGCTATTTAGGAGTCACATCTTTTCTTTTAGAAGACCAAATATTTGCGAGTGATGTTGAGTTGGGAGCATAAGAAATCAGCTCTCTGACCTTGGCCCTCCTGGCCAAATACATACAGTTGGGTTTGAACAAGTAAATACTTTTAAATTTATTTTTATATATTTAAAACTCTGTTCGGTTTATTTCTGTATAAATAGACATCATGCTTTCCAATAAACGGGCTCAAAAGGTAAAAAAGCAACATTTGACTTGGTGACCTTGAGACACAAACATGACGATGCTAGTAAAATGCATTTTCTGGTGCCAGTCATGTGCAATATGAGAAACAAGGAAGCACACATTAGGGGTGGCTTTCATGCTCCCAAGCTACCCATGAGCTCTGTGGGTTTCTACCCAGGGTTAGGAAGTAACTCATGCCTGTTAGGTTTCTACCCAGGGTTAGGAAGTGACTCGGCTACAACACTGATAACTGCTCTCAGCGGGTCTTCTGTTTGGTTGACTTAAAGGATTCACCACCACCTGGTTCCATCTACTTATCACAGTTTCCAGCAGTAGTGATGCTTGTCCTGCCAGGTCCACTACTGCTGGAAGAACCAGATCTTTGGGCACACGGAAGGCTCAGGACCCCATGGAATGAGAATTCTGAACAAAACATACTTGTGTCTTGAAACAGGAGCCATATTCTGTGTACCTGCCACAGACTTATGTTTAGGAATGGCCACACTTAGAAGCTGCTACCAAATTTAAGTACGTATTTTAGAAGCTTCCTTATAACTAGCAAAGCATCAACGTCTGGGAAAAAATAATAGACAAGGAACAGTTGGGTAGAGGTTCTTCCATCAGGGCTGACTTGGTAGATGCTACAAAAGATTTGATTTGCAGATTTCTGGGAGAAAAGGAGAAATCTGAAAACAAAACCAAAGCAGTCTCACCTGGTCGAGGGAGATCACGAGCTGGGGTTGGTCAGCTGAAGTCTGATGACACATTCAGAAGTTACTTAGTTTTAGTTTTCTTCTGTCTATGACTGGGCGATACCACGTATCTGAGTCAGTTTCCTCTTCTTGCAGGTAGGTGTAATAGAACCTGCTCCAGATGCTGGGAAAGATTGGGGACAGGATGATAAGAGGGAGACAGAGGATGAAATGGTTAGATGGCGCCACCAACTCAATGGACATGAGTTTGAGCAAACTCTGGGAGATAGTGAAGGACAGTGCTGTGCTGTGGTTCATGGTCACAAAGAGTCGAATACTACTGAGTGACTGAACGATTCCCTCATATGAGATGGTTGGGGCAAGGTGAGTAATGATATATATATAAAGCAAAAGAAAGTCTAAACATGCAAGATTTCTGTCTTCTCCCCTAGACCGTGAGCTCCTAGATAAGGGGGCCTGTGCCTCTCTACTCAGGGTGCCTGCTGCAGAGTGGGCTGGCAGTTGTATCAAATTACTGGATACACTGATTATGAATCAGCTGGGTCCGAGAAAGAAAGTTGCCCTTGGAGGTGCCCACTAGACCCCTGGTATCATCTGGATCCTGGAGGGGACACCAGCTTAGAGCGTGCAAGTGGGAAGTGGGCCCCTGGAAAGCTGTTGCTGCCTGTGACTAGAGAGAAAGGAAAATAATTTGGGAGATGGGATAACCTAAAGGATTCCTGTCCAGGTCTTTATTCAGACAGAAACTTGTGAGAAAAGGTTCCAGTTCTCAGATGCGAGTGAAGCGGGAAGTCAGGTGACATGGGTTAGGGTGTTCTGCTCAGCGTGGCTGAGTGTGATGGATGGCTTGTTGCACTGTTTATCTAGTGCAGGCTGGTATTTCACCTCTGTTTTCATTAGACTGATGGTAAGGTAATAATTCTTTCCTCTAGCTGAAAAATCTGTCTTCAGCCATTTGTTGATCTTCTTGAACGGGCACTTCAGATGTCCAGAAGTTACCCTAAAGGAGGCTTTGAATGAAAACTTAAATAATGCCAGTTGGCATCCGCAGAGCTCACAGCAAGGCTTCTGCTAGACTTGCTGTGGTTAGGAGGTGCAGAGTCACATCTGTGCAGAGAGAACCAGCCTCAGAAATGGCTCAAAGAGACCACGCCTGTGGGAAACAGAGGAAACGGCATACTTTTTGCATTTGAACATTTTAGGCGTATCTGCAAATTAAATGAAGGCAGTGCCATCTTCCTGGGGTGTTTCCATGAAGCAGTGTGATGTGTTGAGAAGTGCCCAAGACTGGGACTCAGAAATCTCCATGACTCTCCCTACGGGCAGATCTTGTAATATCACTGGGCCTCCATGTCTTCATCTTTCCAGCAAAGATAATAATATATGTGGTTGTTAGAATGGAAAGCCCTTGTCAAGAGAACTTAGCTTTTAGTTTTTCTCCAAGGCCAGTGGGAACAAGTTGAACACAATGACGGAGGCGTGTGGCATTACTAAGTGGCAGCATGATAGCCCCACGCTCCTTCCAACCCCTTCGGTGAAGAGCAGGAAGGTGAGAGGACGGGGTTGGCTCTGTAAACCCTGGTTAAGGAAATTCTCTTCCCATGACTCACAGGACAATCCTTCCGAGCAGTGCTGTGGGTTTGTGAGCTGACTAGCTGGTGATAGGACTTCTGCTCACAGACCCCATGAAGTTTCCTCATCTGGAGTGGACCACAGAAACGTCTCATCCCCTCATATGTGTATGTGTGTGCCATCTACATACAGATGGTACAGGCAGGCCATGGAGAAAGAGAGAATCATAGACTGTTGCTCTCAACGCTCAGGTCTTCCATTCAGAATGAGGGTCTTTCCTCCCCATCATGAGGAACAGCCTCTTCATCCTGTCTGTAACAGAGGCCACTTGCCTTGAAAAATGGTTCTTATTAACATAACTAGGGTGGACATATATCCTGATTTGTCCTTAACAGCCCACTTTGTGCTTTTTGTGACAGAATACATATAATAGCTCTCCCACCAACTCTTAAAGTGTTTTGAGTTTGGACAATAAATTATATGACACCCCAAATACAACAGATTCATTTTTCTGTTGGCACCGTCTCCACCCTCAACAAATACCTCATGTCTATTGCCAGTATTCCCTCTGGCCTCAGCTTAGTCGTTTATGCTATACAAATCAAGATAAAGTTTTGCTTTATAATTTTCACACAGCAATGTATATTCATCAATATCATTTTCAGGGCACTCCTGACATGGGGGGAGACTCATTACAAAGAACTGTACTTTATAAAATGTGATAATTCTAATGAGGAAGGATTATTGGGGATCAGCTAACATAATTTTTTATAAAGTGCCAATCAAATGGAAGCTACTATTATTAATAATTCTGAAATAATGACAACTAAAGAATTGTTTTATTCACCCATTCTTCAATTAAGCAATTATTCAAACATTAAACATTTGTATAATGTTTCCAGGAACTATGCTTGATACTGAAAATATGAAAATGAAAGACAATCTCTTTGAGTTCAAGGAATTCATAGAAAACAAAGTAAAGAGACAAGGCAGTGATGACAGTCTTCTCATGGTAGCATGGAACAGGAGCCCTTAATGTAGTGCCAGGCCTCCAGGCTGGAAGGGAAGGGGGAGGAGGTGGTGACGGAAGACATTCAAGAGGCAGTGATGCAGAGTGGATCTGCATCACTTTTTTTTTTAAAAGATTTTTTAAAATGTGGACCATTTTTAAAGTCTTTACTGAATTTGTCACAATATTGTTTCTGTCTTATCATTTTATTTTTTTGTTTGTTGGTAGCTAGTGATGCAGAGTGGATCTGCATCACTTTTTTTTTTAAAAGATTTTTTAAAATGTGGACCATTTTTAAAGTCTTTACTGAATTTGTCACAATATTGTTTCTGTCTTATCATTTTATTTTTTTGTTTGTTTGGTTGGTTGGTTTTTTAGCCAAGAGGTATGTGGGAGCTTAGCTCCCCAACTGGGGATCAAACCCACATCCCCAGCATTGGAAGGTGAAGTCTTAACCACTGGACCACCAGAGAAGACCCTGGAATGGATCTTAAAGGATGCATAGGAGTTAGCCAAGGGAGGAGGATGTGAAAAGCATTCTCTTTCAGATCTTTTCTAATATTAGAAAATAAGAAAAACAGAGAATTCCCTGGCCAGTCCAGTAGTTAGGATTCAATTCTCTCACTGCTGGAACCCTGGGTTCAGTTCCTGGTCCTGAAAACCATGAGACAATGCCAAGAAAAAAAAAAAAAAAAGAAAGAAAGAAAGAAAGAAAAGAGAAGAAGAAAGACAAATTCAGAAGTCAGGAAACATCCTGATGTGTTCCTGTTGATTCTAAAGGAAGCTGTTTCTATTAGTGGAGGCTTCTTGGGGACTCTGTGAATAAACTTTCCTAATTAGGAGATTCTTAAAAAGATAGAATCCTATTGAAGCACTTTCCAATAGAGAGTTGTCACCCATATGTGAAATTGTAAATTTTCTAGTAACCATGTTATAAACATAAAAAGAAACAGGTGAAATTAGCTTTAATAATAAGTTGTTTTTAACCAAGTATACCCAAAATATTATCATTTCCACAGGGAGTCAATATAAAAAATGAGATGTTTTGCTATCTTGTTTTCACATTAAGATTTTTTAAATCTTAGCTTTTAAAGTAAGTGATTGCCTCAGAAATTGTCCGAGGCAGACGTTGTCTGAGTTGGGAGGGTGAGGAGGGAATGGAATGGGGTATGCTTTGGGAGTGGTGAACATGTTCTATATCTTGGTTTTTATTTATTTATTTATAAACTCATCAAACTGCTAGTTCAGTTAATGCATTTTATTGGGCATATGCTGTATCTCAATAAAGTTGATTAAAAACAAACAAAGAGATGTTGACATTCAGCCTGGGTCTTCCCTGGTGATCCAGTGGTTAAGAACCTGCCTGTCAAGGCAGGAGACGCAGCTTCGACCACTGTTCTGGGGCATCACTGCCGTGGGGCAGCTGAGCCCTTGAGCCACAGCCGCTGAAGCCTGCACACCGAGAGGCCCTGCTCCACGACAGGAGAAGCCACCGCGTGAGAAGCGCGCACGGCAACGAAGAGCAGTCCCTGCTCACCTCAACTGGAGAAGGCCAGCATGCAGCAACAAAGACCCAGTGTAGCCAAAAATAAATAACTTTTTAAAAAAAGTTCCAGCCTGTATTTTACTCTCGGAGAACATTTCAGTTCGTAGTAGGCACAAGTGACCGGTGGCTCCCATCCTGAACAGTGCAGTTTTACGATATCTAATCTCACTGTGGTCACAACTGAAAATGAAACCAGAGTGTCCTGGCTGGGTTTATTCATGACTGTTTATTCCCTCACCTACATAAATAACGCACACTTCTTGAAGAAGGGAGAAACAAAGTTTCTACAGAGATCTGTATTCTGTTCTAGGAATTTCTCTACTTGATAGTCTACAGTTTATGACAGGCCTCTATACCTCATAAGCAAACTATCCATACAGTCTTTGAAATATAAGTGTTTTAATTGTGGGGAGAGCCAAAACTCTGGTTATACATTCCAAAACTCTGGTTATACACTACCACGAGGGCTGGTTTATATCTGTGAGATAATTCAGAACCAATTATTTCATCACAAAAGATGTCATCAAGGCAAACCTTCACACTTGCTGTCACTCATGCTAATTTATTCCTTATTGAAATAGTCTATTTGTATACAGCATGTTATCATTTTGTGAATCAAAACAGAAGAATGATATTAGGAAGAAAGTCCTGTTAACAATTCACTGTTGGGCACATGAGCTGTCTCAGGCCCTGAATTCCTCTGTCTCTGCGGCGGTGATAACAACTTGGGCCTCGAGGTCTCAGTACCTTGAAGACATGAACAAACACTTCTCATCTTTCTGATTCTTGGTTTAACATAGAGCTGATAATCACAGAAGATTTCTTCAATCTCTACAACACTCTACAAGTGTTCGTGTAGCTATAAAGCCATCTGGTGAGTCGCTTTTTCTCCTTTCTCTTTAGTGGGTCACTCAACAGTTGGTGACAAGAACACTACTAATTGCATAGCCGGTGCCAGGGGCATTGTGGAGTCGCTGAGGATGTCGCTGTTGGCTGCAACCCATATAAAAACGGATTGTTCTCTAGAGAGGCTGCATGCCGTCCTGTGAGAATGCAGACTGATGTCTTGAAGTTCTTCCACCGACAAGGTGCACAGCCTGGGGCCAACTATTTTAACTGCAGCCTTCTCAGCTGTGAAAAATGAGAACAGTGATCCTCACGGCTTTAGAAGAGAGTTGTGTTTATTAATTAGTCTGTATTTCAAAGTGCTTCACAACTGGAAAGTTTCACTATGGAATAAAGGAAGATTCCCTTTCATTTTATCCCCCATCACATTAGGATGAAAAGAAACTGTGCTCACTGAGGCTGTGAGAAAAATGGAAGGGATTCAGGCAAAAAAGCTAACAAACCTGACTTCCAAAGGTAGTGGCTCATTTCCCTGACTGTGAGATTACACCCATTAAAGGAAACTTTGGGAAGTTAGGTATCTCAAAGGGCAGCCAAACCTGCTATCTGAAGAACTGCTTTTCATTTAGACTTAATTTTTATGATCCCTTCCAGAAAAAAAAAAGAAAAAGAAAATGAGCCAAATCACAAAGTGATGGGTATTTGAAAAGCAAAGCTTCCCCTTCTTCCTAGGAACTGACATAGACTTTATCATATTTTCTTTCTTAAGAAATACAACCTAGACCTGCTTGTATTTCCACCATTAGAGCCTCAGGCCTCCTTGTCCTTTTCCTAGCTTATAATAGAAAGCAGGCCCACCAGAATTTCCCTAAGTGTTCCATTATCACCAGAATATCAGTTGATTAAAAAATAATAATAATTCATTCCTTGCAGCTAATTGTCCACTCATTTTTTTCATCTCCTTCTATACTATAAAAATGTAGTTGCCTGACTGAAACTGGTCTTTCCGGTGTACTTTGCATCTAGCTGGGGTTGCGTGATAAGTTCTCACCAATGGAAGGTGAGAAAAATGGGATTTCTAAGATGTGAGTATGCATCTTTACTCTCTCTGAGGGCTGGATGAGATTCTGAAGACCTTGGGCAAGTCTGAACTTCAAGACATAAACCTGAATCCTGTATCCTGCAGCTAAGGGACATCTGCTTTGGATTGTTATCTGAGTGAGAAATAAACTTCTAGTGTGTTAAGTCAACGTTTTTGAAGTTTATTGTTACAGCAGCTAATAGTACCCTAACACATACATTTGCCAAAGCTGACACTCTTCCCCAAATTTCCCATTATAGTTGTCTTTTCCATGCCAGACCACGAAACTCCTGCAGGACTTTATGACATTCAGGATAGTATGATGTAAGATATTTAATAAATGCATGTGGAATAAAGGGAGGGAGGGAAGAAGGAAGAAAAGAAGGAAAGGAGGGAGGGAGGAGCAATTGAATTAGTGTGAATGCATTTCAAGTGACTTGGTTATTTTCTTTGAAGCTTTCAAGCTCAGCATGGCCACCACCCCATTAAGTGGTAAAGGTGGGAAATATTTCTCCTTTCTATATGGTTTTCTAAAGGATGGACACAGAGCCACGAGAGAAATCACTGACCAGAGAAAAGCAATCCCTTAGAGAAAGCAATCCAAATATCATCTCCTTCGAGAGCTGGGCCACCGCCAGCGTCTCCATCAGCAACTTGGAAGAGTTGTCTGTCTTCCCGACACAATAAAACTGGAGACATGAGCACATAGAGCTCTAGCCAGCACAATTACATGAAGCCAGAGCACATTATCACTTTGAGCTTGCAGGATTTATGACCAACTATGATGGAAAATAAAGACAGAGATATTTTACTTGTCTGAATTCATCACTCACAAAAGCCAATACATTTTAATCAGAGAGAATTTGTATAAATGGTGCTTTTTCTAATTAAAACCCTCACAAACAGAGGAGAAACAGATGCTGGCATCTTAGAAAAAAAGAAAACTGAAAAATATGGCAACTTTGCTCCTGGTCAGAAAATATGCAGTTGATAGCCTTTATTATTGAAAAACTCCCAAAGGCATTGAGGTAAGCAATGCTATTTTGGTGGTTTCCTGGGTTTGGGAAACGGCTTTTAACTTGAGTGCAACAGGGAGCAGGTTTGTATACCCTTTTGGTGTCTGCTGATCCAAGTATTGTGTGTCTGTGCATGCTCAGTCGTGTCTGACTCTTCCATCCTATGGACTGTAGCCCACCAGGCTCCTCTGTCCATGGGATTTTCCAGGCAAGAATACTGGAGTGAGTTGCCATTTCCTACTTCAGGGGATCTTCATTTCTTGCATCTCCTGCATCGGCAGGCAGATTTTTTACCACTGTGCCACCTGGAAAACCAAGTATTAAGTAGTGAAGCTAAAATCACTGTACTTGTAAGAAGCTTGTGATTTCTATGTGCTGAGAGGGCGTTACTTCCTGTGGCAGGTCCCCCTGCCATCAACTCCCTTCGAGCCAGGCTCTTCCAGCAGCAGATCATTCCTAGGCTATATGCTCGTTAGTTGCTCATTAGTTGTCTCCACTCTGGGATGCCCACCCTGTGAGTGCAGGGCCTGCAGTGTTCCTGGCCCGTTGGTACGTGGTGAAAGCTGAGAAAATACTGAAGAGTTCTGATTAGGTTGTGACTTTACATAATTAAATGGTCTTCTTTACACAGACCATTTGTTTTAACCATCAGTTCGCTCATGTTGTTTTTGTTGTCATTCAGTCACTCAGTTGTGTCCAACTCTTTGGGACCCCATGGACTGCAGCACGCCAGGCTTTCCTGTCCTTCACCATCTCCCGGAACTTGCTCAAACTCATGTCCATTGAGTCGGTGATTCCATCCAACCATCTCATCCTCTGTTGTCCCCTTCTCCTCCTGCCTTCAATCTTTCCCAGCACCAGGATCTTTTCTAATGAGTCACTTATAGACAACAAAAAGGTAAACCAGGTGGTTTTGTCTAACGTTTTAAAATTTGCATCATTGAAGTACATGATAGTGAAACCACTGTTTATGGGAGCCAAAATTATAGCCTCTAAATTTCTGAAAGATGGAAAAGATTGAGAAAAAATGGAAAGTGTTACATAATCCTTCAAGTGCAGAATATGTCCCTGCATTCTGTTGATGTTTGGTGTGGCACCCGAAACCCTAAAGGCAAGTTTGTTTCCAAAACACCTTAAACAGAGACCACATTTTTATGATGTCTGCCTCTCATGGTCAAGTTTACATTAGGGAGCTATATTTTCCTTATATTTATTTTAAAATTATTTGGGTTTTCCAATAAAGTAACATTTTCATTTTTTTCCCCTCTTCCCAGATGAGCACATTTATTGCTTTTATCCAAGAACATGGGGCTGTGGTTGGTGGTTGGGATGCCCTGAAGTGGTATACTTAGCAAGGATGTGTTGTTTGCATTTAACAAATTACTTAGTTGGCTGACTATCTAGTGACTAAAATAATAACAGTTCATCAAAACACAGTTATCCCAGATATCCTTTCAAGAGCGGCAATCAGATGTCCTAAAGACTCCAAGAAAAAGGTGACAATTGTGATGAGGGGGAGACCAGAGGGACAAACCGTGTTTGGAGGCAGGAAGTAAGTCAAGGAACTAAGGATTTGAAATAAAACAAAGGGTGGGACACATGAATCTTCTCCTCTGAAGTCATCCAATTTGAACCTAACCCAGGTTCAGTTCAGTTCAGTTCAGTTCAGTTGCTCAGTCGTGTCTGACTCTTTGCGACCCCATGAATTGCAGCACACCAGGCCTCCCTGTCCATCACCAACTCCCGGAGTTTACTCAAACTCAAGTTTATTGAGTTGGTGATGCCATCCAGGTTAGGGGGAGTAAAATCATTATCTGCTGTTCTGAGACCACTTCAAAAATGCATTGGTACTTTCAACCAGGCTAGACTCAACATTGAAAAACCACCAGCACCACTGACTTGGGCTGCAAGGCCCAGCTCTGGGCTCATATTTACCTGGAAGGGCCCAGTGCCACTTAGTCAGGATGAGGGGCAGGGCAAGGGCAGAGCAGCCTGCACACTCAGGCTGGCCTCAAGGGGAGGCTGGGGTGTCCAACCCTTGGCTACAAATTCAACTCCTCTCTGGAGCAATAAACAGAAAAGTGGCAGGAGGCTAAGCTCCCTTAGGTTAGTTGTTCTTAATCCTCTAAGGTGACTGGAGATCTATTTTTCAATTCACTAATAATCTAGAGTATATGTATAGACATACTCACACATATACATACACACATATGTACACACACACACACACACACATATATGACTATATCGTTGTGGGTATATGTATATATATGCATATGTGTATATATATGGGCTTCCCTGGTGGCTCAGATGATAAAGAATCTGCCTGTAATGCAGGTGACATGGGTTTGATCTCTGGGTCAGGAAGATACCCTGGAAATGGGAATGGCAACCCACTCCAGTATTCTTGCCTGGAGAATTCCAGGAACAGAGGAGCCTGGTGGGCTACAGTCCATGGGGTCGTACATTCATGATTGGTGTTTACATAAAAGTGAATGTAAAACATTCTAAACTTAGATTGTAAGGCGGTTGTATTCAACTCTATGAATACACCAAAAACTGTTAAATTGTACATTTTAAATGGATAAATTTTATATGTGAATTATATCTCAATAAAAATGGTTCTTAAAACTGAATGTATTTATCCCTCTATTTTTCTAAAAACATCATACACTTGGTTTTGTTATTGTCGTTGACTTCCTCCTATGCTTTTAACTTCTTCAAGTCTCAGTAGTCCTAGCATACACTCCAAGATTGCTAAAAGTTGATTAATGAATGATCCAGTTTTAGAGCTTCCATGCCACATTGTCCATGTTATGGGGTCAGTGAGAAAAATTATGCCAAAAATTAAAATTCATCCAAAGTGCTGTTCTTCCTGTGCTCCTGCCCCCTCTCCCCACACCTTCTGGCTTCCAATCATTCTCTGAGGGTGGATGCTTATTGTGGTTTCAGGCATCATCATTTTAAAGATGACGCTTTGGATGATACCTTCTACTTCTAATAATCTATGATGTGGATGAGACTGGCAGAAATGGTTGTAAATGTAAGAATTGGTGGTTATTTTTTTAACCTATCTTTAAAGCCAGTTCATATGCAATAATTCAGCCTTACAATGTCTTGTGTGGCATATATAATTGCAGTTGTTTTATAGATGATAAAATCATAGGGGTTATATTAGTCAGTTTCTTAGGAGAAATACATTTCTTTTCTTTTTTCTTTTGGTAAATCAAGTGAATGGCATAGGGCAGTGCTTCCCAAACTATTGTAGAAGATCAAATTTTATAAAATCTCCAAGAGATTAGTAACTTTTGTAAAAATCAATTAAAATAAATTACCAGCTTAGACTCCAAAATACAAGCCCCCTTTTTGTTTATTTCACTTGGGGGGTTTTAATTTTCAAATTACACCTCTCCCTACTCTCCCTTCTGTGAAGTGAAATGTTAGTCTCTCAGTCATGTCTGACTCTTTGCAACCCCACGGACTTGCGACCCCAAGCCCTCCAGACTTGTCTGCCCATGGAATTCTCCAGGCAAGAATACTGGAGTGGGTTGCCATTCCTTTCTCCCAGGGATCTTCCCAACCCAGTGATTGAACCTGTGTCTCCTGCATCGCAGGCAGATTCTTTACCATCTGAGACACCAGGGAAGCCTACCTTCTCTATCTGCTTGCAAACTCCAGTGGCTCCTCCCACCAGCCCCTCACCAGTCCTCTCAGACACTCGCTGCCCGCCTGATCCCCCACCTGCAACTCCTACCAGGTCACTCCCATTCAGAAAAACACCTCTAAGCACCGGCCTTCCAACCATCCTCAAGGCCCTGTCCCTTGCCCTCCATTTTGAATATTAAATTACTTAATAGACATTAAGCTGAATTTCAATAAATAGTATCAAAACAAACATGGCATAGAAAAAAATTTGAATTTTTAAAAACTAAATATTATAGGCTGTTCACTGAAAATATCTATCTAGATGAATAAGAAGAGAAAACTGCTGTTACACTCAGAATTTTTATAATTCTCCTATTGTAACATGAAATAATAAGTAGAATAAATTCCCATGCTAAATACCTATATTCATGCTTTTAATGAACAATTTGTATATCAATATTTAATTTCAATGTGATGGATGAGTTTGCTTCTTGCTGTGTAACTTACCTAATTTAGGATAGATTAATGACAATAATACTCATAAGGAAAAATGTGTATCAGAACTCTTTCTATGTTTCAGTAATACTTAAAAGAGAGAAACCTGTCTTGTAGAGATGTATCCACAGTAACAAGGACAAAATAGGATATTGGTTTTTAATTTTTTCCAAAATGAAGCAAGTGATACTCTATTTGCAAAATTTCTCAATTCTCAGTATCAGTAACCAGTTCCAACTACTTATTCTGTAAAGTTATAGTTAAATTTAAATTAATTTTTTATGAAAGACAAGGTTTCTGTCTTTACAACTTTTGGGTTACAATCGACTAATTAACCTTAAAATATCACATGCTTCACGTGGTCCTACTGCTCATTTTATAGACTTATCTCACAAGTTCAATACTCCTTGATCTGATCAGTATGCTATTCGGTGAAATGAATTCATTGACCATGCATTTGGAAGTCAAGGCAATGTCAAGTTGCTAAAAAATAATTTGCATCCACTTACTCTCAATTTCTGTACCTATCTCATTGTGGACTAGTAGTAGTTGATAGACCAGCACTGGGCCCCAGGAGCACACTTTGAGTGGCACCGCCATGAAGATAGAGCATTCCTTTGCTTCATCAAAGCAATTGAAGTCATCTCTCATGATGAACTCAAGCATAAGATGGATGCTTGTATTCCAAAAGCTGAGATTTTATGATCCCATGGATTAATATTAACCTAAATGGAAGATTCAGAAAAACTGCTAATGAGTTCTTCATTTGCATCTTTTCTCTTCAGTAATTTTACCAATGACTTAGATGAAGGTGTGAAAGTATACTCATCAGATTCAAAAAATAGTTTATATTTATGAAATACTTTGTATGACCCCCACATTGGACTAATTAATTATTTTACATTGATTGTTTCACTTAATCTTTAGAGTGATAATTCTGTGATATAAGTACTGTAATTATCCCTGATTTAGAGATGGGGAAAGTTAAGTAACTTCCCAAAGTTCACACAGCTCCTTCATGGTGGAGCTAGGATTTGAGGTCAGGCCACCTGACTTGACATCCAAATCTCTGAACCACCTAACTGACCACCAAACCTGGCCAGGATTGGCACAATTATATGTGATGGAAGCAGGAGACTTAAAAGTATTCTCTAGGCAAAATTGCTGGTCAAAAATCAATACTGTGAAACTTAAGAGGAATCAGTCAACACAAGTCAATTATACAAAAGCTGGCGGAGGAAAGCCTGGTGTGTCAGAGTCCCTTTGAATTATCTCATATCCTGCCAGCTTTACCTCGGTTACCAACCACCGCAGCAGGATGTGTCCGCATGCCACTTCTGCTAACGGCACCTCATTTAAAGAGCCTACCTCTCTGCCCTGACATTCTTAGGTACCACGCCTGGAGAAGACTGCTCAGGATACAGGCTATAGTAGCTGGAGTAATCCCTAACCAACCAGAGATGAGAGCTGATGGATAAATGTTTTGCTGTCAATGCTTTTTACTGAAAGAAACTCTGAGAAGCATTCTACAGCCTCAGATGGTCCTGGTAAAATCCAGTCCCAGTTGCCTGCTGCAGGAACCAGCTTCACACGGCCCCTTTGATTAGTTTTTTTCTCCCTCCTCATTTCACGCTCCCTGGTCCACCCCTGATCCCCAACGTCACCTCCAAAGACACCACCTGTAGGCATGTTGTTGTCTCAGACTCTGCATTGGGATGCTGTCTTAGTTTGGGCAGCTATTTTAAAAATACCATAGACTGGGTAGATTAAACAACAGCCATCTATTTGTCATAGTCCTGGAGGCCAGGAAGTCCAAAATCAAGGTACTGGCAGATTTGGTGTCTGGTAGGAGTCCACTTCCTAGTTCGCAGAGGACTGATTTCTCATAGTATCCTCATGGGGTGGAAGGGAGGAGAGCTCTCTCTGAAGCCTTTTGCATAAGGGCACGAATCCATTCATGAGGGCACCACCCTCATGATCTAATCACCCCAAAGGCCCACCCTCCTAATGCCACTGCACTGGGGATTAGGTTTAATTGAGAAGTTTGAGAAGAAACCGAGTCTATTGTACCAGGTGAACACAGTAGCCTGGCAGTCAATTGTGTTTTGGCTGAAGATAGGAATGTAATATGACAGAAAGAAAGAAGGAGAGAGGAAAGGAGAAGGGAGGAGAGAGAGAGAAAAGAAGAAAATTGGGGGAAAGAGATAGAGAAACAGACAGAGAAAGGGAGAGACTGGCATAAAGGCATTACCATCTGAAGACCTGCAACGTTTCAGCTGGCAACACCACCTTACAATTCTCAGCATTCATAGAGAATCAGTAGGTCTCGTGTTAGGGCCTTCTGAGTCATTTCTGTGGGTACCAGAGGGTCTGATGGACACACAGCCCCCAGCACACACACACCGACATGAGCTACAATTTGGTGCCCTTGTCATACTGCTCCCAGCTCTGTGCTCAGTCAGCCCTCTCTGCCTTCCCGAGGGTAGGGTGCCCACACCCGGCACACGATGCTCAGCTGGCACTCCCAGATTGTCGCACGGGGCGCTCTTTCCTTTGTTTGTCTTGTTTTGTTGCTTTTACTTTTTGGGCTTTTGAAGAATGCCTCCTATGCTGCAGCATCCTTAAAAAAAAAAGGCCTGCCACAAAAGGCAATGGGAATAACAATAAAACCTTGGGTTTTATATAGCACCTCTTTTCTTAAATGCTTAAGGTGTCTTCACATCTATAATATCTTCCTGACATCCCTAAGTGGGCCAAAGCAGACAGCACATGGGTTAGGATCTCATATGTCAGGTTTCCAGTGTTCCTAATAGAAAGCTTAAGAGATACTTGACCAAGTCCTGAGTGCATGCATGTTAGGTTGCTTCAGCTGTGTCTGACTCTTCACGACACTTTGGACCATAGTCCTCTAGGCTCCTCTGTCCGTGGAATTCTCCAAGCAAGAATACTGGAGTGGGTTGTCATGCCCTCCTCCAGGGGACCTTCCCAACCCAGGGATCAAACCCACAATTCTAATGTCTCTTGCATTGGGAGGCAGGTTCTTTACCACTGGGCTTCTCTTGTGGCTCAAGTGGTAAAGAATCTGCCTGCAATGCAAGAGACCTGGGTTCAATCCCTGGGTTGGGATCCCCTGGAGAATGGAAAGGCTATCCACTCCAGTATTTTCTCCTGGAGAATTCCATGGACTGTATAGTCCATGGTGTTGCAAAGAGTTAAACAGGACTGAGGGACTTTCATTTTCATTTTTCTTTACCACTAGCGCCACCTAGAAAGCCCTGACTGAGTCATGGGCATTTCCAAAATCTTGCAGCCTCTAAATTAAGAGATAAGTTAGCTAGTTGTTTTCTTCCCTGGTGGCTCAGAGGGTAAAGCCTCTGCCTGCAAAGCAGGAGACCCAGGTTCGATCCCTGGGTCGGGAAGATCCCCTGGAGAAGGAAATGGCAACCCACTCCAGTACTCTTGCCTGGAAAATCCCATGGATGGAGAACCTGTAGCCGGGTAGGCTACATACAGTCCATGGGGTCCCAAAGAGTTGGACACGACTGAGCAACTTCACTTTCACTTTCTTCCTTTTGGGTTCTTTCCAAAGTTAATTACCAGCCTTCGTTCTAGCTATGAGATCTCCAAGACTATGTTCTTTATAAACACATGCTACTTTATTAGTTAAGTCTAAATATTTACAAATCTTCAAATCTAGTAGTTTGGCTTCTCTGATGATGGTTGTCTGTATCTCTTTAAAAAAGGAGACATAGAGATATCCAGCTTTAGTGCCCAAAGCTTGCAGAAAATGGAAGAACTTTACCTCTCCTGATTTTGTCTTCTGTGCTTTAGCTTTAATTAGAGGCTGTGTGAGCAGGACAGATTGGAGTGGTGTGAAACACGTAAATTACCGTGGTATTAAAGAGGGTTGCTGTATCAAAGATGAGGAGAGCCAAATATGTAAGCTTACATAACGACCACACGTTTTTCCACATTGATGGCTTTATGGTGTCCAAAACATGAAAAACTGTTTTCAAGGTATCCTTGAATGACCTGTTCCTGCCCAGGTCTATCCAGGGTACCTTGACCATGTCTACAGACTACACCACTCACCAAGAATCTGAGCCATTTGTCTGAATCTGAAATTATTCTGCCATAAATGCTTAGAGAAGACCCACATGCATGTTCAGATGAGAAAAAAGAATGGTCCACAGCTTAACTGCTGTGTTTCTTAGCTAAAAGTCTTTCGATAAATTCCAAGGCAATAAATCACCACATGTACCAGGTGAGAATTTTTTTGATAATTAGATCTATCTATATGACCCTAATGTACACTGTTATATAATAAAAATAACACTAATGGACACCTGAAATTTGTGTACCATTGTGCAAGTTTCAAAGCACTTTTCCACTTACAATAAACATGTCAGTAGAGGTAACTTGGGCTGACCCTAATCCTAACCCTATTAAGGTGGTATGGTATATGAATGTTTTTTCTCAAGAATTTAAGTGGAAATAAACAGATCAAATGAGGGTTAGCAGTAAAACTTTGGGGGGGAAAGGTGCTGAGCATATTATTTGAACGGGGGTCGAGGGCATGAAGAGTCATAGAAGACCAAATTGAAAGTTACAAATAATTAAAAAAAAATGAATAAACAGAAGGAAGTACAGAAAATATGCAATGTACATAAATCTGTATAGTACAGTGCCTTCATCTGAATAAAGTAAATGTGTAAATTGGCAAATATATGACAATGATGCATGCTCTGCTTTTTGCAATCATATTTAAAATTTGCTCTAAAAACTGAGCTGGCCAAATGAAACACATTTTTCTGGGTCACCATTTTCCAAATCCTGGAGGATGAGGAAGGAAGAGCCTGTCAGTGTGGAGAGGCGGTGAGGGGCCGGGAGGGCAGGGAGGCCCCAGAGAACAGACGCTGTGCAGTGATGAATGTCACTTTGCGAGAGACGGCGAGAGAGAGGACTGGCTGGAACAGACCCTCCAGGGCCTTCCACCCGCCACCCCACCCTACCCCACACCCCGGGACTCAGCTCCCACCACCCCCCCCCGCCCGCCCCCAATTCCAGCCCTTGTGGGATCTGACAATAGATGCCTTTTCTGGTAAAGAGTGAGACTTTTCTTACAGACAGAACAGTCAAACAGAGACCCTTCATATGGCTTTTCTGATTTTCACAAAACCCTACACAGGAGAGGAATGGAGGTTGGGGCTCATGGGGTCTAGAGCTACTTTCAGTAAACCTGCCGGCTTTACCTTCTGAATAAGGTAAAGAGGCAAGGGGACATGCATCCTCCTAGTGCAGTGTGACATTTCAGCCTACTTGATTCACAGAGGCCACACAATGATCTCTATTCTGCCCCTTAGAGGAAAGGGGCTCCATAGAGAGGAATTAATGGCGGTCTTGCCCGTGCTGGAAGGGTTATCCCCTCAAACTGATCCAATTATATCTTCCAAAAGACCAGGCAGAGGGAATCTTCTGATGGTCCAGTGTTCAAGACTCCATGTCTTTCAGTGTAGGAGGTGAGGGTTCAATTCCTGGTCAGGGAACTAAGATTTTACCTGTCACACGATGCTACCCCCAAAAAACCAAAAAACTACACACAGGATCTGGAACACCTAAATATGCCATCATGTAAGAATATAAAGTAAATATGTAAAGTAATACAGCTACACATAAATAGCACTAATAAACTGTTAGGCTTAGCAGGAAATGGAAAATAGTTAATGGAACAATGCAGAGTTTGTTTATTCGTGGAGTGCACGGCCATCATCCATCATGTTCCCAGGTCCCCTACCAATGGCAGCAGCTAATAGGCTTGCTTTGGGGTGATGAGGTGAGCCCAGGAAACCACTCTTTCTCAATTCTAAGGGAAGTGCAGTTGTCAGCCACACGAGGGAACTTTGTAGCAAGACCCTGTGATGCAGTAGAATCTGGTGGTGGTTAGGATCATGGCATTTGGAGGTGGTCAGTGTTATACCTGTGAATACAGATTTTTGGAGCAGGAGAGGGCACCTGACGCAAAGGAGAGAGTAGTCCATGGGCTAGGACCCAACCTATTATATATGCAGCCTTGAAAGTTTACCTAGCCTGGCTATATCTCAGTTTTCTCTCTTATAAAACAAAAAAATAATACCTAACTCAAAAAGCTATTGCAAGTACCACATGAGATCTGGCAAGTGATATGCCTCAGACATGGAACACATTCAACAATCGTTAGTCACTGTTAACCTTTAGCCAAAGCAGCGGCCACAGAGCCCAGAGGCCAAGATTCCGTATCTTTAAGGCCAAACTAGGACGGCAAGTTTTCCCAGGCTTCTCTTCACCCTCAGAGTGAACAGGAGGAAGTCCGTTTAATCTCATGTGAGCAGACCCCCACACCAGCGACGACTCACTTACCCATTCAAGAGGCAAAATTCACTCTTGGATTAAAGAAGAAGACAAAATAATTATATCAGAAATGCTCGAAACCTGGTTTGTAGGACACAATTTTATTTTATAACGAAAACTGGAGAAAGTAAATTGCCTTTCTATTTGACTATGAAGGAAAAAAAAATAGCACCATCACTTGCTGTTGATATAAGGCAAGGTACTAACACGCGCTGGCAATCTTGCTTTGACGTACATGTTGGTGTAGGTTGAGGCTGATAGTGCTGCCAGGATATCGATGTGGCCCTCGTGAGGCTGGGACTAAGGCCCATCTTGAAGGATGCCTACCTGTTCCCCATGCTCCCAGCCTTCCTGGAGCAGTGTGACCTCAGGACAGATGAAAGCCTGAGAGACTACTGAGAAGGTGACCTAGTTTTGTTACGATTTTCAATCCTAAGGCTTTAGAAGAAAGGAATTGGATCTCGTGTGGACTCTCTAGGTTGTATGTATAGGCATCAATGATCAAATCAAAGAACTCCTGGAAATAAAAATGCATAGTTATTCACTGCAGTAGCCTTAGTATCCAGGAGTCATTTTCTTTCTTTGAAGTGCTATGTGAACTTGAGTTATGTATTTAAACAGTCCAAGGTCAGTTTGAGGGATAGACTTTTTCAGCTTGCTCATGGTAAGTGATTAAGTGAGTCAGAGAAACGACGAGAAATGTGGGATTCCATCACCTTTCCCTCCACACTCACTCTCCTCTCTGATCCAAGGCCAAACTCATCACTCCATGAGGTCACGGAGGCAGGCAAATCAGAGAGGCCAGACTAGGGGAGAGATTGGGCATCTACGGACCTCACTGGAGACCACTTCCTTTCAGCCCAGCCTGTTTGTCTTCTCCGTGTTCTTGGAGTCACTGCTCCAACACCCACAGGAAAGCCTAGCTAATCACTGAGTGCCACAGGGGCTGAAGACATTTTCCCCCTCTCACTGACACGAACAGCAAATGATTCTGCCAGGAGGTAATATATCTAATGCCACGTTATTCCACTACGCCGAGTCTTGGGGCTCAGATACTGCGTTCTAACACACACAGCAAAACACATGGACACTAAAATAAATGCTTTTAATAAATGAAAATACTTCTGAGCCAAGTGAGAGCTGTCAGCTGCTTAAGAAGCCTCCTTGGTCACTAGGGCTGCCCATTACAGATCAAACCATTTAGAAACATTAGAACTACAAAAGGGATGGGATTCTCAGACTCATCCACAGAATGGCTTTTTGGTTCACTCTGCAGAATATTTTTTCCCTATTTGTAATAAACGAGTTTAAACTAGAATCAAATTTTGATACTTAAAAAAAACCAGCCAGTACAATTGATAGCACCGGTTAAAAGAATGAAACACTTTTGCATGGGAACAATGATTCATGAACTGCGGTTCCCTACAGGAGATGAAACCATTTGGGCTTTCCTCAGAGATGCTTATATTACTGGCAGTGGGTTTAAAAAAAAAAACAAACTTCATTATATAGAGAAAATTCCAGCCTTCAATTTTTCTTCTTGAGAGGGTTCGGTGGTTGTTTTGGTATATGTGTGTCTCTTGGTTAGTGTGTGTGTGTGTGTTCATGGGCACACACACGAGTGTGTTTCATAAAATTAGATTCTAGGAAAGGGAAAGCGCATTTATGCAAAAGCAATTCATCAACCACTTCTGTGCTCAGAATTCACGGAGGTAATTTAGATACTTTAATGGCAAGGTAGTTGAGGTAGGTAGGAGGCGATGTCCCCTCCCCCATCCTCCAGCTATGGTAATAGAAAACGTGTGCTCTAAATGAATCTTTTCAGGAAAGTAATTCTCGTTTTAATTATTTATCCACTACCAAATATAAAATATAATTACACAGCCAATGTCCATGGGAGCAAAATCTATGGCACAGGATAGAGTAGAAGAGTGCTCTGCTTTGAGAAATTTTCCATCTAGAAAAGAAGATATAAAACAAATAAGATTAGCCAAATGCAGCTTTTAGTGCTAATCTGATTTTCATAATGTTAGTGTTTAGTGAGAGCCCACCACTTGCTCAAACACAATGGCTCCAGAATTTGCAGTGTTTTTGCTTTGGCCTCGACCTTTATGATGTCAGACATATATTACTTCTCTGCTATAATTTACTATTGACATCATGGATTAAATTTGTTGTTTCAGCTAATGTAACTGAGCAAGCAAGGTAGATTGTGAAACCGAAGCCTGCTACTGAAATACGAGGGTTGTCAAGTATAAATTTACAAAAGATATTCAGACTGGGTGTGGAAGACAAAAATAAATGGACAAAGAAGCTGTTTTTGACAGACTGCAAGGGGCTAGAGACTTCAACTTGAACATTGTAAATCCAAATGTCACGAAACACTGCTGCAGAGTGAGAGATGTGTCTAGTCCTCAGGAATATAAATGGTGATGGGAAACCAAACTTCCAAGGTGCTATGTGTTTTTGAAAAGTATATCCCAGCTGCCTCCTTACCAACTCTTCCTCTTCTCCCCCAACCCCAGCTTGAAAATCACTGCAAGACCTCACCCCAGAACCTGTAATGACCACAAAGCCAGGGTTCCCCAAGATACCATATGGACAAGAAACCAAGGTATGTCAAGAAATATGTTCAGCTATATTTTTTTTTAAGAAAAATAAATGACCTCAATGACTGTATTCCCCAGACATGAGCCATGGCCAGTTTTCAAGTCCTATAAAATAATGTTTTTAATACCAAAGTACAAGTCGCTTAGGAGGGGATATTGTAACCACTGAAACACGTAAGGTCTCAAATCACTCAGCGCAGAACCTCTAGGAAAGCAATCGAGCCACCTCCACAACGAGTCTCTTAGAATAACAGTCTGGCTGGCAGGGCTGTGGCTCTATGACACGGTTAGTTCATAGTCAGGTTTTCTTTGTAAACTCCCTAATGTTTGTTTTCCCAGATACCCTGCCAGCTACAAGGATTTTAGAATAACTGAAATCAATAAATGTGGACTCTGTAGATCAATTGATAGGTGGCAATCACAAGAAACATAAGACATCCAGAAAGCGAAAATGCTTTTCTGTGTCACAACTTGTTAAGGATAATGTCCTCATGGACCGCTTGGTGTAGTCTAGGGTTAGAGGACTCCTGGGCATGTCCAGCTGGCATGCATTTGGGGGTGCTTTTAGGAGGAGGGATAGCCTGGGGTTCCTCTTGTCTCTATAAACTCACTTAATAGCTTGTTATCCAACCTCATCTATGAAAGGTGGGAGAACTCTATCCGAGTCTGTGAGTTATATAAGCAGTGAACATTTATGGAATGCTGGACTGGGCCTTGAAATCACATAGTATCATTACATCTAGACTTTGTCCTCAGGTCCAGAGTCCAATGTCCATGTGTGTCCATGTGTAAGGGAGAAAATGCATATTCTAAGAGCAAATCTAATGTGGGAAATTGAGGACATGAGTACGTTTCTTTGCTCCTTGGCCCAGATAGTGCCTTTGAATAAGCTGTCAAAGACTAGAGTAATGCCAGACAGTGTTTTCAAGTAGTCACATAAAGAAATAACACTGAAAGTACTCATTTATATCTGCTTTGGTGCTCCATGGCAATCCTAGATGGAGAATGGGGTGACCTTCAGATCCCCGTTGTCATCTTTGGTATAAGAAGCCCGGGAGGAAGACGCGCTGTGAATCTAATCCAAAAAGAGAAACCAAGAGCCCCTTGAGCTAACTCCAGAGAGACCTTAGGGAGATTCACAACCTGCAAGGGAAGCTCTAACTCACCTAAACCTCTTGACATCTCTCTAAGTTAATTTTCAGGTGATTGACTGCAGGTTAATTGGACATCCTCCAGGGCTCCCTCTTCTGGTATAATTCAAATGCTCATGGTCCCAGAGCCTTAACATTTGTGTGCTACATTCTTAGGCTTACATGGGTAGGAAACTGATTATAAAAGCTGATAGCTTAATTTCTCCTGAAGAAAATATTACTATTTCTTTATTTAGAAAAATACCTTTTTTGTTTAAGGACATTCACAACTTTGACTTTGCTTGGCGCTAGCACTTATTCAACATCCCATCTCATATTTTCATGAGCTGTTTATGTTGGATTGGAGCCACCATGTGTTAATTTATCTCTATTTCCCTCTGGGGCAGTGGATTAGTTCAGATGTGTTCAGCTGCATTTAACAAAAATCCAAATACAGTGGCTTAACCCATATCTCCTCATATATCATAAATTTCACAAGTAACATGAGCACAGTTGGTTCAGTAGCTTTCAAACCATCCCTCCAGCTTCTTGCACTGCCATTCTAACATGTGCCTTTTATTCTCCTGGTTTCACCTGAGGAAGGAGAAAACAGCAAGGATGTAGGAAGAAGTGGAGCCTTTATCAAGACAAAAATACTTCTCCACAAATCTTCAGCAAAATTTAACTTGAAGTAAGAGTAATTTTACTAAGAGCTACTTTACTAAGTAATTCTCCTCAGAGTAACCTCATCTGAGGGAGACTGGGAAACAGATGTGTTACCTGAGCATAACACCATCAAGAACAAAAAAAAAAAAGGGAGGGGGGGAGTCTGTGGACAAGGAGAAAGGAAAAGAATGGAGACCAGGTAGACAACAGGGTGATTGCCACACCCATACACTGTTAAGTCTGCCGCCAGATGTGCTTGTTGACATGATTTAGAAACTTTAAGACTGCTCTCAATTGTTCTAACACACACACATACACTTGAAAGTTTTCCATAATTATATTTTTTCTGAAGACTGGGAAGATGATAAAGTTTCCAGATGCTCCTGTATAAATGGTCATTTAAGGCCCTTGGATATTTCCTTATTTGTAAAATGATAAGAACACAGAAACTTGAGGCAGAAAACCTGGATTCTGGAACTGATTTTGCTCCCAACTCTGTTATTTCTCCTCTAACTGGTTTGACACCTACACTCTTGGTACCTCTACAAGTCCATTCTCTACCCAGCAGACCCATATCTCACCTGTTCAAATGTTTCAGTGGCTTGGGCTGAAACCCAAAGTGCTCAGGATCTGGTTCTTACCCAGATCCTGCTTATATCCTGCTCCACCCGTACCCTCTCCTCCCCGACCCGCCACAGCCCCACCCCTGCTCACCTTGCTCAGTCCCACCAGCCTCCTTTGTTCCTGTAACAGTCTAGTCACTGTGGGCGTTTGCTCTTGCTATTCTCTGTCTGGAATGCTCACACCGAGGTCTTCAGTGACTGGCTCCTTCTCATAGTTCAAGTCTCAGTTCAAATGTCACCTCCTAACAATGATATACAAATACAATTTTCCACCCAAACCTTCTCTATCATACGACACTGTTCATTTCCTTCCGGAGACATACCACAGTCTTTAATCATCTTGATAATTTATTTATTTGCTTAGTGTCTGCCTCCTATTGAGAATGTAAACTTTCTGAGAACAAGAACTTCCTTTCTCTTATTCACCAAGGGTAATTCTGGAACAGTTTCTGTTAAGTACACATTATCACAAATATTTGTTGAATAAATGAATGCAGAATGAAGGTCTTTAACTTGATCTCACATCTTTCCAATGCTAAAACCCTATGATTTCTATCTCACAGGGTTACTCTGTGGATAAAATGAGACAATGAGTGTGAGTCTATTTTTTTTTTAAACTGGTAAATAGTGCACAAATGTTAAGGCTCTTTTTAAAATCGTGTGATTTAGGGCAATTTGTAAACTGTTAAACAAAACTGGCCTCTTTGAACATGGTTTATAAAACAGCGCCCGAAATAATAGAAATTAGATCCAGAGCAAATGAACCATTTTAAAATAAAGTGTTTTCTAAAGAGGTGACATTCTGGAAAACAATAGCAACCGAGCAATTTTTTTCCCTCAATCAGCTCTGAAGAAAGTAATACTGTTCTTCCTCCTATAATATTTGAGGAAGTTCTATTTGCAAGTCATTTCTAAAGGGCAACCATTTATTTTGTATTAGTGATTCTGTGAACTGCAGACTCCACTCGGTGAAATCATATATCTCTGTAACATCCTCCAGATATGTTACCAGATATGAAATTATATTGGGGTGAGCTCAAGATTACAGAAGATATACCCATCTGAAAACTTTCATTGGCTCAGTTGTGTTTGCAGGTAACACCAGATAAGAAACAACCTGAGAGTTGACCTTCAGAGAGTTGTGTGCAGACTTGACTGGATCCAGTCAATGCTTGTTTTTAATGATAGAATAAGCGTGTATTCCCAAGCGGTGACTTGAAGCAATCACCTCACTTCATGCAGACATTCATGTCACCTTGGTTTTGAGTAGTTCTCTTAGGAATGCCTAGCCTCATGTCACTCTTCTGCATCTAAACAGTCACTGCATCTAAGTTTCCACTGTTCCAAAGGGAAGTCTGATCTCCTGGCATTCAAGAGCCCCACAACACAGCCCAGCCTAACCCCTAAGCATGTAAACTTCCTGCTCCTTTATAGGTAAACACCATATTCCGACTAAACAGAACTCCATGGAATTTTCAGCATATAACTGGTCTCTTCTTACCTACCTGGTTTTGCCATGCTGTCCTCTTCCACAATCCCCACCACACCCACCAGGAAAAAAAAATTTACCTCCTTAAATCCTGGAATCCATCACTCCATCTTCTTTATATTTGATCAATCGTAGTAATTACAGGTCACACTTATTGAGGTCATGCACCAGACACTGTTCTAAATTCTTTACATGGCTCACCTTAAGGAATGCTCAAATAACTGTGTGACAAGTACTATTATAATCCCATTTTCCAGATGACGATGCTGAAGCCTAAGGGAGTTAATTACTAAACCACAACCACAACTAGCGTGTGACAGAGCTGAGACTCAAGCCCAGGCAGTTCATCTCTAGAGCCGGTGCTGTGCTGGCACAGGCTTGTACCTGCTAGAGAGAGCCCACTGTTAGCATTTTTTTCCAACTCTGCCTTCAGAGATGTCATATTGACAGCTTAAAAAGAAGCTACAGTGCATGCATCTACACTACAGAAACAGGCACAGTCTACAAACCAGCACAGCCCTCATTTTGTTCCAGATCACCAACTGTTAAAGTAAACAACTGTCTAGAGCCCACCATCTCAACCATTATGCTATGCTGCCAGTGTCTCACCTGTTTCTGTGTTTAAACTTTATTCCCACTAGATTGTGATTTCCTTGAGGTAAGGACATCACACTCATTTCTGTTTCCTGCTTGCTGGGCACATGTTCATCCACTACACAATAAGTATGCAATGCACAGTTACTGGCATGATTCCCATTCACTCCAAGATAGCTAATATAAGTATTCTATATAAAGATGTAAAAATCAGTACCTCTTCTGGTTAAACCAAAGTATTTCAAACTTTAAAAAATATTACATATTCTGATATGATGTGGTCAGCATGAGCAAACCTTGAAAAAAGAATCCTGGACTCTGAACCTGAAAAAGATCTTAAGTATCATTGAGTGCAGTCTGGCCAAAACTGAACTCTAGAATCTGGTGGTTGTTCCACTTGGGACCAGAGATTGTCATGGAGCACTGGGGTGTAGTAATGGTCTTTCCAAAATAAAATCCTCCTTCATCAGTTCAGATATCTGTCTCCACACAAACGCACCACCTCCTCCCTACTACGGACCAGTGATGCACAGAGCCTCAGTTACCGACAGAGAGTTGGTATGGTAGAAAGATACTTAAGCAATGAATTCCTCTAGAGATGCCTGCAATGTGGGAGACTTGGGTTCAATCCCTGGGTTGAGAAGATTCCCCTGGAGGAGGGTCTGGCAACCCACTCCAGTATTCTTGCCTGAAAAACCCAATGGACAGGGTCTGACGGGCTACGGTCCATGGGGTCGCAAAGAGCTGGACACGACTGAGTGACTAATTGTCAGGACCAGCCCAACAACAAACTGACCCGAGGGAGCGGTGCCTCAGAAGAATAAAGAAAAAGACTCAAATAAAATGGGGATTAGGGGACTGATGCCATTCGCAGGCAAAAGCCCAGATCCTAATCCTTGAGTGCCTTTGATTGTTAACTTCTTCTTCCTTATTCATGCTCTAGTGCTCTAGAGATATCTGTTCTTTACAATCTCAGAATCTGGGATAAAGATACACAATGCACAGTCCTCAATGTCAGACCTTCAGGCCTTGCATGACTTTGTTTAGCCTTTTGGCTAGTGACACCCTTTCTCAACAACTCCCTCAAGGCTCTGGTTACAGAACAGTCACTAATGGTTTTCTATCAGTCATATCAGTACTTCAACATCTTGTTTTCAAGATGTCTTTTCACAATGTACTTTTTACTGCTCCAGCGGTTCGCCTGGGGATGATGAGAAAGTCATTTTTCGAAGAAGCCCCGTTAATTATAGTACAGGTCTGTGCATAGCATATTCCCTTCATATCCCTCTTTTTTATTTCTTGAAGCTTATTTTTGGTGATTACTGGCGATCATAGACGCCAAAGCGATAGTCACTAATTGCTATTGCTGTCCGTCGACTTTCTTGGTGATTCGCTGCCAGACTATGTAGAAACAAAAAAAAAGACATATAAAAGTAACATAAAACCAGCCATTGATCCTCCGATAGTTTTCAAGTGAGGGATGGGATTTAATTGAGAAATCCCATCTGCTGCTGCATCCAGCAGATTAGATCCTTGCAAAAGGTGTAGTTTCTGAGAGAAAGTTTCCATAATCTCTTTTTTTTTCTTAGTTCTACCACTTTATTGCTACCAACCCATCTCCCTCAACCCTCGTGCACACATGCTCAGTCATGTAACCCCATGGACTACAGCCCGCCAGGCTCCTCTGTCCATGGACTTTTCCAGGCAAGAATACTGGAGTGGGTTGCCATTTCCTTCTCCATCCGTAGTCTCTTGCTGTAATTTATTTATATCCAAAGATAGATTACCTTGATTTAAGATGTGTTGTTTAACTTTGTCCCAATGAAATGATGATTCATTATATTTGTGAGGAGTGACACAAAATGAAGTAATATTCCAATCACAATACAAATTTGTTTTTGCAGACTACTTACTTGATCACCTAGTAGTATAACAACCTATTGTAAATCAGCCATTTGTGTAGCTAATTTTCCATCTATTTGTCTTTGGGTAGACCAGAGAACATCAGAATCTTTATGCCATTCTTGCACAAAGTACATGGTCTGTACACTCTGATGTAATGCCACTCTGCTACAGCCGCTGTAGTAGCTATAGCAATAATTTCTAAAATGGCAGCAATTAACAGTCCAATAAACTGTTTAGTGTGTTTTAACACTTTCTTAAGGATTTCTTCTACAATATAGACTGTGGGGCTATCCTGCCATGATCTATTCATTTTTACAGGAAGCCATACTCCAGATCTGGTTTTTAGAATGTATAGAGAATAGTCATTCTGAAATTGGAGAGAAGAATTAATACAAGTGTAAAAGGAACAATTTTGACAAGTAAGTAGCCCAGAAGAGGCATTATAAAAAGTAGGTCCTATCAAAAATATGAAAGGTAAATGAACACATGTTTTAATCCAATGTGTTGAATTTTTATCAAAATGTAAGGGATGACAAGATATTGTTAAATTAAATTGCCCCTTCCATGCTGTTATGGGTTGGAAGGCAGCTGGTATTTTCCACAATTCTGAATGTAAAGTCATATACAGTAATTGAGGTAAGGGAGGAGAGAAACTCCCTCCATGCCAGTATATAGAGCTATTAACAATGTTATTCATGGAGTCTAAAGTATTGTTTAGCAATATAGGCAAATCCAAATTATTATTTTTATCCAAAGGATCTCCTTTGAGACTCCAATCAATAATTTTTCCATCAGAAGTATTGGCCATAATATGTCCAGTATTAGTTTTACATAATTTCCATTGTTCCCAATGTTCTATTCCAGATTTTATAGAAATAATACAGGTAGGTAGATGGGGCAGAAACATAGTAGTATATTCTCCTGTGATATTAAAGGAAAATGCCACTAATAAGAAAAAAATGAATTTTGTTCAACTGAGGTTCTTTAACTATAGATAGCCAACTTTGTAATCCTCTTTTAAGACAATGAGTTTCCACCTGCATGCATATAGGGCTAAGATCTGTTCCCATAGTATAATTAACACTAACATTTGAAAGTTGTCAACCTTCTTTTACTGGTTTTAAAGGAAGGCTTGGGTAACCAAGAAGAGTCATTTATGAAAATTGGAACAGAAGAATCCGTCCACGTAATTGGTCTTAGTAGGGGAGGATTGGGCACATATGCCCTATAAGTATGATTGGCACCTACCATGGTAGTTACCACAGATAACTTAGCCAAGAACAAGGAGCTGAGGTCAAAGGCTGCCCTTGTTCTTTGACCAGTTTTTCCCTTTCAATGGTCAAGTCCTTCAATTCACCCCAAGTGGGTGGTTTGACTTTGTTGGTCCTTGGAGCCGGTTTGGAGTGGTTGCTGATCATCAGTCTTGTTATCCCCATCACTGGCGGCTCTCCAGGAGGATTGATGTTGAACTATGTCCTCTTCTTTCCTTTCTTTGACAGGCCTTCCTGGTACCCCGTGGTTTTGTCCATTATCTGAAATGACAAGAGCGTACCCTCGTTCTTTCCTAAGTCTAAGGCCCTTACACCAATTGTTCATAGCATTTTTCCATCAGTTTTCCATACAGGAGTATTATCTGCAATCATTTGACCAGGAGTGTAATTTTCACTAAGAATGGTGTTCTGAAAATGCAACGTTGCTGCTGGGTTTTTATGATCCAATCTTAAATCCAAAAAATTTAAAGTAAATAAAGCTTGGGCTAATTTTTCTTTTGATGTCATCAATATGCCATACTTTTCTCCCCCTTTCTGTTTAAATAACTTATTTTTTAGAGTACAATGAGTGTGTTTGATAATAGCCTGACCTTGAGAATTATATGGAATACCTGTAGAATGAGAAATATTCCAATCAGATAAAAATTTCACAAAACCATGACTCACACATGCAGGGTCATTATCAGTTTTAACATGTTTGGTAAGAAAAGGCTTGAAAAAAATGTGAGATAACATGAGTAGATGTTTCTCCAGAATGAGCAGAAGTATAATCATGTCCAAATAAGTACCCACAGAAACATGAACAGCTACCAAGTGTCCAAAAGAAGGGACATGAGTAACATCAGTCTGCCAAATATCGTTGGGATAAAGGCCTCTGGGATTAATCCTTGTAGTTATAGGAATGTGGTGAGTAAGAGTACATGTGGGGCAGGCAGAAACAATATTTCAGTCTTCTTGTCTGAATAATTGAAATTTATTCATCAAGCCACATGTATTTATATGTGTGAGTTGATGAAATTTATAAGGAGTAAGAAAAGCAATTAACAAAGAGTCGATGGAATCATTGCCCTTTGCCAATGGTCCAGGCAATTTAGAATGAGATCTGATACGTGTAATGTAAAAAGGGGCAGAATGAAGTCTTACTATATTTTGAAATTGAGATAATATCATAATAATATATGATTTAGAAGAAGCTTTTGGTAGAGATATGGTTTCAATAATTTGTGTTATCTATACAGCATATTGAGAATCTGATATAATATTTAATGCTGTAGAAACATCCTGTAATAAGGTAGCAATAGCCTCTAATTCGGCTTGTTGAACAGAGGTTAGGCTAGATTGCCACACCTTTGTTGTGGGTCCAGTACAAACAGCTTTGAGAGTTTCATTTGCATCAGTAAAATAAACAGGGGCATTAGTAAGAGGAATTGTTTTAATAATAATAGGAATTATCCATTTGTGTTTAGCAGCAGTAGTAATCGAAGGTGACTTTGGAAAATGGTTATGAACCTCACCTATGAAATCAGCAATGGCAATTTGCCAATCCATACTGGTAACAAATAATCTATGGATTTGATCATTAGTGAAAGGAAGAACAATTTCATATGGATCATAACCAGAAAGTTTTATACATCTGGATCTCATTTTTGAAACAAGAAAAGAAATAAGCATTATGTAAGTAGTCATTTCTTTGCGACCCCATGGACAGTAGCCTACCAGGCTCTTCCCTCCATGGGATTCTCCAGGCGAGACTACTGGAGTGGGTTGCCATTTCCTTCTCCAATATTCCTGTAAGGGAATCTAAAGTAGGAAGAATAAGTAAAGAAACTGGCACAGTCAAATCTACTTGTTTAAGCTGTCTTTGCTGGATAGCTTAGATTCACAAGATCGAATTCCTGTTTAACTTGTTCTATTAGTACCCCAGGGGCTATTTAAATCAGAGTCTCCATATAGGATTTGAAATAGGAGTGTAAAGGAATGATTAGGAATTCCTAAAGATGGTCATAGTCAATTTATATCACCTAATAATTTTTGAAAATCACTTAAAGTTTTC
Source organism: Odocoileus virginianus (assembly GCF_023699985.2). Lineage (NCBI taxonomy): Eukaryota > Metazoa > Chordata > Mammalia > Artiodactyla > Cervidae > Odocoileus > Odocoileus virginianus. The sequence continues at coordinate 14,125,569 of NC_069686.1, forward strand.
AAGAAATCAGCTTGAATTGATATTTTTTGTGGTTTAATATTTTTTGCAATATATATCCTAAATAGGTATATGGTTCCTGCTCTTGTAATTTATCAATAGCAATATGTAACTCATATACTCTTAACTTAATCTCTGTATTTAAGAAAATATGTTGAAGTTCCTCAGCAGAAAGAGAAGCTAAAAGAATATCATCCATATAAAGGATAATATAAGCATGAGGGAATTGTTTTCTAATAAATTCAAGTGGTCGGGAGTCATATAATTGACATAATATAGGACTATTAAGCATTCCTTGTGGCAATACCTTCCAGAAATATCAAGACACTGGTTTTTTATTATTAATTGATGGTACAGTAAAAGCAAAACAGATAGCATCAGATTCTTGTAGAGGAATAGTATAGAAACAATCTTTAAGAGCAAAGATTTTTTTTTTCCAATTTTGTGATATCATAGAGGGTCATGGAATACCTGGTTGTAAAGTACCCATAGGTTCAATTATAGCATTAATTGTTCTTAAATAAGTTAACATTCTCCATTTTCCAGATTTATTCTTAATAACAAAGACAGGAGAATTCCAAGGACTAGTAATTGAAGCAATATGATTAAGAGGTAATTGTTCCTCTACTAGCTGTTCAAGAACCTGTAACTTTTCATGTGATAGGGGCCACTTCTCTGTCCAAATAGGCTCATCAGATTTCCATGTCAATTTAAGTGCTGTTTTTTGTTGTTCAGCAGTGGCCCTCACTAAAAAGCCTATGTATTTTGAACAGGATTATATCCCATATTTGCCATAATTTGTTTAGCTTGAGAAGATATAGTAGGAATTGTTGCATAAGCTCCCCATTGCATCAATAGATCTCATCCTCATAAATTAATAGGGATATCTGCAACTAAATGTTGTAAAGTTGCAGGTTGTTGTTCGGGACCTGAACAGGTCAAAATATGAGTACTTTTTTGAATATTTTGAATAGTTCCAATTCCAGTTAACATAATAGGAACATCTGTTAAAGGTCAAGAAATTGGCCAATGCTTTTTAAATATTATAGAAACATCAGCTCCAGTATCTACAAGTCCTAAAAATTGCTTATTATTAATATATACAGATAATGTGGGTCTTGAATCAGATACAAAAGTTTGCCAATATACCTGTTTTCTTGTACTTCCAAATCTTCCAGTTCTTTTAATATGAGATTTACTAGTGGTGATATAAGGTAATAATAACAATCAAGCTATATGATCTCCTTTTATTATTTGATAAGGATACTTTGCTTTCATCATAATAGAAATTTTGCCCTCATAATCTTCATCTATAATCCCCATTAGGACTTGAACTCCCTTACTTGTTAAACTACTGCATCCTAATAATAATCCCACACTTCCTTTAGGTATTGGACCTTTAATTACAGTAGGGATTTTATAAATTCCCATAGCTGGCATAAGAAGTAAATTATCAATGGCAGGGATATCTAATGCTGTGCTCCCAGATGTTGCAGGAAGGAGGTCAGCAAGCCAGGTGTATGGTTTGGAAAGGCTGGATGAGGTTGCCGTTCGCTGGCTGGGTACACAAAAGGAACAGCATTCCAGGTTTGTTGAGAGTTCACATTGTTTGATGGGCCCTGAGCAGGGCCTTTCTTCCAATTTCCTGACAAAGGGGATTCATTTTTATGAAATTTAGATCTACACTGATTAGCCCAATGATTACCTTGATTACAGTGAGGGCATAATCCAGGTGTCTTTTCATTTGTGGGAATAGGCTTATTAGGTGTATTTTTATTAGTCTTGCAATTTTTCTGCACATGTCCCCTCTTACCGCAACTAAAACATTTAACCTGCTGATTCGCTTCTTGTTTCAAGCCTGTAATGGCTTGAGCCAACAATTGCATCTTATAGGGTTCTGATCCAATATCATGACAAGCCTTAATATAATTCTCTAGAGGCTTTCCTTGTGCTTTGAGAGGCTGTAAAACCTTTCGACATTCTGAATTCGCATTATCATAGGCAAACATCTGTAATAACATATCCCTTAATTCAGTTTGAGCAACAGTTCTCATCAGATTTTGTTTTAATCGAGTGATAAAATCAGTATAAGATTCTCCATTAGACTGTTTCACATTAACAAAAGAAGGATGAGTCTGTCCCGGGGGGCTAACCTTTTCCCATGCTCTAAGACAAATAAATCTAATTTGACTTGTAAGTTGATCATCGAATTGTATTTGTCTCTGAATCTCTTGATATTCCCCTGACCCCATTAATTGTTCCACAGTAATATTAAGAGAAGGATTAGCAGCTATCTTTCTTTGAGCCTGTTGAGAAGCTTCATCTTGCCACCATGTTCGAAATGGTAAAAATTCCGAAGTGGATAAGCAAGTTCTAGCAATCATTTCCCAATCATATGGAATGAGTCGTTCAGACTGAGCCAACCCTTGAATAAGACCTGTGGTGTAAGGGGACGTAGTTCCATATTGTGTGCATGCCTGTTTAATCTCCTTAATAGTTTTTTTAAAATAGAGGAATATGTTCAAATTGAACCACGCCTTGTGGAAGTTGAGCATTAGGGGGCACCTCAGTCATGATAACAGGCAAAACCAAAGCATCAAGGTCACCTTCTCGCCTTGCTGCTCATACAGCTTATTGAAAAGATGAGAGCACAGGTGCAGACGTCTTTGGTATTGTGACTACGGCTCTAAATACTCCATCATCCCATGGTGTATTGGGATCTAGTGCAGGGGGTTCCTGCACTATAGGGGGCTCTGGCCAAGGAGCCAAAAGCTGTGAGACTGGTGATAAAGGGAATGCTTCAGGATGTCGCTCAGTACCATGGGATTTAGGCCTCAAAAATTGAGCCTCTCTCTCCCCTTCCAAAGGATTATATTTCCCTTTATCCAGATTTTCATAAATATGAGGCGGCTGGACAGGCAATTCCTGAGATGCAGGAGGAGCAGGATTATCAGATTCTGAATCAGAAGAGTCAGACTGTTGAGATTGTAAAGGAGTCAAGGAAGTATAAATAAGATTACAGACAGACCACACACTTACAGGAATGGGTTCCCCATACTGATAGGCTCTATGCAAACAACGCATCACTTCTTTCCACTCATTAAGATGCAAAGTCCCTTTTTCTAAGTCCAACCAGTGACAGTGCTTATGAATTGCTTGAAATAATTCCTGAACCATTTCTTTCCACTCATTAAGACACAAAGTCCCTCTTTCTGGGTCCAACCAGTGACAGTGCTTATGAATTGCTTGAAATAATTTCTGAAAATTCTCTTCTTTCACTTTCACTCCAGAGCTACATAGTAAGGTTTTTAGAAGCACAATATAGTCAGCATGCTGAGAAGGAGATTGCCCCCATTGTTTCCCTGATTGACAAATCCATGGGAGTGTACTCACAAAGTACTTTCACTGTCCTCTGATCTCTCGCTGGAATGGCTGGAATTCCCCACATCTTCTGGCACTGTCAAAAAAGAGCCTCAAAAGCTACTTGCACCCTCAGGTCCCTGTTCAGGTGCCAAATTTTGGGACCAGCCCCCCCAAAGGAACTGACCCAAGGGAGCGGTGCCTCAGAAGAATAAAGAAAAAGAAGACTCAGAAATGAAGTGGGGATCAGGGTGCTGATGCCTTTCGCAGGCAAAAGCCCATATTCTAATCCTCACATGCCTTCCATTGTTAACTTCTACTTCCTTATTAGTGCTCTAGAGATATCTCTTCTTTACAATCTCAGGATCAGGGATAAAGTTATACAATGCACAGTCCTCAATGTCAAGCCTTCAGGCCTTTCATGACCTTGGTTAGCCTTTTGGCTAGTGACACCCTTTCTCAGCAACTCCCTCAAGGCTCTGGTTACAGGAACAGGCACTAATGGTTTTCCATCAGTCACATCAGTACTTCAACATCTTGTTTTCAAGATGGCTTTCCATGATGTACTTTTTACTGCTCCAGCCCTTCGCCTGGGGGTGATGAGAAAATCATTCTTATTTTTCAAAGAAGCCCCGTTAATTATAGTCCAGGCCTGTGCATAGCATATTCCCTTCAACTAATCACAGCACAGCACAGATTTTATGAACAGGTCCATATTACCTTCAGAATGAGAGCATTAATGTAATTATTCTAGAGACAATGCTGATTTTACTGAATAATTTTCCCAACTTGTAAACTTAAATTTTCTAAATATACCTCACCCTCACCTTCTGCTTCCTCACCCCTCAATGTTTGATCTCTCTTTCCATCCACAGGGATTGTGTTCCAGTCCATCCTCACCTGTGAAATCATACCAATATTAACATCGTACTATGCTGTGCTGTGCTTAGTAGTTCAGTCGTGACTGACTCTTGACGGCCAGACTGTAACCTGCCAGGCTCCTCTGTCCATGGGGATTCTCCAGCCTAGGATACTGGAGTGGGTTGCCATGTCCTCCTCCAGGGGATCTCCCTGACCCAGGGATCAAACACAGGTCTCCCACATTGCAGGTGGATTTTTTTTTTTTACTGTCTAAGCCATGAGGGAAGCCCAGTGATACTGCAGTGTGTAACCTGTCCCTTCTCCAGGGGATCTTCAGGACCCAGAAATTGAACTGGGGTCTCCTGCATTGCAGACAGATTCTTTACCAGCTAGGCCTAGCTTACTAATAGCTTACTACCTACTCAGTTCAGTTCAGTCACTCAGTCGTGTCTGACTCTTTGCAACCCCGTTGACTGCAGCACGCCACGCCTCCCTGCCCATTGCCAACTCCCGGAGTTTACCCAAACCCATGTCCATCGAGTCAGTGATGCCATCCAGCCATCTCATCCTCTGTTGTCCCCTTCTCTTCCTGCCCCCAATCCCTCCCAACATCAGGGTCTTTTCCAATGAGTCAACTCTTCACATGAGGTGGCCAAAGTATTGGAGTTTCAGCTTCAACATCAGTCCTTCCAATGAACACTCAGGACTGATCTCCTTGAGGATGGACTGGTTGGATCTCCTTGCAGTCCAAGGGACTCTCAAGAGTCTTCTCCAACACCACAGTTCAAAAGCATCCATTTTTCAGTGCTCAGCTTTCTTCACAGTCCAACTCTCACATCCATACATGACCACTGGAAAAACCATAGCCTTGACCAGATGGACCTTTGTTGGCAAAGTAATGTCTCTGATTTTTAATATGCTATCTAGGTTGGTCATAACTTTCCTTCCAAGGAGTAAGCGTCTTTTAATTTCATGGCTGCAATCACCATCTGCAGTGATTTTGGAGCCCCCCAAAATAAAGTCTGACACTGTTTCCACTGTCTCCCCATCTATTTCCCCTGAAGTGGTGGGACCAGATGCCATGATCTTAGTTTTCAGAATGTTGAGCTTTAAGTCAACTTTTTCACTCTCCTCTCATTTTCATTAAGAGGCTTTTTAGTCCCTCTTCACTTTCTGCCATAAGGGTGGTGTCATCTGCATATCTGAGGTTATTGATATTTCTCCCGGCAATCTTGATTCCAGCTTGTGCTTCTGCCGGCCCAGGTTTTCTCATGATGTACTCTGCATATAAGTTAAATAAGCAGGGTGACAATATACAGCCTTGACGTACTCCTTTTCCTATTTGGAACCAGTCTGTTGTTCCATGTCCAGTTCTAACTGTTGCTTCCTGACCTACATATAGCTTTCTCAAGAGGCAGGTCAGGTGGTCTGGTATTCTCATCTCTTTCAGAATTTTCCACAGTTTATTGTGATCCACACAGTCTAAGGCTTTGGCGTAGTCAATAAAGCAGAAATAGATGTTTTTCTAGAACTCTCTTGCTTTTCCGATGATCCAGCAGAGGTCAGCAATTTGATGTCTTGTTCCTCTGCCTTTTCTAAAACCAGCTTGAACATATGGAAGTTCACGGTTCACATACTACTGAAGCCTGGCTTGGAGAATTTTGAGCATTACTTTACTAGCGTGTGAGATGAGTGCAATTGTGCGGTAGTTTGAGTATTCTTTGGGATTTCCTTTCTTAGGGATTGCAATGAAAACTGACCTTTTCCAGTCCTGTGGCCACTGCTGAGTTTTCCAAATTTGCTGGCATATTGAGTGCAGCGCTTTCACAGCATCATCTTCCAGGACTTGAAATATTGCCACATTGTCTGTGAGCACCCCTAACAAAGAAGAAATCACTGCTAACACATGTAGACCTCTGGGTTTTGAAAGCTGATGTTACTCTCATCTAGAATTTGACCATGAATGCTATTTGGGAACATAGTGCTTTTTTTTGGCAGGGCTGCAAAGGTCCTCACCTCCTGTGTACCCTCCCCCTCCCTGCCCCTTAGGACCAGCCTGAACATGATGGAGCTCAATAAGAGCTAGGTCTTTGTACACGGAGACAAGTAGGAGCATGACCCAGAATTGGTTGGGAGGCCTACTCTTGTTAGACTCTAAGTGAATGGAGACTCAGTTTCCTTCATATCCTGTTTTGTGGGCTGGCTCTCTGTTGGACTTCTGCCCTGGTATTTGGTTTCTTTTCAGGTTGTTTGCAAAGATCACAGTCCAGGGTTGACTGCTGACTGAATAGGACCCTCTACCTCTTCCTACTTCCTGCCATTGTCTTCAGTACAGCATGGATACCAAGCAGGCAGAACACTAACTGCACTGGCCTGTGTTCTCCAGAGAAACAGAGCCAGTAAGATATATTTATGTATGTACATACATATGGGCTCACACAATTATGGAGGCTGAGAAGAAGAATGGGAAATACTAGAGATTTCTTCAAGAAAATTAGAGATACCAAGGGAAAATTTCATGCAAAGATGGGCACAATAAAGAATAGAAATGGTATGGACCTAACAGAAGCAGAAGATACTAAGAAGTGGTGGCAAGAATACACAGAATACAAACATTCTGTGGGAAAAAAAGAGAATACAATAAAGATCTTCACGACCCAGATAACCATGATGGTGTAATCACTCACCTAGACCCAGACATCCTGGAATGCAAAGTCAAGTGGGCCTTAGGAAGCATTACTATGAACAAAGCTAGTGGAGGTGATGGAATTCCAGTTGAGTTATTTCAAATCCTAAAAGATGATGCTGTGAAAGTGCAGCATTCAATATGCCAGCAGATTTGGAAAACTCAGCAGTGGCCACAGGACTGGAAAAGGTCAATTTTCATTCCAATCCCAAAGAAAGGAAATCCCAAAGAATACTCAAATGACCACACAATTGCACTCATCTCACACACTAGCAAAGTAATGCCCAAAATTCTCCAAGCCAGGCTTCAACAGTATGCGAACTGTGAACTTCCATATGTTCACGCTGGATTTAGAAAAGGCAGAAGAACCAGAGATCAAATTGCCAACATCTGTTGGATCATCAAAAAAGGAAGAGAGTTTCAGAAAAATATCAACTTCTGCTTTATTGACTACACCAAAGCCTTTGACTGCGTGGATCATAACAAACTGGAAAATTCTTAAAGAGATGGGAATACCAGACTACCTTACCTGCCTCCTGAGAAATCTATATGCAGGTCAAGAAGCAAGTTAGAACTGGATATGGAACAGCAGACTGGTTCCAAATCAGGAAAGGAGTATGTCAAGGCTGTATATTGTCACCCTGATTATTTAATTTATATTCAGAGTACATCATGCAAAATGCTGGGCTGGATGAAGCACAAGCTGGAATCAAGATTGCTGGGAGAAATAGCAATAACCTCAGATATGCAGATGACACCACCCTTATATGAAAAAGAGAAGAGGAACTAAAGATTCTCTTGATGAAAGTGAAAGAGGAGACTGAAAATGTTGGCTTAAAACTCAACATTCAGAAAACTAAGATCATGGCATCTGGTTCACGGCAAATAGATGGGGAAACAATGGAAACATTTTAGGGGCTCCAAAATCACTGCAGATGGTGACTACAGCCTTGAAATTAAAAGAAGCTTTCTCCTTGGAAGAAAAGTTATGATCAACGTAGACAGCATATTAAAAAGCAGAGACATTACTTTGCCGACAAAGGTCCGTCTAGTCAAAGCTATGGTTTTTCCAATAGTCAAGTATGGATGTGAGAGTTGGACTAGAAAGAAAGCTGGGCATCGAAGAATTGATGCTTTCGAACCATGGTATTGGAGAAGACTCTTGAGAGTTCCTTGGACTGCAAGGAGATCCAACCAGTCCATCCTAAAGGAAATCAGTCCTGAATATTCATTGGAAGGATGATGTTGAAGCTGAAACTCCAATCCTTTGGCCACCTCATGTGAAGAATTGACTCATTGGAAAAGACTCTGATCCTGGGAAAGATTAAAGGTGGGATGAGAGGGGGACAACAGAGGATGAGATGGTTGGATGGCATCACTGACTCGATGGGGATGAGTTTGAGCAAGCTCCGGGAGTTGAAGGTGGACAGGAAAGACTGGTGTGTGCTACAGTCCATGGTGTCACAAAAAAAATTGGACATGACTGAGCAACTGAACTGAACTGTACTGAGAAGTCCTCCAATCCACCTCTGCAAGAAGCTAGTGGTGTGGTTCTTGTCTGAGTCCCATGGTGAGAACCAGGAGAACCAGTGATATAAGTTCTAGTCCAAATCTAAGGGTCTGAGAACTGGAGAGGTTATGAAGAGTATAAGTCCCATACTGAAGGCAGAAGGCTGATGGCCCAGCTCAAATAGTCTGAGTGCATTTTTCCTGCTTTCCTCTTTTTATTCTATTCAGTCCCTCAGTGGGTTGGACGAGGCTCACCCACATTAGAGAGAGCAATCTGCTTTACTCAGTTTATGGACTCAGATGCTAAGGTCTTCTGGAAACACCCTCACATACACACCAGAAATAATGTTTTTCCAGATTTCCGGGCCTCCTGTGGCCCAGCAAAGTTGACAACTAAAATTAACCTTCACACCAACCATTAAGCAGGAGAGTTGCTGGGTAAACACTGACCATCCCCTGACCTCAGCAGACCTCTTTGATTGACCCTAAAGCATCTTTCCAAATCCCAAGAACTATCCCCTCCAGGAGTACCTACTGTCAAGTTCTGCCCCATCCCACCCCTTTGAACTCAGACTCCTGCTCATTATCTGTCCCTCTTGCACTGGGCAGACTAAACTGCTGATCCCCTATTAAGGGGCCAGCCTGTAAGACTCTGGTGGCCCCCTTAGTGCCTAATCCATCCCACATGCCCAAACTTATTCTCTCTTCCCCACTGGGGCCTCCTAACAAGCCACATGGCAAGGACGATGCCTTTTGTTTTGTTTTTGACCAAACTTAAGCTCCCTGAGGACAAAGACTGTTCTTGTCTAGTTCTTGTCTAGTTGCACTTAGCACAGTTCTGACCCTAAAGGAGGGATAGCCTAAGGATGAAAGAAATTATAACATATCAGATGATAGTCAGTGTTCTGACAACGACATTCAAGTGAGTGACAGCCTCTGTGGAACATCTAAAAGGAGTAAGGGATTAATGGGATGCAATCAAGCAAAATGTTACCTGAAACGGTAGGAAATGGCAAGAGGCAGATGGTTTGCACTTTATTTAATAAACACTCATAATGTTTACTAGGTGCCAGGGATGGTTCTAAGCACTTTTAAGATCATAACTCAATTACTCTTGAGGATACAGAGAGGTTAAGTAACTTGCCTGAAGTCAAACAGCTGAGTTGTACAGTCAAGTGTTCTGGGAGCAGCGTCTAGCTATTAAATAGGATGTGATGCTGCTTCATGAACCAGGCAGTTATGAGGGAGGCCCGAAGTTGGGCCAGTTGGGCAGAGTCAAGCTTGGGGAACTACTTAAGAGCCTGGAGCCAAAGAGGCAGAGTGCTGGAGAAGCCAGGAGTGGCCAGGACAAAGCAGTGACTGGGACACAACAGTGTCCCGGGACAGAGCAGATCAGGACAGATGGTAGGCTGTCCTCAGCAGACATTGGGGCAGCTGGGCTCAACAGGGGCGAGCCAAGGAAGCGGTTGCATCATGCCAGTCCCATTCTCTTTAGAGAGTAAAAGGCAATTGGTACATCCTGGACATGTAGCCTGATGGCCAGGGGCAGGTTCTGGGGGCAGAGGACCCTGGACCTAGATCTCAATTCAACCACTGAACAGCTATTGACCTTGGATGAGTGACCTAACCTTGCTGACCCTCTTGTTTCCACACTGAGGACAAAATCAGAGCTCCTCCCTCTTGAGGTTTTCATGGACTGTGAGATAATGTACGTAGAGGGCCATGTGCTTGGTAAGCACTTACTACCTGTTGGTTAATATTATTATGAATGTTGTTGTTATTACTAATTTCAAATCCCATTTGGCTTTCTATGCCAACAAAGCCAATTCAGGATTTATAATCTACTCCTAACTTATGTCTGGTGCTGTTCTTGGGCCAAGTACATCTTCATTATGAGGAATTAACTCATTCTCAAAAGTTTGTGTGTTCCTACCATGTGAATGTGCCAAGAACTATCACAGATACTCAAGAGACAAAGATGAATAAGACACTCTGTGCTTTAGGGTAAGAAAAGAGGTAAAAAAAAAAAAAACCGAAAATTTATTGTAATAAATGGTATCCCAGTGGTATGAATGGGCTTCTGTGGCAGCTCAGATGGTAAAGAATCTGCCTGCAATGCAGAAGATCCAGGTTCGATCCCTGGAAAAGGGAATGGCTACCCACTCTAGTATTCTTGCCTGGAAAATTCCATGGACTAAAGAGCCTGGCAGGCTACAGTCCCATAGGGTTGCAAAGAGCTGGACACGACTGAGCAACTTTCACTTTTCGCTTTTATCGTGGCATGAATAAGCTGCTATGTGAGAACAGAGCCTGGAGTGCCGGCTGCTTGGGCAAGACCTGGAGCTTTCATATTTGAGCCGAGCCTTGAGGGTCGAGGACGAGCTTCTGGTGGCAGAAGTGGCTGGCATTCCGACCACCTCCTGCCAAGGAAGGTACAGAATGGGCAAAGGCACAGAGGTGAAACAGAACAAATTTTTCAGCTGGGTTGTGAGTGGGGCAGTAGAAGGAGATGTATTTGGAAAAGGAGGCAGGCATCAGATCCTGTAGACAGTGAAACAGTACTAAGGAATTTTATGTAGGGGAAAGGACGGGATTTAATTTGATTTTAGAAAGATTATTCTGGCAATAGTTTTAAAAATTGATTAATAGTCTCAGCTTTAGCAAAAACTTGAATGATTTCCATATGCTGATCTTAATTTTTGCCCTAACCATGTTCCTCCTGTACTCTAAGTTCCTTAATATTTTTCTTTAAATTAGCTTTTTTCCTTTAAGCTATTTTAAGAGAAACTTTATATCTTAAGCATAAATGGAAAGTCAGTGTCATTTGCCTTAAAAAATGAACACAATAAATATAATATCAACAAAACAATATTACATTTGATCCAGATAATTTTCTTATCAAAACGGTTGAATCTAATTTTGTTAAAAACAATAAGAATGAAAAGTAGGAGGTGTCAGTGAGTGTTAAGGATAGCTAGCACCAACCTGAGACATTTTTCTTGATCCAATTAGATAGACTGGATAGAGAAATTAGATAGACTGGAAGAGAAACAGCAATGTATTGTCATCACATGATCCAGTATCAACAGCCCAAAATGCCTGGAAGCATTTTACACTTTAGGAAGCATGGATTAGAGCAGAAGTTTTCAAACTTTTATTTTTTATCAGAACCGACAGAAGAACCACATTTTACATCTGGAACCAATGAGAGTAGGAGTAGGCAGACACACGCACATGTGTGCACACGCACATATGTGCACACACGCATGCACACACACATGGCTGAAGAAGAGTGCCAGGCAATAACACTCGCCCTTTCTTTGTGCGATGTGCTGCAATGTGCCTTGTCTCATTCTGCTCTGTTTCTTTTTTTAATGTTAATAGGGGAACACTAAATTGATTTCACCACCACTAATGGGTTGTGGAAATCTCCTACTTTGAAAAGCTCTGAATTAAAGGTAGCTGGACTGGAGGTAAGAAAACAGAAGAGGTTATTGTAATAGTCTAGTTAAGGAATGATGGATCTTAATGGACTCCAGTGACACTAGAAATGAAATAGAGATAAACTGACATGATTTTTGTACTCACCTTGAAAAAGTTGTAACATGTCACACAGGGAGGTGGCATTTATAAATTTGTTTCTTTTAAGTTGGCTTAATGTGAATCAAGCTTCCTTGCAAACAGTTAACATTGGGGTGACTCCTGATGGGGAAGCCTCACTTCCTGGAAAACTGGCTGCTGGCATTAAACTGTCAAGCAACACATTCAATAAGCATCAAATCTGACCACGTTGGGTTTTTTCCCACACTGGAAAATATCCTACCTTGCAAATTCTATTCCTATTATACTCTTCAGGAAATCTCCATCTATGGACACACTTGAGTTTTTAAGTCTGTACTGCATTTGTTGCCTTGGTGGTTAGCTTGTTCTGTAACCCTGTGGTAACTGAGTGTGACAGTGATGGAATTAAAATCATAATTACATTGTGCTCACATTATTTGTTCGAGTGAAGCTTAATAACTCAGTTCCCTTGAGCAAATGCAAAATATGAAAACGAATCAAGTTTATAGGACTGGGAAAAAATACATTCTCTGGAACTGCTCTATTTACAAGTGTGGCTGTAAAATAAACATTCTTCATCTTTAATTTACCTTTGCAACCTCACCAAGATGCCTAGGTGTTAAGAAAGGAGGCCTATACAGCGATGCATTTGCCAGACAAAAAGCTTTCCCCGTTATTAATGACTGGTGGTGCCCCAGTGTAATCAAAGGGCACGGCTGCAGTGATATACAGCAGTGACAAACCTCAGGATTTTTCCTTCTCAATGCTAACCTAACAGCTAGCAGCTGAGAACTTCTAGTGCTGTATATCTACAAGATAAATAGCACAAGATACGAATATACGTATTGCTTACAGTCTTGAAAAGTATTGTTATACCCCCCTCCACAATCATTCTAAATATGACGCACATGCATTTTTCACCATTTCAGTACAATGCTTGTTGTTCATAAATGGCAATAGTTTTCTAGTGGAGATTTAAAACCCTCCAACTCTACCAGTTACTGCAGTCTGATTTGAAAACCGGTGCCAGCACTGCTGATGGTGTCAGTAAAGCAGGTTTCCGGAGATTCATAACCTCTTTTACGCTGACAGGTGGCATCAAAAGAAGGAATCACTTTAAGAATATACTAGAAATCATTTTTATTTTTGCTCCTTGATCATGCCAAGATGATCTAAAGAGAAAACTCAGAGTCACTCATGATATGAATTTGACATGAAGGAATCCATAAGAAAAATTCACTGGTGTTTTTATTTTCAGCTATTAAGCCATTTCCCCCCTCTCTCTCCTGCTTTGAGCTTGTGACCAGTAAGTGCCATATTTTGCTTTGTTAAGGGTACAAGAAATGCGTTTAATTGGGAGTTACGGCCAAGGTAAAACACAGGCTAAATAACCAGCGTGAAAAGAGGTTAGCTTTCTGCACTTAGTCAGGTGTGAATTCCGGTGGAAAAATTCTATAATTACTGATCAGGTTTCCATTAAAAATAAAGTGAACAAAACCACTGAATGGACAAAGCCAGGTCTTTTCCCAGATCAATAGCAAAGACACGTCCATGCACACACAGAGGAAGTCAGTGCAGCTCCGTGACCTTTTCATGAACTTTCTGGGAGACGGAAAGATCATTCAAAGGGCAGAGGTCAGCATTCATGCTGGTCACAAACAAAAATCAGATTTAGGCTCATAATGAAGGATTCGGGGTTCTCACCTACTGGTGCAAATTAAATACTATTATTGCACATTTTCATGCATTATTAATTGCAGAAGAAACTGCTTTTGTATTTGCAGTATGTATTAACATTTACTTATCAACTCATATTGTTTTGCTACCTTTATCAAGCATCACAAGTTTAAAGATGAGGTTGAAAAACCAGAAACCTTCAGTTAAGATGGGCGTCTTAAGCTTATCACAAAGGACAGACACTCAAGACGGTCCTCTCTGAGTGATCTTCCCCACCACATACACACACCAGCCCCAGTACACGCAGCACAAAGGGAAGGGTGGGATTCTTGACAAGCAAGACAACAGTGAGTTAAGGAGAGCACTTCAGCTAGAAATAAATGATTCAGGTCATGAGGGGAAACCTAAGCATTGCTCCTCTGTGGATACAGACCCACCTCACAAAGAAATAGAGCAGCTCAAAATCCTAGGGATGTGCAGGGTGGAAGAGACAGAAGAATAACTAGGAATCTAGAGCATTTTACCAAAGAACCTCATTTCCAGTAGCCCAGACTCAGATCATCATCAAGTGTGAAATTGAAAACTAAAGGCATTTCCAGGACTAGTGTCCACACAGAGGTGCCAACTGCGAACTTTTTTTATTTTCTGACACAGGGGAGCCCAAACAGAGCAAAGTCTGTTAGAATCAGTTAGTGATGAGGTATCTTTGGGGCTTTGAAGAATCACAGAAGTATCAAAATAAAGGAATCTTTCTATTCTGAAAATTCAATATCCTACCTCTCAATTAAAAAGAAAAAGCATTTAGAGAGCAACTGATGAAACAACTACAGGTCACAAATAGCTCTGCCTCCCTCTGTGGTTCCTGCACTGTAGTTCAAAAATCAGAGAATTCTAAAGTCTTCAATAAATGCACATGAAACATATAGTGAAATCTGGATACAAGTTCTCTTGTGTTTCAACATGTGTCTTAAGGACACTCATTATTCCTGTCTGGCCAAGTTTTGGGACTTCCGGGCTGGCTCAGTGGGTAAAGCCTCTGTCTGCAGCGCAGGAAACATAAGAGACAGAGACCCATGCTCTACTTTCCTAGGTATCCTATTTAATTCTCTTAATCACTTGACGTATGACATGAACGAATTTCAGTATATCCTGAGGCCGTTCCCACCAGTTGCTTTGTGAAACTTTAGTTCTCCATATTGTGCGCTAAATTGGAAATTAGCTCTTAGTAAAACAAGTTTATCTACATGGGCATGTGAAGAGTGGGATAGGCCTGGGAGGGTGGATGCCCACAAAGCCTGCAAAACTTAAAATTTAGAAGGAGTCTTGGGAAGGGCATTCCAGAAAAGGAATCTGTGCTAGGATGGGGATGGCGGGGAGGGGGGGCGTGGGGTGTGCGCGCAAGCACCCACGCATGTGTAACACTAACCAATCAGAACAGAGAGGCCTTGACGAATCACAGTGGATTGTGGGTCTGTGCTGGGGCAGGATCCTGGAAATCTTTTGCAGTTCTAGCCAAATTGTTTGGCTGTGGAATGGTGGGTAAGTTGTGTACATACTAAGAAAGGGATTATTAGCTCAGGTAATAAATGACTTATAGCATTGTCCTGGGAGAAAGATGGTGTTTGGTTAAATACCCATCTGCCTGTGTTAGAATCCTGACTCTATCACTTACGGGATAAATATCCTTGGACAAGTTATCTAAGTTCTTTAGGCCTCAGTTTATTCATCTGTACAATGAAGCTAATAATAGTAACCTTATAGGATTATAGAGAGAAGCATGTATAATGCTGCTCTAAATGTTTTAAAACACTGTTTATCTACCCTTAATGATCCCCTGAGATGGACACATTTTATTATTTGCTCTTTACAGATGAAGGAATTGAGGCTCTGGCAGGATAACTAACCTGCCACCATCTTACATCTGGTAAGAGACAGAATAGGTGCTCAAGTCAGGAAGTCCTCCATGGAGCCCTGTGTCAACTGCACAGATTGACCCAAAAAGCTCTATTCAATGTTGGTCTTAATGGCTCTGCTTAAATACTTCCTACTGAAAAATTGCAGTATTTATTTAAATAAGGTGCTTATAAAGGGACTTAAGGTAGTACATTTCTGCCTAGCTTTTTCTAGAGAGATTAGCTTGCCCACATTTGCACAACTAATTCACAACAAAATCACATTGAGAGCCTATCCTTTGGCCTTAGTTAGTGCTATGATCTTTCCACTTGCACACAGCCTTGAATATAACTTTCAAAACAGGTTGTAAGACCACTCTCTGAACATGGCATAGTGGACAGAAATGTGAACTCTTGAGTCAGACTGCCTGAATTAGAATCCTGGCTCTACTGATACGACCTATGACCTTACAAAAAATTCAATGACCTCTTTGGGCCTTACCTTCCTCATCTGGAAAATGGTTTTGATAATAATAACATGACTTGTCTCTTTCAGGTTACTGTGGAGATTAAGTGAGCAATGCCCACAGAGCAACTAGAACAATGCCAAGACATTAAAACTACTCAATAAATTAAAACTACTCAATAAACTACTCAAAAATATTATTTTTTTTTCATTCAAGCAGGTAGGCTCTGTATAATCAGATCAATAGCTGAATTTCAGAAATGTTGGCTTGTACTTTTCAGAACTCTGCGAGGTCAGGAGGACTGAAGTGGGTATGTGGTAGACTGAAGTACTAAATTAGAAGACTAGGAGTGATTTTAAGTGTCCTGAAGAGGAATGGTTAAGCCTTAGTTCTAAAATCAGATAATACTTCAAAGAATTTTGATAACCCTATAGAGAAGGAGGTCTGAGAAGATATTTTAGTTAAAAAAGGAAAAAAACAGAGGGGAAACCATGAAAGCATACCATATCCTAGTGACAATAAATTTCACAAAGGGAAGAACTGGGCTTGCAAGGATTATGGTACTATACAAGTCAAAGGGGAGAGAGAACTCAGCTAAATAATTAGTGTGAAATATTTTATTTTAAATGTCTACTTTTTTTAAAGAAAATATAACAGGGGACATAACGTAGCTGTATATTGGAATGAATGGCCAGTTACAACAGACCTGAAATAAATAGCAAATGCAACAAAGATTTTTGAGAATCCATTTTCTTTTCATCTACTCTCATTAAAAAAAAGTGTCATAATTCTTCATAGAGCACAGTGAGTAGGTTCCTGCCTCTTCTCCCTTTTAAATGTTCAATTTGGTTGTAAGCACGCATCAGAAAGCAGTTCACAAAGAAAACCTTTTGTTGTCCATAGACAGAAACGTCAGAAGCTGAGTCCCGGCCAACCCAAGGTATAAAAGAATTCCCTTCATGCCATCTGTCCTTCAAGGTCAAGCCCCACACAGCTGCCCACTCGGGATGGTCTGGGGTCACCTGGGTAACCTCTGGGTGATGTTTGTATTTGAGATGTGACCTAGGATGGAGAAGAAGGGGAGAAATAGCAACATGATACATAACAGATTCTGGTTCCAGTGCTCACACATTTGGCTTCCTGCAAGGCGTAAATCCATTATCTTCAAAACCAGGCTGCTCATAGTGCAAGCATTCCTCCTAAACAGCTGCAAATGATAAGCCTCCCTCTACATAATTTTCTTTAAAGCACCTTAGAAATGTGATTGCTCATATACATAGGTATGATGGACTCTATCTTCCCTGTTTCAGTATAAAAGATCTAGAGATTTCAGTGCCCCCCTCCATTTGTAATCGACCCTATAAATGGGTCCTTCAAAACCGCCCCATTCTATAGAAATTGAAATTCCAATAATGATGCCATACCTTAAAAAAGTAAACTTTTAAAAATTACAGAGCTAGATCACCGTTATAATCTACCATTCTATTTTCCCTCATGTAGGGAATTATTTTCCTACAAGATTTTGTTAAACAGGGTGATTGTAACCAAGAGCTTCTGGGAAAAGACATGTGTTGGCACTGGTTTCTTACAGTGCTTGAATAAGGTCAGCACATATTAATACCTGGGGGCATGAGACACAGTTGTTTTCATAGCTTCTGGATAAAAAAAAATTTTAACCAATGGAGCTGTCCTTTTCCAATCTGTCAAATAATCATAGAAACATAGCGGTGTAACTTGGAGGGGTCTACAGGAATGTGTGGAAACCAGCTTATAGCTGGCTGGCAAAAGTCAGTCATGCATGCATGTTCAGTCGTGTCCAATCTTTTTGCGGCCCTATGGACTGTAGTCTGCCAGGCTCCTCTGTCCATGGGATTTTTCAGGCAAGAACACTGAAATGGGTTGCCATTTCCTCCTCCAGGGGATCTTCCCAACCCAGGGATCAAACCCACGTCTCCTGCGTCTCCTGCATCGCAGGTGGATTCTTTACCACAGAGCCACCCAAAAAGCCCCAGTCATGTGTATCTCTTCCCAACTCTTGTGAAAGTATTTACACCTTCAGTTCAGTTCAGTTCAGTCGCTCAGTCGTGTCCGACTTTTTGTGACCCCATGAATCGCAGCATGCCAGGCCTCCCTGTCCATCACTAACTTCCAGAGTTTACTCAAACTCATGCCCATCGAGTCGGTGATTCCATCCAGCCATCTCATCCTCTGTCGTCCCCTTCTCCTCCTGCCCCCAATCCCTCCCAGCATCAGGGTCTTTTCCAATGAGTCAACTCTTCGCATGAGGTGGCCAAAGTACTGGAGTTTCAGCTTCAGCATCAGTCCTTCCAATGAACACCCAGGACTTATCTCCTTCAGGACGGACTGGTTGGATCTCCTTGCAGTCCAAGGGACTCTCAAGAGTCTTCTCCAACACTGCAGTTCAAAAGCATCCATTTTTCGGCGCTCAGCTTTCTTCACAGTCCAACCCTCACATCCATACATGACCACTGGAAAAACCATAGCCTTGACCAGATGGACCTTTGTTGGCAAAGTAATGTCTCTGCTTTTTAATATGCTATCTAGGTTGGTCATAACTTTCCTTCCAAGGAGTAAGCGTCTTTGAATTTCATGGCTGCAATCACCATCTGCAGTGATTTTAGAGCCCCCCAAAATAAAGTCTGACACTGTTTCCACTGTCTCCCCATCTATTTCCCATGAGGTGATGGGACCAGATGCCATGATCTTAGTTTTCTTAATGTTGAGCTTTAAGCCAGCTTTTCCCCTCTCCTCTTTCACTTTCATCAAGAGGCTTTTTAGTTCCTCTTCACTTTCTGCCATAAGGGTGGTGTCATCTGCATATCTGAGGTTATTGATGTTTCTCCCGGCAATCTTGATTCCAACTTGTGCTTCTTCCAGCCCAGCGTTTCTCATGATGTACTCTGCATATAAGTTAAATTTACACCTTGGACACTGGCAAATGCTTCTTCTTCTACAGCCCAGGAGTCAGTTGTTAAACATTTACCAGCACACCACAGATTTCACAGAGTCCTGCTTTCAGTATTGGACCCTAAACCTGGGGAAGATTATTTCTGTGGACACCAGTTCATTAAGATACATTAGATTCTTGAATGGTGTCTATTGAATTCATGTCTTAAACAGATATGAAAGGATGATATGATGCAGAGGAGAGAGAAAATGCAAATAATGATGCTTATTTAACTAGTTTTAATAAAACTTTGTTGTTATTGTTTAGTCTCTAAGTAGTGTCCAACTTTTTACAATCCCATGGACTCTTGTCTGCCAGACTCCTCTGTCCATGGGATTTCCCAGGCGAAAACACTGGAGTGGGTTGCCATGGCCTCCTCCAGGGGATCTTCCCAACACAGGGGTCGAACTCAGGTCTCCTGCATTGCAGGTGGGTTCTTTACCACTTAGCCACCAGAAGAGCTTTTAATCAAACTATCTTTCAATAAATTAAAAAACTACTATTCAATCTTTATATTTATTGATTGATATGGCCATGATTGTCAGCCAGATCCTGTAAAAGTGTAGAGAAGTTGAGGGTAATGAGTCTGTTAAAAACAGACTTAATCAAAAGAAAAATATTTCTACTAAATGTTCTTTTCTTCCCCTAAAGAAAAATAGTTACCTCATGTATTAAAAAACAGCAACAACAAAATGAGAATCTTTCCATATGCTTTACATTAATAAAGCAAGTTTTGCTCAGAGAGAGGTTAAGCAAAGTGGATTTAACTCTAACACGTCGTTGGTTCTGCCTCCTTTCTTGCTCTGGCTTTCTTGACTTTCAGTACTACATACCCTTCCAGGAGAGTTTAGTAGTAAACATAGAGGGAATTTAGCTTTTATTGATTCTGGAAGAACAATATAACAAGATACTGACAATAATAAACAGATACAAAGTTGTTTCAGCCTAGAAACAATTGCAGCCATATAACCCTTGGTGGCCTCTTTTATATGAACTGTTATTTTTCTCTGCACAATGACTAACACAGGAACTATCACCCACCCAATCAAGCAGGTTCTGGTTGCTCAGGAAATGGTTAAACTATTGCAGGTCAGTCCTGCAACCTCATGCAAATCCCTTGATTTTTCTCCCACACAAAACCAATTTGAGTCACTTATTTTACTAACAATTCCCAGCAGAATCAAGGCACTGCACTTCTCCTTTTCAGAGAAATTTACCCTCACACATGACTTTGGCAAGGAAGTTTCTTCTGAGAAAGACACAGACTTCATGGATTTTCATGAAGTGTCTGCTGAGCCTTTACTTAATACTAAGGAATTGCACAAACTGGCAATCTTTATAAGCAACCGCACAATTTCCATCTGGTTTAATCGGATGCTATTTCTGTTACATAAAATAAAAGTTTGACTCAGGAATTCTCTGGGGGAAACAGTTCAAATGCAATAATTCCTCCAAGTGTTCTTAGTCAGAGAAGAATGCGGGTCCCTGATGAACCTGGGGGTTATTCAGTCAGTCAACATATACATACCTAGTATCCTCTGGATACATGATTTTGTAATAGGTACATGTATAAGTTATTCTTGTTTGAGAATTCCAAATATTTCTACATCTTGTCTTCCAAAACAGAATCTCCAAGGGACAAAATCAAACAGTTAGCAATATATGTCTCAAATATCAAGTCTTATTCCAAAATGGGTGATTCATAATAGAGTCAGCTTGTCCCTGCTTGAAGGTCACTGAAGGAGCAGCCAGGAGGGAGGGTGACATTCTCCTGTGACATCATGACCCCTAGAAGGTCATCCTGCAGCTAACAAATCACGGGCTTCCACCCATGTCCACCTGAGTAAGATTTGGGGTGATGCTTAAAGAGAAGAATAGAAAAGAGAAAGAGGACCAAGAAATTCCTGGACTTTGAGATAGAAAATAAAATCTCTCTTTTGTATTCCAATTTCAAAGTGAGACAAGTTCCACACATGCCACCCTCAAACAGTAGAGCTTAAGAATACCAGCCTGCATCAAGTCGTTAACCTTTTAGGACCTACTCAAAGCAGTGTAGTGTGACTTTATTAATGAAAGCTTTAATGTGGTCTATAAAAGCTAACAAATACAGACACTTGCTATGATTCATCAAATTTAATATTCCATCAAACCTTTCAGTTTAAAGACCAATGATTTTTTTTAATACCAAAACCTCGGAATGAAAGTCCTTTACTCCAATTAAATGTAATGCATCAAAAATTAAAACCATAAGAATTTAATACCAGGTCAAATTTTTGAATAAATGAACAACAAAAGAAATAAATGCTGTGCAACAAGAATTAACAACTCCAGAAAATGTTTTACTAAAACCATAGACAACCAAGACATGTAGCCCTTGAAAACAGACTAGCTCTTTAAGGCACACATTGTGTTGCTAGGAGGCAAAAGACCCTATTGTAAGACAGCTGGGCTTTTCACTCCAGGCAAAGGCAATTTCTAAAGTCAAAAACTTAATGAGCAGTTTCTGGAATGTTTGCACTGCTTTACTCAATGATCTTTATATTTTGGAAACCCATACTTATGTGCCTGACTTTATACAATCCTTTCTTGTTACAATACACTGTATACATTTTTCCATTGATATTTTATCATCTGTTCTACAAAAGAACAGTTCACCTTGCTTGATTCAGTGTTCATCTGCAGGAGTTCTTCAACTAAGTTTTCAAAATGTTATTTTGCTTTAAAGACACCTTGAGACGGGCTGTGGAATTTGTCAGAATAAAAATGAAGCAGGAGAACTTTGGTGGTTAAATTTGGCCATCTTGATCTTGTGTTCAAAATCTAGATCATGGTCAGTGCCTGATAGGTATCAAAAATGAGTATGGTCCTAGGGAAACACAGGTCTCTCAGGTCCTGAGAGAGCTTTGTGAACAAAGAAAAGGACTTATAAATTATGTCACCAGGACAACCCACCATATTATCAAAGAAAAATTCAAGTGGATTATTATCTTTTTCTCTTCAAATCATCCTATAGAGGTCTTCAGTGTTTTGCGAGCTTTATTCCTACTGATCTGGTTGTCAGATAGGTTATCTCTCATTTTACTAATGAAGGCTAGACACCTTGACATTAAATGATGAGATGCGGCGCCAATAAAACTAAACCAGGACATCAGAATCTTCCCCTCATTCTGAATGCCATTTCTTACCTCCTGGAACAGAGAATGTCTGATTATGTGAATTTTACCCCGTTAAATTCATTTCTCTCAGACACATTACTCATAGTGCAAACTTCTGAAGCACACACCGAAGCCCAGAATGTGTGCGTGTGTGCTAGGTTGTTTTTTCTAAGGCAAACATAGAATTTAGGAGATATTTTACTGACATGGGAAATGGAAAGCTACTATGTTTCTATTATAAAATGTGAATAATTCACTCACATCATCTGAGATTTTTGTGGCAAATTGACTCATGAATCATAGGGTAATCATTAAAAAAAATAGTGTCCATATGACAAAAAGTGGGACAATTTAACAATTTCAGCTATATGTCAATCCCTCTTAGAAATAAATGAGGGGAAAAAAAAGAAATAAATGAGGCTACATTCTTAGTCAGAATTAAACTTATGTACAGGAAAAGAGTTTGGTATGAATCAAAACCATAGAATTTATGCCTAACCAGGTCTTTCAAAGATATACTCCAAACCACTCCTCTTAGAGATGAGGATGCTGAGGTCTGAGAACTCTTCTATAGCCCTAGTCAGGGCCACAGTTGACACTCTCAAGTTCAGCTCTCTCTCTCTCTCTCTCTCTCTCTCTCTCTCTCTCTCTCTCTCTCTCTTTCTCTCTCTCTCTCTCTCTCTCATTTCAACTATAAAATTGGCCTCTGTGAAAAGAAAGGCTTGTATTAGCCACGGTTCAAGCTCCCTTCCAGCTAGTCATTACCTCTTCTCAGGGAATATTCAGGTCCCCTGCTTTTCATTTGGTGCTCTACTCATTCTTATTTCCTTCCCTGAACTTTGAAAAACAGATGTATGATATTGTAAAACTACATCACAAGTCACTTTATTGTGAATTCTTGGATTTGTTGGTGAGGATAGTTGGTAGCAGGCTTCCCTGGTGACACAGATGGTGAAGAGTCTGCCTGCAATTCAAGAGACCCAGATTCAATCCCTGGGTTGGAAAGATCCCCCAGGAAGGGAATGGTAACCCACACTCCAGTATTTTTGCCTGGAGAATTCCATGGACAGAGGCGCCTACAGTCCGTGGAGTTGCATAGAGTCAGACATGATCAAGTGACTTATGGATGCCGACACATGTTGTTGGTAGCAGAGACCAGTGAAATCCTAGAAGTTTGGAACATGGTTCTGGTACCCTTTAGGAAGTAAGAGGAAGAAAGGCTTGTCCAAAGGAGCAGTTGATGGATGGTGCTGTGAAGCCTGGGTGACAGTGAGGTGAAAACTCTCAACCTATGCAATTGGGCTAATAAGGGCAAGTGCTGACACTCAGTCCCCAGCTTGGTCCTGGGCTAGCCCTCACTAGCTCCATCCACACCTCTAGGTCTTAATCCCCACAGATACACCCAAGAATTTGACTTTTTTTAGCAGCAGAAGGAAGGATAGGGCAGCCACATTTAACCAGGAACATGGTGGTAGAGGGGGATGAGACTCTACCCTCTATAGAAGGTATGGAAGACTTTGTTTTAGGGGCTGACTGAGCATGTTCTCTCATGCAGCTGGAAGTCCTCATCAAATATAATGTAACATGAGGAACAAGAAATTAGAAGCCAACAGGGCCAGCATCCCCTTCATTTAACCATCATGTGATGTAGCACAGTGCTGAGTACTGCAGACTTCACAGTGAGCAAAAACACCACACAAGGTCACTGAAGTCTGGCCACATGTCTTTGCTGGTCAAAGCTGCCTCATACAATAAACTCATTCAGCACACACAGCATCAGACTCTATCAGGAGTGTTTTGTCATGAGCTCATCTCTGCCCAGTTCCCAAGAACTGTCTACTCCCTTTAACTCCTATGTTCCAGAAAAACTGAATTAATAACTATTCTCTGGAGCCTCCATGGGAGCTCTCATCTACACATCTTTCACTTCACTTTCTCACTACAATTATCTTCCCACTACTACTTTGCTGATTAATTCCTTTGAATCTCCTCTAAAATACCCAGGAATCTTTCTCTTTTCCTCCAACCTCATCCCAGATTGAGCTGGGTCCTTTCATGTCTTCTCTCATAGTGCTCTATACACCTCCTATCCGAGTTTTCAATTGCCTTTTGCTTTCTTGTCACTTCCACCTGGCTCTCAGCTCTATGAGGGTGATGTTCCCTTAATTCCTGTTATTTTATGTCCTAGTATCCAGCATAGGATCTGTGGCAGATTTTTCCCCCCTGGGCTCCAAAATCACTGTTGGTGGTGAGTGCAGCCAAGAAATTTAAAAAGGCTTGCTCCTTGGAAGAAAAGCTATGACCAACCTGTGCTTAGTCACTCAGTCATATCTGACTCTTTGCATCCCTATGGACTGCAGCCTGCCAGGCTCCTCTGTCCATGAGGATTCTCCAGGCAAGAATACTGGAGTGGGTTGCCATACCCTCTTTCATGGGATCTTCGCAACCCAGGGATCGAATCCAAGTCTCCTGCACTGCAGACAGATTCTTTACCATCTGAGCCACCAGGGAAGCCCATGACAAACCTAGACAGTGTATTAAAAAGCAAAGACATCACTTTGTCAACAAAGGTCCGTATAGTCAAAGCTATTGTTTTTCCAGTAATCATGTATGGATGTGAGAGTTGGATCATAAAGAAGGCTGAATGCCAAAGAAGTGATGCTTTTGAACTGTGGTGCTGGAGAAGACTCTTGAGAGTCCCTTGGACAGCAAGGAGACCAAACCAGAGAATCCTAAAGGAAATCAACCCTGAATGTTCATTGGGAGGACTGATACTGAAGCTCTGATATTTTGGCCACCTGATGTGAAGAGCTGACTCACTGGAAAAGACCCTGATGCTGGGAAAGATTGAGGGTAGGAGGAGAAGGGGGCAACAGAGGATGAGATGGTTGGATGGCATCACTGACTCAATGGACATGAGTTTGAGCAAACTCTGGGAGATAGTGTAGGACAGGGAAGCCTGGCGTGCTGCAGTCAATGGGTTTGCAGAGTTGGACATGACTCAGCAGCTGAACAACAGCAACAATCCAGCATAGAATCTAGCCACAGCATGCAAGGATGAACTGTATTTCAATTAAATTGGTTTCTTTTATAATTCTGTGTATTTTTAAGTGCTTTTTAAAACCTCATTCTGCAAAGACAGATGTAGGTTTCATTTGACTGCCAAAAGAGTCCATGGCATAAAATAAATCTAAGAACATCTCCTGAAGTGAAGTGAAGTGAAAGTCGCTCAGTCATGTCCGACTCTTCACGACCCTGTGGACTATAGTCTGCCAGGCTCCTCTGTCCATAGAATTCTCCAGGCCAGAATACAGGAATGGGGAGCCATTCACCTCTCCAGGGGATCTTCCCAACCCAGGGATCGAACAGGTCTCCCACCTGTGGGCAGATTCTTTACCATCTGGGCCACCAAGGAAGCCCAAGAATACCAGAGTGGGTAGCCTATCCCTTCTCCAGGGGATCTGCTGGACCCAGAAATCAAACTGGGGTCTCCTGAATTGCAGGCGAATTCTTTACTAGCTGAGCTACTAGAATGATTGATAAGCATATGATGAATTAGTTGGGCAAGTAAATGAATGAATTAATTAAATGAAAGAAAAGTCCCCCATCATCCAGCAGAGGAAGGAGGCTTGAATCCAAGTGTGATAGTCTTGAGAACCTGCTCCTCATGAACATGATTTTATTTCACAAGGTGGAGACATGAAAGTTACAGAAAAGATTCAGAATTTCCTGGATACCCAATACATGTGTGGTCTGTGGAAAACCTTTTGATTGCCTACTCTACCACCAATCCCTCCCCTTTCTTCCATGCTAGCAAAGCCTGCCTCCAATACCAGTGCTAAACAAGCTGGATACAACTCTGTGGCTATTCCTGGCCATGTGGCCTCATTCTGGTCAAAGAGATGTAAGGGTGAGTCTGCTAGAGCTTCTGGGAAACAGATTCTTCTCTGACAAAACAGGGAGGGATATCGAGAGAAGCTTGCTTACACCCTGCCTTTGAGCACAGCTCTGTGAAGTTGTGGCATCTAGAGCTATGACGGCCCTGTGATGTCCAAGATGATGAAAAAAAAACACACTGAGTATGATAGATTGAAATGGATGACCCTGGGCCCTCAATGCAGGTAGAAATGGAAGAGTCCAGTCCTCAGTGACTGGACTTTAGTTAAGCCTCTAAATCATCCGTGGGACCATCTATCCCAAACATCTTTATCTGTGAGATCATTAAATATCTTTACTGTTTAGGTCACTCATTCTTCAGTGGGTCTAATATTCAATGCCTGCCCCTTCTCATGTAGCCATACAACCCAATGACAAATTTGTCTGTCATGAGAACCGGGGCTGTGGTCCCAAGCTAGCTAAAGACACCAATCCTTGTTTTCAGTTATTGGTTAACATTTCCCTGTGCAAAGTTCAGATTCATTCCATAATTATTTTACCCTAGAATACACCAGACAGAAGAGGAGCATTGGCTCTGTAGTAAGGATTACTTCATGATCCTATAATCCAGTTCAACAGCAGACCTTCCTGAAAAGCTTTTGTTTAACTTTCTTGTGCCCTGACCTAAAGTGCCAGTCCGGGACGGAAGGCAGCATACATAGGAGGCTAAGGTCTAATACGAAATGGGAGGCTGCGATTCACACTCAGCCTCCCTACATCATTGTTCCCAACCCCAGCCCATCCCCTAACATACCTCCTGACAGCCTTCACTTCCTAATTCTCTCTGGTGATTGACATGCCTCCCCACCAGACATCAGCTCCTTCAAAGTGAAGGAGAGCATCCCAGGAATAGCTGTACCCTTCCTCAGTATCCAAACAGGGGGTCGATAAATGTTTATTTGATAATACTTTATCAATTCAATGGACATGAATTTGAGTAAACTCCAGGAGTTGGTGGTAGACAGGGAGGCCTGGTGTGCTGCAGCCCATGGGGTTGCAAAGAGTCAGACATGACTGAGCAACTGAACTGACTTAACTTTATAGTTAAGCTTAAGATCATTTGTAAGCTGGAGTTGAGAGTATTTAACAATGTCCCTGCAGAGAAAACACAGGTATGAAAAGATAATTCGGATTCCAAGCAGCAGGCACTATAATGCTGCATAAAGGAGAAAGTCAAGGTCACTTGGGCCTGAGATGGTAAAGAAAAGCTCTACAGAAGAGCTATACCTCAAACTAGTCTTGAAAGTGGATAAAGATTTAGACAGAAGAGGAATAGAAGGGCATGCAGTGCAGGACACACAGGTGAACAATGTCAGGAGCCGAAGGAGTGTTTCCGGAGAGTAAAGGGTCAGTGAAGAGAAATTAGGAAATAAAATGGGGAAAGGTAGTTTGATGTTAGACGGTAGACAGTCTTTATTGCCAAGCTCAGGAGTTCTGACTTTACAGTACAGGAAATAGGAAGCTATTGAAAGTTCTAGAGGAGAGTTACAAATATGTAACTTACAAATACCATTTACTATGAAATCTAAGTCACTCACTGATAATAATGCCAGAGGCTCACTGTCCATTAGACCAAAAAGTAGAAACATCTGGACCAAGGTTTCCATCTTCCTGGTGAATAGGTTGTGAACAGGGACAGACACAAATGCCTTCCTGCTAACAATCATACCTTATTTGAAAGAAAATATTTCCATTACATTCTCAGAGACAAATTAAAATTACAGTCATTCTTTATCTTTCATTTTTGACCTTAGGAACAAAGGTCTGTAATAATTCCACACTTCATTTGACAGCACGCCATCTCATCATTCCAGTAGGATGCTTCTCTTATTTCATTATTTTCTCCTCCTTTCCCCAGAGTCCACATCACCTTTCCTCACCCCTACATAAGCATTCTCATATTGTCATGCTGCATATATGTTGTATGTCTAGTGCTACATTGTATTTAACAAATGTGAATTCATTTTTAAAATTTGGACGAAAGGCATTATGTTTTAAATCTTGCTCCTTTTTACTTTTTCACACATAATTTCGCTTTTAAAATTTATGTACTAATGAGAACCTACTGTATAGCACAAGGAACTCCACTCAGGGCTTTGTGGTGACCTAAAGGTCCGTCTGGTCAAGGCTATGGTTTTTCCAGTGGTCATGTATGGATGTGAGAGTTGGACTGTGAAGAAAGCTGAGCGCTGAAAAATTGATGCTTTTAAACTGTGGTGTTGGAGAAGACTCTTGAGAGTCCCTTGGACTGCAAGGAGATCCAACCAGTCCATCCTGAAGGAGATCAGTCCTGGGTGTTCATTGGAAGGTCTGATGCTGAAGCTGAAACTCCAATCCTTTGGCCACCTCATGTGAAGAGTTGACTCATTGGAAAAGACCCTGATGCTGGGAGGGATTGGGGGCAGGAGGAGAAGGGGACGACAGAGGATGAGATGGCTGGATGGCATCACCGACTCGATGGGCATGAGTTTGAGTAAGCTCCGGGAGTTAGTGATGGACAGGGAGGCCTGGTGTGCTGCGATTCATGGGGTCGCAAAGAGTCGGACACGACTGAGCGACTGGACTGAACTGAACTGAAATGGGAAGGAAATCCAAAAGAGAGGGGATGTATGTGTATGTATAGCTGATTCACTTTGCTGTACAGCGGAAACTAACAGAACATTGTAAAGGAACTATTCTTCAGTAAAATTTTTAAAGTAATAAAAATAATAAAATTTCTTCACAGTGCATAGCCATTTGTTGTTGTTCAATCACTCAGTCTACTCTGAGTCTTTGTGACCCAATGGACTGCAGCACCACAGGCTTCCCTATCCTTCACTATCTCTCAGAGCTTGCTCAAACCCATGTCTATCGAGTCAGTGATGCCATCTAACTATCTCATTCTCTGAAACCTCCTTCTCCTCCTGCCTTCAGTCTTTCCCAGCATCAGGGTCTTTTCCAGTGAGTTGGCTCTTCACATCAAGTGGCTAAAGTATTGGAGCTTCAGCTTCAGCACAGTCCTTCCAATGAACATTCAGGGGTGATTTCCTTTAGGATTGACTGGTCTGATATCCTTGCTGTCCCAGGGACTCTCAAGAGTCTTCTCCAATACCACAATTTGAAGGCATCAGTTCTTCAATGCTCAGCCTTCTATATGGTCCAGTGCTCACATCCATACTTGTCTACTATAAAAACCATAGTTCTATACGAACCTTTGTTGACAAAGTGATATTTCTGCTTTTTAATACACTGTCTAGGTTTGTCATAACTTTTCTTCCAAAGACTGACTGTCTTTTAATTCCATGGCTGCAGTTACCATCCACAGTACCATAGACATCTAAAATATGGCCTCCACTTGCTACACAGTATTTCACAGAATGCAAGCACCTAGCTTACTTATTCACCACCCTAGTGAAGGGCCTCCATGTTAATTCCAACTCTCAGTCACCACAAACAATGCTAAAATGACATCCTTGTACATGGTGCCTTTCTGAAAATTTCTCTGGGATATATCTTCAGTAGTTGGCTTGCAGAAGTAGGGCAACTATACAATTTATCGTCTTTCCTTAGACAAATATTTTGAGATGTGGATAAGGGGCACAGATTACATCGTGCTATTAGCACGGATAGCACGGATTACGACCTGCTATCCTGGGTACACGGGACCTACACCTTGCTTAATCTCACTAAGATAGTCAGATCACTACAGTCATTTACTCTTCACCCAGCAACCAAATAGAGCTCCCATCACTCCACATGTTTGCAAACACCTGGCATTTTCCAGCTTTCTCATTTCAACATTCTAATGTCTTCAGTGGTCCATATTGTCTGATTGCTAGTGATTCTGGGTACCCCTGCTGATGCCAGTTCCTCCTTTGAGTTTCCTCTCTGGTGAATGGATTCTTCATACCCTTTGTGCATTTGTTGGTGAGTTTTCCTGGTCAATTTTCAGGTGACTCCTGTATATTCCGGGCTTCCCCGTGGTGCTAGTGATAAAGAACCTGCCTGCCAAGACAGGAGACATCAGAATGACACATCAGACTGTGTCTCTACAAAGACACATCACAATGTTGAAATGAGAAAGCTGGAAAAGGCCAGGTGTTTGCAAACAGGGTGATGTAAGGGACACAGGTTCAATCCCTGGGTCAGGAAGTTCCCCTGGAAGAGGGCATGGCAACCCAGTCCAGTATTCTAGCTTGGAGAATCCCATGGATGAATAGCGTGGCGGGTCATAGTCCATAGGGTTGCAAAGAGTTGGATGCGACTGAGCACTCTGTATATTCTAGGTATTAATACAGTGTCACTTTTTCTGTCAGAGTCAGTTATAAGCATCACAAATATCTTCTCCCAGTCTGTCATCTGTCCATTAACATTATTGATGAGGCTTATAGTTTATCGTGGTCAAGATCACCACCATTTTGTCTTTAAAAATGAAAAGCTATTATTATCTTCTTCCCCAGGCTCTGGCTGCCTCTCCAGCTCTTTGCACGTTCTCTACAAAACAACAGTAGGTCTACAATGACTTCAGCCAAGTCACTGACATCTCTCATGACAGCGGTGCTTAAACTTCACTGTGCACCCAACCACATGTGTGGCACCTGGACTTCATATCTTTAAGGAGCTCTTTGGAAAGGTTGATGCCACAGTCCAAGGGCCACCTGTAAGGAAACATGGCCAAGGATAGAAGACACTGGGGCTTGCAGCATGGAATAAAGGAACTAAAGGGACCTTGGCAGTGACCTAGTTCAGACCCTTCACTCTGCATCTACAACATTCAGAATTATGAGAGAACAAGCAACTCGACTGAGGGGCCAAAGGCACCACCTCCCGCCTGATTCCAGGCCAGGGCTCTCGTTAACACGGCCGGCAGGTGAGTCTCCTATTTGATCAAATGGCTCCTTACTGGCATCCATCAGGCCCAACCCTCCCATTTCATACAATGTGGAGTCAGCCTTGTTCTTGTTTCCCAGTTGACTTCTTATCCTGGGCTTGGAGTGGGAAAATGATGAAATGCTTTCATTTTAGGATGTCATTATCATCAGTATATTTTTGCACTTTCCACATTTTCAAAGTAAAGCGGAAGACAGATAACCCCACCTTGCTGTGGGTAACATTTCTGAAAACAGTCCACCAAACCTCCCCGAGACCGATGCAAACAGAACTCAGCTCCATGGCTTCCCTGCTTCGTATTCACATGATGCAAAACACATGGGCCAAATTTATGTCACTGCAATTTGCCTGGCAGCCTGTGTTTAAATCACCAGGGTTTGCGGCTCCATGTTTTAGGGTGTCGTTTGCAGTCCTGTAGCCAAGAGCTCCGGAGGAACAAGCTCACATGAGGCGTTGTTAGCCAGCTGACTGTGATAGGGCTCTTCTAAGAGAACTAATTAGTATGCTGCAACGTATCTGCATATCTCTCAAACAGACATTGTTTGTGTCTTTCCTCAGTGACAGGGGAGATTGTTCAGTAGGACACCTTACCTTTTAATATGCAGGGTTTGTTAGAAGAACAGCTCAATTCATATTTCCCCTGCTTTGATGGTAAGTGAACAGCAGTGGCAATATTAATCTGTAGTAACCTGTCAGTGAACTCTACAGCTAATATGATGTAGTTATGATTTTACCATCAATCAGGACTGAACAGGCTCTGGGCAATCCTTACAGCACAGCCTCAAAAAAATCTAATTGTGCAAAAGCTTCATTGGTTTCCAACATTTCTTTTTTATCTGTCACAGGCTTTAGGCCTAGTACACAACCTTGTATTATTGGCCTTATTGCATTAGCTTGTCGGACAAAGAAGAAAAGGCTAGAGCAGAGGGTTCCCCTGCATTCCATCATTTGTTTGCATGCAGGATTTTATTTGACAGTCCTGTATTGTTTTAGATGTAGATAAAAATGATTAGGACATACGGCATCATATGAACTTTTGAACTGCCAATTGCCAATGTATCCTAGAGGACTAACGGCATTTAAAAATTCTGCTCTACCTAGAGATGGAGATGCTCCACGGACGAGCAAATAAGGTCTCCCTAGAGAATTGCATTTTAGAGTCAACATAATCTTGCAGGTTCTCCTTGACCAATTTTTATGCAGGGGAGGAGTAAACTCACTAGGAGATGGAACATTAGCAACTAATATGATTTTTAGACAAAATGAAGGTTGAATATTTGTGATATGATCATAAAATGCAATTCCCTATCTCCACGAACCTGCACAACCAGTGAGAAGTAGCATGGGGCCACATGGCCTCTGTTCATGTGGAGAGTGTCTTTCTGGGTGTCTGAGATGCAAATTCTGTTGCAGTGAAAGCATGTGCTTAAAACATAGATCCACATCAAAGGAGCTCCCGCCCTTGAGTCCACAGGGTTGGGAGGGATTCTAAGCCCTAAAACATGTAAAAGCATTTAGGAAGATGAACTATTAACTATATCTATTTAGGCATTTTAATCTTTTGCATCTTAAATGCAATCGGGCTTTTTGGATCTAGGAAATTGCTAATCAGCATGTTGGATAAATGTTTCTATTTTGAAACTGTGCACATTTAGAAATAACAGCTGGCCATAAAGTATATATTTATGCTTGTGATTTAATGTATCACAAACTTTATATTTTATTTCACTTAGCTTCACAAAGAGACCACACTATTTTTTTTTCAAGCATTATATAACTTTTACAACAGCTTTATGATTCAAAAACACACATGGTTGTAAATCAGACATGTACACAATGCCCAAGATTTTTTCAAATTCAGAATGCCTTTTAATAAAAAAAAATTAAGGATTACATTCACTTCTTATACTGTTCTAACTCATTTAAAGATTCAATTGAAAATTCCTCAATCATCAATCAGGAAAAATCTGCATAGAATTAGAGCAATTGTCCTTTGAAACACTGTACCCTGGCTTCAAAGGAAACATATTTGTGACTGAGGGCACATCCACAGCACAGCTGAGTGTTAACCCTTCATGTACCTGTGTGCACATTGTCCACAACCTAATGAAAACATCGGCACAAAATAAGGAAATGGCCGTGGCATCCTGCACTGAGCATGCAGAAACGCGCCGGGGAACGACTGCGGCAGCTGCTGGAGCAGAAAGACAAAAACAGGATGTGACAATGGTTGCAGCATGGTGGTGATTTTAAGAGCTCTCTGGCTACCGCGCTGTCATCTAGGGCATTTGTTTTAGGGGGGAAAAAAAGTCTCCGCATGATCTTAGCAAATATCCAAATCTCAGTGATCTTGAGGAAGATCACCTGAAATCATCTCCACTTCGCAGCCCCCTTAAATATTTACAGCTCCCAGTGTAAGCGTTCTTGACAACGTGGTCAGCACAGCAGTCGCAGTGGTCATTGTCAGGATAGGGAAAGGTTTGCGTTATGTCTTGTCGGAGCAAGTTTGGTTCCAAAGTGGTTAAGTAATGGGTAAAACTTACTATTAGGTCCTGCTGTGTGGTTGTTAAGAAGCAAAACATGACATAGACTGTTCAGATGAGCAGGTTAAAAGTGAAAAACTAGGAAAGATACCCAAACTAGATTATGACCACCAAATAGAAAATCTAGATAGCTTAACTCAGACATTGCTGGATACCCGCACTTCTTTTTAATTAAAAAAGAGTCCACAGAGACAATGGTACATAGACAGGTACAATGCAAGTCAAATGATAATGACAATGGAAGTTCTCTCCAAAAGTAAACAGTGCTAAACCAGTGAAGACTGCTATTTCATCAACATTTTCCTTAGGTAAACTGGAAAAAAAGGATAGCTGGATTCACCATATTAATGTCTCGATAAGTGTAAGTTGAGAAAATCATCTTTCAAAAGAGTTTGCTTATAACAAAGGCAAAAGGTTTATGAGGGCAGAGAAAGGGTGGAATTCCTTTAAAAGGACTGTTAGGGGAAGCACACTGACTGACACTGCTCACCCTGACCAGGCACCATAGTTACTATTTGCATGAGTTGTTTTACGACAGGAGGTCCTGGTAAGGAACACGGAAATAATAAACCACCGCCAACCGGAAGAGTTCAGGAAAGGTCAAAAGGTGACACCACGTGTCCAGCCACCTCCCAGAATCCTCGCGGACACCCATCTTGGCTGAGTAATGAGTGTGCGGCCAGAAAGGACTCTGCGTCAGAATGATTGGTCAGAGACAACCCGGAAACTAATCCCATCACCATAAAACCCAGGACTGTGAGCCATGTGGCAGAGCAGTTCTCCTGGGTTCCCTACACTGCCTGGGTGCCCCTTCCCAATAAAATCTCTTGCTGTGTCAGACATGTCTCCTTGGACAGCTCATTTCTAAGTGTTAGACAAGAGCCTACTTTCTGACCCTGGAAGGGGTCCTCCTTCCTGCAACAAGACTTTCTGATCATAGTGATAAAGATACAGAGTTATGGAGGAGGCAGGGAGAAAAACTTACAAAACCCACTATTAATCAACTGTAAATCTAAAGTATAGATAATAAAAATGTGTAAATTGTATTTTCAAACCTTCATCTCAATATGTATATATTACATGTAAATGTAAAATATACATTTTCATGCCATCATAACGGTTTCTAGTAAAATGTCAACTAAAATGCATCACTGGTACATTTTTGATGGATTTTGTCCTTTATGAAAATATTTTCTAGATCCCAGAAAATCCAATGCAGTTTCATATAATTTAAATGTTTTAAATTATACCCCTGCTTGAAGGTATTGTTTTTGTTGTTATTTAGTCACTAAGTCATGTCTGACTCTTTTGTGACCCCATGGACTGTAGCCCACTAGGCTCAAAGAGCAATAATCACTCAGGCGATATTGAGGAACTGGGCGTGGAAAGAACTGAGAAATAATATAAAACTCATAATGGCAAACTGAGTGAAGTTCAGCAGCCAAGGAGGGGGAAACACAATTATAAGCTCAGTTTGTCAGAATACAATAAAGCTGATAAAAAAATACAAAGATTAATTTCAAAATTATTAGAAAAATGTCAAGAAGTGTATGAAGCATTAAGGTAGGATCAGTCAGGTACTCTGGGATTTTGCCACAGAAAAATTAGAGGAACTGAATTAGTCTTCAAATATAATCACAATTACTTGCATTCCTTTTTGAATAATTTTATGGCATCAATATAAAAATTTCAGATTAAGTCTACAGTTCAAATGAAATATATGTTGTGGGCCAAATGAAGTATTTGGTTGAACCATATGACTATGCCATTTTGTAGGCCAAAATTTTTGAACTTTATCAACTTCATGTGATTCATGTATTGTAATATATCTTGCAACGTAGACAATTTAGGATAGTTTTTGGAGTCAAATGGGACATGTATGGAATCTATCTCAGTTCTACCCCCACTTTGCTGGCCATGAACCCTTAGGTAAGTAATATGCTTTTATCTTTCTCGTGGTGTCCCCACCTAGATAACAGGCATCTGGTGTCCATTCTTGGAGCGCGGTGTGAATTTGTGTGGATTAGATGAATGACCTACGTAAGTGCCTCGCACAGGGCTTTGTCCCCATCTAATGAAAATGCGGTTCTTCAGACATTTATGTTTAAAGTCAGCAGTTTAGAACTCAGTAAGGAGGGACCTTTCCTGGACTTTAATGAACCTTCTGAGATGTCCCAAGATTTTAAGTGTTCAGGACTTCTGGTCATCTTCCAGAAAAGCCACCCCTAACACAAGCCAGCTGTCCATATAGGTGAGAGCATTCCACCAGAACATCTGCTTTGAATTAATGTCAGTTTCATGTCTGAAAGATATCTCGAATCTCATTTCTACACCTCACTCTGCCAGGGACAGTAGAATTTAAAATAACCAGGAAGACACAGAGACTAATGCTTTGAAATCCACAGCTGTTAAACTGTGAAGTAGGGTGGGTGGGGAGCTTATGTCAAGCCCCTCACACTTCGTTAGCAATCTGATGACTCCTGAATGCCTGATGGTATTATTCCAATTGGCCTTAACAAGTTTTGGTTAATTTCCTTCAGGGTAAGCTTTCTCACTCCTGGTCCAACCAGAGAAGTAGGTGCTGGGCAAACTCCGGAGGGCACTAGGTGTTTTGTTTTTTTTTTTTTTCAATGGAGTCCTGATCTCAACATCCATTCTGCTTTCCTCAAGTCAGCCTACAAAATGAATCCACTGCTGATAAGCATTCTGGCTGAAGAACACTTAGCCCTGAGAGTGAGTAACGATGAGCCCAAGGCTGTGATAAGTGATTTCCATGTAATATTTCATCCCATTCTAACAAGTCTGCAGTAGTATCACTGCCAGGTAGAGAAAAGGAAATAAGTTCAATCCCAGCAAAGTCACACTACTAATTAGGAAGGAATCCTGGAATCTGATGTCTCTTCTAATACACTCCAGTGCTTCTGAAGACCAAGAAAAGCTTAAGAATAGGCATGATATAGGGAGAAGGCAATGGCAACCCACTCCAGTTCTTGCCTGGAGAATCCCAGGGACGGCGGAGCCTGGGGGGCTGCTGTCTATGGGGTCAAACAGAGTCGGACACGACTGAAGGGACTTAGCAGCAGCAGCAGGCATGATATAGAGGGCCTTTTTTAAAGTAGAATTTCTGCATCAAATGATCACTGAGATTATATTTCTTCATTACATCCTCCAACTTATTCCCATTACCCTTCAAAATGAGTCAAAACACCACCCTGACTTCATTAATATGACTCAAAGGGTGCTCTTTCTTCTATATGAGTTCCATTGTTTTAACACTAAACAGGACTCTCTCAAGGAACTGATGCATTGTTTTCAATCTCAGCTTTCCTTCCAATCCTTGTCACTGGTATTTTTCAACTTCAGCAACTGTGCCCCATACCACAGCTTCTTCTGGTGTTAAAAATATCAGACTTTGCCCATTTGCACCTTTAGAATTTGTGCGGGCCCAGGTTACAGGGCACAAAACAATATTCTGCATGAGAGGAAAGCAGGAGTGAGCCAATAGAGTTAGCAGTCATTTGCTTTGCCTCAGCTGGCAAGGGATCTCGGAGGAAAGCTGGCAGATGTTTGTTTGCTAACGGTGGCTTCCTCAACCAGTCAGAGCCAAGGCCCCGTACCTTCATCAGCCAGTCTGTCCAGCTTAACACGAAAGGATAAGGGACATTTGGGCTTCCTCAGTTCCTGAAACCAAGTGAGTTCTCCTTCTACTGCTATTCAATGTAAGTTTCCATGTTTTTTCATGGTTATAATATGAAATAATATTGTGTGAAGAATTAGATTTGTAGTGCAAAGGGGAAGGGATTTTTATGTGGGACAAGCCAGAAACTGGTATCGGGGTCATAATTTTCTTACATCAGTAATTATAGGAACTTCCTACAATTTGAGCATTCAGAAAATCATGGCCAATGAAGCCCCACTACAAGCTTGGTAGATAGAAAATAAAATGGCAGCAAGAGGCACTTGGAAGAACATGTGGGTTTCCCTTTGTTATAGGGATATAGTAATTTACAGACCTTTTCTTTTATCTCCCTAAAAAACAATGGATAAACATGTAACAATAAAACACAGAGTCAAGGAAAACCCTTTCCTTTGGATTAACCTCTGTCCTTGCCTACACGTGCACCCTCCTGGAAGGAAAACCAAGACTTTAAGTGTAGCAGTACCCTCGTTTACAAGGCTTCTGAGGAGACAGAACACTGTGAAGCCACAGTAATGCTTGGCATCTATTTTTGGTTTTGTTTCCTCTTCTGGATTTTCTGTATTACACTAGGATTTTTGTCTATCAAAAATATTACCCTGAGATACATTTTCTGAAGATTACAATGGCTAGGTCTGAGTCAGGTTCATGGGGGAGACAATCTCTCAAATGAGAGAATGGAAAATGTACAAATGATTAATAAAACCAGAAACTGGTATAAACTTTGGGGGATGTGGTCAGGGGAGGGTGTCTAAGAGAAGAAAGATGAAATAATAGTGTAAAAGAGTGCAATTTCAGTTTGAAATCATGGTGGGACTTACAGCAGGAAGTGTGGAGGGGGAGCTTGACGGAGTAGGGGTGGGGGGCTGGAAAGAGACACAAACTTTGTGAAAAATGAGATTTTATACTTGAAGAACAGAGGAGTCACTTGGGCTGGACATCAGATGTTGCGGGGACGTGGTCAATGATAAGCCTGGAAAAGAAAACAGTCTAGAGCTTAGAAAACTTTGGATGCCCAGCTCAGCCATGTGGACTTTATGTGGTAGACACTGGGCATCACTGTGGGGGGTGGAGGATCTCTCAGCATGACCTGCCCAATCAGTTTTGTTATTCAAGGTCATCTGTCATCAATGTGCAGGTTGAATTTGACAGTACAGACTAGTAGGAAATGAGGGGAAAACGGAGGTGTGAACTAAGGTGGTGATATGGGAATGAAACGGAAGCCAAGGTGAGGATTAAATATTAAAAGGCCAGGAAATGCAGACCTCCCCAAATGACTCAGCAATGTGCTGGGAGTACGGTGGTTTAAGAGGAAGGAAGAGCCGGTGGCAACTGAGTTTTCAACCTTTGGAATTGGGTGCCTTTTTTTTTTTTTTTTTTTAAAGAACTGGTTTGAAGACACTGCTGATCATCTCAGCATGTCAAGTATTTTGCATGCACCATTTCATCATATGCTCACAATTTTTATTGATATTATTCCCACCTCACTTCTGAGGAAACTAGGATTCCAATAAAAGCCAACTTGCCTCAAGTCACACAGACAGCATATAGAATTGTGAGGACTTGAACTCAGCTCCCTCTGGCTCCAGAGTATATGCCCTATTTCAGATATTCTCCATCTTTCTTCTGAAGAATTCTAGAGATCCTCAGAAGTTCCTTGGGGTCTCCTGGAGGGACCTGAAGGAGGCCAGGCTCCTGGGCTCCATTTTGGCTTCAACCTGGCTTAAGTCGTCCTTTGATGAGAGGATTCTCCTACTAGCAAAACCAGCATGTTCTATTCCATCTGAAGAGAAAGGCATGTTTTCAGACATGTTTAATTTTAAGAGCAAATAAGACAGGTGGAGGTGTCCAAAGGTTAAATATGAAGAGTTACTCTTAGGGATGAACATACAGGTTCATGAGCATGTCTGTGGAAGAAACTGGTGAAAGGAAATGCCTAGTTCCATGCCAAGATTAGCTTGCTGGGTAAGAGATCACATTCTGGTATTTCTAACATTAGTAAATCATGTTCAGCTGTCCCATGCTGGAAGGGCTACGTGTTACCAGTTTTCCTTTGATGCTGGGTGCCCCTCTCTCAAGCACCTACATACATACCTCTGCTCCCACCAACTGAGTGTCCAACTTATCAAGAGCTCTTGGGTTTATTCCCAACCCAGATCTTGCCAGCTGCCATTTATTTTTGTAATTCATCATTTTATTGAATAATATGTAAACCAGAGCAATGCGAATGCAAAAGAAAAGAAAATATTATCCTTGAAAACTCAGTGGAAGTTATTTGGAAGGAACAAGCAAATTACTCTAACTTCAAGTGAAGTTAGAATGAGCCTGTTGTAAAATATGGGAGGAAAGCCATAAAAATCTAGACAAATTCTGGGCTCAGATTGTTTTTCAAGTGTCTTTAAATTCTTAGAGCATTAAGAAAGTAACACTGGAAGCTGTAGGTGACACATTATAGGTACAACTTATACAAGAAAGTTGACTGGGCCTTCAAGCACCAGATCTTGGCTCTGCATCAAAAGAGTGGGAGATTGAAATATATTTGTAAGTTTCAAGTGAAAATAAAATGTTACATGAGTTTGTGCATATCACTTTTTATATGCCTTGCTTTAAATGACCCCTTTATTAACCTACAACAACTAGTCCTAGCCAAGTCTCATAAGACTAGGTGGATCCATCAATTCAATAGGTATTGAATTGGAAAAAAAAAATTCGTTTGGATTTTTCTGTAACATCTTATGGAAAAATGCAAACAAACTTTTTGGCCAATCCAATATTTCTAGTCCTTGAACAGAAAGGGGATTTTTTACAACTTGAGCACAGGTCAATCACTTGACTCTCGAAATCTTTAGGTCAAATCAACTAGGCAATGTGGCCAGAAACAAAAAAATTATGAATTGGGCTGAAGCTTCCTTGACCTCATAAACATGAGAAGGGGGGTGAGAGTTTAGATTTTTAAATGACTTAGTTACAATTTCCATTTAGCAAATCATGTGGAAAGAAATTTCTTCTTACTTTACATGTAAGTTCCCTCATTGCTAATAGGCATAATTCTGCCAATCTCCACGGTGATAGGAAAGAGGGTTTCCGGCGAGGCTAGCAGGAGATGGACTGTTGTAGAGCGTTTCTCACAGCGTGTGCAAGGTCGGGTTTTACTGGGCCGCCCTGGAGAAATACGAGGAGCTGGAGCAAGCAGGAGGAGAGGCTGCCTTGCTCCCCAGCAGCTGCTGCATTGTGACCCGGAAGCCCCGCGAGTTCAGCACCAGCCATGAGGCCTGTGTCTCTAATTGGCACTGCAGCGGTTGAGACTCCTCCCTTTGTGTGCCCTAGACTGCCAGAGCCAGAGAGAGGGGGGAGAACAATACGCGTGTGTGGTGGGCGATCACCTGCTTCCCTTCTCTTGTTGCTATGGGTTACAGAGCCCAGAGCTGGAGAGTAGGGCCAAGCGCTCAGGGTGGAAATAACTGCGTCAGCCTCTGGGAGGAAAAAAGAAAGAAATTAGAAATAGGGAGCAGGGAAACAATGGGCAAAAGAACAAGAATCAACATCCCAAGGCGGCCCAACTGTGAGCAACGAAGCCAGGCAGGCAAATAAATCTCACTCCCACAAGACACACAGGTTTAATCAGTGATGAAGAGAAAAGAATACATGCAAATCTATACAGCAATCCTGTGCCTCCGCCCACTGGGGCCTTAGGTGCATGTGTGGGATCCACCTTGGAGATAAACAAACAACGTCTGTTAAGAGCTAAGTCAACAGCTGTCAGGGAGCCCATGCTTTGCATCCCATTATGGAGCACCAGGCGCTGAGCAGAGAGATACACCAACAGGAAGGAGGCTGTGACCTTGGGGAGGCCATCATTTAATTAGGCAGCTTGAGTCTGTAAGTCAGGCTTACTGTGAACCCTGCACCCAAATACTCATTACTCTTGTTATTTGATGGCCCATCAGGGAAAAGAATGCGTTTCCTCCTCTTTCCTATAGTCTCTGACTATTTTGAATGAAACATCATAGACTTTAGGAATAGTGGGGACTTTTCACCCAGTTTAACCACCTCATTTTGCAACTGAAAAAACAAGCTCAGAGAGGTTTCGAGCCTTGATCAAGATAACCCAGCTTGTTTAGGGCTGTTTGGCTCAGCTTTGGTTTTGTTTGTTTGCTTGCTTGCTCTTTGTGGAGGGAGGAAAAAGGGGGAAAAGGGATGAAATTGATGCAGCAAACGTTGAGTTGTGTGAATCTCAGACTGGATGGCCAGGAGGTTAGATCCCACATCTCTTCCAACTGAACGATCAAGAAATGACTAAGACCTCGACTTTGGGATAGGGCCCCGCACTGCCTCTGGACATGAGAACATGGGCTGCGTCCTGCTAGTGTTGCTTGGTTCACATCTCATGGCAGGGCATTCGGAGGGACGTGGTCATGCGAGTGTGATCTAATTCAGACCTGGACACTGCCATGAGCTTCCAGGAGCGATTTCTTCCTTCTCTGACCCTGGTCAAAGGACAAAGTCCTCGGAATCTTGCAGGTGCTTGTAGACTTCAGCCTTTCTCTCCTTCCTGGTTTCCTGCACTCTCCTCTGGTTACCATCTGCTACTGGCAGGAAGCTGATTTCATGAGAGGCCGTGGCTGATCTGTGCTAAGGAGAATGTGTTTCTCTGTGCTGAGCGATCAACTTGCCCTTTGCCATCTCCCTTTCCTGCTCTATCTCCCACTTGCTAAATACCATGAGGTCCTGTCCTCTTCTTGGCTTCCAGTGTATTTAGCCTCAAGAATTTAGCCCCTCACATTAAAACATGTGGGAAATGGTGTCACTTGCATGCTTCTGGCAGCTATTCCGAAGACGTAATATCTACCCAATGCCAACAGAGTAGAAATAACAACCATGGCAGCCTGCCTCCAGGCCCCTCCTAGAGAAGGCTGTCGTCAGAGAGGGGCGAGCGTGACCCCCTCATAGAAGTGTGTCAGGCGTGTCTAGCTTGTCTGTCTCCTCCTAGTTCCCCATGGGGTGGGGTGGGCAGGATACAAGGAGCAGAGCCTCGCCCAGGTTTCTTAAAGGGCAAAGAAACTAATCCACAAACTTCTGAGAATCTTTATGAGGAAGAAGTCGAAATCTCTGGACTTGGGGAACACATAGAGAGCTGTAGGTCACATTTCTGAAAGCAGGTTGTCCCAGGAGACAGGCATCATCTAGGTCCATCCCATCTGAAGCACCACAGCTTTTCCAAATGCTTTAGGAGGGAGTTGGACCCTTTTCTCTGCTAAAGAAATTAATCCAGAGTCTAAATCCTGCTTGTTGTTTATGGCTAGATATTCTTGAGATAGATTCCCCGACAAAGTCCTTTGATCTTGGCCAGTCCTCTACTCTTGCCTGGAAAATTCCACGGGTGGGGAGCCTGGTGGGCTGCTGTCTATGGGGTCGCACAGAGTCGGACACGACTGAAGCGACTTAGCAGCAGCAGCCCTCTGCGGACTGCATATTTCTCTCAGTAGCCTGAGTCCACAGATCTTTTTGCTTCTTTCAAAGGTCCATCCATACTCCATGTGCTTTTCAAAATCCTCATACTGTGTCCTCTATCTCATTTCATCACTTAATCATTTATCAGTGGAAAAGATTGGAGGCAGGAGGAGAAGGGGACAATAGAGGACGAGATGGTAGGATGCCATCACCTACTCAATGGACATGAGCTTGAGCAGGCTCTGGGAGCTGGTGATGGACAGGAAAGCCTGGTGTGCTGCAGTCCATGGGGTCGCAGAGTCGGACACAACTGAGCGACAATAATTATCTCACTTCAGTCTGTTTCTCTCATCCTTTCTCCAAATCACTCTTTCACTTACCTTTCACTCTTTGAGTTCCATCCAGAAATTATAGCTTCTTGGGGTTCTAGGATTCAGCAGCCTGCCCACAAGAAATATTTACAGAGCACCTACCATGTGCAGTTCCGGTCCAAGGGGCTAGGGGCGGGGTGGTAACTGCAAATACAGTCCATGTGCTTCCCTGTCCCCACCAGAGAGTCTAGGGAGTCAGAAAAGTCAGAGGAAGTGAAGTTTTGGCTGAGAAGGAGAGGGAACTAACAATGGGCAAAGGGAGAAGCAGGTACAAAGTCTCCAAGGCAAGAGAACACACAGCAGGTGTGAGAAATAGGCAGGAGTTGAGTTGAAGAAGGTAGAGCTTGAAGTAGGGATGGTGAGAGATGATCGGGGAGGATGCTGGCAGGGAGCAGGCCATGGAACACTTTAAACCTTCTGAACCACACCAAGGAGTTAGACTTTACCCTTTGGGCGATGAGGAGCCATTGACTATTGTAAGCAGGGTGTGGTGTGATCAGGTTTGAACCGTAGAAAGATGGATGCAAGATAGAGGAGCATGGCCGTGTTAGCAGAGCGTTACAGAGAGATCCGGTGGGGGTAGGTATGACCCGAGCAAGGCTAGTGGCTGTGAGGATGGGAAAACCTGAGCAGATGAGAGACTTCTTTAGAAGCAGATCAGACATCTGATAGCTGTGTGGGCTGGTACAGGAGAACAGGATGGGTTGCTCTGAGGGACCTCACTAATGATGGGATGGTGATACAACAGTGACCTCAGATGCCAACCCCTGCACTTGTCCAATCACCGCCCTACTGAAGGGACAGATCTAGAGGAGCCTGTGTTAAACAATGTAATTCCTCTCTACCTGTCCAAGTGGATACAGCCAGGGGTAAGCACCTGACCCAAAGGCAGGCCACACACAGGCTGGCCAGCAAGCCATGATGTAGCCTGGCCCATAACTATAATCTGGATCAGTTAAACTTACTCTCTTGGAAATATGGACTATGAAAATTAAAAAAAAAGTGAGTCAATTCATCCTTTTAATTGACATTTAATTTAATCCTGTTTAATTCATTTTTTCTGAACTTCACAGAGGGCGGAACAAGAGGTAACCTGTGCTTGTGAAGTCATAAGAATGAG
Source organism: Odocoileus virginianus (assembly GCF_023699985.2). NCBI lineage: Eukaryota > Metazoa > Chordata > Mammalia > Artiodactyla > Cervidae > Odocoileus > Odocoileus virginianus. The sequence continues at coordinate 14,169,689 of NC_069686.1, forward strand.
GGATGTTATGAGCAAGCAAGGAAGCCAGTCCACAAAGAGGGCAGGATGGGGAGGATGACAAAATAAGCCGTTAAAACCCACAGAGGCATCCCTGTAGCTACTGAGAGCAACAGAGAGCACAGATGGTTTCTAGAACTATCTCAGACCCTGACCATTTTCTATTTCTTAGTGCTATTCCACAAGCATCCTTGAAATAAATCACTCCTGCAACTTGAGAGTCTCTGTTCATTGCAACGAAAGAGCGTTACCAAAACACTCACCTAATATTTTGCCCAGCGTCACATGCTTGTCTCTGCCCATCTTGCAGCTTGTGTCCGGTGTGGTCCAGAGATGCTTGCCTGCCTTGGATCCCTCAGGAGAAATTCTTCCATCCCTGATGACTTTCCAAGAGCTGCCTTTGGCACACTCCGTAGGTACATTAAAATCAGAAAGAAAGTAAAGTTTCATTCCAGAGATTCTGCTCTATGGCAGAATTTTAAATCCATGACATGTTTCAGTGGGTTGAAAATGTCTTTGAACGTATGCGCCCATCTCAGAGCTATGATTAATTACTGGCGGTTGCTGCTGGTTATGCCTGCAGCTCTCAGTCAGAAAAAAAAAAGTATTTGAGCTTTTACATTCTCTGAAAAAAAGTCTCTTGAAAAAAAGAATGAAAGAAAAGAAAAAACTGGGTATAACTTACAACAAAGTCTCTGTATTTTCCAGGGAGCTTTGGTCCAGCCAGCACCTGTCCTAAGATGAGATATGATGAAGGCAGGTGAGGTTTGCGGCTCTTCCCCACACATCAAGTTATCCTCATCATGCTCTGTGAACATTTCTGAATTAGTTCCAGCTAGTTAGTGTCACTGCAGGACAATTTAGACTGCCATTGTTTGAGTATTCAACATATTCTTCGATGATGGATTCTCAGAAAAGGCAAAATCCATTATTTACACACAGTAGGAAAATAAACCTTCTCCCCAGCCTAAGACAGGAAGATAGAGAAAGCTTTTCATTATAGACTGTTGGAAATTTTGCTTTCAAGTGGCATTGTCAACTCTTTTAATCAATGTCCTTTGGAAAAACAAATTTAGCTATTCGGCTCCCTTATTCAGTAGGGGTGAGGTGTAACTAAGGGTATTAACTATCAATGGTTCATGGTCTGTTAGCCAGTGCTGGCTTTATAATAAAGTGCTGCTAACTGACAGCTATGCCTTGAAGAAGCATCACAGTAAAAAAAAAAAAAAAAAAGTAGTAATAATGCAAACAAACCTCCAGATTTGACAAGTACAATAAAGGGAAATAGGGAGAAAAGGGTATTTCTCTCCAACTAGCGGAAAAATACTCTTCCTGGTGCATCAAAGCTGTTCTATAGCATAGTCACGAAAGTTTTCAGGTCTTATAGCAGGTTGTTGATGTTCTCTGAGCTACATTTCATCAGATACCAAATGTCTGCAGGGTCAGGATGGGAATGGTGATCTTGCCTCCTGTGGATGGAGGGTCAGGAGATGGGGAAACTCTGCTCCCTAGCAAACACTCTGCAGGGCACCATCTTTGTGGCCAGGAAGGCTTCAGGTGGGTAGCCAGTGTTGTATAACTAGACTGGGAGAAAGAGCTATAAAAGGGTGTTTCCCAAAGGGTGTTTCTAGGAATGGATTAGATATAATGTAAGATTAAGAGCCAAGGTCAAATTAATTGGGAAAATAATGGGTTAAGTACATCCAAGCAGGTCTATTTGTTGTAGGACTTCTCAAACCGCTCAATAGGCTGATGAGTCTGTAAGAAGAATATAGTTTGCAGTCTTCTCAGTCTCTTTTTGGGGGTGGGGCGGGGAGCATGAGAGACTTTTCTAGAGAAGCTCATCTCACCAAATCAGCACACTATGAGAAAAGTCTTTGGGAGAGTTTCTGTACTCACAGACTCCCTCCTAACCCCCTCCCCACGTCCTACTCACAAGGTCTTTTGTACCCAGCTTTAGTTCCAAGAGCTTCCCTCATAGCTCAGTTGGTAAAGAATCTGCCTGCAATGCAGGAGACCTGGGTTTGATCCCTGGGTCAGGAAGGTCCCCTGGAGAAGGAAATGGCAACCCACTCCAGAATTCTTGCCTGGAGAATCCCGTGGGCAGAGGAGCCTGGCGGGCTACAGTCCACGGGGTCACAGACTCCACTTGGCCCCTGCTCCATCCTGTTTTCTCCTCCTTCTTCGGGCTTGGCCACACCACACCCACCTCACTCTGACTGGGTTCTCCTAGATTATACTCCTGAGAACACTCTCTGCAGCCGCCTTGAACAAATATCCGCCTGCTCTCCCCTTGCACTGGACCGCAGGGCCAGGCTCACTGGTGAGTCCTGCTCAGCCCCCCTTGCAAACTTGTGATGATTATCCAGTGGCTGGATGCCCCAAAGAGCTGGGTTGGGTGCCTGCCTTCCCCCCTCCTCCCTCCCAGGCACCAGAAGGAGGCATACCCTGAGCTGTCTCCATGGTCTGTGGGGCCCTGCAGGGTCCTGAGGGGCTTGAAGGCTCCACGAGGCTTCCAGGGAAAGAGGCAGAGCTGATGTTGCTTCCTACTACAGCACCTTCCTTTCCCAAGTCTGCCACCGTCTCCCTCTAATTTCAGTCCCTTCCTGTCTTCCATGGGCTTCCCTGGTAGCTCGAATGGTAAAGAATCTGCCTGCAATATAGGAGACCTGGGTTTGATCCCTGGGTCAGGAAGGTCCCCTGGAGAAGGAAATGGCAACCCACTCCAGTATTCTTGCCTGGAGAATCCCGTGGACAGAGGAGCCTGGCGGGCTGCAGTCCACGGGGTTGCAAAGAGTCAGACACGACTGAGCCACTAACGCCTGTCTTGCATAAACAGAACTGGCTCGGGGCACAGTCTCTGGCTTGTGTGCCCCTTCCATCCCAGCACAACCTGCTCTTACCTAATATCAGTCATTTACACATAGGTATAACTTTAAGCTAGTTTTTACCTCTCTGAAGACATTTATTTTATATTAGGGAATGGAATGAGTGGCCTTAGGAAGTAGGATAGGGAGATGTATTCTCTGCATGCTGAAAGCAAAATTGCCTTTGCAGAAAGCTGGTCCTGGTGATGATATTAAGCAGGAGAGCAAATTTGGGGACTAAATAATTTTGTGCCACTGGCTAGGCTCCCAGGTACTGAGGGTGAATAAAAAGATCCCATATTTTGAAAAAGTTATACCTGGAGCTAACCATTCAATACCGAGATTATGGTTCTTACTGGCTGAACTTGCATGCACTTTTAAAAATATTTTTATGCCTTGTACATAAAAATGGTTTTATTATTTGAATCTGCAATATGGGAAAGAAGATAAAAAAGTAAACAGAGTTCTAATAATACATTTTCCCTCTAAACTTCCATGGGTCGGACATTCAACCCTGGAAACCTAAGACCTAGTGAACCTAAGAGATGGCTGATGGGAGCAAGAGAAGGCCTGCCTGACAGGCAACTACACGGTCATTTACAGAGAATGGTGAGTGCATCTGCTAACAAACAAGCAAGCAAACTGGCTAGTTTAGAGTAAGATAATTGCTGAGTTAGTGAATATTCGATTCCCCACAACGCTGCAAAAATCCCTCGCTCAGTTATAGGCCTTTATGGATTCCTTTGTCTGTGCTGTCTGCTATTGGTGCTCACAAGAGAAACCCACTTTAGCAACCCCTCTCAGCTGGCCAGCTTGGGCATGGTATGAGAAAGGACACTTAGGTTTTGTATCATCTCTTGAGTCCAGTTGTATAGACTTTTCTCAGGATGGAACTTTCTTGTGTGGAAATGAAGCTGCACACGGGGATCCAGCAGCCACCTCTGCCTTCCAGATGCATGTCCACCTCACAGACGCCTTCCTAGATGACCCTACATCCATTAGTACCCTTCCCAAACACACGTGCTCCCCACCCCAACAAAGCTTATTTCTCTCATATGTCACCTTCTAGTAATTAAATACTCAAATCTTTTACTCTATCTATTTCTGTCTCCTCCACACATTCCTCATAATATAGGACCATCCCACCAGAGATCTTTTTACATGTTTTGTTCCCTGCCTAGAAAAGCTTCTGGCACATACTATATGCTCAATAAAAATATGTTGACAATGAACTATGTAAATTAAAATTATTAACTCTCTGGATGTGGACAGTAATCTCCTTTAAACAATGAAATCTATTCTATCTGTACAACTTTAATTTCATGCATGTTTTTGAAAATGCATTATGTCCAAAGTAGGGTACTACCAGTCTTAATGTTTAAAAGTAAAACTGCTATGTTTTGGTGGATAGGAATAATTATTTCAAAGTCATTAAAGGTGGTTTTTTTATGTGTAATAAGTCATGTCTGAGTTATTTCTTCCTAATATATATTGTTGAGGTAGTACCTTACTTGACCTGTTTTCCCATATCTTCAACTTCAGTAGCTTTCCCAAAAGATACCTAAGAAAATTTTACTATATAAACAGCAACCTGAGGGGAAGAAATGTGACTCACAAAGGTCAAGAGCTTTCCCAAAGATCATGCAGCTGGAAACAGACAAGTTTAAATCAGGAATTTGGCATCACAACTTCCTCATCACTGAGATTTCTGTTTACCATAAATGTTGTAGTAGAATAGTACCAAGCATTTGCACATTATTTACTAATAAATATAGTTCATTCAATTTTCAAGATTAAAAGTGAATTCCACAGGAAAATTTGAGCAAAGACCCTAAAAGTTATATTTACAAGATCCGTAGCTTCTAAAGCATCCATTTTGAGCTGGAAGTCTATTTTAAGCCATATGGAATAGTTCTAATTAATTTGTCACCTACCCCAAAATTAGGTTTCCCTGGTAGTTCAATTGATAAAGAATCCTCCTGCATTGCAGGAGACCCTGGTTTGATTCCTGGGTCAGAAAGATCTGCTGGAAAAGGGATAGGCTACCCACCCCAGTGTTCTTGGGTTCCCTGGTATCTCAGCTGGTAAAGAATCCGCCTGCAATGAGGGAGACCTGGGTTCAGTCCCTAGGTTGGGAAGAGTCCCTGGATAAGGGAATGGCTACCCACTCCCGTATTCTGGCCTGAAGAATTCCATGGACTGTATAATCCATGGGGTCACAAAGAATTGGACATGACTGAGCGACTTTCACTTTCACCCAAAAATTAGAAGCCTGTATCACCAAGAAACCCTTTTAACATTTGCTTTATAAAGATAGCACTGGAAAGGACCTTGGTCATTGTCTTAGTCCATTTGGATTGCTCTAAAAAAATGTCATAGACTGAGTGGCTTGAACCACAAACCTTTTTTTTTTTCATGGTCCTGGAGGCTGAAAAGCTCAAGATGAAGGCACCAGAAGATTTGGTGTCTGCTTTGTAAACAGCTGTCTCTTCACTCTCCTCTCAGGGTGGAAGGGGTGAGGAGCTCTCTGGGGTCTCTTTCACAAGGGCAATAATCCCATGTGTGAGAGCTCCACCCTCATGACTTAATCACAACTCAAAGGCCCACCTCCAAAAACCATCACATGGGGTATTAAGGTTTCAAAATATCAGTTTGAGGGGATACAAATATTCCATCCAGAACAGCCATCATTGACTGACTCCCCTTGCCTTTATTTGAGAAATCTAAGACACTTGGAAGTTCACATAGCACACAGGGGTTAGTGGCAAAGCCAACAGCACTAGAGGGGAGCTCCGACTCCCAGGCAGACTAGAAGACTCCCAGTTCTTCTAGGTACTCTCTATTCTCCAGTGGCCTGCTTGGACCAGTGAAAACAGCCATTAAATTACCTGTCAGTTCTCCTTGTTCCAGGGTGGCTAATTCAAATCATGTTGGTATTTTAGTGATGGTTTAGTCACTAAATCGTGTCTGACTCTTGCAACCCCATGGACTATAGCCCACCAGGCTCCTCCGTCCACGGGATTTCCAGGCAAGAATACTGGAGTGGGTTGCCATTTCCTTCTCCAGGGGATCTCCCCAACCCAGTGATCAAACTCGTGTCTCCTGCATGGCAAGCAGATTCTTTACCACTGAGCCACCAGGTTGGTGTTTTCCCTAGCATATCATGACTTTATGAATACTCAAGTATTTGAAGGTGTAAAATCTCAAAAGCAAAACTAGTAAGGAAGAATTAAAATGATCAGACTCTCCTAGTCCTGTCAGAGGTGACGCTGTGCCAAGTCATTCAAGAGGAATGGATTTTGTCCCCAGGGCTCTGGAGAGCTGAGGCTGGCCCTGGTAATTGGAGGGTCTTGAGAGAAGCCCTGACACTGGCAGTGTGTGGACTCGTGCTGAGCAACGCACTTTGTCAGCACCTGTAATCCCTTCATCGTCTAGCTCAGTGCTCAATATTTACTGAATTGAATCTGTATCAAATTTAAACCTGGGCTTGAAGCGAATATCTGATGTGTTAGAAAATATCAGGTGAATCGTAAGTTTTCTTTGTTTAATTTTACCTTTGGTATCCTTTTAAATGAACACAGTTTTTAAAAAATAGTACCTCATAAGATTTTTGCAAAAACTAAATGAAATCACATGAAACAATTAACACAACCAGAGTATAGTGTAAACGCATGTGATGATAATGATGATACATATACATGCCTTCTCACTATAGACAAGACACCTGGGCTTAGTAATTTATTTTAATATTATAAAGGGGTAGCATGAGGTATTTTTGTGGCAATGGGACAGTTCTTATCTTGATTGTGGTGGTGGTTTGTGGGTTTATACATGTGACAAAATTGCATAGAACTACACACATACATAACTAAGTGCAAGTAAAACAGACGAAATCTAAATAAATTCTAGGAGTACACCAACGTTAATTTCCAGGTTTTCATGTTGTATGATAGTTACGTAAGATGTTACCATGGAGGAAACTGGTAGGGACAGAGGACCTCTCTTTACTATTTTTGCAACTTCCTGTAAATTTACAATTGTTTAAAAATGAGAAGTTTTTTTCAAATAACAGATGTTGGCAAGGATGTGGAGAAAAGGGAACCCTTGTACACTGTTAGTGAGCACGTAACTTGGTGCAGCCACTATGGAAAACAATATGGAGGTTTCTCAAACAGCTAAAAATAGAACTGCACATGACCCAGAAATTCCACTCCTAGGCATACATCTGTTTTTAAAAAAAAAAAACAAAAACAACACTAAATCAAAAAGATAAAGATACATGCATCTCAATGTTCATAGTAGCATTATTTACAATTGCCAAGATATAGAAACAACCTAAGTGTTCATCAACAGATGAATGTAATAAGTTGTATGTGTATATAATGGAATACTACTCAGCCATAAAAAGGAACAAAATTTTGCCATTTGCAGCACTATGGATGGAGTAGCAGGGCATTATGCTAAGTGAAATAAGACAGAGAAAGACAAATACTGTATGATATCACTTATATGTAGAATCTAAAAAATATAACAAAAAAGGAAGTAGAGTCACAGATACAGAGAATAAACTGATGGTTACCAGTGGGTGGGGGAGTGGTAGGTACAAACTACTTCTAAGACACGCTCAAGGACATATGGTACCACCTGGGGAATATAGCCAATATTTTCTAATAACTATAAATGGAAAGTCACCTTTCAAATAGTGTTATAAATAAATAGTTTTTTAAGAAGGATTCATGGTTTTGCCATATTTTCATAACCTCTTAAAGGTTTCATTTAAAATGTAGATGTTTTTATGTTTCCTCACTTATTGGAAACATTCTTGAGAGAAAGATTCTCACCTCTTACTGGACGTTACTATCATTAAAATGGAAACTATTTTTACCTCTAAATGTGGTTCCAAGAGTTTGAGACAGATTTATGCAAATGGCTGATTTGTAATATCACTCATTTAAAAATATTTTACCTTTAAGGATACATTATGGGTGTTGAAATTTAAAATATTGCTGAGCAGCTGCCAACTTTTAAAGTTATAATAAAATCAAACTGCCCGTTATCTAAGAAACCAAACACAAGCCTGTAAAACTGTAAAGGAAATAGATAAAACAGCTCCAATATGTTCTTAAGAAATAATTATACACTTGCCTTGTACCCCTAAATAATGTATTTTAGCTATGCATTATGAAGGATATATCGTCTAAGAAAGATGCATTCAAAGAAAGATGTAAAGTTATCTTTATTTGCTCCTAAAGGAAATTTTATTTTCTGTAAAAAGCTGCTTAACTCGGAATGAAAGGTCTAATTTATATTTGACCACTAGGTGTCACTGTTGGTGGTTGCGTGAACAGTAGGGAGGGGGAGGGGAAATTGAAAGCAATCTCAGAGGATTTGGTGGTGGGGGGGGGGGTGAGTTTTTTTTTTTTTTCCTAGAGCATAAAATTCTCACATTATTGCCATTCTCCCTTTCTGTGTTCAAAGCGGCGACATGGAAAGGAAACAGAGAAGTATAAAGATACAGCTCATGGAGAGTTTCCATACTCAGGGGCCTTAGGAGGGCCTTCCTATGGCCTCAGGGTCATACTCACACCACCTTCGGAGATGGGATAATAATGCCCAACAAAAACTGACTACTAAGGACCAGTCCATTTTAATAGTTCCCTGACCACATAGCAGGAAAACAGAAAAAGGTCAGTTACTGCACATTCAGAGAAGGAGGCATTCCTCAGCTCTGTCTGCCTGGTGCTGAAGAAATTAGATGAATAATTTATATCACGAAGCAGTGAGGGTCAGCGTGTGTGTGGAGGGGAGCTGAGGAAGGAGCCATCGTCGGAAACATCCTCCGTGAGGCTGCAAACAAAGCCAGTCGGAAGAGCCTTAGCAAGTTGAATGGGATTTATTTTTCAGCAACTGTCAGCGAAGTCCAATTTAGTTCTGGACTTGGCTATAAGAAATGGGAACTTTTTCAAAGCCCGTGGAAAAGCAAACAATGAAAAAGAGGTTTTCCTGGTGTTGTGCTTGGCACAGACTCCAACGATAGCAAGATGGGTGGTGCCTGGCTGGTCTCGGGAGGGGGGTTGTCCCTTTCTAAAGAACACCCCCGGGCCTGCCGCCAGGCCACAGGGTCAGGGGCCGGCTCCCGGGCCCCGGCGGCACCTCCAGGCTCTGCGGCGGCTGGGCTCGGCGGCGGCGACCTGCAGAGGAAGCCGCTGTGTGCCACTGCTATTTCAAGCAAGCGTCTCTAGCTGGAGCTGTTATTCTTTGACTTTCCGAACGGGGGAAAACAGTTTAAGAAAACCAAGGAGCGAAAGTGGGTTGAGAGGTTGGAGGGAAGAGCCCAAATGAGGGGTGGAAGGGGAGAATTTTTTAAATGGGGAGAGGGGAGAAGCTGAACTTCAAGGCCCCAAACTTTTCATACTTGAAAATATTTCCTTGTTATAAATTAATGCATGAAATGATCGTTTCTGTCCTTTGCTTTAGACATGTCTCAGGGCAATGTTAGTGGTTTATTCTGAACTACATTCACTGGAGGCAAGTCAGTGGGATAATCATTTAATTAGTGAAAGAAATGAAGAAAAGAAGAAGTAAGGAACTAACAAGGAGTGCTAACCATATGCTAGGTTAGCTCTCTCAGCGTTTTCTGGGTATTAACTCATTTAATCATCAAACCACCCTGTGAAGCAGGTACTATTTTATTCCCATGATAGATAAAGAAACTGAGGCAGAGAGGTCAGGTATCTCGTCCAAGATCACAGAGCCGGTGAGCAGCAGTCTGTCTCCTTGGTCACTCAGCAAGGCAGCAACAAAATCCGGACCCAGACTTGGAGGTCTGACTGGGATCATCCAGCCTCTTTATTAGAACTTCCTGCATCTTGTAACTTGTAGAATATTTCTGCTAAAGTCAAGACACTAACCACTGAGACCCACAAAATGTTTGCATGGTAGAATTTCTCCACTTGCTATAGTCTGACAAAGTGATGTACCAAAAGTCGGACTACATGCTGGAATGAGCGGTGTCAACCCTTGGCAGTCATGCTTGTCATGGCTGACAGCTCCAAACACTACCTGAAGCAACCCCTTGACACATCTCTCTTGACCAGCTTTTGTTTGCATGTCCACATAATGCCTGGTGAGAGTCCACCGGTTGTATGAGACACCGTCATTTTTTTGTGATTTACATGAAGTTGACTTCCAGAAAGTACAAGTCATGGTACTTCTGTATGAAAACACGTTATGCCCATGATGCATCTACACACTAAGCTTTTGCCAAAATAAGTCTGAGCCAGTTGTGTAACTATACTCAAAACAGCTGAAGCAACAACAGAAAGAAAAAGCCAGCTTTGGGGCACTGACTCAGGGTGGGGAAAAGACAAAGAAAATACCACTATGCTCTCTAATAACCCTGTAGCACTGATTCTAATGGATAGTTTTCTAGTTCAGCAACAGTACTGCAACTGGTTATTAATGAATGCGAGGAGGCCAGTTTCCTTAGCTGGAACCAAACCATAACTATTAGTAGAAAGCCTCCCCGCTTCCCCGACTCCTAGCTCCCACCAGATAAAAATAAAAGCAAAAACACAACACAAGAAGCAGTACCAGGAGATAAACTCAGAGGAAGCATTTGCTAATATTAAAAATGAATATCAGAATACAGTCAAAAGATTTTGTGGAGTTTCTTCTTGTATTAATTTTAGGGCAGATTCTAAGCCTGAAAAATGAGATCATCTGTCAGAGTTCTCATTCCTTTTTGCTTCTAATGAGCCAGGGTCATGTGACAGCCAGTGATCTGCCCAGGGAGCCAATTACACAACCAGAATTAGGGGATTTCAGACTTAAACCATCTTCAATTCAAGTGACCAAAGAAACTTCACTTTCAAAATTCCCCCTAAGTTCTGATAGATTTTTGGAAAATGTTTTCTCTTTTATTTTGCCACATACATATCCAAATACCAATTCTACATTATTACTGGGGAAACTACAATAGGTAAGGAAAAATTAAAAATTAGAACACAAATGTTTGTTAAGAGAATTGCACTCAAAAACAAAATTTCAGAAAGTTTAATTCTTCCATATTTATGAAATCTAACTACAAGAAGCAACCAATTGTCAAACTGTTGGAAGTAATTTTTCATTAATGGCTGTATTTTATACTCATATTTTTGACAAATACTGTTGGACTCTGCTGTGGACAGAATTGTGCCCCTCCTCTAAAACTCATTCATTGAAGTCCTAATCCCTGATATAACTGTATTTGGAGACAGGTCTTCTAAACCGTATTTGGAGACAGGTAATTAAAGTTAAGTGAAATCATAACAGGGTCCTATTATGGTAAAATTGGTGGGCTTATAAGGTCCCTTTTTTCTCTCTCTCTCCACACGTGCACATACTTTGAGCCATGAACAACTAGTGCCCAGATGTGGTGTTTTCAGAAATGGGAAAAACTAGCCAAGGAGCAGACCTGCGAGGTGAGAGACACTGTTAGGAGTTGCCCTTGCACTTGCTTCTGTCTAGGATGCTGATCGTCATTCTGACCATGAGACTGTTCTCTGAGGTGAGACTATGGATGTATCATAAGCATCAAATTCAGTTCCAGTGAGACTCCTTGGATGTAGGCTAGTGCAGGCTGGGGCTGAGCTCCTCCTGCAGACCTCCTTCTGGGGTCAGCAGTATCTGTTGCTGGGCAGGTGTCAGGGGAGTATCAGGAAAGGAGAGCTTGTGAACTTTGTCCAATCCACACCTCGCATGGAAGGGCTGGATCACAAATGAACTGAGGAAATTCTCTACTCAGGAAATGAGGGTGAGGGAGTTCCTAGAGTGGATTTTGCCCTACTGTTCCTTTCCCCCGCAGAGAGGGTGCCACCACCACTGTGGTCTGTTAAGACACAGGGCTTAGGAACGCCCTTGCCAAAAGCCTTGAAGAGACAAGATCCTTCCTTGGTCTTTTAAATGGTTACTCAGTTGTTTCTGACTTTTTGTGACCCCGTGGACTATAGCCTGTCAGGCTCCTCTGTCCATTGAATTCAGGCAAGAATACCGGAGTGGATAGTCGTTCCCTTCTCCAGGAAATCTTCCTAACCCAGGGATCGAACCCAGATATCCTGCATTGCAAGCAGATTCTTTCCCATCTGAGAGCCACCATGGAAGCCCCTTTAAATGGTCTAGTATTGAAGGATAATATACAAACTTGAGACATGTATTTTTATTGACTATTATCCTAACAGCAAAGGATACTGTTGGTTTCCTTCCAACTTCCCTTCTTTCCTCCCTCCATAGCTGTGGAACCTCAGTGCTTAGTGAGAGATGGTGGAAGTTTGCACTAGCATTGTGGTGTAGAGATGAAGAAATACCATGAGCAAGAGAGCTGCCTAAAACCAGGTAAAACCAAAACGAGTTAGTAGTTTATGGATATAGGGTATGAGGGAAGGAAAGCCCTCTAGCATAACCTCTAGGTGTCTGACATGCAAAAAAGAATAAATAATGATGCTGTTTCCAGGGAGGAGAGAGAGAAGAGAGAAAAAAAGACCAGTTTGGGGAGGGGAGGTCATGAGCTCCATTTTGGATATGTTGATACCCATGAAGAGATCTGAAGGATGCAGCTGGATATACAAGTCTGGAGTTGAAAGACGGATCTGGACTGGAAATATATATTTGTCAGTCATCTGAGTATAGAAATGAAAGATGCCCTAGGGAAGAGTTACAGAGGAGAAATGTAAGAGGGCCTTGTGAACATCAATATCTCTTGATTGGGTAGTAAACATGAGCCTGCAAATAAGGCTGAATAGAAAATGTAAAAGATGAAGAAAAGTAGGAGAGTGTGGTATCTTGGAAACCACAGGAAGGAAGTATTTCAAGTAGGAGGGCTGGCTTATGGCATAAAATACTTCTGAGAGTCTAAGTTAAATGTGGACTGAAAACTAACTCTTAAATTTAGCCATATGGAGGCCTGATGACTTTGGGAAGAATTCTTTCCAATGAGAAATGGCAAATTAGACTGAGTGGAACAGTGAATTGCAGTTGAGAAATGGCGCCAACAAGGATGGACCCCTCCTCATTTCCTTGCCAGCTACTTCCTGCTGGTCACAATTATTCATAAGTAGTGGTCAGCAGCTCCACTCATTATAGTCTTTTCTATAAAAATCACTATTACCATCAAGAGTAACACTAATCAGGGCACTGTTGTAGGCTCTTCGTTGGCTTTTGAAGATGTTCACCTTTGATGGAAGAAGAGTCTGAATGGCTTTGATGTCTGTGATGATAGATGTGGACGCTGACTTGTCCACCTTCTTGCACTCAATCCCCATTGTAAGAAGGTTGAACCCAGGGTAGGAGTGAAGTTCATGGCCATGGAAGTGACTAAAGCTTTAGCTGGGATTTGATGTCTGACCCTCTTTGTTCTCCTATCAGCAGACAACCTACGGAAATCTCCCATTGTGAGGAGCAAGTAAATAAGGAACCAGGCAACAGTATCCCTGTTCTGTGAGCCATCTGACATAAGGGGACAGGGAAAAGCAAGTGTGTCCTCCAAGGACAGATCAAGGAAGCATTCTTTCACCCAAGGCCAGCAATATAAATCTATTCATAGTACAGATGCAAGTTCCGACTCCAGGGGAAAAGAGTAATAAAAGATGGGGCCCATTAACTAGAGAATGGAATGTACATACCAAGGGGAGAGTCCTCGAGAAATGATTTTAAAGTGAGAATTCTGTAGTTTGGCACAGATTAGAAAGGATATTTATAGCCAAGGAGAATGGAATACATGGAAATGGCTTAGACATCAGAGGAACAGAAACAAAGGATGAGCAGTCAATTCTAGCTCCAGTTTCTACAGGTCCACAGTTTCTAATTGGTAACCTCAAATTTGAAAAAGTTCTGAAAATGGAAAGATTTTCCTTAACTCATCTGGCAGTTAATTCTGACTTGACCCGAACACATTTGCTTGCTAAACCTAATCTGAAAATATGTGAATATAGTCATAATTATCTCACTTCAAGGTGAATAGTCATACATGTCACTGCAGAAATACTAATGATTCCTGAGGGCCACCTGGACCCCAGGGGGGTGTTAAGCACTATAAAGTAGACAGCACTGAGTTATCTTTCTGAAATATGGAGAATTCCGAAATACATCTGGCCCTGGAGATCTGGATAAAGCCTTGTGGACCTGTAGTGGGAGGGGCCAAGAGGACTGTATTCCTGACAGTGTGAGAACCATTAACACAGAACAGATGTGGAGTTCACAGCCTGGGCATCCACCTTCATGGAGCACATGTGGGGCCTGTGGTCACGACACGGGGCTGTGAATCAGCCTGGGACTGTGTTCCTGTAAGAGGAGGGTCTAAGGGGCCCTGATGGCTTCTAGTTAGGAAACCCGTGTTCTTTGAGAGCCTGCAGCATGCCAGACACAACTTCTTACCTCATTTGGTTCCTCATGCCAGTGCTCAGAAGGGAAAATAAGGATCAGAGAGTATGGTCACAGAGTAAATGGCACAGTTGGGGATCATACCGGGTCTGAGTGACTCTAAACCTCATTCATTGCCCATTATGCCATGCAGATAGCTTGTGGAACGTAAGTCAATGGGCCTGTGGGCTAGAGAGGGCAATTACAGATAATTGTTTGTATTCTACATGCAAGCACCTTAATTCTCAAAACAACCGAGCTGGGTTAGCATACTATGACCCCATTTTTTTCTACAAGAAGAAACCAAGATTTAGAGAGGAGAAGTAATTTGTCTAAGACCTTACCAACCTAGTAAGTGGTGGAGCTGGATTTCAAACCAACATGGAGATATCTGCAGAGCTGGCTCTGTTCCCCTGTATGCTATATGTCCTCCTGAATGTAGATCACTGGTACCAGTGGCTGAATATTTACACACACACACACACACACACACACACACACACACACACAAATATAAACACACAGTCCCTTTCTTAAGAACCATGTGATCACCCATAGTTAAGTGTCAGTGGCCTTCTGGGATCCCTCTGACAGTGAAAGGATAAATGTTATAGTGATGGCCATAGAAACCTGGTTATTATCAGGAGATAACATTTCCTGTCACTTTAAATGAGTCAGAGACCTCCAGACACTCCAGCAAGTCTCCCATTACACAGGAGAATAGCTTTAACATCGAAAGGGAAAGAGATATGGGCAAAAGACAGGGAGGTGTGCTTTTCTTCAGCAGCTGATGGTTGGTCAAGAGAGTCTAATGGCTTATTAATAAGAAGCAATTAATTGTGTAGCCAGCCCAGTAGTTCTAAGAAATGAAATCCCTAATCTGATACATGAAGGGAATCAGGGATTGAATAACTGTTAAAAAGTAGTTTCTGGCACTGCTTTGCATCAATAAAGATGTAAAGAACAAAGGAATAGTGTGCAACCACTACACAATCGATAGACACCTGAAATACAAAAGCTGAAAAAGCCAAGAAGCGTGGAACCTAGTAAAACATTACTATTTGCCTTCCAGAGAGAGAATCAGAATCATGGAGATGCAGAGTTGGAAGAGACTTCAAGAAGTCATCCTGTCCCACAGCTTAAATTCTCCCTGACTGAGGACAGTCTCTTAATTGAAGATGTCCAGAGAATTACAGACTGTATTTCAGAGAAATGGGAGAATGTGCATTTACTTACTGTGGGCACTGAACATCTAGTCCTCTAGGAGCAGTAAATCAGAGTCCAAAACAACAAAATACAAGAAATTTCTGGATTCATCAGACCTCTTCTGATGAACAAGACTGACATCTGCCTGCATTCCAAGAGAAATCTTATAAAATCAAAATTTCAGCCAGAAGAGGTCTGGACCCTGGATCCTGGTAATTCTTATCATTCTAAAGCCAGAACTCCTAAGTTTCAGCCACTTACATAAAAGGATGCAGAGACTGGCTGGGGGAAGCCTGTGGTCAGTGTGACAACCTGTACTACTTGGCAAGAAAGAATACCCAAGCAGAATTGATATTCATAGCTTGTAATCATAAGCTAAGAGAATCCCAGTGCCAGACAAATTAAAAGACAAGCACACATGTGCATCTATACACATTTGGAGACTCCAGGAACGTGAGAGAGAGAGAGGATAATAGCATTTGTACACCACCACCAATTTATTGGGCTTCCCAAGTGGCTCAGTGTGCCTGCCAATGCAGAAGACACTGGAGACGCAGGTTTGATCCCTGGGTCGGGAAGATTCCCTGGAGGAGGAAATGGCAACCTACTCTAGTGTTCTTGCCTGAAAAACCCCATGGACAGAGAAGCCTGGCTGGCTTCAGTCCATAGGGTCACAAAGAATCAGACACAACTGAGTGACAAATGTTAAGATTTCCATTTTAAGTGAATTTATGCCAGCAATGTGCCTGCATCCTAAATGTCCTCAGTTCCTATTAATAAAGGTAAAAGAAGATTCTTAGCGAAATGTTTGGAATGTTTTGAGATCTTTGAAGCCCTTGGGAACACTAGTCAAAATAATGGAGCAGATCTAATGATCTCTGTATCATGCAAAGCTGGTTGCCTAGAAACATACCTCAAAGATTAGTAGATGCTGCTTTTGTCCGCAGTCTGTATTTCCAAGCCCTTTTCACTTGTCCTTTTAATCAGAGAGAAGATATGTACAATTTATATCTAATCAGACATTGTTTCGTTTCTAGATGCTTTTTAGGGAAGTGTTGAGGAACTCAGGGGACCTAGAGAATTGTTTCATTGGTTGTCAGAGCATTTCTGAGAGGTTAAATACATTTGGTCACTAAGTATTACCATATCAGTGCTGTAACTGATGAAATGGAATCAAAGACGCAGGGTTGAGACCAACATTTGTAACAGTGATCTCTTTTTTCAATCTAAGAGACTACCTTGGTAAGAACAATCCCCTTTAAGGACTTGAAGCTGCCAAGCAAAGGCCATTTGTAATGAGACTTTTCCTTTAGTTACAAGATTGTCTTCTAAATTAGTCAAATTCCATGGGCCTTAAACATAAAACTGGTGTAACCCAATTTTAATATGGCAATGCACCATACTATGTTTGAAATCTGTGCAAGTGATGGGAAGTTAGTCCTGTTCTATAAGAGAGTTGGATAGCTATTTGTGCCTAGGCAGCCTAGCCCCCAAAAGACTGGTCACTCTCTGTAAGTCAGGGCTCCACCCTGCTGACTCCATAAAAGAGGACCTGGTGACTGTCTCTGGGATGCAGGAGACAATAACAGGATATGCACTGCCCATGTTGCTACTGTCACACCTTCTGAGATCCAAAGTTCTTCCACCCTGGAGTATAAAAGGAAAGGCCTGGCTTCTCTGGAGACACATAGTTGGAGCAACTCATCAAGACGCATAGTACTCTGCCTAGATGGTGAGAAATCCTTCACATTTCTCTTTGACTATGCATTCTCCACTTTCTCCACTGGGTCATGGAAGGAAAGGGTGGGGCATTAAAACATGCTTTGAGCTTTATCATGTCTGTGAGTCTGTGGCTTGGGGTGAAGGCTCACTCATTAAGAGGGAGAATAACCTGTTTCAAATTCCAAATGCAGACTAGAAAGTTAATCCGCAATTAGACAAATGGTAAGATCCGTAACAATTAGAAATCATACCCGGAATCCTACCAAATTATAAGGTCTTGTGAACCATTGTGTCTCTTAAGAGGAAAGGAATGAAGGACTGACTCACTTCTGTTTGGCTTCTTGAGAAGGATTGAAAATAATACAATGAATTCTTTCTACAGAGTTGTTTACCACCCGTCTATTACTCTTCTTGTTTGGTGTTTACGTGAAATTGCAGGAAAGAGCCACTATTGATGAATATACACTGAGTGTCAAAGATGTGCTAAGGGGATTTTGAAGTATAGAAACATGATACTGTGAGCCAACAGATTAATGCAGGCACATACTTTATTCATCTGTAGGCTCTGATGTTTTTATGCATTGAGCCCATCCCACAAATCAAATAAATAAACAAATACAGTTGGCAGTAGCTCATGTACATCTGTGGATTATCTAGGCAATTGCAAGTGGGAATGAATTTTTTTTCATATTTCACCAAATTTGCTAATTTTATGATGTGGAATGCCTTCTTTTTCTGAGGGTTTAAATGTTAAAAGTCTCTAGATGAACACAGTATAAATTAATTGAATGCTAGATTGGAGAAAGACTTGAAACCTTACACAATAGTTATTTTTTTCCCAGTTGAGTCACAGAATGCAAATAACAAAAGCCATCTCTGATTTTTGAAAGTATAAGTTGAAATACTAAAAAGGTGAGGAATCCTTCATTGCATCAGGCTTTAGAGTTAGAACCAGAGATAATGAACAATTAGAAAAATAACAAAAGGAAAATTTATAAGACTATAACCTGAAACTATAGCCTTTAAAAAGGAAAAGAGATGAATCAAGCACACAAATTATCAGGCAATGTTCCCATGCAGTGCAACTCTGGTGTTCTGGCCTGCCCAGAATGTACTTTCCCTTTTTCTGCTAACCATACCTGTGATTTCTGAGAGGAAACTAGAAATCTCAGGGCACCCTGACATTAGGCATACTGCCACTGTAGGTGTGCAATACAAGCGTTTATCATGAATGTATTTGCTCTCCCTGGCAACAATGATTGGCTCAAGGACAGGCACATGACTCTGTTTTGACCAGTCATAACCAGGCCCAGAAGCTCTTTGTGAATTCAACATGAACCCAAGAGGATATAAATCTGAAGTTGCTGGGGGTCATCATAAGAAGAGGATTTTACCTAAGAGTGAAGCCTACAAATGGGAAAGTAAATGAGTGAGACTGAGTCCAAATACATTTGAACTCCAGGATCCAGCCATGCCTAAAATGTGCCTAAATGATGATAATCATTATGATGATATGATCTATTAAAAATTATTTTTAACCTAAGTCAGCTTAGAGGTGGGTTCTTTCCCTGTAACTGTTCTGTTATAGTTAGTAACAGTTATTAGTCAGAGACAGTTCTGACTAATACACTCCAAAATTGTAGTGAGTCAGTGAATATAAAGTCTGAGTCTATTGTTCTGGTAGATGTTATGGAAGAGCTCCCATCTGTGCCCCAGATGAACCAAGACTCTTCACTTGCTAAGTCCATGTGCCAAACCCAGAGTCAGCTGGAGGTGGAAGGGTACCATGAAGGATTACAATCCTCATATTAGGGACAAACCATTTCCAGGCTAAGATGATTTGACTCAATTAAGAAGCTGAAGTCCAAATTGACACAGGTAATCTCTCATTTATCCACTGCAAACAGCAAATGCAGAAAAGAGAAGATAGGAATGGAGACCAGCTGGTGGACATGTTTTGGATTTTCAGAGCATCAGCGCAGTCTAAGATGAGGGAACATGATAAATTGTAGAGGTTCCAGATCAGCAGACCAAGCACAAATGTCCAGGAAGCTTTTGATAGGCAGGTTTCCCTGGGTTGTTTCCACCATTGCATCAAGTTTCCTCTGACCTCTGTCTGATATGATTGACAAGTATCCAGAATTTTACAGTGGAAAAGAAGCAGAGAGAAGGAACTCCTTTCCTTTGATCAACTGGGTATAGTTTTATAATAACATATCAAGAAAGAGCTGCTCTGTAAAAAAAAATATATATATAAGCCAAAGTTCTGTATAGGAGGAATAGGAGGCCAGGACAAGTGCATCAAAGGGTGTTCTGTGTAGAGACTCTAAAATCTAATTAAATGTTGACATTCTAAAAAGAAAACTGAAAAGGAGAACAGGCAAAAAATGAAATATGAAGAGAAAGATTTTTAACACAGGTGAGAAGTAATTCAAGTCTCAAGAACATGATCTAGGATAATGATAAAAAGTAAAGTGTCAATAAAGGCTTAAAAATCCAGACAGATTTAGGAGACGTCCCTGGATTTCATATATCCTATGTGATTTTGAGAATCAGATCTTCCCCAGGGAACTACTTACTCCTCCATTTTCTTAACCCTGTCTAGAAGAAGCATAGACTTTAAGCCAGCCTGGGAGTTTCTCAAGGGCAGAAGAGATTTGTTTTTTTTCCCCTAAACCCAGGACTTTTCATAATGGCTGTCAAATAATGTTGAATTAATTAATTCCAAATGGAAGTGACAATGGCAGTTTGAACTAACCCCTAATTTTACTGATGAGAAACTAAGGGTCAGAAAGGTAAGGAGTCTAGGTCAGTCACAGAGCAAGTTAGAGGATCTTCTAAGACAACAGTTGGATATTCCCAAGCTGAGAGAGAAAATGTTCATATGCCTAAGAATGTATCCCGGATGGTAGTGACTCTCCTAAAGGATTAGAAGAATGTCATGGAAGAGGGTGATAGATATCTCATTAATTACTGGAAATAGAAGATTCCTTTCTGTCTTGTTTTGCCCACAGACAATTCCAACAAGGACAGCAGTGAACTTAGGAACAGAGAACAGAGTGAGCAGGAATAAAAGGGGTCTTTTGCAGAAAGTTCATCTGGACAGAAACATCTATATATCAGCCTGCTGGTAAGCCAGTGTGTTTATTAGTGCCTTTACCTGTGGACCCCGGATTAGGGGCAGAGGAAGAAGCCAGAGAGACAGATGACAGTCCAGGAGAGTGGGAGACCTCACATACAAACACTGGTTTAATTCCATACGGCACGTTACGTGGAAATTATTAGACTGGGACTACTTCTGTCTTCAACATTATCTAAGCGTGCAGTCCTCTGCAGATGGTAGTCGCCACATCAGCCACTGAGGGTTGAGGAGGAATGATCTCCGAGATCCCTTCTGGCTCTAATATTACCAAATTCTGAGCACCGTAAGGATGTGGCATAATGGCCTAATTAAATCTAGTTGAGGTTATTGGAATTGTCCACCCTGACTTCCTCTTCTGGCTTTCACTGACAAATGAGCATAAACCTGAAATTCATTATGTTTCCAGAATGCCTGGGATGCTGAAATTATTCATATTTTAATCGACTTTTAACAAGAATGGGTAAAAAAGAAAATTAGGACAATTAAGAAATAATGAAGCCATTATAAAAACAGTAATGATTTAAAAGCGGGTAAGGGAATACTCTTATTGGAAATGTTGAATACCTGCAAATGAGAAGTGAGATGACAAGCACATGATGGGAATAAGGGATTTCACTAATGCGCAAACAGAACCATTTATAATAATTCCTTCCCAAAACTGAGGATAATGCAAGTGTCCCGATTATTACTGGAAATGTATATTCTCTTGAAAATTGACCATCCTGCAGAATGTCGGATATTATCTCTGAAGATGTTAGTGCTTTGCTCAAATGTGTTCTTTTTAAAGAGAGCAACTTCCTAGAGTTGTTCTTGTAAATCAAAACATACTTTAGAAAACTACTAGAATCAGAATTGCTCTCTTAAAAATAATAATAATAAATAAGTCAGGGTGTGATGCTAGCAGCTGCAGCAAACCTGAGGCACTTGCTCACTCTGGACCCGTGTGAACATCCCTGTCTGGGAAGAGTATCTGGGGCCACTTCTTCCGTACCATGAGTCAAGGTTCTGGGCCCCTTCCTTCATGAAGATCCTCCATCTTCTAGGCCCTCTGACGATCTGAGTCTTAGCCCCAAGGACAGTGATGAGGAGAGGAGAGAAGGTTTTATGGCCAGGCCTGGTGGTAGCCGATGTAGCTTCTGCCCAAGTTTCATCAGCCAGAACTCGGTCTCATGGTTTCACTTAGCTCTCTGGGAGTGGGAAGAAAAGCTTAGCTTTGTGCTCAGGAAGAGGAGAACTAGAACTGGGGAACACTAGCAATCTCTGCCACAATTCAGGAATTACCACACACACGGAGAAGCTGAGGAGAGCTAGAAGACAGGCAGGGTTTTTGCACTGGTCATTCAATACACGTGCATGTCCACCCCAAGTCCAGCAGTCTGCAGATCTTCTGCATGGCCCTGTATGTGTGGTCCAGGTGCTCCAGAAAGAGGGAAGGAGCTCGGCAAATACACCCTGATTGAGACAAGGTCATTGCCCTCATGAGTCTTATAGTATGGATGAGGGGATAACATATGGAGATATAAATACCAAGATACCATATAATGAGACAATATTACCCTGAGCTTTAAGGATAGGGTTTTGGCTTTCTTTTCCACCCCTAGTAACAGGCATAGAGCATGGCATAAATTGGCACAGCATATATATATATATATTTGATTTCAAAATATACTATAATCAAATATATTATATTTGATTTTATATATACTATATAAATATACTGAAACAGATAGTACACAACAGGAGACTGACTGATGTTAGACATTGGTTTCTTGCTTCTGTAGCATAGCCAGTACTCCCATCTCCACCAAATAGTTTTCTAAAAGGGACTTTCCTCTTCTTAGACGTGTGGTTTATCCACCCTCAATTTCAGAGGTAGGCACCAGTTTAGCTTGTACTGAAATTCCCGATACACAGATTGGTGCAGATCTAGGCATGTGATCTGTTAAGGTTAAAGAGAGACACACAGAGAGAATGAATCTGGAAGCAGGTGCTACCACAAGAGATATTCCCTCTTTCCCTAGAGGAGAGGGACGATGTCAGATCTGGGACAGCCAAGCCAGTCTGGTGTCCTAAGGGGAGCTCTCTCAGCTGTGGGTGGCTGCCACATAGAACCCAAAGACAGAGCCTCATCAGGGCCAGGGATTCTCCAGCATCCCTTCCCCTTAATTCTGCTGGAAGTCCCTAGTTATTCTCAAAGACAGTTACACACTCAGTTCTCTGCATGATACACATTCTGGTGGGGCCATATATTGATGTGTATTTGTTTTACAATGTTGTGTTCATTTCACATGCAAAGTAATTCAGTTTTACATACACTCACACATATATATAGTATTTTCAGATTCTTTTCCATCATAGGTTATTACAAGATATTGAATATAGTTTCCTGTGCTATACAGTAGGTCCCTATTGTTTATCTACTTGATATATAGTAGGACGTATCTGTTACAAAGCCTCTGATCCTTAAAAAGGGTGATTAGGTGAACAGTGAGGGAACAGAAAAAGTGGAAATGGTCCCAAAGGAAGCCTCAGTGTCCCTCTGCTAAGAATGGTAAGGCCAGGAGTGGCTTTTTAGCCCTGGTTGGCAATTAACTATGTAAAGAATTGGGATATGACTAGAGCAAGAAGGAATCCTCAGCACATGGCTGCCTGTTCTCTTTCCCAACTTCTTTCAGTTTTCTCCATCTTTCTTTCTCTGTCTCTTTACACCACACATCTCTCTCTCTCTCTCTCACACACACACACTCACACTCTCACACAGAGGCTGTGAGAACTGAGAAACGTACAGACATAAAACAAATGGAACTGAAAGAAATCCAACACCGCAACCCCTGGGAACGATAATGATGAAGAAAAGCTGCTGCCAGATGCATCTTGTGATGACGCCAATGATCTAATTCTCGTATTATCAAAAGATGCAGGTAAAGGCAGCCTTGACAGAAGGCTTTCAAAATCAAAAGAGCACAGCAAGACTGGAACTGTTATCTGATTTATGTCTTTTCAAAGACCAGGCTTGTGTCATATGCTGATAATAGACTCTAGCCATCAAAACACTATTTTCTCTGGTATCTTGATTTTAAAGAATTGTGGAAACTAGCAAATGGAACTGGGCTATTCACACAATGTTTGAAACTACATTAGTCCACTAGGGGAAAACAGCAACACATCCACAGCACATTTTAAAAGCCAAACTGGATAATAATATAACAAAAAACCAATAGCCTTAATTTTATAAATGGTCAATGATGTGGAATATAATTTGCAAATTAGAGCAGACATTTTTGTTTTATATCTTAATTAAAGTATGAATGAGTGATCAGTTGGTGTGTGGGTGCCCACCAGATGAGACCCTTACCCACAAGGGCTTGGGCACTACCAGATTTCAAAGCCAGCACTGCCAGCAGATGGAGACTTGTGCTAAAGAAGAATCCACATCAGGAAACAGCATCATCTTTTAAGTTACACAGGGAAAGGAGGATCTCCTTGGAGCAGATATAACACGCACACACAAACTTTTTTTAAGTTTTCAAAAAAGTTTTAAGTAATTGAACATAAAAACTCTCCAGAAGCATGACCTAATCATTTCACATTTCATGCAACTTAGAGAAGACATCTTTTTTCTTAAATGACTAGACATTAATCAAATGGACCTCCACACTTGAGAAGATAAATGCTAAGCAAAGAAAAGGAAGCCTTCTGTATATTTACCTTTTAAAGCACAGACGTTAGAAATGAATGAGATTTTTGACCATTTATCATACTGCGAGACCAATTGTCTCACAGAAATTTTTATGTCAAACCACACCTGGCTATACATGTTTGTCTCTTGATTCATGAGCTCTAAATATCACGTTGCAACATTGTTGGACTTAAGCCAAAAGTAATGTGTTTAAAACTCTTCCCTTGCAGTCTTAAATTAGCTGTACTACTAGAAGGAAAAAGCTGCCTTGATGATCCAAAACTATGGATAATCTAAGTGTTATTTATTTAGCGTTTTAAACATATTATTTAATGGGGCTGGGGCAGTATATTGACCTTCCTAACGAGGTTTGACTAAAGCCAATATTAAAATTAATGTGCCCTCCCTGAGCACCCGGTGACATGGTCTAAGAGGAGCTGTCTCAGAAGGGTCTGTGTGGCAGGGAGAAATCAGCCTAGCAATAAAAATACGGCCTTGGACCATCCATATGCAGATGGTCAAGAACCAACTTCATCCCTGTTAGAGATTCCAGGAACCAACTTTTCAGACCAGTCTCAGTGTTCAACAGTCAGAATCACTGATAGAAAATATTGCCCATGTGGTTATAGTTTAAGGAAACACAAGAAGAGAACATAAAAGCTCTTGAAAGTGGCTCTAAGTGGCAACACCAGTACTGCATGCATCAGAATGCCATGGTTGTTGAAGACCACTGCAGGGTTGTATTAATGCTTAGGACTGGCCAAGTCCTACAGCACATCTACACTGTCTTCTGGTGGTGGTTTAGTCGCTAAGTTGTGTTCGACTCTGCAACCCCATCGACTGTAGCTTCCCAGACTCCTCTGTCCATGGGATTTTCCAGCCAAGAATACTGGAGTGAGTTGCCATTTCCTTCTCCAGGGGATCTTTCCAACCCAGGAATTGAACCCACATCTCCCGCATTGCAGGCAAATTCTTTACTGACTGAGCTACGAGGGAAGCCCAAGCTTGTACATTTTCCAGTATCACATACATTTTTAAGACGTTATCAAAATGCTCGCTTGCTAACTGATCTCCCCAAAGAGTCCTGATTCTTACTCCCACGTGTCAGAGAACCATGTCACCCCTCACTTCTGACTGCACAGCCAGGCCAGGCCAATGGTAACACAGGGGAAGGTTTTCACCTTCATCTTACAGCTGCCCCATTTCATATGCCTCACTCTCCTCTCCCTGGATCTCCAGGCTGAAATACTAAAAATGACTTATATCATGATGTCTGCTGGAGATCCAGGGCAGATTTCAGAGTGTGGCCTTTAGTGAGAATAAGCCTGGGTTCCACTTAGGAAAACTTGCCTGGTCACCTCATAGCTGTGTGACTTTGGGTGAGTTATTTTACCTTTCTCAGTTTCTCCACTGGGGGAAAAAATAGGGATAAGGAATGAAATTATAGTCATGAAATTCTTAATATCAAGACATCCTTCTTAATAATAGAAAGGATATAAGTGGAACAGCTTTCTCCTTATTCTGAGTCTGGAGATTCTAAAACTGGATGCTGGTTTATTTAATATAATTCATCTGGATAGTTCAAACTCCAGAAGGAATCTGAGAGACCAAATGACTTCATTCATCCTCTGAATAACTGGCTGCTTGTGCCACTGTGCCCCACACAGAATAATCCCTATCTCAGACCCACTTTGGTGAAATCCTTTGGCCATGTTCTCTAAGATGATTATAGATGCTCTCTTTTCTTTATTTTGAATCTTCAGCCCGAGTGGACAAGGCAAGCAAGTCAGGGAGAAAGGAACGAGGCAAGCAAAGGGCAAGGACTGACTTTCTGGCAAACTTGCCCAACTTCCATTTCAAGTTTAAGATACCAAAATAGTTCTTCAAGTATGCTTGCAAGCCGTGGTACTGCCCTTGAATATGTTCCCCTGGCTCCCATCTGAGTCAGTGTAATGAGTCTGCATTTTACAAGAGCTGAGCCTGGTCCAAATGGAACCATGTAACTGTTAGAAAGATTAATGGAGTGTATCATCCCACAGTTGACTATAAACTTCTAATTGTGTGAATCTCAGTGTGGCGTCTAGAGCTAAGTCGGAGTCTGTTTCCTAGTCACTAATATCCACTGATATTGTTCATTATTTTTCTAATGCCAACCCTAGGTACATCAGGGCTGGGCAGATCCCTGAGGAAAACAACAACTCCTGTTGTAGGTACTTGAGAGCAGTCATTATCACTGTTGCCAATTAATTCATCAATCAGTGTTTACCAAGCTGCCACGGAGAACAGGGACCAGCACAGAGCCCCGCTGAGCGAGGGAAGGATGAAGGAGGCTGTGAAGACAGCGGCTGCAAGCAAGAGCCAAGGGCTCTCTTTCCCGGCAGGGACTGCGTGACCTCAGGCAACTCGCTTACTCCTTTTAGCCTTAAACTGGGAAACAAGACACCAGTCAGGCCACCTACCTAAGGAATAATGGACTCAATGTATATGAACGAGCTTCCAAAAACATTCATCTTGATGTAAATGAAAGCATTCCTCGTGACCTATAATAGAAATATACCAGCACCTACTGTAAAACACAGGGAACACCACTCAAGGCACTGCGGTGACCTAAACGGGAAGGAAATCCGCAAAAGAGGGGACATGTGTTTATGTGTGGACTTCCCTGATAGCTCAGCAGGTAGAGAATCTGCCTGCAATGCAGGAGACCCCGGTTCGATTTCAGGGTCAGGAAGCTCCCCTGGAGAAGGGAAAGGCTACCCACTCCAGTATTCTTGGGCTTCCCTGGCGGCTCAGACAGTAAAGAATCCACCTGCAATGCAAGAGACCTGGGTTTGATCCCTGGGTCGGGAAGATCCCCTGGAGGAAGGCATGGCAACCCACTCCAGTATTCTTGCCTGGAGAATCCCCAGGGCAGAGGAGCCTGGCGGGCTACAGTCCATGGGGTCACAAAGAGTCAGACACGACTGAAGTGACTGAACACGCACACACGTATATGTATAGCTCATTCGCTTTGTCGTACAGTAGAAACTAACACAGCTTTGTAAAGCAACTATACTCCAATAAAGATTTTTTTATAAAAGAAAATATAGATCTTATAGCACTAAGAACAAATCTGGTTAACAGGGGTGTATTTGCACCTATTTTCTTCCTTATAAATTCACACTCCTCTCTTCCCACATTTCCAAACATTTTGAGTGGTTTCTCTACCTAAGCACCCGTATTCTCTTTCAGCCTTAAAATCAGGTGTGGAGACTTCTGTAAGCTGCACTTGCTCTGTCCTTGACAGAACACATTCTATTAAAAGAACTGTCAAGTCTTGGCCCCTGGTTAAGATCAAGGGAAAGCTTAGAGCAGACTTCTTTCCCCCACCCCTCCCCACCTGCTCCTTCCCCGAGTCCCTCTCTTCCTGCTCCCCTCGGCTTCCTCTGAACAGGAAGCACAGAGCTCTCAGCCACAGGATGCCCCGCCATCCTACAGGACACGGACCTATGAGCGGAAGTCATCACCACCACTGGGTCCTTCATCCCAGGCACCTACTTTCATAAGTCGCTTTTAATCACTTTGCAAAAATGTCCCTCTCTCCTTCCTTAAAGCTACATTAAACAAACACACTCATGTTCTGAACAGCCTTTTCTTTCAATCGATGGAAGAGAGAGAACTATTATCTCTGTTGTTGCAATGTGTCGTGAAACTCTGGATGGCATCACGCTTGTTGTCAAATGGAACTGTCAGTCTCCAAACTTAATGAAGTTACTGAGGTTTTGAGGATCTGGATGCTGGCAGAATTTGCTCACACACACACACACACCCCTGCCAAGTTGGATGGTTAACTATCTGGGGAACAGTAAATATAGAACACACAACTGCAGCATTAAAAAGGATGACGGTTGCAGTCTTGTATAGCCAGCATGTCCCCGTGTGTCTTCAAAACTTCCCTTTTGACTAATTGGGGAATAATAATGTATATGCCTTCCTTGGTCCTGGAAAGAGCTTTGCTGTCACTCTCAAAAACACTGGGGCATTTGCCTACCACCTCATTTATAAAAAACTAATTTATGCTCTGTAGATCAAAGAAATGGGTTGATTAGGAACAGATCTGTATAGGTTTGAATCTGCACTTTGAATGATGGAAAAGCTTAAGCTTATTGCACTCTGGAGTTTAGAAGAAACTCTGATTCCATCACATGTCTCCAGTTGCTATGATGAGGCCTATCAAAGGACCATCCCAAAGAAGCCTGAAACTAATGAATTGGCAAAAATGCAGTATCACATTTTATCAGCAATGTCCATAAAGTTCTTTACCAGAATATGTGAGGGTTGTGTGTTAGCCAAGATGCCTTTATATATCACTAAAGGGATGACAGCCAAGTTTGGGTCTTAAGACTTCGAACATTTTCTGTTGCTTTCCCCAAGGACAAGTATTAGTATGAGATTTGGTCCTGCTGGAGTTACTCGGCTGCATGAGCAGGGAAGAAGCTTTCAGGAGGGAAATGAAAGCAGGGGAGGAAATAACAGAAAGGAAAGACTCCAAATACCAATGAAATCCTGCCATTCCCAAACATGGTTTTCTGTCAAATCTGGACCGTGCAAACTTTGGGAAGTGAAGAAAATTCCCTGGGTGCTCCCAGAATACAGGCGGAAATGGTCAAAGCCCCAGAGATACAGAGAAAAGAGCCTGTGGCAGCTGAAGGAGCTGGGGTTTTTCCTTTCCTCCTTGGAGTATAAATTGTGGAGGATATGAACAAACAAACAAAAAGCCCAATGAGACTATTTATGAGAAGCTGCGATAAAACCCACACAGATAATGTATGACAGAGAAGGGGAAATGAACTTTCCCAAACAGAGTGCCACTAACATGCAAGATTAACAATGCCCCCCTCAGACCCCTTGGTGGCATTTCAGGACCTGGCTTTACAGCATTGTTTCATTTCTTTGGGATGTAAATAATTGATAACTTGAAGGGACTTGAGAAACCCACTGCAACTGAACACAGATATTTTTTATGACATCAATTACTGAGCTAGTGACTTGATGAGAAAAGGAAAATATTTCAAACCACACTTTAATGATCTCCACCAAGAACCCCTAGTGTTCCAAATGAAACGTGGGTCTCTGGGTCTTGATTTTTTTTTTCCCTCCATTTTCCTCCTCATAGGGAATATAAGTTATAGCTAAACAGAAGAGATGGCTAATTATTTTCGTGTCTGTGCTTTTCAGTGGTGGATTGCAGGCCTCCTTATTCTAATAGAGAAAGAAAAGCCTGGGAGAGCAGAGGGCTTGAGGGGAGGCCCCCTGTATACCCCATCAGGGCCACATGTTACATGACAGAAGCGTTGTGGAGTTAAGCTTGGCAACTAGGACTCCGACTGTAGTTGAGATTGTCATTTATGACATTACAACACCGGAGCACGTTAAAATGATATGGTAAGTGGTACCATTAAGGCTGTTGAAAGGAAGTCAGAGTTCAAGTATTTGAGCACGAGGTACTTTATGTGGTGACGACTTCTGAATTTATAGTTGTCAGGACGGGAGTAGAAATGTTGATTTGGCCTGAGAACGGGTCTGTTCACGCTTGTGTCTAGTTGATTGTGAAGTCCAGTTCATTTTTCTTTCTTTCTGGCAAAACTCTCACACGGCAGCTACTGCTTCATGAGAAAGGTCCAGAACTGCATCTGGAGAGTTATCCAAAAGCCCAGATGATGCAAAGAAGTGGGAGGTGTGCTGAAGACTCACCGCACATGGGTCTTCAGGGAAGAATGCTTTGAGGTAACATCGGGGTCGGGGTGGCAAGGGCCTGGGTATATCTCAGAATGAAGGAGTGGGCAGTAGTTAAGATGCTTTAACAGTAAAAACAATAAAATCCTCTTCGTCTGTGATTCATTGCATATATTTGTGTCTACTACAAGTCAAAACATATACCTTGAAATATCATTACAGGAAAAGTCTCCTGGAATCGTTATAACTGGGGCTTGGGTGTGTTTCTCCATTACCAGCACCGCCACTGTTGGCCGGCATTTCTTCTTTTCTTTGGAAAGACCTGAAATAAGAGAAGAATTTTTTTGGTTGATGAGTTTAGGACTTGAGAGATCTGCTATACTGCTTGTTTCGAGTTGAAAAAGATATTGGCTGGCTCCTGGGCCAGAAGATTGAAACCCTCCTGTTTTATTATTTTTTTATTTTTTAGAACTTGAAGGAAATGTATTAGTGTTTATCTCATGAAACTTTTTTTTTGTTTGGTTTTTTGTTTGTTTGTTTTCCATTTATTTTTATTAGTTGGAGGCTAATTACTTTATAATGTTGTAGTGGTTTTTGCCATACATTGACATGAATCAGCCATGGATTTACATGTGTTCCCCATCCTGAACCCCCCTCCTACCTCCCTTCCCATCCCATCCCTCTGGGTCATCCCAGTGCACCAGCCCCGAGCACTTGTCTCATGCATCCAACCTGAACTGGCGATCTGTTTCACACTTGATAGTAATATGTTTTGATGCTGTTCTCTCAGTTCATCCCACCCTCGCCTTCTCCCATAGAGTCCAAAAGTCTGTTCTATACATCTGTGTCTCTTTTTCTGTCTTGGATATAGGGTTATCATTACCATCTTTCTAAATTCCATATATATGCGTGAGTATACTGTATTGGTGTTTATCTTTCTGGCTTACTTCACTCTGTATAATGGGCTCCAGTTTTATCCATCTCATTAGAACTGATTCAAATGTATTCTTTTTAATGGCTGAGTAATATTCCATTGTGTAAGCTTCCACATCTTGTGAAGAGCTATTCATTGACTTGGCTCATGAACAGCAGAAAGGAGGGGGGCGGTGAATGGTGCCATGAAAAGAAGAATTCTTTCTCCTCCTTCCAGTTTTTTGATACAAATATGCCCTTGTTTCTGCAGTTTCATTTCCTCACCATTCTTCTATGCCTTCCTAATACTCAGCATCATCTGATAATGTCAAATAAGCTATAGGATGTAAGATCTTCAAGATGTCAGCAGCAAAATGCTTCTTGTGGCTTCCTTTTTGGTCTACCTTGTAAATGGCACCATGGAAGCTCCAGTCTATTTTTCTTTCAATACAACTGGGTCTACTTAAGAAAAATCTCCAGATAAAATATATTGAGATGTCCCTAAAATGCCTTCTATTTCTATTTCACAAATGAAACTTAATTCACAGGTTGGAAGTAGTTGTGGAATAATTGAGTCTTTTCAGATTGAGCCTGTAAGTGTCAGTTCAGTAACTCAGTTGTGTCTGACTCTTTGTGACCCCATGGACTGCAACACACCAGGCTTCTTTGTACATCACCAACTCCTGGAGCTTACTCAAACTCATGTACATCGAGTCAGTGATGCCATCTAACCATCTCATCCTCTTTTGTCCCCTTCTCCTTCTGCCTTCAATCTTTCTCAGCATCAGGGTCTTTTCCAATGAGTCAGTTCCTCACATTAGGTGGCCAAAGGATTGGAGTTTCAGCTTCAGCATCAGTCCTTCCAATGAACACCCAGGACTTATCTCCTTTAGGATGGACTGGTTGGATCTCCTTGCAGTCCAAGGGACTCTCAAGAGTCTTCTCCAACACCACAGTTCAAAAGCTCAGTGCTCAGCTTTCTTTCTAGTCCAACTCTCACATCCATACATGACTACTAGAAAAACCATGGCTTTGACTAGACAGACTTTTGTTGGTAAAGTAACGTCTCTGGTTTTTAACATTCTGTCTAGGTTGGTCATAGCTTTTCTTCTAAAGAGCAAGCATCTTTTAATTTCATGGCTGTAGTCACCATCTGCATTGATTTTGGAGCCCCAAAAAATAAAGTCTGCCACTGTTTCCATTATTTCCCTATTGATTTGCCATGAAGTGATGGGACCAGATGCCATGATCTTAGTTTTCTGAATGTTGAGTTTTAAGCCAACTTTTTCACTCTTCTCTTTCACTTTCATCAAGAGACTCTTTAGTTCTTCTTCACTTTCTGCCGTAAGGGTGGTGTCATCTGCATATCTGAGGTTATTGCTATTTCTCCCGGCAATCTTGATTCCAGCTTGTGCTTCATCTAGCCTGGCATTTCACATGACGTACTCTGCATATAAGTTAAATAAGCAGGGTGACAATGTACAGTCTTGGCATACCCCTTTCCCAATTTGGAACCAATCTGTGGTTCCATGTCCAGTTCTAACTGTTGCTTCTTGACCTGCACACAGATTTCTCAGGAGGCAGGTCAGGTGGTCTGGTATTCCCATCTCTTTAAGAATTTTCCATAGTTTGTTGTGAGCCTGTAAGTGTAGGTCAGAATCAGTAATGAAAACTAATCAATGGAGTAAACATTTCATCACAACTGTATTAATTTGGGACTGCTAATTTATCATTAATAAAGCATTTGGCTAGAAAACAATGTCCATATTTGATGGTCTGGTAACTTTTTCTGCCATTTTATGCCACAGTAACTGCCCAATCTTACTGTTGCCTATTATGCAAGTGTAAAGTTTTATGGACTAAGTAATGTCAAATGACACAGTGTCAAGTATATCTGGAGACCAATTGGGAGGGTTTAGAGGGAAATGAGAGCTGTGTGGTCTATGCCAGCCTTGCTTGCAGTTTTACTGGGTATTGATCCCTTTTTACACACTGATTTAGCATCCTGAATTATAATGCAGTATTAAATTTAAACACCAATCGAGAGCTTCTACCTCAAAGTTTGTGCTAAGTCACAGCCATTTTTGACTTGATGGTCTCTGCCTCCCTACAGTGGATGCTTTATTAGAATTATTCCTTTTAGGAATTGCAGTCAGCCTGCAGCGGAGGACACATGGTGCTTTATAAGCATCTGGAGTGCTAGGACACAAGGAGTGGTTTGTATGACAAAAATATCCACAAAATCACAGTCTATAAAGAAACCGCCTGAGGTCATTCAGTTGAATCTGCTGCCTCTGGGAGGAACTGCATGTAGAACATTCTTTAAAATCTTCAGAAAACAGGGTTCCACAGACTTCATGGATAGCAAAATTCACAGTACAACAACATTCCCTAGTGCCTCTTCAAAGCCCCTAATTTTATGCTCATTTTCATTTCTCCCAAAGCGGTATCGAAATCCTCTATGGTCTACCACAGGAGGAGGTGGACTATTGTCTATCGGCTGGTCCCATTATTCCATGGGAAATAGATGGGGAAACAGTGACAGACTTTA
The DNA here is from genome assembly GCF_023699985.2 of Odocoileus virginianus. Lineage (NCBI taxonomy): Eukaryota > Metazoa > Chordata > Mammalia > Artiodactyla > Cervidae > Odocoileus > Odocoileus virginianus. The sequence continues at coordinate 14,202,874 of NC_069686.1, forward strand.
TTTTGGGGGGCTCCAAAGTCACTGCAGATGCTGACTGCAGCCATGAAATTAAAAGATGCTTGTTCCTTGGAAGAAAAGCTATGACCAACCTAGACAGCATATTAAAAATCAGAGACATTACTTAGCCAACAAAGGTTCATCTAGTCAAAGCTATGGTTTTTCCAGTGGTCATGTATGGATATGAGAGTTGGACTAGAAAGAAAGCTGAGCACCGAAGAATTGATGCTTTTGAACTGTGGTGTTGGAGAAGACTCTTGAGAGTCCCTTGGACTGCAAGGAGATCCAACCAGTCCATCCTAAAGGAAATCAGTCCTGAATATTCATTGGAAGGACTGATGCTGAAGCTGAAACCCCAATCTTTTGGCCACCTGATGCAAAGAACTACTGACTCACTAGAAAAGACCCTGATGCTGAGAAAGACTGAAAACATGAGGAGAAGGGGACGACAGAGGATGAGATGGTTAGATGGCATCACTGACTCGATGGACATGAGTTTGAGTAAGCTCCAGGAGTTGGTGATGGACAAGGAAGCCTGGTGTGTTACGGTCCATGGGGTCCAAAATGTCAGACACAACTGAGCGACTGAACTGACCTGAATTGAAATTTTAAATTAGGTATAATGCATTGTACCTCAGGTGCTATTTATATAGCTTCTATTTGTTGCATATGCACCAGGGCTATTTTTATGAATGAAATTTGTCTGAACACCATACTAGAACTGTTTTGCTTTTTTTTTTTTAGAATCAGGCAAAATGGATTGAGTTCTAGAGTCTCTTGTTAATAGATGTCAGTTGCCAGTATTGCAAAATACATATTATACTCCTATGATATTTAATATTAAAGCATAGGAAAGAAGGAGCGAGAAAGGGGAAAGGAAGGCGGGGTGGAGAGAAGGAAGAAAGGGAGGGAGGAAGGGAGGAAAGTGTCCAGTGACTCTAAGTCTGCATGGACCTCACTCCCAGACTTTTCAAGTCTGACATGACGTCATCTCACTGCTCATCACTAAGGCACTGAAGGGAAAGGGGAAGGAGCAGACAGGTGATGGGCCACAGTTGTTTTGTGTTCCATGCAGGTGAGAGGTGATTCCTCCACTGCTGGGTCTAGATTCCAGGAGGACACAGAGCAAGGAAGAGCCTGTAGGAGAAGAGGATATGACTTCTTCATGGCAATCTAAGATGATTCCTCTCTTGCTCACCTTTCCTTTTAACGCTTTGGGCAAATCTATTAATCCTTCCCATACAGTGGGAGAAGAACAAGAGACAACCCCAGGTTGAGACCAAAATGAGATTAAGGTGTGGATTTTCCCTTTAGCAGTATGAAAATATATAGGTTTCTAAAATGAAATAAGTTAATTATATCTGGAATCACCATGTATCTACTCTATTTATCAAAATGCAATGATTCATCAGGTTTTATAAAGAGTTAAACATTGAACCTCAAACAAGTTAAACATAAATTTCTCTTTCAATCAAATGACTAACTCACTGAACCATGCATTTTATACAATTACCACTTTTAATCCTCACATAATGGCTTAGGCAGTCATCCTAAATGTTCCAGGTGCAGCAGCATCACCTGGGAACTTGCTGGAGATGTTACACATTCTCAGGCCCCATCCCAAACCTACTGAATCAGACACTGGAGGCAAGACCGACCGTACAGATTCTAACAAGCCCTCTGGGTGATTCTGTTGCGCACTACAGCTGAGAACCACTGGGTTAAGGAGTATTTCCATTTTAGAGATGGAAAAACTGAGGCAGAAAGAGTTGAAGCAGTTTTCCCAGCCCCTCACAATTAGACAGTGATAGAGGCTTCATGGCTCCAACCACTAGGATATACTCTTAACCACTAGGGTGTGCTGTGTGGGAGACCTCAGTTTACCTGGGAAGCCAGGGTCAAGAACATGGATAAATGAGACATATTACTCAAGAGGAAGAAATCAGATTAAAAATAATAATAATAATAACTAGCAGCACATGGCTTCATGGCTTAAGGCATGTCTTGCTTGGGTGGATTTCTATCTATAAAATACTTTAACTGAAAAAGTTACGACTCAAAATGTTAAAGTCAAACGTCAGGTAGGAGTTGGGGAAAAAATGGCTGGAATCAAAAGGTCCAGTGAGTAAACGGCTCCTGCCCCGTGTGAAGGAGGTGACCACAGACTCAGTGCCATCAGAGCGATGCTACACCCAAATTCTCTCAAGAGAAGCCAGGAATTCAAATCTGTGAGTGAAAGCTAGCAACTTTCAAACATTAGCTACTAATTCATAAATTTTGAAAAAACTATATAAATTGTTTTTTGAACATGGATTTTTGCTTACAGGTTGCCATTTTGCAACCTCTCATTGAGAAATTTTCTTAACATCTAATGAAGAGAGATCAAAAGGCTGAAGGGAAATTAAAAATATGTGTGGGGAGCAGCATGGGAAATTAAACTCAGATAACAGAGCTAAGTGATCACATTATCAAAAATGTGCTGAAACCTGACAATTGTGTCATAGCAGCCAGTCTTATGAATCTGTATTTGGAACAGAGTTTCATAATACCACCATGTCTGAACAGCTTTCATGGAGAGCTTGTGACTGCAGACCATGGTTTCACAAGCACTCATGACAGAGTGTTTGGAAATGACTTTTTGAGGCATAGGTCAAGGGTTTAAAGGGGCACCATTTTCAATTCTCATTGAGAAAGCCACACTATGGGCTGAAAAACATTCAGAGGAAGCAGATTTGGAAAGGTTGCTGTAAAATCCATCTCAACCGCAAGCAGAAGTGATTTTAATGCCTGTTGTTTTGGAAGCAGTTCAAAGTTGTTTTTTCCATTGTAAATAGCACTCGAGCGCTCTGTGAAGGCAAGTATGACTTTTTTCTTGGCCCACTGCACTTCAGCAACGGCTCTGATCCACTGGAGGCACCACAGTCAGACTCGGAAAGTGATGCACAGCATATCAGGGACAGCAGAGAAGTGGGAGGGGAGAGCAGGTCATATGGTAAGTGTGGAGTGGAGAGATTTGGGGGTGGAGACGCTGTGCATGTGAACACCAGCCAAGACAGGGGACATCTGGAAAACCTGCTCTGTATTATGTGGTCATTCCACAAACTTTTCCAAGGAGTCACATAAGGAGAATATTACATTTTAATTAGAGCTGGGATTTATCCAGAGTAAAGGGGGATGGGGAGGAGGATGGTTTGGTGAACAGGCTGCATTTTCATTTGGCTGGGCCCAAGAATTGCAATTAACCACTTAGCTCCCTCTAGACCTGCTCTGCCCATTCCAACAGGTCAGTGATTTAATGAAACATCTCACTGGGTGCTTGCCCAGCCCTAACCTGTAAAAGAAGAGCAGAGCGGTGGCAGGCAAGGGGTGGGGAGGAAGTGGTGTGGATTAAAAAAATGAAGTCAAGCATCAGAAAGCTAAGGTAATATCTATCTCTCCATTCCTTTCTTATTTTTGTTACATGGCAGGTTTATCAGTTATTCTCCAATAATAAGAAGGTAAGAGGGGAAAGAATAGGCACAAAAATGTGATGATGTATGTCATTTCTTTAAAATAGTATTATTCCATTTTATTTTATGAGAAAATACAAGTATTATGCCAAGATATAAAATAGTCCATAAGCCTTAAAGCCTACTTAATAGAAATTAAATGCTAATAATTTATCAGTTTTTTGGTTAAGTAACAAATTTAATTGATCTAATATTAATAGGAAGAAATGAAATAAATATTTGTCAGTACTTTGTTGTTTACAAAGTCATCACTACATTTATTGAGTGTAAACTACATAGTGGGTACTGTCCTAAACTCCTCAACCCCTCCACTCAGGGAACTAACAGTCAAGAAAGAAGGACAAGACGTAGGAGAGCCTTGAGACATTATTAACAATATAAGACAATGATCTAGATGACGGCAGTCAGTAAACTGCCAATCTAACGGCTCAGAAAGAAGCATCGTGGGCTCCAGGGGTCAAGAAAGCAGAGGGGCTTCCTGGGAGAAGTAGCATTTGTCTGGGCCTTGAAGACTAGGTAGAATCTGGATGCGTGGAGAGGAGAAGGAGGATCAGAGAGCAGAGACAGCGTCCCGAGCAAATGCCCAGGGAGTGTTCAGTGAGCAAACCAGAGTAGCTGTAAGAGGCTCCTGGAAGCAAAACAGAGAAAGTAACATTTGAAAGAAGCCAGTGACCAGATCGTATAAGGCATTGAGGATATACACTGTATACTGTATACAGTGATATATAAGAGTGTGGAGGACCTTGCTTGAGGAGGGACCCCTGGTGTAAAGAAGAAAAGTTTGTAAGTGAAAACGGCCCAGAAGAAGTAACTAAGTATTTCAGGAGTACACATACTAAACATACCCCAGGAATCACGAAAGTAGGAGTATACTACTTCCAAATGTGGAAGAAACATTTTCTTCTTGAATGGGATCTCTGTGGCATATGACAGTATGGACATGATATCCACTGTGATTTCTGTTTCCCTTCCTTTATACCCCAGGCCCCAAATTGTTATGCCCTCTGAAATACTCTAAATTCCTGACCCTGTGCGTTACTGACCCCATGCCAACAACATGTCAACTCCTTTTCTCTCATCTTTCAGCATATCTTCTCCAGACAATATTTCACCCTTGTACATGAACTACAGACTTTCCAAAAGTTGGAGAAATCTCACAAAGAAGGGACATGGCCTCTGATTCTTGGAATCACCCTCCCCCTATCCTCTTCCAGCTGCTGCACATACACATACTGCTGATTATATTTAATAAGAAAGCACAGAATGTTTCCCAGTTTAGAACATAACCCTGCATGCTGCTCCCTCTAGTCTAACCAGAAATCCCATTCTCCTTCTCCTCTAACTTAATAAACCAAATCTAATTGAAGAATAATTGTAAAATACACTGATGTGCAATTTGTTTCACTAACCCAATAATTAATTAATATGCTACTTATGGTTCGGAAGAGCTCTTAAAACACAGCACAAATTCCACTAGATGAAGGAGGATGTCAAAGACATAAACCAGCGGCAGCATCTTTACACAAGACAGACCAGGAGAGAAAGATAAGAGAAAGAGAGAGAGAAACAAGATCTATTTGGCCTTTTTGAATCTATGGTGAGATTTGTTTTACCCCATCTGAGGATTCTCTTCTTGCCCTTTTTTATAAGTGAGGTAGATTGTGTGTTTTGCAGATGAATTGGCAACATTATTCACACAGCTGAATCCAGCTTGTGGATGGACTTTCTAATGTTTAAACCTTTCAACTACCAGATGCTTGCAGGTGAGAGAATGGTCCTGGTCTATGGAACCCTCTCCTATAGACTCCTGGTTCATTTGATACACGCTCTGAGCTTGCCTATGTCATACACAACTCCTAGGCTCTTTTGCCTTTACACAATTGTAGCTTGCAGCAGACAATGCCTCGGATTTCCCCTTTCATTGTTTAAAATGTGCAGAGCACATAAATGGCTCTGGAGATTTCATTTTAAAATAATTAAAATCCTATCTTCTATTTGCCTTTGGAGAAGTAAGAGTTGAAGCTAAATCAAACGCTTTGTAATTACTGCAATGCACAAGTATTAAATAATCACTAAATCAACCAGATCTTCTAAAAATTGTTTCTTTTTGGACAATTTTAACTTATTCTTCATAGCTGGTACAAGATTCTGAGTGATACCAAGCAATGGGCCACCGAAGTACCTTCATAAACTGAAGGATATTATGTCTTATTTTAATCCTTTCAGCTGTCTTCTAAAATTGGCTTTTATCTTTGGAAGCGTAACGAACTCTCCTCTACAGTACCCACCGCCCAGGGAACTATGTATTTCTCATCCAAGGGTGGTAGAACCCGAGATGATCCAAAATGGTTAGTGTCCCTACATCCTCTTCTTCAGAAGGCTCCTGGCAGCCTGTCTTTTAATCAACTCCTTTTCTTTGGCAAAGCATGCATCAAGCATGTCCCTAGCTTGGTCTGGGTGTGCCTGTCAGAACCCCGTTTTCCTGGAGACCTCATGTTTACACAGCAACACAGTTCACTTTGGCAGGCAGGTTGGCCCCACACATTGATGAATGAGGGCTCAAAACCTACCAGTTCAGCTGATTTCTAATCTGAAACCTAGACAGAGAAAAGAGTAAATCGGCTGCACCGTGGTTCTCTGCCAAGGTCTGCATACGAATATCGCTTTATATTTTTATTGCTCTTAATGTGAGGTTTGAGATTCAGCTGAGACTTGCCTCATCTTATAAAAAGCAACTAATCAATTACCTCTCTATTGTCTGCAACAAAGGATGTGGCGGGCTGTCATTGTGTTTTTACTCCACATTTCTTTCACACAGGATGTTATGTAGAGAGGTAGAGGCTTTCTGCTCACATGCCGCAGAGTTAACTATTCAAGTCTCTCTCTTCAGCGTGTCACCTGATCCTTTCTATCCCATGTTAGAAATCTCGTGATCTTGGCAAAGAGATCAATTTTTATGCAAGCTTACTTTTTAGGAACACAGACCTATGTTGAGAAATTCCTTTTTTCTTTCAAAAAAAGAAAGGAAAAAAAGCATACAGTGTTTTGTTTTTTTACAGTCATGGGGTTTCCTTAACAAAGAAAATCAGCCAAGCCAAATACTCTGGGCTCATCCCGCGTCAATTCATGAAAGGAATGCTGATTAGGAAATTCCATTTTATTATATGAAGCCATATTGGACAAAGATAAGACAAACTTGCTTAACTGAATTACTATTTCAAGACTAGAGGAATTTCCAAACTGTAGAAAACTGAAAGGAGCAACTCCCTTCCTCTCTAACTCTTTGAGTTCTGCACGGTACATCTTTAGTGTTACTGTCATCGTTCAGATTTACACTGTCTAGATTCTAAAAGGAAATATTTTCTCATTCTTTATGAACCTCATCATGGCACACTATGTACGGATTTTTTAAGATGATTGTGGTGATAAGGCTAATAGATGCATCCAACATTAGAAAGCATCAGACAACCTCATAAAATAGATAAAACCAGATTACAGACTTTCTACAGGTCATCTTCATTGAGACTAAAATATGCTTTTAGCAGAATGTTTGCTTAATAAATGTTTGTTGACGTGATGATAATGTTCACATAATACAGTGACTCTCAAACTCTGTTGTATAAAAGTTGTATTAAAAGTGCAGATTCCTGAGCCCATCCCAAGAAATTATGATTCAGTAGTCATGGAATGGGGCCTGGGAGTTGGCAATTTTGACCAACACTCCAGGTAATTTTGATATAGTTAGTCTGTGGGCCACACTTTTATTGCCATAGGACATCCATTGTGAAGAAAGTACCATTTATTTCCAGTAAGTCAAGGAATCACTTCACAAAGCTGTAGGCTGACAAATGCCCTCTGAAGAACAGAAGAAACATTGCCAACCTGGAAAGAAAGGATGTTCTGTTCATTTGTTCATTCACTCATTCCTTCATTCATTCTTTAAAATCCACTGAGTACCTACTACAAAGCATTTCTCTGCTTGCCAGGCCCTATTGTTCCTCTGGGGGCCCCAAGCATAATCAGGGCTTAGCCAATAGGGAAGTCTATTGTCAGAAATAGGATCATCAGATGCAGAAGAGTATTTATTTTCCATGAGCAAATGGTTTTTCCTTCCAGAAAGGCCTCACACAAGCACTGTGTTCTGCTTCTGGCTGTCACCATTCAGGCTACCCTTTGATTCTGGAGGTGTCCATGGTTGGCTTTGAGTCTGAGCCTGCATCACTCTACAGTCAGGCTGGACCCTCTTTGTTTTGATGACAGAGGTGGAGCATGGAAGCCAGTTTAACACCAACTCAGGCAAAGTGGGGAACTGCTTGGTTCTACTGAGGATAAATATAACTCATTTTGAAAACATATCACCTTTTTGCCTCAAGCTGAAGGACAGGCCAATTAAATTGAGCCTTTAAAGTAGGCTGCATCCCAAATTCCTTAGAATTGTATGAAAATCACTCACATTTAACACTACCATACGTGGTATAGGGCTGGTATAGGTCTCATGAAATCTCTGATACAGGATTTCATAAATTCAAAAATGGTAGAACATACATTGCCAGCTAGTACAGGAGAAGTGGAAACTGGTCTTCTTATTCCAACCCTTGAAGCCCTGACTTAATATAGTTTCTGGAGGTAGCATCTATTGATTATGCTTGGAAACTTTCAACTCAATGTTATATCTAGTGAAGTTCTATTTCCAGAAGTTCTATAGGTTTTTTTTCAGACCAAATTTCCTGCAGAAAATAACTAAAAACCTTGGATAAAATATTAACCAAGAAGTCTCATAACTGAATGACAAAGCTGACAAGACTGTAAAGAACTACCAGGCCAAAATCTAAGGGAAAGAGGGAAGCTAGAGAGGAAAATAAGACCTGAGCACCACAGATGCTTTTATCCAGATGGCAACCCACTCCAGTATCCTTGCCTGGAAAATCTCATGGACAGAGGAGCCTGGTGGGCTGCAGTCCATGGGGTCACAAAGAGTTGGGCATGACTGAGTGACTAACACTTAACATACAGATGCTTTTATCCAGAAAGCATTTGCTAAGTTTTTTTATCTCCTACAGAGGAAGACAGAAGCCACAGCTTAGGGCCAGTGCAAGAGAGGAGCCTAAGAAAGAAGCCTTCCCCTCATTAAATGAAGCCCATCCTCAGAGTATGTGTCAGCCAGAAGTAAACTAGTCTCCACTACACACATAGGTGAAAAAGGGAAGGCAAGTAGGGGGCAAAGAAGGAAATCCATCCCTGCGGTATTACCAGCTCTTGTGTGGATTGCAACTGGGTTTGCCTTGCCTGGAAGTTCCAGAGAATCTCAAACTCCGAATTTGATTAAAGGTGGTCAGGACTGGTAACTCCCACAAGTGCCAGGCAGACGCAAAGCCTCTCTAAAAGACTATGCCTCCATGACAAGCCTCAAAGACTCCCACAGACAACATTTCAAAAACAATTAATATACACACACAAGCTATCAGATACACCAAAACAAAGCACCACAAGCAAATTTGTTCTGTGCTGGGATGCCCCAAACTCTGCTCCAGGAGAGAAGAATCACTAGGAGAGAAGGACACCTTTGGAGCAGGGGTCCTTAGCCTCCAGGATCTAATGCCTGACAATCTGAGGTGGAGCTGAGGTAATAATTAGAGATAAAGTGCACAAGAAATGTAACATATGGGAATCATCCTGGAACCATCTCCCCACCCCCTAGTCCATGGAGAAATTGTCGTCCACAAAACCGGTTCCTGGTTCCAAAGAGATTGGGGACCACTACTCTGCAGGAAATCTCCAAAGCAGGTACACTTTAATCCATTTAATAGGTAATCAAAAGTCTCTGTGACTATTAGAGTTGGAAATACCTGTTTAGGTACTTAAGAAAATAGAAACACTGGGTTTCTTAATTACATGATTCAGAGTGACACTCCACTTCCTGATAATTAAGAAGCCTAATGGAGTAAAAGTCATCACTTCCTTCAGGTAAGAAGCAGATCTACTTACAAACAAACTTTATATACTTGGAATTCAAAAAGCACATAGTTAATTTTATAATCTAAAACACTGACAAGAGGAGGGATTTAGTATCTTTATTCATTCTTGGAGACAAAAACTGAGATGTGAAACTGAATCCCAGGTGACAACAAGGTCAGAGACAGCAGTAAGTGGCCTATGTTCTCAAGATCCTATATGGCAGATCACCTTAGTCCAAGTGCTATAATCCATCAGGCCTTTGGGTTTTGTTCATGTGTTTTAGATTCAAAAAGTGTATTCTGCCAGAATTCTTTGCCCTTAATTTTTAAAACCATGTGTGTTTTAGGGTCAATTTAATCTGCATGTTTCCTATTTTCTTATAATTAAACTATCAAAATATTGTCCTTTAAAAACTATTTGATGTCTGCAAAATCTGAGCCCTTTGAATAAGCTTCTTAAAAGGGTTTTTATCCCACTTAAAAACAGAAGTTGCACTGTGTTACGGGTGACCTGATGCAAAAACCAAGAATCCCCTTTAAATTCCAAAATCCTTGAAGTTGGAATCATTTTTGAACTTGGAGAAAATGAGTTCACTCACTGCTGAAATTTCTGTGCTGCTAAAGAAGACATTTGGAACAAAGATGAGTCCCTTAAGAGGGGAAATCAGAGCAGCAGGAGAAATTGGAGGTATGTGAATTTAGCTAAGGCCCCTGAGGAAAAGCTGGAAGCCTAACTTGTCACACTGCCATCCATACAGCAAGGAAAAAGTTGACTGCACAGCAAATGTTTGCCAGGACCAAAGAGAAATGTGATGTCCATATGAAATAATATTTGCTCACAGTGCTAAGAAAACAATGGAATATAAATGTATGGATTTCAGCACATCCAAGTTGCTCTCTAGTATAATTTTCTACTGTTGGCAGCCCATGGAGAACCCTTAATAAGTTTATCAAAGTTGAATAATTAAGTCCTCATAAAGGATAAATAGGATCTGTTATTCTAACACTAATTCCTGTTATTCCTGTTATGGAACTGGAAAACTGCAGGGGTGGGGCCAGTGGATGTAGAAGGCCTTTTGTAGAAGGCTATGGACAGCAAGCCAGGAGCGTGAGCGGGGCTCTGTAGAAAATTCTCTCCTGCTGACAAGAGCTCAATAGCTGGGCAGCAGCAAACAGGCCAGTGCTGGGGACCAGCTCTCCAGCCAGGCTCCAGGGTGCGTTCAGCAGGCATTTCCAGGGAACTCATAAATACTGCTCTTCTGAGCAGTTCCCAGCTCTTGGAGAGTGTGGGCTCATTATCACCAACCATCAAATACTGAGCAGACAGGATGCAGGGGTTTCCCCACCAGGGGAGCTGGCACACGAGCTCTGAGGAAAAGGGAGCTGAGTCCATTTCCTGCGATTGTTAGAGAAGGATGACGGCCTGGCCCTTGGGTATTCAGAGTCCTGTGTGCATTACTGTTCCCATGTGACTCTAGGACCTCAGTATAGGCTCTCAGGTCTTCATCTTCTACAGAGAAACCCCCTCTGCTTAGGTACCAGGAGAATAAACGATTTTTTTCTATTATAGTTAATAAAAATTTATAGAGTGTTTCACAGTTTGCAAAGCCCTGACATGGAGATTAAATGTCTCATTTGATAATGTTTTTTTATTTTAATCACAAGAGCAACAGTAATAGTAATAATGACAAGCATTATTAGAATCAGTGAGTTTAGCTAAGTTGCAGGATATAGAGTTCATATATAAAAATCGACTGTATTTCTATATGTTAACAACAAACAACTTGAATTCATAGCTTGTTGAGGTACAGTTGACATAAATTAGCTACACATACTTAAAGTGTACAATTTGATGTTTCATATATGCATACACTCATGAAACCATAACCCCAATCAAGAAAATGAACTTATCCATTGCCCATAAATTTTTCTTCAATCCTTGGTAATCCCTCTCTCTCACCCTTCCATGCCCTTTCTTCACCCTCATCTCTTTTCTGTCATTATTAATTGGTTTGCATTTTCTAGATTTTCATATACATGAAATTATAGACTATGAAGTCTTCTTGGTCTGGTTTCTTTCACTCGGCATTTTATTTTTAAGTGCCTTCATGTTCCTAGGGGTGCTTTGAGCTTCCTAGATCTGTAGTATTATAATTTTCACCAAATTTGAAAATTTGTCCAGTTTTTAATTTCTTTAAATACTTTTCATGATCCTCTCTCTCTCCTCTCCTTCAAGGAATCTATAGCATACAACTTAGGACATATTGGGTTGGCCAGAAATTTTGTTCATATTTTTCTGTACAATGGTATGAAAAACCCCAAACAAAGTTTTTGGCCAACCCAATATATTAGGACTCATATTTCCATTATGCTCCCTTTTGTGTAGGTTTATTTTCCACAGTTTTTTCTTATCTCTGCATTTCATTCGGATAGTTTCTACTGCTTCAGATCTACTAATTTTTTTCTGCTTTGGTGTTCAATCTGCCACTAATTCCATCAAATACATTTCTTGACACAACATCATGATTTTCATCACTATAAGTTCAATTTAGTTCTTTTTTTTATATTGTGCATGTCACTACTTAACATTAAGTAGTATCTTGGACATACAGAATACAGTTAGGAATTCTCTTAATGTCCTTCTCCACTAATTCTATCATCTGAGTAATTTCTGGGTCATTTTCAATTGAATGAATTTTCCCGGAATTATAGATCACAATTTTCTGATTCTTTATATATCTGGTCATTTTTACATTGGATGCCATACAATGTGAATTTTTTACCTTCTTGAGTGCTGGATTTTGTTTTCCCAAATATTCTTGAGTTTAGTTATGGAGTGGACTTATGTTACCAGGAAACATTACTTTTGATCCATTTGAGTATTGTGGTTAGGTTTTGTTAAAACCAAAGCAGCATTTAGCCTAAAGGTTATGAATCTTTTGAGGTTTTTCTACTCTCACTGGTAGAAACAATAACTATTCTTGGCTCTGTGCAAGCTCTAAGTATTGTTTACTCTAAAGTTTGTGAGTGATTCTTTCCCTGGCCTCTGGTAGTTTCCTCTCCAGCAAGCCCTGATTTGTACTCACTTAAAGACTCTAGGGGACTCTGCAGATCTCTGAATTCTCTCTCAATGCAATTCTATTCCCTCCAGTACCCTGACCTGCAAGCTCCAGCCAGCTCGGCCTCCCTGAATGCCTAACTGTACGTTCTCAGCTCCAGGAATCTGCACGGCTCTGCCAGAGTCTGCCCTCTCTACTATGGTTTGGACACACTCTCCAGGTGATGGGTGAGGCAATCATAGGGCTTAATTAGTTTTTTTTTTTCCATCACTAAAAAATCACTCTTTTATTGCCTGATGTCCTATGACTTGAAAACCTTTGTTTTATCTATTTTGTTCAGCATTTTAGTTCTTAGACTATATCTCTGTTACTCCATCTTGGTTTGAAACAAGTTTCATAACTGGAAACTGAAATTGAAAAAAAAATACTCTGTTTACAATAACATCAAAACCTATATGGGAAAGAAACTTTAAAAAAAAGAGTGGATGTATGTATATGTATAACTGATACACTTTGCTGCATAGCAAAAATGAACACAATATTGTAAATCAACTATACTCCAATAAAAAGTAATATGTATATATATATACAGAGTAATTTATATATATATACATATATATATATATATTTCAGGGAAAAAAGAAATAAAATGTGTATAAAACCTGTATACTAAAAATTACAAAACATTTCTGAGAGGAATTAAAAATGGACCTAGATAAATGGAGAGATGAACTGAGTTTGTTTATCAGAAGACACAATACTGATAAGATGTCAATTCTCTCAAGGCGGATCTATTGACTCAGTGCAATTTCAACCAAATCCCAGCAGGGTTTTCTTTTGTGGAAATTGATACATGGATTTTAAAATTTATATGGAAATACACATGAAGATCTAGGCAGTTGAGTTATTCTGAAAAAAGGAGAAAATTTGGAGTAATTATGCCACCCAATTTCAAGACTTAGTAAAACTGTAATAGTAAAGATGTTGTGGTATTAATATTGGAGTGAATAGAGACATATAGATCGATGAAATAGTATATAGAGTCCAGAAATAGACCCTGATATCCAAAGTCTATTGATTTTCAACAAAGTTACCCAGGTAATTTAATGGGATAAAGGATAGCCTTTTCAATTAAAAAAAAAAAAAGTCCTTGAAGAATTGATTATATGGAGGGAAAAAAAAATCCTAGACCCTTACCTCACACCATATAAAAAACTAACTCAAAATGTATCACTTAAATGTAAATATTTAAAACTACAAAAACTTCTAACTGAAAGAAAATGTAGGAAAAACTTTTTATTTAAATTATGAAAATATTTCTTAGGAGACACAAAAATAGATGAACCACAAAAGAACAACTATGATAAACTAGTCTTTACAAAAATCTAAACTGTAATAAGGAGCCTGACATTTTGATGTTTCATTTTTACTGCTGACATCTTTCAAACCCCACAATTCCACTTTCCCCTTCTGCCCCACATCTGGGCTAGTTGGTAAAAAATTCGAGTTGCTCCCATCTTTGTTGCCAAGTTCAAACAGGCAAGTTCAAAACAGGCAAGGCCCGACTCTCATACCCAGGAATCCTCACTCCAACCCCATTCCCTAACTACAATAAAAACAAAACCTTTTCCCTGCTTTTTCAAGCCATTTTTGGGCCTTTTTAGGTACCTGCCCTGCTCTCCCCAGAAAGTCTCATTGTTGAGTAATAAACTTTTCATACCTTCTTGATGCATATGTTGAATCAAAGTCTCAACACCTAAATCAAACTTGGCAGAGAGGAACCCATCCTGTTTCCATGAGATAACAACAGAAAAACTTTCACACTTCAAAAGACACTATTAAGAAAATGAAAAGGCAAGTGACAGGCCAGGAGGAAATATTTGCAAACATATGTCTATAAGGGGCATTTATCTAGAATATATAAAAGAACTCTTACACCTCAACAATAGGAAAACAAACAACTTCACTTTAAAAACTGACAAAAGATTTGAACAGATTCTTCACCAAAGAAGGTGTACAAATGACAAACAGTCATACGAAAATATGATGAACATCATTCATCATTAGGAAAATGCATATCAAAATAATGAGATATCACTTCACATTCACTAGATTAACAAAATTACAAAGACTGACAGTACTGAGTGTTGCTGAGGATGTGGAAAAATCGGGGATTTTCATCCATAACTAGGGGAAATGCAAAATGAATTGTATAGTCACTTTGGAAAGCCATTTGGCATTTTCTTACAAATTAAACATGGACTTACTATACAGTCTAGCAACCTCACTTTCAGGTATTTACCCAGCAAAAATGAAAACATATTCATACACAGATTTATACTCAAATGATTATAGTAACTTTGTTCATAATAACCAGAAACTGCAAACAAGCCAAATACCCACCAAGTAGTCAATGGCTAAACAAAATGTTGTGTATCCACAAAATGAAATATTACTCAGCAATAAAAAGGAACTGCTGATACATGCAACATTGTGGATGCATATTAAAAGCATGTCACATGAAAGAAGCCAGATACAAAAGAGTATATGCTACATGATTCTACTTATATAAAATTCTACAAAAGATTAAAGCAGGGATATGGGAGGATTTATTGGCAATAAGACACAATAGAATGGGTAATGGAAATGCCCTATAACATCACTGTAGTATCAATGATTTAACTATACACACTTGTCAAAACACATCAAATGAGAAGTTCTCGCAGATTATTTACTGGCTTAAACCTGATTCCTACAGAGGAACCTCGGTCCCTCACAAAAGTGATGAACCCAATAGCAAAACTGCAAAGCCTTGTGAACCTGAGGTTGTGGGCAAGGGCCTGAAGTTTTAGGGAGAACAAGATGGCGGAGGAGTAGGTGGACATGGAGCACATCTCTCTCCACAGACACATCCGGATTACAACTTCAGACACAGAAGTACATGCAGAACACCAGCTAAGAGCAGACAGGAGTACCTGACCAGTGGAAAAGAATATAAAGAACCACACAAACTCGAGATCAAGCCCTGAGCCGAAGCACTGACTACCTTAGAGTACCAGAGGACTAACCCTTCAGTTCAGTTCATTTCAGTTCAGTTCAGTCGCTCGGTCATGTCCGACTCTTTACCCTAGGGAGTATCAAGTAGTAAGAACTCACACAAACGAAACCACTTGAATATAAGACCCAGCATCACCCAACCACTAGTAGCACCCTGTCTCATCTAAACAACAAACAAAACAAAAATACAAACCAAATCATCAGCAGACAGAATCACCAACTTACTCAGCCTTTCCCGTCAGAGGAAAAACAAACAAACAAAAACTCAGCACAAATCTAACCCTATACAAAGCTTACACAAATCACTGGACCAACCTTAGGAGGACAGAAACTAAAAGGAAGAAAGAATTCAACCTTCTTCAAGAAAAGAATTCAACTTTCCTTGAAGCCTGGCAAAAGGAGACCTCAAACACAGTAAGTTAAAAAAAATAGTGAAAAGTCAGAGAAATACTACACAAATGAAGGAACAAACTAGAAACACAGAAGCCCAAATAAATGAAAAGGAAATAGGCAAACTGCCTGAAAAAGAAATCAGAATAATGACAGTAAAGATACTAAAAAACTTTGAAAACAAGATGGAGAAAATGCAAGAATCAAGAAAGACCTAGAAGAATTAAAGAACAAACATACAGAGACAAACAACACAATTACTGAAATTAAAATACCCTGCTGCTGCTGCTGCTAAGTTGCTTCAGTTGTGTCCGACTCTGTGAGACCTCATAGACGGCAGCCCACAAGGCTCTGCCATCCCTGGGATTCTCCAGGCAAGAACAATGGAGTGGGTTGCCATTTAAAATCAATAGCAGAAGGAAGGAATCAATAGCAGAATATCTGAAGCAGAAGAACGAAACAGTGAGATGGAAGATAAAATGGTGGAAATAACTTCTGAAGAGCAGAATAAAGTAAAAAGAATGAAAAGAACTGAGGATAGTCTGGGACAATATCAACTGGGACACTATCAACTGGGACAATATCAAATACACCAACACTCAAATTATAGGGGTCCCAGAAGAAGAAGAGAAAAAGGGTATGAGAAAATTTTTGAAGATATTATAGTTGAAAATTTCCCCAACTTGGAAAAGGAAATAGTCAATCAAGCCCAAGAGGCACAAAGAGTCCCATACAGGATAAACCCAAGGAGAAACAAGCCAAGACACATACTGGTCAAACTAACAAAAACTAAAAAGAAAGAAAGAATATTAAAAGCAGCAAAGGAAAAGCAACAAGTAACATACAAGGGAAACCCCATATGCTTAACAGCTGATCTTTCAGCAGAAACTCTGCAGGCCAGAAGGGAATGGCAGGATATATTTAAAGTACTGAATGGGAAAAATCTACAACCAAGATTACTGTAACTGGCAAGGATCTCATTCAAAATTGATGGAGAAATAAAAAGCTTTTCAGACAAGCAAAAGTTAAGAGAATTCAGTACCACCAAACCAGCTTTACAATAAATGTTAAAGGGGCTTATATAGTCAAGAAATACAAGAGAAGAAAAAAGATCTACAAAATCAACTCAAACAATTAAGAAAATGGCAATAGGAACATATATATCAATAATTACTTTAAATGTAAATGGATTAAATGCTCCAACCCAAAAGACACAGACTGGCAGAATGGATATCTGTAGATATATATGCTCTCTACAAGAAACCCAATTCAGACCTAAAGACACATGTAGATTGAAAGCAAGAGGATTGAAAAATATATTCCATGCAAATGGGAAGCAAAAGAAAGCTGGAGTAGCAATACTCATATCAGACAAAATAGATATTAAAATAAAGAAGATTACAAGAGATAAGGAAGAACACTACATAATGATCAAGGTATCAATCCAAGAGGAAGACATAACATTGTTAAGTATCTATGCACTCAACACAGGAGCACCTCAATACATGAGACAAACACTAACAGACATAAAAGGAGAAATTGACAGCAAAAAAATAATAGTAGGAGACTTCAACACCCCATTCACACCAATGGACAGATCATCAAAACAGAAAATTAATAAGGAAACACAAGTCTTAAATGATACATTAGATGAGATGGATCTCATTGATATCTTCAGGACATTCCATCCAAATGCAGAAGAATACACCTTCTTCTCAAGTGCACATGGAACGTTCTTCAGGATAGACCACATCTTGGATCACAAATGAAACCTCAGTAAATTTAAGAAAATTGAAATCATATCAAGCATCTTCTCTGACCACAGCCCTGTGAGACTAGATATCAATTACAAGAAAAAAACTGTAAAAAAAAACACAAACCCATGGTTAAACAACACATTTCTAAATAGTCATCAGATTACTGAAGAAATCAAAAGGGAAATAAAAAACTGTATAGAAACAAACGACAATGAAAACACAACAACTCAAAACCTAAGGGACACAGCAAATGCAGTTCTAAGAGGGAAGTTTTTAGCAATACAATCCTACCTCAAGAAACAAGAAAATATCAAATAGACACCCTAACTTTACACCTAAAACAATTGGAAAAAGAACAAAAACCCCCAAAGTTAGTAGAAGGAAAAAAATCATAAAGATCCGAGCAGAAATAAATGAAAAAAAAAAAAAGAAAGATACAATAGTAAAGATTAATAAAACTAAAAGCTGGTTCTTTGAGAAGATAAACAAAATGGACAAGCCTTTAGCCAGACTCATCAAGAAGAAAAGAGAGAAGAATCAAATCAACAAAATTAGAAATGAAAAAGGAGATGTTACAACAGACAATGCAGAAATACAAAGGATTATAAGAGACTATTATGAACAACTATATGGCAATAAAATGGATGACCTGGAAGAATTGAACGGATTCTTAGAAAAGTTCTATCTTCCAAGACTGAACCAGGAAGAAATAGAAATTATGAACAACCCAATTACAAGCACTGAAATTGAAGCTGTGATCAAAAACCTCCCAGAAAACAAAAGCCCAAGACCAGATGGCTTCACAGGAGAATTCTATCAAACATTTAGAGAAGAGCTAATGCCTATCCTTCTAAAACTCTTTCAAAAAATTGCAGAGGAAGGAACACTTCCAAACTCATTCTCCAAGGCCACCATCACCCTGATACCAAAACCAGACAAAGACAACACAAAGAAAGAAAACTACAGACCAACATCACTGATGAACATAGATGAAAAAATTCTCAACAAATTTTAGCAAACATAATTCAGGAACACATCAAAAAACTCATACAAAAAAAAAAAAAAAGACTCATATACCACGATCAAGTTGGGTTTATTCCAGCGATGCAAGGATTCTTCAATATATGCAAATCAATGTGATACACCATATAAACAAATTGAAAGATAAAAATCATATGATCATCTCAATAGATGCAGAAAAAGCCTTTGACAATATTCAGCACCCATTTCTAACTAAAACTCTTTAAAAAATGGACATAGAAGGAAATTACCTCAACATAGTTAAGGCCATATATGATAAGCCTACAGCAAACATTACTCTAAATGATGAAAAACTGAAAGCATTCCCCCTAAGATCAGGAACAAGACAAGGGTGTCCATTTTTGCCACTATTATTCAACATAGTTCTGGAAGTCCTAGCTACAGCAATCAGAGAAGAAAAAGAAATAAAAGGAATCCAGATCAGAAAAGAAGTAAAGCTCTCACTGTTTGCAGATGACATGATACTGTACATAGAAAACCCTAAAGATAGTATCAGAAAACTACTAGAGCTAATCAGTGAATATAGCAAAGTTGTAGGATACAAAATCAATACACAGAAATCACTTGCATTTTTATATACTAACAATGAAAAATCAGAAAAAAGAAATTAAGGAATCAATCCCATCCACCATTGCAACAAAAAGAATTAAATATCTAGGAATAAACTTACCTAAGGAGATAAAAGAGCTGTACACAGAAAATTATAAGAAATTAATGAAAGAAATCAAAGACGACATAAACAGATAGAGAGATATTCCATGTTCTTGGGTAGGAAGAGGCAATATTGTGAAAATGACTATACTACCAAGGGCAATCTACAGATTCAATGTGATCCCTATCAAATTACCAATGGCATATTTCACAGAACTTAAACAAAATATTTCACCTTCCACATGGAAACACAAAAGACCCCGAATAGCCAAAGCAGTCTTGAGAAAAAATGGAGCTGGAGGAATCAACTTTCCTGACTTCAGATTATACTACAAAGCTACAGTCATCAGGACAGTATGGCACTGGCACAAAAACAGAAATATAGACCAATGAAACAAGATAGAAAGCCCAGAAATAAACCCATGCAACTATGGGTACCTTAATTTTGACAAAGGAGTCAAGAATATACAGTGGGGCAAAGAGAGCCTCTTCAATAAATGCTGCTGGGAAAAGTGGAAAGCTACATATAAAAGAATGAAATTAGAACACTTCCTAACACCATACACAAAGATAAACTCAAAATGGATTAAAGACCTAAATGTAAGACCAGAAACTATAAAACTCTTAGAGGAAAACATAGGCAGAACACTTGATGACATAAATCAAAGCAAGATCCTCTATGACCCACCTCCTAGAGTAACAGAAATAAAATCAAAAGTGAACAAGTGGGACCTTATTAAACTTAAAAGCTTTTGCATAGCAAAGGAAACTATAAGCAAGGTGAAAAGACAACCCTTAGAATGGGAGAAAATAATAGAAAATGGAATAACTGACAAAGGATTAATTTCCAAAATATATGAGCAGCTCATACAAATCAATGCCAGAAAACAACCCAATCAAAAAGTGGAAAAAAGACCTAAACAGACATTTCTCCAAAGAAGGCATACAGATGGCTAACACATGAAAAGATGCTCAACATCACTCATTATCAGAGAAATGCAAATCAAAACTACAATTAGATATCACTTCACACTGGTCAGAATGGCCATCATCAAAAAGTCTACAAACAATAAATGCTGGAGACAGTGTGGAGAAAAGGGAATGCTCTTACACTGTTGGTGGGAATGTAAATTGATACAGCCACTATGGAAGATGGTATGGAGATTCCTTAAAAAACTAGGAATAAAACCACCATATGACCCAGCAATCCCACTCCTAGGCATATACCCTAAGGAAAGTAAAATTGAAAAAGACACATGTATCCCATTTTTCATTGCAGCACTATCTATAATAGCTAGAACATGGAAGCGACCTAGATATCCATTGACAGATGAATGGATAAAGAAGTTGTGGCACATATACACAATGGAATATTACTCAGCCACAAAAAGGAATGCATTTGTGTCAGTTCTAATGAGGTGGAGGAATCTAGAATCTATTATACAGAGTGAAGTAAGTCAGAAAGAGAAAGAGAAATATTGTATTTGAATGCATATATATGGAATCTAGAAAAATGGTACTGAAGAATTTATTTACAGGGCAACAATGGAGAAACAGACATAGAGAATAGACTTATGGACATGAGGAGAGGGGAGGAGAGGGTGAGATGTATAGAAAGAGTAACATGGAAACTTACATTACCATATGTAAAATAGATAGCCAATGGGAATTTGCTGTATGGCTCAGGAAACTCAAACTGGGGCTCTGTATCAACCTAGAGGGGTGGGATGGGGAGGGAGATGGGAGGGAGGTTCTACAGGGAAGGGACATATGTATACCTATGGCTGATTCATGTTGAGGTTTCACAGAAAACAACAAAATTCTGTAAAGGAATTATCCTTCAATAAAAAATGAATAAATTTTTAAAAAACACATCAAATTATACCTTAAAACTGATACATTTTATTGTAGATATTTTACACCTCAATGAAAAAAAATTTAAAACAATAGCTAGCAGGGATTGACTGATGTAGCACTGTGCAGTGCTCTTTAGATCGTTCTCTGTTTCATACACATTGACTTACTTGATCCTTGCACGTTTCCAGAATGGTTCTGAATATTACCCAGAAGCAGGACAAAGATATGACAGAGCAAATAGGATGACAACCCAGAATGAAAACAATGCTATTTCCTGATTGTATCTATGACATTCAATCCATTCAATAAATCGTTGAAGTTAGAAATATTAATTATTGTATCCCTAAAATCATGTTGCATTCCCTCGATGACCCACATCCCCCATCCTATACTTTGGGAAAGATTGAGTCTCACTGCATTAGAATAAGGAGACCGCAGAAACAACAGCACTTCAGCCTTGAGAAGGTCCTTGGCTACCGCCTATGCTAAGTATCAAATGGAATCATTTAGTGATAAGGACAGGATCTCAGAGAGAGCAAATGACCTGGCCATATTACACAGCTAGTTTAAACAGACCTCAAGTGTTTTAATTCCTAGATCAGAGTGTTTTCCTGAATACTATCGCATCTCTGACTCACCATGTGCTGTTGTCTGGTCTCTAAGTCATGTCTGACCCTTTGCCACCCATGGACTGCAATACAACCGGCTTCCTTGTCCTTCACTATCTCTTGGAGTTTGCTCAAATTCATGTTCACCATTGGTAAGTTTTAATACTGTGTTGGATATTATTGTGTTTATATATTGTTAATTTAGTGTTAATAATATTATTAATATATATATTGTATCAGTATTTTATATAATTCATCTGCCAGATTGTTTATTAAAAAAACTCCCTGAACTTCCCCAATTTAATCTAATATTAAAAACTGGAAAATTAATTGTCTTCAGATTTCTACTTTATCTCTACTATGTCTGCTAGGCCATCCACTTACCTCAGAGGATGGGCTGGAACAGCTCTGAGTAGGAGCTTTTATGGAGAGTTATCATTAATTCAGCAAATTACCATTAATTCAACAATTCAATACACTGCCCATGTGCCAGGCCTTGTGTTAAGTATTGGGAGCATGATGGAAACAAGTTAAGAGTTCTCGCCTTCCAAGCTGTCCTGCAGTGACAGAAAAGATGGGCTTCCCATGTGGCACTAGTGGTAAAGAACCCACCTGCCAATGCGGGAGAGACAAGAGATGCGGGTTTGATCCCTGGGTTGGGATGGGTCCCTGGAAGAGGGCACAGCAAGCCCCTCCAGTATTCTTGCCTGGAGAATCCCATGGACAGAGGAGCCTGAAGGGCTAAAGTCCACAGAGTGGCAAAGAGTCAGACAGGACTAAAGCGACTTAGCATGCACGCACAACAGGTAAGAACAGACAAATACAATGAAGTGCGATGAGCAATCTGAGGAAGGAGTTCTGACTGCGTGATGCAAGAAAGAAAGACACCTGAGCAGTCAGAGGGGCCAAGGGGGCTCAGGTAAAGCTTTGCCTAAATAAACACATATAAATATCATGTGTCTGGTTCACCTCAGCAGTCATGACTGACTAAAGCGACAAAGATTTCCACTAGCTTGCATGGTTGGGTGGGCCGGAAAAGGTCTCCTGACAGACCTCACGCCCCTCCCGAGGGCTCTAAATGTAGGCCCCTCCTCACCGCCCTGGGATTTAAAAGAAACGCCATTGCACCCTGAGCAGACAGAAAAAGAGAACTGGGTTGTTCCAGAACAAGAACGTCTGCCTTGAAATCACATGCATCTTCTCCTGTGATTTTGCAAATGAAAGACATTAAATTGAGCAGCGTTGTTGGTGGGAGCCTGTGGTAGGTGGAAGAATGGCCTCCAAAGATGTCCCCATCCCAGTTGGAACCTTAGTTGGCAAATGGGACTTTGCAAATGTCATCCAGGTTGAGGACTTTGAAATAAGTATCCTGGATTATCCCGGTGGACCCTCTCTCCCTAAAAGTAGAGGAGGAAGTCAGAGATGCAGAGGGACGTGTGACTCAGGAGGAGTCAGAGCGTACAACTTCTCTGGCTTTGAAGACGGAGAACGGAGCCTACAAGCCAAGAAATGTGGGCCGCCTCCAGAAGCAGGAAGGGTTCTCCCCTAACCAGTCAACAGGTTGATTTTAGCCAGTGAGACTTACGTTGGACTAGTGACCTACAGGACTGTTCAGTTCAGTTCAGTTCAGTTGCTCAGTCGTGTCCGACTCTTTGCGACCCCATGAATCACAGCACGCCAGGCCTCCCTGTCCATCACCAACTCTTGGAGTTTACTCAAACTCATGCCCAGGAGATGATAAATTTGTAAGTTTAAGCTGCTGCTTATGGTAATTTGTTACAGTGGCAATAGAAAACTAATACAAAATTTGTGACCCCCCACCCCTCACTAATATGAGCTGAAAAAGTGGTTAAGAAACAGTTTCCAGAAGTTAACAACCTACGGGGCTTCCCTGGTGGCTCAGATAAGTAAAGAATCTACCAGCAATGCAGGAGACCTGGGTTTGATCCCTGAATGGGGATCCCTAGAGAAGGGAATGGCAACCCACTCCAGTATTCTTGCCTGAAGAATTCTATGACCTACAAATAAGCTAGTGTCAAAGATAACCATTTAAACTGGGGTGTGTGTGTATAAGGCTGGACATGGACGGCTATTTTCGCTATTAAAGAAATACCTTTGGGGGACTTCCCTGGCTGTCTAGCAGTTAGGACTTCATCTAATGCAGAGGGTGTGGGTTCAATCCCTGGTCAGGAAGCTAAAATCCCACATGCTTCACAGTCAAAAAGCCAAACCATAAAACAGAAGCAGTATTATAACAAATTCAATAGACTTTAAAAATGGTCTACATCAAAAATATTTTTTAAAAATCATTTTTAAAAAAGAAATGTGTTTCACTGCAGGGAGAGATGGTTTCTTGAGGAAGATGTACATTTTCCTGCAGGTGTTGTTGGTGTCTTTGAGAGTCTGAGAAGTTCACTGTGAATACCATGTACATCTTCTCCCAGAGGGAAAACAAAGGTAGAGAATTGGCCATCAGTGGGCTATAGGCCATGAGAAGCCACAGGGAGTGATGCAGGCCTGAGCACCAGAATCTATGCGTTCATTCTTTTCCCAGGACTCAGTGCTGCTGAGAATGTACCTAAGGAGACAAATAGGTTATTGGGGCAATAAAAACCAGAGATATGTGGTATGAGACTCATTACTTGCTTTTACTGTCCAAACAATCAGAAAGAGCAATCTGTAAGT
This sequence comes from Odocoileus virginianus, assembly GCF_023699985.2. Lineage (NCBI taxonomy): Eukaryota > Metazoa > Chordata > Mammalia > Artiodactyla > Cervidae > Odocoileus > Odocoileus virginianus. The sequence goes on from NC_069686.1 coordinate 14,227,439, forward strand.
ATGCTTTCACACTGACGTTGGAAAGGAATTCTTCTCCCCCTTCTTAGCCATAAAAAGACACCCATGAGGATACATGGAATTGCATCATGAATTTTTCCTTTGTCCCCAGCGGGATTCTGCCTTGTATTTGCTAAAAGGGGGATTTATGTGAAATAGACTCTTAGCCTTTCTAAAAGTTCACCTTCAGACACAGATCAAACAATCATAGCTGTGTGATAATACCTCGGCCCTTATGATGTTAAGAAACTGTCCAAAAGCATTTGGAAATGTTCTTTCCCATCTTTGCTTTCCCTGAAGTGCAAGTCATTTGCTCTTTTATTTTCCTGTAGCTCTGTCCTTTGTACCCCTCTTTGTTCATGTTCCTGGAGATGAGGTGTTAGGTTTGAGGAGCTTTATACAACATCACAACCCCCTAGAACAGGCGAGGTCTTCAAGGGTTCATCTAATCCTCCTCTTAACTCCACTAATCTGGGGTTTGGCCCAAGGACGCTGAGGTCTGAGATGTTTTCCATGCTTAGAAAGACTATCCAGATTGGGGACTATTATAGTTGTGCTGTGCCCCCACCCCACATTCATATGTTGAAATCCTAACCCCAGGACCTACCATGTGGCTATATTTGGAGACAGGATCTCTAAAGAGGTAATTAAATTCAAATGAGGTTATTAGAGTGGGCTCCTAATCTGACTAGTGGTCTTACAAGAAAAGATTAGGACACAAACACACAAAGAAGGAAGACCACGTGAAGACACAGTGAGCAGACGGCCATCTCCAAGCCAAGGAGAGAGACGTCAGAAGAAATCAACGCTGTGACACCTTGACCTCGGACTTCTAGCCTCCAGAATTATGAGACAATAAATTTCTGTCTAAACCATCCACCCAGTGGACCCTTGTATGGTAGCCCTTGCTGATTAATAGAGACTAAACCTTTTGGTCTATTTACTGTTAGGAAAATTATCCTAACGTCTAAGGAAAATCACACTTGCTCTAAAGAGTGGCCTTTTTATTTTGTCTTTCAGGAAATGGTTAGCAAGTTTTTTAAAAAACTACGCTGAATATATTAAGAGAATGAGCGTGTTAGCCGAACAAAGGGTATGCAGATTGCTCTTTCAGCCCCTTCGTTTTACAGATGAGGACACTGCAACCCAAATAGGTGACCTGAGACTTGCAAAGTAGTCGCCGGCAATGAAACCCAGGAAGGATGTGGGCACAGGGCCTGAACCCCAGCCCCCTGCTGTCTAACTCTCACCAAAACAAATAGGAAAGGTGTTAAGAGAAATCAGTGTCAGGAAGAACAGCCTGAATCAAGTGAGGTATGGAGAGAGGGTGGGGGCATGGTCGTATGGTAGCTTTTGGTTCTTATTTTCTGTGATAATAAAAATTGTGCAAAACTTTAACAGACCAAAAAGCTCTAGACGTACATTTCATAAGCAGTTCAGATGATTCCCTGTACTTCTGACAAGCTGCCATTATCTGATGTTACAGTCTCCCTCCTCTGGGAGCTGAGGAAGTCACCATTTCCTCACCCTGACATGGAGAACCCCAGGATGGGAAGCACCACTTTGTGTAACCAGGCATGCTTCCTGGCCTCTGAAGGTTTCATCCTCTCCCCCAGTTGTCCTCCATCTCACATTTTTTTGTCAGGACCTTTCAGCTCATATCTCTTTTGCTAGAAGCTTTTCAACAGACAGAAAGCTCTATATAAATCATAAAGTAAGGACAGACAAAATTTCATTATCTTACCCTTATTTCTTTTTTTTTTTTTTTCTCACCAATTCTTCAGTCTCTCACACAGCGAAGGAGTGGCAGGGTTCACACATACAACTCAAAGCACTAAACTTTCTCACTGAGCATCCAGCTCCCTTTCCACCAAAGCACACCAGATCTATCCCTTTCCCTGGTGACCTCTGATGCCACTAGGAGCCAAGGCAGGAGTGGAATCAGCTGATGGAGATGGGTAGGGTCGCCACCCTGCAGAGGCTTAGAAGCAACAAAGGAAGGCAAAGCCTTCAATTCAGGGGTGAGATTAAGTCCATCTAATGAAGCACAGAGGCAGGGGTCAGAGCTAAGCTGGACTGTGACGTCTCCAGCTATCAACTAAGCAGAATTGTCTCCTGTGAACCTTCTGACCAAGTTCAACCTCCTCAAAGTGAAGTCTATAGACCACCTGTGACAGAATCACCTAAAAGCCTGTTAAAAACTCAGATTTCTGGACTTTCCAGGTGGCTCAGTGGTAAAGCATCCTCCTGCCAATGCAGGATACACAATGAGACACAAGTTCAATCCCTGGTCTGGGAATATTCCACATGCCCCGGGGCATCCCACTAAGCCCGTGCACCACGACAATCAAGCCTGTGCTCTAGAGCCCAGGAGCCACAGCTACAGAGCCCAGGGGCCCTAGAGCCCATGGTCTACAGGAGAAACCACTGAGATGAGAAGTCTGAACTCCACAACCAAGAGCAGCCCCTGCTCTCCGCAAAGAGAGAAAAGTCCAGTCAGCAGCGAAGACCCAGCGTACCCAAAAATAACTAAGTTATTAAAAAAAAAAAAATACTCAGATTGAGTCCCACTCCAGACTTAGGATTTTAGCAGCTTGTCAAAAGCAGAAGTGACAGCCTTTGGGGACATTCAACCTTATACTTTTGCGCTTGTTTTTAAAAAGCAATGGGACAGACATTCTAGAACATCAGGAATTGTACCAAAATCCAAATTTTGAATATATATGTGCTTTGTAAACTGAAAAATACAACAGAAATATTAGCAGAATGTGAATTTAAAAAAAATAAACTTATACCTATTAATATTTTCAGAGAAGCAAAAAGGCTCCACTCAGCAAAAACTATTTTTAGAAAGAGATTCTTGGTTTTTCTGTGTGACTTTAACATCCAACTCACTGATTATAACATCATGAGGTTTTCTCTTTTACTAAGTCCCTGTTGTTTTATCTGTTATCAGGCAGGCAAATTCCCCAAAGGAATAAAAGCATTAAATACAATGCTATACACACTACAGTAAAAACTTCCATCCATTTCCCAACAGCTGTTGCTTTTTAGAGAAACCAAATATTTTTGGAAAGGGCCACAAACATTCTGGATTCAAACCATTTATTGGCTTTGGAAACATAACATGCAGTCATCTTGCCAGTTTTAATCTTGCAGTTCCATTAAACACACCACAACTGCATCATAAAACAGAAAAGGGAAGAATTTATAAACAAATAAAGCAGTTAATTGGGGCAATAAAGTAGCGGTTTTCTCCCGAGTGTGGAATTGGTTGTTCAGCATACAGAACTGTTTTCTATGGGTCTAGAGACTACTGGAGGCAAACACAGATCAAAGATCCCAGGATTGCTCCTGGGCCCCTGACACTTACCCCCACTGCATGCCCTCAGCACCCCCAGTTTCATTGACTGCAAATAGTTCCACGGAGAGGAGCGACTCCAAGGCCAGTCCTCTTCTGAGCTCTGTTCCATAGCTGGGGTTCTGAAGGGCAAAGAAGGGAACACTGGGAGATCCACAACTATGGCTGCATCTGCGACACAGCACTCGGGTGCAGAGAGGGAGACGTAGCCTCGGGTGAGCGTCTCTTTCCTGAACCACACGCACCTGAGGACTGGGCAGGTCCTCAGTGTTGCCTCTCACATGCACTGTTAAGAAAAGAGCAAGCTTTGGAGCCACAAGAATTGTGGCCCAACCCTTGCCTCTCACTTGCTTTACAACCAGGAACAAAAGCAAAATCTTTAATCTGAGTTTCATTCATTTAGTCAGTAATACATATTTGTTGAGCATCTACTACATAGCAGGTTCTGGTTTTTCAATTTTTAGCAGTTAAACAGTGATCTTAAATCCCAAAAAGCTGTTTTGAGAACAAATGAGGGGAAAATATATGTGTGTGTGTGCGTGTGCGCTTAGTCACTCAATCATGTCTGACTCTTTGCGATCCCATGGACTGCAGCCCGCCACGTTCCTCTTGTCCATGGGGATTCTCCAGGAAAGAATACTGGAGTGGGTTGCCATGCCCTCCTCCAGGGGATCTTCCCAACCCAGGGATTGAACTCAGGTCTCCCCGCATTGCAGGCAGATTTTTTATCATCTGAGCCGCCAGGGAAGCCTGTGTGTGTGTGTGTGTGTGTGTGTGTGTGTGTGTGTGTACACAGTGGTGGTTTAGTCAGTAAGTCATGTCCAACTCTTGCAACCCCATGGACTCTAGCCCACCAGGCTCCTCTGTCCATGGGATTTCCAGGCAAGAACACTGGAGTGGGTTGCCATTTCCTTCTCCAGGAGATCTTCCCAACTCAGGGATCAAACCCGCATCCCCAGTATTACAGGCAGTCTCCTGTATTGCAGGCAGATTCTTTACCAATTGAGCCACTGGGGAAGTTATCTCCAGTGTTATACGTATACACTCTTGTATATAGTATGTACTCACAAATATTCATTAAAGTAGCAGGTAAGAATTGCAGTAAATGCATTGTATGTAGAACTAAAATGATAATATCTTGCAGAGTGTTGCTTCTATTCAAGAAGAGACAAAGAAGACTTGGAGTATACCCATCCCTGCAACCCCCAGTAAATAAGTCCTGGCTTCACTTATGTGAATGATGGAATAGTCGGGTGGATTGCCTCCCAGGGGGCCTCTGAGATAGTGGGATGGAGCAGAGCCAAATGGACCATGTGGGAAGTGCACTCATGACCTTTGCCTTGTTAACACCCAGGACCTGCACTCTCTCCCACCCCTGCAAATGTTTACAGTCTATTTATGTAATCAGATGTGTGTGCATGCATATGTGCATGCACATGCACACACACACACACGCACACACAATACCTAGCAGGAAATTGTGCCTCTTTGTCAAGGTCTGGCTTTTGGTATGCTTTGTTTAAACTCTCTAGAGATAAACTGCCATTTACCTTTGTTTAATAGCCCTCATAGTACATAGACTAGAGCGGACCCAAAAGATGTTCCATGAATGACTTATAGTACTATGCACAGTTATCGTCCTGATTTTATAAAAGAATGAGATTAGTAAATTACATGGGACCCATAAACTATCTCCCAAGTCCTGTCAACCTAAGAGAAGGAAATACCTGATGGTCAGAATCTGTGTGGAGCCTACATAACTGCTTGATACTACTTGAAATCTTCCTTAGACATAGCACCTGCATGTGGGCTGCTGCTTTGGAAAATGTCAGCTAGGACACTAATGATTAAAGTTAGAACCCAATCTTAGCCCTAAAAAGGAGACCAAGAAAGTAGGATGGGGGGAAGAAAAGAATTTAATCTCTTCTCCAGGTTAGTATCTTAAATACTTATCATTACTCAAAGGTTTCCAGGCTGTGCAGGCAATATGTTGGGTTAACTGGCTTCCAAATATACTGCATTTGCTCAAATCTAAATGAACCTTTCATTTTAGGAATCGTATGTGGCTGGAGAGATTGAACCCATGTGTGTCATTCATTTGCACATTGGCTATAAAAACATCTTTCAGTTAAACTCTGGAAAAGATCCGTAAACCTTCAGCAAGCACACCGTCTCCTTCACCTTAAGACCCACTGAGAAACTTTATGGGGGATAATGCCTTCTCGTCTCTAAGCCTCGCCAGGCCTTGTCTCCCCTTACATGTAAACAAAGCTCCAGCGAACCGGAGTCATTTGGAAGGCAGTTGGAGTGCTGTCCTTTCATCAGCTCACCTGGTGCTCTAATAAAATATCCACATCTGGTAGGTAATAAAATCCAGAGTATAATGAAGACGCCTGGCTGCTGAAGGGCCCCAGCCACTAGACAAAGCCATCGTGACATTCTTTCAACCATAGTCAATGCCAGGATTTTAATGGGGCAAGGCTGAGAGCCCTCTTTCTATATATTTTTCCTGCACTGGGTTCACTGGCTATGCTGCTCCCATGCCACAGTGGATTCCCTCTACGGCACCATCAAACCGGCTCACAACACAAACAAGGAAAAATGTTTCTTAACATGACAGAATCAAACACAATAACACTTATCTCATACTTCCATTTCCCCAGGGTGGTGGCACCAAGGGTGGATCTCCTTTTTTCCCCACCTCATCTTAGCTTCCCAAATAAGAATAAATGTTAGATCTCTTTGCAGGAAGAGACAGGCAATGCCAACCGCAGAGGACATGTTCTGACTGTCAACAGTGATGGATGAGATTCTGTACATTTAATAAATATAAATGTCATAATCCAACCATCAAATTTAATAAACAAAAATACCACAAACCATCTTTCCTCTCTGCTCCATGTGCTCCTTTAAAGCTGATAACATTAGAACACATTTTGCCCAAGCTGTAACCTCACCATCTGCCTGGCTCCACTTCTGAAGACTTGGTATGGGCTAGAAAGAAAAGCAAATGACTTCACACTGAGGAAAAAGTGGGGTGGGGGGTCGTGAATGGTTTTTTTCACTCCTTCTTTTACTTCTGACCCATTTAACTGTAGAACCAGATGTAACTATCTGAGCCTAAGTTCAACCCCCAAGAATTATTAGGGAGGCAGGTCACAGGGAACATTTTTTTGTACGAGCTACACAAACTAAAAAGCCTGCTTCACTAGAAAGCCGAGTTCTGCCTTTCAGGGATTTGATTTTAGAAATGTGTGAGGTGAGATGCAGAAACTAACTGACTAAGGATACATTTCTTTTGATGGCAAATTAATAACCATCACCACCACAATAAGCACATACAAAAAGTAGTTTTGTTCACAGAGGATACAGAAGACCAGATTTGAAGCTACAACTGGAAGGGGTTCTTTATGTTGAGTTTCGGAAAACTCAGAGGCTAAGGGAATGATAAAAAGTATAAGCAAGTATAAAGAACCTTAGAGGATGCCTAATACAAAGAGAGCAATAGATATGCTAGATCTATTTTTTTAATTACTTTTTTATGAGCTTGCTACATCCCAGATGGGCTTCCTTGGTAACTCAGCTGGTAAAAAAAAAAATCCTCCTTCAATGCAGGAGACCCCAATTCGATTCCTAGGTTGGGAAGTTCCCCTGGAGAAGGCAGACTACCCCCTCCAGTATTCTGGAGTATTCCAGTATCCTGATGGCTCAGACAGTAAAGAATCCACCTGCAATGTGGGAGACCTGAGTTCGATCCCTGGGTTGGGAAGATACCCTGGAGGACTGCATGGCAACCCACTCCAGTATTCTTGCCTGGAGAATCCCCTTGGACAGAGGAGCCTGGTAGGATACAGTCCCTGGGATCACAAAGAGTTGGACATGACTGAGCGACTAAGCACAGCATATCCCAGCTACTTTACACATAGTTTTACGATTTAATCTCATTGAGTCCTTTCAAGAACACACACCACTAAGCCTATTTAGCAGCTGAAGTGGACAGAGCCTCTAGAATGTGGTCAAGTGCATGGGGCTAAGCTGTGGGAGGACTGGTTTAACTTACTTCAGAACTTCCACTCCTTCCCCTCTGGGACACCCCAGTTTTTCTTTGGGGGCTACCCCTCCCTCAGTCTCACACCACATAGTTCGACTCCCACCTCCAGTTCGACTCCCACCTCCCAGTTCCAGGACTGACATTGGTGACATTCGGCCCTGAGCCCATGTTCATGACCACCACGCAATGGTGCTCAAGAAACAGATATTCCGGGGACACTGGTGGCCGGGGCCACTGTCAGCTGTAAAAGGACCATTCTTCACACCTAAAAATCCCCAAGCTGTTCAAGTTAAATCAAAAGGAGACAGTGGGTTTTGGGGGCATGTCTGTTGGATACTGGTATTCTCGTTTCCCATCAGAGGTATCTAGGCAGCACCCCATGCCAACTTCTGCCACAGAGAAATCATTTGACCCCCTTCCAGCTGTGGTGATTCCCCACTCTGTGCTAACAGGCCCCCGAGTTCTTCCAGAGCACACTTCAAACCTCACACCATACCCTTCATGCTTCCTGATAAAGCCGGGGAAGCTGAGAGGCCATCCTGTCCCCCTTCTGGTTCTGTTTGTCTAGAAGTAAGCTAGGGTGTCCAGGTCTTGCAGCTTGTCTCAGTGACTAGCAGCGTAACCTGCACCCCAAGACAGAGCTGACCCAGCACAGAGAAGAGGAAATGGAGAGGGGCAGGCCCTGCACATGTGTCCATCCAGGCAGCCTCACTGGAAACTTGGAGCCTGCTGGGCTCCTTAATATATAAAATCAGAAGGCTGCAGCACTGGGCAAGAGGAGGGGTGAGAGGAAGGAGCCTGAGCAGAGAAGCCCTGCACTTAAGTTGAAGTTGCCCCGCATTTCCCGGGTTCACAGGGCAGGGAGAAATGAGCCACAAAAATCTCAGCAATCCTGCTGTCAAAGTACTGTACAGACATCGCATTGCAACTGAAAATCTTATGTGGAGCTGGGTGGGATCGCTGACTGCAAAGTATCTCTTCCCCTTCTTGGTTTTGATTATGTGTGCGTGCTGAGTTGCTTCGGTCATATTCCCACTCTTGGCAATCCTGTGGGCTGTCGCCTGCCAGGCTCCCCTGTCCGTGGAATTCTCCAGGCAAGAATCCTGGAGTGGGTTGCCATGCCCTCCTTCAGGGGATCTTCCAGGCCCAGGGGCTGAACTGGCACCTCTTACGTCTCCTGCATTGGCATGGGCTACCACTAGCGCCATCTGGGAAGCCCAGCTTTGATTATACTCCAAGTTGTTTTGCTAGTATCACAAAAAGGCACTAACTTCAGTTGTAACAATTTTCACTTTTCCTCTTGACAGAACTCTCAGGCAATGGGAAGAGCAATAGTCAAAGCAAACATTGCTGCTTACCAGAGGGGATGACAGGGATGGGCAAAATTTTACAAAGGACAATTCTTGCCCTGAAAACTAGGAATCAAATTGCAAAGGCCATGGTCATTGCTACGCTGTGAAAATCTACAATTTTCATGGCATGACTTCACACTATGTTTTACTGTTGCAAAGTTCTTCTCTACAGGGTCTTCATGATATAAATTAATTTATTAATTACAGATCAGGGATGAGGAGGGCACTGGAACCAAATTTTTCACTCCAAATGCCACATTCCACCAAACACACACACACACACACACACACACACACACATAAACGGTAGAAGCTGAGAGTGGAAAAATTAAGGGAGAGAAAGATTGAATCCATGGCTCCCTCTGTCCATATCTGTCCTTTCTTACTTGCCAAAGCTTTTAAAGGAAAGAAAGAGAAGCAAGGGATTCTGTGGGCCACTCAAGAAAGGCTGTCTCCCTCAAGAAAGGCTGTCTCCCTTCTGGGCCATATTCTTATTATCACCTCAATCAATAGTACAAGAATCAGCCATTCATTTTTAATTCAGAATACTAAACAACCGTCAAAAGCCCTTGTCATTTTAACTGTCCCCCTTGAGCTCTGGAATTCAGAGAAGTTAGGTGTGTTTCCCAAACATGCACAGCAAGAGCTTAGAAATTAATCTCGGACATCTGACTTGTTTCTGTCGCTCCGTGAGTGAACAATGGCTGACAAATAGCAAACTTATTTTGAAAGTGCTTGCTAGCTCTTTTTCCATCACTAGATATTACCTGGTAGTTTGCCTCATAAATATTGTATCATTATGTTTCCTGATATCTCTCAGAGTTCTTAACTTTTATGATAATAGGCAACTTGGAAATACTTCGCTTGACATTAGACTGTAATGCACAAAATAAGTGACTTACAAATGGGTTGCAGCTATCTAGAGCATGTCTGGGAAGCAAATAACTGATCCTGGACAACAGTGAAAATGAAAGCCTGAGTGCTGTCTTTGTGAAGCAAAATAAAATGATATGAAATGAAACGAAGACTGCTTTCTGATTGTCTCATTGTGAACTGCCACAGCAGCCGATTTCCTTTTAATTATAAACAAGTCCTTGAAACAATAAATCTAGGAAGAAACTATGAGAGGCAAGCACAACCATTCTCTAACACCTATTACGCTTTACACTATGTGCTGAGTAACTCTATTAGTATAAACTGAATGTCTAATTCCATTCATCTCTTTAAATTCCAAAGGCTTTGAAATGCCCCCATGAAGAACTGAGGCCATCCTTCGAGGGTAGAAACCCAGAAACAATTATTTGGGGGGGATAATCAAGTTCTGATTGAGAACATTTTTCTACAGATGAGACCAGATTAAAATAAATTTCAAGGGCACTCTTGATGAGGAAAAGAAATACAATTTTTAAAATTCAAACTTCAGCAAAATTGGGAATAGTAGGACGAAAGGATTTTGCCTGGGTGACAGTCAGAGGTTTTGTTGTTCAGTCACTCAGCCATGTCTGACTTTTTTGTGACCTCCATGGACGGCAGCACGCCAGGCTTCCCCGTCCTTCGGGCATTTTTAAAATTTTTATTTCATTTGCTTTAATCCTCTGCCTCGTTTCTACCAAGCTTTGAGGTGGCTTACAGAAATATAATAGGAAAGTACTTTTTAAAATTGAAATGTCTGAATAAAAAATTCAGGTGAGAAAATACTAGCTCCAAGAGTGATATTAGCAGAGAGAAATGTAGCCCATATGCTAACATAGAGTAGCTCCTACGCCTCATGGCAGCCAAAACAAAAAGTGAAACAGAGTCATTTGTAAGATTCAGCATGTCAATAAAACCAAAACAAACCAAATGTTCAGCAGGAACACACTTCCTGGAACTGAGACCCGGAAGCACATTTCCAGTGACTTCCTGTCAGAAGGATGCAGGTTGGTGCCCACAGGATCCCTGCTGCAGACGCCACCAGGGGTCCCTGAAGGCAGGCCCATCCTCCTTTGTCTGCTGTGGTATCCAGCCAAGGTCCAATGGAGCCAGCATGATTCTAAAGCAGGTGGGGTACTGGTTATTTCAGAATAACATAATACAGTCAACTCCAACCTAGCCGTGCTCTTGGAATATCCCTATGCCCAGACCATACCCTAGACCAATTAAATCAGAATTTCCAGGGACAGGTCCCAGGAGTCAGTGTTTCAGAAAAAACAAAACAGTTTTCCAAGTGTGATTCCAGTGTGATTCAGCCAAGGTGAAAGGCCTTTGTGACTGATGCTTGCCCTTCTTTCCCCTCCAGGTGCCTCCGCATTCCATGTCCCCAGTGTGAAGCCCAGGGCAACATATAAGGCTCTCTGCAGCCTGGAGATTTCATTTCTTTCCCAGTGGTTTTGATCATAACCATCTTCCCTGGAGGACCCTCCTGACTATCTGTGTCTTGGCCGTGACCCTGCTCCTGCTGTCAGTCTTGATATGTTACCTTTTAATTTGAAGGTGACACCAACTGTAAAATCTTTGGGTAGGCATTTGTCTCTTTAGTCACAGTCACACACGGAGACAGAAACCATGATTTTTCTTTTTAAATAATGTAGAACACGTCATGCACTTTGACAGGTGCCACAGAATAGCTCACTCAGGACCCACTCCACCCCTCCTCCCATCTCCCCTGCCTTCTACTAGGAAGGCTGGAAAGCTGACATACCTTCCCAGCTTCCCGCATAATCAAGGTGGCCATATGGCAGGATTCTGGTCATAGATACAGGCAAAGTCCTTGGGGAAAACATCTATTCCTACAGAAAAAGATGAAGCTTCGGGGAGAGAAGGTTTTTGTGCATCTCCTTTCTTCCTGCCTGGGAGCAGGCAACTGTAAATCATATGGATGAAAGGAGCACTCTAAGCCTGACAAGGGGGAGCACGGGTGATGACATGGACAGCACTGGCCCTAAACTGCCCATCCTGGGAGCTCTTACTACATATGGAAAACAAACCTCTGTTTGGTACGAAGCTGCTGTGCTCAAGTTTATGTTCCACACAATCACTAGGAATCCCATGGATTCCTAACACATGGACAAGACAAGTGGACAAGGTGGACTAGAACAGCATCTTCCAAACAGCAAATTACAGCCATATATGACTACATATTGAATCAGCCTTAGATATGTAGAAGGCTTCCCAGGTGGCAGCAGCAGTAAAGAACTCGCCTGCAATGCAGGAGACACAAGAGACATGGGGTCGATCCCTGGGTTGTGAAGATCCCCTGGAGTAGGAAATGGCAACCCACCTCAGTATTCTTGCCTGGAAAATTCCATGGACAGAGGAACATGGAGGGCCACAGTCCATGGGGTTGCAAAGAGTCGGACACAACTGAGCACAAATAGATGTAGATGTAGATGATGTAGGCTGGACATACTTGACAGATATAAGAAAGATAAATAGATGATAGATTGATTTATTTCAGTAAAAATGAAGGGTTTCATTAATCTACTCAATTTCTCCTCATAGACTGTAAGTTATTATGGTTGTGCCTCTTTCTGTGCTATAAGAATTAAGAAAGAATATGGAGGCTTCTGTATTTCTGGGGAGCAAAAACTGAGACTTGTTTTATTCCAAAGATCATAGAGAAGACGAGTTAAGTGGTCCAGTATGGGGAAGGGCCCCAAGGGGTAGAGAAAGGGGACACAACCAAATCCAGAGAACAAGGATTTCCCCTCCATAAAGGATGAGAAACAGAGGGTCTAATTAGTCCCTCAAGTGGTGAAGACCATGTCCCACTCCCACCAGGGAATCAGGCAGTAGACAGATGATAAAGATCATGACCTTGGGAACTGTCAGGATGCCCTATGGCTGGCCTGAAGTAGGTGAGAGATAGCTTGGAGGACAGTTCTGTGGACTGCCCTGGCCAGCACTGCCTGGCAAGGCTGGGCAGCACCTCACTTAGCAGAAGGTTTATTGTAAAAATTAAGGCAACTGTAAACTAGCACCATGGTGTCTCAAGTTTTCCCTACACTGCTTAAATTCATGGATTCTTGTTAATTCAGCGGCGCTGAATGGAACCTCCAAAATAACTGACGGTGAACTTGCTTTGATAAGAGGGAACTCAGAGTTAACATGACTGGAGAAAACAAAAAATTGTGAGTGTTAATGGTTCTCAATTCTGAGCACTGGAGAATTTACTCCTATTGCCTAGGCCCCTGTTCAGAGTGGTATTCATTCTGCAGGGTAATATTTGGGAGAAATCCAGTTGCTAAGGACTGTATTTATGCAAATATAATCAAGCCTGGAGAAAAGTTTCATATTTTTTTTTTAATCAAACTAAAGGAAAGGGGTGAGGAAGCCCGTTGCCTCTCTGGTGACTGCAGAATCATACAATGGGGATTGAAAGGGAATTTGAAGATCACTTGGTCCTACTACTCATGTGTTGCTGAAACCCCCTCTCCAATATCCCTATCATTACACCTTTTAGAACTCTGTCTTGAGCATGACTTCTGGCCACAGGCATTGGGCCCAGTGGGACAAACAGGAAGTGAGGGCATAGACTCTGCCCTCAAGACACTCAGAACAGAGAAGTGAGACCTGAGTGCATAAATGTCTGTAACAACACTCAGCTTGGGTGAGAAGTAGGGTGCTAAGACTGGGTGAAGTCTTGAGTAGGGGGCATTTCCCCAAGGACAAGAGCTTGCAGTGAAGGTCTCCAGGGGGTGGAAGTCGATGAGAAGCTCATTAATGACACTTGGGGAAAACCTTGGTAGGATGGGGACAGACTTCACCAGCTTCACAACTGTGCTGTTGGATGGATTGGCAGGTGAGGGTCAGAGAAAGGTCTAGCTCAGGTGGCAACAGGAAAAGGAAGAGGGGTAAAAAAAATATATAAGCCAGGCAATGCTAATATTCATAATTCAAATCCTACTTCCTCCTCTGCTCTGTAATATTAATTTTCCCGAGAAAGATTATTGCATTTCATCTAGAGTTTTGAAACCATTAAGAACGCACTCAAGTCCTTCCAGCACCTTTGTCCAGCAATAAACATTACTGAACCCAGCAGCAGTCAGCTCTTCCAGCAGTATGTGAGGGACTATAGGGGGAATTTGAAAATTTTATGGTCTGAAAAGTGGGCCTTAGCACTTTAGCTTTTATTCTCTCAGAGAGCTTATAAATCCCTCTTCATTTAGCAGTCTTCAAGAAAGTGACAGCTTTTGTTAGTCAGGCTAAAGAGAGATTAGAAATAAAAATTTTAGCCATTAATCCTCACTGATTAAAGTGAAACCAGAAATCAAATTGTTACCAACTGTGTGCTAATTTCAGCTTAATTCTTTGGCAAGAGGTGTTGGAAATTTTCAACTGGCTGCACTAATTCACAATGCCTTACTACTGATGGCAGAAAGTCAAGGTCTCCTTCCCTCCTGGGTCCAGAGTGTGAACAATGACTATTTCAAAATCAGTCCAATAAAATATAAACATTAAATCCTCAGCTATGCTGTTTCTCAGCCATCAGTTTCCACACTACTTTCTCCTCCTATTACCCCCCCAACACCCGCCGCCCTGACTCCACCAGCAGCAATGAAAAACTATCTCCCCAGAGACCAGAGCATCACAGCTGAATGGCTAGCCTTTCCGCATCAAACAGCACGTCTGCAGCGTCAAAGCAGGTGTCACCCCCACACAAGCCGTTTCTATTACATACAGTGCTGGGAGCGAAGGAGAGTCTGCATGTCAATAAGCCACATCAATTCATCAATCAAAATGAATTCATGAACTAATTAAACTAGCAAAAATTTTAAGAGGCATTTGTGTTACAGACAGGCGAGAGGGGTGGGGAGGGAGACGGACAGTTACAATTCCAGGGAAGTGAAAACCTGACAGACACGGCGCCAAATAGCAAAGGCAGTAAATACGTGACTGGGATTAACAAGGAGCCTTTCGTTAGGCTTAAAATTAAAAGTAAATAAGCAAATAAATAAATAGACAGTACTCACACTAAGGGAAAAAAAGGCAAATATGTTTCTGGTTGGGCCAAACAGAGATATTAACAAGAGTGTTCTCTGGGTTGTGTACCATCATTGGGGAAATCTATCAGCAAAGTCAAACTCTGCCTCCCTTTCTTCATACCTATTTCTACCTTCTTACAAGCATCTCTCCTACTCCTTTTGATGACTTTCCAGGGATACCATGTACAGTTGTATGGTTAGCGCACTGTGCAAAAGCTTTGTGCTGAGGGAAGAATGGTAGTAGTCTGCCCTCTGACAGCCAAGTCACACAACTCGGAATAGGGTTGCTGTCATCAGGAAGCAGTGCCTTTTTCTTCATACCCTCTGCTTGTGTACCCACAGGACTGTGAACCCACAGAGGCCAGCAAAAGTCCTCATCCTTCCTTCTATTTACTTTCCTGTCTTCTGTTTCTTTGTTTCCTCCCTCTGAACCTTGAACTGAATACTTCTTCACCTGTTTCAGTATATCATCAGATTTTGAAGCAAAAAGAAAAAAAACAACACCTCAATTATCCATCCAAGTGTTTCATCTATATGACACCAAGCATCCACATATAGGGGAAACATCTTAATGCTTACTATTGTGTAGACAAAACATCTGGTTGATCAAATTGGTTCATGTTTCTTTCAGATGTTTGAGTACCATAAATACACTCTCATGCCCACTCACAGGCTGAATATTCCTTTGTAGAGTACAAATTAGTTGTTTTTCTAGGTTCAAAGAGTCTTATTCAGTATAGCAAGGGTCTGAGGGATAATAAAGAGACAAGGGGGCTTTCTCGCCTTAATACTAAATAAACTGCATTTAATCCATATGCTAAATATTATGGGGTGAGAATTTATCTTTAGTTCACTTGTTCTAATGCTTCATTTGACAAGATTCTTTCACTGTTTCTTATACATATGTTGTATTGCAAACAAAAAGACATTTAGCTCAATATTCCAATTTTTATAAAGTCTTCCAAGTACATCTTTTTTCTTCTAAAACCTGCTCCTGAAAACCAAACGTCCAGTTGAATGACCCTTCTAAAGTTAATAACATGGCAAACAACTGGCCCAAACTCAGCTACCTTTGTTTAAAATGATGGAGGAAAGTGATTATACTGAGCATGTCATTTGAATCTAGCCTCATCACCAGAGCCCTTTACAGCCACCTCATGAGGTGAACAAACGTCTTTCTTCCCATTTTGCAAAAAGAGAGGTAGAGGCTGATCAAGTTAAATGCTAGGTCCACGGTCAGACTGTGAGTCGACAGCATAACAAAGAACTTTCCAGAGCTTTTCAGAACTGGCCCTAAGACAACGCACTTGGTGCACAAGGGGTGAAAACTAAAACTCCTTTTCTTTTCCCCGAGGCAGACCGTGAAACTGTAAAGATGAGCTGGCATTTTGTTTTATTTTGTGTAATAAAATGTTCTTTTCACAGCAGTTGGCCCTGGGGGAGTTTCAAATAGCACTGCTTGGCTGCAGCTGTGGGTGTGGCCCCACTCCATCCAAAGGCAACTTGGAGAGCCCAGCTGTGTCAGGCAGAATGGGTCTTAAACGTTACATCTGGACTGCACACTTCCAAGTTCACCCCTACCACCGCCGCCCACCCCACCCCCAACAAGTTGAGTCATTTTCACAAGGCAGAAGCCTTCAGATGGAGGTTCTATTCTTCCTCTGCTTGTGGTTACTTGGGGAGACATCAGATGTCCCCAGAGACTGACACCCGCATCTGGCTCTGGTCAATTTCTGAATGGTCCCTGAACCCATCCCTTTCTAATCAGGAGGAGACTCTACATTTGAGTGGATAAAAGTGCTCAGTATTTTCATGGGGGCTACTGGGTGGTACGTTTTTTGTGGTGGTTGTTTTGGGGTTTGGGTTTTGGTTTTGCTTGCTTTGTTTTGTTTTCATTATGATCTCGAGTTGTGTGTGGCTGTCACAGACGGCTCTGATAACTGGGTGCGTGCTGAGTCGCTTCACTAGTCTGACCCTTTGCGACCCTATCAACTGTAGCCCGCCAGGCCCCTCTGTCCATGGGATTCTCCAGGGAAAAATACTGGAGTGGGTTGCCATGCCTTCCGCCAGGGGATCTTCCTGAACCAGGGATTGAACCAGCATTTCTTACCTCTCCTGATAACTGGAACCCATCCCAAATCCAGTATGTTCATACGCATTCCCAGAAAATTTTTCCTCAAGAGTTTTGCTTTGATCCCCTGCTTCCAATTGGACCAAATAACTGACAAATTTCAGCCTCCATCCTTAATGTCCAAATCCAAGGACGGAAGTGTGAACTCTGAACCCCTTCTTACCCTGTTAAGAGAAAGGAACAATCACTTGCTTCTTTGCTTCATGGAGGAAAAGATCGGGGCTTGTGAATGGCTTCTTTTCCGACTGGATTACACAAACGTCAAAATGGGCATGGTCTGAGAAGGCCGGAGGGCGAAAGCGCAACCCCAGCCGCGTGAGGACGCCTCGGCCTCGGCCGCCGGACCCGCACTCTCGCGCAGCCGCGGGGAGGTCCTGGAAGCCGGGCGCGCCCAGGGCTGTTCTCCACGGGCCCGCCGCCAGGGGGCGCGCCTGGCGCCTGGAGAGCGGCCTTTGTGTGGGTGCGCCTGGATTCCAGCCCCGCCAGGCGGGGGCCGCGGGGGCCGCTGCGGGACGGGGCAGACGAGTCATCTACTCCTCTGCAGTGAGAGTAGCCGGCCCGGCGTTCGGGTGTCTTTTCAGCGGGTGCCTGGGGCCGCACGCCCCCGCTTTTCCCACATCTCCTGCCTTCAGTCATCTGAGCGTAGAGCCCGCCTCCCGCCGGACCCACTGCACCCTTGCAGACCCGCGAGGACCCGACAGACGCCCCGCGGGCAGGAACAGCCCAAACAAAGTCTGGCTGGAGCTCAACTTAGGCGGCCGGGGAAGGGGAAACGGGGAGTCGTGGAAGAGGACAGAGCTGGGGGGCAAGAGGCACAGAGACAGAGACTCGACCCAGCAAGTTCCTGAGTGCAAAGCCTAATGCCGGCCCTAAAGGAGAGGCCTGTGTCCTTCGGGGGAGCCCTGCCATTGGCTGCTCGTTGGGGAGACGGGAGAGTGAACAGATCTTCCAATAGAAGACAGAATGGTTTTAGAAGTATAACGAATGGGACAAGAGATGCCCCCGTCTTCTCTGGGATCCTCCTTCCTAGATAAAGGGGCCAAAGCGGCCCTCCAGAGTCACAGGGGCTTCTAAGGAGTGTCAGGCTAGAAGAGGTTCCACGATGGTCAGGGAAGAGTGATAAAAACACAAGCTCTTTTCCAGGTGGCGGCTCAGAACCATGTCCTGGGACTGTGGCCACCTTCTCTTGTCGCTCTTCCTTCTGCTCCATTTCAGCCAGGCTGACTGCCTGGTGTCCCTGTAGACTTGTGAGGCATTCTCTGATACCACCAAGAAGGAAGGACTGAATGTGACCCGGGAATAAAGGTCACTAGGAGGATCTTTAGACCTGCTTCCTCAGTCTGGAAGAGAGGCAGGGGGAACAATAGAAGTGTAGCCGAGACGTTTTAAATACCGGCTTTGAATTGTAAACTCCACTCTGTAGTGGAAAACAGAACAGGTGCTTGGGTAGCTCCTTTCATTTTGAAAGGTCGGTCCTTTAATTCCTAAAATAAATCATTTTTAAAATATGAGCATGGGTGAGTCAAGTGGTCTTTTCCGGGCCATCCTTTCTTCCTCAGTAAAATTGAGGGGTTGGATCAAGTTGTCTTCCAGGTCCAAAATTAGAAGAAAAGTTATGGCTATTTAGGCATTTGTGGAGGAACTTTCCTTATTTAAATGTACAGTGCAGTCCTGGAATGAAGAACATAAGAGACAAAGTTTCAGAATGAAGTAGTAGAGCATTTTCTCCAACAAAACCTCCATTTCCAAATTTTGCACTTCTAATGGTGATAATTTACTGTCACATGAGGTCATATCTAAAATAATTAATGCTCCTTTATGAGAAGGCAGTGTCGCCTCTGAGACCCAATGAGGAAATCGGCCAGGAAGACCTATGGGCAGGAAGATTTGCTGCTCAGCAGGAAACCATTTTCTTTCTCTTCGGGAAGTATTATCCTTGGGTGTTCAATACCAAACCCTGGCAGGATGTAGCTGATTTTTCAGAGCATCTAAGTTTTTCTGTCACATTTTTGTCCTCTTCTCGTTAGGTTTGAGGGTTTGAGGACAACAGAGAGATACATATCCAACTTTGTGGCAAGAACATTTTTCAGTTTGCACATCAGATTTTCCCAGTTGTGAGAATGTCCATGGTTAAAGCTGTTTCACCTAACATTTTCCTAAGCTGCGAAGGTTCCAACAGTGAAATTTAAAGTCTGTGGCTAATGAGGAACACAGGTTTTTTTAAACTTCACATTCAGAGGCAGCCCTTTCGCCTCTCTGTTGGAACTATGACAATGTGGGCCTGATAAAATACGACTTGGTTTCAAACTATCCAATAGCATTATAAAAATGTTTGGACTAGATTTAGTTCTCCTAAAAGGTGGCAGATTGATAGAGCATGGATAAAGCAAGTCAGCTTCCAGGAATGATTGCTTCGTGAGAAACGGGGCCCTTCTTTCTCCAGAGAGACTTGGACATTCCCAGACAACGTCTTAACTTGCAGAGTTCTCAGAGCATGGAGCCCAGCTTCCTTCCCTGCTGAGGCCTCTGACAAGAGTGGGAATTTCTGTAGGAATTTCGTAGTGGATTGATACCTTCCTGAAACTAGGGTCACCGGGTTATTGCAGTCTGATCAGCGAGAAGCCCACAGGGCTCTCAGCATGGCTAAACCTTCCTGAAGAAGCCTGTGAAATGTATTCTCTGAGTATTCTGATCCTCTAGGTTGGCCACCTCCCTACTGTGAGTTCCCTCCTCTGCCCTCAGGTTCTCACAGGAACCACAGCTCCACCCTGCTGGCCTGGGCCTCCTGGCCCCATTCTTTAGCTCTTTCCCCTTCCTCCATCTCCTTTCCTCACTGTCCTTCTCGGTATATTTGTACCTCATTTGTGTGATTGCTACACCTAAGGCCAGTTGGCACTGTAAAGCAGGAATGTCAATCATCATTCCGGAGAAGCAGTTGATAAAGCTGGGCCAAGTATTTTGATTGTAAATGTTTATTGGCCCAAAATCATTTAAGTATTACTCCTCAAAATGCCAGAATTCATTTTTAACTCAAGGCTTTTATGGACAACAAAAAGAATAAAGGTATATTGAGAGAAATAAACTTGCCTTCTGGAATAACCAATATCAGTTCAGTCAGTCAGTTCAGTCACTCAGTCGTGTCCGACTCTGTGACCCCATGAATCGCAGCAAGCCAGGCCTCCCTGTCCATCACCAACTCCCAGAGTTTACTCAAACTCATGTCCATCGAGTCAGTGATGCCATCCAGCCATCTCATCCTCTGTTGTCCCCTTCTCCTCCTGCCCCCAATCCCTCCCAGTTTCAGGGTCTTTTCCAATGAGTCAACTCTTTGCATGAGGTGGCCAAATATTGGAGTTTCAGCTTCAACATCAGTCCTTCCAATGAACACTCAGGACTGATCTCCTTGAGGATGGACTGGTTGGATCTCCTTGCAGCCCAAGGGACTCTCAAGAGTCTTCTCCAACACCACAGTTCAACAGCATCAGTTCTTCGGCGCTCAGCTTTCTTTACAGTCCAACTCTCACATCCATACATGACCACTGGAAAAACCATAGCGTTGACTAGACAGACCTTTGTTGGTAAAGTAATGTCTCTGCTTTTTAATATGCTATCTAGGCTGATCATAACTTTCCTTCCAAGGAGTAAGCGTCTTTTAATTTCATGGCTGCAATTACCACATGCAGCCCCCCAAAATAAAGTCTGACACTGTTTCCACTGTTTCCCCATCTATTTCCCATGAGGTTGCTAAATAGATAACTCACACTACATGTGTGTGTTCATAAATGCACATAAAGCTCCAAATAATCCTTCAGCTCTTAAGCACCTCCATATCTGTTTGGAATCTTTAGCACAGCAGGCCAAAGGAAATGTGTCTGTGTTGTTCACCTTCTACCATCATTAGAGGACAGTTCCCTTCTGAGTTTTATCACTGACCTGCTAATTACTTAACATTCTGTCTGTGTCCACATGCTCAGAACTCATACTTTACAGGGCAGTCACTCTCTCTTCTTTCCCTGTCCCCCTCTGTCTCCTCCTGCCTCCCTCCTGGAAGAACAGGAGGAATTTTACCAACTCTCTCAGCTTTTTACCGGATAGAATAATTTATGGGCTAAGCCCTGTGCCTGCTCCTCAGAAGTCAGCCCCCATGGTTGGTGCCTGGGTTGACTATTAAATGTTTCTTCTCTTCTTTGCTCCATGGTCGCAGCTGTGGTTTTAACTGTCCAGTAGCTGTCTGGCTGGGGTTTTGTTGCTTCATCACATCATACCAGTTTCTGAAAAACTCCACAAGCATCTTCCCAGAGGAGGCCCAAAGTCCGGAGCTAAGTTGTCAGCCCTACACCATGACCACCCCTTCAAAATGACCTCAGTCACTTTTCTTTCCACAAGGAAGCAAAACCACCTGTCCCATCCTTTAACTGCCAAAGAGGATCCCACTTTTGTGTTAACATCAAATCACATCTGTTGATTGCCAGCATTCTAAGCAAAGCGCTCTGCTAGGCACTAGCAGGGTAACCAGGTACAGGATCAGGGGAGGTTGCTAAGAACACTGCAGAATTTCTGAAAATAGCGGGAGCGCCAGGAAAGGGAGAGAGCTCCCAGAGGCCAGGCTGCAGCAAGTCCTGGAAAGCAGTGCCTGACACCGGAGATCCAGATGGCCACGCGGCCTCAGCAGAGCAGCACATTTTTACCGAGTTCATTTAAACCATTATGTCGTGTACATTCTCTTTTTTCAAAATGATACATCACCGCTGACAGTTGGCATGTACTGTTTTCATAGCTTAGCCTTTATAAATATTACGAGCACATATCACAGCAGTATTGTTATAACGAGTTACAATGATGTGCTCTTTGAGAGAGTGCCAATGACTGGTTTATATCCTTGGTGACGCTGCGGCATCAGAGTAAATGTGGTATAAATCTCTCCCAAGGTTCAGCAGTTCCTTTAAACCAGGAATACTACATGTGGGTTGCTGGGTTCCCCGTGTCGTTCCCCCGCCCCAACCTTTGAAACCCCTGCTTCCTCAAGGCTTTGATATATAGTCCCCAGTTTTGAAGATTTTAATATGGTCAGTGATCTAACTGCACTCCTTTAATAGAGGGCAGCCTTTCTTATAATCTGGAAATAATTTTCATCTAAATATCACCAACAGCCAAACATAATAAAATATGTATAAGGCAAGTAACGTTACACAGAGGCCCCGGCGGCTCCAGCAGCGAGGCCACAGCCGCCACACAGCAGCGGGTCTCGGGAGAGGGAGGGAAGGGGGAGCATCTCCGTCCACTTTCACTGGGACGCCGTCATTGTTGGGGGGTTGTGGGCGAAAGCAGTCACCCTCTTCTAAGACATCTCTGTTAACTGCAGGGGAAGGTCGGAGGGTTTTCTGTGTGAATATCAGGAGCCAAAGGCAAGGCTGAGGCAGTGAAATAACCAGTAAACTGGACACAGAGAGCTGAAAGAGTTCATCTCTTCTGGCCCCGAACTTACTTTCTTGGTTTGGATGGATAGTGGGCCCTGGCTTCCCTGGGCTACATGAGGGACCAGAATAATAGCTGAGAAATACAGACCTTTAATACTGACGCTAAGTCCACACTCACTTTTCTGGGGAGATTCCGGATGGGAATAACCCTGCCGTGTTCACTTTCATCAGCTCCTCTAGGATGGCACCATCGCTGGCCCTTGAGTCCCTAAACTGTGCCCACAAAAAGCTATCCCAGATGTTCTGCTTCCTCCAAGGTAAGGTGCCTCAGAATGATTCGGTAGAAATTGCAGGCGTACTGAAAACTAAACAGCTGAATTCTGGGTCATTAAATCTTCATTTAACCCTGCTAATGGTACACACGAGCCAAGAGCTGCCTTTAGATGCTCCTGCTCAACAGAAATTGGCTGTGGAAATGGCACTGATCCATAGTCAGCTGAACCAAGCTTGAGGTGGTAATTCTTTTGCCAAACACTAATCTATTGTATATCATCAATGAAACCACACTTAGGTCAGTTAGAACAAACCCAAGAGAGTACGTTGGGAGATGCCCAACAGGGCCAGGGTGAAACTCCCAGGAAGATGCTTCCTTTGTGCAGGCTCTAAATCTGCTCCAGTCCTGACTGGCTGGAGTTACTTCATTACCTTTTCCTGTGAATTATTAATACCAGAAGCACTGAGCCTTGAGGCGAGTGTTGGAGAAAACTCCACGCAGGGAGGAAATGAACCCCACCTATTGTCAAGTGTTCTCCTTTCCTTTCACTGGAATTTCCTCTCGTTTTCCCCCAGCATCTTACGTGTTTGCACATTTGAAATAACTGGTGTTTGGGTCATTAGTGACCCTAAGGCTGTTGCTCCAGTTTGCTTGTTCCTTTATAAATATATTTTTGAAAGAAAAAAACTAGTTCCTGTAACTTTTTCACAGCGCATGTCCCAAGTCCCAAGTGACCTGTGAGGACGTGAGTTCTGAGTACATTTTCTGCCCACTTTTTCCTTTGGTGTGAGAATAAACTGGCAGGTGAAAAATTACTTCTGTCAGCAAACACTTCCTGTTGCCACAATGATCTGTAATCTCAGAAGACAGATGCCTAGATTTGGAGTGCCAGGGTCTCACTCTCACCTCACAGCACAGATGTGCCCTCCTAGGTTCCACCTCCGAGCTTCCTTCCCAACCCTTGATGTCCATTTGCACGTCCTCTCCTTCTCCCGCCCCCGCCTCTCCAACCCCCCTGGGAGCACACTTCATCTCAGGACCGCTACCTTGCCCTCTTGTGCTCACACCTGCTCTGTAGCCATGGATATATTTCCTAAACTGTCCAGATGTCATGAAAGGCATCTTGTTCAAAATTAATGTTATCATATGCCACATCCTCCAAGGACCTATCTCAGCACCAGACTTCCAAGAGATGCTAAGTAAATCTTTGCTGGGTGATTGAAATCAGAAAAATTAAGCCAAAAGAAAATTTTGCCATGCATATGCAGTTTTTAACACCCTAAATCCATAGACCAAAGAAGACTTGGAAAATTAGAAATTGGAAGAGAACTGTGGACACTTTTTGGGCCATAATTTCTGAAGTGTGTATATATATATATATCAGGGGGAAACTTCAGTGATTAAGTGTCTAACTGTTGGTGCAAAGTGGTCATCTAAGCCTGAGAAAGATGGGTTTGACTGGGTGGGAGGGAGAAGGCAATATGAGGCTTCTGGAACCTCAACCACGTCTCAGAAAATAACCTCTTGAGGAATTAGGTATACATGAAATCAGAAACATGTGGAATATATTTCCCTTTATACATGAGGCTAGAAATTAAGGGAAAGTTATTTAGGGTTTGGCTTTACCCACAACATCTGAAAAATAGTTCAAGATGTTAGATGAACCCAAAGTGCAATCACATTCACCTTCTCCTACTGAAAATAGAGTGTGTGTAGCAGCTGCGGGGAGACATGTTTAATGTCAAGCTAATAAAAGGAGAAAAAGGTATGTTGGAGCTAACAGGAGAAGGGAGTGTTCAAATACACACAGAAAGAAATTTAAAAGCTAGAGGGCTTTGGTAGGGAAAAGAGAATCTGAAGTCTTGGTCCCGGTTCCTGAGACTCACGGCTCCCTGGGGGGCATGGTTCACTCAGCAAACAAAACATTTTACAAGACCTTCTTGGGTCACCAGACCGTCCCTCAGAAATTGAAGCTACCACACCTTGATTAAAACAGAGGTGTCTTACAGGCACCAAAGATAGGTTTGAAATGTGACCGGCTTTTAGCTAAATGTGCCTTGGTATTGCACTCCTGGAGATCCAGACGTTCAGTAAGACAGCTCTCCTGTGAGGAGGGCCTGAGGGTCACCTCTCTAGGACTGTCTGAGGAACAGGACAGGCTCAGTCTGCTGGGCAGCTGTTGTCCCTGCTTCGACCCAGGGAATGATAGAACCGTCCCTCCACTGGCCAGTCACAGAAGGACCAGTTTTCTTCAGAACCCACAGATTATACCTCTACCCTCCTTTCTGTTGTGCCCACTCTGTCCGGATTGATGGGAATCAGGGCCCCAAACTCCTCTTTTGACCAAAAATCATCCTCTTTCTTTTTTCACTGGACCTCAAGACAAGAGACAGCAATAAAGTTGACATGTTCTATCAATGTTTGTGGAGTCTGAGACTCTCTGTAAAGGGGACAAAGCCTACTTCTTGTTCCACATGAAGAAAACTAGAACACAAGCCTTAAATCAGAATAAAACACTCAGACTTTGAGACGGATGAATAGACCGACTGGCCACGTCCCAGGGGATGCCCTTGGGATTTGAACACATGAACTTGGCCAAGTCTCTGAACATCTTTTTGTTTCGGTATCTCCACTATGAAAAACAGGATAACAATATCTGCTCTGCTGACTTCATACAGAGACTGTTCGTGATTAAATGAGATAAAATTTGTATAGGTGCTTTGAAAAATACTCCATGCCCTAAAATGTACACCCCTCCACACCTTTCTTCTGAGCTTGGGGCAGGGGGTGGGAATCGGAGGGTGGAGGGAGCTCTATTTGTTATTTCTATCTGAATGGTCTACTGACATCTCACACAAATCCAATATGGCCCTCCACAAATTTCTACCTACTTCAACGTTCCCTTTTCTGCAGATGGATCCACCACCTAACAAGATGTTTAAGCCAGAAGCCTGTGAGGTTTTTTGGGTTTTTTTTTTGTTTTTTTTTTTTGATACCTCCTACTCCCTCACTGGTACTGCCAATTCATCACCCTACCCTAGTGATTCCACTCCATTTTTCCAGAATAAGGGCACTTCTTTAGCCCAGGTTCTATCATGCTCACCTGAACCACTGAAAGAATCAGCGATCAGTCTCCTGCTTCATCTCCATCCCCCACTCCCCCACTTCCTCTCTCTCCTCCTTCCCCTCACCTACAAAGTCTTCTCCTCCCTGCAACCAGAACAGTGTTTTAAATCTGATCATGCCACTCTCACTCAAAATGCCTCAGGAGCTTTTCTGTCTCCCAGCAACTTGAAGGAAAATTCAAGAACATAGGAACTGGGAGCAGGCTCCATTACGTCGGGACCTAGGATGTATGACTTACCAGTTGGTTGTGTGCCGTGGGATGTACATGCAGAGCCAATATATTCCAAAACTCTTCCATCTCCACAACAGCTCTGACAGAACTGGGTCTTCCTCAGTCAGGAGTCTTCAATAGACACCCCAACAAAGTCCCCCCTTTAAGATGATGAGTGTGTGTGTGTGTGTCTGCTTATTTGTGCAACTGTTGTGCCGGCCATCTGTTTACCAGCTGTAGTTTCAAAAGGGAAGAGGGGAGGGAATCAAGGACATAGGATGAAATGGCTAACAAGATGAGTTCTTTATTTGTACATCTTATTGATAATAAGTATCTTTAGTGGTCTGAAAATATCTAAGTTTTGAGTATTAATGCCTTAAAAACACTGGATCTGGAAAAGACTGAAACTATTTTACTAAGCACCTGAAAAGCTTCTGGATAACAGATATGTTTGAAATTTGGAATACAAACAACTCTATAACATCTATGTGCAAAGTCATGGCTCCATGGATTATCTAAGACAAATTTTTAATTCAAAACTGACTTCCTCTACCAACCACTAATCCTGATTTGTGCTCAGGACAGCCAAACTAATTTTAACATTTTCCTTTTAAAATATATTTAGGAAACATAAATCCACTACCAGAAATATCCTGTAAAGTTTTACAAAGCCAAATGGCAAAACTTTCTGAATTATCTGCTGTTCTAGATTCTCTGTTCAGAATTTTAATACGCTTGGTCAGAAGTCATTGCTAAACTTTCAGAGTTAAAAGCAAGTATAATGTAATTTTGAGAATAAATCATGCATTATAAAACAGAACAGAGCTAAAATATGTCTAAGCATTTAAAGTTGGGATTTTTTCCCCCCATTAATCTGCATTTTCATCCTAATCCACAGTCAAGAGTTAACTAACTATATTTAAATTTTTGATGGCAGTTTTTCTTAATGATCTTCGAAAACTTCACAGATATGACCTGGTGCCAAATATAGTGCATCTCAGATGCAGAGCACTTGGGTGATTTGCCATAAGCATAGTGTAGGGAGAGCTCTGGTGCGGGGTGTCACAAGTCGGAGAAGACACCCCAACAAACGTGGTGCCCATTCCTCTACCTGACGTGTCACCAACCATCAGCTGTGTCAGCCAGTTTCTTAGGTGTTCAACTGCAAAGTGAACACCATACAACGGTAGATGTTTTCTCAAAAGCGTTTTCCAAGTTCCAAAGTGCTTGATCTATGGCTCTGATTTAATATACAGCATAATCTAGAAAAGCTTCTTCAAGTGAATCCATTCAAGGCAGAAACAAAAAATTCAGAATAAATTATTGGAGCTTTTGGGTAAGATGTGAATGAGACTTCAATTTGAAAAGCAAAACTAAAAATTATTAAAAGAGGTTTACTTTATCATATTTTAAATTTGATGTGAGGTTTTAATTACAACTGTTAATTACTTTTTGGAACCAATAATGAAAGCAATAGATTTTTTTCACATAATTTTTCTACCAAATTTTATGATAGGTAATACCACATTATGATATCCCTTACAGACATAAAAATAGTAAAATAGTTTGGGACTTTATCTTTTTTCCAAAGGCCCTCTTAATCAATTGACTTTTCAAACATTTCTGATGACTTACTATTCCATCATCATTCTTCTTGATTTTTCCCCTTACTGCTCAGTTTTCTAAGTCTTCCATTCCCATCTGTCAGCAGCTTTGTGTGTGATTCAAACAGTTGTCAACATTGCTTTTATCAACTTCACAAACTCTTGCATCTTTTGCAAGATTTACAACTTCACTTTGCATTAGATTTATATTATTTTGTCAAAGTAATTGGCAAATCTAACATTAATTAGGGGAGAGACTTTTAAGAAGAGGCTAATTTTATAAATAAATGAATAGCTTTAGTGAATGTTTTCAGATCATGGTTACTTTTGCTCCTGTGCACATTTTATAATGGAAATGTCTCAGATAATAAGACAACCTTGTGTTTGTGATTTCTGGGATCTATTTTCCTTTTTGTCTACACAAACCCATCTTATGCATATTTTTTAAAAAAGATTTTTCCTTGATTCCTGATCCCTAGGAAATCCCTGTGGGAAAATATTTTTTAGAAATATAACACTAACATTAGTGGAATTCTCCTCTTTTAAATAATTAATAAATGAAAGGCTTGACAAAATCATGCTGTATAAACTCCAAAACAAGTAGTGTTGTGACAGCTCACATAAAAATTGTGATAACTGCCTTCACAGGATATTTCACAGTGAGAAAGTTTCCTTTTTAAAAATATTCTTGGTGGCAGAATCCATGATATCTTTATGTGAAAGGCCATTTATCAGGTAAAAAGGCAGATCACCTCACAAGGATTCTCAGCTTGAGGTCATTTGTTTCTGGAAAAAAAAAAAAAAGTATTCTCACTGGGACCTGTGTCCATATTGTGGGGGGAAAAAATGGATTGACTTATTGACATTAGAAGGTAAGTTTTTTAATATCTAGTGAAAACAAATTCTTTTATAGAAGGTGTTGACCAGCCATTCTGATTATTTTTCTTTCCCTGCCCTGCTTCTTTTCTGTATTTTGTCTGCAGAAGTATCATTTGGCTCCAAGATGGAGCCTTAATGTCCACTATTTAATGGTGCTAAGCGTGGGTTTCTGAGCCAGAATTCCTCCTCAAACTGTCACTTCCAGGCAGAGTCAAATTTGGTGGCTTGCACTAGGCGGAAAGGCAAACACAGGACATGTGAGTGAGATACTGTGGACAATATGACAGGAGGGAAAGGTGTGTTGTCCAGTCGGTCAGCGCTGTGACCGGAGCTCAGCCCCACCAGGACGGCTGAGCCACTGTGAGACTGCATGTCGGCATCACAGACCTGTGGAACAGGAGGGGGAGCTCTCTCCCTCCAGCCTCTATTCCCGTCCATCATGGGAGCTGCAAGTCCCCACCCTTCCAGGCTGCATATAGTAGTGGGTTTCCACAGACATGTCTCTCAGCCTTGATGTCAGAAGGGCAGGAAGCCAGAGGTCCGCAGAGTCCCTGAGGTGAAGCCCTGTCAAAACCGGCCAGCGTGAAGCTAATTACAGGAGTAGCAACTAGATTATTAACGAGTGAGCCAAAAGCAGGAGGCAATGTGGATGAAGTCTAACACAGGGAGATAAAATCGCTGAGGTGAAGACTGACGAGTGAATTCCAAGCAGAGTACCCAGCTGGGAAGTTCAAGATAACCGTGCTGGCAGATTCAGTGTCTGGTGAATCACCTCCACTAGCTTTCTTCATAGTGATGCTTCCTAAGGCCCACTTGACTTCACAGTCCAGGATAGCTGGCCCTAGGTGAGTGATCACACCATCGTGGTTATCTGCATCATTAAGATCTTTTCTGTATAGTACTTTGTGTATTCTTGCCACATCTTAATATCTTCTGCTTCTGTTAGGTCCATACTGTTTCTGTCCTTTATTGTGCCCATCTTTGCATGAAATATTCCCTTGGTATCTCCAGTTTCCTTGATGAGAGGTCTAGTCTTTCCCATTCTATTGTTTTCCTCTATTTCTTTGCAACGTTCACTTACGAAGACTTTCTTAGCTCTCCATACTATTCTCTGGAACTCTACCTTTAGATGGATATTTCTTTCCTTTTTGCCTTTGCCTTTCACTTCTCTTCTTTCCTCAGCTATTTCTAAGGTCTCCTCAGACATTTCTAAGGTCTCCTCAGACAACCATCTTGCCTTTTTGCATTTCTTATTCTTGGGGATGCTTTGACCACTGCCTCTTATACAATATTATGAACCTCCATCCATAGTTCTTCAGGCACTCTGTCTATCAGATCTAATCCCTTGAATTTACTTGTCACTTCCACTGTATAATTGTAAGGGATTTGATTTAAGTCATATCTGAATGCCCTAGTGGTTTCCCCTACTTTCTTCAATTTAAATCTGAATTTATTAGTAAGGAGTTCATGATCTGAGCCACAGTCAGCTCCCAGTCTTGTTTTTGCTGACTGTATAGAGCTTCTGCATCTTTAGCTGCAAAGAATATAATCAATCTGATTTCGGTGTTGACCATCTGGTAATGTCCATGTGTAGAGTCCTCTCTTGTGTTGTTGGAAGAGGGTGTTTGTGATGACCAGTGCATTCTCTTGGTAAAACTCTGTTAGCCTTTGTCCTGATTCATTTTGTACTCCAAGGCTAAATTTGCCTGTTACTCTAGGAATCCGTTGATTTCCTACTTTTGCATTCCAGTCCCCTATGATGAAAAGGACATCTTTTCTCTTTTTTTGGTGTTAGTTTTAGAAGGTCTTGTAGGCCTTCATAGAAACATTCAACTTCAGCTTCTTTGGCATTAGTGGTTGGGGCATAGATTTGGATTACTGTGATATTGAATGGGTTGCCTTGGACATGAACAGAGATCATTCTGTCTTTTGAGATTTGTTGACCAAGAGGGCTACTCCATTTCTTTAAGGGATTCTTGCCCACAGTAGTAGATATAATGGTAATCTGAATTAAATTTACCCAGTTCGTTCCATTTTAGTTCACCAATTCCTAAATGTTGATGTTCATTCTTGCCATCTACTGTGTGACCACTTCCAATTTACCTTGATTCATGGACTTAACATTCCAGGTTCCTATGCAATATGGTTCTTTACAGCATTGGACTTTACTTTCACCACACATCCACAGCTGGGCGTTGTACTGAGTATATTTCTGACAGAAATTATTGTTCATTATTGAGTATATTTCTGACAGAAAAAGAACTTTCATTTTCACTGGTCATTGGTGTGGCTAGATTCTGTCTCTGTACATTCCAAACTTTATATCTCCTTCAGCATTCACTTATTTCTATGCTGGGACCTGTAAACTATGCCAGTACTATGATATGACTTCTGGACTCTGCCTCTTATATCCTGATGCTGAGTGAGTCCACACAGTGGACAGAAGTTTCTATATTGGGATGGTTCACAAGAACCTGACTAAGCATGGAAGTGACTACAGGCCACATAAATACACCTAGGAAACACAAACTAAATGTTGTTCCAACCCAATTTCCCTCAACTGGAGTGCCACAATACTGGTAGCCATTCCAGACATACTGGTTACCAACTAGCGGAAGGATCAAGAAGGGAAGTTGCAGTGATCTTAACTAATTGCATTTAAATACCAGACTTTCCCAAATTAAAAAAAAAAAAATGTGGCCATGTGAACATATGACCTGGGCCTTATACAATGTCTTGGAAGGGACTTAAACAAATGGGGGACCTCATTTAAGTTTAGGGTTCATTATGGTAAACCTGAGGCTAGTTGAAATGATAACAGTGGTTGACACATCACTGTTCTACCCCTCCTCCTCTCTAGGCTCTCCTAGGCCAGCCCCTGCTGTGATCCCCAGGCCCAGCACCCAGCACACAGCTGCGCTCACACGATGTACTTAACCAACACTGTTGTTCAGTGGCTAAGTCCTAGCTGACTCTGCAACCCCAGGGACTGTAGTCCACCAGGCTCCTCTGTCCACGTGATTCCCCAGGCAAGAATACTGGGGTGGGTTGCCATTTCCTTCTCCAGGGGATCTTCCCAACCCAGAGATCGAATCTATCCTTTCCTACTTGTCAGGTAGACTCTTTACCGCTGAGCCACTGGGAAGCGCTAATCCACACCTACAACCACTATTCAACTCAACTCAACCACACTCTGGATGGGTTTTTATTTGAAGCGAGTCCAATTTTTTCAATAGAAAATAAATTTGGTATTTGTAATACTCTATCTGACAGGATTTCTTACACTGTAGTCTATAATAACCATACTTCTAAGAATAAAAGAACTGGAGGTTGGCTTTTGAAACCAGATAAATTACACAGGAACAATGCCCTCATAATAAATTCAACCAACACTTCATTTACATCAATATTGTACAGATGGACACAAAGGAATTTATTATAAATCTTGGCCCCAATCCACACTCTTCACTAAAGTGTTTTGGGCTTGAATTACTTTTTCCTCCACCAAATAAAAAAAAGAAAAGAATACAGGCAAAAAGCCTCCCCACAATAATTTATTATAATTTTTTAAACAATTAAGTTTTTTTCTCAAAAGATAAAATATGTCTCCATAGCCTCTTCTATCTAGACAGCAGAAGTAGAAGGCAGTCTTTCCAGAGGCTTAAACACTCTTTGTTTTAAGCAAGATTCTAATAAATGCACACAATTTATAAGTGATACTTTGAGGACTATCTCAGAGAATTTAAAGCAATCCAGGATTTAATAGCAATCAACAGAATCAAGGCAAAGTGAAACTATTACGGCTGAACACACTGGAAAAGTGGAGTTTGAATTGATGCTGCATATTATTCATTTTGACAAGTGCAAACTCACATTGAAGATAGCAGGAGTAGAGACGCGGACTGCAAGGAAAGGTAATACAAATGTATTATTAACACAGAAACAAATCTGACTTTAAACCTGGCATGTCTCCTGGTTAGCAGGAATAATAATAAGGCCTTGAATTCTCATTGTACTTTACATCGGAAGTAATCAAAGGAGTTACAAATTTTCATGGGAGGTACGATGGTTGGTCTACATCAGTTACATCTTCCAAAGGAAACCTATCACCAAATTGAATGTGTGCATGTTGGGTTGAGTACAAATAGGCGACATCAAAGATGCACTCAGACATGGGAAATGTGCGGAGTAGAGCTGCAGTGTTCTCCCTGCAAAGATCAGCCGAGCAGCTAATCTGGGACTGACCCTATTCATAAGGTTTAGGGAGGCTCTGAAGATGCTGGCAATGCAGTGAACTCCAGCAAGTCTGAGCATCTACTGCAGACTGGGTCCGGGTGGGGAAGTGACAGCGCTAACAAAACATCTCAGAAAATTGCCTGTGATTGGTGGGGTCCATTGAACTTTCACAAGTACTTAGATAAGATGGAGAGGGCAAAGGTACAGGCAGGATTCCAGCTGTGGTGACTGCCGAGGCCCAGAGCATGTACTGAGCCTACCTGCCATGCGCACATGTAAGCACCGTGGATTGTGTCTCCTTAGTCTCAGAGTACTCTTATGAGGCCAGTCCTCTTATTACCCTCATTTTGCTTATAAGGAAACTGAAGCACAAATAGATTGAGGAATTTCAGAGGGTCATAACTAGGTGATGCCGACAGAATGGCCAGGAAGAGAGAAACTCAGTTTAGTGGGCATAAGATCCATCCTTTACAACTGTGTATTTTGTTTGTTTGCTAGCTTGCTTACTGTATCCACGGACTGCCCCAAGACTTGCGAGATACAGTCAAACATCCTGGGTTCTGATTTCCCACAGAGCCCATCCTCTGTCTCTTCACCTGTTCCAGTGACTTGTTAATGAGAAATTTATAAATATAATTGCTAATCTAATGGCCCAAATAGAACCAAACAAAAGATAGAGAATGTAGTCAGAACGCACCTACTAGAGAAAGCACTCCAGCCAGGGAGTTATTTGATGTGTCTGCTCTACATGGAAATACCCACAGCCTATGAAAGAGTTAAAGTAACACTCGTGGCTGTCACAGGTAGCCATTATTCTAATGCCACTGCTCCGTCTGAATTAGTGTCAAGTATGTAAACCCAAATTTATATTAGCATAAATATTGAGGAATGTTTAACGCTGTGCTGTATTCTTGATTTATAGGAGGACAAAACAAAACAGATAAATCATTTTCCTTAAGTGCCATGGCAATACATCTTAAAATAACCAGCCCCACAACTCCAAAGGCTCCAGGTTTTCCTTTAGCCACATTTGTAATTCTCATTAGTATCCAATGAGGGCTCTACCCACCAGGGAGAAATAAAACTGAACAGATACCATGCACTCCAATTTTCAAAGCAAAGTGAACAAAGCAGATCTTTTGACTTAATCATGGTCAAGTAGTGCCACTAAGGCAAGGAATACCAGAACATCAGAAATTTAGAATTAACCATTTGTTAACATTGAGCTACATTAAATTCATCAACAGTGAGATCGTAAATGAATTAGCTCCCTATAGAAATGTTGCAGAGTATAAAGAAAGGAAGAATGATTGAATGAAAGTACATCTTTCTTATCTGCCCTAGAAGTCTGGTTTTCAGCTCCATGAGGAGTACATTGTTCTTTAAGAATTAAAAGGGAGAAGTAATTATCAATAATGTAGTCAGCTTGTGTATGTCTGACAGATAAAGTCAAGCCACTTTTAAAAAATCAATGAGATACAGAATATGAATTTATCTTCTAATGGACAGGAACAAAGAAAGAAGAGAGGAAGGCATAGGCACAGTCTTAGACTCAAGATTTTCAAGTCAGGTCCAAAATTTTTATGCAAGGTGCTTCTTAGAACCAAAAATAAAAGTGGAAAAGACTAAAGAGTCAGCTGCCGGCAGTGCGCTAGCTTCTTACCAGCTAAGAGGCTTTTGTTAGATATTCAGGAATTTCCTGAACTAGATTTTAGACTGTTGGTAGCTTAAAATTGGCCCTGGAGGGAGTATTTACACAACGGAAATAAGCAAATGCTACAAAACAGGCTTCCCACGCACCCGTCTACCTCCTACCCTTACCCCTGCCCCAAGAAGCACTTACCGCACACTACTGGTCAGCTCCTAAGATGTGTCCGAATACGTCCTGATTCCAGAGTTGCAGACTTCTACTCTGACACGTTTTAATCCTGAGTCAGATTACTTCATTAGTGGTCACTTCAGTGAATAGGAAACTTGCCACTTTTTAAAATGCATTGGGTAATGAAGATGCTGCCCAATAAAAGGTGACTCAGTAAAAAGTTATTGTCTGGGAAGAAGAAACGTGGCCTTTGGAATTGGGAAAATCACTTGACTCCAGGCTTTACCACTCACCAGCTGGGTTCAGTTCAGTTCAGTTCAGTTCAGTCACTCAGTCCTGTTGAACTCTTTGTGATCCCATGGAGTGCAGCACACGAGGCTTCCCTGTCCATCACCAACTCCCGGAGCTTATTCAAACTCATGTCCATTGAGTCAGTGATGCCATCCAACCGTCTCATCTTCTGTTGTCCCCTTCTCCTCCTGCCTTCAATCTTTCCCAGCATCAGGGTTTTTTCCAATGAGTCAGTTCTTCACATCAGGTGGCATCAGTACTGGAGTTTCAGCTTCAGCGTCAAGTCCTTCCAATGAATATTCAGGACTGATTTCCTTTAGGATGGACTGGTTGGATCTCCTTGCAGTCCAAGGGACTCTCAAGAGTCTTCTCCAACACCACAGTTCAAAAGCATCAATTCTTCGGTGCTCAGCTTTCCTTACAGTCCAACTCTCACATTCATACATGGCTACAGGAAAAACCATAGCTTTGACTAGATGGAACTTTGTTGGTGAAGTAATATTTCTGCTTTTTAATATGCTGTCTAGGTTGGTCATAGCTTTTTATCCAAAGAGCAAGCATCTTTTAATTTCATGGCTGCAGTCACCATCTGCAGTGATTTTGGAGCCCAAGAAAATAAAGTCTGTCACTGTTTCCATTGTTTCCCCATCTATTTGCCATAAAGTGATGGAACTGGATGCCACGATCTTAGTTTTCTGAATGTTGAGTTCTAAGCCAACTTTTTCACTCTCCTCTTTCACTTTCATCAAGAGGCTCTTTAGTGGGTGGACTTGGGCAATTCACTTCTCCCTTCTGAGCCTTCCTTCCCTTTCTCATCTGCATAATGGAAATAGTGAAACCTTCCTTGCCTACGTCATAAGATTGTTGGAGGAGGTGCATATGAGACCATATTCTAAACTGAGACTCTCAAAAGGTCAAGAAATTCACAAAATTAGCAGTGCATTATATTTGTCTTATTTTCTACCTCTTCCTCATAATTTTTAGCCTCGATAATTGCAAATGACTCTATCTCCTTGTGGTCTGGACCTGTATCAGGATTCCCTAACTATCCTGTTAGTCTTAAGGGCAGAGATTACACCATGCGTTTGTTCTGAATATCCACAATGCCTCGCACAGCATAGACACATTGCAGTGTCGCAAAACTGACTTCTTGAGGGCTTCTTACTACCAGGAATGAATAACTAAGAGTTCTGCAGAACTACACAGAAATCAAAATTCCACTGAGAAGTTCCTTTTTCATCATTTCAGTCTGAGCATCTTTTTGGCTCCCTCTGATCACAAGTTTCCTCAGATTTGATCTTTGAATCATCCACAGCCTCTATTTCAAATCATTCCTCCAAATTCTCTGTTTCATGAAGTTCTTATGGCACCAAATGCCATTTGGTCTACACCAAACAGTATGTGTCTTATTCTAATAAGCAGCAGAATAAAGATGCCACAGGTAATCATGTAATAAACTGCTATCAATGTCAACTAATCCCTATTCGCTTTAGTTTCCTATTATCCTCTTTTGTGCTTATTTTTTACTTACATAATTATAACCCGCAAAAGAGGTCCTCTATTTTCCCCTGTAGAATAGCAGAGAGTAGTAGAGAACACATGTAGGATTTTGGACTCAGCAGATCAAGGGTCAGATCCCAACTTTACTGGTTAATAGTTGCATGATCAAGGAAAATTATTTCACCTCTTTGACCTTCAGTTTTCTCATCTGTGAAATGGGAACAATAAATTAATTGAGACAGGGATGTGAAGTACGGAGCACAGTGCCAAGCACAAAGCTCCTCTTACTCACCTCTCTCTTACCTCTGGAGATATTTACAGCCTGTAATGCAGTCACACAAAATACCCTAAGAGCAGAGGCTCAGACACACCTGCCTTTTAGCCTCCAGTTGGTGAGTGAAAACTAAACTTCTAACTAGCTGAATTAATTGAGGTAAATCACTGTTTACTGCTATTTGGGAACAGTTTAGAAATGCTTCCTCTGGCTGATCAAGGTTGAATTTGATCTTCCCAGTTGCCACTGGATTTTTTTAGTTTGGATTTCCTTTTCTTCTCCCTCTCTTTTTCCCTCCCTGCTTCTCTTCTTTACTTCCTGTCTTTCCTTATTTTATTTTATTTTTGCTTACTCATTAGGTCAACAAATGTTTATTGAATGTCTACGGGAGACAGGTACAGGTTTGTGGGGCTTAAAGTTTGTAGGAGTTGGGAGACCCTCTTATGAAAAAGAATATAAGACTGCAAATACAAAGTCAGGTACAAAAGTGAATATTTTTAGAATGCATAGAGAAGAACCTAAAGCTTAAGGCTGTTCCACTCTATAGTAAATATGTGTCTGATGTCCAACACATGCCAGGCACCTAGTGAGGCTCCGGGGATATGGAGATGAATGCAGTAGACAGAGTCCCACTCAGGTGGACCCAGTGAGCTAGTAATTTTCCGACGATGCTGAGGCTTTTCTTGCTTCCTCAGAGGGCTACATGGTCCTTGCCCTTCTCACAGTTCAGTGTCCTTGAACACCAGCTCTCTTTCTTGTGTCTTCCCTGCTCTGTATTAGAAAGAGCCCAGATTCTTCAACACCTAGTGGCTATCCACTCTCTCAAATTTCCTCCAGCTTCCCTCTGGGTGTCAGTGGAGTGATTCCTGGAATTTTCTCAGAATTTGAAACCTCGTTTACGGATGAAGAGCTGGGGTCCAAAATGCTTTTAATAGTAGAAAGATAGTGGTTACTGGCTAGGAGCAAAGCCAAGTGCCCTGCATTAGGCTTCAAAGGCACTTCTGTTTCAACATATTGTCTCTCCCAGACTTGCTGTTCACATGGAGAATAAGAAAAGGCAAAGAAAGTTTATCCCTCCCTAGAGAGGAATTTTAGCAAGCCAGCTCACACAGGAATTGTAGATAGTTAGCTGTCTCTACTACCTTCTTGGCTCTATAACTAATCAGCTTTTAAAATTTGACAGTTGTCATTTTTGGTTATGATGGCTGTCAGCTTTATCTAAAACATACATCAAGGTCTAGAAAAGAGTTACATCTTTGTAAGTATTAAAAATAAATCTAAAAATTAGGACATAACACTTAATGTTCTTTTTATTTTGAACTTTATTTTCTCTTTCTTGCTGAAGAACATAGTCCTATTC
Source organism: Odocoileus virginianus (assembly GCF_023699985.2). Lineage (NCBI taxonomy): Eukaryota > Metazoa > Chordata > Mammalia > Artiodactyla > Cervidae > Odocoileus > Odocoileus virginianus. The sequence goes on from NC_069686.1 coordinate 14,265,285, forward strand.
ATCTAAGAGATGGATCCAATCTCACCAAATTAGCATCTTTTTTTCTGGTCTGGGTATAAGAGTTTGGGTGTGTGCAACTGCTGAATCTTTTGTCTTAAAGTGACAAGGATTAGCCACTAGGTGCTCCTTTTAATATTCATCAATGTCTCACACATGCAGAATATTGTTTGACGTTCAGAACAATATAATTGTGCCTTTTCTTGAATTTTGGCTTTTGATTAAGTGGCGCTGGTATTCAAGCAGTAGAAACAATGATCCCTGAAAAAACAGATATATAAGATAGATATCGATTCCATTTGAGAGTAATAGCAACCCACAACACTGCTGTGAAATTATCAAATTTGGGTTAGAAAGCCTTAAAGAATGAAGGCTGGGGGATTTATTGTACTATCACATATTGCATCTTTGCAGTAGCAGAGAAAAAGCATGTAGCAATTGCAGCTGAAAACATCAATGTAAATGTTATTATGCCTTCCCAGCTCTCAGTCATATTGGCTGCTGACATCTCTCAGCGCCGGTTGATTGTCAGTGGCAAAGCAGGTCTGTGGTCGATTGGCTGGCCAGTGTCACGTGATACCACTGCCTGCACCCACGTAGATCACCCAGTGAACTGTTGTGTGAAATTGTTTGTACACCCTTTGGTGAACTTGCAATGTGACAGCTCACACCAGAAATAGATCAGATGTCTTCAGACCACATTTGCACTTTGGACAATCCATCCAGGAATCTGAGGCTCCCGCAGACCCCAAGGCTCCCGCGGACCCCAAGGCTCCCATTCTTATTGTCTCTAATTCACATGCCGGGTCGTTTGGGCTTTGCTCCCTCACGGGCACATCGCCTGCATCTTTATTTGCTGAGGCTCCCTTTACCTTTGCGTTATGTCTCCTCACGAAGCTTCATGATGAACATTCCACAGTGGCTCAGACAGCCTTCCCAGTTGATGTTATTTCCCCAGATCTGATAAAGAGCTTAGCAACGCGCTTCAGTCTTTGTCTTTGGATAATTTATATGGTGAAGATGTAGCAAAATCAGAATTAGACAGACATTGAGACAGCTTACCTATGAGAAAAAGATACTATGGACTGCATCCTCAAATCTCAGTGTGGACACATTTTGCTTCACAGATCTCTTATTTTCTGAGTACATAATAACATTTTCATATGCTGATAGTGAGGGTGAAAAATATAACCTTTCTGGAGGACAATTTGGCACTAGCCTAGAAGAAAAATTTGTAATGTGTGCAAAAATGCAGTTATAACAATGCTGAAACAGAGTTGTTTATAATAGCAAAATAGCTACTCATAATTATATGTATTTATAATAGTTATAGATACTTATATATTTTAATATAATTATAATATTAAAATAAATGGGAAAAGGATAGTTAGACAAAAAAAAAAAAAAATCAGATGTCTGTTCAAGCATGAAATACTCTGCCATAATTATTGAAACTTTTGAGATTATGTTTATATTTAGTATACCTAAGTAAGCAAGATACAGAGCCAAACACAGAAAACAAGAATTTTTGCTACCACAAATTCAAAATATATTTAGTATAGCAAATAAACACAAAAACAAAAGAGGATAAACAAAGTCAAATGCTTGTGACACATATATTGATAAAAAGTATCCAAAGAGCTCTTACAAATTGATTTCAGAAGAAAGGTGGAAAAGACAAAGAAGAGGATGCTAATATAAAAACAGACAAGGAGCATAAGCAGATAATTCATAGAAATTCAATGGCCAAAAGACAAACAAAAAGATGCCCAGCTTCACCAACAATCAATAGAAAGCAAATGAAAGCCATCATTAGATATTTTTAAGCAATTAGACTGGGGAAAAGACCAATAATACTCACTCTTGGTAACAGAGTAAGGAAACAAGCAGTGAGAGTATAAACTGGTTCAATATTAGAGAGCATTTGGAAACACCTAAAATAATACATACAGAAACACCTAAAATAATCCATACATGATTTATAACAACATAACAATTGCTTGCAGTTATGTGCTTAGCATGTGCTCAGGCTACGAGCTGTACAGCTATATGTATTAACCATTCCATCCTCACACTGGCCCTGTGAGCAGTGCTGGGCACTCTGCCATTCCAGAGAGCACAGTTCACAGACTCTTGTGTGAAGGTACCTCCTGGAGTGGGCAAAGCAGACTCCCTGAATATGAGGCAGGACTTCAACTTTCCCCATTCTACATAGGAGAAAACTAAACTTTTTAGTTATATAACTTTTTAGGTTATATAACTTTTCTGTGGTCATGGCAATGTTATGACAGCAAATCAGCAATCTCGAAAAAGAAAAATGATGAAGAAAAAACCCTGATTCATAGCATTTGCCAATGTCTGTGGTGTAAATACTTCTACCATGACAGATTTCAAGCTACTGATAGAAACATGAAGTCATGGAACTCAGAATTGGGAAGATTTATGTGTAGGTGGCTCTCCTGTGCTGGCCTCAGCACTCCACAGTTTGTAAGTGGTACAACCAGGATGCAAATCCAGACAGCTTGGCTTCCAAAGCATGTGCTCAATGCTCAAAATTCTAGTTCTACGACTACACACAACCTACAAAATACATATGACTGAAGTTTTATGTGAAGGAATATATCTAATGGAGAAAAACTGAAAACAGTGTAAGCTTATTCATGTATCAGTTATTGGTTGAGAGTCTTTTATGAAGCAGTCACTATACAGGTGCTAGGATACACCTGTGATGAAAGTGCAGAGTTCCACACAGCCTGCAGTCCAGAGAAAGAACAAGAGACTAGGACTTAGGTAAATTGTAATTCATCTAATCAAAGGATACTGTATAAATGGAAACATATGTTATATATGTACATATGTGAAAAGACTGAATTTGTGTCCGACTCTTTGCCACCCCATGGACTGTAGCCCACCAGGCTCCTCTGTCCATAGGACTGGCCAAGCTAGAACACTGGAGTGGGTTGCCATTTCCTTCTCCAGGGGATCTTCCTGACCCAGAGTTCAAACCTGCATCTCCTGCATTGGCAGAAGGATTCTTTACTCCTGAGCCACCAGAGAAGCCCATGTGAAAAGAGACAAAGTTTGAAACTTTTAACATTACCACTATTGGTCTTCTCTGATAGCTCAGTTGGTAAAAAGTCCATCTGCAATGCAGGAGATCCCAGTTCGATTCCTCGGTCTGGAAGATCCCCTGGAGAAGAGATTAGGCTGACCGCTTCAATATTTTGGGGCTTTCCTTGTGGCTCAGTTGGTAAAGAATCTGCCTACAATGTGGGAGACCAGGGTTTGATTCCTGGGTTGGGAAGATCCCCAGAAGGGAAAGGCTACCCACTCCAGTATTTTGGTCTGGAGAATTCCCAGTCCATGGGGTCACAAAGAGTCAGACACAACTGAGCAACCTTGACTTTCACTTTCACCGCAAGTAATATTTTCTTCTTTTTAAAAACTGTATGTATGTAATCTTTTTATAATTAAACATAAAAATAGACAAACAAAATTGCTATGTAAAAATGCACTGAGGTTGTGGTTTAACAACAACACTTTGCATGGTATGAATCCTTTAAAAAAATATTTCTGCATAAGACAAATGACTACAAAGATATGCACTGAATTGCTAGCAGTAGCTGATTAACTAATGCTTTTGTCTTCTTCTTTTTTGTCTGTTTTTATTTAGCAATGTTTCTACTCAGGGGACATATATATTTTTGGCAATGAAGAAAATAAAAAAGGTAGATTATTTTAATAAATAAAAGGAATAAGAGAAAAAGTCAATTAATGAGACCTCTTTGTTTTTTTACATGAATAAGCTCAGAGTCACTTTTCTGCATCAAATCCACTGGGAAGAATGAGCTGGCGGGGTGTCTGCTGTCCCTAAAGGATGGAGGTGGGCTCTCTGAGCTTGGAGGTGCCATGACAATGGACAGGATGTCTCCCTTTCATCTGGGTGTCTGCCTCCAGGTAATAACAGCACCTCTGTGAGCTGGTTCAACCCAAGGGGAAAAAAAGAGAGAAAAATGCCCAATAAACTCCATACAGTGGAAATCATCTCCCCAGTGGAAATCACTGTCAGGTTCCAATGAAGTCATACACTTTTACGCTTATGCCTCTGCTTCCACTTATAATGCCAAAGGTCAATCTACGGTTTTCATTCATACAAATATGACGTGTCCCAACCATTGTCATTCTCAGAAAAATACAATGCACAACTGCACACCAGAAAAACAACCACCCAGCAAGGGGAAAAAAAAAATTCAATAGCATTCACATGGCTCAACAAACCAACAAAAGCCAGGAAATTCAAAGTGAAGTTTTACACTCCCTCCTTAGTTCCACACTATTGTGAAAGGGAAATAAAAGGCACAATGGCGTGTGTTAGGGGTGCAATGTCAGCAGTAACAGCACTTCCAGGCTTTTATTGACTTGTGTCATAACCTTAACATTCTATAAACAAGGGACTCGGCTTAACACCTGGGACCTTTAAAAGAGAAATATCTTCTGGAAGCCTAGACTAGGGAAACCCAATGAGGTTTCTCAGTCTCGTAGGTATACACAGTAAATCATTATATAGAGAGGAAACAGATAAAATTGTTGTTAAGATTACAGCCTTTCTGGCCTCTCAGGGAAATAAATAATTACAACAAAGAAATCCTACTTACTTACGAGACCAGAAGAGACTCCTGAGGACTCTGGCCTACTAGCTAATTATTAGACATGTTGCCGTGCAAAGCTGTGCATTTAGGGAATAAAAGTATTGCTCAGGGATACTTAAAAGTGCTGATAGTTTAATGTCTCTTGTCTCACCATTTGTCAAATACAGCAAACTTTATTTTGAATGTTTAATGCCTAAATAAACTGAAATTCCAGCCAATTCAAGGAGGACAGAAACTTTTGGAAAGTAAGCATAATTTCATTATCAGGCATGAAACCTGGACATTTTTTTAACCTCTTTTTTTTTTAAATCAGCTCAAGGGTATGGAATGGTATCAAATGCCTTTGAAGGCATTTTTTAAGAAGATCATACATTTTTTCTCTTGTAATTTATCAATATGATGAATAACATAATAGATCCCATAATGTTAAGTCATACACATATTTTTGGAATAAGCATCAATCCATTCATGTGTGGTTGGCTAGAACTTAGTTACATGAAGATATGTAATCAAAAGGAGGCAGAGAAAGGTAGATGCTTCATATGTTTAAAAAGAAAGAGAGATGGGTTTGGTGACTAGCTCCCAGGCTCTGTACATGAACCATGCCAACTCTGAATCTATAAGAACACCAGGGGCCACAAGGAGGGGTCCTGAGGGAAAGAACGAAGCACTTCCCTTCTCCACCGCACCACCAACTCAACAGTAACCGAGAAATAGCAGTGATCTAGAGTGAGTGGGGCAGAGCTGAACTTTCTTACCTCATAAAATTAAAATCACTCTTGGCGTCACATTTCAAGACTCTGTAGTCACATCAAGAATGCAGAAGGTCCATATTTTTCACTCCTCTATAAGCTGAGTAAGTATAAGCCATTACTTAAATGTACTATCATTGTTAGCTTTTTAACTGTAAAATGATACACCTTTTCATATATTTTTATATTGTCTAATAAATCAACTGTGTAATTACTACAAAAATCAAATGATGCATTTTATTTTTAAAACTAGCAAAAGGAAGTGGAGGTAAAACAACAAAACATTTAGCTGAAAAATCGAAAAACCTATTTTTTAAATGTTTTAAAATTGCCTTTATGAACTCAATGGATGGTGAATCCAAAGGTGAGTTCCATCTAGCCGTGAGTGTGGTGGATGGAATCTTGACACTCTGCTCTGCCCAGGAACAATCTGTGTGTTTGTCTCCTCAGACTACAGAGACTCCTCGGTAAAGAAAAAAAGGTCTATCAATATAGAATGGTTACTTGCTCTGCCTTTTATCCATCAGCTTTAACTTGATTGATCAGCTAGATCTTACGGAGAGATTTGACGAGGTTTGAGTGACATTGTACATGGTTTGACTGAAACCATTGATTGTTACAGTCCCTAAATCATTGATACACACTTCCAGCCAATTTATTTAGATCAAATCATACGACTATCATTTGCCCCAGGATTGCAAAAAAAAAAAAGTCATCTTATATTTTTGAATGAAATATTTAAAGATATTGCATTTTCTAGAAGGCTGAAGGAAAGAAATATTCAAAAGTAGAAAAATATGAATGGTAGTTGAATCTCAAAGAATCTCTAAGCCAAATATTCTAGAGCACTTCTTCTTTGCCACAGACTCCATCTCAAATAGTCCTTTCCCTTCTAAAAGTTTGGGGAAATCACCATAACATCTTGTCTCACCTGGGCAGCTCCCAACAACACCCCTGGAAAAGCTAGAAACTTTCCTTTTTCAGATAAGAATTGGGGGACTTGCCTGGTGGTACAGTGGACAAGAATCTGCCTGCCAAGGCAAGAGACGTAGGTTCGATCCCATCTGGGGAGATTCCACATTCCATGGAGCAAATAAAGCCCATGTGCCACAGCTACTGAGCCCTTATGCCGCAACTACTGAAGGCCATATCCCTAGAGCCTGTGCTCCACAACGAGAGAAAACCCTGCAATGAGAAGCCCACGCACCACAATTAAGAGTAGCCCCTGCTCACCACAACTAGAGAAAGCCCATGTGCAGCAATGAAGACCCAGCGCAATCAAAATAAACAATTTTTTTTAAAAAAAAGGACTGGCACATAGAGACCTTAGATGACGCACACCCATAGGGAGGGAGCCCGGTACCAACCTTGAGCTTCTGACAGATCCCATGGCCATGCTCATTCCCAAACACCACGCGGCCTCCCTGATCTATCAGGCACTTGACCTGGGATGGTGGTACTAGTGGTTTAGTCACTAAGTCGTGTCTGACTCTTTTGTGACCCCATAGACTGTTGCCTGCCAGGCTCCTCTGTCCACGGGGTTTCCCAGGCAAGAATACTGGAGTGGGTTGCCATTTCCTTCTCCAGATCCTGGGATAGGTCCCACCACAAAGAGGCTCACAGGCTCATCCTCCTCCCATCCTTAGTGCAAAACCTAAGGCTCAGGCATTGTTTCCCCCAGGACAAGAATGGAATCTTTGTCTTAGGAGAACCTAGAAAGCCCATGCTTATACAGGGGAGCTCTTCAGATTCCAGGATTCCGTCACGTGTCACTACTTTACTGCCATCACGCTGGTCCACCACCACCTTCTACCTGATTTACTACAGTGACTTCCTGCAGGTCCCCGTGCCCTGCACCCTCCCTTTTCCTCCCCTAAGTCTAATCTTAGCCAGACAGACTCCTTTAAAACCTAGTGCCGATTATGGCACCACAATGCTCAAAGCTCTCCAGGTTAGCCATCAAATCAAAACCACAGTGACATACACTTTACACCCTCTAGGATGGCTATAAAGCAAAAGGAAAAAAGAAAAACAAAACAGACAATAATACATGTCGGTCAGGATGTGGAGACATTGGAGCCGTCATACACTGTGCGTGGGAATGTAAAATGGTGCAACCACTTGGGAAGACAATCTGGCAGTTCCTCAAAAAGTTAAACATCAGGCATGGCAACTTCCCTCCTAAGGGGGAAATATTGATGAAACATATTTCCACAGCAAAACTTGCTCGTGAATGTTCCTAACAACCTTTTTCAAAATGTCTAAAAAGTAGAAGCAACACAAATGTCCATCCACTGACAAATGGGCAAATAAAAAGTAGTCTATACAGACAATGGAATATTATTCAGCAATAAAAACAATGAGGTGTGTGTGCAGACTACAACACTGATGAACCTTAAAAACATGATAAGTAAAAGAAGCTAGCCACAATAGATCACATATTATGGCTCCATTTATATGAAATGTATGGCATAAACAAATCCCTAAACAGATTAGTGGATGTCTAGTGCAGAAAGGGCTAGGGGCATGAGGAATGACCATTGGTGACTGGGATTTCTTGCTGAGGAGATGAACCTGATCTAAAATTGACTAGAACAATATCACAACTCTATGACATACTAAATTGTAGGGAATGTGAAATATATCTCAATAAAGCTGCCATTTTTTGTAACTCTCCAGGACCAAACAGAGAACCTGGCACATAGTAGGTGTTTAGTAAGTATTATTTGAGTGAATGCATGAATGGGAGTTTTTCATTTGTAAATCAAATTAATATCATGGAGTGAGCAAGCAGAGTTCATACAAGAAACTTAGGTTTTGTCTCAATAAATCATTCCTTGGGAGGCCGTCACTTTAGAATCTGATCACTCCCCTTGGTCCAGTCTCCTCCAGCGTTGTCCCATTCATGTCACATGAATTACCTGCTCTCCATGAGAACAGAGGCCGTAGTTGCATCCTCAAGATGCCCCCCGCACCCCCACACCAGCCACCGGCACAGATCCTGCTGCTCTGCCTGTGAACACCTGTGAACTTAGTGCTTTATGTGAAATAAGTCAATATTTATTTACACCTGCTTCATGTCAGGCAATAAGTAGTAGATGCTATGGAGACTATAAAAAGGCTAACAGTTCTGAACTGACTTATTATCATTAGCACATATTACTTTTGTAATGCAAAAAATAGTGTTTAAAAGCTTTTTAAAGTTCTAAATCCTGGTTTCCTTTGCATATTTGGAAGAAAAAAGTGATAACTAATTCAGAGGGTTTGCCATTGATATCTGATCACCATAGGTATGAACACAAATAATTTGGATATGAGCCATGATATGCCACGTGGCAGAATGGAGTGTACTGAATATGAATGCACTTCCTGGTCTGATCCTTGGCTCAGCCACAAATCACTTGTGTGAGTTCAGGTGGGCTCCTGGGCTGCTCAAAGCCTCAGTTTCCTCATCTGTAACTTGGGGATCTTGACACTATGCCTACGTCACAGGGCTGTTTTGAGGATAAAACAAGATAACCAAATTGTTATCAACACTCTGCTAATTATCAGTTGCAATATCAGCAGCAGCACAAAGAGGAAGAGATGGTTTCTAGAGAGACCTGGGAAGGAGGTAACCCTTCATCTAGGGCTTCAGGGAGGTTTGATTGGCGCTATGATCTAGGAGTCAGACAGCCCAGAGTTCTAACCCTGGAGTGACCACTCATCAGCATGGGGAACTGGGGCGGCAGGCTCATTTTCTTTTACTTCTAAGTGGGAAAATTAAAAATCCCTACCTTTGGAGTACTGACAAGAATTCAATGAAAAACTGGTAGGTTGTATGGCTTCACATGGTGAGCCTCCCATCAGTTGTGGCTGTTATTCAAATCTTGATTCTTAAGAGACTATGCCAAGCACATTTCAAAATGGATGAAAAAATTAGGTGCAAAACAACCTCCTAACCAGAGGAAGACACACATCTCACCATGCCGTGAAAAACATTATTTTGCTTCCTAATAATAGTTCACTGTGATCACATCCACAAGTATCTTCTAATGGTTATCACAGTTACTGGAGCCAAAGGTTTCCTTTCTGGAGCTGGTTGGAAATACCTTACAGAGAGCATTAGAAAGCTTCTCTAGCAATTGACAATCCCTGTGTTTCCCTACAATAAACTGTCAGAAACTCCACCATAACATTGATCATTAAGCAAATTGTAGTCCCCCATAAGAATGGTACCAAAGTTGGGAACAGTGTTCCTCTGTGTCCTGCCTCCACAGGGCACTAAAGATATGTTGTTCCAGAAGGACAGAAATCAGGCTCAGTACATCAAGACCCTGCCTTTGTCCTCATCTTAGTTGAAGGGTTTGCATCCCCACTTGACCAACTTCTCATCTTTCCCATTACATATTCCCATATTAACTAGATTATGAACTCCTCAGTTATTTCCATGATTCTCCAGTAGTCTGCATAAGAGATCCAAAAAGCTTGTGAAAACACAGATTGCTGGGCATCACCCCATAACCTCTTATTCAGTAGATCCAGCATCAGTTCAGTTCAGTCACTCAGTCATGTCTGATTCTTTGCGACCCCATGGAATGCAGCATGCCAGGCTTTCCTGTCCACCACCAACTCCTGGAGCTTACTCAAACTCATGTCCATCGAGTCAGTGATGCCATCTAACCATCTCATCCTCTGTCATCCCCTTCTCCTCTCGCCTTCAAACTTTCCCAGAATCAGGGTCTTTTCCAATGAGTAGGTTCTTTGCATGGGGCACTAGAATCCACATTTCCATCAATTTCCAGGTGAAGTTATGCTGCTGGACTGGGAACATACTTAGAGAACCAGCTACCTATCCTAACACACAGCTACTTGGGGAAAAAAAAATAAAGCTACTTTTCTTTTTAAAAGAATTCTAACAGTAGTAGAGCCTTTCAGATTAAGTTCAATGTGCAGTGCAGAGCTTGGGACATTTCTAAAGGGTGGACCTTTGGAGAGGCACTGAGTCAAGAGCTGATCAGTTGCAGCTGCTCTGATGAAATATCCTATAATCAGTGGCTGCTGGTCTCCGCAGACCTCCCTTAACACAAAGGGTTCCCAGGCCAGCTGCCTGCTCCCGGCTTCCTGGAGCAGAGATGCAGCTGGTCCCACTTCCCTCTACACAGAGGACCCACGGGAGTGACGAGGACCTGAGCCCGGCCTCCAGGGTGGACTTCCTCCCCACTTCCTCCCATCTCCTGATGTCAGGAATCAGTCTACACTGACTTGAGAGCAACTGTTGGAGGTTTGGTTGCCATGGTAACTGATCTTCTATCCACGGAGTAGTGTGTGATTTGAGGGATGAGCTACACCATTCCCATTTCCCCAAACGACAACAATTTTCACCACTAGCAACACCTTCTTTTGGATTAACACCTTTCCATTCAAAATCCCATCTTACCATGCAAACAGTCCTCAAGAAGAATAGGAATTCTTCTATCAAATCGAGCCTCTGAGAAGAGGTTGCCAGACCTCATCCACAAAGGCTGAGGGTAGCAACTTTGCCTCCCATGCAATTGTACTGAAGTCTTGCATGAGATACTCGCTGAGGGTGGAGAGGGGAGTGACTGTGATCACAACAAACTGAGGTTGGGATCAGCAGCTCTCAGTTGCTCAGTCGTGTCTGACTCTTTGTGACCTCATGGACTGTAGCCCATTCAGGCTTCTCTGTCCATGCACCTCTTTACCATCTGAGCCACTCGGGAAGCCCCCCCTCCCCCTACAGATAGGGATGTTTTAAAAATTTTATGACCGAAAGCTGAGCTTAGGGATGATCGCCAAACACCCTACCAGTCTGCCTGTCATGAAACTATGGAGAAATGAAGAAATACCCTTTGTGATCACAACCTTACTTAGCAGACAAATCTGTCGGTGTTTCAGGACAAATGCACCTTCATGGTTTGTATTTTATTTATTTTGCTATCATTTATTTTAAGATCTTGAATTAGGTTTTACATAAAAGAACTAGAGCCAGGATGTTTGGGAAATTAACAGATGATATTTTGCAAACATTTTGACGGGTCATAAAGAAACATCTGCAGCGAGCCTGGGACTAGCAGCCTGGAGTGGGGGAAGGAGGCCCCTTTCCAGCAGCTGCATCAGGTTACAGGGTTGAGCAGAGCTGAGAGTTGAGAGCTGATGACCATGCAATTCAAAGAGTCCCCAGCAGGGGGCACCCTTTTGCAGTAAACTCAGTCTTTTTTTATAGCTTGGCTCCCCAGCATCAGACCTTACAGATAATTGGCATTTTGATTTCTCTAAGCCTCTGCCTCCACCTCCAAAGCAGACACTCCCCTCTAGGAAGCTTCCTCCCAGAGCTTATGAAAATGGACATTTTGAGAGGAGGTGGCTCTTGTGCTGAGGATTAAAAGCAAAAATCTGAAGAAGAAAGTCAATGAAATTAAATAGATTATGAGGAAAGTTAAATATATACTCACAGAAGTTTAAAGAAGGTCTCACCTGATTTTCCTGACTGATCCAAAAAGCACAAGGAATTCCTACACTGTCTCATGAAGGTCTGAGTTAGTAATACACGGGAGTATCAGTGTAAAACTGGCCTCCTGGTATTTCATTTCTCAAGGGTCAGCTGTGTTACTTGACAGACAGCCTATGCCTATCTGCTCACCCATGTTCTGCCAGCAGTGATAGTCACAATAAATAACCCACTCATTAGCTAACACAATCAGCCCTGTTTTAGACAATCCCAAGATGTCTTGGACACAAATAATTCAGAAATAGACCTCAGTGTTCTTCTCTCAAAACCAGGCTCCAGTATTGCCAGCCATTACAGTTTAAACATTTTGAATAACCTATTTCTTTGTCGTTTGAATAAAATTAGTCCATTTATTTCATTACACTCACACTTCACAGTTCTGTAGACACATTTGGGCAATATTCTCATTTTAAACTTGTTATGGATTTTGTAATTTGATAAGTGCTTTTTCATTTCTCCTTTAAAGATTTTCTTGCTGGAGTAGTTGTCTAGCAAGATTTCACTGTTCACATTGGCACTCTTCTCAGTCACATTTAAAAAGCCAATTCATTCTAGAAGTTGTAAGTCATAAGTAGTAGCTGAGGTAGATGTCCTAAGACAGAGCGGTAAACCAAGGCACCGTGAAGTTAATAACTTGCCAGAACACACCTACTGGCAAGTAGCCCAATCTGGATTCAGGCCAAGAGGTATGCAGCTGAAGTTCAAGTACTTAACCTCTATGCTATATAATCTGTTAATAAGGAAGAGTCCTTGGTTGTATACAAACTCAGCTAGTAAATGGCTCTTTTAACTAAATGTGATGATTTATATAAGATATCCAGTCCTAGCCCTGGTTTATAACAAATGCTCAATAAAAATTGGGGGTGGAGGTGGAGGAGATACGTATGCATGTATATTGACCCTCAGTATTCATATAGTGAGGTAGTTGAAAGTGCTAGATTAAACAGAACTAGAATAGCTCTGGTTCTTTCAATCACTGTCTGGGTAGACTTACACAACCAGCTTAATCACACCAAACTCAGTTTCCCCACCTGTGGATAACACTCAAGTCTACCTCCTAGAGTTGCAGCCAGGATAAATTAAAGAAAGCATGTGAGAACTTAGGAAAGTGACTGGCACAAAGAAAAGGCTGCAATTTTTCCTTTCAGTGTCATTTAGATTCAGTTTTATATAAGGATTTAATCAGTCTGTAGTTTTATATAAGGGCAAATATTTACCCAAATATTTACCCAAATGTAAGTGAGTCCAATCAAGGAGCAAGTTCAAGTCTTTCTGGGGAGAAACAGAAGCACTTGGTCATCAGTATTGACTGCAGGTTTCAAAAGGAAATAAGATGAAGAGCACAGTTAGAAATCAGCTATGGACTGAAATTTGGCAGTGTTCACAGAGCTTCAAGTTCAATACTCCTCCGTAGCCAACCCTCTTTAATGTGTGCAAGAGAAAGCTGGAGACCACCCTTGACAGGCGCAGAGGATAAAGAAAGCAGAGAAAAGCCCAGACGAGCCATGCTGAGCAGCACAGAGCGGAGAGAAGGTCTCCTCCCTCTGCCCTCTCCTGGGCCCAGCTCATCCTCTCACGGCTCCTCATTTCATTCCCACTCCCCCAACCCGACCTTTCCCCACCACCCTCCTGGAGCAGCTGTTGGCTGGTGAAAGAGCATTTGAGCTGCCTTTGCTGCCCAGGGGCTGTGACAGAAGCTGGATGGAACTCAGTGAGGGACCAGGGGTGGGGGACCGGGGTGAGTGACCGGGGTGATGAAGGTCCGAGGTGCAGAAAGAGATTTCCCTCAGACCACCATAGATGCGTAAGGGCCATGGGCACCTTTGCTGAACGGTCATCTTTGCTATAAAGAAGGGCAAACAATCAGTCCTAAATGCTGTATTTGAGACCACTGTGTGACTCATGATTGGTGATTCAATATCAGTCTAGGGAAGTATTTTTCCAGTGGTCACATGCTTTGCTGAGGAGTAGCTCTTGCACAGTCTTCCTGAGAATCTCATAAGCAACTTTTAAGATGACATTTTAATGTGGCTATTTCTTCTCTATCTCTTGACATTTTCCTTCTCATCCAGAACTGATGACAATCACATAAGCCCAAAATACATGAAGAAAAAGAGTGCAAGAGATCCTGGTGCTGGTAGGAGTTAGATACAGTGAAAAACAACAGAATCCCCTAATAACCCATACCCAACCCTACAGACTCTGCTCTGTGATAGGTATCCCCACATTTGTGCATCCCAGGGGCCCCCAAAGGACAGTTGGGGAACTTTTATTAAAAACAGGAAATAAATTCCAAAGAGATTTCACAATATAATTTATTTGTTCATTCACATTATTTTGAGCTCTTATTACATGCCCAACACTAGGATCTACAGAGAGGAAAGAGGCACATTTCTTGCCTTCAAGGAACTCATGGTCTGGTCAAGGGGGAAAGCCAAGAAATCCAGCCTTCCACGGGGTGATGAGCCCAATAATGGAAGCACAGTAAGGGGCTCTGGGTACAAGAGAGGAGCTCAGAGAGGGGAACATAACTTAGCTGAGCTGTCCAAAAGGAAGGCTTTGTAAGGCATCTGACCCTTAAACCTAGTGAGCTAGAGTAGGAAGCAGGGTCAGGGGGGTGATGCTAGGCATCAGGAACCCAACCAAAGCATGAATTACATGCAACAGTTGGAACTGCAAGAAGCAGAGCTTATTTGTGGAAAAACCATGAGAGATGACTCTAGACAGATAGGCAAGATCTGGGGTGTAGAGGGTCCTATGGGCCAGGCTAAAGAATGAGTTGTATCCTCCAGGCAGAAGGAAACTGCTAAGGTATAAATCTGAGACTAAGCTAAGTCAGATTTGAATCTTAGAAAAATCATTCTGGTAGGAGTAGAGGAGTTCACTGTCAAGGGTTGGTCCATGGAAAGGCCATGACCTGGACTCATTCCACATGTTCTTTCCAAAAGTGAGTGCTCACTTCACATTAAGCAGAAGTTCTGACAGTCCAAGCTGGGAGGAGCCCACAGTTCTAACACTGACCCTCCCATCTATGATGCATTCACTAAGCAGGGCAACAAATTATCTGCAGCTCCGCCCACTAAGACCTGGAGTCCTTTTCCCATGCCTTGTGATTCACTTTGACCCACAGTATGTGGCAGAAGTGACATAGTGAGACGTCAAGCCCAGGCCTCAAGAGATCTTGCAGCTTCCACTTGCACCCTCTGGGGTGACCACTCTTGCCATATAAGGAAGTCCAGACTAGCCTCCTTGAGACTCAGAGACCCAAGTGGAGAGAAAAGCCCAGATATCAAGCCACTCCCACAATTCCCTCACTTATGAATGCAACCATCCCCAGCCAACCAGCCTTCAACCAACCCACCAACCAACTGTAGCCACACAGATGGCCCCAGGTAAGACGTGCAGAGCAGGGGAACCATCCTGCTGAACCCAGTGCAAATTACAAAACCCAATTCCCGGCTGTTGTTTTACACTACCATGTTAGTTACACAGCAACAGAGGACTGCGCCTCCTCTGTACCATAATTCCTGAACACGGGCACGGCCACAGCTGGCTGTCCAGAGCTTGGCTGAATTAGTACTGTCTGGACGGTACATATACTCCATGTACTTTGTAGAGAAAGGGTTTCTGCTGGGATTGTCTGAGTATCCTCCCCTCCAGAGTGCCAATTAGTGCGCTTGACTTTCTCTAACTTATATCTAACTATAAATGCACTGCCCTGATTGATGGAACATCAATATTCATTAATAATTCATGGTATGGTCAGACTTTTTCACATGTAATCACAACTTTAAATCTGGAGCGATGCTGCTATAGATAGCTGGAAAAGCAACTTTTCCTTCAAAATCTGACTTTAAAAAAAAAACAAAAAACAGTTATCTGAGTCCCTTAGAACAGAATTTTGGGTAAGGGTGTGAAAAAGTCAAAATTGGCCAGAGATGACATTTCTCTCCTCAGGCAGGATACCCCTTCTGCAGAACGTAGCTTTCATGTGAGCAGCCCCTACCACGGGGACAGGCAAGGAGAAGATGGAATGACTGGGATTCACGGCACTCGGATTCCATATGGGGGGGCGGGCACTGGAGGGGCCACTTGAAACCATATTGATGTTATGAAATTCACGGCATCTAGATTCCTGCAAGTACATCAAAAGGGAAAGAGCCTTGTTGCCACACACTTGAACTTAGGTTGAACCTGCAGGACTACCAGGCCTCATCTTTGTTCCATAAATCTAAAGTTACATTTCTATCTCTCAGCTGTCACCACATCATACCAAAACAGCTAGACAGACTTTTACCAAATTTAGAGGATACATTTGCGATGTCTGGACTTGCCGGGGGAAGTAGGCCCTGGGATTTGCAAGCATGAAAGTTACTTCGGGAGGCCCCCAGTGACTTGGAGAGGCTCACTTTAGCTGCAGAGAGAACCAAGACATGAAAGAGGCTCTTAACCACAGATCGGAGGCAGGGTGAGGAATCAAGATGCTTGAGCCAGAAAAAAAAATGAAACCATTTCAAATGTGAGCCTAAACCACGACTCATTAAGGGCTTCCACTGGAGGCATCCCCTTCTCAAGAAGCTCGGTTCATAATGTTCTCCAGGGTGAGGAGCTGCAGGGATTTCTCAGGCCAACGAGTGTCCTAAGCACAGCTGGGCAGTGCCCTGAGGAGACAGAGTCGAAGCTGAGTTCAGACCTAAGAGATGATGTCTTGGGTTCTTTGAGGTAAGACTTTTCACCACAATAGGGTAGCTCAAGCTTTTCCTGTGACCAAGCATAAGTTGCTGCACGTAAACAGTTCTGTCAGAATCCTGCCGGGAACCCTCCAAAATTCCCTCGCATGTTTCCATTGCAGTATTGTCTGTATATTTGCACATACGCTCACAGAGGCGTTTAATAAACAGTAGTTGCATGAGAGAAGGAAGGAAGGGAAGAATGTTGTCTGAGGAGATGTGAGAGGTAGAAAAGTGAAATGAAGCATCAAACAGACCCTTTGCAGGAAGTCAACCTTGTTAGCCTGGCTTTCAATTGAATGGCATGTTTAGTTTCATTACCCAATAGAATGTTGAAATTTTTCAAACTATGTTTAAAAGATCTAAAACAAAACTGTGGCTTCAAAAGGCCAAGATTATGCTGCTTCCATAATACTTTTCCTAAGAACTGTTTACCTCATGTTTAATATTGGCATTGCCACTGTTCCTACAATGAATTGACGAAACAGTTCAATACACCTCATTTAGAACCATTATGGGGCATTTCATCAAAGATCTGGTTATGAATGTCTCCAAAGAAAGGATCAATGAGGTTTTTATTATGGTTGGGATGGATTTCTTTAGGAAAAAGAAAAAACACATAAATCCTTATAAAATGAAGGTGATGGGAATAAAGCATGACCTGGGCAAAGGACATGTTCTGTTTGATCCCATTGAAGGTAAACATAATCTTTATTTTTACCATAGTCTATTCCCACATATATTATCCATGTAATTGTTTTTGTTTCAAAACCTAATTGATGGCAGTTTTACAAGCCGCTTGGACAGACTATTCTCGGGAGTTTGTGCCTGGGGACTGCCTTAAAGAGAAAACTGCTTTATAATTAGCACGTTTGGTGTATTAGCAGCAAAGCGCCCCTTGGAGGGCAAACAAGCCTGCAGTTCACCAAACCCCTCACTCTCAGAAGAGCCAGGCTCCGGGGGCCCCCACATCCCTACAACTGGGTCGAGGTTCTCTAACACTGTGGTCTTAAAGAGCCTGTAAAACACCATACATCATTTATTTGTGTATCTTCTTTATGCAAAACACATTCATTTAGCCTTTGTGTGATTCTATTTAGTCCCAGACAGTTGTGTAATTTGATAAGAAAAACATTTCTAACTGGCTTTACTATTTTTCCTTAGTTTGCACCTATCAAGTCAATAATTTAAAGCATGTGGAATAAAACTTTCAAAAATGTTCTGTTTTACATCATTTCCCCAATTTCACTCAGCTTTATTAATAAGCTCTTATACTTTCTGTCCTTTATAAAATCTCAGAAACATGTTAACACAACAGCTTGAGAAAAGCAAATGCTGTTTTCCTGTAGTATCAGTCAAGATTCTTTGGGTGCAAGGCAAAGAACCAGACTCTGGCTGGTGTAAGTCAAGAACAAACGATGGGGAATGAGCTGAGGGCAGCTCAGGGTGAGGAGGGGCTGAAGAGTGTCTCAGGCAGTGATGGAGGGCTCCCCACTAGAGCCTCAGCCTGGCTCCACCAACCTTCAGTCTCTCAGGATAGGGAATCTGATTGGCCCAGCAGGATCTAGAATCTCTACCTTTGAACCAATCAGATAGGGTCAGGAACTGGGGAGGAAACCACTATGAGCTGAGCAGCCCCCTTTCCTTGTGTCCACTGCACTGCAGACTTATGCCTTGTAATTTTCTCCCAGGTGACTTGGGTTGTATTATATCTGCCAGTGGTACGTGCTTATTTTTCAGAATATACTCAACAATAATGACACCTGGTATCTCTACTGAGTTTTATAGTTTTTAAACACTTGGCATATATTATTATTATTAATGGTAAAAAAAAAAAAAGCTGTCATTTTAACACTTACAAACGTTCTGATGGTAAATTTCCACTTAAGGTGTGCTAACAATGTGCGAGGCTGGTGCTAAGCACTTGGCACAGATTACCTCTAATCTTCACTGAGAACTAGCAGATATGTATTCTTATCAAGTTTGTCAGATCATTTCTGGAACAAGACAGGATATAAACAAAATAAAATAGTAAATACAAAACCAAGGTGATATCTCACGTATAGACATATCTGACTCTCCCAAAACCATGATGAACTCATAATTACTCACACTACACAGATAGCCAAGGCCCAGAGAGTGTCTGCCCTGTACCTCTAAACCTATAAATGGTAGAATTTGCTTCTCCTAACTGCCTGCCCCAGTGCTCTTTACAATATTGGGGCAATGGAACTTGAATGAATCTATTGATAGCACTGTTTCTAGAACTTTGTCTATCTTAGACAAACTCAGATAAAGTACATGGGATCAGGAGTCACTAGAGATAAATCCTTGCTGAGTTGACTTTGTTTTGGTTGTTTTCTTTGACAGAGATGGAGGGTGAAATGAATGAATGAAAGTGTGGTCTAAGCTGCCATAATCAAGAGACTCAAAAGTTAAGTGACTGAGTTTCTCTTACACCTGGAGTGAGCAGGCCAGGAAAGGCAGGGCAGTGCTACTATCCTTCACCTGTGGCATCTATTCATCACCATTCCCAGCCAGTGAGACAGAGGAAAAGGGAAGTTCAGGGCAAGCAGCTTTTGCTTTAAGACCCAGAATTCCTACATTCTCACTTCAGTTTACCTTCTGGTTGGCCCAACTTTAGACACATGGTCATACTTACTGCAAGGGAAGATGGAAAATAGATTCTCTAACTGATGAGGCAAATGCCCACCTAAAACTTAGGGGAGTGATGTTATTGGAAGCGGGGAGGGGAAAGCAGAAACCAGGGAGAAATTAGCCATTTCAGACACAAGAAGTATTTTTACATCTTCTTTCTTTAAGCGATCAGAATTTGAAAAACATTACCCATAATCAAGGGCAGATCTAGGTTTTCTGGAGTCTGAAGTTTATACAAACTGAAAGGAAATGATGTGCAGAGATCTTTTTCAAGAAAAATAATACAAAAATATCTAACTTTTGGAAACATCACAAAAACATGTGATCTTAGGAACACACTGCTTGCCGCTCCCAGGGCCCTGCCCAGTCCCGGGTCTGTTCAAGCAAGAGGCCCAGAAGCCTAAGCCTCATTAGCGGCAGGGTAAACCAGTCGTGCCTGTAACAGCTGCATTCTCCAGTTCCTTGTCCCTGTAAACTCTGAACACATAAAAACTATGACTTTGTATCTGAAATAAACGACTGAGTCAATGATGGAGAGAGTCAGTGTGGTTTTTACAGTAGCCAGTTCAGTCGACCTGAAGCCTGGCAGCCCAGCTAGTGGGTGAGAGGCCTTTAGTGATCTCTACTGACCAGTTAGCCTCTGGCAGCCATAAACAGACGTGGTGGAAGAGTGACTCGTAAAGCAAATGGTCGTGTTTGTTTGTTTGTTGTGTTGAGGCTGAAATGGAAGAGCTGGGTCCCATCTCTGAGCATCCTGACCAGCACTGTGGCCTTGACAGCATGGAGCAGTATCCTCTGCCTGCTTCAGCCCCACCCCACCCCCCAACCCCCCTGCCCAGCAGAGCTGGGTCCTGCTCAGGCTTCTTATTCTGGAGGGAAGATTCTGGGGGGAATCTTACTAAAATGTGCTCTGACCTGCTTCATTTTATGGGCTTGAGCTCAAAGATAAATGAGCTATTGTTAAGATGGTTACTTAACCATTTGCCCAGAGGAAAACCACAAAGAATGACAAGTACAGTTTTGCTAAAAGTGTACCATGAATGGGGAAGAGAAAGCTGGTTGGAGGTGTCCACTCCTCCTGGAAGGCCT
Source organism: Odocoileus virginianus (assembly GCF_023699985.2). NCBI lineage: Eukaryota > Metazoa > Chordata > Mammalia > Artiodactyla > Cervidae > Odocoileus > Odocoileus virginianus. Next base: position 14,285,671 of record NC_069686.1, read on the forward strand.
GCTTCTCCACTGGATATTTCCAAACTGTGCACAGTTCTCCTCAGCACAGCTTAAATATTCATTCATTCATTCATTCATTCATCCATTCATTCAAGGAACATTTATTTTCTACTTGCTCTATGCAGATGGGCCTGAGGATACAAGAATGGATAAGGGATGGGTGCTGACATCAACAGTGTACACACACACACACACACACACACACACACCCCCCAAATGCAGGGTGAGAAGGCCTGTGCCAGCATTAGAGCCCATGGGACACAAGCATAATCCTGAACTAGAAGGGAGGTGAAGGCACTCCACAGTGGAGGATGAGAGGACATTAGATATTAGTCAGCATGGAGATTATTTCTCTCCTGACCTCTCCCTTTTCAGAGCACCAGGTACATCCGGCACCAGGGACATCCCCCTGCGCAGCACACAGCATCAGCCTTCTCTCTCCCACTGGAATATAAACTGGAGGATGATAGAATGGAATACAAAAAAGACTCTCAAAAGGACACTGGTATTTAGTAAGCATTCATTTTAAGTTAGGAAGTTTATATAATTCTGTTTCATTTAAGTTATATTTTTAGAAACTCGATGAGGAAGATAATATTCCCATTTTGAGGCTACAAAATAAAGGAAAGTTTGTCTAGATTCATATACCAGGATTTGAGCCTCTGACTGCAAAACCAAGAGACTTTGTAGATACTAGACTTACTCATTTTTCTTTCACTTTACAATATATAGAACACTTGATTAGTATTTGTGAATAAGGGAATCTTTCTGCTGAAACATCAGCCTCATGGGGCCTTTCTCCTTGGACCTTGTTTAGACCAATGATAAAGAAACCTACCACAACCTGGTTTCCCATATAGACATCCATCGGTTTGGGATGAACATGTAGAACATGAACTACTGTAGTAACAGGCATTAAATAATGATTCCTTGGTAACAACTCTGACCTTAGCCATATTTTAAAAAGAAGTTTGACAATTAAACACTCCAGAATGTCATGTCAACACATTGTCAATCCCAAGTCTTCTGGTAAACCTGTACTCTGAACTTTCAGTTCTTAGAAGGAAAGAAACCAAAAAAAGAAAAAAACAAGGCCATGATTACTGGAAGTGTTGTTTTTTTCCCCACATAAACTGATTTGCTGTTGACTGGCAGCTAAGTGATTTAGTTTGGCTACTGCTGGTCATACCAAAAGCAAATTTGCTTTTTACCAAATCCTATTATAAACTTACTCCTGGAGCATGGGAAAATATTACTGCATATTTCCTATTTGGTGTTCTTAGAGGATATCTATCTTCCTTTCTAAGCAAAAGTAACTAGATATGATTTTTAGTTAGTATTAATATTCTTGTCACCAAGTTCCATTATGGAAATCATATACAATGGACTATTGAGAATAAAATAAACCTGGGCTGTGACCCACGTGATGTATAGTGTTCCCAGCACTGATGTTAGACCAGCACAAGCACTCTCTGCTGATTCAGGATTTTGTGTCTGTGCACAAGCAAACAGCAGTCTGTCTTCCGATACTCTTTCCAAACTCTTATCTCAGCCAACTTTGCATTAAATACTTGAAATTATTTATCATAAGAGTCAAATTTTAGTGGCATCTCACTCATTTAGAAAATAAAAACCCTTTGCACTCTCTAAGAAGAATATTCAAAACCCTGCAAATGATACAGTAGAAAGCAAAAGTAAACTGATAGAAACTGTTCTCAGAAAATAATAATATATATATATATATATGGAGATGTGGGCCCCTACTAGTAGACTGGAAATAGTAAGGTGATTCCAAGCAGCCAGCTGGGAGGAGAGAGCAGATACCCTAGTAATAATGTAGTGGGAAAAACCAAGTAATTATTTCCTATTAATTTATTTCAATATAAATAGAACATTTTAAATCTAACTAATATACTTCAGTCCTTGCTCAGATTTCATGAAGAGCAGAATCAGCCCTTTTTTCCAGGCAAGGACATTATTATTTACCTTCTTTAATGAACCCAGAATCACAAAGTTCATGTATCTGTGCAGACCAATGTTATAGCTGTGACCCTGAGGCCAAGAGAAGCAAAGTGACATGACCATGTTCACACCCTTTGGAGAGGCAGGATGAGAAGCCAGTTCCTCTAGACCGAGTGTCCCAGCCTCAGCACTGTGAACATTCTAGACCAAGAATTCTTTGTTGTGGCTGCTTTGCTGTGTCTTGCTATCTACTGGACAACAGTCACGCATTCTAAGCCTGTTATGTATGAGTGAACTAACTCCAAACTCTGAACTGTCTCTGTTCTACATTATTGTATCAATGTGTTTGCATTGTAGGATATTATCAGCATCTCTGATCTCAAGCCTTGATGCCAGTAGCAATGGCCTCCCCAGTTGTGACAACCACAAATATCTCCAGATTTTGCTAAATCTCTTCAGCCAACATCACTCCAGCGAAGGTCCACTGCTATAAACCTACCTTGATATGCCTAACTGATTCCTCAGCCCAAAACCAGTCCCAGATAGGCCCAAGCTCACTTTAGCAAGGTCTGTTTCTTACAAGTCCATGTTTTTCTTGGGGAGAATTGTGGTGTGATAGAAAGAAGACATAGGATTGAGTACTAGGCAAAATTTAGGTTTAAATTCTGGTTTTGCCACTCACATGGACAATGTTTTTAATTTCTTTGCCCCTACCCTGCCATTTCTTCAGTCATAAATGAGAATTACAGTGCCTATATCCACAGCTTAGTATTAAACAAGCAGCCTGTGAAAACCATGACTCATTGCCTGGCACCCAAGAAAGTACAGCAATGTTAACTCCCTCCTACTTTGATCCCTCCCACTAATCCTGGTACCAAAACCAGTAGAAAAAAGGAAGCACTTACCAATATAGGTGGTGCAGCACAGATCTTAAAGACTCAGGGCTGCAAAATCTAGTACCTTGAGAAATTTTGTAACCAAGCTTTGGCAGGAAATCTCAGGCCTCAGCAGAGAATGGAGTTTACCTGAATTCTAGCTGTTAGTGAAACTAAATCAAGAGAAGGGCACCCAAATAGCTGCTGTCTAACTGGGGGCCCCAGGGCAGAAACACATATGCAGGTAAGATTCAAGTCTTGGTGAGAAGCCTAATAAACAAGCTCTGAGTGAGCTCATCAAGGTTGGGAAGGAGATCAAGGGTCAAGGGATTTTCCCCATATTATAGAGATCTTAGTTTTCTGGCAAAATCTTTCCAAAATGCAAAATTTCTTCCTTTCGGAAGACTTTGGCAGTGTTAAAAGTTCAAAATATGCTGAAAACATAAGTTCCAATTATCTCCCATGGAAAAATACCTGGTAAAGGTTTACCACACATGGCAAGACAATATGCTTCTCAAAACAACTTTTCTGAACTAGAATTAACACTTAGTTAAAATTTACTATTCTAAAAATTCCATTTTGCCCAAGATAAACTACCTTATTAACTACTGAACAATGCTCATCTCTTTCTGAGCCTACTGTTTATGAATGAACTGATTCTAAGCTCCAAACCATCTCGATTATAATGAACTGACTGCAAACTCTGAACTATAGTTTACTTCTCTTTATAGTATCAATCAAAAACATGTGAAAATGGAAAATAGGAATAAATCAAGGTAAGCTTTTTTAATTTCCAGGCTCTTCTATTTTAAATTTTAACATTCTATTTTAATAGAATTAGAATTCTTTGTAGTTGAAGATATCTATAGCAGCTTTTTCTGTGCTAGTACCACCATCAGCCTTCTCAGGTAGCTCAGTGGTAAAGAATCTGCCAACACAGGAGACAAAAGAGATGCAGCTTCAATCCCTGGGTCAGGAAGATCCTTTGGAGGAGGAAATGGCAACCCACTCCAGTATTCTTGCCTGGACAATCCCATGGGCAGAGGAGCCTGGCAGAGACTCTGTCATGTCGCAAAGAGTCAGCCAGGACTGAGCACGCATGCACCACCACTATCAGCAACACCACATCAATAACAAAAGCCTGGAAACAACTGTATACTTGTTACAGATTGAGTTGTATTTCCCTGAAAAGACCACCGAAGTCCTAACCACTGGTACCTTGAAATATGACCTTATTTAGAAATAGGGTCTTTGCAGATGTAGTCAAGATGGGGCCTTAATCCAATATGACTGCTTTCTTTATTAAAGAGGAATGTTTGGAAGCACATACAGATAGGCATGAGGGAAGACTATGAAAATAGACATAAAGAGTATGCCACGTGAAGAGGCAGGACCAAAATAAGCTCTACATGCCAAGAAATGCAAAAGATTGCCAGCAAACCACCAGAAGCTAGGAAGAAACAAGGAAGGATTCTTCCACAGTTTTCAGAGGGAGCATAGTCCCACTCACACCTAGATTTTAGACTTCTAGCCTCCAGAACTGTCAGATAAAACATTTTTTTTTTTTAATTTTTATTAGTTGGAGGCTAATTACTTTACATCATTACAGTAGTTTTTGTTATACATTGATATGAATTAGGCATGGATTTACATGTATTCCCCATCCCAGTCCCCCCTCCCACCTCCCTCTCCACCCAATCCCTCTGGGTCTTCCCAGTGCACCAGGCCCGAGCACTTGTCTCATGTACCCAACCTGAGCTGGTTATCCGTTTCACCCTAGATAATATACAGGTTTCAATGCTGTTCTCCTGAAACATCCCACCCTCGCCTTCTCCCAGAGTCCACAAGTCTGTTCCATACATTTGAGTCTCTTTTTCTGTTTTGCATATAGGGTTATCGTTACCATCTTTCTAAAGTCCATATATATGTGTTAGTATACTGTATTGGTCTTTATCTTTCTGGCTTACTTCGCTCTGTATAATGGGCTCCAGTTTCATCCATCTCATTAGAACTGATTCAAATGAATTCTTTTTAATGGCTGAGTAATATTCCATGGTGTATATGTACCACAGCTTCCTCATCCATTCGTCTGCTGATGGGCATCTGGGTTGCTTCCATGTCCTGGCTATTATAAACAGTGCTGCGATGAACATTGGGGTGCATAGATAAAACATTTTTTAAGCCACCCAGTTTGTGGTATTTTGTTATGGCCACCCCGTGAAACTAACACAAAGCCTAACAAGAGAGGAATGTTTAATTTTATGTTAAATAAACACATTTGTGCTACATCAAATCCAGGAAATAGTTTACAACCGCTAAAAATGATGATTTAGAATGATTTAATGGGTCAATATTATAACATAAGGAATAACTACTCTAAGTATTGAAAGAACATATTACAAATGGTTTATACTCTGAATGTGTAAAATATCTGTTACTGGGATGATGCAGTGCAAATATTAAACCTGTGTATTTATATCAGTTCAGTTCAGTTCAGTTCAGTCGCTCAGTCGTGTCTGACTCTTTGCGACCCCATGTATTTATATATCCCACTTTAAATCATGTCTGCCTGCAACCTTTTACTTCTCAGGCTAACCCAATAGGGTGATTGTCCCAGGGGGGATACATTTCCAAGTACCATGGGGCGGAGGGGTGTAGTCAGAAAAAAAGAGGCTGTGGATTAACTTCAAGCCTCAGAACCACCTTTTTATTTAATGAGACATTGATCTTGACAGCCAGACTTGGATGAAGGAGATGGGGTGTCTAAATGCTCTTATTAAAATGTCAAAAGTGTGGCCTTGCCAAATAGACCATAGTTTTATATGAGGAAGGTTCCTACCCCACAGGAAGAGGAGGGGAAGCTTGTTGGGTGTGGAGGGGAGACAGAAGGAATAAGAGCTTTGGCCCTACCTCATATGTGGACTCTTGGGGGGGATTTGGCCCATGCCAAACCAGAGGCTACTCATCAGTAGACTCTGAAGTACCGCACAGGTTGTGAGAGGGGGCTTCCCCGATTCATCCTGGAGTCCATGTGGCTTGACTAAGATCAGGAGTTCCTTTGTGTCCCTGAGGTCAGACACAGATGGTAGCAGCTGAGACCTAGCCTGGGGGCCCACCACGCGAAACACAAAACAGAAGGACTAGCCCCCGGGCCAGATTCAAGGGGCCTGCAGCACCTGCATCAAGGCAAGGACTCAAGTTCCTAGTGGAGACCTCTAGGTTTACCCACACAGACCAGAGGCTAATCTAGCCATGGGTCTCAACCTCAGCTATTTGCCAACACTCACTATGAGCTGGTTCCACCCAGTGGTTGCCTTCACAGGAAGCCAACTAAACAATTTTACAACAGGGACAGAAAAGGATCCCAAGGGAATCTCTCCAAGATTCCAGGACCCCCATCTCCTTCTACCTCCAGTCATATGCCCAGATCCCTCTAAAAAAAGGAGGGTCGGGGCAGGCCTGAGCAGAGCCTGTTTTATCTAAAGCATCTGAGCACCCAAAAAGACTGTTTAAATGATTTTACCAGACTAAATTTATCAGCTAGCAAAACTCTAGCTTTTAACTTTTTTTTCCTGCTACCAGGACACAAATTGGGGATCCATGAGGAAGATCAAACTAGCCTAAGCCCCAAACAAAAACCTACATATTTTTCATATCTGAGTGTATTATGAGAAAACTTGTAACCCTACTATATAGCTATGTAGACAGAGATTAAAAGGAAACATCCAACATGAAATTTTTTTCAAATCTTTTACATTATTTTCAAAAGGAACATCTTGTCTAGTCCCTGTCTCTAAAGAAGGTTCTACAGCTGCTGCGTAATTGCATATTTACAATAAGACTAAGTTTTTAAAAGTAAACATCTTTCCAGCCAAGGCCTGGTTCCCATGTGCATGCGTGCATGCTAAGTTGCTTCAGTCATGTCCAGCTCTGCAATCCCATGGACTGGAGCCCAGCAGGCTCCTCTGTCCATGGTATTCTCCAGGCAAGAACACTGGAGTGTGTTTCCATGGCCCCTCCAGGGGATCTTCCTGACCCAGGGATCGAAACCAAGTCTCCTGCGGCTCCTGCACTGCAGACAGATTCTTTACCACGGAGCCATCAAGGAAGCCCAGTTCCTATATAAATCTTTAATAAAGTTAAAGATGCAGAAAACCTCTCCTTTTTTTTTTTTTGTCCTCAATTCATCCTGCTTTCTGGGATAACCAAGAGTAAAAATAGGAAACAGAAATAGAAATGGCTCAGAAAAATCTTTACATCATTCATTCTGTTCATCGGTTGATAATCTGCAGATTTCGTGTGTGAAAAGCAGCCGTTCTTAGCTCTGCAGGATCAAACATGCTCCAAAGAGCTGGTGGGGCAGCCACCACCCAGGTCCCCCTACATCTGTGACCACTTGTCCCTTCACACACTTTCCAGAGCTCACGTGGTATCTCCAAAAGTAATTCAAACTTAATGTGAAAGAACTGTCTGTGTGTCTCTGTCTATTTTCTTCTCTCTTATTCAGAAGGGAGGCCAGCCGGCCCTTGCATGTTGCTTGAAAACAGGATCAGGCCCATGCCTGGGAGTACCCAGAACATGTGGCTGGAAGGGCGCGATGACAGGCAGCCCTCCTCCCTGCGAACATCTATTCTATCTGTGCCAGGAATCCTAACGTCAAGGATTCATTCCACTGGTCTTCAGGATGCCTCTGCTCTCCAGAATTGCCTTTAAAAAGCGTCCAGCAACTGGCAGAAGTAACACCTTTAGTATCTGTCAGCTACCACTCATCTAGGACTGATCAACCAGATATGTGATCAAGCAGCAAAGCACTGACAGAAGCCAGGGTAAGGACTTGAAGAAATACAGAATCATCCAGTTGGTGGGGAAGAGCAGGAGAAGGAATCTATGGCTGATTATATCACTCTCGGGAAGTAATTACAAGAACAACAGTCACCATTTTAAGTGATCGCTCTGTTACCTGGTACTTTACTACCATACCGCATTTAATTTCCATAGCCATGCTTTGAGGTAATATTATCTCCAGTTTTCAGAAGGTTAAAATAATGCTCAGAGAGGTAAAGTAAGTTGCTCAAAGCCATGTAAGTTGTAGAACAGTGAACTGGACCCACCTCTATTCTGAGTGTGTGTGGTGGGAGGTGGGGGGGGGGGGGCAGGTTCACAGACACTACTGATGGAGGATAATTTGAAAGTACTGGTTAAAAGCACAAAATATAATAACTCTTGTACTTCTTTTTGAATTTTAGTAAGTTATCTTGAGAAATAAGTCATAGATATGTACAAAGATTTAGCTAGAAGGTTTAGCTATGAAACAAAGTAATCTAATATTCCATCTGAATACTCAGATGGAAAGATATATCCATCTGAATGCAGAGTTCCAAAAAATAGCAAGGAGAAATAAGAAAGCCTTCCTAAGTGATCAATGCAAAGAAATAGAGGAAATAGTAGAATGGGAAATACTAGAGATCTCTTCAAGAAAATTAGAGATACTAAGGGAACATTCCATGCAAGATGGGCACAATAAAGGACAGAAATGGTATGGACCTAACAGAAGCAGAAGATATTAAGAAGAGGTGGCAAGAATACACAGAAGAACTATACAAAAAAGATCTTCACGACCCAGATAATCACGATGGTATGATCACTCACCTAGAGCCAGACATCCTGGAATGTGAAGTCAACTGGGCCTTAGGAAGAAGCATCACTATGAACAAAGCTAGTGGAGGTGGAATTCCAGTTGAGCTATTTCAAATCCTGAAAGATGATGCTATTAAAGTGCTGCACTCAATATACCAGCAAATTTGGAAAACTCAGCAGTGGCCACAGGACTGGAAAAGGTCAGTTTTCATTCCAATCCCAAAGAAAGGCAATGCCAAAGAATTTTCAAATTACCACACAGTTGCACTCATTTCACACGCCAGCAAAGTAATAACTCAAAATTCTTCAAGTTAGGCTTCAACTGTGAACTTTCAGATGTTCAAGCTGGATTTAGAAAAGGCAGAAGAACCAGAGATCAAATTGCCAACATTCGTTGGATCATAGAAAAAAACAGAGTTCCATGAAAACATTTGTTTTATTGACTAGGCTAAAGCCATTGACCGTGTGGATCACAATAAACTGTGGAAAATTCTTCAAGAGATGGGAATACCAGGCCACCTTACCTACCTCCTGAGAAATCCATATGCAGGTCAAGAAGCAACAGTTAGAACAAGACATGGAACAACAGACTGGTTCCAAATTGAGAAAGGAGTATGTCAAGGCTGTATATTGTCACCCTGTTTATTTAACTTATATGCAGAGTATGTCATGTGAAATGCTGAGCTGGATGAAGCACAAGCTGGAATCAAGATTGCCAGGAGAAATATCAATAACCTCAGATGACACCACCCTTATGGCAGAAAGCAAAGAGGAACTAAAGAGCCTCTTGATGAAGGTGAAAGAGAAGAATGAAAAGCTGGCTTAAAACTCAACATTCAGAAAACTAAGATCATGGTATCTGGTCCCATCACTTCATACCAAATAGATGGGGAAACAATGGAAACAGTGAGAGACTTTATTTTCTTAGGTTCCAAAATCACTATAGATGGTGACTGTAGCCGTGAAATTAAAAGACGCTTCCTCCTTGGAAGAAAAGCTATGACCAGCCTAGACAGCATATTAGAAAGCAGAGACACTACTTTGCCAACAAAGGTTCGTATAGCCAAAGCTATGGTTTTTCCAGTAGTCATGTAAGGATGTGAGAGTTGGACCATAAAAAAAGTGAGTGCTGAAGAATTGATGGTTTTGAACTGTGGTGTTGGAGAAGACTCTTGAGAGACTCTTGGACAGCAAGGAGACCAGTCAATCTTAAAGGAAATGGGCCCTGACTACTCATTGGACTGATGCTGAAGCTGAAGCTCCAATACTTTGGCTACCTGATGCAAAGAGCCAACTCATTAGAAAAGACCCTGATGTTGGGAAAGATTGAAGGCAGGAGGAGAAGGGGACAACAAAGGATGAGACGGTTGGATGGCACCGCTGACTCAATAGACATGAGTTTGAGCAAACTCCAGGAGTTGGTGATGGACAGAGAAGCCTGGCATGCTGCAGTCCATGGGGTCGAAATAATCAGACACGACTGAGCGACTGAACTGAACTGAATCTAATATTCAACACTGGGGGATTAAACTTGAAACAGTACGCTATTTCCATAAATAAAATTGTTCTACAACCATAAAATGATGCACAAGGAAATAGAATGAACCTAAAGAGTTCCCAGTATGCTGCTAAGTTTGTTTGCTTGTTTAAAGCATGTTTTCTGGTTACTATTGCTATATAACAAAGTATCCAACTACTCCATTTGGTTTTTCTCAAAAACTTGCAGGTCAGATATCTAAGACAGTCTCAGTAGGGTAGTTTTCATCCTATTGAGTAACTGCAATAGGATGAAAGCTTTATCATCTAAGATTGATTATCCAAGATGGCTGCCAGCTGGGCAATGAGCCTGGACTGTTGGCTGCAGTGTCTACCCATGGCGTCTTCATGTGGCTTGAGCTTCCTTGCAGCATGGGAGCTTCAGGCAACTGAAGTTCTTGCATGATGGTTCAGGGCTCCAGCACAAGTGTTAGGAAGAACAAGGCAGTAGAAGCAGAATCTCTTTTTTTGACCTGGCCTTGGAAGCCATCCAGAGTCACTTCAGTCACATTCTCTTCATTATAAATGAGTCACATGCCTGCTCAGGTGGGTTAACAATGAAAGGAATATCAAAAAGTTTACAACCTTTTTTAAAACTGCATTTTACTAAGGGTTTCTTATACAGTTTCATTTTTATTTTGACATGTAGCTAGGGGAAAGAAAAGATTATAAGATTAAAAAATATTGAGAGTAATTTCCTCAGGATTTTAAGTGAGCTTTATTTTCATCTTTTTTACCTGAATTTAGATACAGAATCTCTATCAGTGTGATCAGAGACAAATTGAAAGTATTTAATTTTTGAAGTTTGAAGTGAACACTTTTATCTCCATATTCTTCACTAGTTAAGAACTTTTTCCCACATATCCATCTTTTGAAACCACCACAGAGCAATCTATCACACATAAAACCCTCAGGTACACATAACATGTGAATTCATACTTGTTTTCTATCACTTTCATGTAATAAATCTATTCAGTGCCTTAAACAACCAGGTTACCTGCCATGCCTGGCAATCCATAATGAGGCTGGGAACACTACCTGTGCGGGACACCATGGAGTAAATGATCACTGCCATGATTTTCTTATGCAACACCTTCAAAGAGGGTTGGTCACAAAAGCTTCAGCCACACTCTCCTGATAATGGGAAATTTGGGGCTAGCTTCAGCATTTTTTCTCATAGAAAGTAAAATGAGATCTCAGATCAATCAGTAACATCAGCTTTTGAAAATGTCACTCTGGGAAGAAAAGAAGAAAAAAAAAGATCAGCTTAATTAGCCAAGTCCATCAGAAATAATAAATATGCCCTTTCAATCACACGGATAGAGCATGATTGGGATGAGCCATTCATTTAGGCTACCTTCAATGCCAGGACCAACGGCTGCAGACAGAACAAACAGATGTCTTTCACTTAGTGAGTGGAGGCATGTACTAGACCAAAATATTCACAAAAGTCTCAGAGGTTAGACCATATTAATGACCCTCTTTTTCTTTCCTCCTCCCCTGAAAACTCTATTAAAAAACTAAGGTCACCAGCTGTTGCGTGCCATCAAAAACTAAAGAATTTATGGCAAGAGTCCTATTTAATTACAGCTCATGAAACTGATCCTATGGTATTGCAGACCTTATATATAAATATTATTTATATCCCCAACTTTTAGGAAAGCAAGGTCTATTTCACAACCTTGCCAAAGGTCAGGGAACTGCCCCTGATATTAAACATAAAAGGTGTTGTATAACATAGCTAAACAGATTACAGGCTGGTTTGCAGACATGGTTTTCTTCTCCACACAACTATAGCTCTCCTTCTCTGACAATGGAGAAAGAGCTCCATTCATGACACATCTCCTTACAGCCAAGAGTACCTGTCTGAAGAGTGTGTATTTAATTCAAAGGGCCACAGGGAGCTATTGGGGCTTACCAAGAAGGGAATGACGTGATCTAAACTATACCTTTGGGGGATTAAAGCTGAAATTAGTAAAATAAAAAACAAACCTACATAAATTTGAAAACTGGTTCTTCGAAAAGATGATTAGAATAGGTAGACTCTTCCTATGCTTAATTAAGGGAAAAGAGCAAAATAGTAAAATTAGGAGTGTGAAAAGGGATATAAGTTCAAGTTCTTAAGGAGTCATAAAGGGCTTTAATGAAATATTATATAAAACTTACAGTGACATGTTGAAAGCCTAAAAATAGGTGATTTTCTGAAAAATGTGATTTTCCTAGACAATTTAAGAAGTAGTAAATGTGAATAGACTATGTACACAGAGAGGTAATGACTGGCCCCATATTGGATGAATTCAAGAGATACTTTTGGATTGGAAACTGTAGGGAATAAGAAAGAGGTATATGTGTGCTCAATCACGTCCACCTCTTTGTAACCACATGGACCCACTGGGCTCCTCTGTCCATGGAATTCTCCCGGCAAGAATACTAGAGTCGGTTGCCATTTCCTTCTCCAGGGGATCTTCCCAACCCAGGAATGAAGCTCACATTGATTTCTGGTGGATTCTTTAACAATGAGCCACCTGGGAAACCCAAAAAGAGGTGGATGAAGGTAATTCATACTCACCTGGCCTAACTGAACGGAAAGACCGACTTCATGCACAGAGAAGCCAGGAGGAGAAGCTGGATTTAGGGGAAAGATAGTGAATCACCTTGGACACGTCATAAGGTATAGCCAAATGATGATGTATATCCAAGTGACATAATACAGTAGTGACCAAGTGCATATACTCACAGACTAATCAGTGGGATGCACTGGTGCACTGGTATGCAAGAAAAAAATAGGTTATATTTTTAATCTCATCATTTCTTAACTCTTAGATGTTTATGTCATTTTTTTTTCCATTTATTTTTATTAGTTAGAGGCTAATTACTTTACATCATTACAGTAGTTTTTGTCATACATTGAAATGAATTAGCCATGGATTTACATGTATTCCCCATCCCGGTCCCCCCCTCCCACCTCTCTCTCCACCCAATCCCTCTGGGTCTTCCCAGTGCACCAGGCCCGATTTTATTGTGTATTATGTATTAGTACTGTTGTACAAATATACAGAGTGTATGTATAGCATGGTAGATACTAAAAAAATTTTTTTGAAATATGGATAAGCAGTCAAAAACATTTAGAGGGATATCCAGACAGTAGACTATTACTCAGCAACAAAAAACATAGAATACAAAGAGTCCCAATTAGAGCACACCAGAAGGCTGCTTTTCTTCAAAATGATGCCATTTATGCCTATTGTGTTTGACCTATTGAAAAGAGATTTGTGCAATTTCAGGAAAGCTTGGGTTGAATTCAGTGATAAATACATAGATACAACAATAAATTTTAAGACAATTATAAACTTTAAGATACACAAAATATTGCATGAAACAGAAAAGTTATTAAAATTACATGGCTCAGTGCATGAATAGCATTGACACAGTCATAATTATTTAAATACAATGCAAATGTTGACATAAATAAAATTATCATATAACTACACTGATGAGTGAGGACACAGGAAGGGTATGTATGTTACAGGAGGAAGGTAAAAGAGTATCACTTCATTTCCCACCTGAGAAGTCACTGTGCTAGATAGTGTCTGACATGGAAGAATACAAATAGGTACTTTCTACATAAGTATGAAGTAAGAAGGTAAATCCGAAGAAGGAAACATTATGCTTGACCTCAAAGAGAACAGAGACTCAAGGGAGAGAAAGATATACAAAACACACTTGTCATGAATACAGGACCCAGAGGACAGAGAAGCAAACTCCGCCTAAGGAAAGCCTTCACAGAGAAACGGGGGTAAATGACTGGGAACCCCATTATCCATCCTTCTCTTCCTTTATGTAACAGAACCTACTCTCTGTACCTATCTCCACTTTGGGTTGTAACTGAGCACAGAGTCACTAGAGATTCCATTTCCAGCTTCCCTTTCTTCTGATTACAACTATGTTACTAAACTCTGAAGGGGGCAGATGTGATATTTGCAACTTCTAAATTATAACCTCAAAATAAGCTTATTCTCTATTGCCTATTTTAGCCCTTCCTGTGGGCTGAAATGCAGATGTTAGTAGCCTGTTTAGACTCTATGGAAAAGGACAAAACCTTAAGGGATGGGCAGAGCAATAAAGTAGAAAATACCTGGGCCCCACGTGACTGAAAGGAAGCGTGCACCTGACCCCCAGCCTGTCCAGCAGCTCAGACTTTCACGTGAAATAGAAATAAACCTTCCCCCCTTTGTAAGTCACTATTAAATGATCTTGGTTAAAAGATCCAAGCCAATATTCTAAGTAACGTAAGGAACCCTGTTTGGAGGAAGTTCACAGTCAGGTGCAACAGGGGGAGAGGCCAGGGGCCAGGAATAATGAATGGGGCTGGAGTGGGGAAGCCAAAGGAGGAGAAAGGAAGCTGGACTCAACGATGGAAGCCATGCAAAAAAGTTTTCACTTTATAATAAATTGGAAACTATCAAAATTTCCTTCACACCAATAGTGCAAACTGTCACTAAAACGATCTTGTGATTATCTGAAAATAACCTATAAACTCATGCATTTTTAAAACCACCTACAAATAGGTTTCATGCAGAGTGTAGACAACAAATTGCATATAATAATTGCTGTCTCAAAGAATATCCTGGCTGAAACTAGTAGTTTTTCTATTATATCCAAAGGTCTTCCTCCATTCAAATTATTCCTTGAGAGTATTGGAAAATAAATGTTTTATTTCATGTATAATGTAGGCATTTCTAGTGATAAAATTATCTTCCCAGTATTAAAAAACTCATGAAAATGTTAATATTCTTCCTTTATTAAGCAGTGTTTCTAAATATTCTCTAATATCGAGTAGAAAGTTTAACTAAGACTAGTAAATTGATTGGAAAGCTATAAATATTTTAAAATGTGCTAGTGGAAAGATTAGCTGGATATCTGTTTGGAAAAAGAAATTAAATCCACTTTACATGTGATAAAAACAACATAAAAGTAAAGATAAAAAGATCACAATTCTCATTCCAATAGTAGTCATAGGAACTTCATAGCAATTGAAAGACATATTGACAAGGTAAATGAGATCAACTAAAGGAAAAATTAAAAATGTATCCAAAGTAAGAAGAAGAAAAAAGAAGAAATGTAAAATGTTATTTGCATTACATATGAATAAAATATTTAATTTTTTAAGTGAATATCAATCCATAATGTTTTCTACTTTTTACTAGAGAAAATGCCAGAGTCAATGTTTAAAATATCATATTTCCTAATATTAAAAATGAAAATTGAAACAACTGTGACCTAGTTCCTGCTATTATATTAGCAAAAAATTAACTACATGTACCCTCATGCCAGTAGCATTGTACATTAATTAGTCTTTTATAAGAACTCTATAATAGATCTATCGTTTGACATACTAACTTTGAGTAACGTGCTCAAGAAAATATTTAAAAGAAAAAGCTACTTGTACAAAGCTGTTCTAACAATTTCATTCATATGAGTTTTGTTAAAGATACCAAATTAGGAAATGGATAAATGAATTTTGGTGTAATGTTACTGCTATCATAGTTTCTATAGTTATTAAATAATAATGGTAAAATATATGCAAAAATGTTTGTGAGACCCAAATGTAAAATTGCAGGCAAAAATGTTTGTGAGACGCAAAAATGTTATGTAGAACATAAATTATTCTGTTTACCAATTATGTATAAGTTTAGGTCACTACACTAAAAAGTATCAATAGAAGGCATATATGTAGTTATCTGGAGTCTAACATTAAATGATTATCCTTTTTCTGTAAAATGTTGAAGTGTGCAATAAAAAAATAAAAGATCACTTGGTAATGTAAAAATAAAAAACCCTTCTACCAGCTTGTAATTACCTTGAACCCCAGAGTAGTAATTATAAGTACTACTTCCTGTCTAATGTGTGCCAGCAATTCCGCTAGGCTCCTTAAATACAGAATCTTGTTAAAGCATCATATCACCCCTGCAAGCTGGAAGTTATCATCCCCATTTTACAGATAATACCTTGAGGCTCAGAGGCATTAAATAATTCACCAAATATCACTCAAGTGGAAGATGGTAGAGCCTCAATTAGAATCTAGTTCTGCCTCCAAAGTTTTAGTAAAACATTTTTTTCATGAGGATCAAAATAGCTCATGCTTATTGCGGAAGATATGGAAAGGTACAAATACTATTTGGGGACGGGGATGGAAATCTGTGATTTCACTATCTGGAAGCAATCACTCAATTATTTCACCAAATTTCCTTCCCATGTTTTTCTAATATATTTTCTTTCTCATAGTTGAATTCATCATCTATACACAACTTCATATCCCGCCTTTTTATTTAACATTACAGCATATCCATAAGTTTTAATGGTAGCATAATATACTAATACATTGATATTGCATCATTCCATATTCCATAGTTAACTATTCTACTATGTAGATTTAGATGCTGCCAGTTTTTCTCTATTACAAAAAGCACCACAATAAACCTCCTTATACATAAATCATGCTCAGCAAGAAAATCAATTAAAAGACAAATAATTGTAATAAAGGTAATGGGGATTCTTCAGACTTTTGTTGCATTTTGCCAAATTTCTTTCCAGGAGGGTTGTATCAATTTACATCAGTAGTGATTGAGAAAGTTTGCCTTTCAACCTTTATCATGGCTATTGTTACATTTAATCTTTGCTAATAGATAGGTGGAAAATTAGTCATACAGTAACGTTCCTGCTTGAATTTACAGATGGAAGTTGCTTTTTTTGCATGTTTTTTAATGTAATATTCTTCTTCAGAAGTTATGCTAATTCCCCTGAATTATTACAGTTTTAGACATGTCATGAAGCCATCATAAGCCCTTGAGCTTTCTGTTGCCTCCTAAAATAAAGTGCACCTGCCATCTTTATTTCATTTATTCACCCCATCTAGTCATGCAATCCTTAGACAATCTTTATAGAAAACACCTTGACAAAGTATCAAGTCTTTAAAATATTTATATCATTTAACCCCACAGATTTTCTTCCAGCAAAATGCCTTCTGAGGACCAGTCACATTTGATTTGTTTTCTAAAGAAATGAGGAAATAATCCCCAAGGAAATAGCTCCCATCTTTTGCTTATCTTTCTCTCACTTCATTTCAAAAAAGGAAAACATATTACCAAGAACAGCTGTCTTGAAAATGGTGGAAACTTAGCAGGTGGGACCACCTGTAGCTATGAAATCACAAGCTCTGTACAAGGCTCTCCAGTTGAGCTGACATCCAGCTATTCTCAATTTTGTTGGGAACAGTGTCAAGCCTGGACAAATTCCAGTTCAGAATTCTCCAGATAGACAGATAGATAAATGATAGATAACCACTGGAATAGCAATTAACAATCATCTCAGATTAGAATTAATTTAATTTTCATGAATCACGTTTTCCCCTGACCACCTGATTTAAAATTGTGAGTACTAACCCTCCTCTTCTGCTGCTCTCCTCACACTTCTGTTCCCTTGAACCCACTTGAACTTTTCATTTCCTGGGACACCTTCTAACACATCATGTCGTTTACTGATTCGCTGCATTTAGGTTTTATCGTCAGTCTCCCATGTGAACGTAAGTTCCCTGAGAGAAAGCATTTTCGTTTGGTTTGCTGACCTACCCCAAGAGCCAGCAACAGTAGCCAGCAGGTAGTAGGCTTTCAAAAAACACAATTATATGAAGATAATTTGAAGTAATAAATAGCACATTCATGTTTTGAACCTGTTTCTTCCCATAGAAGGATCAGAGAAAATCATGCTGTTATCCACAGCAGTGGAAGAACTGAGACGGGACTCTTCAATACCTGTTGTCACTTCTTTGTTCTAATCCCAATGGCAATTTTCTTATGATATTAACAGCCAGCTTCCTCAAGGCTTTTTATTTAACATTGTTTTCATCTGTGGGTATTACCTGTGCTGGAGCGTCATTCACCTGAACTGGTGTAGGGGCATGAAGCAATGTATGTTTTATTGCCTGTGACTTTTGTGTTTTTCCATATAGTTCTGCTGCGAGCAATAATAAGGAAACTAAAAAGCTGGTTCACTTACTGGAGTGGACTATTATGTACTATGTAGTTATAGTTATCAACAGTATTGCATAAATTTAGAGGTATGCCAGATAATTAGACACTACAGTTATTAAACCTTCAGGCATGGATGAGAGATAACTTGCAAGATTATTATATATTTATTATATAAAATGCGTTGACGAGTTCTGCTCAAAATTATGCATATGTTCAGGAGCAGAGTCATAAAACAGAACCAGGATGACAAAGCAGCCACAGTGAGACTCTGGTGCAGGCCCGGGACCCCTGAGGTCCAGACCCGCGCGGTGTGAATATCATTGCTCCAGCGTCTACTGCTTTCATCTGCGAAAAGCAACACACTGCCTGTGCCTTAAGATTTCTTAATAAAATGACAGTCCATTTTATAATCCCAAGGGACGTCATGAATAGGAACTTTCAGAAGAGTGCCCTAAGGCACTGCCACTTCAAAGTTCCAGGTCCTGCCAGCAGCAGCTCATTGGTGAATCATGAGTACGGCTCCCAACCTCTCTGAAGATGCCTCAGAAGCTGCTGGTGACCTGTCCAAGAGCCGTTCCCCCCCTAGGTCCTCCCCTGGAGAAACCCCCTGTTACTCTGGCTTCCAGGCTCCCTCGGTCGCGTGCTTCAGAGGGTGAAACGTGGTGTGTCCACGTGGTGTGGCCATCCTGGCCAGTGAGACACAACCTTCTCATGAGACCTTTGAAAATGTTCTCATCCCTGGTAAAGAGACACAGGAGAAGAAACAGCCTCTTCACCGCCCTTGGTTGCTTGAGCTGGAGGTGATTGTTTCTGCAGTGGCTGAGAATGCAACCGTTATCACACCCAGTACCAAGAGAAGGCTGGCACGATGAAGATGGTCCAGCAGATGGTCCAGCAGAGAAGCCTAAGAACCTGGTATATGATGGTGTTGCACAGCCGCTACCCCCCTGAAGCCCCTTGCTTCTGGACTTCTTGTTACGTATGATAATAAAGCCCTTCATGGATAGAATAATGTGATAGGCTGGGTAATGGCCCCCCAGAGATGTCCATAGCCTAATTCCTGGCTTCTGTGAATATATTAGGCTACAAGTCAAAGAGAAACTCAGATTGCAGAAGGAATCAAGGTTGCTAATCAATTGAGCACTTAAATTAGGGAGATTATGCTGGTTTATCTGGGTGGGCCCACTGTAATCACAATAGGCCTTAGAGTGAGAAAGGGGATCAGAGAGACGGCAGTGTGAGGAGGACTCAGCAGAACATTGTTGGATGAAGGGGCCACAGCCAAGAAATGCAGGCAGCCTCCAGAAGCTGGAAAAAGTAAAGAAACAGATTCTCCCCAGAGCATCCAGAAGGAAGCAGGTAACACCCTGATTTTAACCCAGTGAGACTGGTGTTGAGCTTCTAACCTACAAAACTGTAAAATAAATGTGTTGTTTTAAGGCTCTAAGTTTGTGGTAATTTGTTACATCAGCCATTGAACCAACATAGATGACCACATACTTTTATCATTCCAGTATGGGTACTTTTGAGCATGCAAAGGGAGTTAAAAATCAGGACAGAAAAATATAGGTCAATTGCAAATGTCCTGGGAACACCTCACTTATTGCTTACATCACTGAATTGGGTTTTCTGATATTGTACCCCAAAAAGTTCTAATTATAGGGAACATGTTCCATGTATTGGCATCAATTCACTTTTGAAATGCTTTAAGATATTAATTTCAACCCACAGAGAGCCAACACACAGGAATTAGTAGCTACCTCAACCTGGGAGCCAGCAATACATGTGAAGGCCTCCTTCATAATATGGAGAACCTAATGCCAAAATTAGCTCAGAAGAGAAAAGAAAGGAAGAACCAGTCCCCATTGCAAAAAGTTTACAATCAAGTTGGAAAGACAAATGTCACGGAAATTAAGGGCCTAATGAACTGATTTATGGAAGTGGCTCTTTCTTGGCAGCCCTCAGAATGTTCCTATGCCAATTTTTTTTATTCCCCGAAAGACAAGGGAAATGAAAAAACTAGCATTTTTCACTCCCTGGCCTAAGCATCCTTACTCCTAAATGCTGCAAGAGTTCTTTCCCTGAGTGAGCCAAAAGAAACAGAACGCAAGGGTTCACCATGAAAAGCTCAGTTAAAAAGAATTTGGCATTATAAAAAAATGACATTCAACCTTTGAATATAGGAGAAAATAAATGTGCATAGGAACTTCACTGAAAGAAACTCTATCTTTAATGCAACTCTATCTTTATGCAAGAAAACCAGAATCAGAACTGCAATGAGCTTAGGGAATTTGCCTTGGGTATTTAAGTGAAGAACCCCAGCAGAATTAAGAGGCAAGGGCTAAATGCAAAGGAACCCTGAAGGAATTAACTCAGATTATCTATCTATGAAGTAATGCAAGAAGAAAGAGGTAAACTCGGGGCTCCAGCTTGGGAAAGGAATTCCATTTCCTAGGATCACTGGAGCAGTGTGGAGTCCTAAGCACGGAGCCATCAGCCTGGAGAGGGTTCAGAGGCCCCTGGGCTGTGGCGAGTCTGGGAATTCCTGGGGGAGGGACTCCATCTCTCAGAACATTTCCTGCCCTGGGAGGAATGAGGAGAGCTGATGGGAGAGGATTGATTTAGGACATGTATAGGAAGAGATTCAACCTCCTGTGAAGTCACCAAATCTGTCGGAAACTGCCAGTCGACCTTTTCTTTTAATTGATTTGTTCAGGTGTATTAGGAAATGTTTGGAGAAAAGCGAAATGCCCTTTGAAGAGAGAAGGCAAGCCTACAAAAAGACCCTCAGCAGGTTAGGTGAAAAAACTGCTGAGACTGAGAAGCAGGGTTAGAGAACTTGAGTATTCCATGCAAAATAACTTTTATACCAGAGCACATGTCTCTGGGGACCCAGGCACCTGGAATTCAGCTCCTGACGTGTTTATTTCCATGAGAGGGGAAGCAGGGAGCATTAAGGATATGAATATTGATTGGCGGGGAAGCTGAAGATCTGGTGTAACCAGGGCATCTAATTGAGTCAAAAAGCTCCAGCCCCTCCAGCTTAATTTCCACCTGCACCACCGCAAAAAGAAACCACAATTCCCATCTAGTTAATGACTTCTTCACTTTTGTAAAGAAAAATGGCTCTACTCCATCCTGAATCTTCTTGAACTCTCTATAGCCTCCAGCCATTGATCAATAGCTATTATCTTCTACTTCTGAAGCATTCCCTGCCCCCAGTTTAGTCAGCTTCCTTTCTTCCTTCCTATCCTTCCTGCCTCCCTTCCTCTCCTCCCTCATTCATTCAATAAACACATATCCATACACCCACCAAGAGTGCCAGACCCTAAGGGAAGATGAATAAAACCCAACGTGATTCACATCCCAGTGTAACACTCTCCTCCGGCAAAAGAGACAGAAAGGCCATCCCCATTTCTTCAGCTTTACCCTTTCCATATTTTCCCACTTGCTTTCCTAAGCAAGGCCCTCCCCAAATATCCTTCCTGGGCTTCATCAACAACCTCTTGATAGACTTCCTTTCTCAATAGAGGTACAGTGTAAACCTGCTCCAACCCGTTTCCACCACCCAACACCAGAGACCCAGAATAAAGTGAAACCTTAATTTGCCCATGGCCATGCTCCGGTTGCCAAGCAAAGGCTCACTGCCGGATCACACACACAGAAGCTGAGACTATGGCACCGGCTTTTGAGAAAAGAAAAGTTTGCAGCAAGGCCAACCCGCATAAAGAATAGGAGCAAGGCTCACAGATCTATCTCCCTGATCCAGGCTTCCAGGAGATATTTAATAGTTAGGGGAATTTGAAAACCAGAAGCTAATTGGCTAGTCTTCAATGAGAGCATCTGAGCTACTCGGGCTGTTGGAAGCCAGATTTTCCCGATTGAAGGACTTCGCATTTTGCAAAGGACTCCAGTGACCTTTCTAGTCTTTAAGTTCTGTAGACTAAAGATTCTTGGTTCCACTGTCATCCTGGAAACATGAATTCCCATCTCACACATACAGGATGCCGTCTGTGTAAAATGACTCAAGGTTTGATTAATCAACAACCTATGAACAGAGGCAAAACCAGTTTAAGCTGGTGCTATTTCAATTTGATTAATCAACAACACATTTAAAGAGGCAAAGCCAGTTTAAGCTAGTGCTATTTCATTCCTACCAAAAAAAAAAAAAAAAGAAATCTTCCCCACCTGCTCCTACTGATCAGATGAATTCTTAGGAGCTTAACTCAAAACTGAAAATATCCAAATAGTTATACTGCTCACTCCACTTAACTCATTGTTGCTCCTGTTATCAGTGATGTACTCCAAACACATGCAAAATGTCTATCTTCCCCTGTTCATGGATTGCTATTTAATTGTTCCATGGTTCTGCCAATTCTGACTTCCTCAAGAAAGTTACTTTTATTTTACATTCTCAAAAGTGTTCAGTTCAGAACTGTACTCAATACAACATTTAAAATGTTGTTTACTACATCTTTGTCTCATCATTAATTAAAAGTGGAAAATAAAGAAATTCCATCCCTAATTTACCACAGAGCTCTGCTTACTCATTACCATGGCAATTTCAGGCTCCTCCCAGGCCAAAAAAAAAAAATAGGCTAAGAGTCATGTTGAACCCTCATCATCTTCTACATGTCTTCTAGAACCATAGCAAAATGCTACCACTCTGAATGCATCCCCTTTTTGTTCATCTCCTTCCTCTCAGTCTCCACAAGCAAGATGTTAGCCCAAATCCTGTCTGCCCTAATGACAGGAGTCCCATCTCCAAGAACTGAAGATAATATCCACTACCTCACCCACTGGATTTGGCAAATGAGCCTCAACTGATTATGTAAAAATTTAGGTCACTGCGTAAAGCACAATGTACGGAGTGCTTTGAGGATGGCCAGGGCACATCAGATGTGCAGCAGTATGGACAATTCCACTGCCCAGGCCCTTCACTTTCCACAGCACTTTCTGGAGCAGCCCCCAGTGGCAGAAAGTCACCAGTGGCCTCAGCCAGATGAGTCTGAATTTGAAAGCTGTATCAGCCACAGAGTGTGAAATGGGTGGCAACACTTACCCTCCCTGTGCCTCAGTTTCCTCATCTTCGAGCTGGAGGTGATGTCACTGGGGGCTTTAGATGGGATGGTAAATGCCAGCATTATAGCTTTTTACCACTTCCTCTTGCCCTGCTCTGCCACAGCTTACCACCTCGCTTCTTGAAGGATCACAGGGGATTCTCTCTGCTTCTGGATCATGTTTGTGTTTTTATCAGATAAAAATAAAAGAATTTTGTTTTCTGATAAAATTAAAATGCTGTTCAGTGGCAGAAAGGAGGACTCCTTTCTGAGGCAAGTGTCAGAAAGCCCAATGCAAAGTCTGAACAGAAAGGGAATTACTTGTAACAGCTGAGAAGTCCAGGGTAGTGCCTGAGTCAGACCCAGCTGGACCGGGGCTTCAGGATATCCCCAGGACCCAGCCCTCCTAGCTGAGCTCTGCTTTTCTGCATTTGTTGATGCCCCACTCAGGCTCACAGTGGTCCACGATGGTGCAGCTATTTTTGCAGATTCTGCCTCCCAGACTCAAGACCACAGGAAAACCATCCTCTTTTCTTTTAGCTCCAGAAAAAAAGAACTTGGATGAACTCCAATCAGACTAGCTTGGACCATGGACCTAAGATAATTAGTGCAGTGGGGGAGCCGAGCGGGATTGGGCAGGCTAACAAACAAACACCTGAGCAGTACCATCTCAGGACACATGCTAAGTTCTGGAGATGATCAGTTATGACGGTAGATCTCTGCTTCGAGTTGGGGTGATGGTTCATGTCCAGTGTGATAGTAACTACGGGCCAGGGGAGGGTTGCTTCTGAGCAAAGAAGCAGAAGGAGGATTTTGGAAATAGCAGAATGATTTTCGAGGGCTTTGACCTTTTTCTCTGAGCCAATCTGGGTCATGGCTAAGTGCACAGGTTCTAAGCTGCCAGGGTTCAAATCCTGGCTCTGCTGCTCTGTTGCTTAGACCAGTCTCTTCACTGTACTTCAGTGTTCTCTTGTGTGAAAACAATTATGAGTCTTCAGTAAGTAAAAAGCTTAAGGCAGGGCTTGGCCTTGTAAGCACTCAGTAAAACTCTGTTAATGGAGATCTTGGGGAGAGTACCCACATCACTGCCGTGGGCACCTCTGGTGGATGCAAGTGGATGATTGAAGCTGGGCTGGTGGGAATGTCTTTGGAAAAACAATGACCCAAAAGCGGCACTCTGGGTTTCCAAATCCCTTGCAATGTGAGCACAAAAACTTCATATTTTTTGAAGTTTAATTAAAATGTTGTTAAAATGTAAAATTTTTAAAGAATGAGGTATTGAACTTTCTAGTTCCTGGGTGCCTTTGCTCACTGAGCTCTTACACACACAGGCATCTAACATGCATTTCATTAAACCAAGAAAGCTAGAGGCAGGTTAATTGCATACCTGGTAGCAGTATTCATTACAGAGGCCCCTTAATCAGATGGTTAGCTGAGCGATTCCCCTTGGAAGGTGACCTGACTAGTATCTAAAAACACTCAGATGTCCAGGCCCAGTTGATGGAGGGCAGGAAATGTAACCTTTGACCAGGCAAGTGGTAACAATGTTGCCCTTTCCGCAACCAAGAACCAAAGGAATTAAAATTGAGTCAGTCACCAAGTAGATTGCATTTAGGGTCACCTATAAATCTCTCAGAGGCATTTACCAAAATGTTTACTTTTCTTAGTAATTTAAAACGAATGGGGACAGGCTTTGTACCAAACATTGGAAAGAGAAACTTGGTTCCTGCTCTGTAGCTCTATCCAGCAATCTGGCTCAGTTCCTCTCAGTACACTTTCCTAAGCACCTCCTCGACAGGATAGCCATCAACGCAAATGACAGTGAATTCTTCCACAAATTAAATATACTCCTGTCCCTTCAGCTGGATAGGTGAAATTATTTTTCAGTGATGTACATATGGGGCTGACATTGAATTTCTCACAAACTAAGGCAGAGATGACGAAAATTCATTTCATGTAATTTATTTTAAATCCTCCTTTGTTTTCCAATTCCCCTTTAATAGCATTCAGATTGTGTTGTGCAATGCCACCAAGAATCTGAATGGGACACAAGGGACCCAGTTCTGTGGTTGATCCTGTTTGTAATTACACTGTTTATTCTATGGATGGGGGCAGGTCGAAGAAGGAGAGGTTCTTTTACAGTTAGGTTAAAACTAAGCAAATGTGAGTAGAAAAGCTGCTTAAAACCTAATTTTCAGCCCTGTCCTATATCAGAAGGTTTGGTTAGTAGAGTGTGAAGATTTAGGTCAGATTGTAACTCTGCTTACAGACCTTCCTCTCTCTGATGTTTCAGTACTGACCAGACTACTTAAGGACTGATGTGAAGTAAATGTAGCTTTGATAATGCTTCCTACTTTGACACTACATCATGGCATCCTGCTCAAGCAATGTATTGATTTTAAAATTGGCTTCCTGACTTCTAAGTAATTGTCAATTCTTTTTTTTTTAATGGAGTTCCTGTCTACTGAATATACATTCCCTTTTTGTTTTTCTCCTTCTGTAAGTGAGGTCCATTCTGAATCTCTCAGAATCATTTTGTATTCTTAAAAGAATCAAGGAAAGTGAACGGAGTTGTGATTCATCTCCAGGAATTTTCTCTACTGTTTCATGAAGATGCTCCTCTTGTTTTCACACTATCCCTAAATTTTGACTTCAAAACCTCATAGAGCAGTGGTCAAGTTGTGAGAAAGACGATTTTGTTTTCATATAACCAAAGTTTCTGTTTGGGTTTTACATTTGCTTTATGATGATGGTGCAGTTTGGTATCTACTTCATAGGCCCTCCTGGGGCAACATGACCAAGAATGAATTTACCTTGCCTTGCAATTTCACCTATAATGTGAACTTTAGACACGTTGTCAGGTATGAGTTAGCAATGCCATGTAGATCTAGAAACTCCTGGTGACAGACAAGGAAAGAACCTGAGGGTTCAGGTCATTTCTCATGAACCCAGCTTCTATTTTGTGTGTGTGTTGGTGTGCTAAGTCACTTCAATCATATTCGACTCTTTGCAACCCCCATGGACTGTAGTCTGCCAGGCTCCTCTGTCCATGGGATTCTCCAGGCAAGAATACTAGAATCGGTTGCCATTTCCTCCTCCAGGGGATCTTCCTGACCCAGGGATTGAACCTATATCTCTTATGCCTCCTGCATTAGCAGGCAGGTTCTTTACTATTAGTACCACGGGAAGGCCCCAGCTTCTATTGGTTTGAGTCATTTCTGAGATGGCCTGAGATTATCTCTTTATTAGGCAGCCAGGTAGATGGAACTTTCTCTGCATGCCCTTAAAGTTTATAGAAAAATAATGAAAATAATAGCAGGAGTACAATCTATTACAGTGAGTGTTCCAACAGAGCCACCATGCCCCCCGCCCCTGCAGACTGTTCTCTCTTTCAGGGACTCTTGAACACCTGTATGGCCTCCCTCTATTCGGGCCCCCAGAGGTCACCTTCATGTTTTCTCTC
The DNA here is from genome assembly GCF_023699985.2 of Odocoileus virginianus. NCBI lineage: Eukaryota > Metazoa > Chordata > Mammalia > Artiodactyla > Cervidae > Odocoileus > Odocoileus virginianus. Next base: position 14,312,234 of record NC_069686.1, read on the forward strand.
TGTGACTCTGCTTCAGCATATTAATTGATAATCATCCATTCAACAGTGTTTCTGGAGTGTTGGCAGCATCTCCCTTAGCCCCCGACAACCACTACCTGTGCCCGGGCCCCACCATCGAGAGACCTTGTTCTGGCTCATTTCCTCCCCTTTTAAGCCAGGCTCCAGGTACCCAAGACCCCAGAATTCCCTGCCCAAACAACCCTGAGGAGGAAGCAAAGGACTAGCTATGGTAGGTAGAGAAGGATGGATGGAGCTTGAATATAATGGTGGGGTGTTCAGAAATGGAAGACAAAGGGGGAGTGGACCAAGGCCTAGGGCCTCCATTTGTGGCTTTTCCTCAGGTCCTGCATGCAGTGTTGAGTGGTGAAGGAGAGAGACAGTCCCAGCACTCCTGGGACCTCCAACCCAGCAGGGAAGACAGATGGGGGAGACTCATTAGAAGGGTGACAGGTTCTGCAAATGAGACATGAAGGGGACCCTGGCAGCTTCTGCTGCAGGGTGGAGAGGAAGGCAAACCAGGCTTGAGTAGGAGGGGAGATGGAGGAGAGTAAAAGAGGCCTTTTCCAGGAAACCATGCCGAGTATCTACCCCAAATTTCCACCCCAAATTTCCCACATTCTCAAGCCAACATTCATACACTAGGACTCAAATACATAATTTTCTTTATTACACACAAGTCTGATGTGCTAAAATAACTTTGATTTCAGCACTCTTTTCCAGTATAACTCATTCTCTTTCAAGTTCTCCTTAATCACAAATACATATTTTTCTTCCATCAGCATGTGGCAGAGTGGTGTCTTAAGAGCAATATAAGAGCATTTTCCAATGAAGGAGGCTTCTTTTTCTCTCTTAAACTGCAGAGTGTACGGTCCTTACCTTGTTACCCATTTCAGATGTAGCTTGATTCCCAGTTCAATGACTTTAAGCATCTCATCTGTATACTGGGGAGAACACTGTCCATTTCAGGGGCTGGCATGAGGGGTAATGAGATGAAATACTTAAAGCATGCAGCACAGAGCCTGGAATAGGGTAGATTTCAGTCCACCTGCAATGCAGGAGATGCAGGGTACGCAGGTTTAATCCCTGGGTCAGGAAGATCCCCTGGAGGAGGAAGTGGAAACCCACTCCAGTATTCTTGCCTGAAAAGCCCCACGGACAGAGGAGCCAGGAGGGTTACAGTCCATGGGGTCAAAAAGAGTCAGACACAACCGAGCGACTGAGTACAAGACAGAAGAGTAAATATTAGTCACACTTTCTGTCTCCTGTTAACCTTAGAAACCCAGACTGGTTTTAGCTTTTGAATTTAAAAAAAAAAAAAAGAGGAAAGAAAGAAACGCTATATTCTTCACCCTCAGTAATACTCTGGTTCACTTTCATGCTATTAATAAGAAGTCATAATTTTATTTTCTACAAAGATGGGTACTTAATAATAAATACTTGCAGAGAGAGACTGAAGGAGAAACACATTGCTTAATGGTGAAAAAAACACAATTAATGCAAATAATGTCATCCAGATTGCTGTGTTATTTACAACTAAATTTTTAATTTAAAATCAGACAAATGGATTCCTGACCAGGAAAGGCATTTGGAGAAATATACTAGACAGAACTCACCTGGTGTTGCCAGGGTTATGGATTGCAAAAAAGTGAACAGACATGGAGAAGATGAACATCTTTACACTTAGGATACCCTCTGAGTCAAGGTTTCCCTGCCTTCTGTTGCCATTTGGTGTGTAGACACTTCACAGCTTCTCATACCTACCTCTGGTCCCCATCAGGCTCCCACCTCCTAAACTCTACTTCTGAGTTTTACTAACAAGCCCTCCAAAGGTAAAATTCCAAGATAAAGCATTGAATTCTGGAATTATCTAAACTCGGATAGTGCTGAAGACATGAAAATTCACAGAATCATGGTTCTCGGTGGGTTGATAAATAGTACCTCTATCCTCATCTTGGGTTTCTGTTCAGTTATGGTAATGTAACGTGCCACCTTTCTTGACTGACTATCTCTGCCTCCTTTATGTATGGTGGTGGTGGTGGTTTAGTCACTAAGTAATGTCCGACTCTTGCGATTCCATGGACAGAGGAGCCTGGCAGACTTACAGTCAATAGGATTCTCCAGGCAAGAATATTGGAGTGGGTTGCCATTTTCTTTATGTATAGGGAATGACAATAGCAGGCATCTGTATTTTTTGTTTTATGTGGTAAGGGCGGTGACTCCATAGGCATATATAAGTGTACTATTTTCTACATAATGTACTAAGCACAGCCTAATAAAGTTTTTCTAAAGGAAGCATAACTATCTCCCCAAAGTAAATCTAAAGAGAAAAGCTTTTTGGAAGTCTGTTATTAGTTGTTGAGAAAAATAATAAATGTAGTCAATAAAATGTTCAAAATTTTTTTCTGTAAAAAGCCACACCCATATTTCTACCATTCACTACAACTACTTTCACTATTTTCTGGGTTGTCTTTGTTGTACGTATGCATTTTACAAAGTAATCTTATTTTAAACATCACTGTGGTTTTTGCTTTCTAAACTTATAAATGGATCCTCAGTTTTCTACAGAATGAACAAGCTTTTTACAATCACTCTGAGTCTATATAATAACTTAGTTACTATTAATGACTCCAATAAATAATCTGACAGAGGATAAGATGGCTGGATGGCATCACCGACTGGATGGACATGAGTTTGAGCAAGCTCTGGGAGTTGGTGATGGACAGGGAGACCTGGCGTGCTGTAGTCCATGGGGTCACAAAGAATCAGACATGACTCAGCGATTAAAGAACCTGCCTGCCAGTGCAGGGAATGCAGGTTCGATCCCTGGGTCTGGATGTTCCCCTGGAGAAGGAAATGGCAACCCACTCTGGTATTCTTGCCTGGAAAGTCCCAAGGACAGAAGAGGTGGCAGGCTACAAAGAGTGACGTGACTGAGCACACACACACGATGACTCCAGTCACAGTGATTTACATTTTGATAAGGGCTATCTCCTGAAGAATTCAAATAGTTTTAAAATAGCATCTTGGAAAATACAGCATAGCTCAGAAATCCTCCTAGTTCAATGTCTCAGTTTTAGTGGGAAAACTGAGGTTCTAAAGAGGTTATGGGACCAGCCAGGATCCTTCTTGGCAGATCCAGGACTGCCACCCAGGATCCCAGACCCAATCCAGACCTGTCAGCCCTCACATCTCTGTCCCATTCTGGGTGGACACTGGAGGGGAGGGGAGGTCACAGAAAGATAACATCTCACTTAACAAATTTTCCAACTTACATGGACCAGGTAGGTGGTATCTGCCTCTACCCAGGGCTTGTTTGAATAGCGTAATTCTCACCTGACTACCAGAAGTGTAATTACCATTGAAAAACTCTCATTTTTATTTCATGGGAAACAGAGTCCCGGGTACTACCAGGTGTCAACACCGTTGCAGTCCGGACTACTGTGTCATAGAACTGGAAGCTCTTTGAACATGATATGTACCTTTCTGCAAGGGGTTACTGCAACCAGGTCAAATCAAAGGACCAGGCCAAGACTTTCCTAGAGGTACCTTCAGGGTGGGACGGGGGTCTGGGGGAAACTCAGAGCTACGTGACTTGTTCAAAGACCTGGAGTCAAACCCGGAGGCCAAGTCCTCTACACGCCAGGCACGATTCTGGGCAGCTGGATTCAGGCATGAAAAGGGTCTCCTCGGGCTGCCGGAATCGGTGCAATCTCAGAGTCACGGGTCAGGCGCTCTCCCAGCCCCAGCCCCCGCGGCAGAGCCCTGGGGAGGCGTTAAGAAGGCGGGTGGCAGCCGGGCTCGGCGGCCCAGGGGCGGTCCGGCAGGTTCAGGTTTCCCGAGTGCCAGCTGAAACGGCGGTCCCTCGCGCTGGGTGCAGCTGCAAGAGGACCCGGGGCGCCCGCTTCCCAGCTGGCTTCCGAGCCCATCCCGGCCGGTGACTTCGTCATGGCCGAGCACAGCTGCGTTTGTACTGATGACCCACTAATCTGCGCTAGAAAGGTCCGTATCCTTTTACAAATCCCCGAGCCTCACCATCTATTTGACTTGTTGCTCTTAAAGTTTCACATCGTTTTCAACATGTTAAGCCACCACTTCAAGAGTATTATTGAGTGTGAGGGAGAGAGCCGCCCTTGAGCGTGTCGTGGGCCACTTTTGCCCTGCGCCTTTTATTTCACAGTTCACACACCCAGAGCCAGCAGGCGTGCCGTTGGTTTAAGGAGCCTATGCTGCCCTGCTCTCTGGGAGGATCTGTCTACCTATTATCTAGAGAGAAAACAGCACTTGAAGAAATGCATTAGAGAACACCTCCACCCCACACAGCCGATCCGGTGTGACAAATAGGAACCCCGCATCCTGCACCATCTCAGAAACATACTGATGGCTTCTCCCAGACAAGCAGGCATTCCTCAGGAATCTTAAACAAAGGAAGTGTTATGTTCACAACATTATTACCACTGCCAGCAGTGTTTGCTTAGAACTAGCTGGCAAAAAAAAACCCCAACAACTTACTTTTGCTTCATGAGTATTGCACTTAAGTGCGTGGTCCTGGAAATGGTTACTACAGTAAAATGCTTAAAAATATGCGTTTTCTTTCCTAGTCTTTCATCCAACCAACATATGATCATAAATATTTAGTGAATTGTATGTATGTTTATAACTATATGTTATTTACCCTAGAAAAACACAGAAATCATATAAAATCTGACACAATTAGAACTCCTGGATCACTTCAGAATTTTTAAAAAATATTCTTGTTGTTTTATACAGCTTCCTAATACCTCATGGATTTAAAGATGCCAAAACTTATTTAAAACCTGACACAATTAGGAATTCTGGAGCATGTTGGAATTGTGGGGTTTTTTTATTATGGTTGTCATTTATGTCACTTCCTGGTGCTTTATGGGTCGAAAGGTATTAAAATCTTTTACATTCCATCAGAATTGTCAACCTGCTTTTTGCCTCAGTATAACTCTACTTGAAGAATTCTCTGGTGGTGAGTGTTTGGCAGCATTGTTTTTTATCTTATGTGCTGATATTTATGACAAAACTGAGAAATAAATGTGCAGGGTATCCAGACTCCTTCCCTTCACCCATACACACATTTTATTCCAAAAGAAAAGTGATGTTCTTGCTCATGCTATTTTTCAGAAGACCTAAAACAGGAAACATTATGCAAAAAGTTTCCATACTCTTTTGAGTTTGGGGGGAAAAATAGAAGGGCTTTTATATGAATAATGAATAGTTATGAATAGTAATGAATAGTTTTCAGATAAACTGGAAACGAATAAGTACATTCTAATAGCATCTTAAATTTGAAAGTTCTAGGTAGAAAGAACCTTCCAAAGCACCTTTTCCCAAGAACATTTGTCATGGTCCCTCACGTGGGAGCCTAAGAGAAAATGAGTACAGTTTCCCTGATGCCCCCAAGAATGGCTAGAGCTTACTTTCCAAAGTCCATTTTCTAAAAGCATAGTTGTCTTTTTTTTTTTTTTTTAATACATCCCCACTAGGTAAAGAACAGAAATTTTCCTCAAGGTAGACAACTTCTAGCTAAAATGACTTCACTACTGACCATGCCACAGGCCAGTTATTCAACCAGAAACCTCTGCCCTTTTACCATGCTACCATACCTCAATCTAGAGCCTTGCCCAAAGACACAGAAAGCCAAAAGAATGGCCTGTGTTATGAATACTTTGCTTACTACAGTTGCCTGGGATTTCAAAAAGCTGATGATTGCAGGGCTAAGCTAAACTAAGGAAATATTTCTGGAGTCCTTAACAGAGAAATTCAAGTTGAACTTACCATAAAGGGAAACATATGATACACAGAAGGGGCACTGTATACTGAATTGGAAAGCTCTTCTTGCTAATGGCTCTGTGCAAAGCAAATATTAAGTAAGCAAAGAATCTTTTAATGACCAGAAGGGATTTCTCAAGTATCAATATTTCCAGACTCTATGGGCTGTAACAATTACACTGTAATAGTCAACTCAGGTTGCCATGACAAAATACCAGACTGGGTGGTTTAAATAACACAGATTTCTTTTCTTACAGTTCTGGAGGCTGAAAGGCCAAGACTAAGGTGTCAGCAGGACTGGTTTCTTATTAGGCCTCTGTCCTTAGCTTGCAGATGGTCATTTTCTCCCTGTGTCCTCACAAGACACCCTACTGTGCTGTTTCTGTCCTATCTCCTCTTTCCTAAGAACACCAGTCAGATTGAATCAGAACCCATCAACATGACCTCATTTTACCTAAATTATTTCTTTAAAGGTCCTCTCTTTAAATACAGTCATATTCTGAGGTACTGGGGGTCAGGACTTCAACACAGGAATTTGGGCAGGGACACAATTCAGCCCATAATATATGCTTGTGAGAAACAGAGTAACTCTTAAGTGGTAATATTTTATTCTTACATGTCCATTAATGTAATGGTGGCACTGAGTTATTTGTCTGCCTGGTGGTGGTGGTTTAGTCACTAAGTCATGTCTGACTCTTGCAACCCCACAGACTATAGCCTGCCAAGGTCCTCTGTCCATGAAATTTTCCAGGCTAAGAATACTGGAGTGGATTGCCATTTCCTTTCTCCTGGGTATCTTCCTGACCCAGGGATTGAACCCAAGTCTCCTGCATTGCAGGTGGATTCTTTACCAACTGAGTCCCCAGGGAAGACATTTATCTGCCTATTTGGTGCTAAAGGACTCGAAATGCAGGCAAACCTAGAAGAGTTTGCTGAGACTATTAGATGTATTTACTTTCCTGTGGCTATGAGTTGCAACACACTCCAACTGATAACAGGAAGGGTCCAAAAGAAATTTCAGTTTATCTGACATGCTTTTATACAATCTGGTGAGGTAGAAAGAATAGTGCAGTAGAAATTGAGAGAGCTGAATTTTACCCTTATTTACCCAAGAGAAGTAACTTGCTTCAGGGCCCTTGTAGCGTATTTCCTCAGTAGAGGGTAGCAGTTAAAAGAGTAGACTTCCGAAATCAAAACTACATAGACCCAAATCTACTACCCATTAGCTCTGTGATCTTAAGCAAACTATTTAGCCTCTTTGTTGTTCTGTTTCCTCATCTGTAAACAATAATAGTAATCTACCACAGAGGCAGTGAGATTAAATGACACCATATATTCAAAGCACTTAGAGTAGTATTTATCATCATCACCCCTTTCAAGGTGATTTCTTTCATGAAGTTGAAACTGGCAGATAACTAAAGGTACTTCTTCCCAACACTTCAGTGTGATCAGAACCATCTGGAAGTCTTGTTAAAACACAGATTACCACAATTACAGCTAGGGACTTCACCACTCAACTAAGCAATTGATGAACCACTAGACAAAAAATCAGCAAAGAAGTAAAAGAACTGAACAAAACCATCAGTCAGCAGAATCTAAATGATATTTATAGAACTCCACCCAATAAAAGAATAAATTCTTTTCATATCACCATGAAACAAAAACCAACGTAGATCATATACTGGGTCATAAAACAAAATTCAACAAATTTAAAAGAGTTGAAATCATTTACATATGTTCTCTGGCCATAATAAAATCAAACCAGAAATTAATAACAGAGAGATGACAGGTAAATCTCCAAATACTTGGAAATAAAACAACAGACTCCCAAATAATTCATAAATGGAAGACAAAAAAGAAAAACGAAATTTTTAAAATTCATAGAACTACATGAAAGTGAAATACAATACAATAAATTTGTATTTATTTTACAAATTTACAAATTACAGGGATACTGCTGAGAGGGAAACATATGTTTACATTAGAAAAGAAAACAATCTCAAATTAAAAATCTAAGTTGCTATGGTCAAGAAACTAGAAAAAGATCAAACAAAGCCCTAAGCAAGGATATGGAACAAAATAATAATAAAAGAGATCAATGAATTGAAAGCAGGAAAACATTACAGGAAATCAATAAAGAAAAAGCTCTCTATATTAAAACAATGAAGTTAATTAACTTCTAAAAGGACTGATAAAGACAAAAATAAGATACACATCACTAATATCAGGAACAAAATAAAAGATTTCAATACAGATGTTGCAGCCATTAAAGTAATAATAAGGGGGTGGACACATAAATTTGACAACTTAAAAGAAATTGACCACACTAGAAAATCACAAACTACCAAATGTTAGCCAAGATGAATAATCTAAATAATCAATCCTATAACCACTAAAGAAATTGAACTCATAATTCAGAATTCCCCTCCCCAAATTAGTGGTTCTATATAGTTTCACTGGAGAATTCTTCTAGGTACTTAAAGAAGAATTAACATTAATTTATTCACACTTTTTCAGAGAATACAAGAGGAGGGAACAAGTCATCCTATGAGGCCACAATAATACCAAAATCAACAAAGAGCACCAAAAAAAAGGAACCTACAGACAAATGAAGTTAAGCACAAAAATCCTCAATAAAACTTAGGAATTGAATTTGGCTATTTTTTAAATTAAAAATTTTTAAATTTATTTATTTTTAATTGAAGGATAATTGCTTTACAGTCTTGTATTGGCTTCTGCCCAACATCAACATGAATCAGCCATAGGTATACATATGTCCCCTCCCTCTTGAAATATAAAATTATATACTACAACCAAGTGAGATTTATTCCAGGTATGCAAGGCTGGTTCCTTATGGTTCCTTATTCAAAAACCAAATATATATATATATATAATAACAGGTTACAGAAGAAAAATCATATAATTATATCAATTGATGAAGGAAAAGCATTTAACAAAATTCAATAGGCATTCATGATTAAAAATTCAGCAAACTACTTTCTGCTGATGAGAACTTGATAAAAGCATCCACAAAAAATTTTCAGTTAATATCATACTTAATGGTAAAACACTGAATGCTTTCTTCCCAAAATTGGGAATAAAGTATAGATGTCCTCTGTCACTGCTTTCATAGTTACCTCAAAAGGATCACAGTCTTAAATGGAAAATGAAAAATTATAAAACTTTTAGAAAAAAATAAAAGGAGGAAATCTTTGGGATCTAGGGCTAGGATAAGAGTTCCTAGACTTGACCCCAAAAGAATAATCTCTAAAAGTAATATTTGATAAATTGGACCTCACAACAATTAAAAACTTTTGCTCTGCAAAAGACTCTGTTATGAGAATGAAAAGATCAGCTACAGACTGGAAGAACATATTTACAAATCACACATCTGAAGGACTCTCAACACTCAACAGTATAAATTAAACAATTCAACTAGAAAACAAGCAGAAACATGAAACAATATTTCACCAAAGAGGATATACATTTGACATATAAGCATATGAAAAGATGTTGAAAATCACTTTCTATTAGAAATACGCAAGGTAAAACTACAATAAGATATCAATACACACCTAACAGAATAGATAACTAAAATTAAAAACAGTGGCCAGAAACTGGATCACTCATACATTACTGGTATAAATATAAAATTATACCACCACTCTGGAAAAGTTTGGCAGTTTAAAAAAAATCTAAATATGCAACTACCATACAACTCTTGGGCATTTATCCCAGAGAAATGAAAAGTTATGTTTACACAAAAACAGATTCAAGAATGTTTACAACAGCTATATTCATAATAGTTAAAAATGGAAAAAAATAGTTAAAAATGGGAAACTTCAATGAATGAGTGGTTAAGCAAACTGTGGGACATCCCTACCATGGAATGCTACTCAGCCATTAAAAAGGAAGGACTGCTGATTCATTAAACAACCTAGATGAATCTCAGAGAATTATATTGAGTAAAAAGAATAAAAGCCATTCCCAAGGGGTTACAAACTATACAATTCCTTTATATAACAAATATAAACTTATAAATAATAAATAAAATTGAAACAATGTGATTACAGAGATGAAGAATAGGTTAGTGGTTGCCAGAGGTTAAGCATGGGATTGGAGTAGAAGACAGGGCGGTGGATATCGTTACAAAGAGAGAACACATGGGATCCTTGTGATGATGGAACAATGGTGTATCTTGATTGTAACGGTAGTTGTACAAATCTATGCATGTGATAAAGATGCTCAGAAGTACACACACATACACAATTGAGTGTATGAAAACTGGTGAAGCCTAAATAAATTCTGTGGATTGTCCAATGCCAATTTCCCAGTTTTGAATCTTGTACTCTAGTTATACAAGACATCAGCTTTGGGAGAAATTGGAAGGAGGACCTCCCTGTACATTTGTTTTATGCAACTTCCTGCGAATCTGTAATTATTTCAAAATTAGAAATTAAAGAAAATAAACTATTTTTACAAAGGATAAAACACTCAGGAGAGGAGGTTGGGTGGGTCTTTCACTTTTAACTTTGTACATTTCTATAACTGGTTGAGGTGTATATATCATAAAAATTCAGACCTCAGGAGAAAAAATTCAGAGTGATGGGTTGCATTCCTAGAACTTCTGATTCAGTGGATCTGGAGTAGAGCTTATGACTTTGTACTTCTAATTGGTTCCAAGGTCTGGAGTCCACACTTTCAGAATTACAGAATAAAGTAAGTAGGAAATCAATTCAGTTCTTGCTTGTTTGGTCTGATCTAAAAGTGCTTCTTAATCTGTTGGTTAGATAGCTGTAGAAACTAATCTGAGCTCTCATTTCAAATTTCACAGAGGTTGTTCCTCTCAAATAGACAAATGTAGACAAGCATCAGTTCAGATCAAAATGTCTTTTATCTCAAACAAATGGCTGCTCAACCCAGTCCTAGAAAATAAATGTTAATAAAAATAAAATAGAATAAAATCGGTTTGTAAAGGGAGATATCCCCATCTAATCTGTATCTTAAAATGAATCAATCCTTCTAAAATGTCAGGCAAAAGCAGTCTGTATGAAAAATCTCCTGTTCCACCAGGTAATCCAGAGCTTCATATTTTTATATCAACTACCCACAGGAAGGAAGGACACCCACCATCCCCCAGAGGGAAAAGCTTGAGTGTAGCTCAGTGAATAAAATGTTATTTTCTTTTTCAGTTCTTTTCTCAGTCACATTTCATGCCCTCTTCTCAGAATGTTTATCACCACCATGAGTCATATTTCTGTTTGACTATGTGGCAAGTGACTCCCTGCTGAACAGGCAGGGGAGAAGCCCCATAAATCAGAGACCTTCAGTCCACAGGCAGCCTCCCAGCCAGCAGTGGGACCCTCACATATGCTTCAAAGCTAAGTACTTCAAGCAGCCCTCTTAAGAACAGAGATCCAGTTACTCAGAGCTGGAGGGCATTATAAACATGCCCAAATTCCCAAGTGAGTGGCACCTTGAGGGACTGTGAATGGTTCCCTTGACTTCCCAAGAGCCCTGATCAGTGCTGACCCCATGAATTCAAGGGAAGCATAAGCTGTTTGCAACCCTCGCCTTCTGTGATGTGAGGATGAGGTTCTCACTGGGACATCTGCAGATGGAAATAAAATACAAAATCATGGGTCTGTAATTATCAGTAAGAGATCTTGATAATTCAACATGTTAGCAAGTTTAGCATGTCTGGGATAATTTTAAAAATAACAATTTGGAGCATGAACCAATTCTTCTAATTATTCCTATGTTCTTAACACTCAAAGATCCTCAGATGCCAGCAGTAGCATCACTTGGCATCTTCTGCAAGCCAAGACTCTTCAGATCCACCCAGACACAACCCATCAGAATCTGCATGTTTACAAGATCCCAGATGATCCACGGACACAGTGAAGTTTGAGTGGCGCTAGGGCCAAGGTAACACACACCTGCGGATTACAGTGAGGCAGCTGCTGAGAAAGGAGGGACTACAGCAGCAGAGATCTCACGAGTGACTGAGTCACCACCATGAACACTGCAAGACCACACTGGAAAATTAAGCAATGTGCAGTTCCAACTTGAATGGTCAGGAAAACTCCTGTAGTCTGTAACATTCCGCCCTCCTAAAATGCCCCCCAAAGACTAGAAAGCTCAGTCCTAAATTCAAACCTCACACCTTTTCAGAGAAGCACTAATTCAACCTCACTTACCATTCCCTAATTGAATTTCTTCTTTCCCGAATAACTAGGAGTTGGATGGTTTGCAGAGGTTTCTTGTTGGGAGAAGTTTGGAATAACTGGATAAAATTGCAAGTGAGATATTCTGGAAAGACTGAAAAATTTATCAGAGAATCATTATGAATTATTGCTTGTTCTTTGCTTTCAAACTTCTTGTCCTTAGAGCTGAAACCATAGACATTCACCAAGGAGAGAGGTTCACAGGCTGAGAGGGCCTAGAGAGACAGATCTTTTTTTTTCCCCCTATTATTTTTATTAGTTGGAGGCTAATTACAATGTTGTAGTGGTTTTTGCCATACATTGACATGAATCAGCCATGGATTTACATGTGTTCCCCATCCCAATCCCCCCTCCCGCCTCCCTCCCCATCCCATCACTCTGGGTCATCCCAGTGCACCAGCCCCGAGCACTTGTCTCATGCATCCAATCTGGACTGGAGATCTGTTTCACACTTGATGATATACATGTTTCGATGCTGTTCTCTCAGATCATCCCACCCTCGCCTTCTCCCATAGAGTCCAAAAGTCTGTTCTATACATCTGTGTCTCTTTTTCTGTCTTGCATATAGGGTTATCATTACCATCTTTCTAAATTCCATATATATACATTAGTATACTGTATTGGTGTTTTTCTTTCTGGCTTACTTCACTCTGTATAATGGGCTCCAGTTTCATCCATCTCATTAGAACTGATTCAAATGAATTCTTTTTAATGGCTGAGTAATATTCCATTGTGTATATGTACCACAGCCTTCTTATCCATTCGTCTGCTGATGGGCATCTAGGTTGCTTCCATGTCCTGGCTATTATAAACAGTGCTGCAATGAACATTGGGGTACATGTGTCTCTTTCAATTCTGGTTTCCTCGGTGTGTATGCCCAGGAGTGGGATTGCTGGGTCATATGGCAATTCTATTTCCAGTTTTTTAAGGAATTTCCTCACTGTTCTCCATAGTGGCTGTACTACTTTGCATTCCCACCAACAGTGTAAGAGGGTTCCCTTTTCTCCACACCCTCTCCAGCATTTATTGCTTGTAGACTTTTGGATAGCAGCCATCCTGACTGGCGTGTAATGGTACCTCATTGAGGTTTTGATTTACATTTCTAAAGAGACAGATCTTATTGGACTTAGTAGAGGGTGGTGGTTAGAAAACTTCTTTCAATCTTACATTATATGAAACTTTATGTAATCATAAATTATCATAGTAATCATAAGTGTGGCTAAAGTTTAGGTTTTACACACAGTTTCATCACTCAATTTAAAATATTTTATCTAATTATACAAATACTTTTAAAATATATATTAAATAATGAATTTGATACTGGCTTGAGGTAACCATGCAATACCTTTTTATTTTGAAGTGATATTCTTTTGATAAGAAGATAAATTAGTCATTTCTCATCAACAACTAATTTTACAGTATTGTGTAAAATACTGGAGGAGATAAGGAAGGAATGAAGGGTGGGTGGATCAGACTTGGGGGGAAAGAGAAGAAAAACAAGAACGGAAGAAACATTAAAAAATAAGGAAGATCTTCAAAAAATATACTTATTAAAAGATGTATTCAATGAACAGTGAAGAGTTTTTGGAAATTATGATCACTGAAATTTTTTTAAAGTAGTAGAATGGTTGGAAGATAAAGTTGAGAAAAATTCCCAGCAATCATATTTTTAAAATAAACATATGACTGTGGAAAAAGTAAGATGAAAAATTCAGATAACGTGTTTGGAAAGTTTATCTTTTGATCACAGCTGCTTAACAAAGAAAGAATGAAGAAAGAGGTGGGGAGGAAATCATTGACATTAAAACTGGAAAAGAACACAGTGGAGAAAGACATGGGGTTCCATATATGAGGGCCTTTCAAGTATCTAGCATAGTAAGTGAAAAAAAGGGTGATATCAAAGCTCATAATCATAAAATTTCAGAACTCTGGAAACAGAAAAGGAAATCCCCCAAATTTGGGCCACATAACAAAGGATAGCATAGGAAATGTTAACAGCAAAATTGGAAACAAGAAGACATCAAAGCAATGCCTCCAAAGTACTGAAGGAAAGTCATTTGCATATAAGAGTTATATTCTCAGATGAACTGCTGATCAAATGTAAAGACAGATTAAAACATGTGTGGAAATGCAAAGATCAAACAAGATGATCTCCTCTGACTTTTTGTATTAGGGAGCCAGTAGACTAGAGGCTTACTGCTCAAAGGGTAGTACCACACAAACGGGTGGTAAAACGAGAAAAGAAGGTTTGGAGTCTAGTGCAGAAAGAGGCACAAGGAATCTACATGCTGAATGCAAGGGGAGCTATCTGGCTAAAGCTGTGAGACAGTCTAGACTGTGGTAAGTTGAAAGAAGGATTCTGGAAGGGGATGTATCCAAGAAAATGTGTACTTGATTTATTTGACTGTAGTCAGAGAGAATTTACCCCTTTGTCCAAGATTTGGGGATAAACTAGAACAAAAACAGAAAACTGAGCAAATGAAAGAGAGTATTAATTCAGGGAAAATAACAAGATAATAATGGAAATATCATACCATGTGGCTCATAGGCAGGAAGCTTATGAAAGCCACACTCCATCATTAGTGGTAGGAAACTAATCTCAGATGGTAAAGAATCTGCCTGCAATGCTGGAGACCTGGGTTCGATCCCTGGGTTGGGAAGATCCCCTGGAGGAGGGCATGGCAACCTGCTCCAGTATTCTTGCCTGGAGAATCCCCTTAGACAGAGGAGCCTGGCAGGCTACAGTCCATGGGGGTTGCAAAGAGTCAGACCCGACAGAGCAATGAAGCACACAGCACATGGACTGCAGTTCTCCAGGGGATCTCCCCAACCCAGGGATCGGACCCAGGTCTCCTGCTTGCAGGCGGATTCTTTACCTTCTGAGCCACAAGGGAAGCCCAAGAATACTGGAGAGGGTAACCTAGTCCTTCTCCAGGGGAATTCCCAACCCAGGAATCGAACCGGGGTCTCCTGCATTGTAGGCAGATTCTTTACCAGCTGAGCTACCAGGGAAGCCCTAAAGAGTCGGACAAGACTGAGCGACCAGGCACAGCACAAAGCTGGAAAAAAAGCATTTTAAATTGAGGTATAGTCAATATGGCTTCCCAGGTGGCTCAGTAGTAATGAATCCACTGCCAAGCAGATGAGGGTTTGATCTCTGGGTGAGGAAGATCTCCTGAAGAAGGAAATGGCAACCCGCTCCAGTATTCTTGCTGAGAAATCCCATAGACAGAGGAGCCTGGCCAGCTACAGTCCATGGAGTTGCAAAGAGGTGGACCAACTTAGTGACTAAACAAACAAAATTTGGTTGATGTACAATATTATGTAAGTTTCAACTGTACAATATAGTGATTCACAAATTTTAAAGGCTATATAAACTGCATTTATAGTTATAAACATTGGCTGTATTTCCCGTGTTGCCCAATGTGTCCTGTAGCATATTTATTTTATATACCATACCTTGCGTTTCTTAATCCCCTATCCCTACCTTGCCCCTTCCTCCTTCCCTCTCCCTACTGGTGAGCACCTTTGTTCTCTACATCTGTGAATCTCTTTTTTGTTATCATCACAAGTTTGTTTTATTTTTTTAGATTCCACATACAAGAGATATAGTATTTGTCTTTCTCTGCTGACTTATTTCACTTGCAAAATACCCACTAAATCCATACGCGTTGCTGCAAATGGCAAAATTTCAATCTTTTTATGGCTGAGCATTCCAATGTATATGTACGCACCATATCTTCTTTATGCAGTCCTCTATTGATGGGCACGGGTTGCTTCCACATCTTGGCAATTGTGAGTAATGCTGCTAGGATCACTGGGGTGTGTGTATCTTTTCAATTAGTGTTTTCATTTTGAAAGAAAATTTTAAGAGTAGTGTAAGGATATTATTCAGAAACATACTCACAAATAATAGAACAAATTAGAAGAGTTACAGGTGGGTGCCTCTGGAGAGGACTCAGGAGGGAAAGTTGAGTCAGGGGCTGCAGTTCTCAATTTTAAGCCCTCAAATATTTTGCCTTTTTAAACTGTTGTTTATGTACGTCTTTATAAGAGTTTAAAAAATAAAAGGATCAAAATAAGTAGAATCAAGATATAAAAATAAATTTTCATTTTAGAATCAGACGCATTTATGATAGTGAATGTGTATTTCAAATTTAATGAAAAAACCTCACTAAATAATCTTTCAAGTCTTGTAATTTCAAGGTAATATACCTTTTAAGGAAGAACAATCAGAGGACTGTGATCAAATGATATTGTCTCAGTATTTTAAAAAGTGGTTTTTAAGATAGTTTCAATTATGTGGTGGTGCAGTTAGTAAAGAATTCACCTGTCAATGAAGGAGACGCACAAGATGAGGGTTTGAGCGCTGGGTTGGGAAGATCCCCTGGAGGAGGAAACGGCAACCCACTCCAGTACTCTTGCCTGGAAAATTCCATGGACAGAGGAACCTGGCAGGCCACAGTCCATGGAGTCGCAGAGAGTCGGACACAACTGAGCACATACATACATGCACAACTGTGTTAAGTATACACACTTATACTTCAAAATAAGTGTGTTGTATTCTTCTTTATTACGTATATCAATCACTCTTTCCCAAGTATATGTTCATCCTTATGAGTATTTAGAAACAACACTGGTTAAGCACAAGATCTCCAGTCCTCAGAGATTTAAAAAATTCATTCCCCATGTTTTCCAGATGTCTATCTGGTAGAATTCGTCATTGATTTCTTTTCAACTCACTATTTGAATAGTTTTTCCCATCTGTAAATATGAATATCTCCAAACAGAGGCTCACAACATATTTCAGCCAAGACACAAACATTTCCATGGGATAGAAAACTGCACTTTATTCAAACAACAGATTAGGGATGAAATAGTGGTTTTAAGGTTGTTCTTGACATTTAAAAAAGCCTGAAGTATTTTTATCCCATTGCTGCCTGTTGTTTCTCTAGATACCTAATAACTTTGAAGAGAAGATCCCAGCATATTATATATACTGAAACCCTGTCCAATGCAAAGTGATATTTTTCTTTCTATTTTTCATTTCTGAATGCTGGCTCCAGTCAACAATATAATCATTTTCTCTTATTGATTTTCTTATAAAATGCGTCCTTGTTAGATTCATTGATGACTATACATTACTGAGGCACCTGATAAAATTTCAGTGTTATTACCACCACACAGGAAATGCTTTATGCTGGATGAAAATAACTGCTTCTCAAGAAGAAGGTGAAACTAGGCATAATGCAAAATTCCAGAGAATGGCATCCGTACCCGAAAGCTAATCATCAAGAATTGCTACCTCAAATCAATTCAATATTCTCCACTAAGATGTACTGTATCACTCCAGCTTGACCTGGGTTTTTCAGCTAAAAAAAGATGAATTTTCTCACTTTAAACACTTAACAATTTAAAGCTTTAGCTCTTCAAAAGAATTCTGATGCTCTCATGACTAGCCTGGGCAGCGCACCTCCTAAATCACTCTGGATAGTTTTCAGTGGCCTGTATCTGATTAACTTGAATTGATTTGGGCTAGAAGATTTGTTAAAACAACTGAAGTCAAATAGTGACTATGTATTTGCAGGATTGAATAATATATAGCCCATATTATATATGTATGTACATATATATCTATAACCCAAGTTCTTTTTCCTTTTGTATTTGGGGTATCAAAATAAATTATTATATCACTGAATTCTCATTTTTACTGAGAAATGCTGAAGTAGTCTCTTTTATTTTGCCAGAATTACAGGCTTCCTGAAATTCCTAAAGCACCACACTGACAAAAACAACAAAAGATACATTTACTTAAGTTTATTCAAAGGTTATGGATTATTCCTAGGAGGTCCAACTTAAAAGGAAAATAGAATGTTAATACTTGAAAATCTGACAGGACATACCCTTACATGATAATTTATTTTTCAGTTAAATTCCATCTCAGCCTGTGCTGTTTCTTATGGAGTGCCTCATAGAGATTCTGTTTCAAAAAAATAAAGTTAAATTTTCTTCTTGGTGGGAAATGGTTTCTAAAATCAATTTCTTATTTAAAATTAGAATGTTAATTCCAAATAATGAAAGTATTCTGAACCCCACATAGATCTGATAACAGCAAAATTATGAATCAATCTTTCATACTGAATTTTAATTTTAAAAATTAAGACACTTAAAGCTAGCACTTTGCTGCATAAAAGATGGCATATTGTACTGCAACACTTCCTCACTCAGTCTAATCTGAATAAGGGATTATTTTCAATCAATATCATTTCATTTCCTAACCTATGCATAAGAACTCTAATTAGGAATTACTAATAAGAGATTAGGGCTTCCCAGGTGGCGCTAGTGATAAAGAACCCACCTGCTAATGCAGGGGACATAATGAGACTCAGGTTCAATCCCTGGATCGGGAAGATCCCTTAGAGGAGGGCAGGGCAATCCGCTCCAGTATTCTTGCCTGGGGGATCCCACGGTCAGAGAAGCCTGGTGAGCTACAGTCCACAAGGTCTCAAAGAGTTGGACACGACTTAAGCAACTTAGCACACATGTATGCAATAAGAGATTATTTACGGACCTGACTGACAAATAGAGAAATAATTTATAATTAGCATGATAACTGCACAACGCGGGCTGTTCTCTTAGACTTAAAATAGCACCTGCACTAAACTGTCCTTTGTAGATTATTTATTTGCTTAAAAAATCCTTTCTCCAGCCGAGAGGTAAGAGCTCGATTCTTGTCTCCTTTATCAGAGCTCCTCTGACTAAGGAGGTTTCCCTACATTGACTACATTCTCCAACAACCTGACTTTGCTCCTGATTACCCTGTTTTCTTTGGCTTCAAAAGGAGCAAGTTATTCATCTATTTGCAAGCCTTAGTTTTTCCATTTGAAAAATGGGGCCAAGAGTCTGTACAGGTTCAAGTGAATCAAGTGCTAAAATCAAATCCAACCCTAAGACAGATGACCAGGCAGATAGCCATTTTCTCTGTAAATCATTTTGAGGGAGTTCTAACCACAATAACATTCCATATGGCCACTGTATTAAATGTGTAAACAAAGCTACTCTTTTAGGTCTTCCTGTAAAATATGCACTGAGGGACTTATAAACAGCATATTTTTATTCATTAAATCATTTTTAAAATAGGCTGTGAATGAGAACTTAAAAGTGCTTAAGAAAATATTATTCATTCTGCAAAGCTTACTACAGCCCAGAACGCAAACTGGTCACTTGGGACTATTTTAAAGCTACAAGCAGAAGGACACAGCAGTCATTGCCTTCCTCCCTCTGTGACAAGCCAGACCTTCTCAGACTTGGCCTGTGCACTCCTCAGCTGGGTTGGACCATCCACCCGGGCTGGTGCAGCCTCCACGTGATCAAGATCTTTGATGTGAACAAGGCAGAAAATCACAAAACTAAAAACAAATCTGCTGTTGGGGGGGGTGGGTAATGTACTTTGCTTTCCAGATTTTATTTTAAAACATTTATTCAGGCTTCTCTATGATTTCAAGCCCCACAGCCCAAAGGCATTAAACTGTATTGAAGCTTAATGGCCTGAAAAGTTTCCTTTTGAATAACAGCACATTCAGTTACAAAGGGGGGAGGGGTGGGCATCTGCAACTAATCTGAAAATTCCATTTCTGATCCTGGACTTTGAGGACATAAAAATAGCCAGCAAGAACACTTTCAAATCACACAGGGGAGAATATGACTTCTGGGAGCTGGGTTTCTATACCGATGCCTGGTTAAGAGAATTTTCCATTAGTGAAGAATGACCTTTAATATAGAGAGGTTTAGATGAGCATCAAGAAGAGAAAAATAAGCTACATATGCTTCTCTAGACTCTGTTCTCACTAAGTGATTCACTTACTGTAGAGGAAAATTCTAGGAGCTTTCATTGTACAGATAAGATGGGGAACTTGTTTCTAGACCAGTAGGCTCCCAACAGGAATGAGATACTGGGTACAGGTAGAAATTTAAATTTTAAAAAATGTGTCTGTTGGACCCAGATCATCTTTAACTTTTTTTTGTTATTGATGTTACATTTAACAGCATCCCCTTAAATAAACTAATGTACCTGTGTTGCGGTACAGAAGTCAATCCAGAGACAACTCTAGACACCATACCTGAGGCACAGTGAAATTGTTCCAAATCTTAGTCTGTAAAGGAATCCTTTGAATGCTGAGGGCATGGCCACCCCAACTACAGGAACCTTACTTATCAACAATAGCTCTACCCATTGGCTTTCTATTATTGAGTTCTGTTCTTTTTCCTCTCATAAAGAAATGTATTCTTGTATATCACCAATAACAGGGCAAAAAGAAAGGTACAAACAGATGAGTCCTGTGCAAATCTTTATTATCAATTTCACTGCAAAATATGTACATTTTGCATTTTGCAAAACAGATTTTGACATGATCATGTTGTATGAGATGGCCTATTTATTATGGTAGCATAGATTATCTCAGGAACAGAGATGGAGAAATGCTCACTATCAAAGTGGATGTTTTTAATATTAACTTCAGGCTGCTATTTTTGAAGAGCTATTTTTGTCAGCCATACAAACAGGATATCAAGAACAACTTTCTTTTGTTGATAGAGTGTCAGTGTTTCCTCTTTTGTTAATTGAGTGTCAGTAAGTTGCCTGAATGGTTATTTAGCAAAAAGAAGAAGGTCAACTCTGAGAAATATGGATTCTTTTCTAAACTTCAGGATGTTCCGAGAAGACAGAATAACAAAAACTGCTATTTGAGGATTTGAAAAATGTATTTTTAAAGATCTAGATGACTTAACATTTCAAATAAGGAAGAATCTCCACCTTCCAAAAAATGTACTATCACACGAAAGGATTCCAATGATCATTGCCAATAGACACTGTATTTAAACAGTTTTTGTTTTTTAAAAATTTACATTTTCTTGAGGTTTAATATATCAATTTTATTGAGATATAATTGACATATAATATTATATTAGTTTCAGGTTTACAACATAATAATTCAATATATGTATATTACAAAGTGATCACAACATCTAGCTAACATCCATCACCACACATGGTTACAATATTTTTTCTTATAAGAACTTTAAAAATCTACTCTCTCAGCAACTTTCAGATACACAATACAGCATTGTTAACTATAGTCACCATGCTGTACATTATATCCTCATGATTTATTTTTTATGCCCAGAAATGTATATCTTAATGTGTTTTACTTTAAAGATAAAATGCCTACCAAAGCTGTTTAAGTCTCAAAAAACACTAAAAACAATTAATATGGTCAGTTTGCTTGTAGGTAACAACTGTATCAGGACCTTTCCTCCTAGCTCAGGTGGCCAAACCCTCACTCCCTCAAAAGTCCCTCTGTTATAAACTCTCACATCTCTTGGAGACCCTTATCATAACTGTATTAAATAATTAATTATACATTTCTGGGTTTGAGATGTTGTAGATTGACCTTTCTGTTCCCCTACGTCACCTCTGAAAACTACCCACACGACAGTATGTGAAACAAGAAACAAAAAACACAAGTTCCATCTCTGTTGAGCCTGGGAGTCATCTGAAATCCCGTCACGATCATGTACACATGCAAAGCTGGTGGAAAGGTTAAAGCTAACTGCCTGCAGAGACGTACTGAAGAGAAGCCAGCTAACAGAATGCCCAAACCAGGAAAGCCTCAGGAACGGGAAGCAGCAGGTGCTGGAGAGACGGGGATTAAATGCCCCATGAAACCAAGGTGTTCAGCTGAAATCCACACCTGGAGCAGTTGTTCACTCCTTGCTATCCTGGATCCTCACCTCCACCCTGCAAGGCCAGGAGATGGGAAATGACATGAGCTAAGGGACGTGAGGCAGAGCAGAGAGCACTGGGGAGATGGCACCGACTGCTCATCCTCATGTTACACATGAGGTGCCAGACCTTGCCCCTTCCTACTTTCCCATGTGATAATCAGATTTACACACTCTTAACAGGAGACTGCAGCTGTGCTCGGGCAGCCCCAGAAACAGACCAGCAGATACTTATATTTGGGGGCTTGTCAATGAAAAAGGCAGTTCATAATCTGATAATTCTATAGTGACTCTCACCAACTGACAAGTTCCTCACATACAAGCACCTCCAATCTCACTACCTTCTATGCAACTTCCCTTTAGGAATATTTCCTGAAAGAAAAATCAAGTGGACAAAGACGTGTATACAACAGTGCCTAGTGAGTACAATATTATAAATCAACTATACCTGAATAAAAATTAACTAATTAATCAATTAAAAGAAATGTGAAAAATGCCTAATGCACCATTACTTGTGGTAGTAACAAATTAGAAATCTAGATGTTTTCAACAATAAATGACTGGTTAAAGAAATGCTGTGGCCATTAAAAAGGGTACAGTATATGTATTGACATGAAAGATACCAATGGCCTAAGGACAGTAAAAAAAAAAAAAAAAGGTAGGTTTGTTTCAAACATGTATGTTACAATTCCATTTATATAAATATCTCTATATATGCATATAAACATGAAGGATTTTTTTTTAATAGTAGCTATCTCTAGGAGGCAGGACTATAAGAAATTTTTCATTTCTCTGTAAATGAATATTTTATCAAACTTACATCAGGGAAGTCCTTGGCAGTCCAGGGGTTCAGAATCCACCAACCCCAAATGCAGGGGATATGAGTTCGATCCCTGGTCCAGGAAGATTCCAAATGCCCTGGGGCAACTGAGCCCACACTCCACAACTACTGAGCCCAAGTGCTGCCACTAGAGAGAAGCGCCCACTTGCTGCAACTAGAGAAAGACTGTGCACAGCAATGAAGACCAAGGGGGAGCCAAAAATAAATTAATTAAATGGCTGGAGGAAATTATGTTTTAAAAAAACAGAAATCTAAATCAGTAAACTTGGTAGAAAGGAAAGAACCTTAGAGGTAAGAGAAACAACATTTGGTGCACTGTTGAAAAATATCCAAAAAACTACCTTTAGTATCTGTAAGGGAAAAAGAGAGAATATTGCATCCATGAAAGAAGAAGCCAGAAAAGGGGACAAACAAGAAGGAAGAGCTTATAGACAAGAAAAACATGACAGCTAAATGAAGAAGTCCAGCAGAAGAACTGAAAGATAAATTTTGTTTAATCTGCCAAGGAAATAGACAATGAAAGAAAAACATGAAAGAATTAGAGTATCAGTGAAGAATGCTGGACAGCTGACAAACAGAACAGACAGAAAGAAAAGAGAGAACAGTTGGGGGGAAATTATCAAATAAATAATATATGAAACATTACCAGAACTGAAGTTTACAAATCTGAAAAACGAAAAGCCTGCTGAGAGTCTGGTATAGCTAATGAAAAACAGGCACATCAGAAAAGTTTAGAGCACTAGGGATAAAGAGAAGATCCTAATAGCTTCCTAACAGGAGAAGAGTAAACTCGGAATACACAAAGGGTCAGGAATAAGAATGGCATCAGACTTCTCAAAAGTGGCATTGGAACACACTGGACAATAAAACGATTTTTCTTCCTCAGGAACTCTTTTTTTCTCACAAAATAAGTAAACAAAAGAAGAAAAAGAAAAAAAATTTTAATATTATAAGTAAAGCTACACTGGGCATTGTTTCACATTTCTTTTAACTAACTAGTTAATTAACTGGCTTAGTTGTAAAGTATCTGCCTGCCAAGCAGGAGACTCGTGGACTCCTGGATCCAGGAGACTTCTGGATCAGGAAGATCCCCTGGAGAAGGAAATAGCAACCCACTGCAGTATTCTTGCCTGGGAAATCGCATGGACAGAGGAGCCTAGCGGGCAAAAGTTCATGGGATTCCAAAGAGTCAGACATGACTTAGCAACTGAACAACAATAGTCGATTTACAATATTATATTTACTAGGCATTGTCGTATACACATCATTGTCCATTTTTCCCTTAGGAAAAATTCCTAAAGGGAACCTGCTAAGAAAGTAGTGAAGTACATATTTAAGATTGGAGGTGCTTGTCTGTGCTTGAAGAAAATAGAAAATCCAATGTAGGAAAATCCAATGTAGGAAAAAGGCAAAGGAAAATCCCAGGACCACAGAGCTCCAGGGCTACTGGTTCAGATCGGAGCAAGGAGACACAGGATCCAGAAGAGATGTTTCCTGGGAGGAAAATGTCAGGAGGGCAGGTAGAGGAAGAACATGAGAGAAAATCAGACAGATTAATACCAAGGAAACCTGTATTGGGAGATCAGAAGAGAGTATATATATGTACCCGCGTGTTCAGTCATGTCAGACTTTTTGAGACCCTATGGACTATTGCCTGCCAGGCTCCTCTGTTTATGGGACTGTCCCAGCAAGAATACTGGAGTAAGTTGCCATTTCTTCCTCCAGGGGATTTTCCGGACCCAGAGATCGAACCCTCCTCTCTTGTGTCTCCTGCCTAGGCCTGCAGATTCTTTACCACTGCGCCACCTGGGAAGCCCAGAAGAAAGTATAAAAAGACATACTAATGGATGGGAAGAAAACAAGTCCAGTGAAAACCAAGGGAGTTAGTAACTCCAGAGAAAGTGAAGACATAATGAGAAAAGAAACATAATCATGGCACACTATTTGGCTCAGACAACAGTACCTATAGTCAGTTTTATAAACTCAGAAGCACTGAACCAAAAATCAAGTGGAAAGACTGGAGGGTGTTGTAAAAGAGCAGTCTTCTCTGGAAGAGGAGATACTCCACAGAAGTGAATAAAACTGATGCCTCAAGGGTGCATCATACACTTACTGAGAAATATGGAAGTCATTCCAGAAGAAACAACTAGAAGAGCTGAAAGTAGTTGAAGGATGGGGGGCAGAGCTTTATTACATAGTAAATAAGACAATTACTCTTCATGGAAGACTTTTATAGCTTTTACCTAATGATGAACATCAGTTCTGATAGTCAACTACTAAGTGCCTTAGTTCTATCCTTTAAAATGTACATTATTATGTCCCTATAAACAAAAGGCAAAGAAATTCCTCCCATCCTACTCCTTTCATCACAGGCCTGCAAAGCCCTCCAGGTCAAAGCAAACTGAAGTGGACTAGATAGTATTCTAGTGGCCTGAATAAAATACAGACTGTCTCCAACTTGCAAATGGATTAAAATCAGAAATCCCTGGGCCACTTGCTTGGAACATGGGAATATTTTTTTCCTCATCCCTATCTCAAGAGACATATTTTAGACAATTATTTACCAACAGATTCTGGATGGTGGCCTCCTTGGATCTAGAGCGGGAAGATGGATGGAGGTCAAGGGAATGACTATAAGTAATGTGTGCGTGTGCATGCTAAGTCGCTTTAGTTGTGTCCAACTCTTTGTGATGCTATGGACTGTAGCCTGCCATGCTCCTCTGTCCATGGGATTCTCCAGGCAAGAATAGTGGAGTGGGTTGCCATGCTCTCCTCCAGGGGATCTTTCTGACCTAGGGATTGAACCCAGGTCTCTTACATATCCTGCACTGGCAGATGGGTTCTTTACCACTAGCGCTACCTGGGAAGGTGGTTATTGTTAACATTAAGCTTTTGTGTTGGATGGTAGGTTCATGGATATTTACTACTTTATAAAATTATATTAATAAATAAACAATAAAAGCATGATCAATGATAAGAATGTGTCAAAACCCAAAAATTATCAACTCATTTCTACATACCTGAAGCCCAGTGGAAATAAAAACATATTAGCCCAGAACCTGTTTAACTGATTATATAACCAGTTCAGTTCAGTCACTCAGCTATGTCCAACTCTTTGCGACCCCATGAATCGCAGCACGCCAGGCCTCCCTGTCCATCACAAACTCCCAGAGTTTACTCAAACTCATGTCCATCGAGTCAGTGATGCCATCCAGCCATCTCATCCTCTGTCCTCCCCTTCTCCTCCTGCCCCCAATCCCTCCAAGCATCAGGGTTTTTCCAATGAGTCAACTCTTCGCATGAGGTGGCCAAAGTATTGGAGTTTCAGCTTTAGCATCAGACCTTCCAATGAACACCCAGGACTTATCTCCTTCAGGACGGACTGGTTGGATCTCCTTGCAGTCCAAGCGACTCTCAAGAGTCTTCTCCAACACCATAGTTCAAAAGCATCAATTTTTCGGTGCTCAGCTTTCTTCACAGTCCAACTTTCACATCCATACATGACTACTGGAAAAACCATAGCCTTGACCAGACGGACCTTTGTTGGCAAAGTAATGTCTCTGCTTTTTAATATGCTATCTAGGTTGGTCAAAGAGTAAGCGTCTTTTAATTTCATGGCTGCAATCACCATCTGCAGTGATTTTGGAGCCCAAAATATAAAGTCTGACACTGTTCCACTGTCTCCCCATCTATTTCCCATGAGGCGATGGGACCAGATGGCATGATCTTAGTTTTCTGAATGTTGAGCTTTAAGCTAACGTTTTCACTCTCCTCTTTTACTTTCATCAAGAGGCTTTTTAGTTCCCCTTCACTTTCTGCCATAAGGGTGGTGTCATCTGCATATCTGAGGTTATTGATATCTCTCCCGGCAATCTTGATTCCAGCTTGTGCTTCTTCCAGCCCAGTGTTTCTCATGATGTACTCTGCATATAAGTTAAATAAGCAGGGTGACAATATACAGCCTTGACGTACTCCTTTTCCTATTTGGAACCAGTCTGTTTTTCCATGTCCAGTTCTAACTGTTGCTTCCTGACCTGCATACAAGTTTCTCAAGAGGCAGGTTAGGTGGTCTGGTATTCCCATATCCTTCAGAATTTTCCACAGACAGCACATTTACCCATATAATCAGCAATTACATGTAATAGATATTTATTAAACATATCCTCAGGAGGTAACACACTGTGTAAGTCCTGTGGTTATGGTAATCAGAGAGACACAGCCCCAGGCTTGGGGTGTTTAAGAATCACTTTTATCTTTATAATTCAGAAATTAAATATAAATATATGGACCATTTCAAATGTCTTTAAAACATACACATAGCAGTTCCCTTATGCGTTTAATGACTAATAATCAAAAAAAAGAAACACAATAGCGAAATACATTAGGAAGAGTATATTGATTTTATCTTGATTGTTGGGACTATGAAAGCAGATTTGATGAGGAATATGGAGAGCTACAAGGAGGTCCAAGCAGGCTCTGAAAAGACACCAAGGCCCTTCTGAGGACTGTAGCTGCTGACAATGCTGGCCCTGCCCGCTCCCATGACACGTGTGTCCTTAAGAGCAGATTTACACTTATCAGTCAAGATTAGAGCCACATTTAGGTGTAGTAAGTACATGTTAATACCATCAAAGTAACTAAGGTCTCTGAATTCTCACCAAAAAAGCAAATTTTCCCATTATTTTTTGATTCCTCCTCTCCTTTACACACATTCTTTTCCAGGGTTTCACTCTAGTTCTCTTGAGTTGCCATTTCTCATTCTAAAAAATCTCTGTGAGAGTCTTGAGCACAAAATAGCCTTTAACCCATAGAGATTCTGGTTTGACACTATATCCTACACACCTCACAGACCACACACACACCTTTAGTTTTGCACACCACACACACTCACCCCACATATACCTGACCACTTCACAGCCAGCAGGACCCTAAAGTTCATCCCATACATAAGGGTAAAGGCTTCACATGGACTCCTTCAGAGAAGATGCGCTAACCCTATGCCACACCTTTGCCAGGAAACGGGCCTGCAGGCAGGTAGTATCCGATTCCTGGTCCCCAAACACACAGCCTTTTCTGCCTGCCACCCAGAAGAACAAAGTTATAGGCAAGGTAGTTAGCAGAAAGGCTGAGGAGGAAAAAAATCCTCATGATTTGAGTAACACTTCTGCAGCATTTACTCTTTGCCAGGTCTGTTCTGCCGACAAGGGTCCATCTAGTCAAAGCTGTGGTTTTTCCACTAGTCATGTACGGATGTGAGATTTGGACTGTAAAGAAAGCTGAGCACAGAAGAATTGATGTTTTGGAACTGTGGTGTTGGAGAAGACTCTAGAGTCCCTTACTGCAAGGAGATCAAACCAGTCAATCCTAAAGGAAATCAACCCTGAATATTCATTGGAAGGACTAATGCTGAAGCTGAAACTCCAATACTTTGGTCACCTGATGTGAAGAACTGACTCATTGGAAAAGACCCTGATGCTGGGAAAGATTGAAGGCACGAGGAGAAGGGGATGACAGAGGATGAGATGATTGGATGGCAGCACCAACTTGATGGGCATGAGTTTGAGCAAGCTCCGAGAGTGTGTAAAAGACAGGGAAGTCTGCTGTGCTGCAGTCCATGGGGTTGCAAAGAGTCAGACTCAGCTGAGCAACTGAACTGCACTGAACTGAGGTCTAAATGCTTTATGAATACTATTAATCTGTGAGATAGATACTGTTATATGCATTAAAATATGGGGGCCAGAGAAATTAAATAATTTGTCTAAGGTCACACAGCTACAAAGAGACGGATTTGATCCAAGCAGTCTGGCTCCATAATCTGTGCTGTTAATTATGATCCTATGCCACCTCCTTCAAGCTTCCCAGGTAGCATGGTGATAAAGAGTTTGCCTGCCAATGCAGAAGACACAGGAGATGTGGGTTTGATCCCTGGGTCAGGAAGATACCCTCTAGTAGGAAATGGCAACCTGTACTCCAGTATTCTCACCTGGAAAATTCCATGGACAGAAGAGCCTGGCAGACTATGACCCCAGTCCATGGGGTCATAAAGAGTTGGACACAGCTGAGTATGCAAGCACACACGTGCAGCCTCCTTCCTCCTGAGCTAGGAAACCTCCTCTCTACCTAATTCCTGGGATCACTAATAAGCTATCTTTTTTCTATCAGAAGGAATAGAGTGTGTGTGGGAACTGCTCAGGATAAATCCAGAAGCTGCCTTCCCAGCCACCCAGAGGGTCAGAAGCTACAGTGTGGAGTCAGGGAAGGAGGACCAGAGACTGGAGCTTTAGACACTGAAAATCATATTTTCCTGACCAGACATACATGGAATGGATAACCCTGGTGGCCAAGGAAAGGAGAGGTGATGCCAGGGCTGGAGGCCACTTGTAAACAGAAAATAAATCAAAGGTGGAGGTTAAAGTCTGTCTGAACTAAGAAGAGGACACTCCAACTCTCTGTGGATGAAGCACACTGGAAAATAAAGCCAAGCCATTCTCATCAGAGAAGCATATAAATAGCATTCAGAGAACCTGGCTTCTGTGCCCATTCAACTCTGTGAGCACTCGGAAAAGTCCAACTGAGAGGAAAACATGTCATGGGACAGAATGGAATACAGAACATGGCCCAGATTTTTCTCATCTCAGTGGAGTCTTGATTCTGGTCTTAGTATGCATGTGGGGGGATCTTGGCTGCCCAGGGCACTTGAGAACATCTGACAGCACAGTCTGCAGGACTGAGAGCAGATGGGCTTCTCGGAAGCACCACCAGTTGGAGGGAAAATAAATAAATAAATGAGGAAAAAAACAGAAGAGCTGACGTTAGTCAAGATAAAAGAAATCCACAATAGGAAGGTCAGCCACTCTAAGAATAACTGTCCTGCAAAAACAAAACCAGGCCAAATATAACGTCCCCTACCTCAGCCCAAATCATCTGCCTTTTGAAGTCTGTTATGTTGCTGTATTTTTTTTCTCCCTTATTCCCTATGGGCCCTTCTAAGGTAGGCCATTCTCTGTGAGAAGATATATGTGAGCAGGGTTTCATTTGACATCCGTTTTGAGCTATTAAATTTGCAGTGGTTATTTTTAGAACAAAAGCTAGTTTAAGAAATAATTAGGTGCCCATATGTGATACAGGCCAGATAGCGGCAAATGTTTTTAGGATTACGTCTAAAAAATTCAAACTGACTGAAGAGTAGGAAAAAATAATGTGGATTTGAAGTTTATTAAAATGATTAATTTTTTTAAATGTAGCCACATAACGTAGCCGTACCTCAATTTCCTCATTGGCATGCTTCACTGTTGTTTGCATAAAACAACTGCCCTGACCCCTCCCAGCCCCCAATCTGTGAGGCCAGCATGATCAGTTGGGTTTCCAGCCCTGGTGATGGATTTGCTGTGATCCACCCTCACCCTCTCCTGTTTCCGCCCATGATGAATGGACACCATTACAAGATGGCGTCTGGGGTTAGGAGTGCAGCCTAGGGAAGCGCACCCCCACCGCGGAATCAAACACCGGACCTTGGCCTCTTTTGTGTGATGCCTTAACCTACTGAACTGATCAGCCACAGAGAAATAAGGATGCTTATCGCTGGCTTGCCAAACAGAAGTGCTATGAGAAACTATTTTTTAAAAAAAGAAAAGTGATCTTAGAAGCTTTGCTTCCACAGTAAAACATCTATTTAAATACTATCTTAAGTCAGGAACAAAGGCAGTGGCAATCAGTGTCGTCTCTCTAAGTCAACAGCTGGCTAGCTACTACATGCATCTACAAAATGAGTTTCATAAGATCACGCTTATTTTAGAAACATCAATACTAAAACAACAGTAACGGTTTTTCTCCTTAGTTTAAGCACTGCTTGGATATGCATTATCTCCAGCCAAGTAATAGCCAAACAAATTCCTCTCTTACATTTCCCCAAGTTCAAGTACAAGGCTTTGAGCACACCACAAGCTTTATAAAACAGCCCAGCTTTAAGTATGCAATAATCGCTCATTTCCTGGCCATTAATTCAGACATCATGCAATCACTCAAAGGCATCCATTTTCCTTGGCTGCTATTTTGGGGACTGCCGCCCTATTGTCATCCCTGCCTTAGACCCCTGACTTCACCGTCTTTTAATTAGAGCAGCAAGAACGACAGGCGGAGTCAGCCTGCTGAGGGTGATCCATCACAGGGCTCACTTTGCTCCCTGGCCCCTTGGATGACAGTTTATAAACAGGACATTTTGGATATCAAGATAGCTGCTTAAGGAAACAGAAAAACAAATGGTGACCATCTTGTAAGCTACTCACCGAAGACCATAAACTCTAGACTAGGGCTGTATTTACTGACACTCTGTTTTGATTAAATATCCAAATAGACTCTACCAACAGTGATACTTCGGAAGATGTTTTGTCTGAGCCTGCCCTCAAATAAACTGATGTCATAACCTAAGAGTTGCCCAAGGTGTGAACTCATATTCTTACAACTGAGCAATTGCACCTATTTTTAGTGGATCTATTTTTTAGCTAAATATTCCATGAAAGATTTTAAAACCTCAATAAAAATTATTAAAACTCAATAGTTCAGGAAGTAATTATCCCATAATTTTTTCATTCTTCCTTGATCATGCTCTACTCTATTTTTTTAAAATAATGCAGACTTTACAAATACTGTACAATAGAAAATAACTTTGATATTGAACAACTGATTGACTTCCTAGGCTATTTCCAGGGATTAATTTAAGTGCTGAAGATACAGCAGTGAACAAAACATACCCACTTCAGCCTTCATGGAGTTTACATGCCAGCATACGAGACAGAAAAACACAACACAGAAATAAACAAAGTATTTACATCAGAAGGTGATGGTACCCAAGAAAAAGCCTGAGAGGGACCCAAGTAGTACCTGACAAGATGGGGGAAGTGCATTTTTCTGAGTAGCCAAGGAATAATTCAGTAAGAAAAAGAAATGCAAAAAAGCAAAATGGCTGTCTGAGGAGGCCTTCCAAATAGCTGTGAAAAGAAGAGATGTGAAAAGCAAAGGAGAAAAGGAAAGATATACCCATTTGAATGCAGAGTTCCAAAGAACAGCAAGGAGAGATAAGAAAGCATTCCTCAGCAATCAGTGCAAAGAAATAGAGGAAAACAATAGAATAGGAAAGACCAGAGATCTCTTGAAGAAAATTAGAGATACCAAGGGAACATTTCATGCAAAGATGGGCTCAATAAAGGACAGAAATGGTATGGACCTAACAGAAGCAGAAGATATTAAGAAGAGGTGGCAAGAATACACAGAAGAACTATTCAAAAAAGATCTTCACGACCCAGATAATCATGATGGTGTGATCACTCAGCTAGAGCCAGACATCCTGGAATGTGAAGTCAAGGGGGCCTTAGGAAGTATCACTACGAACAAAGCTAGTGGAGGTGATGGAATTCCAGTTGAGCTATTTCAAATCCTAAAAGATGATGCTGTGAAAGTGCTGCACTCAATATGTCAACAAATTTGGAAAACTCAGCAGTGGCCACAGGACTGGAAAAGGTCAGTTTTCAATCCAATCCCAAAGAAAGGCAATGCCAAAGAATGCACAAACTACCACACAATTGCACTCATCTCACATGCCAGTAAAGTAATGCTCAAAATTCTCCAAGCCAGGCTTCAGCAATACGTGAACCATGAACTTCCAGATGTTCAAGCTGGTTTTAGAAAAGGCAGAGGAACCAGAGATCAAATTGCCAACATCCGCTGGATCATCAAAAAAGCAAGAGAGTTCCAGAAAAACAACTATTTCTGCTTTACTGACTATGCCAAAGCCTTTGACTGTGTGGATCACAATAAACTGTGGAAAATTCTGAAAGAGATGGGAATACCCAGACCACCTGATCTGCCTCCTTAGAAACCTGTATGCAGGTCAAGAGCAACAGTTAGAATTGGACATGGAACACCAAACTGGTTCCAAATAGGAAAAGGAGTACGTCAAGGCTGTATATTGTCACCCTGCTTATTTAACTTATATGCAGAGTACATCATGAGAAACGCTGGGCTGGAAGAAGCACAAGCTGGAATCAAGATTGCCAGGAGAAATATCAAGAACCTCAGATATGCAGATGACACCACCCTTATGGCAGAAAGTGAAGAAGAACTAAAGAGCTTCTTGATGAAAGTGAAAGAGGAGAGTGAAAAAGTTGGCTTAAAGCTCAACATTCAGAAAACTAAGATCATGGCATCTGGTCCCACCACTTCATGGCAAATAGATGGGCACAACAGTGGAAACAGTGACAGACTTTATTTTTGGAGGGCTCCAAAATCACTGCAGATGGTGATTGCAGCCATGAAATTAAAAGATGCTTACTCCTTGGAAGGAAAGTTATGACCAACCTAGACAGCATATTAAAAAGCAGAGACATTACTTTGTCAACAAAGGTCCATCTAGTCAAGGCTATGGTTTTTCCAGTAATCATGTATGGATGTGAGAATTGGACTATAAAGAAAGCTGAGTGCAGAAGAATTGATGCTTTCGAACTGTGGTGTTGGAGAAGACTCTTGAGAGTCCCTTGGACTACAAGGAGATCCAACCAGTCCTTCCTAAAGGAAATCAGTCCTGGGTGTTCATTGGAAGGACTGATGTTGAAGCTGAAATTCCAATAGTTTGGCCACCTGATGCGAAGAGCTGACTCATTTGAAAAGACCCTGACATTGGGGAAGATTGAGGGCAGGAGGAGAAGAGGACGACAGAGGATGAGATGGTTGGATGGCATCACCGACGCAATGGAATTGAGTTTGGGTAAACTCCGGGAGTTGGTGATGGACAGGGAGGCCTGGCGTGCTGCAATTCATGGGGTTGCAAAGAGTCGGACATGACTGAGCAACTGAACTGAACTGAATTCAGTAAGAAGGTGATATTTGCCAAGAGACTGAAGGAAGAGTGGTGAGAAAGTGGTCCAGACTGAGTGAACAAGAAACACCTTTAAGGTCTATTTGGCTGGAACCTGATGGATGAAGGAGGACATGACAAAAGGTGTGTTCAGAAAAGTAGCAGGGACCAGATCTTGTCTGGCCCATTACTCCTTTGTAAGGACTTTGAGTTGAGTTGGTAGAAATGAGTTCTTAACAGATGCTTTCATTCACATTCTGAAAGTACCCACTTCTCTCTAAGGTCCCTATGCTCCATACCATCATTTGGTATGGATTCTCATTGATGCATTTTT
This sequence comes from Odocoileus virginianus, assembly GCF_023699985.2. NCBI lineage: Eukaryota > Metazoa > Chordata > Mammalia > Artiodactyla > Cervidae > Odocoileus > Odocoileus virginianus. The sequence continues at coordinate 14,346,061 of NC_069686.1, forward strand.
ATACATCTTCTTCCCATTCTAATCACTTAATTATAAGTCCGATTAGAGTCATTTTTATCCAAATGGCTATCCATGAGTTTAAGAGCTCTGTCTTTAAACGCTTTGTCATTTTGTCAAGGATACAGAAGTATAAAAGCTAAAAACAAAAAAGCAAGTAGAAGTCAATATTCTCCTGGACACAAAAATGACTTTCCACAGATATCAGAATTGGCACCACACAGACGTCCTGCAAGAGAGCACCAGAAAAAGCTCCTGGACTATAGGTGATGTCAGATAGCCAACATGTAAAATGTCCATAGAAACAAAACACCAAAAGAACCTCTCAAAACTCTGTGATTTCATCTAGAATTGAGAGACAGATGTCAGCATTTAGAAGTCACACAAAATGTACCTCTGGAACTGCAGGATTTGAGCTTTTGGTTTTGCCAAAGAGTTCAAGGGCTTTCTCTATAGACAATGTCCCCTGCCATGGGGGCAAAGAAGTGAATAAATGTGGGATGGCATCAGAAAATGCAGTGAACATTCTTTCAAATAAATATGTACTAAAAACAGACTACATGCCAGGTACTATGCTTGCTGCTGGAAATACACAGTCTTGCAGCATGACAAATTGATGTAATATGATGAATTCTCTCCTAGATGTCAGCTCATGATGGTATATGGAAAAAGAAGCAGCCTAGATGGTTGGGGGCAAGGAAGATAAAAGAAGTGGTGGGAATTAGCTGGATACAGAGGGCTGAAAGGATTCAGTGTCCCAGAAAGAAAAAAACTACAAAAGGCCCACAGGGAGCCTAGGAGGTGTTGATAAAGCTGTTCTGAGTGACCAGAAGAGAGGTGAAGAGATGGGGTCTGGGAGTGATGAAGGCTGAGAGGTAAATACTTGTTCTAACCCTCCCAGAAACAATAGCACATTCATATCTGGAAAAATGCATGTGATTCTGGTCCTTGTACCTAACATTTACACATGGCCAGAAGCTTAGATGAAAGGCAACTAAAATGATCATGTGCATGAAGCAGTTTTCATAAAAAGGAAGACTTAAAAAAAATGTAGATTCCCTACCTAATAAAACCTAAAGGGGCAAAATGTACCAAAGTCTATGAAACTGAAATAAATAATGAGTAGGGTAACATGATGTACTTGCTCATCAAATCCCACAGATCAAATTCTAGACAATCTCCAGGCAACCAGGGCACTTGATACATTAACCCTCTCTAAGTCAATGTCTTCTAAACTTGCAGAATCTCCAAAAAAAGGCCTTGGAATTTATATTTTAACAAATGTCTCAGATGCTTCTTAGGCTTAGGCAATCCACATACAGCTTAATGATTATGGTATGTAGGTGCTTCAAAAACATACTTAGATTTCAATAGTTTGTAATAAATGAATATGTTCTAAGTAAGAGCTCAACTAACTAGAATCATAAATACAACTGTTTCACAGCCCAAATCCCAAACTCTGAAGGTCTGGAACAAGGAAAAGATCTTCATTAGTCTGAGTCAAATGTGGTCCCTTGTTTTTTTGTCATTTTACTGCTTGCTAACACCTTCAACAAATGGCAGAGGAAACATCACAAATCAATCAAAAACAGATGCTATCTAGCCAACAGGAATTTGCTGTATGGCTCAGGAAACTCAGACAGGGGCTCTGTATCAACCTAGAGGGGTGGGATGGGGAGGGAGATGGGAGGGAGGTTCAAAAGGGAGGGGACATATGTATACCTATGGCTGATTCATGTTGAGGTTTGAGAGAAAACAACAAAATTCTGTAGAGCAATTATCCTTCAATTAAAAAATAAATAAATTAATTTTTTAAATCTAAAAAAAGAAAAAAAACAGATGCTGATTCACTACACAGGGACACCTAAGTCTGAAAACTCTGGAAAGACTTTTTCTTGGATAATACAGAAGATCAAGAGAAGTTTCTTCTGGGCAAAATTTCTCATAGGCTAGGTAAGTGCAACAACTGTATAAACTACACTTACAACTTAATAAAGGTTACCAGCCAATCAGGATCACCCTACTACAGCCAAGTAACTTCTTAAGAGAATTACGTGAATTTCTTATATAATAGGGAAAAGACAACACTGCCAAAAGGAGGTACTCCCATACACAACCTGTTATTTTTTAATTGCCCTCATGTGACAGTGTTGTAGGCCATTTGATAACAGTAATTCACCTTCAGATGCTTTCCCAGAACTCCATCTCTTCTGTTTCCCCCTATAATTAAAGACTGGCCACTGGTGATATGGACCCTTATTTAGAAAAGGGGATAGTTCTCTAAAAATGGTAGCCCTAGCCATAGGTATCTATCAACCACCTTTCATTATTCAACACTTTGTATTATAATCCCTTTTTCAAAATAAAAGTTTGAGCCAATACATTAGTTCATCTGGTGTATTTGTGGACCCTAGACACACATCAATGTTATTTTCTTATTTCCCCTTCAATTCACTGGATGATAGCTCTTAGGGCTGAAATGCTTCTTTCAGTTAGGCTTCTAGTAGAGCTAAAGATTCAGGATTATAAACTCATTACACTGGGGTAACACAGGAGAACAGGACCATTGCTGGTGGTCCTGCACATCCAGATGTAAGGAGGCGGGGGCTCCTTAAAACAAGCTTCAAACTGAATCTTTGTGTGAGTGGTTTCAATGCCTATGGAGACAGAATCAGACATCATCAAAATCCAATAAAAAGAGCTTCAGACATGCAAACTCCACAGCTGTGAAACATTTAACGAAAGTCAAGTAGTGCACTTGGACTAAGGGAAGAAGACTTTGTACCTATTGTGACCTGTTGGAGGTGAAATGGAAACACCCAGTCTCACATGGAGCCAGACAGCAGAAAGTGGCTGTGTGATCCAGCTCTGAGAGATTCTCAACTCCCTATGGACTAAGGGTGTTTTCATTCTCAGACATTGTACTTTACTATTTAATCATTCTAAAGGTTCTAAAAGCTGAATAGGTAAGTTGTACCAGGACTTCTGGACAGGGTTTACAGACAGATGTCTAGATTTAAAAAATAAAAATAAAACAAAATAAAAAATAAACCGAAACCCACATAGGTTTGGGCTTATTTTAGCCATACTTCCATGTTAAATTTCATAGATATATTAACATGAATACAGTAAGAAGGGTCTCTTACCAAGAAGTCCAACAACCAGGGTTGCCAAATTTAGCAAAGAAAAATACTGAACAAGAGTTGAAATTGAATTTCAAATAAACAATAAATATTTAGTGTTTAAATATGTCCTATACAATACTTGCAACATACCAAAATATGTACATTCTTAACCTGAAATTCAAATTTAATTAGGCATCATATATTTTATCTGTTAACTCTATTAGCTTACTGCCACTAAAGATCACACGAGTCTACTGTAAGAAACTAAATTTGAACTAATTTGCCTGGTTCATGATTAACTGAAGACCATGAGTGCTTAGGCCAAGGGCAGTAGATTTGGTACAAAGGAAAACCTCTGTGATATTCCTTTCCTAAAGTAGAGAGACACTGCATACTATGATAATGCTTTTATTTTTGTTAAATTCCCTTGAATTGTTGTTGTTGTCATGTCCATGTCTTTGCGGCCCCATGGACTGCAGCATGCCAGGTTTCCCTGTCCTTCAATATTTCCAGGAGTTTGCTCAAACTCATGTCCATTGAGTTGATGATACCGTTTAACCATCTCATCCTCTGCCACTCCCTTCTCCTGCCTTCAATCTTCCTTAGCATCAGGGTCTTTTCCATTGAGTCAGCTCTTCACATCAGGTGGCCAAAGTGTTGGAGCTTCAGCTCCCTTGAGTTAGCATAATACAAAAATGTAAAGCATTGCATTTTATGGTAGCCTGTGTGAAAGCGGATAAAGGTTGTCTCTACACAGTCTATGTGCATTTCTAACAAGACTATAATGACAAGGGACATGCAAATATATACCTCAATTATATTTAACATAGGGAAGGAAGTGGCTGTTGATATGGCCCTTATACTTACAAATGGGCAAATCTGGAGTGGGTTGACTTGTTTGAGGTTGAAGGTGTATATATGTGCATCTCAGGGTTCCCTCCTAGAATAGGATAAATCTCAGAAAAGCTCTGACTATTGCACTGATATGAAAAAAATATGTAAGTCTGCAATAAAAATACAAAATTATAAACATTTTGGGCATCGCAGAGTATGTTTTTCTTTTCTTATAAATAGATAACTGTAAAGGGCACAAAGAGATGGGAATACCAGACCACCTGACCTGCCTCTTGAGAAATCTGTATGCAGGTCAGGAAGCAACAGTTAGAACTGGACATGGAACAACAGACTGGTTCCAAATCGGGAAAACAGTACATCAAGGCTGTATATTGTCACCCTGCTTATTTAACTTATATGCAGAGTACATCATGAGAAACACTGGACTGGAAGAAGCACAAGCTGGAATCAAGATTGCCGGGAGAAATATCAATAACCTCAGATATGCAGATGACATAACCCTTATGGCAGAAAGAGAAGAAGAACTAAAGAGCCTCTTGATGAAAGTGAAAGAAGAGAGTGAAAACATTGGCTTAAAACTCAACATTCAAAAAACTAAGATCATGGCATCCGGTCCCATCACTTCATGGCAAATAGATGGGGAAACAGTGGAAACCGTGACAGACTTTATTTTGGGGGGCTCCAAAATCACTGTAGATGGTGACTACAGTCATGAAGTTAAAAGACACGTGCTCTTTGGAAGAAAAGCTATGACCAACCTAGACAGCATATTAAAAAGCAAAGACATTACTTTGCCAGTGATGGTCTGCCTAGTCAAGGCTCTGGCTTTTCCAGTAGTCATGTATGGATGTGAGAACTGGACTATAAAGAAAGCTGAGTGATGAAGAATTGATGCTTTGGAACTGTGGTGTTGGAGAAGACTCTTGAGAGTCCCTTGGACTGCAAGGAGATCTAACCAGTCAATCCTAAAGGAAATTAGTCCTGAATATTCATTGGAAGGACTGATGCTGAAGCTGAAACTCCAATATTTGGCCACCTGATGAGAAGAACTGACTCATTTGAAAAGACCCTGATGCTGGGAAAGATTGAAGGCAGAAGAGAAGGGGACAACAGAGGATGAGATGGTTGGATGGCATCACCAACTCAATGGACATGGGTTTGAGTAGACTCCATGAGTTGGTGATGGACAGGAGGCCTGGCATGCTGCAGTCCATGGAGTCACAAAAAGTCGGACACGACTGAGTGACTGAACTGAACTGAAAGGGCACAAAATACGTCTAATTAAACATTTATTTGATTTAAGAAATTAATCTGTAGTAAAAATACCAAAGTGACTCAAGATCAAAAATTACCATATATCATTCATTTCCAATTACATGGGATATCTTTAAGACTGAAGTATCATTCAACTATCTACTATACTTCTTGGGTATTTGGATTTTTTTCAGTATACATAGAATCCTGTTATTTCCCACTATGCACCTAGAAATCAGAAAACTGATTTCAAAATACTGAAATTGAACTTCTTTATTACACATATTAGTTTCCCTCTTTTTATTCAGAAATCACTTAAGCAAAAGAATTTCACCTTAACTGTTTTTTATGTCCCTGCAACCTGGCAGTGTTTTACTCACCATAGGAGCTCAGTAATTTGTGTCAAATGACTGAATCAACGATGCTAGCAAGATTTGTTTGGAAAATCATTCAGATATTATATATGATATTGAAAAGTGTCAAACTGAATCTGCATTTAGCATAGATTTCATCAGTTAAGATTTGAAATGAGAGTTTTTTTTAATCGATACAGAGTCTAAAAACACTGAAGGCATGCTTGAGCTCTAAGCCAAAATGGTGTATTGGCATTCTCTGCATCTGAGAAGGATTCTATTTCCATCTGTGGAGGAGAGCAGCAGAAATTCCTGGATCTATTCACATCTTCAAGGAGATTCCCCGTGAAAGGAGGAGGTTTACCTACCACTTTCTTCTTTGCCAGCTCTTGTTTCAAATACCATTCTAGCAAAAAGACACATTCTTTCCTTCTATAACATTCTAACTCCAAACAAAATGAAATAAAAGTTAAATGTGAGTTTCTTCAGCAACACAGTGATAATAAAGCCAAGATCATTGCTTTAATTCCTAGATGTGTCCACTAGAGAAAGATCAGGGCATGAAAATAGCTTTCTTGAGTCACAGCTGATTAATGATGCCTTAATAAAAGACAAGAGAAAAGACTACTATACACTTTACATTGAACTAGCTCACCTAAGGTAAGCATTATATATTTGACAAGTGAAGAAATTGACTTCCCAAGGTTATAACTAGGAAGCAGAGGTGCTAAGATTTGAACTCAGATCTGATTGATTCCAAAAGCAGTGCTTTTGCTGAGGCAACAGAAGGCCCTCGGTTAACACCAAGGGCAGATGGCTTACAGTAGGCCATCTTTGCTAGTGGCTAGTTAATTCAGCATACACATCTGATTAACACTAGATCAGTGGTGTCCTTTTCTATCTGGAAGGAATGTCTTATATGAGATGAGAAATGCCAAAGTTAGGACAAATCAACCCTCACTAAAAACTTCAAAGGGACACATAAAATCAGATTAGTACGAAAAGAACAAGATGCATCATTATCTCTTTACTGTTATTTTTGGATTTGTGTTCTCTGTGTTTTTCATACTAACTTCCTGAAACTTCAAGGTTAATGTCTCAGCCAGGCTCCAACTTCCCAGATGACCTTTATCCCAATTACCCTTTGATGCAACACCTGCTTCAAAAAAATTAACCTTCAAAATACTCCTGAAATGGAACTTTCTCTATAGATCTGTATCCGCTAAAAAATAAGCACCTCCCCCTCATCTTCCACTCACTTTTGGAATTAAACAAGTTGTTTATAAAGTTCATTTGAGAGAACCAACAAATAATAGTCTGGAAAACAAAGAGCAATGGTGAGGAAGCCAGTCCTACTATAAAGGCTTAAATATTAAAACTGTATCATTTTGGTGCACTGATAGGCAGAACAATGAGACAATGAAAATCCAGAAGTAGATCCAGCTGCACATGGAAATTCAGTATATGATAAAGGCAGTATCTCAAATTCATGGGGGAAATGGACTTTTTAATAAGTAGCAATGGGTAAACTTGAGAGCTATATATAAATTTTCCAAACCTGAGAATGATATAAACCCAGATTCCAGAAGTTTAATAAACCCCAAAAAGAATAAGTGTACACACACACACACACACACACACACACACACCCCACAAACCACACCAAGATATCAAAGTTCAGAAAACTAGGAAAAATTAGAAAATCTTAAATACAGACAGAGGAAAGGATATGGTACATACAGAGATGGGCTTCCCAGGTGGTTCAGTGGTAAAAAATCCTCCTGCTAGTGCAGGAGACATGGGTTTGATCCCTGTGTTGGGAATTTCCCCTGGAGAAAGGAATGGCAACCCACTCTAGTATTCTTGCCTGGAAAATCCCATGGATAGAGGAACCTCAGTTGGACATGACTGAGCAACTGAGCATGCACATACACAAAGAGGAACAAAAAAAGAATGATCACAGATTTCACATCCAAAAGAATATAACAAGAAGACAGTATCTTTAAAATATTTAAAGAAATTGTTGCCAACTTAAAATTCTATGCCTAAAAAATATCCTTCAAAATGAAGGCAAATAGACACTCTTAGAAACAAAAGCAGAGAGAATCTATTACCAGGAGACATGCACTGCAAGGAAGGTTCTCAGACCAAAAGCACAAAAGAGAATGGAAAACAACTGGCAGTGGCAAATATGAGGATTCATGTGAAAGACTCTTTTACTCATTCATTAATTTCATTAAGTGACAACTGACTAAGAGCAAAAAATAATGACAAGATATTGTGGAGTTTATAACATATGTATTGATAAAATAAATGACAATAATAATCACAGGATAAGAGGGGGAAATAGAGGTATATCAACTGTAAAGTCCTTACATTATACAGGAAGTGGTACCTTATTATTTGAATCTAGACTATAACAAGTTAAAGATGCTTATTCCAAAGCCTACAGCAACCTCTAAAAAAAAATTAATGAGAAAGAGGGAGCAATAAGAAGCCAATAGTAAAATTCAAATGGAAGACAAAAAAATATTCAATCTCAAATAAGGAAGGAGAAGAGGAAAAAAGAAGGAATGAAAAACAGCATAAATATAAAACAAAGAGGACTACCGTAAACTTAAAGACAAATACATTGATGATTACATTAAACATTACTGAAATAAATACTCTAAAAGTCAGAGATTGTCACACTGGAGTTTTTTCAAAGTTATATCCAACTGTAGGCTGTTTAAAAAGTGCGCTCTATAAGCTAAAAAGTGAAGTATGGGGGAAATACACCATGCAAATGCTAATCATGAGAAAACAAAATAGCTACATTAACAACAGAGATAATAGGTATCAAAACAAGGAACAAGAGCAATATTTTATGATGATAAGACAGTAAATGCATCAAGAAGATGTAACAATATTAAATGTGAATTTACTTAATAAAAAAGCTTCAAAGTAGAGAAAAGCAAGAACTACAGATTTGAATGGAGAATATACAATCCATGAGCATAAATTGAAGACTTCAATATTCCTCTTCCAGTAATTGATAGAACAAGTATACATAAATTCAGTAAGAACACAGAAGACAAAACTATAACCAGTTTGGTCAAACTGACAATTATAGAACACTATAGGCAAAAACAACAAAACAAAATTTTTTCAAGTGTATATGGAACATTCACCAAGATAGACCTTACACTGGACCATAAGACATGTCTCAGTAAATGTAAAAGGACTAAAATCACATGGAGCACATTTTCTGACCATAATGGAATTACATTAGAAATCAATAATAAACAGATAGTTGGAAAATCCTCATATTTGTAAATAACACATATATGAATTGAAGAAGAAATCTCAAGAAAAATACTATGGTATCTTGAACTGAAGGGTTAGGGTTATGGAATATGGTATATTCAGGAGAGAGATAGAAATTCATATTCTCAAAATATGCCTTGGGTATCATTTACATATATAAATATAATTATATTTATATTTCCTAGTTCTGTTCACTGAAAATGCCTAAAATAATGATCAGCCCCAATAGCAACAACATCTAATCTGTGTTGTCCAAATACCATTAACCACCAAAAAGAGCCAGAATTTTTAAGATAGACAGTTGATCCCATGTCTGAGAAGGAAAATGTATAAATGGATCACAATAAAAACCAAAGGAAGCTACCAAAGACTACCCCAGTCAAAAGGACTCAGATGTCAAATTAAAGAACCCACCACTGGCCAAAGATGGGACCATTTGAACATCAGTGAGATGCTAAGTGGGCGGATTCAACAAACAAACTTTTAAAGATCAGTTTGTTCATAATGATTCTAAAACAACAACAACAAATCCACTCATTGGTCATTGAAAGATATTAGAGAACAAATTCATTTATTTGGAAACTGGTAAAAAAAATAAGGAAGGGAGGGAAGGAGATGCCATCTGCAAATCCAGACTGCAGGAAAATATAGAATAAACACTTAGTTTTTTCCATGCCAAGAAAAAATAGAGAAGAAGGAGTTCTCTATAGCTTAATCAAGAGTAGGTGATGCATCAATCTGACAGCAGTGTGTGGACTTTATTTAGATCTTTATTCAAACAAACATAATTTTCAAAATACCTTTATAAGACAACCAAGGAATATGAACACTGACTGCATATTAGATGATAGTGAGATGTCACCAGCAATTTGCTGTGTTATTATGGTACTTATTAAGGTTTTAAGAGAGTCTTTATTATTTAGAAATATATACTATGCTTAAAGGTGATATATAGAATCTAGGATCAGAATCAGTAAAATGACTCACAGAAACAATGGTCTATGAGTTCATTACTGTAGAAGCTGGGCAATGGGTACAGGGGTGTTATTACATTTAGTCTCTCTAGATTGTTGTATGTTTAAAATTTTTTGTAAGTTTTTTAAGTACCGTATGTTAACAGTTGAAAGCAAAAGGGAAATCAGGAACTGGACTTGTGAGCTAAAAATAGATGTCACGTACAAGAGGGATCAGAGTTGGTGAAAGTTATAATAAAATGTAAAGAACTGATTCCCAAATTCAATAAATGCAAAAAATTAACAATAAGGTAATAGTTGATAAACAGTCTCTTGATAAGAGTGAAAGAGGAGAGTGAAAAAGCTGGCTTGAGACTCAACATTCAAAAAACTAAGACCATGGCAAATGGTCCTATCACTTCATGGCAAATAGAAGGGGGAAAAGTGGAAGAAGTGACAGATTTTATTTTCTTGGGCCCCAAAATCACTGTGGACAGTGACTACAGCCATGAAATTGCTTGCTCCTGGAAGGAAAGCTATGACAATCTTAGAGAGGGTATTAAAAAGCTGAGACATCACTTTGCCAACAAAGGTCCGCATAGTCAAAGTTATGGTTTTTCCGGTAGTCATGCATGGATGTGAGAGGTGGACCATAAAGATGGCTAAGCACCGAAGAACTGATGCTTTTGAATTGTGGTGCTGGAGAAGACTCTTGAGAATCCCTTGGACTGTAAGAAGATCCAACCAGCTGATCCTAAAAGAAATCAACCCTGAATATTCATTGGAAAGACTGTTGCTCAAACTGAAACTCCAGTTCTTTGGCCACCTGATGTGAAGAGCTGACTCACTGGAAAAGACCCTGATGATGGCAAAGACTGAAGGCAAAAGGAGAAGAGGCAAAGGAGGAAGAGATGGTTAGACAGCATCACCAGTTCAATGGACATGAATTTGAGAAAACTCTGGGAGATAGTGGAGGACAGAGGAGCCTGGCATGCTGCAGTTCATGAGGTCAAAAAGACTTGGACACAACTTAGCAACTGAACAACAACAGCAAAAAAAATTGGTAAGTCCTATTTGATCAATTAATTAAGGCCATGAGGTCCCTGGTACAGGAAGAGATAAGCAACACATGGACCATGGGGAAACATGTACCCAACTGAGAAGAGGCAGAAAGGGAAGACCTCAGTCTGGAGGGAATAGTCAGCCAAAAGTAAGAACAGTCAGGATCTGAAACCAGGGACAAAACAGTGGGATGAAGATAATGGGATAAATTCTAGAGACTATTCACAAGAACAACCGACAGTACTTAATATTGAAACAAGGAAAAGAGAGGCGCCAAAGCTGATTCAATTTGATTCAACAAGTATTTACCAAGCATCGGGTGCCTTTCATGTCTCAAAGACCTGACAGTTTTCTTGAAGAGTTAATAAACTATAACATACACAAATATTTTGTAACAGAAATTAGCATGAAAGTAAAAGAACAGAGATGAAGGAGCAACTGAACAAATGGAAATACTAATGAAAGTGGGGAAAATACTGACAGAACAGTGGTTTAGAAAGGACTCTATTTTGTGAGGTGCTTATGGAACATTCTGTTGAACAGGTTTGATGGGAAATTAGACTAGTTCATATATCAGCATATAGGTAATGAGTTCCAAAATAAATAGACGAGTTAAGTTTGTTGGAAAACATTGTCATCTTTAACATTTTGGTCCTATGAGTACAGTATTTGCTATTATCAGAATCTTCATCAAGTTTATTTATTTATTTATTTAAATCTTTTCTGAGTGCTAAGTAAAGAATATTCTGATTTAATGTTACTATAAAAACTTCCTGAAATCATGTAAATCTAATGTCAAATTCCCTGATGCACCACTTAAATACATCATTTAAGACAGATTAAAATAATTTATTTACAAATGCTTGCTTCACTACACTTATCAGTACAGATACAAAATAGCATAGTGATAATAGGTAACTTCCTGAGGAAAAAAAATGTTATTTCAAAGATGGAAATGTAATAAATCTTTGTTTTAAAGATTATATAATGAAAAAAGGCAGATGCAGCTCTCCTAAGATAACCGAATGGAAGTAACTTTTCCAAATAAAAAGAGTCATATTTCTCTTTAGAATTTTTCATATTCAATTTCTGAATGCCCTGTTTTAGAATTTATAGTTTTCTATAAATTTAGAATTTATAGTCTTCTTGGAACCTGGGGGAAATTGAGAAACTGTCTCTAAAGTTCATTTATTCAGTTCATTTATCCAAACATGTGCAATAGACCAATGACACAGGAGTGTTTATAACATTTGCCGTGTATGTTTACACCAAAAAACATCGTTTTCAACATCATTTGGCATCAGGAACTTAATAAGCAAAAAGTGCCATATGGCCTTAAGTTTGTAGGGTAGAAACTGGGACAACACAATCTCATTTTAATGACCATTTACAGTCAATTTCATGGGTTGAGTAAGAAATCCAGAAATACTATACATAAAGGTGGCTATGAGATATCATCGACTATTTGCATATTAACTTCTTAAATTTATTAGAAAGCATAAGAAAAATACTTACTATGGGTCATTTTCATCTTACCCACATCCTATATGTCTTTATAGTAAGAAACAAAGTCAATACTCTAAAAAATAGCCTCACCAACTTGAAAAATGAAGTAAAGTTGACTAATGGTGTGGATGGAAAGGTTTATTTAACTACAGCCTCACTGAGACTCGGAATGGAAGACTGCCTCAAGATCCCCATCCCATAGAAAGCACATTTTTATTTTTATCTAAGCAGTGTGCACGATACAGTCCATGACTAAACATAATCCAATTTGATTTGTGTTGCCGTGATTCTCCAAAGAACAAATCTGTGAAATTACAACATGTGAAAGCTTAACACAGTGATGTAAAATGGCAGTGGCACGGTTCATATCTTAAACTGACAGACTGATGGTGATTATTGCAAGGACAATGCCCTGCATATGTCAAACGATTTGCAAATAATTTATGTCACCTTCCCCTCCATTATTGTTTTTGCAGAGGACATAAACTGTGTCACCAATATTAAACTGTCTGCAGAAAGAGCCGAGCTCAGCTCTCTCCTCTCTGAAAACGCAGAGCCATCTGCACCCAGACAAACATGCATATGGCCATCATTTGTCCAACATCTTACACAGTGTGAAGGTTTTTTACTTGAAATGCCAACCTGGGTGGCAGATGATGTATGTGTTTCCTCAGTCCTGTGATTACCGGGCCCGCGCCTCCGTGCCGCGCTCTCACCTCATCAGTTCCACAAGCTGCGCTCCAAGGTGGGTGAGGCATTTGCCGCAATATGGCTTCTGACACGCGCGCGGCGGAGGCGCTCTGGTGTGAATATCCGAGTCCGGGTTTTGTTCTAATCAGGGTCAAAGTCTGACCCGCAGAAATTAGTGTGGCTAGGGATTTAGGACTCAAAAACGGCAATTTGAAAACTGGAATGAATGTATTTTGATAAAGGGAAAAGTAAAGGGTACTTTGCCATCCCCTGGTTAACTGCTGTGCCAAATGCCTGGGAAACGGCCTGCGTTTTGTTCCTTTGGAGGAGAACACGGTGTAAGGCATACTTGACATCACTGGTGGTACCGAACCAGCTCCAACTACAACCAGAAGGCGTTGTATTTGTCATTACTATAGACAGGAAGGAGAGGGAAGTATCATCCCTGCAAAAACACACACACACACACATGCGCGCGCGCGCGATAAGAATGAGATCATAAAACATAATTTCTGAACTATTAAGATATCTTTTTTTTTTAAGAGCTCTCTAGAATCCAGACACTCGATTCAATGCAGCGTTTTCCTCTGCATTTATCAGGGAGCCATAGAGAACTAAATAGTTTAAAGATTGTCCCAAAGGGATCTATTTAGACATCAAATAGCTTTTACAAAACCACACATTTTGATGAGTCAACTGTAAGTTCATCAGAAACACATGGGTTTATTTTCCTATAAAATTCACATGGACACACAATATCTCCCCAGCCTCCCTCTTTCAGTGAAGGGTGGGCAGCCGGGAGTGGGAGGGGCATTAAAAGAAGACATGACATTTAGTTCTCCTCCTTTACCATTTATCAGGTTTGGACATAAACAAACCAAAAAAAGTTTGTGAACGTGGACATTGAAAATTCAACCAAAATACCTTTTAATTTTAAAAGCCGATCTCTCAAAATTAATTTATAAAACAAAAAAAACTATGTGCTTACCAAAATGAAACATCTCCCTTAGGACAAGCTATGCTTATGGGAGTACTATGAAAGAGAAACCATCAAGGTCATCTTCATAGTAACTCAAATGATATGATTTCCAGAAACTGAATACTGTCTATTGAAAATAACAGGCAGTTAACAGAATTTCCATCGATATTTGCCACTTCTGATTACCTATAATTCTTTCAATTAATGACAAAATAGAAGAAAATGGAAACATACATATGTTAATAATAAAATTATAGAAAACAAGTATGATGGAGTTGGTGAATTTACATTTGGGGAGTTTTTAAGATGTGGCCAGCAGCTCCTCAGAAGTTTATTCTGACAAGTTTAATTTGCATGTTTTAAAATGAGCATTGTCAAGGTTGCCAGAGCTAAATTATACCCAATTTACCCCTTCCCCGGCCCCAGGCTGTTTGCTCTCCTATACCCTAAAAATACCAAGGAAATAGTTATTAAATTTTTCTCTACATACAGAAGATTCTGCGAGAGATTCTTTAAATTTGAATTGTAAAAACTAATGTCTTTATAAACTGCCTACTGGACACTTTCATCTGGATGTTCAGGGTAGCAGACCTAAACTGACCTCCAAACTGTCAACAACTCGTGAGACTGCTTTTCTAGAAACTATAACTTTTCTGCTATTGAGACGAAAAACCTTTGATGCTTTTTTTATTCTCCACATCTGATTAGCTATCAGCCCTGTTAGCTTTTCCTTCTACATTTTTCTCAGATCTGCCCTCTATTTCCTTTTACTTGGCGACCTTTCTAATCCAGGTCTCATTACCTCACTTTAAATTAATGAAACAGCCTTTCATTTTTGTCTCCTAGCTGCAGGAAGCATCTGACACCTCACTTCCTGATCAAACTTGCTCAACAGCCAATTTAATCATATTTTATTCTTTCTCTCCAAAAAAAATAACACTTTAGATTTGTGAAGTGCTTCATAATCCACAAAGCATTTTCACATTAATTAATTTGTTTGATCTTCATACCAAGGCTGGAGGTTGGCAAAACAGGTATTCACATTTCCATTTTGTAAACCAGGAAACTAAAACTTGGAGAGGGAGTGACTTGCCTGAAACCATGTGCATAGCTACTACCTGGGGCCAAGAATCTAAATCAAGTCTTTTGATTCCAAGCCTGGAGCAATTTCCATTACATTCTGTGTAGGATCAGTGCAAGTTGCCTCAATGTTGAAATTTCTGAAGTGCACTCAAGAACTTTTATAATCTAGTCTAAATTTACATTTATTACTTCTTCTTTCATGACTATCCCATAGAAACCTTCTGATCCAACCACATTTATTTACCGATTGTCCACGAACTTGCTGGGTACTTTTGACTAATACTGTGACCTTCTAATGAAAGTTTCCACTCATTCAAAGTCTACCATTATTTAGTTGACTTTATCTATGAGTCTTTCTACAACCAATCCGTTAAATGTCTATAACTTTTCACATGTTTAAACTGTGTCATTTTTTAAATACTTAACTATATATGACCATGTCCCTTCTTAAATTGTTGCTTTCTTGTACTCTCATTTAACTTTTCACACATCTTTGTGTGATCTACCCATATAGATTACAATCTTCTTGACAGCAGAAGCTATGTCTACCTTTGTATCTCCTTAAGAACTTAATAAATGCAATATTAAATGTTTAACAAATATGTTTAACTGAATTCATTTTGATTGAGTTTTTTTAGTAGACGAATTTTAAATTTGGAATTTCCATTCTGGCATTAAAATAGTTCTCCATATTCAGATATCCTAACAACCCTCTCTTAAATCCTTTCAATTTGACATATTCTTTTACATTTTATTTTAAATACTATATATATTATTAATCATCATTTAATGAGGAGTTTAAAATAAAGTAACTTATTCCTTGGTCTCTTTTATAAGTACCGCGCGCTAACCGATTACGCCACTGGAGCTCTTCTTAGTCTCTTTTAGAAACCAAATTTTCTTGTGACATTATGTTCGGATTAGGTTTTACACAGAGATGGTGTTCACTGACTCCTAGTAGAAAACCACTTGAAACAACTTCTATAGGGGAAATGTGTCACTAATCAATAGTAATTATTAAATATAAAGTTTTGATGGTATACCAAATGAAGAGGACATAAGCCTACATTTTTATTTCTTTGTATATTTTTATTCATTTTAGGATACTTTTTAACACAAGCACAAAGTTCAGCATTTCAATTTACTATTCAGGATAGTTTTCTTCTCCTATTGTTTAAAAATACAAATAACAAATTTTTCAAGGCTTTCTCTACTTACTAAAATGCATCTTCTGAAAAGTTAATCCTATTTATCCTGCTTATTTGCACCAATTCAGTCCTTAGCACCTTTTCAAAGCTCTGCCATCAATTGTCAACCTGAAATAACACTTATTTTACATAACATTCTCTCATCTACCTTCTTGTATATAGGGAGTATAGGGATTATGTTTATAATAACTATAGCATCCTTGTGCACTAATACTGTCATCTGTGTTGTTTCTGGGTCTATTTCTACTGACTACTATTTCTCATGTTTCTTTGCATGCCTGGTAATTTTTTTTTTTTTCTTGCATGCCAGACATTGTGAATTTTACATTATTGGGTGGTGGAGATATTTATGTTCCTTTAATATTTTAAGGTTTTGTTCTGGGATGCAGTTATTTGAAACTCAGTTCTTCTGAGGCTTGTTTTGAAGTTATATTAGGCAGGTCCACCCAGCTTGGTCTGACCTTTCCACTCTGATCTGGTGGGAACACAAACTCCTCCTAATCCTCCAGGTGCTCTGAAGATTGCTCTGCTTGTTCTTTAACATGCTCTGTTTTTTTTTCCCCCTGAGTCTTGGTAGTTTCTTCATATACATGTGGTGATCAACACTCAATAGAACACAAGAAGTGGAACCATCTACAGCTCTCCAGAGTTCTCTCTGTGTGTGCAGCTGGCTTATCTCCAGCACTCCACTTTTGAATTCTAGCTACCTTGGCCTTCCTGAACTCTCAGCTCTTATCTTCTCAGCTCCGCTTGGCTCTGTTTGGAGTCCTCTGGCCTTTACTGCAGCATGGAGATGTTTTCTAGGCAGAAACTGAGGCAACTGAGCGTCTCACCTGTGTTTCCCTGCATGCAAGGATCACTGTCCTAAACCATTGTTTCATGTCTGAAAGCTATTGTTTCATCTGTTTTGCCTGCTTTCTTTAGTTGTTTCAGGTAGGAAAATAAACCCGATCTCTCTTACTCCCATTATGACTGGAAGCAGCAGCTTGTTGGTGGCATTAATGAAAGTTAAAGATTGCTCCAGAAGTCAGAGTCCAAGTGAGTCTTTCTTCTTTGGAATATATTAAAAAAAAAAAGAAATCTAACCAATAGAGATGAAAATTTACCCTTTCTAAAATAAGCACTTCAGAAATGGTATTTAGTTCAAGGTAGAAAAAGTAAAATATGTCATCTTCTATGTATAAATTAAAAACCTTTTATTTATACATGTATGAAGAGATAATTCAACATTTAAAATGTAATTTACCTAACTTCTTTCAAAGTCACTTTAATTTCTTAAAGGTCACAAAAAACACTGCTGCAACAGCCAGAAATATTTTGATTCAAATATAAAGTATTTGTCCATTTGTGTTATTTGCTAGCAAAAATAAACAAAAAATAATGTGATTGGCTACACAAGTCTGTTCATAGAAAAAAAGAGAGAGAGAGAATGTGGAAAGAACAAGAAAGGAATGAAATAAACAGAAAAACTGGCCTGAGCAAGCTGGTATATTTTTTTCTTACATGCCCCACTTTGTATTGGTAAGACCAGATAATGAGTAGTGCTTTTTCTTTGTAACAATTCATTAATCAGAGAAATGATCCTTGCTAGTGTTTAGATGTTTTACTTAATTTGGTACCTCTGGCCTGCTGCCCCACTAGTGCCAAAATTATTATTTCTCACCCAGCAGGTGATAAATAACAACTTCAGTCGTGATTAATACCATGAATCCTTCAACCTGACTAATGCAAAAAACTTGAGACCTACAGAACAAGTGGGTGATAATTGTTGTGAGAACTGTTGAAGCTCTGCTCAGCTTGTGAGGAAAGAAATCCATAGGAAATGATGCGTTTGCTAGCAGTCCAGCTGATCCTAAGAGGCTTCATTAAGCCCATCTCAGCAACATTCACTATTTGAATACCAGTGCTAGATTTTCTCCCACCCGACACTAAGTTTTAAGTATCTTCAGAGCAAAGAAGCCACTAACTCATTTTTGCATACATTTAAATATTTATTGAATAAATGGATAAATGAATAATAAATGAGGAAATAGAATTCTTGCCCAAGTACTCAACATAGTAATACGGGTCATTTGAGAGCTGCGTATGGTTATCTCTTGTCATTTCTCTAATAATGCAGTTGTGCCCAATGTAGTCTTGCTAAAACCCATAGCAAAATTAACATTCTCTGCTGGCAAAAGGAAAACTGTTAGTAATGGCCAGTAACTAAAGCCACACGGTGCCATCAACTTGATTGTTATCATTTAGCACTGAATACCAAGATAGTCTATTAGTCATCCTCAATTAAGCAGATAGTAAGGGGAATATGTATTGTTTTAAAAGGTTTCCAGGATATTCCTTGTCTCCAAATTGAGAAACTTCTGTAAATGAAACCATATATTTGGGCTTCCCTGGTAGCTCAGACAGTAAAGCACCTGCCTGATATGCGGGAAACCTGGCTTCGATCCCTGGGTTGGGAAGATCCCGTGGAGAAGGAAATGGCAATCCACTCCAGTATTCTTGCCTGGAAAATTCCATGGATGAAGGAGCCTGGTAGGCTACAGTCCATGGGATCGCAAAGAGTCGGACACGACTGAGCAACTTCACTGGTTCACTGATACATCTTAAGTCACAAGTCAATGGATTCACAATGGTGTCGACCTGTTGAACATGACCTAAAAAGATATTTGTTTGGCGGGCATTTTGTTTTAATTTTTTTATGTTATTTAAAGGCCTTAAGGAGAAGGATGCATTCTCCAGTATGGCACAGCCCCCACTAACCCCTATTGCCTTAATATCCTGTCTCTTTTCATTCTAAGTTCTGAATTGAGTTTGTGATCCCTAGCTAAATAGACAGATATAAATAATAACCAAGAAAAAAAAAAAAAACTAAGAAAGTGACTTGGATGAAAATATGTGGCTAAATGTATCCAGAGAGTTTTCAAGAATCACAAATTATCTAAGAATCAATTTCTTCAGTTAAGAGATATTTTACCTCTGCTGTATCTAAATAAGCAATGCCTAGCATGGTATCAAGATCTCTTGAAAACTGCACAGTATTGTAAGTGATATGGAAACACAGAAGAGGGGAATGTAACCCACCGGAGATCTCGGGATAACGCTTAAGAACAGTTTTAGCCAAGATTTGAAATAAATGGAAGAAAAAACAGAATGAAACAAGAACCCTCTTCACTCAGTAACCAAATATCTCACAATTTTTAATAAAAAGTGAAGAAAAGTATCTGAAATTGAAATTCTAGACTATTGATTTACCACTGATTTTCTCTTTGAGAGAAAAATCTAAATAAATTAATGAAAAAAACATAAATTGGTAGTCAAAAATCTACTCCACTCCCAAGTCTAATAAACTTTAAGAATGACAATCACTGTATCATGTAAGTTTCAGAGAACAGAGTGTTATCTAATTCACTGTTGTTGTTGTTTAGTTGCTAAGTCATATCCAACTGTTATGACCCCATGGACTGTAGCCCACCAGACTCCTCTGTCCATGGGACTTTCCCAGCAAGAATATTGGAGTAGGTTGTTATTTTTTTTCTCCAGAGGAGCCTCCTGACCCAGGGATCGAATCTGTATCTCTTACATTGGCAGGCTGATTCTTTACCACTGAGCCACCAGGGAAGCCCCCATCTAATTCATTACTTTATATCAACTTTATCCAGGTATAATTTGCATAGGAAAAAAATACAGTTCGGTGAGGTTTGACAAATGCATACAATTTACAAACAACACCACAATACAGAATTTTTTCATCCCTCCCAGAATTTCCCTTGTGCCCCTCTGTATTCAATCAAAAAGAAAAACAAACACCCCTCAAAACCAAATTACCTCACCCCAGATAACCACTGATCTGTTGTCACTATAGGTTAACTTTTCATGTTCTATAATTTCATATATCCATACGTAGAGTATATATTTTCACTTCTGGCCTCTCACCTTCAACATAGGTAATGATCCTGAGAGAGTCAAGAGTGCTACAAGTCATAGTAGTTTGTCTCTTTTATTCTGAGTTGTATTCCATTGTTTGAATAAACCATAATTTTTATCTATTCATCTGTGGATGGAATTTTGAGGGTTTTTTTTTTCCAAATTCCATGCTATTATGAATTAAACTGCTGTGAACATTCAGGTACAAATCTTTAAATGGACATGGTTTCATTCCTCTAGGGCATACACTTAGAAGTAGATTTGCTTAGTCATATAGTAAATGTATATTTAAGAAACTTAGTTTTCCAAAATGCTTGCACCAGTTTCCATTCCCATAGCAACACACTCCAGTATTCTTGCCTGGAGAATCCCCATGGATATAGGAGCCTGGAGGACTACAGCCCATGGGTTGCAAAGAGTTGGACACGACTGAGCGACCAAGCACAGCACATCAGTGTATGAGAATCCCCATTGTTTCACATCTATTTATTTATTTAGCCACACCATGCAGCAAGTGGCACCCTAGTTCCCTGGCCAGGAATCAAACCCATGCCCTCCACACTGGGAGGGCAGAGTCCCAACCACTGGACCACCAGCAAAGTGCCCTATTCCACATCTTTGTCAACACTTGATAATGTAAAACTTTCCAATTTTAGCCATTTTAATAGGTGTATAGTGGTATCTCATGGATTAATTTACTTTTACCTGATAACTAATGACATTAAGCTTGTTTCATGTATTTATTAGCCATTTATATCCTCTCTTTTGTATAATGTCTGTGTATGTATTTTGTTCACTTTTTAATCTGGGTTGTCTTTTTATTAAGTTCTAAGAGTCCTTTATCTGTTTGGATACAAGACTTTTAACAGATACATTATTACAAAATGTTTTCTCCATCTGTTGCAAGCCTTTTCATTTTACAAAGTATCTTTGGAAGAGCAGAATTTTAAATGAAGTTCAATTTTTCAATATTTTTTCATAAGTGCTTTCTCTGTTCTATCTGTAAAACTGTTGCCTACCCAAGGACACAAAGATCCCTTCCTTCTAGAAGTGTTTTCTTCTAGTTTTAAACTTTTATATTTATTACATTTAGATCTATAATACATGTTGGGTTAATTTTTGTGAATGATCGAAATAATACTGGTTTTTTTTTCCATATGATATTGAGTTATTCCAGAATCATCTGTCTAAAACATTATCCATTCTCCCCTTTGGAAATGTCTAGAGTTTTACTGATTTTCTCCATTTTGTCTGTTTTTTGGACTTACCTGGTAGCTCAGCTGGTAAAGAATCTACCTGCAATATAGGAGATCCTGGTTTGATTTCTGGGTCAGGAAGAGCCCCTGGAGAAGGGATAGGCTACCCACTCCAGTGTTCTTGGGCTTCCCTGGTGGCTTAGATGATAATGAGACTGCCTTAAATGTGGGAGACCTGGGTTTGATCCCTGTGTTGGGAAGATCTCCTAGAGGAGGGCATGACAACCCATTCCAGTACTTAAACTGTCTAGAGTTTTATGATTTTCTCTACTTCATCTCTGCTTTCTATGTCATTTTGGGTTTCTTTTCTCTATTGTTTGCCCACTTCCTACTTTAATGATTTTCATTGTTATTTCCTTCATTGTATTTATTGGGTGGGGGTTAATTGCTCTGCTTTTTTCTGGATTCTAAAGGTGGACACTTAACCGACTGAAAATTTTTTTTCCTTTTCTCTTATGAGCATGTAAAGCTATAGCTTTCCCTCTAGGCACTGCTTAAATTAAATACCACAAGCTTGGATATTATTTTTTCATTATTCCTAAATTCAAAATATTTTCTCATTCTTTGGATTTCTTCTTTGGCCATGGATTGTTTCTAAGTGCTCTGTTTAATTTCCAAGTTTCAGGAGATTATCCATGACCTAAATTTACACAGTTACTATTTGCTGAGCACCTGCCATGTATGCTCAACAAGTTAGTAAGTATCTGGAGATAACAGGACAGGAAAACAGCAGATCTTCATCCAGACTACTTAACCTTGCACAGTACCTGGCAAATTAAAGGTGTTTACTGAATGAATGAATATAACACTTTGGGGGATATGAAAATGAAACTTAATTAGAACTTAACTCTCAAGGGTATTAGTCTAGTGATAAAGAATATGATTGATACCAAGGGATAAAGACTACTTGGGTATTTAAGAACTTGCCAAAATAATGCTTCTTGTGCTAATGAGAAATTCAACACTTCTAAATTCTCCAAAAGAGCAGATAAAGGACGCCTAATCTGTTATTGTCACCCTGCTTATTTAACTTACATGCAGAGTACATCATGAGAAACACTGGGCTGGGGAAAGCACAAGCTGGAATCAAGATTGCTGGAAGAAATATCCATAACCTCAGATATGCAGATGACACCACCCTTATGGCAGAAAGTGAAGAAGAACAAAAGAGCCTCTTGATGAAAGTGAAAAAGGAGAGTAAAATAGTTGGCTTAAAGCTCAACATTCAGAAAACTAAGGTCATGGCATCTGGCCCCATCACTTCATGGCAAATAGGTGGGGAAACAGTGGAAACAGTGGCTGACGTTATTTTTGGGGTCTCCAAAATCACTGCAGATGGTGACTGCAGCCATGAAATTAAAAGATGCTTACTCCTTGGAAGGAAAGTTATGACCAACGTAGATAGCATATTAAAAAGCAGAGTCATTACTTTGTCAACAAAGGTCCATCTAGTCAAGGCTATAGTGTTTCCAGTAGTCATGTATGGATGTGAGAGTTGGACTATAAAGAAAACTGAGTGCAGAAGAATTGATGCTTTTGAACTGTGGTGTTGGAGAAGACTCTTGAGAGTCCCTTGGACTGCAAGGACATCCAACCAGTCCATCCTAAAGGAGATTAGTCCTGGGTGTTCATTGGAAGGACTGAAGTTGAAGCTGAAACTCCAGTACTTTGGCCACCTCATGCGAAGAGTTGACTCATGCGAAGAGTTGACTCATGCGAAGAGTTGACTCATGTGAAAAGACCCTGATGCTGGGAAAGATTGAGGGCAAGAGAAGAAGGGGATGACAGAGGATGAGATGGTTGGATGGCATCACCGACTCAATGGATATGAGTTTGGGTAAACTCTGGGAGTTTGTGATGGACAGGGAGGCCTGGCGTGCTGCGATTCATGGGGTTGCAAAGAGTCGGACATGACAGGAGCTGAACTGAACTGAATCTGTTATTGCTTTTAGTTAGAAAAAACTTGTAACATCACACAGTCAAATGACTGTCAATAAATGATACAGTGGATCTACCCAATATCGCTAGTGGGTTAAATTACTGTTTACACAATTTTAGGTTTATATGCAAGAACATATCATAGATTGTTAACTAATTTTCCAGTCTATTTAAAAGATCAACTATCATAATAAACAACTAGCTAGAGAATGATCTTTCCTACTTTTTAAATAGACATTTTAAAAATTCATTAATTTACTTAATTTCATTCATTAGCTTTGTCTTTTCAAAAAGACAAAAGAGTGTCTTTTGAAACTCCATATATGGTCAGTAATGAGACTGTCATATGTTTTTCCTCATGGCACATTCTACTTCTCTTTCAGTTTCCCTGTTTGTGATAAAAATTCTCATTAATATCGTTAAGTACATATCTTACTTTGTCCAACAGAAAAAAGTAAATATAACTGGGAATTCAAACTAAATATGTACAACAAAAAGCTAAAAATAGCAACATCTTTATTGTTTTTTCATTTCTCTCTGATTTTATAGGAATGAAACATTACATTGATGAAGTATATTGTATTAAACTCAGTGAGCCAATGTTTCTGATTTAAAGGAAAAAAAATCACCATAAAATTAATCATTTTTCTGATCTAAGCTATACTATAGTCTTTCATATATTATTTTTAAAATAACTTTAGTTTTAAAACCTAGGCAATGGAAAACAAGGAGCTAAACCCCAGAAACAACTTTGTACCTATGAATGGTATCTCTTTTAAATGTATGATTAAACCAAAATGAAATAATTACATGTTCAAAATGAACAAAATGCACATGTTATGTGGGGGCAAAGAGATTTAAGTATGCTCTCCCCTCCGGAGTACAATTTCAATCCAGCAGATATTGAAAGTGCATACATTACATATTTGCATGTGAAACCCACATACTGAATATCTAACACATCAAAGTTAAGACATTGATCTGATAATCAGCATAAATCAACAGCACCTATGATATTAGGTAATATGTTAATTTGACATACTTGCTAAAATTTTCAAAATACCTAGTAAATAAAAGGGTTTGTTTTTTAACATAAAGCCTTTTCTATCACTCATTAATGGAGGAAATTAGAATCAGGAAGGAGAAATACTGTTTTTCAAATTAGAATCAATATTTTATCCTCTAACGTAATCTCATCAAGTAGGCAGGTGAGGATAAAATGAATACTATATACCTTTTGAGTTTAAATAGAATGTGAGCAAATCAAATAAGCTGTGTTTCAGAACTTCATAAAGATTAGTAATTATGATATAAACAGATACATCTATCATTCAAGCAATAAATGTATCAACCGGCACGAAAATTCTTCATCCTAACTAATTTTAACAAAAACCACCAGAAGCATTACAATATCCTAAAATCCTTTCTAATTAATTCTGAGTAATTAAAGTTATGCCTGATGTTATTTCACTATTAATTACAATCTACTGCATTTTAATTATTTGAACACTGACAACATATTAGAACAATTTTAACTTACTTCTGGAAAAAATGAAAGTCACTCAGCCATGTCTGACTCTTTGTGACCCCATGGACTGTAGCCTGTCAGGCTCCTCTGTCCATAGGATTTTTCCAGGCAAAAATACTGGAGTGGGTAGTTTATCCCTCCTCCAGGGGGGTCTTCCCAACTCAGGGATCGAACCTAGGTCTCTCACATTGCAGGAAAAATGAAGTCAAAAGCGAATGGCAAGCTGAGGACAAAGATCCACAGTCCCTGTGAAAACGGTGGGTTAATTTATGCATGATACAACGATCACATGTAAATCAATAAGGAAAAGAAACAATCCAATTGGCTACAAATAAAATCCAAGATTACAAATAACTAATAAAGATATGAAAATGTTTAATCTCACTCATATAAAGATACAAAGTCAAAGAGTAATGAAATGTTACTTTTCACTTAGATTGGCAAATATTTAAATGTTTAACGGTGAAACACAGTTTTGTGGGATGTAAACTGATTTAATTTAGCTATATAACCTTGAACAAATTTCTTAATTTCTCTGTGAGCCCTTAGTTTTCTCATCTCTAATATGGGGATAATATTATTACATCGCAGAGTTATTGTGAAGAATATAGTTTTAATATCTGTAAAGAGCTTGGAATAATGCTTCAAAACTGCAAGTACTATAAGTCTTTACTCAATAAATACACTATTAAAAAATTAAGATAATTTTTTAGAGCAGTTTTAGGTTCACAGCAAAACTGAAGAGAAGGTACAAAGATTTCCCATATACTCCCTGCCCCCACATATGCGTAGCTTCTCCCCCATTATCAACATCCCTCAACAGAGTGAGGTACAATTGTTACAACTAATGAACCCACAATGACACATCATAGTCATTCAAAGTCCACTGTTTGCAGTTCATTCTTGATATTATACATTCTATGGGTTTGGACAAGTATACATTCTTTAGAAGGATAATTTGACAATGTAAACTCTTAAAACTTACCAAAAGCAAAAACAACAAATTTCCACCATTAAAAATTAACACTTCAGAAATATTTATGTATTTAAAGATATATGTTCAAGAATGTTTATTACACTATAACATATACACTGTAAACCACCTAAATCCCTTATTAATCAGGGTGATAAACACTATACACCTTCATATAATGAACGTGTAACTGCTAACCATGTGTCCACAATATTCTACCCAAAGGCCCATAAACTGTCAGAATAAATATGTATTTTAAAAGAATATATCTATAGCAACAGTGGAAAACAAACACACACAAAAGGGCTACCAAAGGGCACAAATTCTGAAGAACTTCTGATTTTAAAAATTATGCAGATGGCATAAAATTTATACAGAAATAAGTTTGGAGGAAACCAAAGCTCCAGGTAGAAGCAGAAAGTTATCTCAGAACGGCAGGAGTCTAAGGAAACGTCACTGGTAGATGGCACCTTCTACAAAGTGTGGGAAGGATTTTAGGTATTCAAGTGGTTCATTAGGAAGATGAATTCAGAGCAGCTGGGCCAGTGCGGCTCTCCTTCAACTCCGGCTAAGAAGCAAGTGCGTGACAGCAGTAGGGTGTCTGCTCTCAGAACGATGCAGCGAGCACAGATCTGAGGTTAGACAAACAGTGGGGCACACGGACAGCTAATCCAAGGAGGAGACACAGCACTCACAGACTGCCACCAAACTCTATTTAGAAGCACATCATGGAAGTGAAAAGAGCCAGATAAAGGAATGTAACTAGCATCCACAAAGAGATGTACAGCGATCCTCAAAGACAGATAAGCAGACAACCAAGAACTGGCAAATGTACAGAGAACCAATTTCATGGGAGAAAGACTCCAAAATGCAACAGAACACTGCATCCCAGAGCAAAGCTCACAAATATTCACAGAAATAAACAATCCGGACCCTCAAAAGACAAAATTAACATTATCCAACATCAAAAAGTTACCAGATAGGCAAAGAAGCAGGAAAATACAACCTGTAATAAGGGGGAAAATCAGTTTATATGCAGCAAGATATAAAACTTTCAAGAAGTACTTAAAGAAAATTATAAATGAACGGAGATATTTACCATGTTTTAAGAGCAGAAACAATATATTTAAGCTTGTCAACTCCCATCTAATTAATCTACAAAAAAGGATATTCCATTTTTATGTAACATTAATGTAAGGTGCAGGTTACCACAATATGACAAGTAAAAAACAAAAGTTTGAAAGAAACACAACTCCCATTATCTAGGAATTATATTATTTTATCTACAGAAAACCAAAAAGGATCCTTAGAAAGACCATTAGAATAAAAACATTTAACAAGATGACTGGAGAGATTACATACAAAATTCATGAAGATTTTTTATGTCAACAATTTGCATTTGTAATTATTTATAATGGCTAAAAATAGAAAGAGAGAGAACATAAATGCAAAATCAACAAAAGATTTTCAAAACCTCTATGAAGAAAAACCTTATTGAAGGACATTAAAGAGATATGTGGCAGCATGACACATTCATGAATATAAAAATTGAATTTTGTGATTCTTCCCAAAATAATTCAGAGATTCAATGTAAATGCAATCAAAATTCCACTTTTTGATGGAATTTTAAAAATTGATTCTAAAACTTACACTGAAGTGCAAAGGTTCAACTTCAATTTATGAAGGTGAAGAAGAAAATGGGGGATTTGCCTTATCACATATCAAAATTTGACATAAAATATAGTAACTAAGAGAATTTTATTTTGTTGCCAAATAGGATAGCCATACATGGACTAGACCAATGTAACAGAACAATCAAGAAATAATCCTATGTGCAAACTGGTAATACAACTGGGATTGTGGACCAATAGGAAAAAGTCAGACCAGATAATAAAATCAGTAATGATGCTGGAAAAATTAGTTATCCATTTCAGACAAGAAAGAAATTAAACAGCCACCTCAAACAATTAAAAAAGAATATTCCAGATACATTAAGAAATTTAGTATGAGAGGCAAAACTTGTATAGGAATATGTTGGGGAGTAGTTTTATAAACTCAAGGGTGATAAATACAGTGTGGATTGGTGTTCAACATTCATTGTGTCACCCTTTCCTACAGAAGCTAGAAAGTTAAAACCTACCTCTTCCAGTGCTTTACAATAGGGTTTTGGATATTATTTAGAGTAAGCCAATCAGATGCATGTGTGAAAGATTTGAAAAGCAAAAGTGAGGTAGAAGGTACAATTCTACTTTTTCTCTGGTAGCATTATCATATAGGCTCTGATTCTTTTGTAGTAGCATCAGTAGGGGCTTCCTTTGTGGTTCAGCTGGTAAAGAATCCACCTGCAATTCAGGAGACCTGGGTTTGATCCCTGGGTTGGGAAGATCCCCTGGAGATGGGAATGACTATGCACTCGAGTAGTCTGGCCTGGAGAATTCCACGGACTGTATAGTCCATGGGGTCGCAAAGAGTCAGACACGACTGAGCATCAGTAGAGATCCTGGTATTTAGCCACCAGCTTTGTGAAGTTAAGAGGAAGTGTGTTAAGAGGCATCTGTTTCTGCTAATGCTTACCACAGCAAGCATTATCTGACTCTTGCTTAGAATGCTGCAGTGACCAGAGCATTCCAATCACGGTAGCTTCTTGATCACAACAGTGAGAAATGGCTGTGGAGCCCGTGGCTCCCTGATCACAGAAGAGGCAAGAGCTTCACTGGTGACCCAGTTCTGTGGAGTCATTACTGAAAGTACAACCTACTGCATCTTCAGTACTTTCAGTGGTCCTGTAAGCCATTTCATACCTTACAATAAATGCTCTCCTGTTTGAACACTCTAAAGTGAATTCTGTTGGGATTTTTGTTTTTTAATGTTTAAGAGTTATTAATGGAGTCATCATAAATTATGCCAAAAAACTCTACAGAACACAGAAGCCAGGTAGGCAGAGTCTAGTTGGACTTTTGTAGAACAGTTCTTCAAGCTAACCAATCCTTGAGTAACTCAAGTTTTTCTTTTTTTCAAGTTTTATATAGGAATGCTATGCAGTTGAGATTATACTTTTTTCAACATGTCTGCTGTCAGTTTCACACTGTCTTTCTCTACAAATTTTTACAAAAAGTAAACTGAATGTGCTTAGGAATTTCACAAAATGTTCTTTTGGTATTACTTTGACATAGTCTTTTAAGGTCTCCCCCTCTGTTGATAAAAGTAGGCAAGAACTTACAAGGTGAACACTAAAATAAGTTCACAGAAATATTTTGCTTAACATCATACAATGGGTGGGTATAGTTTTCAGTTACCTGCTCCGTGACACTGAGATATACCATAATCATACTGGTTCCCAAGACTGTGTCCACTGGATTGATTAAAATACAGAAAATAAGCCAAGCACAGGGACTTAAGAGTCACTTACCATGGAAAGGAAATAAGGCCATATTTTGGAGTCCCATGAATGACAGGACTGTAACACTGAAGCCTGACTCATATATAATGACTGAGAAGGATGTTCTGTATAAACACAGGACAAAAAGCTCAAATCATGAAGGTAAAGATTGATCATCACTGATTATATAAAAATTAAGAACTTCTGTACATTAGAATACATCATAAAGGGAGTGAAAAGACAAACTAGGAGATATTTGTAACATTTATAATCAAGTAGACATTAATATCAATGATACAAATAGGATTCTGATAGGTCGTAAGAGTAGCAAACAACCCAATAGAAAAATGTCGCCAATACTCTGGCCCCCTGATGCGAAGAGCCCACTCACTGGAAAAGACCCTGATGCTGAGAAGGATGGAGAGCAGAAGAAGGAGACGACAGAGGATGAGACGGTTGGATGGCATCACCCACTCGATGGACATGAATTTGAGCAACCTCAGAGAGATGGTGAAGGACAGGGAAGCCTGGCATGCTACAGTCCATGGGGTCACCAAGAGTCAGACATGACTGAATGACTGAACAGCAAGTAGTCACTTCAAAAAAAAAAAAGAAAGAAAATGGCCAATAAACATAAATGTAGGGGTTCTGCTGCTGGCTCAGGGGCAAAGAATCCACCTGTCAATGCAGGAGACACAGGTTCGATCCCTGATCCAGGAAGACTCCACATGCTTCAGACCAACTAAGCCTGTGCAACACAACTACTGTGCTCCAAAGCCTGGGAGCCGCAACTGCTGAGCCCATGTGCCAAAACTACTGAGGTCCATGAACCCTAGAGCCCGTGCTCCACAAAAGAGAAGCCACAGAAATAAGAAGCCCATACACTGCAACTAGAGAGTAGCCTTCACAGCCACAAAGACCCAGAATAGCTAAGAATAAATAAATAAACATAAATGTATCCTCAACTCATTGATGTCACCTGGAAAATACTAATTAAAAACCAATTAGCAAAAAAAACTAATAATTCCAAATGTTTGCAAAGTAGCTAAGTGTAAGAGTGTAAACTGGCACAAATATTTAGGAAGATGATTTGGAATTACCTAGAGAAGTTAAACACACATACCTGACAACCCAGTGATTATACGCCTAAGTATATACCCTGGAAAAATTCATACATTTATATCAGGACATATGTACAGAATTGTTCATAAACAGCATTTTTTATAATAGCAAACTTCTGTAACAACCAAAATGTCCACTGACAAGAGAACAGAGAAAAGAAGTGCTATGTTTGCATATAAAAGAAAACTATGCAAAAAAGCTGGCTTAAAGCTTAACATTCAGAAAACTAAGATCATGGCATCTGGGCCCATTACTTCATGGCAGATAGGTGGGCAAACAGTGGAAACAGTGGCTGACTTTATTTTTTGGGGCTCCAAAATCACTGCAGATAGTGATTGCAGCCATGAAATTAAAAGATGCTTACTCCTTGGAAGGAAAGTTATGACCAACCTAGATAGCATATTAAAAAGCAGAGACATTACTTTGCCAACAAAGGTCCGTCTAGTCAAGGCAATGCTTTTTCCAGTATGGATATGAGAGTTGGACTATAAGGAAAGCTGAGCACAGAAGAATTGATGCTTTTGAACTGTGGTGTTGGAGAAGACTCTTGAGAGTCGCTTGGACTGCAAGGACATCCAACCAGTCCATCCTAAAGGAGATCAGTCCTGGGTGTTCATTGGAAGGACTGATATTGAAGATGAAACTCCAATACTTTGGCTACCTAATGCAAAGAGCTGACCCATTTGAAAAGACCCTGATGCTGAGAAAGATCGAGGGCAGGAGGAGAAGGGGATGACAGAGGATGACATGGTTGGATGGCATCACCGACTCAATGGACATGGGTTTGGGTAGACTCCGGCAGTTGGTGATGGACAGGAAGGCCTGGCGTGTTGCGTTCCATGGGATCCCAAAGAGTCGGACACAACTGAGCGACTGGACTGAACTGAACTGAACCACGGCTAGGTACAACAAAATGAATGAAATTTTTAAATGTAATACTGTGTGAAAGAAGCAAAACAGAAGATGCATAGAGTGTGATTCCATTTATATAAACATCAAAAGCAAAAAATTAAATCATGGGAATGGTTAACACAAAATTCACTATAATGGCAACTTCCAGTGGTAGAGTAAGGGACTGGGATTAGATGAAAATAGTGTCAAATAACAAGAAAATATTTTTAAGAATATGTTTCAACAGACAAAGGATTAATCTCAAAAATACACAAGCAACTCCTCCAGCTCAACTCCAGAAAAATAAATGACCCAATCAAAAATTGGGCCAAAGAACTAAACAGACATTTCTCCAAGGAAGACATACAAATGGCTAAAAAACACATGAAAAGATGCTCAACATCACTCATTATCAGAGAAATGCAAATCAAAACCACAATGAGGTACCATTACACGCCAGTCAGGATGGCTGCTAGCCAAAAGTCTACAAGCAATAAATGCTGGAGAGGGTGTGGAGAAAAGGGAACCTCTTACACTGTTGGTGGGAATGCAAACTAGTACAGCCACTATGGAAAACAGTGTGGAGATTTCTTAAAAAACTGGAAATAGAACTGCCATATGACCCAGCAATCCCGCTTCTGGGCATACACACCGAGGAAACCAGATCTGAAAGAGACACGTGCACCCCAATGTTTATCGCAGCACTGTTTATAATAACCAGGACATGGAAGCAACCTAGATGCCCATCAGCAGATGAATGGATGAGGAAGCTGTGGTACATATACACCATGGAATATTACTCAGCCGTTAAAAAGAATTCATTTGAATCCGTTCTAATGAGATGGATGAAACTGGAGCCCATTATACAGAGCGAAGTAAGCCAGAAAGATAAAGACCATTACAGTATACTAACACATATATATGGAATTTAGAAAGATGGTAACGATAACCCTATATGCAAAACAGAAAAAGAGACACAAATGTATAGAACAGACTTGTGGACTCTGTGGGAGAAGGCGAGGGTGGGATGTTTCAAGAGAACAGCATCGAAACATGTATATTATCCAGGGTGAAACGGATCACCAGCCCAGGTTGGATGCATGAGACAAGTGCTCGGACCTGGTGCACTGGGATGACCCAGAGGGATCGGGCAGAGAGGGAGGTGGGAGGGGGGATCGGGATGGGGAATACATGTAAATCCATGGCTGATTCATGTCAATGTATGACAAAAACCACTACAATATTGTAAAGTAATTAGCCTCCAAGTAATAAAAAAAAAATGTTTCTATACTACATCTTCAAAAGCAGGCTTACATGAACTTCTGTGCAACATATAAAGCATATAAAAAAAAGGGGGTGGGGGGGGAATAGACCTCCCTGAGTTGCTAACTGTTGAAGTGAGGTAAGTTCATAGGTACCTGGGAATTCTTTTTATTTTCTCTTCATGTTTGAAATTCTTCGTAATAAACCACTTTAAAAATTCAGCACTTTTAATTCTTAATGAGCATTTCTTATCTCAAGAATAAAAAGCAACCCAGATTCCCAGATTTCCCATTTCAGAATGTAAAGAAAAGCATTGCTCCCTATCTTGTAATAACAATAAACACCATACAAAAATTCATTCTGGTTCTTGAACCCAGCCGAAAGCTGAGGTTACAGGGCCAACTAACCCAAATCTAAGGAGAGAAGGGACATGAGCACCTGTTTACCTGAAAAAGACACTACCGGACAACAGTAAGAACTCAGCTAATACTCTAATGACTTAAGGCGGGCAGAGTGTGAGCTAACAGAAGACCATCAAAACCTTGGAGGCCACAAACCAAGAGGAATTCACATTTACTCACAGGATTTTCTCCAAGGACCTCACAGGAAGTTCACCAAAGAAAAGGAAAAAGAAAACAAAAAATGGGGGGCATGGCAGGAACCTTAGAAACTGTCCCTTATGGTTCCTTGGAGAGAACAGCAGCATTTACAAGAATGTATTAATTTCCTTTAATAATGGTATTATTAAGAGAAGAGAATCTTATCCAGTATAAAAAAAAAAATCATATAAAGATACAGAGCCAAAAAACCTGTCATAAAAATTGTACAAAAGCACACGTAAATTGGAATTTTTTAAAATAATAATACAAATTACAAAATTAGTTTAGGAAAGCTATAATAAATAGCACTACAGTCAAAAGTGAGAACCCAATGTTTACATGGGACTTGGGTTAAGGAGAACCTAATACATTCCTTAAAAGGTATAAATCTATCATCTTAGAAAAAAATTATAGTGTTCTTCAAAAAAGCCAAACAAACGCCAAGACAGCCTGGGTTTGAAATCCAATTCTACCACTTACTTTTTGTGTCTCCATTTCCTCTTGTGTAAACTGGGGGTAATAACCTTCATGGTTTTTGTAAGGATTAGATGAGTTAAAATGTCTGGTACATAAATAAACATAAAAATACTACTATTCTAGACAATTTTAAGAAATGATTTTTACATCTGACTCTTACAGCATCCCTGGTTTTACATAAAATATTCAAAAAACTGAAAGAAATACAGCATATAACCCTAGTGTCTAGGTATAAATAAATACTTGTGTGGAAACTATCCTCAGAAAATAAAAAGTGTAAAGAAAGTGTTAGTCTCTCAGTTGTGTCCGACTCTTTCCAACCACATGGACTGCAGCCACCAGGCCCCTCTGTTCATGGAATTTTCCAGACAAGAAAACTGAAGTGGGTTGCCATTCCTACTGCAGGGGATCTTCCTGACCCAGGGATCAAATCTGGGTCTCCTGCATTGCAGGTAGACTCTTTACCGTCTAAGCCTACAGGAAAGCCTCACTTCCCCGCAAAAGGAATAAAACAGCAATATTAAAATATTCTATTCCAAAAGAAGTTTAAAAAAAATTAAGTTCTTAAAACTATCTTTTTATCAAATGTAAAGTATAGCTCCTCTGAAAAAATGTTTTTAAGTTCAATAAAGTTAACGTAAGAAAAATGCTCTTAAATCTGTTCCAGGATTTAAATGCTTTGTAATCATTTGCATTTTTTAAGTACACTGTTAAGAACGTATTTCCCATGACCAGGTTCATCATGTATCTAGTAATCTTGGGAGTATGGAACACAAATTACTGCCTTAGAAAAGACACTGTTTATTACACATATAAAGCTCAAAGAACAGCTTTCAGAAAGATGGAAAGTATTAATAAACACACCAGCCATATAGTTGTTTGAGCTTTATTTTTATATGCATACAAGTGTCAAAAAAACAAAACTTTCAAAGATACGGGGTACAACATATCAAATGAAATCATTTAAAATTATTTAATGTGTACACAAGTATAAAGTACATGTATATGATATATTACATAATTTGTTCTGAGGTTTTGAAAAGCAGTATTTTGGGCTTTGAATTCTTATACTATTATCTATTACATCATTCAAGTAACACATATTTCAGAAGTTTAAATTTTTTAATAATAACTAAATTAACACATAACTCTAAGACAATCTGATAGATGAGCTGCCTTTGCCAAAATAGTGTTGTTCAATTCTTCTACAGAAAGCAAGGAGGTTGCTGTAGTTTTTCACCTTCTCAGAAAGTTCATCATTGGTCATTTGTGTAGTAAGAATGGTATACAGATGGCCAAATACCAGTGCATCTAGTTCAGTGGGCCTAAGACAAAAGCAGAAATGAGAGCAACATGAACAGGGTTTAACTTACAAGGTAGAAAATAAACACTTTATTATTATATTTAAAAGAAAAAACTAACTTAAGAAATAAATCCTACCCCAACCTGATAGAATTTATTCTATTTTACTGGAGTTTCTATTAAAATATATGAAAACTTCTGAACTATGATGTGCTGGTTATGTGACTTGCTTTCTCAAATAGTGTGTGTGTTAGTCGCTCAGTCATGTCCAAATCTTTGTGAACCCGTGGACTGTAGCCCACCAGACTCCTCTGTCCATGACATTCTCCAGGCAAGAACACTGGAGTGGGTTGCCATTCCCTTCTCCAGGAGATCTTCCCAACCCAGCGACTGAACCCGGATCTCCCATATTACGGGAAGATTCTTTACCGTCTGAGCCACCAGGCAAGCCCAAAGTCACTCAGTCTGTTCGACTCTTTACAACCCCATAGACTATACAGTCCATGGAACTCTCTAGGCCAGGATACTGGAGTGGGTAGCCTTTTCCTTCTCCAGGGGATCTTCCCAACCCAGGGGTCAAACCCAGGTCTCCCACACTGCAGGTGGTTCGTTACCACCTGAGCCACAAGGGAAACCCAAGAATAATGGAGTGGGTAGCCTATCCCTTCTCCAGTGGATCTTCCTGACCCAGGAATCAAACTGGGGTCTCCCACATTGCAGGCAGATTCTTTACCAACTAAGCTATCAGGGAAGCCCTTCTTAAATAGTAGTATCATTTAAATGTGTTAAAATAATATTAGTGTAAATAATCACATTAATTTTATTAAGTTATTCACTAAATATACAACAGGTCTCCAATGAGCCAGTAACTGCCAGACGCTAAAGATATAAAAGTAAGAAAGCAAGTTTACTTACTCTTTTTAAAGTAAACTTAGCTTTCTGAAGGATATACAAAAATGGCTTCAACAAAAATTTTTCCCCTTTAATTAAATATCCCTAACAAAAAGATGAAATTTATCTACCTTGCTACCAATGGTCTATATATGGGATATCACGAATTTACATTATATTAAAATAATTACAATAGACCTGTGAACAAGGCTGGCTGGAATTGTTGTTAAGGTCCACTTACATGCCAAGTTTTTTTTTTCAATAAATAGATACTGCATTACTACACAATCCATGGTTGACTGAATCTGTTTGTAGATGCGGAGCCACAGACACAGAGGTTTGACTCTAAAGTTATACATGGAACTGATTCAAATGAATTCTTTTTAATGGCTGAGTAATATTCCATGGTGTATATGTACCACAGCTTCCTCATCCATTTGTCTACTGATGGGCATCTGGGTTGCTTCCATGTCCTGGCTATTATAAACAGTGCTGCGATGAACATTGGGTGCACGTGTCTCTTTCAGATCTGGTTTCCTTGGTGTGTATGCCCAGAAGTGGGATTGCTGGGTCATATGGCAGTTCTATTTCCAGCTTTTTAAGAAATCTCCACACTGTTTTCCACAGTGGCTGTACTAATTTGCATTCCCACCAACAGTGTAAGAGGGTTCCCTTTTCTCCACACCCTCTCCAGCATTTATTGCTTGTAGACTTTTGGATAGCAGCCATCCTGACTGGCGTATAATGGTACCTCATTGTGGTTTTGATTTGCATTTCTCTGATAATGAGTGATGTTGAGCATCTTTTCATGTGTTTGTTAGCCATCTGTATGTCTTCCTTGGAGAAATGTCCCATTATACAGAGTGAAGTAAGCCAGAAAGATAAAGACCATTACAGTATACTAACACATATATATGGAATTTAGAAAGATGGTAACGATAACCCTATATGCAAAACAGAAAAAGAGACTCAGATGTATAGAACAGACTTGTGGACTCTGGGAGAAGGCGAGGGTGGGATGTTTCAAGAGAACAGCATTGAAACATGTATATTATCTAGGGTGAAACAGATCACCAGCCCAGGTTGGGTGCATGAGACAAGTGCTCGGGCCTGGTGCACTGGGAAGACCCAGAGGGATCGGGTGGAGAGGGAGGTGGGAGGGGGGACTGGGATGGGGAATACATGTAAATCCATGGCTAATTCATTTCAATGTATGACAAAAACTACTGTAATGATGTAAAGTAATTAGCCTCCAACTAATAAAAATAAATGGAAGAAAAAATAAATAAATAAAGTTATACATGGATTTTCAACTGTAGCAGAGGGTCAGCACCCTGAACCCTCTCATTATACTGCATTAGCACAATATTGGGCTTCCCTGGTGGCTCAGATGGTAAAGAATCTGCCTGCAATGGGGGAGACA
This sequence comes from Odocoileus virginianus, assembly GCF_023699985.2. Classification (NCBI taxonomy): domain Eukaryota; kingdom Metazoa; phylum Chordata; class Mammalia; order Artiodactyla; family Cervidae; genus Odocoileus; species Odocoileus virginianus. The sequence continues at coordinate 14,383,398 of NC_069686.1, forward strand.
TGGGTTCAATCCCTGGGTCACGAAGATCCCCTGAAGGAGGGCATGTCAACCCACTCCAGTATTCTTGCCTGGAGAATCCCCATGAACAGAGGAGCCTGGAGGGCTACAGTCCATGGGGTTGCAGAGAGTTGAACACAAGTGAGTGACTAAGCACAGCACAGTATTTCTAAAAGGAGAAAACACATCATTATATGCCATCAGTAATTATTGCTGTCAATCCTACAGTGGTAGTCCTAAGTTATAGAGAAAATATGTTAATCCACCTGAAATGTAAAAATATGTTGCAGTAACCTGGTCTGGCAAAATAGACCTTTTCAGTTCAGTTCAGTCACTCAGTCATGTCCAACTCTTTGCGACCCCATGGACTGCAGCACGCCAGGCCTCCCTGTCCATCACCATCTCCAAGAGTTTACTCAAACTCATGTCCATTGAGTCGGTGATCCCAACCAACCATCTCATCCTCTGTCGTCCCCTTCTCCTCCCTGCCTTTGATCTTTTCGATCTTTCCCAGCATCAGGGTCTTTTCAAATGAGTCAGTTCTTCTCATCAGGTGGCCAAAGTATTGGAGTTTCAACTTCAGCATGTCTTCCCAGTGAATATTCAGAACTGATCTCCTTTAGGATGGATTGGTTGGATCTCCTTGCTGTCCAAGGGACTCTCAAGAGTCTTCTCCAACACCACAGTTTGAAAGCATCAATTCTTTGGTGCTCAGCTTTCTTTATAGACCAACTCTCACATCCATACATGACTACTGGAAAAACCGTAGCTTTGTTTTGACGGACCTTTGTTGGCAAAGTAACATCTCTGCTTTTTAATATGCTGTCCAGGTTGGTCATGACTTTTCTTCCAAGGAGCAAGCATCTTTTAATTTCACGGTTGCAGTCACCATCTGCAGTGATTTGGGGGCCCAAAAAAATAAAGTCTGTCACTGTTTCCACTGTCTTCCCATCTATTGACCATGAAGTGATGGGACCAGATGCCATGATCTTAGTTTTCTGAATGCTGAGTTTTAAGCCAACTTCTTCACTCTCCTCTTTCACTTTCAAGAGGCTCTTTAGTTCTTCTTTGCTTTCTGCCATAAGGGTTATGTCATCTGCATGTTTGAGGTTATTGATATTTCCCCTGCAATGGGGTTTTGTCAAATCCTAATTCTGCCACTAACTTACTAGCTATGTAACCTTGATCGCCACTCATGAATGACCTCTTGTAGCTGCATGGCTTTATATGTCTTCATGTCACTAATTCCTAAATATTTATCTCCAGTCTGAGTCTCTCCCCTGAAGTCCAGAATAATACATTCAAACATCTCCACATGAATGTTCAATAATGATCTCAAATCAGCTTATCTCCTCATCTTCTTAAAATTAAAGTCTATATGCCCCTATATGCACCACCTGTTCAAGCCAAAAATCTGAGTTCCCCTGAGTCTGCTCTTATCCTCTCACATCTATTAGCAAGCCAGGTGAGACATAACCACCAAAACACGTCCTGAAGACCACCACTTTTCTATTATCATCCCCTCATCTGAGCCACCATCATCTCACCAAGACAACCATACTACCCTCCTACCCTATCTCCTTGCTTCTACTTAGCTGCTCTGCTACTTTTCAAAAAACATCACCAGCTCACACCACGCCAAGCATAAAACATTCCAGAGAATTTCCACTCTACTCACACTATCATGCCAAACTCCTTACCCAAAGCATACAAGTCTCAGATGATCTGGCTCTGGATCACCTCTGCAGCCGTGAAAGTGAAAGTGAAGTCTCTCAGTCGTGTCTGACTCTGTGAACCCATGGACTGTTCCTGCCAGGCTCCTCTGTCCGGCCAGGCTCCTCCGTCCTTGGGATTTTCCAGGCAAGAGTACTGTAGTGGGTTGCCATTTCCTTCTCCAGTGGATCTTCCAAACCCGGGGATCAAACCCAGGTCTCCTGTACTGCAGGCAGACTCTTTACCGTCTGAGCCACACCATTTTCAACACACAACCATAAATGGCTTTGCTTCTTTCATCTGAACATAAACTAGCCAATCTTAGGGACTTGACCCAACTATTCCTGCTGCTGGAACACCCTTCCCTTGACTTCACATTGCTGGTTCCTCCTTGTTTTTCAGAATACAGCTTAAATGTCACATCTGAAAGTCTCCCCTGACCATGCAAACTAAATTGGGCATATAGTCACTTACTGTGATGTGATCCTATTTTAATTCTCCATATGGCACTTAAAACTTTCTCATATTTGTTTTTAATTGTCTGTCTCCTTCCACCAGGACATTGTCTACTTGTTTCCTATTATGTCCCCATTACCTAGAACAACGCCTGGCCCAAAGTAAGTTCTCAATAAGTATGTGTTTAAATGAACCAATAAAAAGGTGAAGTACTTTTCATACCATATTATAACTACTTACTTAATGTTTCTCTCTTATTCCCTAAGTTCTCTAAAGGTAACAAAGCATATATCTTTATAATCCCAGTTCTTAGCAAGGAATCTAAGGAACTGAATGGTTATATGCTAAATGAATAATGAAACAAAAAAGAAAGCATCCTAAGCTGTATAGAATATTTAATTTTCCAATAGTAGTTATTCACAGTCTTCCAAAGCCTTCCCTCTTTTGACACATTCATGAACTATTAATCAAAGTCAAATGTGCAATTTATGGCCATGTTTAAGAAGGTAGTCAACAGGATAGTTTAAAAAAAAAATCACAAGTGTCCTGGGACTTAATAGCACTATGATCCTAGCATCACAGATTAAGAATTAATAACAAATGAACACCTGAAAAAAACCAAAGATGCAGAAGGTAGATAATGTAGAGCTGAGGCACTCTATGAGAAGTAATACGAACACCAATCCTTCCAAATCCCTAAGCATATTTCTTAAAATGTGTATCTTATCAATTTAGGATTTATTTTTCTAATCTTTACTTAGGATTAACTACCCTCTGTTTCTTGTACTAGAGCCTAAAGGAGGTGAATATATTCTGCAATGCAACTTCTAGTAGTAGGGCATCTTTTCTCAATAAATGAAGGCTCTGAATGAGCTTGAGTATGAAGGTATGTTTAAACCAGAGTGGTCTAGTAGTACCCCTGAAGTGGTTAAAATGTTATCTGCTGCAAATGTAATCTATATAACTCAAAAGGTGCTGAATTATATACAGGTAACAAGCATATAAAAATTGATCTGATGTTACCTAAAGACCGCAACTTCATGACCAACTACTTTTAGAACACCTAACAGGAAGCAGGATAAACTACACTAAATCAAAACACACGCGTAACTTCTAATGCGTGTTTTTTGCAATCCTTCAGCAACTACTTACATGAGCTGACTCTGGCATATAAGTCATCAATTCCCACAACTCTCTTTTCAAAAAGTACACTGTGTATGTGCTGTTACTCTTCTCTATTGTTTCTTTTTCTCTTTCCTTTTAATGACTGTATACTGAAATATTGATATTGTTAAAAATAAATAAAGAGTACACTGTGGTAGTGGGACACAACTATATACCACTGCTATAACTCACAAAACTATACACACATAAAAGTGCCGATTTTACTTTTTGTAAATTATACCACAAACTTGACTTTTTTAAAAAAAACAATAAACTCAGAAAAATGTTTGCAACTCCTATGAGACATTCAGTATTTCTATTGAATCATGTAATCAAGCCAAGATTTCATGTACCTCCAGCTTTAATTATCCTTTCTATACAATATAGAGAGAAAACATAACATTTCTACCCTTCTGCCCACTAAGTAGTTTGTGGATTGTAATTTGGATATAAACAGCAACTCCCCTCCTAAGACATTTAACATCTTTCATAATGTTGCCTTCTCATCTTGCATTATCATTCTTTCTACTTCTCTGTTGGTTATCCACTATTCTTTTTTTTCCCAGTTTTATTGAAAAATAATTAACATACATCACTGTATAAGTTCAGCATGATAGCATGATTTACATATATTATAAAATTGCTATCAATAGGTTCAGTTAACATCCATCAGTCACCTACTAGTCTTTCATTTGCATATCAAAATAAAAACAATACCATAAAATATGAATGTTTTCCTAACCTTTCCATTAAAAATTCTTGCACTCATCCTTTTCATTTTCTTCAATTGTTATGGTTCCATATTTCTTTCTTTTTGATACCTTTCATAGTCTAGTTTCCAAAACATTAATTTTGTCTTGAGTGTTCTCTAATTTTTCTTTCCAAAAACATTAATTTTGTCTGAGTGTTCCCTTATTTTTCTTTCCTGTTATACTATTAACTTGTCATTTCTTCATACTAACAGAAATAATTTACATATCCTTTCTTTATATCGATCACTGATCTTTAGGACTATCACTCAAATTTGTAAATCAAGCTTCTTGCCATTAACTTTGCTATATTTTGCTTTGGGTATTTTGCCTGTGGGTATTTTTGAGCAATTTCTCTTTAATTTTCTTAACTGGTGATTTCTTAATTTAAAAAACCTCAATGAAATCCTACTCCCCCCTGAAATTTTTCTTAAGGTTCACAAGTATAATTTTTGCATTTCCAATCTGTTTATGAAGGTATAATTTTCAATTTTTACTACTTACTTAATGGTTAACAGCAGTATTTTTTTCTTTTTCAAATCTAACTCTTTTTCAATTTCTCATTCAATTTAATCTAGTTTTAACCAACATCTATTGAGTTTCCTCTAACAGATTTTGTTTGGAAAACACTTAGACCTGCAAGGAGCTCATAAATGCTTTAGAGTAGTATAACTCTTACTATCCTGATTACATTTATAAAAAATATATTTTTTTCTACTTCTTCCTCTTTATTAAAAAGTAACAGGAAAATATCACTTTAAGAAAACTTTCAGGTTTTTATTTCAAATCCACCCACCAGGTCAAAGGGAACAAATGATCCAGTTTTCGTATAGGTGTCTTAACAGGCATCACATCAGCAAGGTCACGTGTATACAACAGATAGCACAGATTTTATTTGACTTTCATTTTAGAAATATGAGTTTCCCTGGTGGCTCAGATGGTAAAGAATCTGCCTGCAATGCAGGAGACCTGGGTTCAATCTCTGGGTTGGGAAGATCCCCTGGAGGAGAGCATGGCAACTCATTCCAGTTTTCTTGCCTGGAGACTAGCCATGGACAAAGGAGCAGAGTCAGACACGACTGAGAGACTAAGCACACACCAACATTGTGTATCATGAAGGATAAAAAGGCCAACAATCATTAGTATCCACTTTGTATTATTTCTAATTTGTTTTCAAATTCACCTTCCTTTTTCCTTTCCACCACTGAGCTTCTTTGTCTCCTTTTCCCAATTACTATTCTTGCGACAGAGCTTCCCTGGTTGCTCCTTGATAAAGAATCTGCCTGCAATGCATGAGACGCAGGTTCAATCCCTGGGTCAGGAAGATCCCCTGGAGAAGGAAATGGCAACCCGCTCCAGTATTGTTGCCTGGAGAATCCCATGAACCAGAGGAGCCTGATGGGCTACAGTCCATGGGGTCGCAATGAGTCAGATACGACTTAGCACTAAACGGCAACAACAAATTCTCGCAAGACCTCCCTCAACTCTCTTTCCCTTTCTTCTCAAGAGTGACTGAGTTTCTTTCATGAGGCCTCTCAACATGTCCAGTAAGTAAGCTAGAAGAAAAGCTGATTCTAATTTTAGAGGGTAAGCAGAAGATTCACAGGGAAATAAATTTTAGTAGTATTAAACAACTGAGTAAAATTAAATGTATTCTATACTTCAAAAATAAAAATGTTTAATTCTCATATAAGGTAAAATTATTTCAAAAACCTACATCTTAATACCAGTTAAGCAGTTTCTCAGTTATAAACCTTATTTTTGCACCTATTCTAAACTTTGAATTTTTAATTACAAGTTTAAAAATAATTACATGATAGTAAAGTAATGCTCAAAATTCTCCAAGCCAGACTTCGACAGTACATGAACCGTGAACTTCCAGATGTTCAAGCTGGATTAATAAAATATACCTTTTTTAAGCTTTTCAGCTCCTATGAATTCCTGTATCAGAAAGAAAAGGAACTACATAATAGTAACATTTTGATACATTTCTTTTGTATTAGAGACTAAACAACTAGAATCAGTCTAGCAAACATCACTAGAAATAAGAACATATAGCTATAGAAGCTTCACCTACCAGGATTTCATGGTTTGAACTCTATGACATTTTCTGCTTCAAAGATCAACAGACTCCAGTTTTATTTGAATATCAATTGTATAGCATATACATTAATATAACTTAAATATTTCCTGGCTATCATCATTGTCATTTTTGCTACAAATATTAATATCTCTACCAAAAGATGTTTGATATAGCTACAGATGAATGCCTATGAAGATATAATAAATAATAGCAAATAAATCTTTTTAAAAATTATCAATCTAAAAGTCAAGGGATTTTTATTAAAGCTAAAAAAAGATTTGATTCTAAGCAAACCACTGAGGTTAAAATGTTTATTTAAACCAATCTTAAACTAGATCACAGGATAATTGATTCTGATATAGTAAAATAGTAACTTAAAAAAAAAAAGGAAAAAATCATTCTTTGCCTACATTAGATATTATTTTCCAAATTACAAAAAATTCTATCTTAATGAAACATGAAATACTCAATTCACATATATACATACATATTTTGAATCTATATCCTTCACAATCATTTCTATGCTTTACAATATTTTCATTAAATTTATAAAAGAAAAAATTTCTAATAGTGCTTGTCTATCCAACAGTATTTTTTACTGTTTAGTTTTATTCACTTTTCTAGTCCTCAGGGAATTATCCTATACATACAATGGCTACACTTCATGTTTTAATAGTACTTTGCAAGCTCAGAATTTTAAGATGTCATAGTTCCATACAAAGCACCTTGACATATTTCTAGTAGAACCTCTATATCATACTATAATGACGGGTTTACACATCTGCCTTCAGAAGAAAATTCTTTTTTTTTTTTTTCCATTTATTTTTATTAGTTGGAGGCTAATTACTTTACAACATTGCAGTGGTTTTTGTCATACATTGAAATGAATTAGCCATGGATTTACATGAAGAAGAAAATTCTTAATGGCTAGCACCACAGTTTAAAAATCTTAGTCTCCCAGAAGCTAGTGCTGTGCCTGATACTCAAGAAGTTAAATGTTTAATGAATGCAAAAATAAATTTTAATGTAACTGTTTTCATAAATATTTCTTGATAAAACAATTCCTCTATGACAAAATGATATTATATATATGACAAAATAACAATATAGAAAAGAAACTAACTAAAAAGAATAAAATCCTTACTGCTTATTGAAGAAATATGGTTGTGTTCCCAGTCTTTGAGAAAGAGCTTGACAGCACTGGTCTACATCTTCTAAGACCTAACACAAACAACAGACCCCAAAGAAAAATATTTAAATTAGCAAACAAAAAAATGTGTCTAAAACTTCATTTGTAACATAGTTTATAATAAATTTAGGTAACCTTTTATAGTATATTTAAGTCAGACAAGAGACCACATAGAGAGCATAAGTAATACTTTCTATATAAGAAATAGGAAAATTTGAGAACAAATTTCCTTTAAATGCAAGTACATTTAAGTTACTCATAAGGATTATGATCAAGAAGGTTTTTATCTCAAAACTCTACTCCCCAAAAAAAAAAAATTCTACTCCCTATAAAAGTTTTCCTGAATCCATATAATCAAATGATTTCACATGTATCAAAGTATTTGCTTCATAAAGATGACTCTACTGATCTACCATGAATAGAAAGCATTTGAATTGTTTTCCACTAGTGGAAAACAGATATTATTTACTCTGTTCCTTTCAATTACCCAATCCTCCTCATGGCCAGTGGCACAAATCAATGGTTGGCTTGCTAGGACTAGGGATATCCTTGAAAGAGAGATATTAATAAGCTTAATGATACTCAAACTCATATTTTTATAATTTTGCTACTTCAGTAAATTTAAGACCAAAGAAAAGTGGGAATATTAAGCACTGCATTTAACAGAGTTTTTTTTTTTTTTAAGCCCTGATGCTGCAGATCTATATATACTAGCATAAAAAATGCCCACAATGTATTGTTGAATGGAAAAAAAAATTAGGTTAGAAAGTGGCGAGTATAATATGATCCCACTTTTTAAAAATGTTATTAAGAGACATCTAGAAGAATGTTTTTCACATAGTTACAATGGCAATTTCTAGGTGGTAGGATCCAAAGCAATTTCTATTCCCTTTCTGAAGTTTTCTGTATTACATAATGTCTTATGATAAGCATGTGTGATTTTCACAAAACAATAAACTACCTCATGTCAGAAAAAATAAGAACAAATGTTTTGTTAAATTTTTTTTATTATGTTGGGATTTTTTTTTTAAAAGACTATGAATTTTAAAAATTCTTTTTCTTTATGCATTAAAGTTGAGGGTTTTATCAACTTCAACCTGAACTGACCTGGTCCAGAGTCTTGTTACCCCATCCAATAGCTTTCATCTTACGTTTGACTTCCCACTGTTTCTGATAGGCCAAAATATGATTCAGAGGCCAAGGGTAGGGAGATCCATACCTAGCAAGAGTGATCTAAAGCAAAAAGATTATGTTAAAATTGCAATCCTAAAAATAAAGTGCTTTCACAAATAGATTTCTAAAGGAAATATACTTGCAGAGAAACAAAAACATAGCTTGCAATCTTAAAATTAAAATTTTAAACCATTCCCTTTAAAAATATATAAACTTTTATGTACTTTGTTGAAACCAGCTATATCAAACACATAGCTTCCCCAAAATGTATGTGTAAGCAAAATTAAAGTTAAGTGAAAAACTATATCACTAATGGTACAAACCACAATGTTTCATTTATGAGCAGGGACTTACAATTCTGAGCAAAAGTGTTTTTTCATTAAATTTTAATTAAGATAAATGCTGCAGAACCACTCACCTCTCCTACAGTAGCATCATCACACCACTGAAGATACAGCTAGGAAAAGAAAAAAAAACCAGTCACCAAAACTTTAGAATATCAAAGAGAAAATGGATAAAGTAAGTTATTTCTTGCCAGAGTAATTTTTTATAAACCAGTATCATAGCAGTCACATATGTGAGGGTTTTTTTCTTCCCTTGGCTAATGTTCTACACAGAATTATTAAGCTTAATTATGGCACCTAAAAAATATTTTTTATTCATAAAATATATCTCTAAATGCTATTAGAGTATTTTACGGATATTACTTAAGAAAACTTCATAAGACTAAAATAAAATGATCACTCCTGTTTACAAAAAGAAAAAACTAGAAATGAAAAAACAGGCAACTTATTCAAACATAATGATCAAATAATCTGGGTAACTATACTAGCTCTAGAGTTTACTTGACTATTTTCCTTTATTTCAGTAACTTAAAAATAACCCATAAGAAAGATAATCTTTTATAAGAGAAAAAGCTTATTTTCAAGGCCTATTATCTTCTATTATACCTCTGCAGTCAACAGCATATTGTTGACTAATTCCATGTAGGCTTTCATTTCTGCTTTTTGGACTTCATCCAGCCCATCACTAAGAGAATGGCCCTAGAGGGAATTTAAAAAAATTTTAAACAGTATCATATTAAACACAAAAACTTTCAGTTATCTTACTACCAAGTAATACAACATCAATGTTTTACTGCAAATGTCCAAAGGATTAGTTTCCAAAATGTCCCCAAAACATAATTATTTTATGTGAAAAAATAATACTCTGTTATGACTACAAAATAATAAGAAATATTTACTTGTCATTATAAAACTGTATCATTCAAGAGATAAAATTTATTATTTCACCAAATAAGAAAACAAGGATGGTCAGTAAACTATGTTTTTTTAAGACACTAAATCTTAGTGATAAAATAAATTCCAAAGATTGACATGTGTTACTTATAAAGTGGTCAAAGATTTTTTAAAGTGTTATTAGTAAAGGATAGGGAAATAGACACTAATTTTTAAATTCTAATACACTACAGTAATGACGAGACATATAAAATAGTATAAACTTTAGTTCAATCTGATGATCTGTTGTAAAATTTTTAAAATGTATACCCTCTAACACTGCAATATCACTCTTAGGAATTTATGCTAAGGAGATAATTTAACAAGTGTACAAAGGTGTATATAAAAGAATATTTATCTTAGCACTCAATAACAGCAAAAAGTTGCCAACAACTTAAGTGTCCATCAATAAAGAATTAAGTAAAAAAAATTCTAATACAAAAGATGCTTTGGAACTGTGGTGCTAGAGAAGACTCTTGAGAGTTCCTTGGACTGGAAGGAGATCCAACCAGTCCATCCTAAAGTAGATCAGTCCTGGGTGTTCATTGGGAGGACTGATGCTGAAGCTGAAACTCCAATACTTTGGCCACCTGATGCAATGAACTAACTCATTGGAAAAGACCCTGATGCTGGGAAAGATTGAAGGTGGGAGAAAAAGGGGATAACAGACGGTAATATGGTTGGATGGCATCACCAACTCAATGGACATGGGTTTGAGTAGACTCCGGAAGCTGGTGATGGACACGGAGGCCTGGTGTGCTACAGTCCATGGGGTCGCAAAGAGTCAGACACAACTGAGGGACTGAACTGAACTGAATACAAAAGAATACTATACAACAATTTAAAAGGATAATACACATTTATAGTCATTAACATGGAAGAATTTCTAAACATATTGATGATTTTAAAAGGCAGGTTTCAAAATAATACTATTATTACCTATACTTTTCTACATATGCAAAAAAAATTCTGGATGGATGTCCCCCAAAATGTTAACGGAGGTTGTTCTTTGATAACTGTTAAAATCTAAACTGAATAATGGGTAAAGGAGTACATTGAACTTGTAAACATTCTATAACTCCCTTCTCAAAAGTTAACCTGATATTTTACAACATTTTCATTTGTGACCAAAATTCTCATAAACATGAGTGAGAAAATTATCTCTCATTTTGTAAAGATCAAATGGCCTCTTTTACCATTGATTTACATTATGAAAGTAAAAAAAAAACTTACTCTTCAGAAATCTTTCTCCAGGAGTTTATATCAGCATTTTATAAAACTAGGTTAAAATCAATGTAAATGCTACAACACACTAAAGATGATGAATGACCTATTTAAGAGTAACTGTGATCAAATGCATTTAATATCTTTTTTATTACCTTGGCTTTAACGAATTGGACTATTGGACCAAGTTCTGATACTACTTGATTTCCTACATGAATAAAAGGTACTTTACCTGTGGAGGGGGAAAAACAATGTGAGAACATGACCAGTAAATTAAAGTTTGTGCTAAAAAGGAAATCAACACAAAACTTGGTTATGTCTTATTAATACAGAGTTTTGTAACATTATGACTTTTTAAAATTATAGTTTAGCATGTATATTAAATTGTAAAAATTTTCTAACATTAACTTTAAAATAAAAGAAACAAGATTCATTTCTAGAGCTCTCACTTGCATATAATAACATAATACTCCCTTTTCAGAGCTAACACTAACAAATCACTATGCAGCAGTAAATACTAATTATCTAAATTATATGAGCTAAGCTTGGACATTGTTTCATGACTGATAGATTTTTAAAACTTTAACTAGGTCTTCCCTTCAGACTACAATAAATCAACCTATATTTAAACAATATTTATAAACTTTTTTTTTTACATCTACTACTTTCATATCTCAGACAACCATTGAGTTCAATTGTTTAAGCACATAATGGTGCATTAATAAATGTATCTGATTCAAAAATATCAGGAATTAAGTGAATAACAATCTTTGAAGGTATGCTAGCTTATGAATTATAATACAAAGTTTGCTCCCAACACATGTGGGAAAAAAAGAATAAATAGCATGCTTATAAAAACTGGCTTCTCCACTGTTTACAATAGCCAAGACATGGAAGCAACCTAGATGTCCATTAGCAGACGAATGGATAAGAAAGCTGTGGTACATACACACAATGGAATATTACTCAGCTATTAAAAAGAATACATTGAATCAGTTCTAATGAGGGGGATGAAACTGGAGCCTATTATACAGAGTGAAGTAAGTCAGAAAGAAAAACACCAATACAGTATATTAACGCATATATACGGAATTTAGAAAGATGGTACTGATGACCCTGTATACAAGACAGCAAAAGAGACACAGATGTAAAGAACAGTCTTTTGGACTCTGTAGGAGAAGGCGAGGGTGAAATGATTTGAGAGAATAGCATTGAAACAAGTATATGTATATGTGAAACAGATCGCCAGTCCAGATTCAATGCTTGAGACAGGGTGCTCAGGGCTGGAGCACTGGGATGACCCTGAGGGATGGGATGGGGAGGGAGGTAGGAGGGGGGTTCAGGATGGGGAACACATGTACACCCATGGCTGATTCATGTCAATGTTCGGCAAAAACCACTATAATATTGTAAAGTAATTAGCCTCCAATTAAAATAAATCAGTTTAATTTAAAGAAAAACTGGCTTCTCTAAGTAAATATCACATTAAAAAGTAATATTTTAATTTTATAAATACTAATAATTGGTGAAATTATCAGAGATGACAATCTCCAAATAGTAATAAAGTCTACCTCAAATGCTATAGGATGAAACTCTGTCAGACCTAGTTCAAATAGAGTTCACACTAACAGCGGGCTTCTTCTTGGTCCTTTTCAATAGATTCACTTCCTTCTGGCTCAGACAGCCTGAGGGTAATGGATGAGGTGCACTGCACCAACAAAAGCTTCATCTGCATCCATAGGATAACATTACAAAGGAAACACAGGCCTTTTGGAATACAACTCAGCAAATGAATTTAGAAGACATTTCCACTTACCAATATAAAAACACTGAATTCTGCATTCTTTTTTTCTACAGCTTTATAAATCTTACAAAAGAGAAAAAAAATCTTATCTGTGTAAGCATTCAATCACACTTGTTTTTTTAACTTGGGATAAAATCTTTACAACTACTATACTGCTAGAAATAGTGCAGGTCCTCTGAGATGATATGATTACAGAATGAAAACTGTTGGTGAATGAATATCCAGACTGAAGAGTATTTTGGGGTGGTACATTTTGAGAGCAAGGTGTATTTCTCATTTCCAATATCCAGTTTGGAGTTCTTGGAACAAAGAGTTTATATATACATCATCTTACTGCATTTTGCTTTATTGTGCTTTGCAAATATTGAGCATTTTTATAAACTGAAGGTTTGTGGCAACCCTGCATTGACTAAGTATATTGGTGCCATTTTTCCAACAGCATTTGCTTACTTTATGTCTCTGTATCACATTTTGGTAATTTTCACAATAATTCAAACATTTTCATTATTATTCTGTTATAAAACTTTAAAGGATGAAGAGTTGCTGCTTATATATGAGCAAAGAAAGTGGTTTCTTGGAATATACTCTTACTGAAGATGCTGTGAAGACTGTTGAAATGACAAGAAAGGAATGAGAATATTACATAAACTTAGTTTATAAAAGAGCACAGTATTTGAGAAGACTGACTCCAGTTCTGAAAGAAGCTCTACTGCGGGGTAAAATGCTAGCAAACAGCACTGCATGCTACAGAGAAACCATTTGTGAAAGGAAGAGTCAATCAATGAGGCAAACTTCAGTGTTGTCTTACTTTAAGAAACAGACACAGCCACCCCAAGCTTTAGCAACCACCACCCTGATCAGTTAGCAGCCATCAGCATGGAGGAAAGATCCTCCACAAGCAAAAAGGGTTTGATTCACGGAAGGTTCAGACAATGGTTAGCAATTTTTTTTAGCAATAAAGTATTTCTAATTGAAATATGTATATTGTTTTTCTTAGCCACAATGCTATTACACACTTAACAGACTACAGTATAGTGTAGGCATTCTAAAAAAATCTAGGTACAAACTGGACTATCACTGCAATTCTATCAATGCAGAGTATTAACGGGGGGGGGGGGGACACGGGACAGGACGGGACGGGACAGGACGGACACTTACCAGATGGAGACATATATTCAGCATTTGCCCTACAGACCACTTTGATAGGCAGATTACACATTTGCAAAAAGGCCTGTCAATCAAAAGAAATCTACAGTAAGTCTAATGAAGGTATATGCATATTAGAACACAATGTTTTATTTCTTAAGTGAAGCTCAGGAAAAGGAAAAGAATAAATCAATTTAACGTGAAAGATTTGTACTCTAAAACAAAAATAAAATGTCATTTCAATACTAAAAGATCAATACATATGACTCAGACTCAAGTAAATGTATGAAGCTTAAAGCATTTATATGCTCAAATGTAAGTTATCCACACTATTTTACTGCATTAGTTTAGGTAAGTCAGCAATACTGTGTATTTCTTTAATTTTCTATAACAGATGACTAAAAAGTCCAAACTTTATAAGTTATTACTTAATTCCACTACTCTCAAGATTCTTATCTTTGTCTTAGGCGGAAACTCTCAAACTGGTTTTTTTACTACTTCAAAGTTCTCTCCAACAATACTCAATATCCTAACATGCAGCTTTTATGCTCACTAATTCACTTTTTAAAGACAGAGAATTGTTTATTTTTACTTTGTTTATAGCAACAAAAATTTTATAAGGGATTTTATTTTCTTGGGCTCCAAAATCACTGTGGATAGTGACTGCAGCCATGAATTAAAGATGCTTGCTCCTTGGAAGAAAAGTTATGACAAACCTAGACAGTGTATTAAAAAGCAGAGACATCACTTTGCAGACAAAGGTCCATAAAGTCAAAGCTATGGTTTTTCCAGTAGTCACATACGGATATGAGAGCTGGATCATAAAGAAGGCTAAGCACCAAAGAATTGATGCCTTTGAATGTGGTTCTGGAGAAGACTCTTGAGAGTCCCTTAGACTGCAAGGAGATCAAACCAGTCGATCTTAAAGGCAATCAACCCTGAATACTCATTGGAAGGACTGATGCTGAAACTGAAGCTCCAATACTTTGGTCACCTAATGTGAAGAGCCAACTCACTGGAAAAGATCCTGCTGTTGGGAAGGATTGAGGGCAGGAGGAAAAGGGAGTGGCAGAGGATGAGATGGTTGGATGGCATCATCGATTCAATGGACATGAGTCTGAGCAGACTCCAGGGGATAGTGAAGGACAGGGAAGCCTGGCATGCTGCAGTACATGGGGTCGCAAGGAGTAGGAGCAACTGAACAACAAAAATAGCAACAAAAATTTTATAAACAACTTAACTGTCTAACAATAGGGAACTGGAAAATCATTTATGGTAAATGCAAACCACATAATGCTATACAACTTTTTAAATCATTAATTATATTTTCACACAAGGCTATCTGAAATAACTTTATTTCCAAAGCTTCCTTACAACTGGGTGTGACCAGTGTCTAAACTCTGGCCTATGGGACTTAAAAGTTTGGGCAACTGCTTGTGAAGTGTCTTTAAAAAGAAGCGATATGACCTCTCCTCTTTTTCCTTCATGCTGAATAGAATGTGAAAAGGCTGATCATATAGCCACAGTAGCCAAACTGAATCACAGTAGAAGCTGAGTGTTGAAGGTGGTAGAGCAACAATAGAGTAAAGAAGCTTAAGTCTCTGATAATCATGCAGTCATCAAACCTGGATTACTTGTATTAAAAAAGAAAGAGAAAGAGAGAGAGTGAGAAAGAAAGAAAGAATCCTCTTAAAAGCCACTGCTATTTCGGGTTTTCCAAACCCAACAGCCAAACCTCATCCTACCTAATTGACCAACAATTAACTGTTTCCAGGTTTAAAGAACAACTCATCCAACCATAGACTCTGTCTATGTAAGTATACACTAACAGTCCTCTAAAAACTATAACCTACACTCCCAATTTGTAACAATAATAGTGAGTTTCTTGGTTAATCCACAAGTGTGGACTGCAGGCAGCGGTTCTCAAGCGTCAGTGTGCATCAGGATCATGCGGAACGCTTGTTAAAACACAGACTGATAAGGAAAGAATTAAAATAAGTATAAAGAGATCTTTCAAGAAGACAGAAGAAAAGGGAGAAAGGAATTAAGAAGAATCAACTCTCTTCATTACATATGTATCTGTACCCAATGATAAAAAAAATGTTGAGCTCATTAAACCATATATAGCAGGAAAAAACAGTGGAAATAGGCTGAAGTGACAAGAACCAGGTAATAACTGATATACAAGTAACAGAAGATAAAAAGTAATGAAATAAGAGCATAGGTAGAAGCATTCCCCCCGCCTCTGCAGTGAAAACAGGACACTTTTTCACTGTACTTGCAAGGGGTGGTCAGAATCAGCGATGATGACTATAAGCTGATAAGTGAGGATGGGAAAATGAGGGAGTGCCACATTCTGTGAAATGGGAGGAGACACTGTCTGAGAATGAAGGGCCTGGGGGGGTATTAGGCTTCAGAAGAACAAAAAGAATTGGAAAGAACTGCTTGAAGTATCTTCTTGAAGGTCATAATAACATTCAGTTGTTAAGTCATGAAAGCGATAGTCTGCTTAGTTTTGTCTGATTCTTTGCGACCCCATGGACTATACAGCCCATGGAGTTCTCCAGGCCAGAATACTGGAGTGGATAGCCTTTCCCTTCTCCAAGGGATCTCCCCAACCCAGGTATCGAACTTAGGTCTCCCGCATTGCAGGCGGATTCTTTACCAGCTGAGCCACAAGGGAAGCCACAGTCATAATACTATATAAAATAGCAAATACAGTATATTTTGCTAACCTACATGTATTATATTGGTAACTATACTAAACATTATTGCAAAAAGCTGTCTCACTAAAAAAGGTTAAGCAAAATTGTAATGTTCTACAATCAAAGCCATGTTTTCAGTCTTATGAAATTTTTACTTCTTTACTAAAAAATAACTGACTTAATTTTGACCAATTTAACAATATTCAACTTACCACAGACCTCAACTGATGCCACAATTCTACTTAGCCAAAGATTAATGCTATAGCATTCACTGCAATTATTCTTCATCCCTGGTTCAAAAGAAATTTTCTGAATTAATCTGAATTAATCACAAAGACATTTGAGGTCACAAACACAGTATTTTCATCCAAACATTAAAAATGCAAAACAAAACATTACCATGACTGTCTTCAAGAATATAAAAACTCTAAATCCAAACCAGACTTTGATTCAGCAGTATTTCTCCTTTCTCTTATAGGCTAGGAGAAAAATCTCTGAAGTTTCAAAACAGTACTTTCACCTTTCACTTGCATTTTCAATCTCTTATCTGCACCTCAAATACTCCAAATAAAACAAGCATGATACACCAACCTAAAACACATTTTATTCTCAATTCTGAAATAGCAATCTGCGTATTTTTATTCTTATGTAAATCCAAAGAAAAATGTAGTTCCAATAATAATAAGGAAAGTCAGGATAACTCAGTCAACTCCTATTCCTCTGTTGGATACATTATTCCAAACTAATTCAAGTGACTGACAACATAAAATAACTTAAATCAAAAAGTTAGCACATCCTATAAGAACAATGACTTGTAACTGTGCTGTCTAATATGGAAGCCACTAGTCACCTGTGGCTATTTAACATAAATTTAAATTGACTACAGTTGAAAAGTTCATTTCAGCTCCCCAACTGCACTAGTCATTTCATGTGCTCAACAGCCACATGTGGCTAGTGGCTACCACATTTATTGAACAGTATAAATAACAGAACATTTCTATCATCACAGAAAGTCCTATTGGACAGCATGGGTCCATTGCAATGGCAATCAGTGCATAAAAGACATCTAAGCAAAAGAGGCTGACATCATCTGAAAGAGATTAGGCTAAATATTATAAAAACAGCCTGCATAGTATTACAGTGTCCACAAATCCTGCAAGTGATCAATCACCTTTTGATGACAGTGACACATTAAATACCATAATATTTTCAATTTCAGAAATACCTAGTATAGGGTTTACTCATTTGCTGAGCAACCCCAATTGACAAAATGGTCAGGTAAGTTTATTAAAAAGTGAAAACTAAGACTTTAGAATGAATAAATTAAATAAAACCACAGCTATTAAATGTATTAATTCTATGAATATAAATTTACCAAGTGTCTAAACACATAACATGGTAGGAATTTTTTAAACACACACACAGAACATAATACCCAGCACCTAACGGCTGAGACCCTGAAATTTAATAAGCTTGATGTAGTTTCAACATATTGAATGAATTAATTAAATTCGTAGCACACAAAAAAATTCATTGAAGGGGTAGTGTTGGTACATTTTTTTATTTCTGAAAAAAATTCAAAGGAAAAAGTAACACTAGATCATTGATAACCAGTTAAATATGAAGGATTGAACTTCTATATTTATCTCTGCAACCCTTCAAAAAAATCCAATGAAATAACAGTGAAGAAACAGAAAACGTATAAACTCAGAAAAACACACAGAATGGAAGGGGAGACCAAAGCAGACCAGAGATGTCAACCCGTTTTTGTAAGACGAAAAGCAGACTTAGCAGAGCAGAGGAAGCTGAAACCTAAGAGCATAAAGAGGAGAAAATCAATACATTTACATCACAGAAACTAGGAAGAGTCCAAAACTGGAGGTCAAGTACCACAGAAGGCAGAGATGAGATAAAGGAGTCAAAATAGGAGAACTGGATGAAAGTCATCAGACAACCAACCCATCCCCAATCTGGCAAAATTCACAGGTTCATCCTCTGGAAGAACTAAACCGGAGAGACTCTTGACTCAGGATCCAAGCAAAGCAGACGGCCCGGAGTAGAGAGTAACAATGAAAAGAAAGTGAAGGGAAAGTATGTACACTGATGGTAGAGACCCACAGCGTCCCTCTCTCTCTAAGCTCCCAAACACTGGCAGCCAAATTTAGTCCTTACAGACTCTCTCTCCAAAGAAAACACCTGCAAATACTGATGGTTTTAGTGAGGGGTAGGTGGCCATTTAGGTAATTGCCAAAAAAACAGTAGCTAGCTGTGCAATCAGTCTATAGTGAAGCCCAGATGTCAAAAAGTCCCCATCAGCTTTTTAGTGCCTCACTCTTAAATATAAATTGTTAGCAGAGATCAAGAGATATTTGAGGATAGCCTCAAACATACAGAGCCAAAACAAACCACAAAAAACGGAGGCGAGAGAAAACAGAAAAGGCAGAGAGCAACTTCAAAGAAAATTTATAATGGCTAATATTTATTGAGCGCTTACTATGTCCCAGGTACTTACATAAAAACTTTATGGGGTAGATACAAAAAAAAACAAAACAACCCCTATTTTAAGATAAGAAAACAGAAGTACAGAGAGATTAAGGAATCTACTTAAGGCATATAGGTAGAAAGAAAAGGAGGGAGGGAGGGAAGAAAGAAGAAAAAAAAGGAAAGAAATGAAAAAAGGAAACAAAGAAAAGGGGAAAAAAGGAAAAAAAAGCAAAGCATACAAGGGACTGAGATGACACTGAATATCTCAACAGCAATTCCAAATGCTAGAAGATGACAAAAGGCCTTCCAAATTCTAAGGGAAAATCTTGCCAACCTAAAATTCTCCATGTGACTAAGGTATCAATCAAGTGTGGATAGAATAAAAAAAACACAATACAAGCAAGGTCTTTAAAAAGCCAAAATAAAAATAATAAACCAAGAAAAAAAGAGCACAGAACGCAGAAAATTACAGGATCCAACATTTAAAAAAGGAAAAAAGAATTTCCTGAATGATAATGAATAGCAGTCATAAGAAAACATTTCTGAAGCCAATCAAGGAACCATTCCCTTTAAAGTAGAAAGGTAGTATTTCCAAGAAATAAATAAATAAAAGACCTGATGTGTTTGACTACTGTGAGGGAAAGTTCAAAGAGTATAGAAGAGAAAATTACCCAAATGAATTAGATAAAGCAATTATTTACTCAAGGGAAAAAAAATCATATAGAAAGAATATGTCCGTTGTACACCAAGCCACTCAGCTAGTATCAATATTTACATTCTAATTATAATATAAACACTGAATATTAACTTAACCCCAACAGTTAGAGAACTAATGGAAAGATGGGAGAGAGTTGTAAAAGGAAAATTAAATTTCACAGTGAGATTCAATAGAGAAATTTAAATTAAAAAATGAAATAGAAACACAAACATCTTACTTTGAAATTATAGCAATGAATACCCAAGGGAAAAAATACAGCTAAAAGAACTGAAAGAGGTTGTCTCTGAGTATCAGGATTTGGGGTAGGGTGGGACAGTATACATTTTTTGTGTGATAGGCCTCCCATACATTGCTGGTGGGAGTATAAATGAGTCACTCTGATCTGTTTAGTAAAATTGACTACTAAGCAGATGCCTACTCTATCAGCCAACAATCCC
Source organism: Odocoileus virginianus (assembly GCF_023699985.2). Taxonomy (NCBI): domain Eukaryota; kingdom Metazoa; phylum Chordata; class Mammalia; order Artiodactyla; family Cervidae; genus Odocoileus; species Odocoileus virginianus. Next base: position 14,403,717 of record NC_069686.1, read on the forward strand.
CCTTCCCAGAAATATATCAACAAGAAAGGAGGCACAGAGCCACTAACATATAAGAATGCCCCTAGCAATTTCATCCATGTAATCAAATAACAGGAACTCAAAAGCTCACTAACATGAGAAGCAACTCCAAAATTTCTAATTCCAAGCTAAAAAGGATATATGTTACCAACTGCTATTACATTAAAGGGAAAAGTAAAGATAAAAAGGTTATACATTTTTCTTAACTCTAAATTTTTTAGAAATAGCATTCATTTGGAACTTAAATAAGAGAAATTCTAGAAACAATTCCAGAAGATGACACCTATGATATTCAATGAAGATTTTAAAGTCTATTTCTTCAGTAATTACTTCTGAATCATACCTTCTGGGAACTACAGCTAAGATATTTTATAATAAAAATATTTTATAAAAAAAATAACTCTGAGGAGTAAAATATATTTCATTTGCATACAATTAAAGTTAAGGCCAAGAGTCTAAAGAACTAAGAACAACCTGTTACCAATCAATTTAACCCTTACAAATATCCTAAATCCTATATTCAAAAGTTGCTATTGTAGATAACAATGCAACTGCTTTGATTAGATTATAAAACTAACAGCTTAAATGTTGTGGAAAAACCTAACACAAGCTGAAGATAAAAGAATGGCAATTGAGGACAGATTGGAGAAGGCAATGGCACCCCACTCTTTTGCCTGGAAAATCCCATGGACGGAGGAGCCTGATAGGCTGCAGTCCATGGGGTTGCTAAGAGTCGGACACCACTGAACGATTGCACTTTCATGCATTGGAGAAGGAAATGGCAACCCACTTCAGTGTTCTTGCCTGGAGAATCCCAGGGATGGAGAAGCTGCCATTTATGGGGTTGCACAGAGTCGGACACGACTGAAGCAACTTAGCAGCAGGAGACAGATTTGCTTGATTTGCAGATTTGACAACGGGCTGGGGGCAAGGAGGAGGGTATTGATTAGGAGTTTGGGATTAACAGATGTAAACTATTATATACAGAATGGATAAACACTAAGGTCCTACTATATAGCATAGGGAACTATATTCAATATCCTGTGATAAACCAGAAAGGAAAAGAATACATAATATACACATAACCGAATCACTCTGCTGTACAACAGAAATGAACACACTGTAAATCAACTATGCCATGCCTCCGTGCTTAGTTGCATCTGATTCTTTGCAACCCTTCGGACTGTGGCCCGCCAGGCTCCTCTGTCCGAAGGGTTTTCCAGGCAAGAATACTGGAACAGGTTGCCAATTCCTTCTCCAGGGGGTCTTCCCGACCCAGGGATCGAACCTGTGTCTCCTGTACCGCAGGAAGATTCTTTACCCACTGAGCCATTGGAGAAGCCCCTAAATCAACTACACTTCAATAAAATAAAATTTTTTTTAAAAGAGCATCAGGAATTATAGACAGATTCTATAACAGCAATTCTTCAGTAACATGGTGGCAAGGCTTCTGGTAAGATAATTAAAAATACTCAGTTTATGAAATGGTGAAAAGGGCTCAATCCTGGTTGAATGGAAACACAGCCAGCCAACAACAAGCCCACCCTTGTTGCTGCATCTGCACAGGGAAGATGCTCCCTCATTGAGATGCTGTCCTTATCATCATTTAAAGTACTATGACTTGCTGTTGCTGACTCATAAGCCACACCACTCTTACAAGTGAAGTGAAGTCGCTCAGTCGTGTCTGACTCTTTGAGAACCCATGGACTATAGCGTACAAGGCTCCTCTGTCCACAGAATTTTTCAGGCAACAGTACTAGAGCGGGTTGCCGTTTCCTTCTCCAGGGGATTTTCCCGACCCAGGGACTGAACCTAGGTCTCCCACTTTGCAGGCAGACACTTTACCATCTGAGCCACCAGGGAAGCCCTACCACTCTTATAATGGGGCTACTATTAGCACACTCCCACTCCTTTGTCACTGGTTAAGTGCCCCAGCACAACCTAGTGGATCCTAACAGAGTAGAGATTTAGGAAGCACGCTGTTTAAGTGGAAGACTAGAGTATCTTAAAAAAATGGAAACCTCTGCATTAGTCTTTTAAGAGTCAATACAGAACAAATGGCAACCCACTCCAGTATTCTTGCCTGGATAATCCCATGGACTGAGGATCCTGGTAGGCTACAGTCCATGGGGTCGCAAAGAGTCGGACACGACTGAGCAACTTCACTCACAGAACAATAAGATTTAACAGAGCAGAAGCCTCCCAGTGAGCCATCTCAAGAGTAGAATCTTGATGCCTGTGTTAGTCTGAGAAAGTTTCTTTACCTCATAAGCTTCCCCATTTCTAAAAGGAAGACAATTTATTAGGCAGATTAACTGAGGTGTTGTATGTGAAACACTTTACACACCAGCTGGCACACAATATTTTAATAAATATATTACTATTAAAATTAGTAGTAATAATATTAGTAATAATAAATACTTATAGATCTATCTATGGTTTTTCCAGTGGTCATGTATGCATGTGAGAGTTGGACGGTGAAGAAAGCTGAGCACTGAAGAATTGATGCTTTTGAACTGTGGTGTTGGAGAAGACTCTTGAGAGTCCCTTGGGCTGCAAGGAGATCCAACCAGTCCATCCTAAAGGAGATCAGTCCTGGGTGTTCATTGGAAGGACTGATGCTGAAGCTGAAACTCCAATACTTTGGCCACTTCATGGTGAGTTGACTCACTGGAAAAGACCCTGAAACTGGGGCAGACTGGGGGCAGGAGGAGAAGGGGACAACAGAGGATGAGATGGTTGGATGGCATCACTGACTCGATGGACATGAGTTTGAGTAAACTCTAGGAGTTGGTGATGGACAGGGAGGCCTGGCGTGCTGCGGTTCATGGGGTCGCAAAGAGTCAGACACGAGTGAGCGACTGAACTGAACTGATAGATCTATCTGTGGAAAAAAAAGACTTTTCAACATTGGTGATTTCAAAAGAAAACTTTACCTATTAACATCTCCTTAAGAGAAAAGGGTAAATAAATAATAATTATGTACTGTAACTATTTATAATCAAAATAGAAAAACTGTATACCAAGATAAAAACCTCCAAGTAGATATTAAAAGAATAAAATATAACCAAAAACCTATATAATACACACTCGATTCAACAAAGCAAAAATAAGAATGAAGATATTTTAATACTGACATAAACTTTTACTTTACAAATAACTTTTCAAAGTCACACACGCTGATGAAACTGATAAAAGACCTCCCCCTCCAGAACATTAGCTCCATTAGTTCAGAATGACCATGCCTATCCTGTTCACTACTTTATCCTTGGCACACCACAGATTCTCAATAAACATTTCTTAATGAATAAGACACAGATATCCATAAAAGTAAAAAACATACCCAAGTTCACAGAAAACTAGTAAGCTACAACACAGATTAGCATTTCATGATTTTATGGTACCAAAGCTCACTGCATTAAAAAGATCAATGTGATTCCTATTAAATTCAGAGGTATTTAAACAAGTAATGTTTTAGAAAAACAGTAACAGGAATTCAACTTTTTAAAAAATTAGCTATGCAGAAATCATCAGAAACTACAATTCAATAAGCACAAAAAGTTTTATACTAAATAGAGAAGCTTTGTTACCAAAAACATGAAATGCTACTAGGAGCACATATGAAACAGATCACATAAAAGAGGACCTTCCTAATTAACACAACTCTCACCTGAATACCACTCTTGGAATATATGACTCAAGTTTAGACATATCAATATCTGATAGCTGTAGAAAAAAATCAAGTTCAGAAAGAAAGCAACAAAAAAAGATGACCATAACAGGAAAAGGTATAAACTTTCCCCATTAGAATTAAATATAAATAAATGTAAATTGTAGAGTCAAAATTTAAGTAAAAGAGTTAAAAGTAGTTAAAGACCCAGAAGCAACTCTTGTAACCCAAGAACCTAATACAATACCAGTCACATAACCGACATTCAATGAACAGTCTGGGTCTAAAGACAAGAAACTGCTTTTTTCTAAGCTCCTATGAATGTTGTGAAGTTTCGTGATTCACAGATAAATATTCCAACTGAGAAAAATAACAATAACAACAACAACAACAAACCCACTAAATTTAAAATTCTTAGGATAAACTAAGTGGTAGATGGCAGCAATATAAAATGTATTCATTTCATTTTTTAACCTAATGATAAACTCAATACTAAGTAATTTACCAATGAACAACACAATTAATTTCCTTCCTCTTCTTTAGCCCAAAAACAGAAGAAACATTTGTCTTATAAATTAAATACAAAACAATACTCTTTAATTGCACTTAAGCAAAAAAATCAACATTGCTTGCCAATATTAAAATAACTCAAAATTTTGAAGGATTGTCTTTAGTTAAGTTTTTAAAACACTGGGTGCTTTACACTTATTAACACTGTGGAATTTAAGGGATTATAAACATAGTTTCTAAATGTACATAAATTTAAAATTAACAAAACTATCCAAATTCTAAATAGAGAAAATCCATTTTCAGTTTAGCTGTTACCAGTTATCCACAGACAGCAGACCTCAGGTTTTCCTCTTCTATTCATTTCATAATTAAATTTGAAATATTTCAGGTAAGAACTCACTAAGGACTCTTCTAAATTATGCAATGCCATTTTCAGGGCACAAAATAAAAATGATTCCAAATTTTAATTCATATCTTGTTTCGCCAGGACACAAAGGAAAATCTGTGACAACAACTGAAGAATTACTTTCCACCTTACTAAGAGACATGTTTTAAAATTAAAAACCAAGAACAAATTTTAAAATAATTCATTTTTTATATCAAACAGCTGTAGACCCTATAATTGAAATAATGTATCTAAAGGTTACAAATGAAAAGTGTTAGGTATCATTCTTAAAGTGACAGATTAAGTTCCTAATCCAGTTAAAGCAATAGCCGCATTTGTAGTTTAACATAAATTAAGACCTTAATTATATTTGTGACTATTTTAAACAAAATAACAAATTCCTTTGTACCTGGGAATGTAATTTATAGCAAAGCCAGGTTCATTTTCCAAACCAATCTATTTCACACTGCAGAAATACTCTGGTATAATGGTATAATGTAATTCTTGTTGTAGAATGTTGAAAGAGTAGATTCACTAAAAGCACAGAAGAGGTTTGAAGATAAATGAAGATGCTATTCATTCAAGGGTAATTTCATCTTAGAACTATATGAAAGATGTTTCACTCACATGGGGTAGTGTATGACCTCAAATTTAAGTGTATTTTCAGCTCAAATATAATGCTGCTAGATTGATTATGTTGATACTGTATATCTAATAATGAATTCTAGCCTTTTTCTGTTTAAGAAAACAGACTGTCATTTTTTTCATCTTACTGCTATGTCTTTATTGTTCCATTTAATAGCAACAAATTGTAAAATTTTGCTTGCTGTTTACTTCTTAAACAGAGAAAGCCTATGGTTGATATTCTAATTTGTGATCTCTCAGAACTACAGGAGTGTAAATTTTTTGCTAAGTTAGGTAGATACTGATATTAGCAAACTATTACCCTGTGTAACCATTTTACATTATTTCACTAATTACTAATAATGACAACTCTAATACCCATCTAATTCTGTTTTGAATATACTTCATTTTCACAAATTTTGTAAGACTAATTTAAATGTTTTATATATACCACACCATTTATGTGTTGAGGGATTAATACTGAGAATTTTTTAAATTCTATTTGCAATTTAAGCTCACAGTTATCTTTTCTAAAGATCACATTTTATACATTTAAATCATTACAGGTGCTATAAGCATATATCACCAAAACACTTTGTAATATTTCTGAGATAAAAAAGGTAACCTAATGTAACATTCAACCTGAAGAATTTAAATCAAGGAAACATCTGCAGCCTGCATTTTGCTCATTTTAGAATCCTGAAAAGGATTCACTGAATTCTCTCCACCCCTTAGTTTTCCTTCTCCTCATCCTGAAAGGGAACACAGGAGCCTCATTTTGCAGAAAATGATCAAAGTGGAAAGGATAAACGTATTGTATCCTTTATGAAATTTTAAGAAAGTTATATCAATTTTAAAATGTTTTACATAAAATAGCATTCTATTACTTCTCTATTAAAATCAATGCACTGGTGCATTCCTACCTGTTGTATTTATATCAGGTTTAAACTGACACTTAGAAACTGCATAGAACCAGCAAACCAAAAAATGCTTTAAACTAAACTGAAAATTTAAAATCATTTCCTCTAAAATTCTGCAGATAAGTTGTCCACTGTGACATTCTGAATGATACAAGTTTACAGCTGCTGTAATTTCTTAACCACAGGTGTTTCCCCACACAACTGACCTGCAGTCTCATAGAAAAGAGATACTCCTCTCTTCCGCTCTTCCCCAATCACTATATCAGGATATTACCATTTAACCTCAGATTAATACGTCCATCTAAAAGGCATCATTTGCAAAAAAGGAAAAAGCAAGTGTCAGCTATTTATCAGCATATCTAACATATTAGTGTTTGTGGCCCAGTATTAATGCAGCCTATAAAAATGTTGACTTTTTAAATGATTAAAACACATTCAACAGAAAGAATACAGTGTATTTCTGTTGTGTTCCCTTTCGTTTTTTAGAGATTAAGTATTTATTCACAAAGGATAGGAAAAAATAAGAATATTAAGTAAAATAGGGACATTTCCCTTAACCTGAGCTTAAATGTTATTCTTACTGGAAGTAAGTAAAAACTGTAGAAGTAAAAAGTAAGGCTACTTTTTCATGCCGCATTCTAATAATCAGTTTGAGACACTGTCTAAAAACTAAATTCAATAATTAAACTTTTACAGTATTCAAATTAAGCCATACAAAAAAGGGAAACAGTTTTCTTTTTAAATTGGCTTCATATATACTAAACAAAATCCTTTCTAGAACAGGATTTTGTAATCCTATTCTTTCTAATAAACTTACTAGAAATAACATTTTATTATACAGACATTCACAAAATATGCACAAATCCTTGAAAAATAGGCACTAATTCAGCATTCAACATCTTCTTGTAGTTATACTGCTTTCATCTCTTTCAAAAGAATTTCCCATTTACTACCTAACTTGAACTTCATAATAACCCATAATATAGGTGAGACTACCTTCATCACATTTTAGAGATCCAAAAGCAGCAATATAGCTTTCACGTCTTAATGTAATCCATAAATTGTTATATATAATTTGCTAGGAAATGTCAGAAATGATTTTTGAATTAAGTTATTACTTATTTTCAGATAAAACTCCAAAGGTCTGTATCACACACTGAACTGGTATGCAGCAAAGTGTTACAAGCATGGACTTGACCCAGACTCCCTGAGTTTGCACTCCAGCTCTGTCAAGGACTAATTATATAAGTGTGGACCAACTGCTTAACTTTTCTGCCTCAACTTCCTAATCTGTAAAATGATAATAATAGTACTACTTACCTCATATGGTGGCTGCATGTGAGGATTATCTATGATATCTAAAGTATATATAATAAGACCTGGCACATGGAGTAAGTACGGTATAAATTTTAGCTAGTTATTACTGTTGTTCTATCAGTATTATCTGCAGAAGGGGGATTTGAGCAGCACTGACTTCATACAGTTATTATAAAGACTGAGTTCCTAAGAATTAAATGCTCAGCTCAGTGATTCGCATGTAGTAGGCACTCAGCCAGTGCTGCTGGTGTCTGTCTGTTTACCTCCACAATTTATGGGCTTTATGACCAAGGCCAGAGTTTTCCTGAGCTTCAGTTTCCACATATTTAAAAATGAGCTTAATAACAGTACCATACACTTGGGTTATGGTAATGATTGAATAAGATGTCTCTCAGAAAAGCTCTTTAAAAAGAGTGCCTTAAACAACAAAAGCATTCAATACTTAATTCTGAAACAAGCCTTATTTAGTAAATACTATTAAAATAATACTTCGTTTGAATTAAAGCAATCTACACTAACAACTTTTAGGCATACAATGAAAGAATGATTACAAAAATTATTAATGTTCATATAGATTTAAATACATCCAAAAGTAATTCTTACACCTAACATTTGTTTTAATCACTTTAGGTATTACAAAGCCTACAAGCTTCCATTCCTGCTGCTGACACTGATAATGTGTACTTCTGTCAAAGAACCAGGAAAGAAGGAAATAACCAATATTCACCACATGTTTACAATATGCCAGGTGCTTTTCTAAGTGCTTTAATGTTTATACACATTTCATATATTTTTTTAACACATTCAATCTTAATGACATCCAGTAGGACAGCTTCTATTATATCTGCATTTTAAAGATGAGGAAACTTAAAACAAACAGTAATGTTTGAGGTATCTGGAACAGATTATTCACTCATTTCACTTGTGGAATCTACTGTAAAAGAGACACTAAATTCGTAAAGACATAACTTTCTTGAAGATAAATCAAATAAAGTATTTTCTGCAGAAAACTTTGAAGTTCACATATATTTGCTTATACAGTATTTCTAGACATGTGCTGTCCAATACAAGAGCTGCCAGCTACATATGGCTATTGAGTACTTGAAATGTGGCTGGCACAAATTGAGATGTATAAAATACACATCAGATTTTGAACTTAACATTAAAAAAAAAGGAAAACCATCCTGTTAATAAATTTTGTATTGATTAAATGATAATAGTTGACAATATTAAATACAATATATTTATTAAAATTAATTTCACATTTCTTTTTACTTCTTTTAGTGTGGTTACTAGAAAATTTTAAACTATTATACATATGTGAGTGGGCTTCCCTGGTGGCTTAGTGGTAAAGAATCCACTTGTAATGCAAGAGACCACCTGCAATGCAGGAGAAGCTGGTTCAATCCCTGGGTCAGGAAGATCCCCTGGAGAAGGAAATAGCAACCCACTCCAATATTCTTGCCTGTCCATTCTTGCATGGACAGAGAAGCCTAGCGGGCTACAGTCCATGGGGTCACAAGAGTCAGACACGACTTAGTGACTAAACAACAGCCACCACCTTACATATATGTAGGCAACACTATATACATTACGTATCTATCAGGCAGTTGGTTTAGGGGATGAGAGGATAGTAACAGAGAATTGTTATCAAAGTTCTTTTCCAATCAATACATGCTTCAAAGTGGAAGTAATACTATGAAATGGAAGATTTATCTCCCTAATGTTTGTGTATGTACAACACTGTATGTACGCACTGCCATATATATGTATGTATACACACACACACACACAGTACTACTGCTTGTGAGAACCAGAGGGACACACTACTCTAATACTTCATAATATTCAACATACAAGATTATTTTATGACTAGGCAAACACTTCAGGTAATAACAGTACTTCATGGATGAAAGAAGGAAAGCAAATCTAAGACAAAAATAGGAGAAAATTTTTTTAATTTTCTTTTAAACTGAAATCATAAAGAGGTTTCTTTAATTAAAAAAAAATTCTAATCATTTAGTTCCAGGAAGATAATAAATGCAAAGCCTATGTGGTATGTAAAATTTAAATTCCTTGATGACTTAGGTGGCTAAATACTAAAGGATCTAATGCTTAATATCTGGTATTTTCTAGGAAATATCCAGTTTATGGATACCTGTCACACTGTTAGATCAATTTTATACATTTAACTGATTCTTCCAAACGGATACTCATCCACTATATAGAAGAAAATTACTCCATAAAGTTTACATCAGATATCTGGAAAAGTCACATTTATAGTCATGGCTACTATCAGCTGTCAAGTCAAAGAATATTGAAGAAAACCAAGAATTTTTAATATATGCTGGTTAATTCATCATCTAAGTGACATGTGTAGGATAACAAAAAATTAAAACAGTTATGCAAAATTCTGCATTTTAAGAGTCTTATTTTCTGGTCTTAGCTTTAATTGCAACTATGATTTGAGATGAATGTTGAGAAAACCAATTAATACGAACCATAAAAACAGAATTACTAAAGAAGGTACACACTAAGATTTCTTTTTTCTTTCCTTCTCCAGAGTATTTAAAATGTTAAATTTCTTTTAACGGTAATATACTGATATCTTGGTTTATGCCAAAAACTAGGTAAGCCATCTATTCTAGGGTTTCTCAACAGTGACACCATTTACATTTAGGGTGAGATAACTCTTTCTGGGACGGGACTGTCTCATGCACTGTTTCACAGAATCCCTGGCATCCACCCAACAGATGCCAAAAACAGCCTCCCCAACAGCTGTGACCATCAAAAATGTCTAAACACTGTCAAATGTTCTCTGTGGGTTTGAAATCCTCCCTCAGCTAAGAACCACTGGTCTATTCTTACCCAAAACAACATTCCTACTGGTGAAAATTACTTCCGTACTTCCTAAACTAATATTCTTTAGTTTTAGAGGCTCTTCATACAGGATACCCAGGGAGCTTCAGCTGGGAGATCAATAAACCTCCTGATATTATATGCAGAACTGCCAAGGTATGTCTATGCCTGTGTGTATGCTGGGATGTTTTCTGGAAAAATATCCCATAGCTTCATAAGACTGAAAGAATTATCCCCAAAATGGCAACTAAGACAGGGTTAAGAATTAGTGCTTCAGCTAAAATAGTTACTGTGCCCTGAAGCCATCTTTTCAAAAATATAAAGACTGAAGACACTACTTCATACATAACAAATAATTTACTTGTGTTATCAGTTATCAAGCAAGACTGTTTCTACCCCACTTGTAAACCCTTCATTCAACAAATATTTACTGAGCACACTTTATATGCTAGGCACTATATTATTAGTATTTGAAAACTAAACAAATTCCAACTTCCTTATGCCCCCCTCAAAAAGGCAGTATAAAGTAGTTATTTATTAAATAAAACCAACCGAGAATTTCTGCTTCTCAAAGATTAACATAAGAAAGAAAATACACTAGTTATAGTACTAGTGCCTAAAGATAAAATAAATGTAAGTAAATAAAATTTATATTCTTGGTAAAAATATACAAATCTTCTAAAAGAAGTAAAAATCCATAAAAGAAACTTTACAATACTCACACTCATACAAATATTGTTCAAACACATTTCCTTCTATCTTTTCCTTCTTTCTCCAACTTAAAAGTAAAATGTACTGAATGACATACTATGGATGTGTAACAGTCATAGTTATTAAGTCCAGAAAATACCAAGTTGTGTCTAAAAAAAAGAAAACACAAGACGACCAAGTTCCTAGCATCATGTCTAGAATGAGGCAAAAGCAGTCCCTCTTTCTTTTCTTTCTGTCCTCAAGAAGCTCACAATCTCATTTCCAACAAATGGCATGTCTTAAATTTCTAAGTTATCTTCTAGGTGCTACACGTTAAAATACTCTTTGTGATTCAAACTACACAAGCTAACCAAACAAAGAGCAGCTAAATATGTAAAATGTTTCAATATTTATAATTCCATAATCTACATAAACATTTCTCTTTTCTTTAAAAGCAAACAATCCCCAAGTATCCTATTCTTCCTATAGTGCAGTTTAAAGTTTACAGGGCCACAAATATTTTGGATTACACAACTGTGATATAAAACTCGAAGAGCTATTATATTCAATAAGTGGTCTGGGGATAATAGGCACTAATGTAATCAATAAATATATAAGTCGTTGCTAAAGAAAAATAGGTCTGCTTCATAACCACCAAATGGATTAAGGCTAGAATGAGTACAATGAGAAAGTGACACTTAAATACGCGTAGTGAATAAATCTTTACAAGTAAGTTAGAAAATAGGTTTGTGCCTATACATGAAGAAATCACCCCAAATAATCAATACTAGCATATTTAGCCAAAAGCAAAAAGTAAAAAAATACTGCATTATTTACATATTTACCTGCACAGCAAGAGAAGCTGCATTGTCAGAAAGCAAAATTTGCTCCCCTGCAGAAATACAATGAAAGGTCTGAGTCAAAAGCATAACTACTAAACAAGTAAAATATACTTATAAATGCTTTTTTATTTTAAAAAACTATTCCTATTTCTAAAAAGAAAGCGTAATCATGAAGTTCTATATCAATGTTACAAGATTATAATTTGGATTAAAGTATCATGTTATATAAATAACAATGAAGACTATTTCCTCTAAATCTATTTGATCACTTATTGTATTTTATCAGCAATATGTAAGTAAAACTGCTCACTTAAAAACGAAAGCTTTCCTCAAGTTTTTAAGAAATAATCCCTTTCATTAAAATTAAGTAAAATAGGATCTCTGCTCAAACCTCTCTAGTTAAAAGTAAAAGCATTCAAACTCATATAAAACCAGCTTCCAGTTAATATTGCACAGTGTGTCTAGATCTGTCACACAAAAGAAAGATGACAAGTTCACTGCAATAAAAATTCCATGCTTAGAAGACTAGGGCTGCTGCCTATTAGTCTTCATTACTTTGCAGTCTTCTGACAACTGGAGCAGGCTGCTGAGCCCCAAATGGGGTCCATAATGTGATCTGATGATATATGAAGAGCTGCTAAAGGGAGCCTGAACCATCCTAGCCTATACATTTTAACAGTTCCTTTTTACTGAGAGCCCACTTTACCACAGGACTTCAAAAATCTGCTGTGTCAGCTATTGGCGCAGTAAATCTGCCAACTGCTCCTGCAACCACATCATATTACACTGCCTACAGCAGCCAATATAATGAGTCAATAATAAACTAAGCACCTTACTGGCCATGAATAGTTGGTTTACACTGGCACATACAAGTTTAGGTAAAATCTCCTAGACAAATTATACAAGGGAATTCCTTCTTTATGTGTCATGTTCTCTTTGCATTAAATTGCATTATCGATGGGTGTTTTTTATAACAAATATATTTTGATATATTTGATATGTATTTGATATATCTGGGCTTCCCAGGTGGTTCAGCGGTAAAGAATCCACCTGTCAATGCAGAAGACACAGGAGACGCAGGTTTGAATCCTGAGTCTAGAAAATACACTGAAGGAGGAAATAGCAACCCACTCCAGTATTCTTGCCTGGAGAATCCCATGGACAGAGGAGCCTCGGGCTACAGTCCGTGGGGTCACAAAGAGTCAGACATGACTAGACATGACTGAACACACATATTTTGATATGAAGCCATTTTTAATGGAGAATAAGCACCTACCTTTCAGTTGCTGATACAATGTAGCATTTTCAGGCCAAGGTTCTGCAGCTGTGGAAACAGGTACACAGGGCAAAAATATATCAATAACCAACCAAATTAAAAAACACATACATTTGCCTAGAGCATTTAATGTCAAGCATAAATTGCCAAGGATTAAATTACCAAGGATACCTTAAATATGGCAACTAGTCACATTACTGTAGATTCTATGAGAACCTACATAAGCAGGTTAGATAAGTTCATTTAAATGAATGTTTGGTGGCAGTTTAATTTTTTATGGGGAGGAAATGGAAGACATTTTGCCCAATCAAAAGTGAAAATTTTAAAAATAAAACTGCCTATATGCTACTATTCCTTTACCCTCCTTCAAACACAGACATATCCAAAATGATATTCATACACATAAAAAGACACTGAATTTCAGCTCACTATCAAAAAGAAAAATAGTGAAACAATATTTGTATTTTACTGTAAACTTTTAACAAAGTAAATTTTCAGAAGACACTGTATGAAAGAATCAAATCTATGCATATCAGGCTGTGCGTCTTTCCTTATAAGCCGATAGTATTTAAACAGGGGAATCCTGTTGTCTACGTTTAATTGCCTTGAGCCCACCAACATCATCTCACAAAAACAGAGAATACAATGAAACAGTGAGTCCCTATCAAAACAATGTGAAATAAAGCTGGTGAAGCTCATTTTAGGCCTAAAGTCAGGCTTGACCTTGACTCAACTTCTCATCTAGAGAAGACTCCAGCTACAAAGAGTATTAGCAACCTACCAGTGCTTGGAAAAAGCCCTAGATTTGAATTTGTCTAATCAACTGCACATAAGAAGCAATGCCTCCACAGACAGAATATTCAGGATATTATTTGCTGAATTCTTTGTAAAATCCATAAAACATCAAAATCACCAATTCTAACACACTAACTATATTTGCTGTCAGCAAGAAAGTCAGTCAAATATATGAAATTTGATTAACTTTTCTTATGGTGTTTAAACTAATGCAGTCTCTGTGACATAGCAACAAATTATTTTTTAATATATACTTCTAGTTGGTTTTTTAAAAAAGAAATTTATACACATGAAGCATTTTTTCTTTTAAGAATGATCATTTAAGATGTATTCACTCAAACAGTCTTAGGAGTAGGTGGGAGGTAGACACCTTAATTTGCTTTTACTTCCACTTTAGAATGAAAAGAAAAAGTTGTAGTAATTATTATAAACTGTAAAATTTGGTTTGGTCTGGGCTACACAAAATTAAACTTATACTTAGGGACACCATGAAATCACCAAACAAATAATTCATAGTTTTGTACAGTTATCCACAATATTACAGACCTTCCTCAACTTACAGTGAGTTACATCCTGATAAACACACTGTAACTTGAAAATGCATTTAATATACCTCACCTACCAAACGTTATAGCCTAACCTAGCCTACCTTAAACATGCTCAGAACACTTACATTAGCTTACAGATGGGCAAAATCACCTAACACAAAGCCTGTTTTGTAATAAAGTGTTGATAATATTTAATGTCATTTATGGAATACTGTACTGAAAGTGAAAACAGAAAGATTTTATGGGTATAAAATGATTTTAACTGTACCAGTTGTTCACCCTTGCGATTTCTGGCTGACTAAGAACTCCGGCTCCCTGCAGCTGCCCAGCATCAAGATAGAGTATCTCACTACACATCACTAGCCCAGGCAAAGATCAAAATTCACAATTTGAACTACAGTTTCTACTGAATGCATATCATGTCTACACTATTGTAAAGTCAGAAAATTCTAAGTCAAACCATTGTTAAGTTGGAGACTGTCTGTATACATATATACAAAAGCTACTGAACTTCAACTCACATACCAAAAAGGCCGAACAATTAAATACTTACTACGTTACTGTAAACCTTTTAACAAAGTAAAACTTCAATAAGAATCCAATTAACCAGTGTTAACAGTTTTAAAAATAAAATACAGGGAAACAAAAATGAGCTGACATCTGCAAACTACTCAAAAATAACCTTTTAGGATAAACTATATGGTCAGCACACCTATACCGTTTACATTCATATGAGAACAATACTGTGAGGTTCATTTGTTATAAGAACCTACATCATCAAAGATTCAATTATATGCATTTATTAATCTTATTAAAGCAATAAAGCAAAGGAGTAAAATTTACAAAAGTTCCAAAGACACTGAAATTAAGTTCCTTGAGGGCAAAAATGTGTCACATGCATTGTGTATGCCACACCATGCCAAGTTTTGCATACAGTTGGTGTTCATTAATCATGCATGGAAAGAAAAGGGATATTAAGCTTATCACTCAATTCCCTAAACATTCTGGCTAATCAAAGTTTTACTGATCAATATATTAAAGTACTAGGGTGCTCTAATTAAATATTCTGATAAATTTAATTTTTGATTAGCTATTTGTGTACATACGAGACCATGAATTACAAATTTTCAAAATAGAGTAACATACATTTAGCATTAAATATATGCTGAATATAATTGAAGTGTTCTTTAATAAATCAGAAGCTAAAGTCACTACTCTGCAATATCAGAGGTCTCATAAGAACAGGAACTTATATGTTTACAATTTCAGTTAAAAATTCATGCATCATCACCGGCCCCACTCCTATTCTCCTGATCTAATACAACCGGCATATTTAAAAGAAATTTTGTAACGTATTACTCAACCAAAATAAGAATAAAAGAGTTGGGGCTTCTCTGGTAGCTCAGGGGTAAAGAATCTACCTGCCAATGCAGGAGACATGGGTTTGATCCCTGGTTCGGGAAGATTCCACTTGCCACAGAGCAACTAAGCTCATGTGCCACAACTACTCAGCCCAGAAACCAGAACTACTAAGCCCATGCACCACAACTACTGAAGCCAGTGTGCTGGAGATATAGAGTTCATGCTCCACAAAAAGAGAAGCCGCCGCAATGAGAAACCTGTGCACCACAACAAAGGGTAGCCCCGCTCACTGCAAGTAGAGAAAAGCCCATGCAGCAATGAAGACCCCCCAAACCAAAAATAAAGGAAGGAAGGAAGAAAAGAAAATTATTTTTAAAAAGTTGTTATTAAGAACCTACAGCTGAAAATGGGGTTGGCAGAGTATATTTTTCTTTATCCAATTTCTGCTCTCAGAAACTATTACTAAAAATAAATTCTCAGAAAGTAACTCTGCCAAAACATTTGATGTTGTCTTCACAAACAGAAAAAAGAAAGAAAAGAAAGTGAAGTTGCTCAGTCATATCCGACTGTGACCCCATGGACTGTAGCCTACCAGGCTCCTCCATCCATGGGATTCTCCAGGCAAGAATACTGGAGTGGGTCACAAACAGAACATTTCATTTAAAAAGGGAAGGCAAGCTGATATAAACCTATATAACCATGCTATTTCAACAGCTTAAAATACCAGTACATCCACAGAGCAGAAGGCAAGAAATGGCAGAGTATGCAAGGAATGATCTCACCCATGAGCAGTTCAGAAAACATAAACATCACTGATTTAAGTGCATCACCTATGTGAATCAGCTCACATTTTAAGCATGACATGGGAGAAGAAATAGCTGGTGTGTTATTCGACAGAGAGACAACAGCAAAAATCCTAAATTGTGTAGCATGGCATTGGATCTACAAATCAACCATGTAGCTATCTTTCTAGGAAAGAAGCCTTCATAATAAGTAAGTCTAGGAATCATAAACATTATACACACATAACAAAATACAAAGCCTATTTCTTGGTTTGGGTAATATTATATAAAGCCTTTTCACTGAGAATGCCTATTATGTGAAAGACAAAGTCCAAAAATACAATTATTCCCCACTCCTCACTCCTCTTTCCAAAGGTCAAGCAAGTCAATACACACCCTTGCCCTTGATCATGTATAAAAGAGAGGGAGAGGAAGAATTCAAAACCGTAGTACTGACAAAAGCCTTAAATATCTTAGCATTTAAAAAGAAAAATCTTTTTAAAACAATATTAAAACATTTTCATCTCTTACTAGTTTTACCTCATCTCTTACTAGTCAACCTAAAATGTTTTAGACCACACTAATCCATCCAACCGTGAATAAAAATTTCATGACTCATCCTACTTTCAAGTTCTACCACCAAAAGCTCTCCCTGATGTGAAGAGCCTTTTTAGACTTGCCTTAAGGAAGGACCAGTCTTAGAATAAATATAGAAGGTTAGACTAAAAGTTTCTGGAAAGGAGACTGATTAAAAAAATGGGGACTGAGAGAGAACATTGTCCAAGGCTGTCAAGATACAAGATACTGGTATAATCAGCATATCAAAAGTAGACTTTATGCTTAATATACCTTAATCCTTCTGTGGCTTTTGGAATAAACATCAACTTGAACTTACACATCGCTCTCTCTACCTCTCTGGCCTCATCATTCTTTTCCAACCTCTCTGTACATCAGCCACACTGGCCTTCACCCAGTTTCTGAATGCATCATGTTTCTTCCTGCGCCAGAAATTCATTTAAGCTGTTTCCTTTGTTGTTGCTGTTGTTGTTGTTGTTCAGTTGCGTCCAACTCTTTGTGACCCCATGGACTGCAGCAAGTCAGGCCTCCCTGTCCTTCATCATCTCCTGGAGTTTGCTCAAGTTCATGTTCATTGCATCAGTGATGCTGTCCTGCCATCTCATCCTCTGACGCCCTCTACTCTTTCTGCCCTCAATCTTTCCCAGCATCAGGGACTTTCCCAATGAGTCATCTGTTCACATTAGATGACCAAAATACTGGAGCTTCAGCTTCAGCATCAGTCCTTCCAGTGAATATTCAAGGTTGATCTCCCTTAAGATTGACTGGTTTGATCTCCTTGCTGTCCAGAGGACTTTCAGGAGTCTTCTTCAGCACCACAGTTCAAAAGCATCAATTCTTTGGCTTTCTGCTTTTTTTATGGTCCAGCTCTCACAACCACACATGACCACTAGAAAGACCATAGCCTCGACTATGCGAACCTTTGTCGGCAGAGTAATATCTCTGCTTTTCAACACACTGTCTGGGTTTGTAATGGCTTTCCTGCCAAGAAGCAATCATCTTCTCATTTCATGGTTGCAGTCACCATCCACAGTGATTTTGAAGCCCAAGAAGAGGAAATCTGTCACTACCTCCAACTTTTCCCTTTCTATCTGCCATGCAATAATGGGGCCAGGTGCCATGACCTTAGTTTTTTTTAATATTTAGTCTTTAGCCAGCTCTTTCACTCTCCTCCTTCACCTTCATCAAAAGGCTCTCTAGTACCTCTTCGCTTTCTGCCATTAGAGTGTTTCCTTTACCCTGGAGCAATCTTCCCCTCCCACCATGTCCTTACATCTCAGCAAAAACATCACTTCCTTATGTTGGTCCAGCTTCATGGACACACAACCTGAGCAGCTGCACAGGGCTGGTACTTGAAGGGTTCTACTCTCAGTTTAACAGTCCACTATAGAGAAGGAAATGGCAACCCACTCCAGTGTTCTTGTCTGGAGAATCCCATGGATAGAGGAGCCTGGTGGGCTACAGTCCATGGGGTCGCAAAGAGTCGGACACGACTGAGCGACTACACTTACTTACTTATGGCAGTCCTAGAATTCTTTTAAACAAAGGGCTCCACATTTTCATCTTGCACTGGGCCCTACAAATTATGTAGCTGGTCCTGTCCTCAGGGAAAACTTCAGTGACCTCTAGAATAGTTCAAACCCTCTCTTTTCCAAGCTTACATAGCATGTACACTCCTTTGTACCACTTACCATAGTCAACATTTTCACGGGGATTTGAGGACTATTCGTTTATCTCCCCCACTAGAATGTAAGCCCCATGAATTCAGTGTTCAGTTCTGATTTTTGCTTACCACTTCATTCCTAGAACCCAGAACCAAATAGGCAATCAGTAAATGTTGGTTGAATAAATGTTTGTTTTTACTATTACTGCTATCATTATTGTTAATGATTCTGTACTGTTCAGGCTAAAAAAAAAAAAATGCAGCAGAAAAGAACAAGAAAACTATACAAAATGGCCAAAAAAGGTAAATTTTTATCCCTGGTGGCTCAGATGGTAAAGAATCTGCCTGCAATGCAGGAGATCCAGGTTTGATCCCTGGGTCAGGAAGATCCTCTAGAGAAGGAGGTCGCAAAGAGTCGGATATAACTGAGAGACTAACACACACATTGGGGTTCTCTGGATAAAGTGAAAGTGAAAGTGTAACTTGCTCAGTCATGTCTGACTCTACGACTGTAGACTGTAGTTCTACAGTCCCCCGTGGACTGTAGTTCACCAGCCTTCTCTGTCCACAGAATTCTTCAGCAAGAATACTGGAATGGGTTGCCATTTTCTTCTCTAGGAGATCTTCCTAACTTGGGTTTCCTGCACTGCAGGCAGATTCTTTACCAACTGAGCCCCCAAGGAAGCCCCAGAGAACTCCAACTCTATAGCCAATAACATGACTATAAAAATATTAAACAGCTCCCTGAAACGGCTGGCAGAATCTAATCCTGTAAACTTACCCTGAAACTGGAAATCTGTTTCTGATTTCTATCAAATATATAATTTCCATTGGATATTACTGTTGCAATACTCCTAAGGCCATCACCAATGCCCTCAACCATCTGACAAGTCATCTCACTATTCTCCTGTCCATATTCTTTAACTCTAACCTAGGGATTACCACTTTTTAAAATCTCTTGTCCCCATCAATAAAATATTTGAGTAGGCAGACCCAAACAGATTGGGAAATCATATGGCTAGTATTCCTAACCTAGTGAATCATGCACATTACAAAACACACTAAAAAAGAAAACAGCTAAAAAGTTGAAACCTAAATTCCAATATTTCTTTTCTGTACTTGAAAGGATTATATAACTTAAAACCCCTGTGAAGTGAAGCTGCTCAGTTGTGTCCGACTTTTTGCAACCCCAGGACTGTAGCCCGTCCATGGGATTTTCCAGGCAAGAGTACTGGAGTGGGTTGCTATTTCTCCAGGAAAACCCCTGTATGTACACCTAACCCCACTTTAGAAAACACAGTTGGAAATAAATAACTCCTTATTTGCAGTTTCATCAGGGAACTTGGCCATTCACACGCCCTTGATCAAAGACAAGTCCTCCTCTATCCTAGGGAAGTCATCTTTTTGACCACAAAAAGAGCTTGGAAAGAACACACACAAATCAATGTGGGGTGGGGGGAATACCTGACTACCCAACCAGCTAATAATAGGACCCTTGCATCTTACCAGAATATTTAAAATTTCCCCCGTATACTTTATACTTTCTCACCTTAGTGACTTTGCTCAAACTGTTACCCTCTACCCAGAATATTTCTTCCCACTGCATGACCAAATCCTACACCTTTTTCAAGACCAAGCCTCCATCAAGGCGGCTTCTGTAACTAATCTAATTTCTCCTCTATCTCTACTGCTCATAGCAGTTTGCACTTATC
Organism: Odocoileus virginianus; assembly: GCF_023699985.2. Taxonomy (NCBI): domain Eukaryota; kingdom Metazoa; phylum Chordata; class Mammalia; order Artiodactyla; family Cervidae; genus Odocoileus; species Odocoileus virginianus. Next base: position 14,424,266 of record NC_069686.1, read on the forward strand.
TTATATCATATATTGCTTTCTACTCTATTATTATGTCAATGTCTTATCTTCCTTTCTAGGTAGTAAGTTCCTAGAATGTGAAAATTCCCATGATCCTGAGAGTATTTATTAAAGACTCAGCTTCTCAACTGCCCCAAACTGAATATAATATTAATAACAATATATACACTATATGGAAAGCTATGAAATTCAAATTAAGCAATATTTAAATTATTTTGGTCTAAGTATCATTTAAAAACTAATCTTTATCACAGGAGTTCCAAGGTAAAATTACCCACCTTTCAGAAATTAATTCTTTTACAATCAGAAACTACTATCTCATTTTCATACCAAAGAAATAACTTACACTAAGACATTCTTAGTGACCTATATTAATTCATTTTAAAAAATTACAGTGACTTCCCATTCCCTAGCAAAATATCCATGAAAATGTTTATCACTTTTATAAAGAAGAAATATACTCCTATTTGATAGGTATAAATTTAAAACATCTAGAAATAAAGCAAATATTGGAGCACCTCAACACTTCCTATTCAAATAACACTGTTAGAAGTCTTTTAACCCCTTTGTCCTTTACTGTCTTTCCAATTTTGTCTAGGTAAAACTGTCTTGAGAATTTTACACTAATGTCTCTTTTACTAGGAGCAAAGGTTGCAACCTTCAGTGAGATAGAGGGTTTTTTTATGCAAATGAATTTCAAAGCTTTTCAAAGATAATTTCTATCTCCTGTAAGTATTTAGGTTGGAGGAGAAGAAAGTTTAGAAAGAGAAAGAATACACACTCTTGGACTTGTGAAAACCCTAACATAAAATAAATAACATCTAAACAAATAAATTCATGCTAGAAATGCATAAATAGTAAAATAACTCTCAGAGACCCCCAAAATACATATTTAATTTTCATTTAATTCTCTTTAAGGTACCTAGTACTTTTAAGTTTTATCAACCAATACAACAAAAACACCAACATTCTTTACTATTAATCCATTACAACTTTTAGAGAAATGACGCCTGCCAACAAATTAACACATGTATATACCTAAGATTCTTAAATACTCCATTTTACCTGCAGTATTCTCTCAAGTATTAAGTTAGGTGATAAGTCATTCTGGTGCCAGATGATCTGTCTATTCCACTCAATTTAGGGCATTCCACTCATTTCACAGCATGAAAGTGCTATGACCTAATAAACAAGTCTAATTCCAAAGTCCACCTCTTGATGATCTAATCTAAAAGGACAAGAGAAGGGCAGTGAAAAGAGATGCCCTCTGTTGTTGGTTTTTTTTTTTTAAGTTCTGCATTCTTAATGTACAACATTACTCCTCTGGCATATGAACACAGGTGAAGACATAATTTGTAGAATAAAAGGCACTAATAATACATGCTGCTTTAGTACTGTCATATTTCCAATCCATCAAATTGATTAATGCTATAATAATGCTACACAAACCTATCATTTGTACACTAATGAAGTCAAACCCAGTTTATCCTTAGGCAACTACACTCCAAAAGCTCATAGATGTCATCTGTTCAGCTTCCAAAGACTATTTAGACAGTGTAATACAAAAGGAGTAAGAAACACATGTAACCTATCTCCAAATTTGGATGTCTTTCTGCCAAAGGTGTAAATGCAAATACTACTAATGTAACAAAATGCTCAAAGAACATCTGGCAGCTCTTAAAACATGGACAAGCTGCTGCAAGACACACAGAGAAAAGGAAATAAATTTACCAGTCTGACATAAATACTACACTGATGATCTCAGTGATATCAACATAGCCACTAAGTTCAAAACCTGCTAAGTTTTAGGAAGTTATAATATGAAGCCTTCATTTAAAACAAATTTTCAAGACATTTAGACTTAAAATATAATGACATGTAACCTTATCAAAACTAGAATTTTAAGAACTATTAAACCTGTAATTCTATTCTCAAATTATAGTACAATTTAAAGATAACACTATATCCCAGATAATACTGATCATGAAATGATTAAATGACAATGTCCCTGAGGCACTGTCTCTTAGGGGATGTTTAATGATACTACAGAGGATGTGTAAGCAGGAAGTGACTCTTCACCTAACAGAAGTTTAAAACCATTCTCCAATCACCTCAACAGTCGGAGATCAATGTTCAATATGTGGGAAAGTGGCACATGTGTTTTATAACTCAGGGAATAGAGCCAATATTTTATAATTATTATTAGTGAAGTACAACCTTTAAAAATTGTGAATCACTATGTTGTATACCTGTAACCTGATACAATATTATCAACTATACTTCAATTTTTAAGAAAATTTAAAATAAGAAAGTGGCTCCTGTTAGCAAATGGACAGGTGCAGTGTCGTGTTGTCATTTCCATAAACCTAAAATACTGACAGGTAGTATTCTGTAATATAGTAGTAAGGTTACTCTCTTAGTCCATTTGGGATACTATAACAAAATACCACAGACAGAGTGGCTTACAAACAACAGAAATTTATTTCTCACAGTTCTGGAAGCTCAAAGTCCAAAATCAGGGTGCCAGCACAGTTGGGTTCAGGTAAGAGACGTCTTCCAGGTCACTGACTCCTGACTTCCTGCCAGGTCCTCACATGGTGGAAGGGGCTAGGGAGCTCTCTGGGATCTCTTTTATAATGGCACTAATTCCTAATCACCTCCGAATGGCCCCCATATTCTAATAACATCACTTTGGGGATTAGGATTTCAACACATGAGTAGGGGGGAAGGGGGATACATTCATAGGAGCCACTTAAAAAATAAACTGCAAGGAAGTGCAGATAAAAAGATTAAAGACTACCTTAGATTGAAATAAGGGCCCTGAAGCAAGCAGAAGACATTCTAAGACAGACTGGAGAAGTGTAAGATAAAGGGACTGCCAAACTCAAAAAGAAGACCCACACTAGAACGATTTCCTGGGCTTGATCAATCAGTCCTTAAGGAGAAAAAACTTGTTGACTGACATCAAAATTCACTGAACATTCTTTATTGCCTGTTGTATATATGTAGTTAACTGTATGTAGCTTTCATTTTAGAAAGTAAATTTAGTCACATTCTACAAATCTGCTTTATCAGTCATTCAACATATATTCACAGAACACACACACACATATTTTATATATATAAAATACACCCCCCCCCTTAAATATAATGTACCAGGTACCAGTCTAAGCACTTAAGGATAAAATTACAAAGAAAACCAAGTACCTGCCCTTAAGGTACTTAGACTTTTGTGGTACCATATGGCCCATCTCCATATTTTTTATCTTTATAATACTGGAGCCCATCTGAAGATAACAATAAGGATTACCTGATACAGCTCAGTGGTAAAGAATACAGCTGCTAAAGCAGGAGTTGCAGGAGATGTGGGTTCGATCCCTGGGTTGGAAAGATTCCAACCTGAAGGAGGAAATGGCAACCCACTCCAGTATTCTTGCCAGGATAATCCCATGGACAGAGGAGCCTGGCAGGCTATAGTCCATGGGGTCAGAGTCGAACACAACTGAGCAACTGAGCATGCGAGCGTGCATGCACACACGATACACTCGCAACAAGTCTTAATTCTATCAACATTTTACAGACAACTAAGAACTACATACAACAGTGCACAATCTCCAGAATGCCAAAGGAATGCCAATCTATTGAGCCCACGGGAGATAAATCATCAGTCTCACCAACCCATCATCAGTATCTCCAACCACCCACTCATTTGTAACAAAGTGGTAAACAAAAGACTAAAAACACCCAAAGTGAGGACATATGACTGAGTGATACATTAGATAAATGGGTTCTAATACCCTGCCATTCAGGAAGCAAAGGAAGAAAAGCAAAACTGATTAAAAATTCAGGAAAACTAGTAAGGGGCAGAACTTCCTCCTTACAACCAAAGTGGGGGCCCAAATGAAACTAGAGAACAATGAAGATCTCCTTCTGGTCAAAATCTACCTAGAAAGAGAACAAGATGGCAGAGGAGTAGGTGGACGTGGAGCACATCTCTCTCCACGGATACATCAGGAATACACCTTCAGACACAGAAGTGCATGCAGAATACCAGCTGAGAGCGGACAGGAGTACCTGACCAGTAGAAAAGAATATATAGAACCACGCAAAACTCAGTAGGACAAAGGAACTAGGGGGAAAAACAGGAGTGTCAGTAGGACTGGACCTGCCCTCAGCCAATGGGGGAACTGAAGCAGGGGTCCGATCCCCACATCGGGGCAATTGTTTAAGTCAGAGGAGAAACATTTGAGGCTGAGAGTGAAGCAGCTGATCTGTGGCAGCCTAAATGGAATGAGAATCACACAGACAGTCCTTGCTGCAGCCATACATACCCCAGACAGGAACACAAGCCCCTAGAAAGCGCAGCAGCTGGGAGCTGGAGTTTAGGAACTGTAGAGCAATCCCAGGGCGAGGGCTGCTGTTGGCTGCTAAGAGACGGGATCGAGGGGATATGAGGGAGGAGGCTGTGGTGGGAAATGCCTGTGGAGGAAACCCAGGCAGCCATGGAAGCAAGGCAATACTGCTGAGTCACGCATAGGGGTTGGCCATCACCATAGCTTCTCTCACCCCACACACCACCAATCAGCACCTGAACAATAGAGAGGCTTACCCATCAAATGCCTGAAGCACTGAACTACAGAGTAGGACCCAACCCAGGGGGGCCCTTCTATGTGCCCGATCCACCAAACAACAGAGAAGGAACCCAGGCAAGGGAGCCCTCTAAGTGCCTGAACAGGCAGAGCTACAGAGAAAGACTGGCCAAAGGGGCCTTCTGATTGCCAGCTACAAGAGGCTCAAAAAAAGACTCTCATAGGGCCATAACTCCTGCAGCGAAGGCAGTCCGTGTCCCTGCACACTTGGCACCACCAGGGTCCCCGCAAGCCAAGCAGCTGCGCCACCTTCACACTCAACTCTCACTGGGCACAGCTGCCACAAGCAAAAAATGTCTTGCATCTATGGGCACAGGGTCGCTTCGGTAGTGTCCGACTCTTTGCAACCCTGTAGACTGTGGCCTGCCAGGCTTCTCTGTCAGGGAGCGGAGTTCTCCAGGCAAAAATGCTGGAACGTATGGGCCAATACTGGTTGCCATACCCTTCTAGAGCACTATATTTCCTGCTGCCCTAGCCACCAACTCCCCTGAGTACCTGGTGCTGCCAGAAACCCTGTGACCCAAGCAGCTGCACCTCCATGTCTGGCCCTCACAGGGGCAAACCCAAGTCCTTCAGGGCAGCCTCAGGGGCAAACCCAAGCCCTCCAGGGCAGCCTCAGGAGCTAAACCCCAGTGGATGACCCACATGCAGAGGTGGAAATAAAACCACAACTGAAACCCAGGGGCAGTGTGGCTAAGGAAGAAGACCCAAAACCTTCCCACCAGCTGTACAAGCTGCAGATTAAATCCACACAATCAACTAGGCAACTCTGTGCCTATGGAATATATAAAAGGTCAAGAGCGCCCACAAAAGAGAACGCACTAGTTCCGATAGCTGTGGACACACGAGGCAAGCACACACAGGAGTATGACCAGATTAGAACCTGAGCTGCCCCCACAGCAGGTCCAGAGATCAGCACAGTGTTGGAAGCATCCTAGGGAAGTGAGGCGGACTGTGACTTCCAGCGAGGGAAAGGACTCTGACCGCAGTGACTCAAGAAAAACATTTATTATTCTTTTTTTAGTATATGTGCTGCTGAAGCGAGCACGACATTTATTACTCGTTTGGATTTGTTCTCTAGATTTTTTTGGATTTTTTTCCTTTTTTCCCCCGCTTTGTTGTAGCTGTCGATTTTACTGGCATTATGAAATCTAATTAAGCTTTTGCACTTTTTTGGTTTTTTTCTGTCACATTTTTTTATAGTTATAAACCTTTGCCTCTCTGTTGAGCTTTTGCAGTTCTGCAGTTTTCCTTTTTTTCTTTTCTTAAATTTAATTTTTAATTTTTTAAACCTATTATTTTTTCTAATTTATTTCTTTGTTTGCTTTTCCTACTGTCCTTTTCCCCTTGCAGTTAATCTTTAATGTATATAAATCTTCTTTATCTATCTATATATAACTTTGCATATCTATTCTTTCTTTTCTTTCCTCAACATACTTGTCAGTTTTATTTTCATTGCTTTATTCCCCAGTTGGCACCTTGCTTTAGTTTTGTTTTCCAGTTTTGCTTTAGTTAGTTTTGTCTGGTAGATATAATTTTTGGTCTCCTTTGTTTGCCAGGTCAATCTACTGCACTTTATTTTTGTCGGACTGTTTTCATTTTGCTTATGGGTGCATATGTATGTGTGTATATTCAGCCACACCTTCTATTGTTGTTATAAACCTTTGCCTCTAAGCTGGGCTTTTGCAGTTCTGTGGAGTTTTCCTTTTTTTCCCCATTTTCTTTCTTCTTCCATTTTTTCTTTTCTCTTTTTTATAATTTTTATTTTTTTTAAACCTATTGTAATTTTTCTTCTTTTATCCCTTTGTTTACCTTCCCTACTGTTCTTTTCCCCTTGTAGTTAATCTTTAATGCATATAAACCTTCTTCATCTACCTCTATTTAACTTTGCATATCTATTCTTTCTTTCTTTTCTTTCTTTCCTTTCCTCTCAACATATTTGTTAGTTTTATTTTCATTGCATTCTTCCCCAATTGGCACCTTGCTTTAGTTTTGTTTTCTAGTTTTTGCTTTAGTAAGTTTTGTCTGGTAGATATAATTTTTGGTTTCCTTGGTTCACTGGGTCAATCTACTGGACTTTATTTTTCTTGGACTTTTCATTTTGCTTATGCGTGTATATGTATACGTGTATATTCAGTCACAATTTTTACTGATGTTATAAACCTCTGCCTCTATGTTGGGCTTTTACAGTTCTGTGGAGTTTTCCTTTTTTTTTTTTCTTTTTCTTTTTTCTTTCTTCTTCCATTTTTTTCTTTCTTCTTTTCTTTTTTATAATTTTAATTTTTAATTTTTTAAACCTATTATATTTTTTCTACATTTATTCCCTTCTTTGCCTTTCCTACTGTTCTTTTCTCCTTGGAGTTAATCTTTAATGTATATAAACCTTCATCTACCTCTATTTAACTATTAACTACCTCTGTTTAACTTATTTAACTATTTAATTCTAATTGATAGAATTAACTATTAATTCTTCCTAAGAAAGACTATCTATTCTTTATTAGAAAAGTTCAATCTTCCAAGACTGAACCAAGAAGAAACAGAAATTATGAACAACCCAATTACAAGCACTGAAATTGAAGCTGTGATCAAAAATCTCCCAAGAAACAAAAGCCCAAGACCAGATGGCTTCACAGGAGAATTCTATCAAACATTTAGAGAAGAGCTAATGCCTATCCTTCTAAAATTCTTTTAAAAAATTACAGAGGAAGGAACACTTCCAATCTCATTCTACGAGGCCACCATCACCCTGATACCAAAACCAGACAAAAACAACACACACAAAAAAACTACAGGCCAGTATCACTGATGAACATAGATGCAAAAATCCTCAACAAAATTTTAGCAAACAGAATTCAGCAACACATCAAAAGCTCATACACCATGATCAAGTTGGGTGTATTCCAGGGATGCAAGGATTCTTCAATATACACAAATCAATCAATGTGATACACCATATTAACAAACTGAAAGACAAAAACCATATGATAATCTCAATAGATGCAGAAAAAGCCTTTGACAAAATTCAGCACCCATTTATGATTAAAACTCTTTTAAAAATGGGCATAGAAGGAATGTATCTCAACACAGTAAAGGCCATATATGAAAAGTCTACAGCAAACATTATTCTCAATGGTGAAAAACTGAAAGCATCTCCCCTAAGATCAGGAACAAGACAAGGGTGTCCATTTTCACCACTATTATTCAACACAGTTCTGGAAGTCCTAGCTACAGCAATCAGAGAAGAAAAAGAAATAAAAGAAATCCAGATCAGAAAAGAAGAAGCTCTCACTATTTGCAGATGACACAATACTGTACATAGAAAACCCTAAAGATGGTATCAGAAAATTACTAGAGCTAATCAGTGAATTTAGCAAGGTTGCAGGATACAAAATCAACACACAGAAGTCACTTGCATCTCTATACACTAACAATGAAAAATCAGAAACAGAAATTAAGGAATCAATCCCATCCACCATTGCAACAAAAAGAATTAAATATCTAGGAATAAACTTATGTAAGGAGACAAAAGAACTGTACACAGAAAATTATGACACTAATGAAAGAAATCAAAGACAACATAAACAGATGGAGAGATATTCCATGTACCTGGGTAGGAAGAAGCAATATTGTGAAAATGACTATATTGCCAAATGCATTCAACAGATTCAATGTGATCCCTATGAAATTACCAATGGCATTTTTCACAGAACTAGAACAAAAAATTTCACAATTCATATGGAAACACAAAAGACCCCGAATAGCCAAAGAAGTCTTGAGAAAGAACAGAGGAGGAATCAACCTTCCTGACTTCAGATTATACTACAAAGCTACAGTCATCACTACAGTACAGTACTAGCACAGAAACAGAAATATAGACCAATGGAACAAGATAGAAAGCCCAGAAATAAACCCATGCTCCTATGGGTACTTTATTTTTTACAAAGGAGGCAAGAATATACAATGGGGCAAAGACAATCTCTTTAACAAGCGGTGCTGGGAAAACTGGACAGCTACACATAAAAGAATGAAATTACAATACTTCCTAACACCATACACAAAGATAAACTCAAAATGGATTAAAGACCTAAATGTAAGACCAGAAACTTTAAAACTCTTAGAGGAAAACATAGGCAGAACACTCAACGACATAAATTAAAGCAAGATCCTCTACGACCCACCTCCTAGAGTAAATGAAACAACTGACAAAGGATTAATTTCCAAAATAAACAAGCAGTCATACAACTCAATGCCAGAAAATCAAAAAACCCAATCAAAAAGCGGCGGAAAGACCTAATGGACATTTCTCCAAAGAAGACATACAGATGGCTAACAAACACATGAAAAGATACTCAACATCGCTCATTGTTAGAGAAATACAAATCAAAACTACAATGAGATACCACCTCACACCGGTCAGAATGGCCATCATCAAAAAGTCTTACAAACAATAAATGCTGGAGAGGGTGTGGAGAAAAGGGAACACTCTTGCACTGTTGGTGGGAATGTAAATTGATACAGTTACTATGGAAGATGATATGGAGATTCCTTAAAAACCTAGGAATAAAATCACCATACGACCCAGCAAACTCACTCCTAGGCAAATACCCTAAGGAAACCAAAACTGAAAGACACATGTATCCCATTGTTCACTGCAGCACTATTTACAATAGCTAGAACATGGAAGCAACCTAGATGTCTATCGACAGATGAATGGATAAAGAAGCTGTGGTACATATACACAGTGGAATATTAATCAGCCTTAAAAAGGAATGCATTTGAGTCAGTTCTAATGAGGTGGATGAATCTAGAACCTAATATACAGAGTGAAATGAGTCAGAAAGAGAAAGATAAATATTGTATTCTAACACATATATATGTGATCTAGAAGAATGGTACTGAAGAACTTATTTACAGGGCAGCAATAGAGAAACAGACACAGAGAATAGACTTATGAACATAGGGAGAGGGGAGGAGAGGGTGAGATATATGGAAAGAGTAACATGGAAACTTACATTACCATATGTAAAATAGATAGAAAACGAGAACTTACTCTATGGCTCAGGAAACTCAAACAAGGCCTCTGTTTCAACCTAGAGGGGTGGGATAGGAGGAAGATGGGAGGGAGGTTCAAAAGGGAAGGGATATATGTATACCTATGGCTGATTCATGTTGAGGTTTGACAGAAAACAACAAAATTCTGTAGAACAAGTATCCTTCAATAAAAAAATAAATTTAAAAAAAATTAGACTTCTACTTTCACAGATGATGATGGTAGTGGTGGTGGTGGTGATGGTGACAGCAGTTAAGATTCCTCAAGAATTCTACAGCTAATATACAGCATATATTTTAAAATCCTGACAACTCAGTCTTTTCAGTGAGCTTAGGATATGAATAGATATTTCTCCATGACTGGCCAACAAGCACATAAAACAATACTCAATATCATGAGTCACTAGGGAGACACACATCAAAACCATAAGGAGGTGCCACTTCAGAGCCACTAAAATGACTATAATTAACAAGACAGACAGTAACAAATATTTAAAGGATATGGAGCATTTTGAAATCTCACACATTGCTGGTGGGGATTTCTCAAAATTACCATTACGACTCAGCAATTCCACTCCTAGGATTTCACCCATGTGAAATGGGAAAACATATACACACACAAATTTGTACAAGAAAGTTCACAGCAGCATTATTCATAATAATCAAATGGTGGAAACAAAGACCATCAGCTGATGAGTGGATTAACAAAATGTGGTATATCCATACCATAGAACACTATTTGGCAATAAAAAAGAATCGAGTAGAAAACCTGATACAACACATATGAATTTCAAAAGCATTATTCCCAGTGAAAAAAGCCAATCACTGAAGAATACATACTGTATGATTCCATTTATACAAGATATTCAGAATAGGCAAATCTACAGACAGAAAGTAGTTTAGTGGTCAACTTAGGTGGGGCTGGGAATAAAAATGATTGTATATAGGCAAGAAATTTCTTTTGGGGGTGAAAAGAAAATGTTTGTCCTATAACTGGATTATGGTAATAATCACATCTCTATAAATACACTAAAAATTTTTTTAATTTTATACTTTAAAAGGTCTATAAATTATAGATCATAAACAGATCTTAAAACACTTCTTGCATTTATTGTGCACACTTAAGTGCTTGACATAGTAACTGTTTCACAACTTTATGAGGTGTATGTGTGCTAAGTCGCTTCAGTAGTGTCTGACTCTTCGCAACCCTATGGGCTATAGCCCACCAGATTCCTCTGTCCACGGGGTTCTCCAGGCAAGAATAATGGAGTGGGTTGCTGTGCTCTCCTCCAGGGGATCTTCCTGACCCAAGGATTAAACCCATGTCTCTTGTGTTTCCTGCATTGGCAGGAAGGTTCTTAAGCACTAGTGCCACCTGGGAAGCCCATGATGAGGTAGCCACTACTATTATTATCCCTATTTTACAATAAGAAAACTAAGGCACAACCATAAATAATTTGCCAAAGTCATAGTGCTAATCAGTGACAAGGGCTAGGGTTTGTCAGGTAGCGGCTCCAGAGTCAATGAACACACAACTGTACTAGCTAACCTCTTACAGAACCGACAGATAAACATACTCAGGTAATAATTATTTAATAATTATTATTTAATTATTAATTATTAATTATTTAATAATTATTAAAGCAATTATAATCATTCTACAACAATGGTTCCCAACCCTTAATAAACAAGAATCCCCTAAAAAACTTCATGAAACTGTGTATTTCCATCAAACTCTAAACTCAGAGATTCTGACACTGTAGAAATGAAGGCCAAGAATCCAAACTTGCCACAGGTATGCCCAGTAAATCTGATGAAGATGGTCTGTGACCACATAAAAAACTGTCCAGAGGACATGGAGCACACCTGAAATAAGAGTAAGTTCTTTTCACCCCTTTCATTCATTTGCCTCATTAAAGAATGTGGCAGTAAGGATCTATGCATGTTAATTTTATTCAAGAAAATTTTTGCCCATCTTATTCTACGTAACTATTTGTGGATATGGCTTAAAGCCATGTCCTAAAACATGGCTTTAGTTAACATGTTGCAATTTTACAGTGTTCCAGAATAAGCTTTTAAGATTAATGAACTGAGGCCGCACTTGTTCTGGAACCAGAAAGTGGTTAAATGATAGTCTTCCCATTAGATGTAATCAATAAGGAAAGTAAAATTAAGTTAGTAGTTATGAGATTTGAACGTGAGCCATTTGAACCTATCTATTTGAAACTAGAGATCAATTTCAAAAAGTTACTCAAGGATCAATTTCACAAAACAGACAAATTTCTTGAGGTTAACAAGGGTGAAAAAAACAAATTCATAGCATCATCAAGCCAATAACCCAGACTACAGTGAATACAAGCTAAAACTGAAAACGTTCCATTCTTATTCAGTAAGGATTCATATGTCATCCTCTCAAATGGCTATGTTTAGACTTTGTCTCATTATAAAAATGATCCATCATTTTTCATTAATTTCCAATAAAAAGCTGGCCAACTCCAAGTGACTATGAATAGATATGAACCTTGTAGCTAGGGCTCAAAATGCGAATTTTGTTTTTAAAAATGGTAATCTGGAATTCATAAAAGAGGAAACACTGAGACCATGTCTGAGCTTTTCTCAGAAACAAAGATGAATATGTGATCAATAGCAGAGCTATACAAAAACAGCTGGTTTAGATTAAAAGCGCAATATCTGGCCAGAAAACTGAGAAAAGACAAACAGTCCCACACAAATATCAGAACTCAACATTGCTAACAATGTTAACCTTCAAGATTTAATGGTTTTCTAAATCTAATCCTAGTAAATGTAAAATAAATGTCCCTTCAACTAAGAAGTAATCCTCCCCACCACTCTAAACTCATTACAATCATTGTAATAATAGTATCTGTTATTTTAAATATCTACTATGTTCTAATACTGGACATAGATTCACTCTCTCCTGTCAAGCTAGGTAACCAGAGAACTCTCTATTCCTCCTGCGTCACTTCTCTCTGGCAGCCATGAGACAAATGATTCCCTACAGAGGATCTGATCTGTTGTTACATCTCCAGAAGTCTTGGCAGAATTGCAAGATTCCCCAAGAACAAAAACAAAAAGACAAAATAAACAGGAAATAAGATAATACAGCCTAACCATCACAGAATCCCTTCATGAGAGGCAGAAAAAAATATATTAAAGCCTTGAACTGAACTACCATAGGTTATTAAACTTGCAAAATGTACCAAGGACTATGATAAATAGACAACAATTAATATAAAACTGCCACTGCTCTCTAGGATCTAATTTTGTTGAATAGGTGGGAGGCATAGAACAGGGGGAGGGAGAAGAGGTGACTGAGATACACATCACCATTCACAATACAATAAACCCACACAGGTGGGGTTGGGGAAAACAGAGGTCTCGAAGTGAGACATGGCGGGGTTCCCCTCCCAATTCTACAACTTATCGCCTAAGTGACCTCAGCCAAGTTGTGTAATCTTTCTTGCCTCATTTACCTCATCTGTAAAAAGAGGAAAATGACCCACCTTGTAAGGCTGTTGGAAGAATAAAACTAGATAAACTATGTAAATACCATATACAAGCTCTAAGCTCACAGCATGTATTCAGTTAATTAATATAAGCATCAGACCAGAGGTTTGTATAAAGCACTAAAGGAATCTTCTTGAAGAAATAACAACCTGCTGGAGAAAGACAGGAAAGAATTCACAAGAGGAGATGAAATCTGAACTGAGTAAAAACACAAATAATAATAATCACCAGTGCGCCAGACAGCGGGTGAGGGTGGAGAGAGAGGAGTTCAGATGGTCACTAACTAACACCCGAACTCTGGTTTGAGAGAAGAGAGGTAAAAGACTCAGTAAAGACTTCCTAAATTAGCATTTGTATTATAGGATACACCACTTTGTATTCAAATTATCTGTTTTGATGGATGTGTCTACACAAGGATGCTAAGTTTATCAAAAGCAACAATTGTCACCCATTTTTTTACCCCAGCACCTAGCAGAGCACCCAGCACAAATTAGATACTCAGCCTAAAAATATATTCTATGGAAAATACAAGCCGGTCTTTTGCTATCTAAAGCCTAAAAGATAACTGACAGCAAAAAATTGCTGTAAGTCTAGAAATAAAACCATCTAAACAAACTAACGTCTCAGGTTAAGTCATGAAGTAACTTCTTTGGCTTATAAAAGTTCTTAGAGATAAAAAATATATAATCAGCACAAAAACAGAGCTAAGTGTATACGCATAATGAAATGCTTTTTATGGTTTCTATTTTACTAAAGCAGTTACAGTTAATGGGAATTGCCATGACAAAATGATTGCTTTTATGAAAAGAACCTTCTTTATTACTAACCAATCAAATTTCATTTTTATTACTGATGTAGAAAAGTTCAAAACCATGATTCATTTATAAAGCGTGCAAAAATAAGAAAAGTGTTCAAGAACAGAGTACAGAATCATTTACAAAGCAATAAAAAATTAAACATGCATTTCTCTTACTGCCAAGGCAGATACTTCTACACATAAATGTCTGTAGCTGGATTTGCTGAATATAGCGTCTGTCTTTGAACAAAAAATGAGAAGCCTGAATTTAATATCTCATCTCCAGTTGACATCTTCAGTCCATCTGATAACTGCTTATCAAGAAATATCAAAAACGTTTGAAAAATGTTAAGAAGTTTGATGGTGTTTTCTTTCAATTTTCACTCAAATATGAAAGACTTGAGCTAACATTAATAACTCAGAAGTCTTCACAGAAGAGAGACTGACAAATTTTATGGGGCATACATCACCAAAATCTTTTAAGCTAAAAATGAAAAGTCAAGTAATTTCAGGGTATAGATTGTTAATAAAGCATACAACAGAAGCAAAATTCATGTTATGCTTAATGTGGACTATTACAAGGTCAAAAACAAGTCTGTCATGATCATCACAGCATACCAAAGTTTTCTAAAATGAAACAAATTATTGGCTCTAAGAATTTGGTTTCCAACCTATTCATGAATACAAATATGATAAAAGAAAATAGGTCACACTGATGTCAATAAATTGTGTTTTGTCCTTAAACTGAAGTATAAGCAATTTTGTCACTGTTATTGCATCTGCCCCTTTAATAATTACTTCACAGATGCCAAGGTGATAAGCACTACAGTATGAGACTATTCCTACAATAAACACAAATGAAAAAAGATTCTCTGAAATGTTATGGTCAATTCAATATTATTAATACCTCAGTGCCTTCCTCAATACTGGTAAATCCTCAGAATGCAGATTACAAATAATTAACAAATCTTTATTTTCAATAACAAAGAAATTTAACATATTTTTTCAAATATCTGTTGCAATGATTATTAGATATTTGATATATAGATATAAGAGCCCTGACTATCACTTTTTTACTCTTAATAAACCTTGTGACCAACAGCATCACTTCTATTATACAAAGGACTTTTAACCCATAGTTTCCACTTCATTGAGCCTCTAGAATCCTCCTGAAATGTTCTAAGTCCAGATTTCCCAGTATTCATGTGAAAGAAAGATGGAATAAAAAAGCTTATTAATGATAAGAAAACAAAACTTTTAAACATGTCTGTACTTATTACACTTAACTTCATGTTTACATAAGGATGTCATGGAACCCTGTAAAACTACTTTCCTAGATGATACCATAAAGTAATGCTACTTCCAGAAGGAAATTATTGATAAATTTAAATAATTAAGCACCTGCATACCCACAATGAGATAAATGAAATATCCCAAGTCTTCTTTTTCATACTTTACATAGTTTACAGAGCTTCTAAATAAAGAACAGAACAGACATTGCCCTGATTTCAAAAGATTATTTTAACTGTGCTATAATGAAATTGACTAATATGCTTAAAATATATCAACACATTAGTGAAGTAATATTCACTAATTCAGAAAAGATGGTATAGTTAACAAAAATAAAGACACTTCTGACATTTTAGTGTCCAAAATATTAACAGGATATTACAATGGTAATATCCTCAAAGGCACCAGGAAAACAAAGTAATAACAGAAACTATCATGTACTAAACTTACCATGTACCACCCTAAACGAGGTACCGACCATACTTTATAAAAGATATTGTCCTTTCACAAATAAGGAAACTGGCCTATCAAGGTCTGTCCAAGATTATAAAACAAAAGGCAGAACTGAGCTTAGAACTCAGTTCTATCTTACTCCAATGGCCTTGTTTTTATACAAGTTTCAATTGCCTTATCCATAAAACAAAAACAACACCTAAAAGGATCAAATTGTTAATATCAGCAGCTATGTATTATCTAGCACAGTGGGTCAAAAATGGACACTTACTCTTATCATCAACCAGATACATAGCAACTAATTTTTTAAGGCTAAAAGCTTTCAGCAAAACCTCATGATAAACCACTAAAAAAGCTTCAGAGTATTTACACCTATGACCTATACTGAAGATTTAATTATGTAATGAAGATAAATATGGCTGAAACTTATCAAAGGTATAATCTTGAAACAAATATCTTAGAATAATTTGTTATAGGGGTAATTTTAATAAATGTAGTAACTGTTTACAGATGTTTTATATTATTGAAATGAATTATGTATTCTATCTGAAAGCAATTTTAAAAGTTTTACCAAACTTGTATTTTTACACAAGAGGACAGAGGCAAAGTCCAGCAAGAGAGAAAAACTGATAGGTAAATGTGCCAAAAATAACATTAATGAACACAATATTGAGAACTTACTATGTACCAGACACAATGCCAAACATTTTCTATCTTTTCTTATCTAATCCTTAAATAATCAACAATTATCTTTACTGATTTGCAAATAAGAAACCTGAAGCTTAAAACGGCAAGTGACTTGCCTAAGGTCACTCATTTGGCAAGTAGCTGAATAAGAACCCAGATCTGACTCTCACTTCCAAGTCCACAAAAAGCAAGCAAGGCGAAGGGAGTGATCAGCACTGCAGAAGATTCCTGCAGTTTAAATTCAGTATCTCTCTAGTTTTTTGCATGTATCTGATGATGGTGTGGAACCCTAAAAGCTGGAGACGCTCCTGGTGCAGGGACAGGCAAGTGAGTCAGTCATTTCCTATCACAGTATGCCAGCCTTTGGCTACTACAGTGACCACGCCAAACGTGGTCACACAACCCAAATGGGAATACTGAATCATTCCCCAGTATATGTTCATACCCAACTATCTGTAAAAAGTACATTTTTAACCTGAAACTCAAGTAATGTATTGAAAATCTTGCCAGTTTAAAACAAAAAGCGAGTGAAAATTTAAAATACACAGGCTGTTATAAAAGAGTCTGAAAACCATTCAATATCCAGACTATTTATCCTCCTTTTACAGTTCTTAATCTAGCATGTCCTTATCTAGAGATTCAAATTTTAGTTCAAAAATCGTAAGTTAGCATTCCTTTCCACATCACTAAGTTAAAACAAAAATTCAAAATTCTCTCCTTAAAAAATGTATCCAAATGAACTATTCAGTTAGATACACAAATATGTATTTGCAAGTACCATTTATATCAGCAAATTCATATATACCTGTGATGGCTCTGAAGTCCATTAAACTGGTTAGACTAAACTACCTTTGCCAGAATACCCTTTCTACTGTTGTCTTCTTAGGGTGAGCTACAAGGGACATCCTCCAGCAGGTATTGGGAACACAGAGGGAAGACAGCCACTTTGTAGCAAGCACCTCCCAGTTATTCAACCACTACTCTAGGCGGGCTGGGAAGGAATTTTGCTGACATAACTAAAGCAAGCCCCGATAAGGTAACTTTATGTTAATCAAAAGGGAGATTATCCTGGGTGGGCCGAACTTACTAACAAACAAAACTCGGCCTCTGCAAGCAGCACCTGCTGCGTATGCTCTCTCCTCACGGAGCCCCTTCACGGCTAGCTGCCTGCGGCCTCAGCATCTGGCTGGCCCACCTCCACAAGAACAAAAGCCTCTGAGTGTGTGTGTGTGTGTCTATGTGTGTCTGCGTGTGTCTGTGTGTGTCTATACGTGTGTGTACAACCTCCACAAGAACATAAGCCAGTGTGTGTGTCTGTGTGTGTGTGTCTGTGTTTGTATGTGTGTCTGTGCGTGTCTATGTGAGTCTGTACGTGTGTCTGTCTATACGTGTGTGTGTACAACCTCCACAAGAACATAAACCAGTGTGTGTGTCTGTGTCTGTATGTGTGTCTGTGTCTGTACGTGTGTCTGTCTATATGTGTGTGTGTGTACAACCTCCACAAGAACATAAGCCAGTGTGTGTGTCTGTGTGTGTGTGTCTGTGTTTGTATGTGTGTCTGTGTGTGTCTATGTGAGTCTGTACGTGTGTCTGTCTATACGTGTGTGTGTACAACCTCCACAAGAACATAAGCCAGTGTGTGTGTCTGTGTTTGTATGTGTGTCTGTGTGTGTCTATGTGTGTCTGCACGTGTGTCTGTCTATACGTGTGTGTGTACAACCTCCACAAGAACATAAACCAGTGTGTGTGTCTGTGTGTGTGTCTGTGTCTGTATGTGTGTCTGTGTCTGTACGTGTGTCTGTCTATACGTGTGTGTGTACAACCTCCACAAGAACATAAACCAGTGTGTGTGTCTGTGTGTGTGTCTGTCTGTTATGTGTGTCTGTGTGTGTCTGTGTCTGTACGTGTGTCTGTCTATATGTGTGTGTGTACAACCTCCACAAGAACATAAGCCAGTGTGTGTGTCTGTGTGTGTGTCTGTGTCTGTATGTGTGTCTGTGCGTGTCTATGTGTGTCTGCACGTGTGTCTGTCTGTGTGTGTGTGTACAACCTCCACAAGAACATAAGCCAGTGTGTGTGTGTGCGTGTGTGTACAGCATAAGCCAGTTCATGTGTATGTGTGTGTGTCAACAGCATAAGCCCATTCATGTATGTGTGTGTGTGTGAGTGTGTGTGTACACAGAGACAGAATTAGAGCTCCTACCACTTCTGCTTCTCAGTCTGAACTAATACATGAACACACATCATAAAAAGACTAGATAAGCTAATTATGATTTCTTCATTACAATGAAATACCATACAAACTTTAACAATGATAAATATGTCATTTCATTCACAGACATGGAAAGAGATGTCAATGCTACATGACAGATTACAAAAAAGTATGCATATTATATATTATTTATGTTTCTTTTTTTATTTTAGAGAGTGAATGGGGTAGCTTTGTTCACCAAAGTTATAATGAGGAAGATGGGATTTTAAATTTACGATTTTAGGTGACTTTTACTTTATATTCTTTTCAATTTTTTTCATTTTCTACAATAACAATGTACTATTTTTATTATGAGGGAAAAAAGAAAAAAAAATAAACCTTTCTTATTTGACAGAGAAAAAATGTCTGCTAGACTTACAGACTAAAATGTGCTTAGTTATCCAAGCAAAGTGAACAGTTGAGGCAAAAGTCAACATTTGCCAAAGATGGACACTACAAATAGTTTAGAATAGCAAGACTTCAAGGAGAAGGAGTGACAAGAGATGAAGCTAGAGAGACAGACTCTAACTTACAGAGGGTCTTACATGCCTCACTCCATCTACTGACAACAGGGAACAAATGATGGTGTTCAAACAAGAGGAGTTACCTCTGCGTTTTAGGAAAATAAAAATAATTCAACACAAACAAACAAAAGCCCATTGAGGCTTCCGGTATACAGGCTGTACTAGAAAGAGATCAGACTGAAATCAGGGAAACCTATTCAGACAATACTACAGTAATTCAAGCCAGAAATAACAAACCCTAAACTAAAGTAGAGATGGAAGGAATAGCCACTGAGTCATAATAAGGAGTAAGAACTGAGAGAACTTGGAGGGGAATACATTAGAAGTAAAGTGATAGAAATGGTTCACTTAAATGGGGGAATTCAGAGAAGGCTTCTAAAAGATGTCCTTATGAATGAGGCTCTCAAGGAGGCTACCTCATGAGTATCACAGATAGATGGAAGACATCTTTATATGTTTCCAAAAGAAACACCAGTTTGTTGGCCCACTGAAGGAAAGAATTATAAGCAAAGTGCTAAATACATTTAAAAACAGAGCTCTCAATTACAAAAACAGATTCACATTTACTTAAGTTATAACAAAACTGTGTAGATATATATATATCTCTAATCTCTCGAGGTTCGTCTCTTCCAAGAAAACCGTATTACTGCCAGAAGCAGAATCAGTTCACTCAGTTTAGTCACTCAGTCGTGTCCGACTCTTTGTGACCCCACGCACTGCAGTACATCAGGCATCCCTGTCCATCACCAACTCCCAGAGTTTACTCAAACTCATGTCCACTGAGTCAGTGATGCCATCCAACCATCTCATCCTCTGTCGTCCCCTTCTCCTCCCACCTTCAATCTTTCCCAGTTCAGGGTCTTTTCAAATGAGTCAGCTCTTCACATCAGATGGCCAAAGGATCGAAGTTTCAGCTTCAGCATCAGTCCTTCCAATAAATATTCAGGACTTATTTCCTTTAGGATGGACAGGCTGGATCTCCTTGCTGTTCATGAGACCCTCAAGAGTCTTCTCCAACACCACACTTCAAAAGCATCAATTCTTCGGTGCTCAGCTTTCTTTATAATCCAACTCTCACATCCATACATGACTACTGGAAAAACCATAGCCTTGACTAGACGGACCTTTGTTGGCAAAGAAATGTCTCTGCTTTTTAATATGCTGTCCACGTTGGTCATAACTTTCCTTTCAAGGAGTAAGCGTCTTTTAATTTCATGGCTGCAATCACCATCTGCAGTGATTTTGGAGCCCAAAAAACTAAAGTGCCACTGTTTCCACTGTATCCCCATCTACTTGCCATGGAGTGATGGGATTGGATACCATGATCTTAAGTTTTCTGAATGTTGAGCTTTAAGCCAACTTTTTCACTATCCTCTTTCACTTTCATTAAGAGGCTCTTTAGTTCTTCTTCGCTTTCTGCCTTAAGGGTGGTGTCATCTGCTTACTGAGGTTATTGATTATTTCTCCCGGCAATCTCGATTCTAGCTTGTGCTTCATCCAGCCCAGCATTTCTCATGATGTACTCTGCACAGAAGTTAAATAAGCAGCGTGACAATATACAGCTTTGACATACTCCTTTTCCTATTTGGAACCAATCTGTTGTTCCATGTCCAGTTCTAATGGTTGCTTCTTGACCTTCTTGACCTTCTTGCATACAGGTTTCTCAAGAGACAGGCCAGGTGGTCTGGTAGTCCCAGCTCTCTCAGAATTTTCCACAGTTTATTGTGATCCACACTAGCTTTTTTCGTAGTGATGTTTCCTAAGGTCCACTTGACTTCACATTCCAGGATGTCTGGCTCTAGGTGAGTGATCAAACCATCATGATTATCTGGGTTGTGAAGATCTTTTTTGTAGAGTTCTTCTGTGTATTCTTGCCACCTCTTCTTAATATCTTCTGCTTCGGTTAGGTCCATACCATTTCTGTCCTTTATTGAGCCCATTTTTGCATGAAATGTTCCCTTGGTATCTCTAATTTTCTTGAAGAGATTTCTAGTCTTTCCCATTCTCTTGTCTTCCTCTATTTCTTTGCACTGATCACTGAGAAAGGCTTTCTTATCTCTCCTTGCTATTCTTTGGAACTCTGCATTCAAATACATGTATCTTTCCTTTTCTCCTTTGCTTTTCGCTTCCCTTTTCACTGCTATTTGTGAAAATTTGGCCTTGGAGTACAGAATGAAGCAGGGCAAAGGCTAATAGAGTTCTGCCAAGAGAATACACTGGTCATAGCAAACATCCTCTTTCAACAACACAAGAGAAAACTCTATACATGGACATCACCAGATGGTCAACATTGAAATCAGTTTGATTATATTCTTTGCAGCCAAAGATGGAGAAGCTCTATACAGTCAGCAAAAACAAGACTGGGAGCTGACCGTGGCTCAGATCATGAACTCCTTATTGCCAAATTCAGGCTTAAATTGAAGAAAGTAGGGAAAACCACTAGACCATTCAGGTATGACCTAAATCAAATCCCTTATGATTATACAGTGTGAGAAATAGATTTAAGGGACTAGATTTGATAGACAAGCGTGCCTGATGAACTATGGACAGAGGTTTGTGACACTGTATAGGAGACAGGGATCAAGATCACTCCCAAGAAAAAAAATGCCAAAAAGCAATATGGCTGTCTGAGGAGGTCTTACAAATAGCTGTGACAAGAAGCAGAATACTGTGAATAGTTGCTGGATTTGAGTCTCACTTACCAATCAAATACAAGGTTTCATATAAATCATGTTAACCATCATTTTTTTTTTGCTGTTGCCAAAATATAATCTTCCAAATTTTTATAGTTACAACCATTTAAATTCAAAAGTAAAATATTCTCACTCACTCCAACAAACTATCCTTATTCTTCTGAAATTACTAGTTAAAACTGAGTATTCTCCTACATTTTTATTGCTTACATATACCTGTTTACACAGGTATACAGCTGTTTACACACTTCCCTGGTAGTTCAGAGGGTAAGGCGTCTGCCTGCAATGCGGGAGACCCGTGTTCGATCCCTGGGTTGGGAAGATTCCCTGGAGAAGGAAATGACAACCCACTCCAGTATTCTTGCCTGGAGAATCCCACGGACAGAGGAGCCTGGTGGGCTACAGTTCACAGGGTCACAAAGAGTCGGACACGACTAAGCGACTTCACTTCATCTGTTTACACCAGATTCATTTATTTAAATGGTTCATACTATATATATACATAATTCTATAACTTGTTTTTATTAATATCTAAGATAATCAGAGTCTTCAAGCCAATATGCTTAACAGCTATGTTGCTATTGTTGTTTAGTCACTAAGTCATGTCTGACTCTTTTGCAACCTCACGGACTGCAGCCCATCAGGTTCCTCTGTCCATGGGATTTCCCAGGCAAGAATACTGGAGTGGGTTGCCATTTCCTTCTCCAGGGGATTTTCCCAACCCAGGGACTGAACCCATGTCTCCAGCATTGGTAGGTGGATTCTTTACCAATGAGCCACCAGGAAAGCTTAACAGCTATACCTCATCATTTTTAGTATCTGTAATAATGTGGGCATGCCATAACTTTACCTTCCCAGGTGCGCAGTGATAAAGACTCTGCCTGCTAATTCAGGGGACACAAGAGATGCAGGTTAGATCCCTGGATGGGGGAAGATCCCCTGGAGTAGGAAACGGCAACCCACTCGGGTATTCCTGCATGGAAAAGCTCATGAACAGAGGAGCCTGGCAGGCTACAGTCCATGGGGTCACAAAGAGTCAGACACAACTGACCATGCATGCCGCAATTTAACATATATTTAGGATGTTTCTGGGTTTTTGCTATTACAAATAATACTACAATTACTACAGTTGTATATTTCTTTAAATACTGGCCCTTATATTTCTATCAGATAAATCCCACAAAGAATTCCTGAGTCAATTAACAGCATTTAAATAAATATTGTTATGTTAAGTTCCCCAAAAGCAGTTGTTTCTTACAGACTCCCCAATACTTTGAGGGCAACTGTTTTCCCCATGCCAGTGTCAGTACTAAAAGTTATCATATTCATTTCTGCCCATCTGACTGGGTGGAAATTAGTGATGGAGGGCATCTTTTCATATGTTCTCTGCTGATTTGCATTTCCCCTTTAGTAAACTGCCTATTCTTATCCTTGACCTTTGATTCTGTTGGACTGCCTTTTTCGTATTAATTTGTAGAAACTTATGTGTCTCATCATACGAAGCTTTTAAAATATATCTGCAAAAATTCTATTAATTTTTTCTTCCATGCACTCTGCACTCTGTATCTTACTTAGGCATCCTACATTATATCACCTATATTTTTCCTAATTATTTTATTACAATTTGGTTTTTGTTCTTAGTTTACACTTAAATTTTTAATTCATCTAGAATTTATTCTTGCAGTGTCATGACTGAGGAGTTGTCCCAACACCACTTATTGAATTATCCATCTATAAATGCCTCCTCCTAGAGTGATCACCACAAATAGCTAAGATGGCAGACTGATAAAATTCTTAGAAACTCCTAAATTTCAGTAATTGAAGCAAAGTTCCAAACTGATTAAAAGATATTCATTTTTTCCTTAAAAGAAATCACACATTAGGGGAACATGCACACTGTATACCAATATCAGTATACAACTGTGAAATATTTTAATATAGCAATCTACATTCATGATCTAACATTTTAAAAAACATGAACAGTAAAAGCAAATAATCATTGCTTGAAATCTCAAGATTATTCATTGATTCAGGTCACGAATACTTATTGAGCACCAACTGACAGGTCCTCAAGATACTAGAAACAATATAAGTATTATTCCTGCCTTCAAGAAGCTTGCAATCTAGTGGGGGCTTCCCTCACTTTTAGAAGACAATGTCTTTGAGTGAGAAAAAGAAAAAAGAAATGAATGTTAACACAAATGTAATGAAAAACATTTTGGCAAATTCCATGACATTCAATACTTTTCATTTCAAAAATTCTACCTTATTGCAAACGTACCTAAGTATCCTGGTAACTGAATATTTACCGTACTCACAATGAAAATACTTCTAGGACGTTTAAGACTAACTCCATTTAAAGATTAACCCATCAACCTATACCTACAATAGTCTCTCACTTTCTCATCAATATTTAATATCTTTCACTACAGTAAATAAGAACCTCGATAACAAATACATTCAATAACAGAAACTTTCAAAATATATTGTAAATCTATTTACAACAGCCATGTTCAGTCCGTCAAGTCAAAGGTGTTTCAAAAAATTCATGCAGCCTTAAAAATGTGTCAGTGAAGCTGGAGACCTAGCAAATGGCAATATTGTGCTGCTCGGAGAGGAAACTTCATTGGCCTCTCAAATGACAATGGCGACTCATTAGTAACAAGCACCTTAAACCTCAGGTCCCACACCGAGGCTGCCCCCACACTTAACTCTGAAGCTCTAGGATATGGCCACGCCCCCACCTTAATTCCAGGCCACAGTGTTCCCCACTTATCCCAACACCTCCAGACCCAATGGGTAGCTGGACAAAGCACTGCCCAGTAAAAACGGATGGGATTCCCACTCCTCCGGGCTGACCGTAGCCGAGTTTCTCCCCCTCAGTTTTCTCATCCAAGAGTTGGCGGTCAGTGCCCGCCTCTATCCCGAACCTTGGGTTCAGCGTCTAACGCTGCAAGGCTGGAGGAAAGCTGCATGCTACGACTACCCCACGCCGGCCCCCGCCTCCGTCCGGGTCCGCGGCCACACACGCTACCTGCGATCTGGGAGACTAAGGCTTCCGCAACTAGAGACATGTCGGCTGGGCGGCCCTGCGCCCGCAGTTCCTGCTCCCCGCGATCCTCAGAGAACTCCCGCGCAACCCCGGCGGCTCCTGGCACCTAACAGGCCTGGCCCCGGCTGAAGCTCGGACTCCCACAGCCCACCCCGCGGCGGCGGCAGACCACCGGCTTAGACTCCAAGGTTACCACCAGGCCAGGCCAGGAACTTCCGGCGCAGCTGACAGCTGCGCGCGAGCGCTTCCGGGGGCCCCGCCTCCGCCTTCTCTGGCATTTCCTGTCCCCGGGCTCCCGGCCGCTGGGGGCTACCCCAGCAAGGGAGAGGGAGAAGGGAAGAGTATTTGATTCCCGACTCTGGCGTACAGGGTGGGCGGGTGTACCCCAGAAGTTTTCAGTTTCCTTTCCAAGCGAAATTTTTGTAAGCAAATAAGTTTTTTTAAGTGATTTCAAACAAGAGGCAGTTGTTTGCTCATGATTCTATGTGCTCACTTAGTCGTGACCAACTCTTTGCAACCCCTTGAGCTGTAGCCCGCCAGGCTCCTTTGTCCATGGGATTTTCCAGACGAGAATACTGGAGTGGGTTGCCGTTTCCTTTAAATCTTATGTTTATACAATTTTTAAAGGTTAAACTCCATTTACATTACAAAATATTGGCTATATCCCCTGTGTCGCACAATAAATACATCCCTGTAGCTTATCTTACATCCAGTAGTTTGTATCTCCCACACTCCCACTCCTGTATTGCCCCTTCCTCCTCCTCACTTGTAACCATTAATTTGTTCTGTGTATCTTTTTTTTTTTTTGTTACATTCACTACTTTGTTGTATTTTTTAGATTCCACATATTAGCGATATGATAAAGACAAGTAGCATTTCTAAGCGTCCGCTGAATACCAGACTTAAAATATATATACAGTATTCTATTTCATTTCATCCTCTAAACAAGCCGGTGAGATCTTATTGCCCTTTTACAGGTAAAGAAACAGGCTTAGGAAGTTTAAACTGCCTGCCCAGGGAGTCCGCTCAAGCCCAGATTTCAAATCCACATTAATTTCCTGTATTCAGCTACTGTTGATTGGTCCCTGGACAGACATTAACGTTTAATTATTTACTCAACCATGCTTGCCAGAAAGAAGGTAGCTGGAGCAAATAAGAAAGTGAAAGTCACTCAGTCCTGTTGGACTCTTTGCGACCCAGTGGACTATACAGTCCATGGAATTCTCCAGGCCAGAATGCAGGAGCAGATAGCCATTCTCTTCGCAAAGGGATCTTTCCAACCCAGGGGTGGAACCCTGGCCTTCAGCATCGCAGGTGGATTCTTTACCAGCTGAGCCACCAAGGAAGCCTGAGGC
Source organism: Odocoileus virginianus (assembly GCF_023699985.2). Lineage (NCBI taxonomy): Eukaryota > Metazoa > Chordata > Mammalia > Artiodactyla > Cervidae > Odocoileus > Odocoileus virginianus. The sequence goes on from NC_069686.1 coordinate 14,450,593, forward strand.
TTAAAAAGGTAAGTAGTTTGCCCGAGGTCACAATATATAGGTACACTGTATGTGTATACATACAAAGGGATATTATTCAGCCATAGAAAATAACAAAATACTGCCATTGCAACAACATAGATGGACCTTGAGGGCATTATGCTAACTAAATAGGTCACAGAAAGAAAATACCATATGATCTCACTTATACAGGAAACCTAAAAATTAAAAAAAAAAATCCAGAAGAAATGAAAGCTTACAGTTACAGAGAACAGATTGGTGGGTGAGAGAGGCAGGGTGTAAGAAATGTGTGAAAGAAATCAAAAGGTACAAACTTCTCTAGTTTTGAAATAAGTCAAGAGTATATAATGTTCAGCACAGCAACTATAGATAATAATGTATTGCATATTTAAAAGTTGCTAAGAGAATAAATCCTACAAGTTTACATCACAAGAAACACTTCTGTAACTATGTAGAATGACAAATGTTAACTAGATGTATTGTGGTGGTCATTTCACAATACACACAAATATTGAATCTTTATGCTGTACATCTGAAACTAATATAATGTTGTATGTCAATCATAGAGCTTCCCTCTTAGCTAGGATGGTAAAGAATCTGCCTGCAATGCAGGAGACCAGGGTTTGCCCCTTGGGTTGGGAAGATCCCGTGGAGAAAGGAATGGCAACCCACTCCAGTATTCTTGCCTGGAGAATCCCATGGACAGAGGAGCCTGGTGGGCTACAGTCCACGGGGTTGCAACGAGTCAGACACAACTGATCAACTAACACTACTACTACTATGTCAATCATACCACAGTAAATTTAAAAGTGAGATAGCTTACTAAGTTTCTGCAAAGAAACATGATGTTCTGAGAATTACTGTCCATGACATTTAGAAAGCAATGTCTTTATGCTTCCATAGCTCTATTACAGTTTTTGGTTCATAGTTCTGCTTCTTTAGTATATTAGTTTCATAACATACAACTATAAATTGGGTGGCTAAAAACAATAGGAATGTATTCTCTCAAAAATGTGGAGGCTCAAAGTCTGAAATCAGGGTGTCATCAGAACCATGCTTTCTCTCCAAGCTGCCGGGAAGAATTCTTCCCTGCTTCTTTGCAGCTTTGGGGGGTTGTCAGCTATCCTTGGCCTTCTCTGGCTTGTAGACACATCACTCAAATCTTTGCCCCCCATCATAATATGCATTTTTGCTGTGTGTCTCAGTTCAGTTCAGTAACACAGTCGTGTCCAACTCTGTGACGCTATGGACTGCAGCACACCAGGCTTCCCCGTCTATCACCAGCTCCCGAAGCTTGCTCAAACTCATGTCCAACGAGTCAGTGATGCCATCCAACCATCTCATCCTCTGTCGTCCCCTTCTCCTTCTGCCTTCAATCTTTCCCAGCATCAGGGTCTTTTCAAATGAGTCAGTTCTTCACATCAGGTGGCCAAAGTATTGGAGTTTCAGCTTCAACATCAGTCCTTCCAATGAATATTTAGGACTGATTTCCTTTAAGATGGACTGGTTGGATCTCCTTGCTAGGACTCTCAAGAGTCTTTTCCAACACCACAGTTCAAAAGCATCAATTTTTCTGCACTAAGCTTTCTTTATAGTCCAACTCTCACATCCATACATGACTACTGGAAAAACCATAGCTTTGACTAGATGGAATTTATTGGCAAAGGAATATCTCTACTTTTTAATATGCTGTCTAGGTTTGTCATAGCTTTTCTTCCAAGGAGAAGGCGTATTTTAATTTCATGGCTGCAGTCACCATCTGCAGTGATTTTGGAGCCCAAGAAAATAAAGTCTGTCACTGTTTCCATTGTTTCCCCATCTATTTGCCATAAAGTGATGGGACGGGATGCCATGATCTTAGTTTTTTGAATGTTGAGTTTTAAGCCAACTTTTTCACTCTCCTCTTTCTCTTTCATCAGTAGACAAGAGGCTGTGTGTCTATGTGGGCATATTTCCCTCTTCTTATAAGGGCACCAGTCATTGGATTAGGGCCCACCTCATTTAAGATGACCTCATCTTAAGTTGATTTCATCTGCAAAGACTATATTTCCAAATAAGATCACAGGTACCAGGGATTAGAAATTTGTACCTTTCTTATTGTGGGAGAGAAGGGACACAATTCTACCCACTTCAGTAGATAATTTCTTTTAAGGATAAAGCAACATTTGTGGGCTTTCCCCATGGCTCAGTGGTAAAGAATCCGCCTGCAATGTAGGAGACTTAGGAGATGTGGGTTCAGTTCCTGGGTCAGGAAGATCCCCTGGAGGAGGGCATGAGAAACCACTCTAGTACCTTGCCTGAAGAATCCCATGGACAGAGGAGCCTGGCGGCTTACAGTCCATAGCATCACAAAGAATTGGACATGACTGAAGCGACTGAGCACACACATCAGTATCACCCTCTGCAACCAGGAAACTTGCGAAACTAAATTTCAACTTAACCAAAAACTCACGTGGACATAAAGATAGCAGTGTTTAAGAAGCAGCATCATCTTGCTGGCTGAGATTCAGAGTTGCCAAGAAGTAGAGATAATAGGTTTATCTCTTGGGCTTCCTGCATAGCTCAGTCGCTAAAGCATCTGCCTGCAATGCAGGAGACCTGGCTTCAATTCCTGGGTTGGGAAGATCCCTTGGAAAAGAAAATGGCAACCCACTCTAGTATTCTTGCCTGGAGAATCCCATGGACAGAGGAGCCTGGCGGGCTACAGTTTGTGGGATCGAAAGAGTCGGACACAGCTTAGTGCTATCTTTTTCTTTCTTTCTTTCTCTTTCTTCCTTTCTTTCTTCCTTCCTCCCTCCCTCCCTTCCTTCCTCTTGTGCTGAAGGAGTTAACGCTGATAATAAAGTGTATGCTATGCCCAGTTTCCTCCTCCTCGTCCCATGAGTGACACTGACCAAGAGAAATGAACTGTTCCAGGTACTTAAGTGTCAATTGAAAGAAAATCTTTCGGTTCCTGTCTGTTCTCCGTATAGCAGAGAATTATATATAACTTTTAAAAGTGAAGAATATCCATCATCTATTCAAGTTCTATTACCAGGTTTAGTTTGTCACCTTTAAAGCTGAAGATAGAAGGTTTTGACTGCTTTTTGACACAGTGATTTTTTTTTTTAAAAGATTTCTCCATATTATAGACCTTGTTTAGGAACCTGGACCAAAGCCCTGAGAAAGGGCTAAGAATTTGGATGGGCAAAAACAAAATAAAATGAGTCCACCAGGCAGAAGTGAGCCCCAGAATGAAAGAGAATGGTCAGAGCAGGGACTGCGCATACATATAAAGGAAACAGAGACATTAGAGGAAGGAGAATTCGCCCTTGAAATTTCAGTTAGGTATCTATGACTAGATGCATGGAACGTGGATGAACTGGGCTAGCTAAAACGCATTGGGTTGGGACTGACACCAATCTTGTTGTAGCAAGCTTTTGAGAAAAAGAAAAAAAGATCTGCTGGGGGAAACTGTCTATACTCAACTCTTTCTTCACTGTAGCCAGAGAAACTGAATCATTGGTGCCATATGGGTTCACTTTTTCTCCCTGACTGACCGTTCTTTGCTTCCCACACAGGCTAATTTGGGCTGGAAATAATCTATAATGTGGGAGGTCTTTATTACTGAAAATTAAATCCAATAAAATGCAGATGTCCTGACGGTGCCCACAAACAAGTTGTCTTTGTAATAGTCAACTGGATAAAATATATTTATGCATCTGTATTAGAACAACTGGCAGATTTAAAACTGAAGGTCTGTTTAAGATCACCCTGATTAAGAAAAATACAAGAAAACAAGCCACTGGAATTTTTAAGAATGAGGTTAAAAAAAAGTGCTAAGGAATTCATATGTTACTAAAAGCTTAATCACATAATTATTTAAAATAAAATATTAATGCATGACACTAACAGCCTTATTGTTAGCTCTAATAAAATCACTTTTCTTGCAAAACTGTTCTGTCATGTCATTTTCATGTCTCTAATCTGAATTTTATATTACCATGTTAAATAAAAAGTAACGGTAATCATAGTGAATATATGCTTTATTAAGATTAAGATACTAAAGCATTTTATTCTCATTTTTATGTAATGGAATGTTAATATTTTAAATGTAAACATTTTCTTTTATCAAAAATGCCTGAAAAAGAAAATTTGGGGCTGAGATTTCTTCAAAATTACACTATTTACAATGATTTCATAAATTGCCTTTTTTATCAAGTTAGTTCCCCCCAATCCCATCGACAGAATTAACTATGAGTAATCAATCAACTAACTTTAATACAGTTTAAAAAAAAAACACTAAGGTAACCATGTTATGCCCCAGAGCTTTTCTATTCATCTGTTCACAAATTCATTCCTTAAAAACAATGAAACTGAGGACCACTATAAGCAATCTAATATATTTTGAAATATATTTTCAAAGACATTTTTTAAAGGGTACAGAACTGTGACAGCCATTGGTTCTTATTGTTCTCAACCCCTCTTTCCCCCACTTTGTTTAATTCCTAAGAAATCATGATCAATCCAGTACTGTTAAATTCATAACTTTTCCTCACTTTCTGATCCCACCCTTTTACATTTTAAGTTAGCACACCCTCACATGAACTGCAAGTCTATCAAACTATACTTCAGGAAATAACTACATTATTACCTCTAATGGGCCTGGATTCTACAAACATTAACTGATTATCAAAAGAAATTAAAATGTTTAATTTCCAAAATATTCTGAAGAATATGTACATTTCCTCACTTTCATGTGCTCAGTCTCGTTGGACTCTTTTGGACCCAACACACTGTAGCCTGCCAGGCTCCTCTGTACATGGGACTCCACAGTAAAGAATACTGGAGTGGGTTGCCATTTCGTCTTGCACGGGATCTTCCCAACCCAGGAATCGAACTCTTGTCTCGTTTCCTGCATTGGCAGGAATATTAAAAAAAAAAACATTTAATTCAGAGATGAGAAAGAAAGTGCAAGTGAAAGTTGCTCGATACTGTTGTCAAGCTACTACTCCAAAATCAGGGGGGAAAAGATACTGAATGAGGAGCATTCAAAGTACATTAGTCATATATAAATGCTGAAGCTGAAATTCCAATACTTTGGCCACCTGATGCGAAGAACTGACTCATTAGAAAAGACCCTGATGCTGAGAAAGATAGAAGGCAGGAGGAAAGGGGGACAACAGAAGATGAGATGGTTGGATGGCATCACCAGCTCAAAGAACATGAGTTTGAGCAGGCTCTGGGAGATGGTGAAGGGTAGGGAAGCCTGGCATGCTGCAGTCCATGGGATCACAAAGAGTAGGACACAACTGAGCAACTGAACAATAAATTGCAATCTAAGGCTGAAATATTAGAAAATAAAATAAGAAGGCCTTTCACCAGCTATGGAGGGATAAGAGAATTCTGTTCTTCACACAGAACTCCTCCATTCAGTTTTCTCCAGGGATTTATAACTAAACCCCCCCATATCTGAGAAAAGAGAACTTGCATACCTAATGTATCTCTGAAAGTAGGGTCCTCTGATGGCTCAGATGTAAAGAATCTGCCTGCAGTGCAGGAGACCTGGGTTCAATCTCTAGATCAGGAAGATGCCCTGGAGCAGAGAGTGGTTATTCACTCGTGTTCTTGCCTGGAGAATCCCACGGACACAGGAGCCTGGTGGGCTACAGTCCATGGGGTGCAAAGACTCGGACTAGACTGAGCAACTAACACACACATTTTCACACAAACATAAACACAAGCATGAAAAACAATCCCAGATCTTAAAAAAATATCAGTATCTTAAAATGAGACATAACAGTGAAAAAAATTATATCTAAGGGAATATTTTTTAATAATAATAAATTTACTTTGGTATTTAAAGGTCATATAATAATCAATATATTTTTCTTATGATAAACTAACAATAAATCTTTCAACTTTTCTTTAATGCCCATAATGTTTAAATATATGTTAACAGCAAGATATAAGGTTTTTGGCTACCCGGATAGCTTATCTGGTAAAGAATCCACCTGCATTGCAGGAAACCTGGGTTCGATTTTTGGGTGAGGAAGATTCCCCTTGAGGAGAGCCTAGCAATCCACTCCAGTATTCTTGACTGGAGAATCCCCAAGGACAGAGGAGCCTGGCGGGCTACAGTCTATAGGGTCACAAAGAATCGGATACGACTGAACAACTCAGCACATAAGGCTCTTAGGAAAAGAATGGCATACTGGAAAACACTTTGAGCTTACCAGCACTGCTTAATCATTTTGTGGTTAGAAAACATATTAAGGAAAGTGTAAGTTGGATTAAAATATAACCTTTTTAATTTCAGTTCTTGAGTATTGAAGTATATCCTCCTAGTAGCCGAAGTCCTTTTATCTGTTTTGAATAATTTTAGACTTATAGAAAAGTGATAAAAATTGTACAGAGTTCCCATATACGCTTGATGGTGTGATATGCTGTGCTAAATCACTTCAGTCGTGTCCAACTCTTTGAGACGTCATGGACTGTAGCTGCACCAGGCTCCTCTGACAATGGGATTCTCCAGAGAATACTGGAGTGGCAAGAATACTGGAGTGACTTGCCATGCCTTCCTCCAGGGGATCTTCTTGACCCAGGAACTGAACCTGCATCTCTGATGTCTCCTGCATTCGCAGGCAGGTTCAGGTGGGTTTGTTACCACTAGCACAATCTGGGACTTTATTCATTTCTATTGTTAATTTAGTTCTAATGTTAATATCTTATGGTAAATGATAATTTTGTGTTTTATGTACATGCAAAATTATATTTGCAAATGTAATATATTTGCAAAATGTATGTGCAGTTGTAAATGTAAAATAAAACATCATAAAATTACTGAAACCAGGAAATTAACACAGTGATGTACTACCATTAGCTAATCTACAGATCTATACTAATTTCTCCAGTTTTCCTATTAACCTTCTTTTTCTGGTCCAGGATCTCACACACATTTAGTTGTCGTATCTCTAGTCTCCTCCAGTGTGTGACAGCTTCTCTAGTTTCTTTGTCTTTCATGACTTTTGAAAAATACTCATCAGTTATCTTGTAGAATGCCTCTCAATCTGAGTTTCTCTGATATTTCCATGATAAACTGAGGTTATGTGTTTTTGGCAAGAGTTTGCCCAAGAACTGATGCTGTGTCTTTTTCAGTACATCATATCAGGGGCACACATCAATACATCTTATTACTGGTCATGTTCAGTTTGATCACTTGGTTAAGATACTATCCATGAGTTTTCTCCACTATACAGTTACATTTTTTGTAATTAATAAGTACATTCTGGAAGACACTTTGAGACTATACAAAATTCTGTCTCTAATTTTGATATCTATTGATTGTTCTTGCCTGCAACAATTATTACTTTGATCTTTGCCTAGTAATGATTTTCTACTTTTATTTTTCCTCCCACATTTATAAATAGAATCCTACTTCAAGAAAGAGCTGTGGTGAGTCACAAAGAGAAAGATAAATATCGTATTCTAACGCATATATACAGGATCTAGAAAAATGGTACTGAAGAATTTACTTACAGGCCAGCATGGAGAAGCAGACATAGAGAATAGACTTGTGGACCTGGGGAGAGGGGAGGAGAGGGTGAGATGTATGGAAAGAGTAACATGGAAACTCACATTACCACATGTAAAACAGATAGCCAACGGGAATTTGCTGTATGGTTAAGAAACTCAAACAGGGGCTCTGTATCAATCTAAAGGGGTGGGATAGGGAGGAAGATGGGAGGGAGGTTCAAAAGGGACAGAATACATGTATACCTATGACTGATTCAGGTTGAGGTTTGACAGAAAACAACAGAATTCTGTAAAGCAACTATCCTTCAATAAAAAAAAAATTTTTAAAAGAAAGTAAGGAGTAAACATTTTAATGTTCTGAAAAAAAAAGAAAGCTGTGCTTTCTCTCCTTTTACTTATTTAATTTTTCATCTATATCAGTATAGATTTGTGAATATTAATTTTATTCTAAAATTAAAGTTATCATTGTTTATTTTCTTGCTCAAATTTCCCCAGATTTGGCTATTGGTAGATCTTTTAAGTTGATTCCTGTGTCTTTTTTCAAAATGCCTGTATCAATTTTTTCCCTTGTGACTTAGCTGGTAAAGAATCCACCTACAATGTGGGAGATCTAGGTTCTATCCCTGGGTTGGGAAGATTCCCCTGGAGAAGGGAAAGGCTACCCACTCCAGTATTCCGGCCTGGAGAATTCTCTGGATTGTATAGTCCATGGGGTCACATAGAGTCGGACACAACTGAGTGACTTTCACTTTCACTTACTGTCAATTTTTGAACATTTCCATATTTTTGAGAGCTAGAAGATGTCCCAGGCTCATTTTGCATTTTTCCAGCTCTATTCATAGAATCAATAATTTCCCAAGGAACCCTGATTCCTTTTAGTGGAGTGGTAATTAGAAACCAACATCTGGTTGCTAGGTATGCCCAATGCTACTGAGCCATTATTGCTTTCAGACCCATTCGGTGGACAGAGGTAGGAAATAAATACATGTATAGTAATACACACACCTATATTTATTTCTAAAACTATTCATTCATATATATATATAGACTCTCTCTCTCTATATATATATATAGTCTATGTGCTGTGTTCTTAGTTGCTCAGTCATGTCTGACTCTTTGCTACCCCATGGACTGTAGCCTGCCAGGCTCCTCTGTCCATGGGATTCTCCAGGCAAGAATACTGGAGTGGTTGCCCTCCTCCAGGGGACCTTCCCAACCCAGGGATAGAACCCAGGTCCCCTGCACTGCAGGGGACTCTGCTGTCTGAGCCACCAGGGATGCCCATATTAGTCTGTGTGTATAGTCACAGCTCTGGCTTTTCCAGTGGTCATGTATGGATGTGAGAGTTGGACCATAAAGAAGGCTGAGTGAGAAAGAATTGATGCTTTTGAACTGTGGTGTTGGAGAAGACTCTTGAGAGTCCTTTGGACTGCAAGGAGATCAAACCAGTCAATCCTAAAGGAAATCGGTCCTGAATATACATTGGAAGGACTGACGCTGAAGCTGAAGCTCCAATACTTTTGCCACCTGATGCGAAGAACTGACTCATTAGAAAACACTCTGATTCTGAGAAAGATTGAAGGCAGGAAGAGAAGGGGATAACAAAGGATGAGACGGTTGGATGGCATCACCAACTCAATGGACATGAGTTTGAGCAGGGAGATGGTAAAGGACAGGGAAGCCCAGCATGCTACAGTCCATAGGGTCGCAAAGAGTAGGACATGACTGAGCGACAGAATAACAAACAGCAAATATATATATTCTACCCTTAAAACAAAAGGGTTAGTGATTTAGCCAGCAAAATCAAGTTTATTAAGGAATAGCAGAGGAATTGCATTCCGAACATGCAAACCACGGAGAACCATAGGCAAGTCTAGAGGACACAATAGAGGCCATCTTCTTTTACAGTGAAAAGGAGGAAGTTAGGAGGTGGTGGTCGCTTCTTCTTGGCTGGGAGTGGTGGTTTCTCATTGGCTAGCCTGTTGCTAGGGAAAGAGGAAAAATCTTTCCACCTTCTGCTGAGGTGTAAAGCAAGCTGCTTCTTGCTGGCATTTTGCAAGCAGTGGTAAATGGTAGTGTGTGAGAGCTCCCTCACACCATTTAAAATAAGATTTCCTTTATTTTCACAATGCATATGCATATATATTAAATATATATATATAATAAATATATATAAAACCATGAGTTCATACTGATACCTTCAAGTTTATCCAAATTTCATTTTAGCCTGTCACCCTTTCCTTATTTGTTTATTAATTTTTTTGGCCAAGCCCCACAGCATGTGGGCTATTAGTTCTCCAACCAGGGATCAAATCCACCCTCCCTGCACTGGAAGTGCAGAGTCTTAACCACCGGACCACCAAGAAGTTTCCCCCAACCCCCACCCCATCCCCCACTTTCCTTATTTGTAATATCCTTATCTGACATCGAGAAGTCTGGCTCTCATTATCTACAATATATTTTTTTATTTGTTCAATCATAGTGTACATATCCCTGGAGAAGAGAATGGCAACCCACTCCAGTATTCTTGCCTGGAGAATTCCATGGACAGAGGAGCCTGGCTGGCTACAGTCCATGGGGTCTCAAACAGTTGGACACAACTAGCAACTAACATACACACATACACAGTGTACATATAAAGTACTTTCAGAATTGCAAACCCATATCCCCATGGGAAATAAATTTACTAAGTTGAGTACAGCATTTCTGTGCAGGACTTTTGGCTTAAGCATTATAGTTTATAGCCAAAAAACTATTTTTCCAAGGTTAGTTAGGTTAGTTCTTTTCTTCACCACACATTTCAGTGTGACTGTGTTATTCATTTAATACACTTGGTTTCATTTATTGCTCTTCATGTTCTATTTGAGGTTATCCCCAAGTCTTGGCTTATTTCAATTATTTGTTTTGGGAAGGGATGAGCTTGTGAAACATTACCATGGTTATAAGAGTCAAATATAAAAAGAAGTCACAGAGAAATGTCAGTTCCTCTCATTCAGAGTACACATTGTCTCCACTCACTTTCATCCACTCCTTGTATCTCATTATTTCTGGTTTATCCTTCCTATGTTTCTTTTATACAAGTTAGCAGATACATGTTTATTTTCTTAAAATCTCCTTCCTTTTTACATGAAGTAGTTCATCTTCATCAATGTCTTTCTTTTCTCATAAATTTGGAATGTTACCCTGTACATTCTTTCATGTTTATTTTTCCACATGAACTTTAGTATCAATTTATATTGCTTCATAAAAAAAAGCTTGTTGGTATTTTTATTGGAATTGCATTAAATCTATAAATTGATTTAAGGAGAGCTGACATCTTTATAATGTTGAGTCATCCTATCCAGGAAGAGAGAATGTCTTTCCATTTGTTCAAGTCTACATTTTTGGCTTTCAGGTGTGTTTTAAATTTTTCACATCTAGGTTTTGCACATTTCTTATTATGTTTATTCCTGAGTATTTAATCTTTTTTATTGCTATTAAAAATGGAGTTTTTCTCTAAATTCATGGTCTGTAACTGGTTATTATTTGCATATATACACAAAAAGGGACATGTATTATAGGAAGAGAAGTGAGGAAACATGTTGAATTTTAGGTGGTAGAACAATATTCAAGGGAAATATCCTGGAAACATTTTGAGGTGCAGGACTCAGGCTAAGAGAAATAATTAGGGACTGAATTTTTTATCTATATATGGGTGATGATTATAAGGAAATGTTTATAATGTAATATAAATGTAATATATTTACATATAAATATAAAATGCAATATAAATATAAGATGTAAATATAAATATATAATGTAATAATAATTACAAAACAAATATAAAATAATTATGTAATAAATATAAAATGTAAATATAAATATAAATATAAAATGTAATGTGTAATGTTTATAATGTAATATAAATGTAATATAAGGAAATTACAGAGGAAATATAAGAGGAAGAGGGTTATGTAAAAGGAAAGGGTGGGGAAGAAGAAGAAAAAGAACTGAGAGCTGAAGCCTGAACCATGAGGAATATCCAGGCTTAGGACACAGAGTGGAGGTAGGAGGAGCATCAGATTAAGGGAAGTCACGGAGGCCAAGAAAGAACCGTCCAGAGTAAAAGTGGGCCTCTCTGCAAAAGCTGTAAAGTCAATGAAACCTAAGCAAATGCCATTAGATGCAGGTAATTCTCATGTTTTCCAAAGCTGGGTCCCCAGCATTCTAGTTCCTTCAGGATAGGTATTATTAAAAAAACATTATGGAGATCAATAAGTTTTGAAAAACATTGGATTAATCAAAATCAAGTAGGACTTCTCAGAGCTGTTAGTATGCTGCTATGGATTATGAATTCCCATAAGAGACAGCAGTATGCAGATTTCTACACTTTTTTTTCTAACCAACTAAAGGTTAATGAAGTTACAGCAACAGTGGAAGCCAGATAAAGAGCTGGATGGGGGTTACCATAAATCTATTCATTGAGAAGTAGCATTCATTTCAACAGAACTTATACTATGTGCAAAAAGAAATATTATGCATAATGTTTTGTAGCAAATTAACCTAATCATGCCTTTACACATTTTTTTTTTCCAAAGAAGATTCTCAGGATAAGATGTATCTTGGAATACACTTTGGAAATTTAGAACACGCCACAAATCAGTTTTCTTCAGCCTCCTCTCTGCCTTCAAAGTCAAAAACAGAATCTAGGAATTTTATTTTTATTTTACAGGAAACAGAACTTTCCAACCCTGGTAGATTGCCACAGAGTACTCCCAGTATTGACACCCCACTGCCCCAGCTGAACAACATGCTGAGAATAACTCTGAAGCAGGCACCTGAGAGCTGAGGGGAACGGGAGGGTGCTTTGAGGAAGGGAGGTGCTCTGTGAGGGCAGAGAGAACACTAAACCAGTGGGATCAAAAGGCCCAGGAGTATTTGGAAACTCACACGCAAACTGGTAGCACAGTTCCCAAGAGGTTTGATGCCCGAGAGCCAAAAAGACTGGTTCTCAGAAGCAGATCCTCAATGCTGGGAGTCTGGCAGCTCCAGGCTTTTTCCAGAAGGGAGCAGCTCCTGACACAGCCTGTCCAGATGGAGCCTGTAGACGGGCACCAACATGGTGGGCAGTTAGGGTGGAGACAGGGCTGACTGGAATTTCCCCTTGCAAACAAAATATTCTAAACTCACTCATTTAAAATGTTATTTTAAATTTTCTAAAACAAAAAATCACTCCTCAAAAGATACTTTATCATCAACGGAAAAAACATTTCTCTAATAAACACCAAAAAAGAAGTTCTAGTGACAGTGGAAGCCGGATAACAAAGAGTTGGATGAATTTATGATAAATCTGCTCATCAAGATGTTCCTTGTTGCTCAGTCACTAAGCCGTGTCCAACTCCCTTGCGACTCCATGGACTGTAGCCCTCTAACCACGGGATGTCCTGTAGCCTGTAGCCAGGCTCTGCCCATGGGCTTTCCCAGGCAAGAAAACTAGAATTCACTTAAATAGAGACTATATTGTGTGCAAAAGGAATATTTGCATATTTTTTAGTAAATTAAAGAGGAAGACAATTGCTTTATTACCCAATGTTAATGTAAGAGTCTTCATTTAAGTCCTAAGGACACTGGATAAGTGGGTATTGGATAAGGGCAAGAAATAAGTGGGTATATAAATACAATCAGATGTAGTCGTGCTTGTCTCATGGAATTTCATTCAGTTTTAGGTCTTAAATTTGCTTAAGTTCTCATCAAGTCTTAACCCAGCCTGGCAGCATATTGGAAACCTCATTCCCATCAGTGTGTGGGGTCTAGAATTAGTCTTGTTGATCGAAGTCTGGTAGCCTGGGCATCAGTAGTCCAAATCCTGAATGTGTCGTGTCTGCACATCTAACCTGCATTACAGGACTTCTTTTCCAATTTGTTTTGTAACTCATTCCTCTCCTAGGGTATACATCTACCCTAAACTCAAGCCCTCTTGACTAGGGTCTCGCCAGTCACCCTCGTGTCAGCAGGTTGACACGCTCAATCCTCCACTGCTCACGCTGATCCCTTAACCACCACCATCATCACCACTACTCCCGTGCTCTACCTGCTGGCTGGGGTCTGGCTCCCAGCCGGATAGAAATCCCACAACCTCTATTCATCATCCGACTAAAACGAGCACTACTTCACGGAGATCCCTACCACTCAGCCTCAGCCAAAGTGTCTCACATTTTAAATATCAGCGTTAAATAAATAGGATGAAACCTCATACCAGGACTTATGAAATAGACTCTTAACTGATTTTACCATTTCCAGTCTCCCTCAATTGCAAATCATGCCGCAGATAATTACCAGATTAATCCTCCTAAAAAGCTGCTCTTGTAGTGACATGCTTCTTATCTCTCATGCTTCCTTACACAACTTAGATATTTACTCACTAACCACCCTGTACTCCTTGTTAATCCTTGCTTTTGTTCATAATTTTATTCTCATCTAGAATGTCCTTCTTCCTTCTCTATTCCTTTTCAACCGCTGCCCATTTTTAAAGTTTCTCTTTAAATCTTTCATCTTGAAAAGTTCTCTCATCTACTCCCTGGAAATAAGCTCACCCTTTTGAGCATTCCATTAGTGTTTAGCAGCTGAAATACTCACTCATCATTTGTCACATATAATACAGAGAATCCCTAATTTACAAAAAAGTTTGGAAAAGTTATCTTTATAAAGTGGTTGCTTAACAGCATTTTTTGAGGGGGTCTACTTTGTTGGTCATTGTTGAATAAAATTGAACATTTAGGTAACTTTTGGTTATGGGAAGGCAAAAATTAGATACTCTATTACTGCATGTTATTATGCAGTTCAAAAAGTGCTCAGTAATATTTAGTTGATTTTTGCATTATTGTGATTTAATTAAATACTAAAAAATAATAAAGTGGCTCTGAATACAATCTCCCTCAGAAGTCAGGTTATAAATGATAGTTAGATTGCTTTTTACACTCTATTTTATAGTGGAGTATAGTTGATGAACAGTGTTCTGTTAGTTTCAGGTGTATAGCAAAGTGATTCAGTTATACATATAAATGTATCTATTGTTTTTCAAATTCTATTCCCATTTAGGTTGTTATATAATATTGAGTAGAGTTCCCTGTGCTTTACAAAGGACCTTGCAGGTTATGCAGTTTAGATATAGCAGTGTATACATATCCATCCCAAACTCCCTATCCCAACCTGTCTCCCACCTCCCCCAGTAACCATAAGTTTGTTCACTAAGTCTGTGAATCTGTTTCTGTTTTGTAAATAAGTTCATTTGTATCTGGTTAGATTTTTGAAGCTAGCTCACAGAAATCTAAGGCCTTTAAGGAAACTGTACTCAAGTGCTCAGTACCAGTTTAAGAATCTGTGGGTCGAAATGTTACACTGTCCAGAAAAAGCAAAAGTATAAATATTAACAACTCCTCCCCTTTGACAAAGCAATAATTTCTGCTCTTGGGCAACTTTCTACTTAATTTAACAAACATTTATTAGACAATTACTAAGTGACAAGTACTGTAGAAACACAGTGATTAAGACAAACATATCCTTTGGCCTCATGATGGTTACTTTCCCTACCCTCTTCCTGTATGCCATGCTCCTTCATCTCATCAACCACTCTTCCACAGGCCAAAATTTCAGACCTAGTGACTGGGTTATTGGAAGCAGTGTCATTCATCAGGGGGGCCTTGCCAGAGAAAAGATGAGTGTGGATATATTTGGTTTTGACTTTTTGGTGGTTGTTTTTTTATGATAGCATCTAACCTTGCACTGTCACCAGTCCCATCCACAACTGTGTATTGTTTTTGCTTTTGTGTTTTGCTTAGAAGAAATGGAGTAGCCATCATAATCAACAAAAGAGTCTGAAATGCAGTACGTGGATGCAGTCTCAAAAACAACAGAATGATCTCTGTTCGTTTCCAAGGCAAACCATTCAATATTACGGTAATCCAAGGCTCTGCCCCGACCAGTAACACTGAAGGAGCTGAAGTTGAACAGTTCCATGAAGACCTACAAGACTTTCTAGAACTAACACCCAAAAAAGATGTCCTTTTCATTATAGGGGACTGGAATGCAAAAGTAGAAAGTCAAGAAACACCTGGAGTAACAGGCAAATTTGGCCTTGGAGTACAGAATGAAGCAGGGCAAAGGCTATAGAGTTCTGCCAAGAGAACACACTGGTCATAGCAAACACCCTCTTCCAACAACACAAGAGAAGACTCTACACATGGACATCACCATGGCCAACACTGAAATCAGATTGATTATATTCTTTGCAGCCAAAGATGGAGAAGCTCTATACAGTCAGCAAAAACAAGACTGGGAGCCGACTGAGGCTCAGATAATCAACTCCTTATTGCCAAATTCAAATTGAAATTGAAGAAAGTGAGGAAAACCACTAGATCATTCAGGTATGACCTAAATCAAATCCCTTATGACTATACAGTGGAAGTGAGAAATAGATTTAAGGGACTAGATCTGATAGATAGAGTGCCTGATGAACTATGGAAAGAGATTTGTGACATTGTACAGGAGACAGGAATCAAGACCATCCCCACGAAAAAGAAATGCAAAAAAGCAAAATGGCTGCCTGAGGAGGCCTTACAAATAGCTGTGAAAAGAAGAGACATGAAAAGCAAAGGAAGAAAGGAAAGATATACCCATTTGAATGCAGAGTTCGAAAGAATAACAAGGAGAGATAAGAAAGCCTTCCTCAGCGATCAGTGCAAATAAATAGAGGAAAACAACAGAATGGGAAAGACTAGAGATCTCTTCAAGAAAATTAGAGATACCAAGGGAACATTTCATGCAAAGGTGGGCTCAATAAAGGACAGAAATGGTATGGACCTAACTGAAGCAGAAGATATTAAGAAGAGGTGGCAAGAATACACAAAACTGTACAGAAAAAGATCTTCATCACCAAGATAATCACGACGGTGTGATCACTCACCTAGAGCCAAACATCCTGGAATGTGAAGTCAAGTGGGCCTAGGAAGCATCACTACAAACAAAGCTAGTGGAGGTGATGGAATTCCAGTTGAGCTATTTCAAATCCTAAAAGATGATTCTGTGAAGGTGCTGCACTCAATATATCAGCAAATTTAGAAAACTCAGCAGTGGTCACAGGACTAGAAAAGGTCAGTTTTCATTCCAATCCCTAAGAAAGGCAATGCCAAAGAACGCTCAAACTACCACACAATTGCACTCATCTCACATGCTGGTAAAGTAATACTCGAAATTCTCCAAGCCAGGCTTCTGCAATATGTGAACCATGAACTTCCAGATGTTCAAGCTGGTTTTAGAAAAGGCAGAGGAACCAGAGATCAAATTGCCAACATCCGCTGGATCATTGAAAAAGCAAGAGAGTTCCAAAAAAACATCTATTTCCTGTTTTATTGACTATGCCAAAGCGTTTGACTGTGTGGATCACAATAAACTGTGGAAAATTCTGGAGGAGATGGGAATACCAGACCACCTGACTTGCCTCTTGAGAAACCTGTATGCAGGTCAGGAAGCAACAGTTAGAACTGGACATGGAACTGGTTCCAAATAGGAAAAGGAGTACTTCAAGGCTGTATATTGTCACCCTGCTTATTTAACTTAAATGCAGAGTACATCATGAGAAACGCTGGGCTGGAGGAAGCACAGCTGGAATCAAGATTGCTGGGAGAAATATCAATAACCTCAGATACGCAGATGACACTACCTTTGTGGCAGAAAGTGAAGAAGAACTAAAGAGCCTCTTGATGAAAGTGAAAGAGGATAGTGAAAAAGTTGGCTTAAAGCTCAGCATTCAGAAAACTAAGATCATGGCATCCGGTCCCATCACTTCATGGCAAATGGATGGGGAAACAGTGGAAACAGTGTCAGACTTTATTTTGGGGGGCTCCAAAATCACTGCAGATGGTGCCTGCAGCCATGAAATTAAAAGACGCTTGCTCCTTGGAAGGAAAGTTATGACCAACCTAGACAGCATATTAAAAAGCAGAGATATTACTTTGTCAGCAAAGGTCCGTCTAGTCAAGGCTATGGTTTTTCCAGGGGTCACGTATGGATGTGAGAGTTGGATTATAAAAAAAGCTGAGTGCCGAAGAATTGATGCTTTTGAACTTTGGTGTTGGAGAAGACTCTTGAGAGTTCCTTGGACTGCAAGGAGATCCAACCAGTCCATCCTAAAGGAGATCAGTCCTGGGTGTTCATTGGAAGGACGGATGCTGAAGCTGAAACTCCAATACTTTGGCCGCCTGATGCGAAGAGCTGACTCATTTGAAAAGACCCTGATGCTGGGAAAGATTGAGGGCAGGAGGAGAAGGGGACGACAGAGGATGAGATGGTGGATGGCATCACCGACGCAATAGACATGGGTTTGGGTGGAGTCTGGGAGTTGGTGATGGACAGGGATGCCTGGCGTGCTGTGGTTCATGGGTTCACAAAGAGTCAGACATGACTGAGCGACTGAACTGAACTGAACTTCTTATGATAGCAGGGGCCATGGAAGTGGTTTCTGTTTTTGTTATATATTGTTTGGGAGAGAGATGATATGCTGGGAAAGAGGATTATGTATTCTATAGGAGCTTAAAATTTGGCATGCTTGCAAGATATCACGTAAAGATCTGCAAAGTGAAAAAAAATAGAGGAAATGCTGTTTCAGAGCTTATGAGGATAAGAAGTGACTTGGAATTTCCTGGCAGTCAGTGGTTAGGACTCTGCTCTTGCACTTTCACTGCTAATAGCCCAGGGTTCAATCCCTGGTCATGCAACTAAGATAAGCCACAAAATGAGGCAAAAAAAAAACAAAGTGACTTGGGCCAGAGCTAGAGGTTTAGTCTGATCAGTGTATGAAGATAATCATTCTCAACATGGGCATGAATAAGATCATTTTTCTAAGTACAGTTGGCTTGAAGGTTTATTTTTTTAAAGTGGTAAATGGGCTTGGATTTTATTTTGCTTCTTCCTTGACGGCATTTTATAACAGCAACTAGTCTTCTCCATTAGGGCCAGAAACTGTCCAATCCAGCTTTACACCCCATAAAGACTTGCACACTATATGGATTCAATAAATATTTGTCAGTTGTTCCACTGTGTCCTTGTTAGATTTTGAGACACATCAATAATTTCCCTAGGGTTAATAAAAGTAATTGTGAACAGTTGGATAGTCTGATGTACCACAGACTGGCTAAATATAGCAATAATAGCTACCACATTTGCTAAAATAACAGCTAAGCTGCTATACACAATTTTGGATTAAAGACTCATTAAATAGTAACACAATTCTTTCCAGTCAAACTGGCCTACACATTATTCCAAGACGCATTAAATATCCCTGCTCCCATATTCCCAATTACTCTGTTTATCCCACCTAGAAAGACCTTATCACTCCTTTCTACAGGTCCACCCTCTTCTACCTTGTTAAGCTCTCTCCAGTCCCATCTGTGAAGGCCTTCCTCAACACTCTGGCCCTAGAGCATCATTCCCAACCAGGACACATTATTCTATTACCCTAATTCTATCCATGTAACCTCTCTTCCCAACCAGACTGAAGAGGAATCTTTTAAAACTTTTAGTATCCTCCTTGCCTTGCCCAGTATGGTAAAATAATAAGCACCCCATAACACATTGTTGTTGAAGATGATTGAAGGATAGGCACCAAATAAGTCATAGGCCCATGGGCTGCTAGAGTTGGAAGGAAACTGAAAACTCCATGATCCTAGCCTCCCATCTAACAGATATTGTGCCTTAGTCCTCAGATTGACTGCATAAGTGAATTAGAGGTTCCCAACTAGGACTCCTCTGACCACTGCTGAAATGAGATACTCTGATGATGAGGTGGGGCAGAAAAACTAGTCTAACTTAACTTTCTTATTTTTAAAATAGAGAAACATAGTTCCAAAGAGCTGACATTATTTTTCCGAGGTCGCACAACTAGCTAGTGTTAGAACTTAGAAACCTCATTTCCTGATCTCTACCTTGGAAGTTTTTGCATAATGTCAAAGTACTTAGAGAATGGTACGTTAGCTGTGCTGTTTTTATAAAGAATATACATACTTGCAAATGTTCCCCTTCTGCTTTCTATAATGATATTTTGAGTTCAAAATCTATTGAATAATTGAACGAGACAGTGACTGGGTAAAAATTGTCCTTTGGGTTAACCAAAATAATTTTGCATTTAAAAAAATGTGCTTTATGGTTATTATCACTGAGTTTCAACTCCAAATGGAGTTAAGTAGGAGAAAGCTTCCAGAATGAAACTGCTGCTACTATTTTATCCTTGCTACCAACTCCAACAAGGACAAGGGAACATACAAATTACTAAACCCTCCAAAACACTTCTATAATATAGGTATGACTTTTTGATGTTGTAAAATCACCTTGCTTCATTTTGTTTTGAACATCTTAGATAAAATTTGTCTTAAAATACAGGAAGCTTTAAAAATAAGAGTATACTATAATATGGTCAGTACCTCAGCAAGAGAACTTATTAAGCAAATGAACATATTTGGTTTCCACTGCTTCCTTTCAAAGCAGTGTAATAGGAATAATTAATGCCAAAATAAAAAACTATTCTTTTCATATCAATAATATTAAGAATTTGCTTATAACTTTGATAAGAAAAAATATCATTTAATAGAGAAATTAGTTTTCTTACTTTTTCCCTTCCCCCACCTTTTAAACTACCAATAAAAAAAGAAATATGAATTTTACTTTTCAGACAATTTATTCAGTCTTGCTCTTGTTATATCTCTGGGGACTAGATTTACATTTTGAAAAAACACCACAATGTGCAAATGTGCATACCCTACTCAGCCAACATATCATAGATACTGTATAATACCATCTGGGAATATTAAACTTTGCCTTTACTGGCAACCCAATTGGCATCTTTAATTTACAATGCAGATGTTTTATACTGATGTGTTTTGGAAATATTTGAAGTATTCTCAAGACAGTATTCTGAGGTTTCTGCAGTGGTCCACTTTAGTCTTTTGAAGTTCTCTATACAATAGGATACATACATAGCTTTTCCAAAACATGCTTTGGTGGGGAAAAGAAAAAAAAAATGTTCAAGTTTGCATTATAAAAGGCTTCCCTGAGTGGTCTGTACCTAATTCCTTTCGGGCACTGTTGTTTTGGCAGTTCATGAGCTTTATGACACTTATCTGATAAAACTGTTCCTGTTCCCAGACTGCTTTGTGGAATCCAAATCATTTTAATGCCTTGTATTTATGAAACACTTATATTTCTAAAGTACTGATATAAAATTTTAATTTTACCTCTGAGCACATCGTGTTTTGGCTGTGCATTATCCAGGGGGGGTGCCCAGTGAGAGCAATTACTGCCTCTGTGTGCAGAGAGAGCTGAGAAATCGGATGTATGAGTGTGAGTCTGTCCACAGCATTCCCACTGAGCAGTGCTCTTTCATTCAAGGGCTCGGCCACTTCTGGAACTCGCCCTGGTTCAGAGAACTGGCTTCTCAACTTAAGCACAGTCTGGCTTCTGTCTAAAAGAAGTTGCCTTAACTGTCTATCGCTAGACAGTTAAGGACCCCTCCCAGGGGTCCACTATTGTGTCATGTGCTTAAAATATGGACTTCAGAGCATTTAAAAAGCAGAATTGACATCTCCCCTGTTGCAGTGTGATGGGGCTAACAGGCAGAAAGCACATAGTGCTTTGGAGACACATTTGCTTAGATATAATCCCCAGGTCCATTGTTTACTGGCTACATGACTGGATGAGGATACTACTCTGGCTAGCGACAAGGACCTACAACATAGCACAGGGAAGAACTATATTTGATATCTTGTAATAACCTATAATGGGAAAGAATCTGAAAAAGAGTATATATTCTTCTGAAAAAGAATATATAAATATAAATAAAACCAAAGGCTCCCCTGGTGGCTCAGACGATAAAGAATCCGCCTCCAATGCAGATTTGGGTTCAATCCCTAGGTCACAAGATCCCCTAGAGAAGGGAATGGCTCCCTACTCCAGTGTTCTTCCTAGCATAATTCCATGGAAAGAGAAGCCTGGAGGGCTATAGTCCTGGGGGTCGCAAAGAGTCAGACATGACTGAGTGACTAAGCACACATATATAACCGAATCCCTTTGCTCTACACCTGAAACTAACACGACATTATAAACCAACCGAAAAGAAAAAATGAAGAGCTAAAGAAACACTCTCTTTCAGTTTTCCTTCTTTGATGATGGAGATAGCTACTCTTCCCTGATGAGGTTGAGTGAGGATTAAATAAGAAAAGCTGAATAGAACCCTTTCCACAGCATCAGATCCCTATTAGGCTGTGCCATTGACATTGTGAACTGACTTGAAATAGCAAGTGTTAAAATGCATACGGCTCCAATTTTGCATTGTGGTAAAAAATAAAAAGCATAAAATGTACCATTTTAACCATTTTTCAGTGTTCAATTCAGCAGCGTGAAGTACATTTACATTGTTGTTCAACCACCATCACCACCATCAATCTCCAGAATTTTTTCATCTTCCCCAAACAAAACCTTCTACCCATGAAACTCTTAACTCCCCTCCCTCATCTCCTCCTTCAGCCCTTGGCAATCACCATTCTTTCCGTCTGTGTAAATTTGGCTACCCTAGGTATCTCATATTGGAGAAGGAAATGGCAACCCACTCCAGTATTCTTGCCTAGAGAATCCTGTCGATAGAGGAGCCTGGTGGGCTGCTGCCCATAGGGTCGCACAGAGTCGGACACGACTGAAGCGACTTAGCATGCATGCATGCCTTGGAGAAGGAAATGGCAGCCCATTCCAGTGTTCTTGCCTGGAGAATCCCAGGGATGGAGGAGCCTGGTGGGCTGCCATCTATGGGGGTCGCACAGAGTGGAACATGACTGAAGCGACTTAGCAGCAGCAGCAGCAAGTATCTCGTATAAGTGGAAGCATACAGCATTTGTCATTTTTCTTCAATTTTTATAGTTTAGCTACAATTTAGGACTTCTTTATTGATTTATCGGTCTTGGCATTAAATTATTAAGTTACCATGGCCACATGTATATTATATTTAAGGTGTTAGGACCCAACCCAATGTACCTATATGTGTATGTATCCCTACTATTCTTCTGATAGGATATTAGAGTACTTAATGATGATGGTTGGAGTAGCAAATGGCAACCCAGTCCAGTTTCTTGCCTGGAGAATCCCACAGACAGAGGATCCTGGCAGGCTCCTCCTAGGTCGCAGAGTTGGACACAATGAGCGACTAACTCAATGATGATGGTAATGGATGATGACATAATCTCCCAGGTGTCTCCCATATCTTCTCTTTTGTGCCTTCTGGAACAGTAATTCTGCCATTAGCAAATTCCTCTCATCCTCAGTCTCCTCACAAAACCTGACTCATCTCTTGCCTGGGGAGGATCTCACAACTTGCTGCGCCCCAGCAACCATCTGCAGCCTCTGGAGGGGGGGCTGCTCATTGTCCATCCCCATAGTCAATGGGCACAGAGGCTTTGCATTCTCCCAGTATTTCTGTTTTGAAAAGTAATACTCCTTCAGTATCATGTCTGTGACTGGCTTTAATGCCCAAAATGTTCTATCTTACATTCATTGTATTTGCATTGCTTACCTAACTCAAAGTAGTCACATTGATCTATGAGGTTAAGTTGCCTTTTGATATGATACTCATAAACAATTGTAGATGTTTTACTATAAAGAAAACCTAAGGAAAATTGTTTTTTTTTAAGTGAACCAGAACAAATCACTCTATTAAAAAGTAATCCATAAGAATAGTTGTAGCAAGATCAGACTGCTAACAAGAGTGTTTGTAACTATCGATTTGCTGGCTAACAATGTTCCAGGAAATCATAGTAAGCTCAAAACATATAAGTAGGAGCATTTTTAGAATTTCCAAATAATTATATATCAGACAGTAATGATCAAATTATAGGTGGCTTTGGGAAAATTACATGAAGCTCAAATGTTAGAATTGACTTTGGAAATAAATTAGGTTTTCATTAAAAAAGAAAGTATTACTTTTCAATCTTTATGCAAAAACTCTTCACATTTGGATAAACTGAAATAATTAACAAGACTCACTGAGGTATTAGATATGATGTGTGTGAAAAAGAGAAATGCCAGTGGTGATGCCGAAGTTTTAGCTTTGGACAAATGGAGCTGCTATTAATTAAAATAGAGAGGACTAAAAAAGCATGTGGGGGGCAGAAGGAAATATCAGCCATGTTTGGACATTTTAAGTTTGGGATGCTCGGATGCTCACTAGACAACCAATGAGAGATGATAAATAGGTGATCTGGAGTCCAGGGGAGAGGTTCCTGGAACCTAAGATTCATCAGCCTATAGATGGTATTTAAAATCATGAAGTTGAATAAAATCATGTAAAGAATAAGTAGAGACAGGAAAAAGGAGAAGTCCAAGGATTGGGTATTCAAACACTACTAAAGGAAACTGAAATGAAAAGTCCAGAAAAGTCAGAGAAAAACAAGCTAGAATGGTTTCCTGGAAGACTGTAGAAAATGTTCCAAGGAACAGAATCATCAACTGTCAAATGATGTTAATTGGTCAAGGAAGGTGAGGACTGAGAAATGACTACTGGTTTCGAAATGTGAATGCCATTAGTGATGTTAAAAAAGCAGCAGTTTCCACACAGTGTTGGGTTGAAAATCTGCCTAAAGTGGGTCCAAGAGAGAATTAGGGAAAAAAAATTGGAGAGGGTTGATATAAACATCTGATTCAAGGAGTTTTGCAAGAAAGGGACAGAGAGGTAAGTGTGTAGCTGGGCAAGAAGGGAGAGCCAAGGGAAGTTTTCTAAATAGCAGCAATAATAGTGTGATTGTATGCTGAAGGGAATGATGTATAGAGAGGCGGAGGCACACCCATGATGCAGAAGACAGGGAGAGAGTTGCCAGAGCAATATCCTTGAGTTGAGAAAGCATGACTTCAGGTATGGGTGAAAAGATTGGCCTTTCCTAGGAACATGGCAGTTCATCCTCAGTAACATGAGAAAGCACTGTGCATATGGACACAGATACAGGTAGGTAACCGGATGTGATGGTGAGAGTTTGGAAATTCCCTTCTGATTCCTTCAAGTGTACTGGTGAATAAAAGTCATCAGTTGAGAGTATAGAAAGGCAAGGAGGTGCAGGCAGTTTGAGGAGGGAAGGTACAAAATAACCTAGACATTTATAGTAAAAGTGAAGTCGCTCAGTCGTGTCTGACTCTTTGCGACCCCATGGACTGTAGCCTATCAGGCTCCTCCTTCCATGGGATTTTCCAGGCAAGAGTACTGGAGTGGGTTGCCATAGTAGCGTTACTCAAAATATAGTAAGAGACCAGTGCTTTCTTGCAAATTCTTTGTTACCTGCCCATGAAAGGATAGGTACAGAAATTAATAGTGAGCATTTAGAACCTTTTCTAGCAATTTGACAGAGTAATTTTTAGATTTAAATTTAATAATAAAAATTAGGGACTTGCATTTTGCATGTTTTTGTTTTATTTAATTTTTCTTGCAACTCATTTTAGTTATACTTTATAAAATCATGTCCAACTCTTTGTGACCCCATGGACTGTAGCCTGCCAGGCTCTTCTGTCCATGAAATTCTCCAGGCCAGAATACTGGAGTAGGTAGCCATTCCCTTCTCCAGGGGATCATCCCAACCCAGGCCTCCCACATCGCAGGTGGGTTCTTTACCATCTAAGCCACCAGGGAAGCCTGTATTTTATAAAAGTAACATTCTAAGATAAATTTTAAATTATAAGAAACTGGCCGTTCACCACAGTTTGAAAAACCCTCGTTTAAAATATGGGAGAGACTAAGTAAACAGTATAACTACTAGGAAGCATGAAGCATCCACTTGATGTTAGTAATCATGAATTTAAAATACACACAGTCAAAATAGTTTCTTCTATCCCATCTCATTCAACAGTAGAGATAAGCTTTTATTGGCTGGAGAGTTGGATTTAAGCAGAGTTTTGGTTTCTCCAGCTGAGTACAATAAAGAGAGAAGGGAAAAGAGAATTGGGGCATAGCAAGGGATCAATTATAGAGTGACTATTTAGTCTGTCAAAACTCAACAAATGTAAGCTTGAGATTTGGGCATTCTCTTATATGTAGATTTCACATCAAAAGAAGAAAACTGCAAACAAATGTTGAACTCAACTTAATGATATGCAAGCAGAAGAACTTAGAAAGTAGGGATGTCTAATTTACTTTGAGATGCACGTTTAATAGGATAAATTGAGACATGAATAGAGGAATGACTAAGTGGATAAATATGGATAAAACTTAATGGTAGAATTCAAGTGAAGGAGATATGGCTTGTCACTGTAAAATTCTCCCCCTTTCACTATTTGCTTTACACTTTTCACTATAAATGTTGGGAAAATATGCCTTGAATTTTTTGTGATCATTTTCTCTTTCTAGCCAGATTATTGGTTCCCAAAGGAGAGAGGAAGTTATGTAAGTTTAGTGGGCCATTGTTTTTTTCCACAGATGGAGAAACTGAGTCCTAAAGATACTGGATGACTACATCAAAATCAGATGGCAAGTTAGAAGTGTATCTGACTTCTACTTGGTTTCTTTCCAGTACACCAGAGGCAACTGAAATCCATAACTCATCCCAAGAGGACCCATGAAAGGGCTTCTGGAAAGCCCACGTTGTTGTTGTTCAGTCGCTGAGTTGTGTCCAACTCTTTGTGAACTGCAGAATGCCAGGCTTCTCTGTCCATCACTATCTCCCTGAGTTTGTTCAAACTCGTGTCCATTGAGTCAGTGATGCTATCCAACCATCTCATCTTCTGTCGCCCCCTTCTCCTCTTGCCCTCAGTTTTTCCAGCATCAGAGTCTCTTCCAATGAGTCAGCTCTTCACATCAGGTGGCCAAAGTACTGGAGCTTCAGCTTCAGCATCAGTCCTTCCAATGAATATTCAAGGTTGATTTCCTTTAGGATTGACTGGTTTGATCTCCTTGCTATCCAAGGTTCTCTCCAGAGTTTTCTCCAGCACCACAGCTCGCAAGCGTTAGTTCTTCAGCACTCGGCTTTCTTTACGGTCTAACTTGCACATCTGTACATAACTACTGGAAAAACCATAGCTGACAGACCTTTGTTGGCAAAGTGATGTCTCTGCTTTTTAATACACTGTCCAGGTTTATTATAGACAAACCTATAGATGCTATTCTTCCAAGGGGCAAGAGTCTTTTAATTTCATGGCTGCAGCCACCGTCTGCATTGATTTTGGAGCCCAAGAAAATGAAATCTGACACTGTTTCCACATTTTCCCCATCTATTTGCCATGAAGTGACAGGACTGGATGCCATGATCTTTGTTTTTTGAATGTTGAGTTTTAAGCCAGCTTTTTCACTCTTCTCTTTCATCTTCATCAAGAGGCTCCTTAGTTCCTCTTTACTTTCTGGAAAGCCCATACAGCCCCCCAAAACAATGTAAAATTTGAAGTGTATATTCAGATGTGTAATTTCCTGAGGAGAAAATTCATAGCTTTCATATGATCCTTAAGAGAGTAACCAAAAGAAGTTACTGTCTCTTTAAAAAGTTATGAGAGCAAATTTCATCTGCCTGCCTCAGAAATACTGAACATGGTGTTAAGTCATTCAAGAACTATTTTTAAACCGATAGTGTTTTATTGATGATCAATGTTAAACTGATAATATTTTAAACTGATTGGTGATAATGATATTCAAGAAGGCTTTTTGTAGTTCCCAGATTGCAAGTATGCTTATAATGTAAGACACTCAAGCTTTTTATTGTTCTAAATTAGTGTTGAGCTTGTCCCTTAGAGACCCACATGAGGCTGGCTAAGCTCTGAAAAAAGAATTGCTTTTCTTTTTCTTTTCTACTTATCTGGCATTCACAGATCACTGTGTTGTTTCGCAAAATCCATCCAAAGATTTCAATTCTTAATTTCCAGCAAAATACTTGATTATGTAACATTCTTCAAGTTCTGGCTGTCAGTTATCTTGTCTCCGTACGTGGGGTGAGTATGGGATTGCCTGTCAACATACAATTGGATTTCTGTGCTCTCATCTCTCCCATGAATTAGAGGAAAGCCATCTTCCTGAGCTTTAGGATTTTTTTTTTTTGCCTATGAATTAATACTTCCTGAAATAGGATACAATATCTTGTCACTATTAAGTGAATTATTACTTTTAAAATAGTTTGAAGAACATGAAACAACAAATAAGATATTACGTTTGGTCAAACCACTGGAGGAAAAGCTATAAATATAGAGATATATAGTTTATATACTTTAAAAGACCCAAGAAATTGTAAATTATTGAAGAAATGAATGATTTGACAGAGCTGCTTGTATTTTGTGGGGGGTGGATGGGGGGAAATATTCCTCATCTCATATAAGTGACTCTCGTCTACCTGTGCCTGTTTGCCATTCCACTATTTTTCTTATTTGTCAACTCAGTCTATGCCTATCTTGATCTCCTAAAGGCCACACTTGTTAAGTAAATATCACAAAAGCTTATAAATGCTAACTACAATAGATTTCTCCTGAGTCTCCCAAGGATAAACTGAATAGATAGGCCAGCATAGCTAAAGCTGTAAATCGGCTTGGGCTGTCAAAAGAAAGAGAAGAATTGTACAGGAAGTAAAAGAGTCAATGAGACAAATTAAAGGAAATAAAGAATTCTAGTGTGGCATGAACTGACAAGCTCAGGAATAAAATGATAAAGACCTTTAATCATGTCAGAAAGTCTATAAGACTATGTAAGTACAAGAACTAGAAAACATTAATAATAAACCTTATCCTGTTACATAAGAGACAAAATTAAACTGCCAAAACTTCAGAAAGGTCAACTCTATCAGATAGTATATCTGTATTAAATGCTCATATTGAAAACTAATTGGGAGCCTGAGGAAGAATTTGCTGACTGATCTTTTTAGTGAGTCAGATCGTATCAAACACAGGAAGCTCTTGGATCATCCCACTGGAGGCCATCCTATGTCAGACAGTTGGTTGACCAACTGGTGTGAGAGCCCTAGATGAGCCCAGAAAAATCAGCCAGCCAAAGCCCAGCTGAGATCAGCAGAATCGCCCAGCCAACCCCTGACTCATTCCCCCTGGAAAATACCCTTTGTGGGGTGGGAGCAAGGGCAGCGTGGGGAGACCTACTGCAGGGCACTTTGCTGACAGCCCCTCAGCTGCCAGTCAAGGCTAACCTCTCACAGAGACGACCAGGCATTGTACCCCTTCTGAGGCGAAGCAGGAGTCAGCGCACAGCACTACTTAGGAAGCAGTCTTCCCCAACAGTGGGGGCTGCTCTGACCAAGCGCCCAGAGCTAACTCCCAATGTTTAAGACATGCAGGGGACGGAAAACGTGTTAAACAATAATAGGGGCATGCAATCAGCAACATTCAGACTTTGAGAAACTCTATGGGACAAAGTACCTGGTTTCTTCCACAAACAAAGGGTGAGAAAAAATTAGAGATACAAGTCAACTGGAAAAAAAATACATTTATGAGACAAACAGGGAAAATTTAAGAATAACTGGATATTTAACAATAATAAGGAATTCCTGAGAATCTTTTAGATGTGATAATACACTGTGGTTACTTTTTTTAAAAAGTCCTTGTAGGACTACATACTGAAGTATTGATGGATGAAAAGATAGTATATTTGGCTTTGCTCCAAAATAATTCAGCTGGGAGAGGGGGTTATAAACAAAACAAGATTCTACATAAGTTGACCATTGTTGAAGTTGGGTGATGGATACGTGGGGCCTCATTTCTCTCTACCTTTGTATATATATCTGAATTTTTCTTTTTAAAAAAATGTTTTAATAGTATAAGAGCATATCATTTACATACAACATATGACAAGAAAAAGTTCATGGATACTGCCCTTCCTTAAAAGAAGCCTTTCTATTGTAAAAAGTTCCTCTCATTTGCAGATGCTTGTTCTTCTGAGGACTCCAATGACATTATTAATACAAAGATTCCCCCCAGGCTAGAGACCGACTGGAGCCAACCTAAAGGCCTGCAGGCATACATGTAGAGACTTGTGCATTCCTTGTGTGCCTGTCGACTGTATTTTAGTGTATACACACTGAAGGGCTACTTTTGCTAATTAACCATCTTTTAAATTATTAAAATAAAGTCAAGTTTAGGACAAAAACTCAAATAGCATAGAAACTGGGGTAAAGGTAAAAAGTAAAATTCTTTCTCTCAACATCCAATCTCACTCCCAGAGGTGTGGAACCATGTAATTACATACTCTTGAATGTCCTTTCTGAAATATTCAATCCATAGTCAAGTGTGTGTGTGTGTGTGTGTGTGTGTGTTTAGAAAAGTTATTTTTAAGGGATATTTGATGAAGCAAAAGAATAATCTGACTTTTGGTTAATTTTATTATAAAAATTATTAGTGAGTATATATCTTTATTTTGCAGCAACACTTTAATATTCGTAAAGCTATATATCATACAACTTAATCATTGCCCTCTTGTCACAAATGATTTCCCATATCATTCTAATATAGTTATTTATATTTTATAGATCATTTGAAAATAAAGCTGAATTCTTCACCCTAATATAAAACAAGATACATTAAAATGAAAACAAATTAATGGCTTATTTATCATTGTTTTTTTAAACACTTCAAGCTGAAAATGTTAGATGGATTTTCCTTTGCGGCTATCATGGTGCTGACTCTCATCAATAAAGTTACACAAAATTTTAGTGCATGAAAAGAACAAGATTGCTTATTCTTAAATCACCTTGCTGAATTAGAAGTAAAAATGGTTATTATAGAGATATGCAATGAACTTTTCAAAATATATTAAAACTGTGAGAGTATCTTGTTAATATTACCACTTTATAATTTAAAACATTAGTTCCTAAAAGTTGTAAGATTTGCAGAAATAAACAAAATTGTTTCAGACTTAAAAATTTTTAATCCACTAATTTTCCACATAACTATGTAACTATTGCACTTCAGACTCTCGATTGAACTTTGCTTTCATGTGCTCATTTTGTTCTGTGCCCTAGTGGATCAGATGGCAAAGAATTTGCCTGCAATACAGGAGGCCCGGGTTGGACCGCTGGGTCAGGAAGATCCTCTGGAGAAGAGAATGGCTCACCCGGCAAACTACAGTCCAGGGAGCCTCAAAAAGTCAGACACAACTGAGTGACTAACATTTATGATTACTCATTTTTCAAATTATTGAAAAAGGGAGAGTAACTTTTACTTTGGCTGCACGGAGGGCTGGCTTCATGGCTGTGTACTTGGGCAGTCACACAAGGCCCCACATTCAGAAGGGCCCCACCCTTAGTTTAATATTCTACTGTCATTATGTTGAATTCATATTAATTTTATCTTTGAACTTGTGTTTTGTAAGTCTAGTCCAAAGGCACATCTTAGCACAGCATGAGTAGATATGCACAATATGTGTACATCCATAGCTCCTGGCCAGCCTGTTTGCCTGTAGTACTCCTGGTGCTGCAGAGACAGAATTCCCATGATCCAAGTGTGGAAGTTGAGCAGGACTCAGCAAATACAAGGTAAGCATTTTACAGAAGCCATTGGCTTCTGTGGAATGTTGGTAGAATGTGCGTGTATCGAGAAGTTAAATAAAACACAGTACAAGTTGTTTTTTCCAGCATTTCCAGTGTTCTAGTAAGAACAAAATGCCTATACATGTAATAACTACAAAATACAAATTGTGTAATTTCAGTGATTCCACATGCAAGTTAAATGTTCTCATAATTACATTTAAAACTGGAGTTCTAAAATAAAAAGATGAATGATAAAAATCATGCCAGTAATTTAAAATGTCTAATTCTTCTTTACTTAGAATAAAATTAAGTAACAGTAAAAAGCAATATAACAAGTCAAGAGAGGTGGCAGAAGAAAGGAAAAGGTTTTATATTTTAGTACCTTTAATGCCACTTTTTTCCTGACTTTTGGACAAAGTCGCCCCCACATTTTCCTTCTGCACCCGGCCTCACAAACTCTGCAGCCAGTTCTGGTTACATGTTCTTTGTCTACCCCAGGAATCCTCCTGTAGGAAGCATCTGTCTTCCATTCTGAAGTCATTAATTCACTCTCACAGCTGAGGTTTGGCTGGAAAAAGGACATCTTTATTTTGGCAAATGGGCAGAACTAGCAAACAGAAGTAGCAAAAGGAATAATCATGTGTCCTGAAATCTAATATGGTAAAATGCTTAAGCTCTTATAGATTAGGTTTTCTTTGCTTCATTGTAGTTTACAGCTGTGGATTTTTCACACTGAAGAGCAGTTGTCAAACAAATATTTTTCCTTCATCACTTCTTTACAAAAGCTCAAGACTTCCCAGGGCTGACTTGCCGTGAATTTTCTTTTATCTTGGAAGTACTAAAAATGACCGAAGACTAATCAAGAGTTGTGTTGTTAAATTTTATTGTGTGCTTTTCTGTCAGTATCTCTGATGAACCATCTTCAGACTATTTCAACAAATGTTTACAGAGAGCTAGGTTTGTGAGAACCACTGTGCTAGGCACTTGGTATAGCAAGTGAAAGATTCCCCAGCCCCGAGAGAATTTGATCTAAAAGTTCTGCAGAGGTAACAAGTGAGGCCAGAGGTAATGGTGAGTGATCTGTTGATTCATAGGGAACATTCTTTTGGGTTTCCTACACACACACACACAAACTAGTGAACTCAGCTTTTGGGAGTACATAAATCATTCCCTCATAACAGATTAAGTACCTAAAGTTAATTTGAAGTACCCGGGATAAAGGGCTTCCCAGGTTGTGCTAGTGGTAAAGAACCCACCTGACAATGCATGAGACATAAGAGATGCGGGTTCAATCCCTGGGTCAGGAAGATCCCCTGGAGGAGGGCATGGCCACCCGCTCCAGTATTCTTGCCTGGAGAACCCCCACGGACAGAGGAGCCTGGTGGGCTATAGTCCATAGGGTCTCATTCCATAAGGTCTCAAAGAGACAGACATGACTAAAGCAACTTGGCACACCCGAACCCTGGATAAATATATTATGGCTTAGGGAAATAACAAGAAAGGACTGAAATTGACTCATTTGAGAGGAAAATGCTCCTTTGGAAAAAAAAAATAAAAGAAAACTGGTATCCTTTGGAGTTAAGATTTTAGTTCCTCTGATTTGAAAATCTAAGTACTAAATTGCTGCCTGGAAAAATCTGACCCAAGTAAAACTCTCCAAGTCCCAAATCTGTGAGTTGGAGGTCCTCCTATGACAATGATCAAAATCGTTCTTACATTGTAAGAGGCTGCTGTTAAGCTTCGGGAGTCTCTTCATCCAACGGTCTCTGAGGTCTTTGTTTTCAAGTCACTCACTCTTCTTCTCTCCACACCTACATTAAGAGCTGTAACTTGTGATGTGTTTCTACAAACGCTCTTGAGAGTTGTACTGTAGTTCCATATCAAAGTGTTCCTGAAAATGATTTAATGTCTATTTTAAATTATTTGCTTAATGTTGACAGCATCACTGACTCAATGGACATGAGTTTGAGCAACCTCCGGGAGATAGAGGACAGGGAAACCTGGTGTTCTGCAGTACATGGGGTCACAGAGTTGGACACAACCTACTGACTGAATAACAATGTTGGAAAGCAAATATTCTTTGGGAGATTTTTCATAAAATGCTCATGGATCCTTTTACCCCCAAACAGTCCCCAGGTACGTTGTTTTTATCTATTCCCCAACATCTTTCCTTCTTCCTTGCAATAGTACTGATTTTTAGCTGAGCATGTGGCCACCTGGTAAAAATCATTTCCCAACTTCCCTAGCAACTACATATGGCCATATGACTAAGTCATAACTAATGTGACAGAAATAAGATATATGTATGTAATAGCTTTATTTCCTGTTGGCTGAAATGTGACAGCTGGAACTTTAGCAGCCACTTTGGGCCGAAAGTAAAGCCAAAATACAGGAGGAGCCTGAATCTCTGATGATTTCAAGGACTGCCTACAGAAGTAGAAATCTA
Organism: Odocoileus virginianus; assembly: GCF_023699985.2. Lineage (NCBI taxonomy): Eukaryota > Metazoa > Chordata > Mammalia > Artiodactyla > Cervidae > Odocoileus > Odocoileus virginianus. Next base: position 14,484,052 of record NC_069686.1, read on the forward strand.
GAAATATTTCTACATGAAGAGAAATAAACTTCCACGATGGTAAAGCCATTATTATTTTGGGTTTCTGTTACTTGCTACAAGGTCTAATTGTCACAGATATGTTTTCTTCTATTTCTTATAATCCTGCGTGTGTGCTAAGTCACTTTAGTTGTATCTGACTCTTTGTAACACCTGGACTGTAGCTCACCAGGATCCTCTGTCTGTGGGATTCTCCAGGCAACACTGGAGTGGATTGCTGGGCCCTACTCATTTTCTTACAGATTCCTGGTTTATTTCATCTTAGGTGAATTCAGTCTTAACACTTAAACTTTTATCTCTACTTTGGAAATCATTGCTCCTGTTAGAGACCCCTTAAGGAAAGTTATGTTCTTCGCAGATCTAGTTAATTCATCCTAGTTATAAAAAGGATTTAAATAGTGGAATAGCTGCAAATATTAAAGTAATAGCTGAAAATATCAGTTATTGGCTTTCTGTCATATTCTAATTCTGCTAAAGCATGCTAAATTCTGTCTCTGTGTGTGTCATGTCCGACTCTCTGTGACCCCATGGACTGTGGCTCACCAGGCTCCTCTGTCCATAGGATTCTCCAGGCAAGAATACTGGATTGGGTAGCCATTTCCTTCTCCAGGGGATCTTTCCAGCCCAGGGACTGAACCCAGGTCTCCCACACTGTGGACAAATTCTTTATCATCTGAGCCACCGGGGAACCCCCAAATGCTATATTCTAATACTATCTAAAGCATTCAGTCCTAACCCCAACTTTAGGTTGGTTTCTGATCCTATCCATCATACCAGCTTACACAATAAAATATATGTTTAATTAGCAAAATAATTTTTTTTTTTAAAGAACAGGGCATCTGGGTTCAACCTCAAGCCTGGGAGAAGTCTGAAGGAAACATTACTTCCCTTGGGATGTGGGGGTTGGGAGAGCATTTTCTGTGGTAGCCACTGAAGTTATTGCTGGAATGGGGACGTTAGGAAATACAGAAGCTGTAAGCCAGAAGACAAGGGAACACTTCCAATCCCAAGGACAAAGTGAGAACTAGATAGATAAATGACCTATAATGGATAAATGAGCTATAGTCACCTGTGGAGAAAATCTCAGTGGGGTGGAGGAAAATCAGATTGGGTGTAGAAGAGTAGTTGAGGATTTAGCCTAGCAGAGGAGCCTTTTACCTAGGTAGTGCCCTATAGACAGTGGTAGAAGTTCCAATGGCCTCAAAATTTAAAATAAAGCCTAATCTAGAAGACCTGAATAGGCATTCTTCCAAAGAAGACATACAGATGGCTAGCAGGCATATGAAAAAATGCTCAACATCACTGTTCATCAGAGAAATGCAAATCAAAGCTATGAGACATCACCTCACACCAGAATAGAATAGCTATCATCAAACAGACCACAAATGACAAATGCTGGCCAGGATGTGGGGGGAAAGGGAACCCTCTTACACTGTTGATGGGAATGTAAATAGGTGCAGCCACTATGAAAAACAGTATGGAGTTTCCTCAAAAAACTAAAAATAGGACAATTATATGATACAGCAATTCTTTTCCTGGGTATATATCTGAAGAAAATGAAAACACTAATTCAAAAAGATACATGCACTTCAATGTTGTAGCAGCATTATTTACAATAGCCAAGATATGGAGGAAACCTAAATGCCTATCAACAAATGAATGGATAAAGAAGATATGGCATGTATGTGTGTATATATATAATATATATATATATATGAATGTTATTCAGTCATAAAAAAGAATGAAATTTTGCCATTTACAGAAGCATGGATGAATCTTGAAGGCATTTTGCTAAGTGAAATAAGTCAGACAGAGAAAGACAAACACCATGTTATCTCACATGTGAAATCTAAAAAAAGAAAAAGCCAAGCTCATAGAAGAGATCAGACTTGTGAGAGGAAATCAAAGGAAACTGGTCAGAAGGTAAAAGTTTCCAGTTATAAGATAAGTACTAGGGAGGTAATGTATACTACAGAAAACCCTGCTGTGTGATATGTAGGAATGTTAGAGTAAATCTTAAGAGTTTCATCTCAAGCAAAAAAAATTTTTTCCTCTCCTCTTTTTCTTCACTTTGTCTATATGAAAAGATGGATGTTAGCTGAACGTATTCACAATATATGAAAATCAAACTATGTTACTGTATGCCTTAAACTTATACAGTGATATATGTCAATTATTTCTCAATAAAACTGGAAATACATACATACATAATAAAGCCTAAGGTCATGAACAAATTAATATAAATATAAGATACACGTTTACAGGTTAAATCACAATCTTAAATAAAAATCACAACTGGTTAAGATGAATGAAAATTAAGGTATGTAAGTAGTAACTTCATAAAAATAAAATTTTGAAGAATGTTATGAATGTAATTAGTACTATAGCTGATTTAACTCTTTAATTTGAATTTTATTTGTCTTTAATTTGATCTAGATGGAAGGGGTATTATTAATACCAAATGATACTGACAAATATCTACTGTCCATTTTAAACCACTCAGTTTGGAAAGAACCTGCTTGCAAAGAACCATTTCCATCATGCAAATCCTGATGCATTTAACAAATTCATTTTAATTAAAAGTTTAAAAATATCAAGAATGTTGGTTAGAAAAAAAAGAATGTTGGAAATCAAATTAATAATTGAAACAAACCATTCCTAAACAATCTTAGAATATGTTACTCAGAATAATTAGGCTTTAGTTCCTAAAAGAGCAACAGCAAAATACATAAAGCAGTGGCAATAAATATCCAGAATTTAGCCAGAAACTCAAGTAAAAGATAGTGGCTAAACTCCAGTGAGCCTCACATACAGCCTTTCCTTCCCCCTTTCTTACAGTGAAGTCACTTGGAGAACAGCTTCTTATCCCTGAGAGATGAAACTGGGTTAGCTACAGAGCTTGTGTCCTTTCCTCCTTCTTCTTTCCCTTACTGGAAAATAGTTCTTTCCACTGGGATGGGAGGCTCATCAGTAAGGGGATCACCTGTGCCTCCAGGAAGAAGACCTAGAATGGGGGAGTTGGCTGGGTCTAGCAGACACCTAGAGTGGGCTAATCTCATTTGACCCCTTTCCCAGAGTGTTCAGAGAGGGATGAGGAAGCATCAGTTCCCAGTCTCACTCTGATTTCCTTCTTTGCCTGGAGGCCAGCTCTGATGCCTTGGACAGCAAAGTATACAGAATAACAAACTTTGAACTATTAGCAAGAAATGTATTATATAAAGCAAAAGTATTTACTGAATGTTACTATATACCTGATACTTGATGGATACAAAACAGTAGGTATATAAGTTTAAGCTTACAATAAACTTGCAAAACAAGCAACAAACGTGTTATTTTCTATTCATGTATCTGTGTCCTCCACTAGACTATGAATTCTAGGACAGTAGAGATGATATTCATTATATTTACAGCGGCCCTTGATGGCCCAGTCTCTACCCACCTAATAAATATTGAATAAATAAATGAGCATACATCATCAAAGTAACAACAAATGGTAGCCTCTACATAGTCGGGTACCAAAGTGAGGGGTAGCAAATTAAAGTTTGAAGCGGATAGAGAAGGGAAGGTTAGCTAAATGACAGTCAATGGGTTTGGAGATAAGGTTAGAATTGGGCCTTCCCATTTCATGCAGAGTAGAAGAAGCTGTCTTAGCTAGAGCCTAGCAGCTTTGGGGACCATGTCCTATTGAAAGTGAAAGTGAACGTTGCTCAGTCATGCCTGACTCTTTTCAACCCCATGGACTATATACTCCATGGAATTCTCCAGGCCAGAATACTGGAGTGGGTAGCATTTCTCCAGGGGATTCTCCCAACCCAGGGATCGAACCCAGGTCTCCCGCACTGCGGGCGAATTCTTTACCAGCTGAGTTGCCAGAGAAGCCCAAGAATACTGGAGTGGGTAGCCTATCCCTTCTTCAGGGGATCTTCCCAATCCAGGAATCGAACTGAGGTCTCCTGCATTATATGTGGATTCTTTACCAACTGAGTTATGAGGGAAGCCCTTTGAGACATTCCCAAAAGAAGACATAAGGGAGCAACTCCAATGTAAAACTGCCATCCCCATATGGGACAACAGTGGTGTTATGGTAGGAGTTCCCAGGACAGTCTCTTCTCTTGGGTCTAGAGACTGCCAAACAACTGACTGTCTTTGGTCACTAAACCAAAGTCTTTAAAAGACCAAAGTCCTTAAAGTATCCAAAGCCTGAAAGTCTTAGATATAAAGCTTGATTATGATATTTTAATTTAGGTTGTTAGTGATAGGTCTGAAATGTAAGGAGTTGGTTGCCTCTTAGCTTCATGATTTTTAAGAACAAGCAGATGCCTAGGCAGCCCACCCCCAATTGCCAGGCCAATCTAGACAAGGTTGTCCCCAGAGGTGGGACCTCATGGCCATCTCTCCATGATAGCCCAGAGCAACAGGACAACTCCTGATCCAGACCTCTCTTCTTGATCTGGTGAGACTCCACCGATGGGAATGTCATCTCACCTTTGACTGGAAGAGCAAGGATCCACAGCTATTGGAATAACTCTCCTCACCTCCCTTTACCCTTTTTTGTGCCAATCTGAGTCTGGAGTGGTAAGAAACTAGATCCCTTTTAGGCTAGGTCACCTTTTCTTTTTTCCCCAAAAGTTCTGGTTGGTAGCAATAAAACTCATGTATCAGTTGGAATCTCAGCCGAAAACTGATAATATGGGAATAGTTGGAGGAAATTTTGGTAAAAGGACTATTTAAAAGGGTATGATCAGAATAAGGAATCAACAAGGAATAGTACAGTACTGCCCCGGGGGCTGCTTTCACTCTGCAAAACAAGGTATAGAGAAGTTATTGAAACCTGCAGATTGAGAGGTTGTGCCCAGAGGGATGCCAAACAGGAGCCAGGACACAGCCAGCCTGATGAAAACCCTCAGGGAGGAAACTGGAAGGATAATACTCTCAACCCTCCTGTCTCTTTGGTCAAGGCCAACAGGAAGTTGGAGACCAAGAGAGAGCCCTTTAATGCAACCTCTGCCCACCACTTCTGATGCAGGGAGCAAGATGGAGAAGGGCAGGCAGGGATCTCAGGGGACAAATGGCAGCCCTCTGGCTCAGCTGTGCTCTCTGTGAGTCTCCATTCTCCATGAGTCTGTGCCTGTGTAAAGATTCACTTATTTCAAGTAAAAAGGACCTCTTCTTAAAATCAATCCTTAGTCAGTGAGCCAGAGGCAAATGGAATCATGGGATTGGGGGCCTAAATTCTAATCAGCCAATAAATGGCTGTGTGATATTGGAAAAAGTAAGCTTTTCTGTATTTGGCTTAATCACCCTTCACTGTCTAATGAGTGTACTGTGAAGATATTTGTAGGACTGAGTTGCTCAGTGGTGTCCAGTGCTTTGCAACCCCATGGACTACAGCCCTCCAGGCTCCTCTGTCCATGGGATTTTCCAGGCGAGAATACTGGACTAAGCTGCCATTTCTTTCTCCAGGGGACCTTCCCAATCCAGGGATCGAACCCAGGTCTCCCACATTGCAGGCGGATTCTTTACCAACTAAGCCGCCAGGGACGTGATTATATTCTGATCCCCTCTTTTTCTACAATTGCTTTCCTTAATGACTTAATAACAAAGAGCTTCTCTGGCTCTCTTTCTACTTATCTCTTCAAAATCAATCTATTTCTCTCTCTCTAGCTTTCTCTATCTCTGTCTCCATCTTTATCTCCATCTCATTGTTGTTCAGTCTTTTCCACTGCACTTCATCTGATATTGAAATTTACCCTGTGATATGGGCTTCCCCTGTGGCTCAGTTGGTAAAGAATCCACCTGCAACGCAAGAAACCCTGGTTCAATTCCTGGGTTGGAAGATCCCCTGGAGAAGGGATAGGCTATCCACTCCAGTATTCTCCATCTTATTGTTGTTCAGTCTTTTCCACTGCATTTCATCTGACATTGAAATTTACCTTGTGATATTGGCTTCCCTTGTGGCTCAGCTGGTAAAGAATCCATCTGCAATGTGGGAGACCTGGCTTTGATCCCTGGGTTGGGGAGATCCCCTGGATAAGGGAAAGGCTACCCATTTCAGTACTCTGGCGTGGAGAATTCCATGGACTCTCACAAAGAGTCAGACACCACTGAGCGACTTTCACTTTATGCTGTGAGTACTGTTGTGGTTTAAAGTGATCCTTCAAGTTTAACGAGAATCACCCTACTGGCACCTTATGCAATCCTGATACTATCACAATGCAAATATTGTTTAAAATCTCCTTACAATATGGTATATGACAGAAGCCACAGTATTCAAAGAACAATTGATTCATATGATTATGAATATGATAATTTTCATGATAAATAACAGGCTTACATACTGCATGTTTACATATTATTAAATAAATAATGGATGTCTACTGTGCGCCATACTAAGTGTTTTATGCCAATTATTATTAGGTATTATTAGGTGCCATTATTATTGCCACTTTGGAGAAGAGGAACAAGAGATTTAGTGAAATTAGATAACTTCCCCAATGGTGCAAAACATTACTCAGACACAAGATTTAATCTATGTACTTGACACTACATATTATTGAATTTCAAAGCGGGCATGTGATTCAAACCCTCTAACCCAGAGGTCCCCAATCTTTTTGGCACCAGGGACTGGTTTTGTGGAAGACAATTTTCCCAAGGACTGGGAGTGGAAGTGATGATTTCAGGATGATTGAAGCACATTACATTTATTGTGCACTTTATTTCTAATCTGATGCCACCACTGATTTGACAAGAAGTACCGGTCCACGACCCGGTGGTTGGGGACCCCTGCTCTAACCCCATGGTCACACCTACAGTAAATTCCTAATCCAGAAGAAAGATAATACCAGTCTGGAGATAGATGGTAGTGATCGTTCCACAGCAATTTACTTAGTGCCACTGAACTGTACACCTAAAAACTGTTAAAACAGTAATTTTGCGTTGTGTATATTTGATCACAAAAAAAATCAAAGACTTCAGTAAAAATGATGAAAGCAGTATTTCAAACCAAAAAAAAAAAAAAAAGTGATTTTTGTAATATGCTGCTTTAAATGCTTGTGTTACAAAATTAATGATAAAATTAGATATTATAAACACATATTACCTATTTTGTTTTCACGTATAAAGTTGTATATTCAATTTAGGTGAAAAAAATGTAAACTATCTTCTTAATGGAGAGATGCAATTTTTCTTGTTTGCTATTGCCATATATTTGTAGCTGGCAATTTTCAACCAAAAATCAATAGCCATCTAAATTAATATTTAATGAAGAGAAAAACAAAGATAGCTTTGGACATGAAGTGACAGAGAAATTTTGTCATCACCAACCACTAAGGATTATCAAAGGATTTACTACAGCAAATTGAGAACTGTACCAAAGAAAGCAATGGCATGGGAAAAATCAAAGTGGTGAAAAAAGAGAGACAGTGCCACATATACAAGATAATTGCTATGTTATTTTCAACTGCAAATAAAATAGGAAGCAATCAACATGCTCCCCAAAATGAGGAAATCAGCTAAATTATTGTGCTTCCACTTAAGAGAATATCATGCAGCCATTAAAAATTGTAAGTACCAAGATTTTTTACAGCTATATAGAAATACTTATGTTTTTATGTTTAATAAAAATAAAATGCAGTATTTTATTCAGATTATGCTTATCAGGGCTTCCCTGTTAGCTCAGATGGTAAAGCATCTGCCTGCAATGCGGGAGACCTGGGTTTGATCCCCAGGTCAGTAAGATCCCCTGGAGAAGGAAATGGCAACCCACTTCAGTAATCTTGCCTGGAAAATTCCGTGGATGGAGGAGCTTGGTAGGCTACAGTCCATGGGATCGCAAAGATTCGGACACGACTGAACAAATTCACTGGTTCACTGGATGCTTATCAGCATTATAAATATATGTGTACATATGTATGCAGATTTAAATAAAACATGCAAAAATTAAAGGGATGGTTGTGATTGAGTGGTAGAATTATGGGTGATTCTTTTCCTCCTTTATTTTCCAAACTGTAATGCCATGTCATTATTGTACTAGTTATCAACTGTTTTAGAACAAGATACCCTAATATTTAGAGACTTAAGACATTAAGCACTTATTTTCCCAAAGTTTTTGTGGGTCAAGGATTCAGGTTTGCCAGATGCTTCAGCCTCAAGGACAACAGTTGGCTCAAAGCTTGACCAAGAAAAGAGCCACTTCCAAGAGCATTCAGGTGGTTGCTGTGAGATTCAGCTCCTCTATAAGTGAAACTGTGACATTTGAGGTAGGCTGGGGCCTGGGACCCCCTATTGGACTACTTGCCCTTGTACCTGGGCAAATGACTCCTCAAACAACGGCTCTCATGCACAGCTGGGGCAAATCACGAACAAAAGCTACGAAATGGCCACAAATCAACTGCCGTTTCTGAGGAGACAGGAGCAAAAGCAGGATACTGTGCACACATCACCAGCAAGGGGGTGTGCCACCCCTCAAGCCCAACCCACCAATCTGCCCCCACCTTCACCCATTTAAGGAACCATCCTGCTCTCCTCAGAGGTGGAGCTGGGTACCTGGTACTTGTTCTCCTTCTCTCCTTCATGCTGCACCATGAGTCCCAATAAAGCCTTGCCTGAATTCCTCACCTGGCCTCATCAATTTCTGCTGATTAAAGAGACCAAGGACCCAGGTCACTATCACACTGAGGGTTAGTATTCTAATTCCATGGCTGCCACCCTATACCTACCTCAGTTCCACATCACATGGCCTCTCCATAAAAACATGGCAGCTGGTTTTCATCAGAGCAAACATACAATGAAGACAAGTGTGACAGGAGCCAGAGTCATTTTGTAGCCTAATCTCAGAGCCAAAATGTCCTCACTTGTGCCATATTCTGTGGGTTGGAAGAAAGTCCCTATGTTCAGCCCAGACTCGAGGAATGGGAGATCACTGAGGCCATCTTGAAGGCTGCCTACCACAGTGGTCGTTAAAACCTAAGACCTATGAAATAAGTGCTCTTTTCTTTTTATCATCTAGTAGTCTAAAATCGGCCCGTGACCCATAAATTCTTGGGAAATAGAAATCAGCAACTTCTTCTAGCAAAGTATCAGTAGGAGTAAATCAGAAGCCTCTAAGCACTGGAAAGTTTACGCTTCTAGGAATGTAGGGCCCTCTGGGGCCATTTCAGAAAGGCCCAGGTGTGGCATGAGGGTGAGGCCTAAGGGGTGAGGGGGACGGAAACAGTATACTATTGATATCTAAGAGCTTTTCCTTTTACCACCCACCACCCAAATCCTAAAGAATCTGATTATGTTTCATCCTTGACCGACTTGTCTCTCAATCTTCTGACTTCAGAAAGACCCTTTACAGCACATTTTTAAAGTCAGAGGACGTATGCAACAGAGGAAAACCAAGCCAAATGTGGTGCTTTGTTTCAGTTACAAAGGATTATAGTGTAAAAGCTTCACCCTTTTCACAGAAAGGTGACTTCTACCCTTCCATTTGGGAGGTACTGGGTAACCCTCACAGATGAAAGACACAAGCAGTAAGAAATGAGGGTTAGGAGGAAGAAGAAGAAATAAAGACAACTCCATACCCCCAAATTATCAGAAAGAAACAGAAAAAAATTCATCAATTATGGAATGATAGTTGTTTCCAATCATGCCCCAGCTGCCATTAAAATCACTCTCTGCAAAATTGCCCACCCTGGATTACCAGTACCATAGGGTACTCACACCTAAATCTTTTTTTAAAATTTTTATTGTAGCATATAGTTGCTTTGCAATGTTGTGTTAGTTTATTGCTTTACGGCAAAGTGGATCAATTATACACATACATATATCCACTCCTTTTCAGCTTTCCTTCCCGTTTAGGTCACCACAGAACACTGAGTTGAATTTCCTGTTCTGTAAGTAGGTTCTCATTAGTTATCTATTTTATTCTTTGGGACTGTCAGTTCCAATCTCCCAATTCATCCCACCCCTACATCCCCCGCTGGTAACCATAAACTTTAGAACAGAAACTTGAAAGCTTTTAGGAACGGAGACTTGCCCAGCTCTCTCAATCCAGTTCAGATTAGAATAATACATATTTAAACTGTTGCCTCCAGACACCTCTAAGAAAGTAATTGCTTACTCCAGTTTACTGTTTGAAACAGGAGGTGAACCCCCAGAAGAATCAGAACTTTATTTTAGCTGTGACTGTCACTAGTCTGGGAACTCCTCCAGCTCGACAAGACTCAACTGGAGTTTGATTCAAAAATAGTTGCTCCCAAAGGCTCCAACCAAATGACAAATGTCTTCATCTAAGAAGAGGTTTTATTCTACTTTTCTGGAAAAGGGAAACATATTGGCTTTTTGGTTGTTGCCTGTTTTCATTTGTTTGGGGAGGAGGTTTTACACAGCCTATGGTAGGGAAAGATATCTGTGTCCTAATCCCCAGAAACTGTGAATATGTTATGTTTCAGAGCAAGGAATGATACAGGTTACAAACTGAGTTAAGGTTGCTAGTCAATGGACCTTAAGATAAGGAGACTATCCTGGGTTATCCAGTATTCACAAGGGTCCTTAAAAATGGGACAGGAAGCAGAAGAAGAATCAGTGTCAGAGGGATGCAATATGACTCACCTGACTACTACTGGCCTTAAGAACCCTGAACCAAGGATCCAGTGCCTCTGGAGACTGGACAGGCCAGGAAACAGTTTCTCCCCTAAGGAGCCTATGAAGGAATATAGCCTCGCCAACACCTTGACTTTGGGCCAGTGAAACCCACATCAGAATTCTCCAGAACTGTAAGATAATCAATTTAGATTGTTTTAAACCACTAAGCCTGTGTTACTCGGCTAAGGCAGTTACGGAAAACTAATACAAGCCGCAAGCCAAATGACAAATTGCTAAAGGATAGCTTTTTCAGTCTCATTTAGATTGAATGGTTATTTTACCAGGAAGAATTGCACAGAGATATAAGGAATCTTTGGGGTCTGGCTTGTAGGACTACTGTGCAGGCAGTCTAAGGCTGCCATGGTAATCGTTATAAGTGGTGGCAGAAACAGCAGTCTTAAATTTCTCATTGACTTTTCACACTGAGTTGTGATAGTAACTTTCATCTACCACAGAAATTGATTCCAGTTAGTGAAGAAATTGGAAAAAATAGGCTTGTTTATTTCAAGGGAAATGAATGGAAAAATAAAGACATTTAACTTCTCTTGATACTCTGTGAGCATAAAGCCTGTTTTCAGCTTTAAGTCTAAGAATTCAGAAACATTTGAACCAAAGTTAAAAAATAAGTGCTTTATTGTCCACCTAAATCAGAGGGGCTTGGCATTTTTGGGGGGGGGGGGGGCTTGGCATTTTAAACCTTGTCCTTCGTGGAAGTAAGTGAGATAAAACCCATTATTCTATTCTGGAAAGGTAAAGAACCAAGTCCATCCTTCAGAATGGGAATGCGTGACTCCAAACAGTTAAGCCATTCTAAAGCTAAGGCTGTGTTGTGATGAACTGGAAGTGCAAAGAGATGGACTCCTCTTACATGCAAATCCCATGGGATTTTCTTTCTTTTTTTTCACCCCCCGTTCAAGAGTCTGTGAATGGAGCTTGAGAGACGAATGTGGATGTTAAGAGGTAGATTCTTCAGAGGATGCACTTGCTGAGCTCCCCATTAACACTTCAGGGAATTATGTGCAGCTATCAGTGAGAGAATATTTCCCTAATACTCCATGTTTAATTTTTTTTCAATTACCAATTATGTTCAGTCAATCCCCAGCAGGATTTGTTGGTGAGACTGCTGGTTTCTTAATGCAAGTTTCTTTTCAGTTAGCTGAGCTAATGTTGATGACCTGTCTTCACTTCGTGATGCACTGGTAGATACATCCAGTGCCTACCTAAATGTATTTGAGAATTAAATCTTGTCTGGGGAGGTTTGCTCATTCAGCCTAGGGATTAGAAATTATATTGACCCAAGGAGCAAGATGTGCTATATTTAGTCTGGGACCAATGCCAAGCATGTACCGCCAGACCAAGAGACTAGGGGGCTCTGACATCATTTTTACTCTAACATCTTATAAAACACCAAGGATAGCAGTTAAGCTACATCATTTGAAAGTTACAATTCCCAGGTTTCAAATTATTTTAAATTTTTTGTTTGGAGCCTCATTTTCCGATCAAATATATTCAGTTTTTAAGGGAAAGGTAGGGACTAAAAGGGGGAATAATCGGCTTTTACTAAGGATCAACTGATATTTCTATTTCCATTCTGAAATGAGGAAAGCAATCTATGAAGAGGCTAGTTAAGTCAATTACAGAAGGGTACAATCACACTGGCAGCAGGAGTAGTATTCCAGCCCATACCTTCCTGACTCCAGACCTCCATGCTGTATTCATGTTACTATCCATCCTATCTTTGTATGAGAGAAAAGAAATCTGTATGCTTCATCTCAGTTGGAGAAGTGAGAACGATCTAATAATGGAATGAGTTCAGAATCTCCCAAGAAAAGCTGAATGATAGCTTGACTCAAGCTTCCATTCCTTTTTTAGCTGGTCATTTTCCTCCTCTATCGCCCTTCCTTCCTAAAAAAAGCACAAAAGAAATTAAACATTAAAACTCCAGGAGGAAAAAAACTCTCCAGGAGGGCACAGATTGTCATTTATCTTTGTATCTCTAGTGCCTTGTACATTACCTGGCCCAGATTAGGTGCTTGTCACTGACTTGTCATAGGAAAGAAAGAATTAATAAACCAATGAAGATCATTCTATTTATAATGCCTACTGGAACTGCTGTTTCACTTTCAAATGTCGAAAAGCATTTTGTTATTATTTTAAGCCAGCTGTTTTGAATATGTTAAATATTCCAAGTTTCTGAAGTGTGTTACTGAAGACTGATTCTGGACGTGAAAATATTTTTCCTCTCTCACTATACAGAGACACACATGGGCATGCATATTTAGCATGATATTTTTACTGTGCTTTCCAAAATAATTTGAAATAGTTTATATTCAAAAGTGTAAGCACTCTGAGTTCCCAAGTAACATTCTCTGAAAGGACCTTTTTAAATTTCATTAATTAAAAATGAGCTCTCTAAAAATGAGAGCATTCATAAGTCTCTCTAAAATGTAGGTATCTGTTGGACAGGATTTATGTTTCATCCAACTGTAATGCAAAATGGTTTCCAAAACCTGGGTAGATGTGGGTGATGCACCATTAACAAGGAATTAAGAAAAATCAATAGTTTAAAATATTGAAAATCAGGCTGCATTGGAAGCAGTGGTAATAGCTGTATCTACACAAACCCAGACAGCAGTCACACTTTCCAAAAATCATACGGAATGATTCTCTGAGAATTCTTCTCAAAATATACATCTGATGTTTCCCACATTATAATTTTCTTTAGAAGAAAATACGGCATCTTAAGTGTCTTTCCAGAAAAATGCAAATACAGTTTGGAATTTTTCTTACATAGCATTCCATGAAATGCCTATTTCCAAGTGAAAAAAAAAAACTATTTGTAATTAATTAAATATGCTTACTTCAATAAAAAAAATTCCAGAACCTGAAATAAAGTGATATATTTTCTCTGAAAGACTTTAGTTCATTCCTTAAGAAGAGAGTTTTTTTAATAATACCACCTTTGCAGGATGTATTGGTATAATGAAACTGTCAATACACATAGGTCGTATATGAGGCGTGTTTGGATTGATTATGTGTTCTAATAGCCTGAAATCTAAATGAAGAGGTTTTGTAATAAGAAGGTAATAGGCCTATAGAGATCCTTGCATGGCATAAAAATACATGGAGAGGTGTATTGAAAATGTGAATGAGACTAATTGATCATCTTATTAGAGAAACACTTATTTCAAGATGAAAAATGGCCATATTGTTGTTTGACATTTGGATTGTCGATGGCTTGACCGGAAGACACCTTACTCAGACACCCCAGAGACATGAGCAGTTCAAGAGAGCAGCTGCCTGCCAAAGGTCACTGATAGAATAATAGGGCTTTTTCTTCACAGTCTCAAGAAAGTTATCTGATGCTGCTTATATCCCAGTGAGAGAGGAATAATGTGATGGCCAAAAGTCATGCTTTTATTAAAAATGATACTATTCATGTAACAACCAGTATGACAACTCCAAAATTTTGCTATAATAGAATCCCTAAATAGCATACTTAGGAATAATATTCTATTCTTGGCTCATCTGAAATACATCAAAAGAAAAACATTGAATCTTTTTTCAGAAAACATAACCTAATAAAATATCCAAGTTGCTTCATTAGTTATCAAGCTTGGAAATCATCCTGGTGAATAGAATACTCAAGGTAAGTTTAGACTTCATATTTGTTCATAAATTTCCATAATAAAAAGAGATTTTGGGTAGGCTTAAAAGTACTTTTAAAAAGAAACAAAGAAAAAGATCCAGTGGGTCTCTCTTCTCTTCTCTGGAGTTAAGGTTTTCAGGTAGAGGGGTTTGTGGATCTTCTTCCCCATTCCATGCACCTCTGCCTATTTTAACATTTGCTGTCCCCTGAAGCTGCTCACATCAAGAACTTTAATTTTTTAATTGTTTGGGATTTTAAAATCCACATTAGCAAATAGCACACAGCTGAGTTAAGGCTACTGGGGGACATGAGGCACTTCCAACCTTGGACTCCTCAATCTTCAACAAGGAACAGATTTCACAAAACTGCAAATTGTAACCGATGTAGTGCCACCCTGAGAGAGATACAAAAGCTAGCACCATGTTTGGGGAAATTAAGATTTCCTCACTACCTCTGTACCCTAGAATTTTTGCACGATAGATTTCAAGTTAAAATACACAGTATGGGCAGATTTGGAAGCAAACAAAATGTGAAAACATTGCAATATGAATAATATGAATAATAATACCTATAAATGCAATATGAATAATATGAAGCCTGAATAGTGTGTAGGGCAAGGGGGATAGGCCGTGCCATTCCCTTTTACCTCGGTAAGAGTTGGCTGTACCTGAATTTCAGCCTTCCTACCTCAACCCTTCTCCCACACTGCACATGGACACTCCATCTTTGCCTGTCTTGGACATTCTGGCAACAAAGAGCTCTCCAAGCAGTATTGCCCCAATTCATGCTACCTCCATGGACGGTTCTGAGAATTACCTGCAGGTGATTGTGAATAAATAAATGACCACTGAACCATGAGAAATGGTTTCTTCCCACGCCATGAGAAATAAATTTTGAGTTTTCTTAGGTATAAACAGTCTCATCTTTTTAACTAATGGCATAAGTTATCTGTAGGCTCTGACAAGTACAATACAGTGGGTAGAATCAGAGTTGACCTAATAATCAAATCACTGTGAGGTTAAAATTCTCACTAGCACTTCATCCATGGTGCCTAGGCCACCCCCATAGAGACTGAAGAGCCTGGAAGAAGCCCCAAAACAGCATTTTACCTGTCCTCTTCAACTAGGAAGCCACACTTACAAGTCCCAGAGGAAAGTATATGAAGCTGAAATACCCTTTCCCAGGTGGCTACCAGTTCTATGAACTCAGTAAAATTAGCTTTTTGTCAACATTATTTTTGCAAGATTCTATGCAGATTAAGGTATCACTTGCAGCCAAGGATTGCCCATACTTCACAGCTTCTTATGATCTGTACATAGGAGATAACCCCAGGGTCCTCCGTGCTCCAGAAATAGCCCTGAGTCTGGAGCTCCAACTACCTTTGGAAAGCTGACAGATTACTTGAAACCAAAGTGCCGTGACGGGGCTTCCCTGGCGGTTCAGTGGTAAAGAATCTGCCTGTCAACGAATGCAGGAGACACGGGTTCGATCCGTGATCTGAGAAGATCCCACATGCTGTGAAACCCTAAACCCGTGCACCACAACTATTGAGCCTGTGCTCAAGAGACCGTGAGCCGCAACTACTGAAGCCTGTGCACCCTAGAGTCTGCGCTCCACAACGAGAGAAGCCACCCCAATGAGAAGTCTGTGTACCGCAACTAGAGTAGCCCCCACTTGACGCAACTAGAGAAAAGTCCATGCAATGATGAAGACCCAGAGAAGCCAAAAAGAAATAAATAAACAAGGGGTCATGAAGGCCCACGCTGAACTGATGCGTATAGAAGATGGTAGCATCCAATCTGCTCTCTGATTTTGAGGATGGGTTGTATCCTAATCAAGCCATTCAAGTGCTTGAACAGTTTTATCACTGTCACTTCTGGATCATAAATCCTAGCTAAAAATGGAGAACTGAGACTCCCAGAAGGCACCCCGTCCACCAGCATGACCTTTGTCATTAACCTCTGTGATGTTGTCCACTGCTGTTTAGGAAGAAGTTCATGGAAGTAATTCCAAAACTCTTTTGCTCTTACCCTCTACTTATAAAGGAGCATAACTGTCACATTATTTAATATTCAAGTCCTCAAATGACGAACATTTGTTTTCAGATGATCATGCTGCAGTCAGGTGAAAATTCTGAACTGGCCGTTTCCTAGCCAAGTGATCCTGGGAAAATGATTTACCCTCTTCTGACTTGTTCTTTGTTTTTCATCAATAAAATGGAGCTAGTAACCCCTGTCTCACTGGGTATGTTGTAGGGATTAAATGATTATAAAGTAACTAGAATGTCATATATGAATTCTAGATGTTAGATTCTTTTCAAGAAAAATTTAAACTTACATAGAAACTTGTAAATGGATGTGTTTTTCTTTTATCAGTAATGTCTTTAGTGTTAAATTATCTAGAAAGATGGAATAACCAAGCTTTTTTAAAAATTGCACATTAAGGACTGATTTTAAATGTGTATATGCATATAATATATGTTCTCTTTCTATTGTTTAACTTTATAGTTTAAATAAAGTTTCATTTATTTCCAGTCTTTATAATATTCATCTGGTGCATGCAAAATTTCCATAGACTGATATAAGACAATTATTTAATTATATTATTGGATATACAATTTATTTCCAGTTCGTCAATATTATCCTCAATAGGGCTGTATGGGAGAGTAAACTTTGTGCACAAGAGGTTTCTCTCATTTGTTGATGGTTCATTTCTTAGGACGCAGTTCTAGAAATGGTGTTACTGGGTCAAAGAACATGAACACATTTTTATGGTTTTGATCTAGTTTGTTCATTTTAAGTGCAGGAAAGGAAGAAAGTACTTTGAGCTAAGGTTATCAGAAGGCTGAATATGGGGAATTGGAAAATGGGAAAAGGAATATTTCAGGAAGAAAAAAAATAAACAGAAGTAATTAAAATCTTAACATGAATAAAAGACAAAAGGCAATTAGTGTGACTGAAGCGAAGAGTTTTTTGGCAGTAGTAGAAAATCGGGCCGGGTAAGTTAAGCAAATTCTTATTAGAGGCATCCTTTGAAAGTGGGATAAACTAGTTAAGCTTGCTGCAGTTTGCCTAGAGCTCACGTCAGCACTCACAGCAGAGAGAAAGAGGGTGGGGGAAGGAGAAAGAGGGAAGGAGGGAGAAAGACAGGGAGAGGGAGGGAAGGAAAGAGACGGTTCATGAAAAATCACTGGCAGAAGGTTTGAGGCTCAGCTGGATGGCAAGAACATGGGCGTCATGGAAAAGAGCTAGGTCAAAGTTTCCCATGAGATGTTAAAGAAGAACATGGAAAGTGAATCCAAATACCTGAAGAGAAAAATGAAAAAAGGGACTTAGACATCAGTGTAAGACAGTGAAGGCAAGTGTAGTTGCCAAGAGTTCTCACCTGACTAAAAGTGAAGAGAGGTAGGTGTCCCCACATGGACAGCAGTCAGGTGACAGGAAGGGGACTCTTCAGCTCTGAGAAGGATATTGGGTGGGGGTATTGATTTTGAGTTGGGAGTAGGTACTGAGGTGGAAAAGTCAAGCATAGACAGCCCTTACATTCTTAGGGCCTTCAGTGGCTTAAGTTGTACATACAAAACTAGGAGCTCATAGTGCAGCACACGAAATCCTACCAGGCAATGGAGGAGGGACTGTGGGACTTCTGAGGTGGTCTCATGAGTCAAGGCCTTGGACCAAAGCAGCAGTAACCCTGACTTACCAGCTTTTGCCTCCCAGGACCACTACATGAGCACCAGAATTTCACCAGAAACCCTGTCCCATTCTCTAGTTTCATGCCCAATTACATGGTAAAACACAATTGTAGTGAAACATCAGGAAAAATAATAAAATAAAATGTATAATTATTTCACTTAAGTTAGGTGCCAGTGCTATTATAGGCTCAATACTTTTCATTTGGAGGCCAGTAACACTGTTCATGAACTACTAATTTTTACTTTAGAGGGTACCTGTGTCAAAAGGCTCTTCTAAAATATATGGTAGACCCCTCCAAATGCAGAAAATCTCTCAAGAGCCATAGGAACAGCTTTCAAGAAATTACACAATGGTGAAAATGTGGCAGACCTCACACCTGACAAAACCTACAGATGGGCTCCAACGTTCACTCCACTCAGAATTCCAGATTCCTCTTTCAACTACAGAAAATTCCACACAAAGAATCTAATAATCCCCTGGGTCATCCAGAACCACTGAACACGTATCCCATATTCTAAATATAACCCTTTGCATTTTTCCTTGGAGGAATACTAATCACATGTGTGAGCCATATGTTGTGGTCTAATATCTCCCCAATCAGCGAGGAATTTCCTTGGATTTTTCACAGGATCCCTGAGGAACCAGAAATAGACAGCAGGCAAATCCAGTTCGAAATAATCATGGCACCAGGATCCGAAAAATGGGGGTGATTTACGTGTACCCGAATGTGTGTTTTTTGTCAATTTTTAATCATCAGTTTTAAATGTATGGGGAAAATGTTTCTTTCAATTATTTTATAATCCAAGAATCATAAATCAGATTGTTGGTGTAAGGTCATGGTTAGTCGCCCCAAAAAATGCCCTGACTATATTTGAGGTGAGTAGGGAATACACCAGAACAACTCACAGACAGTGGGGCAGATGGAGGCACAAGGGTCCTCCGGATGATCAGCTGCTGAGCATTTCGGTCTGCAGAGGAGGAAGGCTCTGGAAAATTGCTGGTGAGGAGTCACCCTAAAGCCCTGTATCAGAATCAAACCAGGAGTGTGTTAGACACATCCGTCTCCCAAGAGTTCTGAGCCACGGATCTCGGGCCTTCTGAGTGTACAAGAATGCTCTGGCCCAAGGTCCCCTGATTTCTCAAGGTCAGTGGGGCTAAGGCCCAGTGAGCTCAGCTCAGTGCCCCGTGCTGACCTAGAGGAGTGGGGTGGGGGTGTGGTGGGGGGAGGGAGGCCCAAGAGGGAGGGGCATGTGTATAGCTGATTCACCTTGGTGTGCAACAGAAACGAATACAACATTATAAAGTGATTGTACTCCAATAATAAAATTAGTAATAAAGTGAATGAGGAGAGAAGCGAGCGAGAGGGAGAGTGAGACGACAAGGAAGCGTTCTCTTACCCTCGCCAGGGGCTGTTTTAATCCCTTTAAATTGATAGAAGTTCACAGAATTACATATTTTTCCTTTTCTGTAACTCCAGTAAATATGTTCATTGCAATTAAGTAAGATTTTGCAGTCCATTACCCTGTAATGGATGCAGCCATTGGGTATTTTTGAAAACTAAAATTAAAAGAAAAATGAGCAAGTAAATGTGTTGATTAATGCCTCTGTGAGAATCTTTGTACTATCTTTTAAACAGATGAATGAACTTTTTAAAGCAAAATGATAACATGAAAATGAATCTATTATGTATTGATAATGATAAACCTGTCCTTCAAAACAACCACCAGTGAATTAATATTGTCAAACCCATTCTAGGGATGATACAGTAAGACATAGAGCCAGACTTCTGGTAACACACAGTAGGCTAGCAGGAGCAACAGCAGCTATCTCAAACTGCTGTCCAGCCAGGTGATAGTGAGCACGAGGAATGTTTGTCAAAAGCTTCAAAGTGGTACTTACTTTGCTTAAAAGAGAAATCGTTTTATCAGGTACCAGTGTACTTCTGAGGCCTGTCTCTTCCTTCAGGGGCCAGTTCAGTTCAGTCGCTCAGTCGTGTCCAACTCTTTGTGACCCCACGCACTGCAGCACGCCAGGCCTCCCTGTCCATCACCAGCTCCCAGAGTTTACCCAAATTCATGTCCATTGAGTCAGTGATGCCATCCAACCATCTCATCCTCTGTCGTCCCCTTCTCCTCCTGCCCTCAATCTTTCCCAGCATCAGGTCTTTTCAAATGAGTCAACTCTTCGCATCAGGTGGCCAAAGTATTGGAGTTTCAGCTTCAACATCCGTCCTTCCAATGAACACCCAGGACTGATCTCCTTTAGGATGGACTGGCTGGATATCTTTGCAGTCCAAGGGACTCTCAAGAGTCTTCTCCAACACCACAGTTCAAAAGCATCAATTTGGTGCTCAGCTTTCTTTATAGTCCAACTCTCACATCCATACATGACTACTGGAAAAACCATAGCCTTGCTAGACAGACCTTTTTTGACAAAATAATGTCTCTGCTTTTTAATATGCTGTCTACGTTGGTCATAACTTTCCTTCCAAGGAGTAAGCGTCTTTCAATTTCATGGCTGCAGTCACCATCTACAGTGATTTTGGAGACCAGAAAAATAAAGTCTGACACTGTTTCCACTGTTTCCCCATTTATTTCCCATGAAGTGATGGGACCAGATGCCATGATCTTAGTTTTCTAAATGTTGAACTTTAAGCCAACTTTTTCACTCTCCTCTTTCACTTTCATCAAGGGGCTCTTTAGTTCTTCTTCACTTTCTGCCATAAGGGTGGTGTCATCCACATATCTAAGGTTACCGATATTTCTCCCAACAATCTTGATTCCAGCTGTGCTTCCTCCAGCCCAGTGTTTCTCATGATGTACTCTGTATATAAGTTAAATAAGCAGGGTGACAATATACAAGCTTGATGTACTCCTTTTCTTATTTGGAACCAGTCTGTTGTTCTATGTCCAGTTCTAACTGTTTCTTCCTGACCTGCATACAAATTTCTCAAGAGGCAAGTCAGGTGGTCTGGTATTCCCATCTCTTTCAAAATTATCCACAATTTATTGTGATTGACACAGTCAAAGGCTTTGGCATAGTCAATAAAACAGAAATAGATGTTTTTCTGGAACTCTCTTGCTTTTTTGATGATCCAGCAGATATTGGCAATTTGATCTCTGGTTCCTCTGCCTTTTCTAAAACCAGCTTGAACATCTGGAAGTTCATGGTTCACATATTACTGAAGCCTGGCTTGGAGAATTTGAGCATTACTTTACTAGCGTGTGAGGTGAGTGCAATTGTGTGGTAGTTTGAGAATTCTTTGGCATTGCCTTTCTTTGGGGTTGGAATGAAAACTGACCTTTTCCAGTCCTGTGGCCACTGCTGAGTTTTCCAAATTTGATATTCGCATATTGAGTGCACCACTTTCACAGCATCATCTTTTAGGATTTGAAATAGTTCAATTGGAATTCCATCACCTCCACTAGCTTTGTTTATAGTGATGCTTTCTAAGGCCCACTTGACTTCATACTCCAGGATGTCTGGCTCTAGGTGTGATCACACCATTGTGATTATCTGTGTTGTGAAGATCTTTTTTGTACAGCTCTTCTGTGTATTCTTGCCACCTCTTCTTAATGTCTTCTGCTTCGGTTAGGTCCATACCATTTCTGTCCTTTATTGTGGCCATCTTTGCATGAAATGTTCCCTTGGTATCTCTAATTTTCTTGAAGAGATCTCTAGTCTTTTCCTCTATTTCTTTGCACTGATCATTGAAGAAGGCTTCCTTATCTTTCCTTGCTATTCTTTGGAACTCTGCATTCAAATGGGTATATCTTTCCTTTTCTCCTTTGCTTTTCATGTCTCTTCTTTTCACAGCTATTTGTGAAGCCTCCTCAGACAGCTATTTTGCTTTTTTGCATTTCTTTTTCTTGGGGATGGTCTTGATCCCTGTCTCCTGTACAATGTCACAAACCTTTGTCCACAGTTCATCAGGCACTCTGTCTATCAGATCTAGTCCCTTAAATCTATTTCTCACTTCCACTGTATAGTCATAAGGGATTTGATTTAGGTCATACCTGAATTATCTAGTGGTTTTTTCCACTTTCTTCAATTTCAATCTGAATTTGGGAATAAGGAGTTGATGATCTGAGCCACAGTCAGCTCCCGGTCTTATTTTTGCTGACTGTAGAGAGCTTCTCCATCGTTGGCTGCGAAGAATATAATCAATTTGATTTCAGTATTGGCCATCTGATGATGTCCATGTGTAGAGTCTTCTCTGGTGTTGTTGGAAGAGGGTGTTTGCTATGACAAGTGCGTTCTCTTGGCAGAACTCTATTAGCCTTTGCCCTGCTTCATTCTGTACTCCAAGACCAAATTTGCCTGTTACTCCAGGTGTTTCTTGACTTCCTACTTTTGCATTCCAGTCCCCTATAATGAAAAGAACATCTTTTTTGGGTGTTAGTTCTAAAAGGTCTTGTAGGTCTTCACAGAACTGTTCAACTTCAGCTTCTTCAGCGTTACTGGTTGGGGCATAGACTTGGATTACAGTGATATTGAACAGTTTGTCTTGGAAATGAACAGAGATCATTCTGTCGTTTTTGAGATTGCATCCAAGTACTGCATTTTGGACTCCTTTGTTGACTATGATGGCTACTCCATTTCCTCTAACGGATTTCTGCCCACAGTAGTAGGTATAATGGTCGTCTGAGTTAAATTCACCCATTCCAGTCCATTTTAGTTAGCTGATTCCTAGAATGTCAATGTTCACTCTTGCCATCTCCTATTTGCCCACTTCCAGTTTGCCTTGATTCATGGACCTAACATTCCAGATTCCTATGCAATATTGCTCTTTACAGCATTGGACCTTGCTTCTATCACCAGTCACATCCACAGTGCTGTTTTGGGGTGTTGTTTTTGCTTTGGTTCTGTCCCTTCATTCTTTCTGGAGTTATTTCTCCACTGATCTCCAGTAGCATATTGGGCACCTACCAACCCGGGAGTTCATCTTTCAGTGTCCTATCTTTTTGCCTTTTCATACTGTTCATGGGGTTCTCAAAGCAAGAATACTGAAGTGGTTTGCCATTCCCTTCTCCAGTGGACCACACCTTGTCAGACCTCTCCACCATGACCTGTCCATCTCGGGTGGCCCTACACATCATGTCTTAGTTTCATTGAGTTGGAAAGGCTGTGGTACATGTAATCAGATTGGCTAGTTTTCTGTGATTGTGGTTTCAGTCTGTCTGCCCTCTGATGCCCTCTCTCACTGCCTACTGTCTTACTGGGGTTTCTCTTACCTTGGACGTGGGGTATCTCTTCATAGCTGCTCCAGCAAAGTGCCTTCGGGGGCCACATCTTCCCAATTCAAGCTGACTTTCGGCCTCTGTTGAGGCGGAGAAAGGTGGATGAAGCTTGCTTTCCTGTCTTCCTGTCTCCCCACTCAGGGCCAATTTAAGACCTCCCTCCAGGCCACCCCACCTCCATGTTTCTCCAGTTCCTGGTTAATTCATGTCTCGCATTGGAGCTGAAGACGGGCATGGTAGCCAGTCTCTGAGAGCCTCACCTGCTGGTCTTCACAGCTGACTGACAGAACATTCCTCAGTGATGGCGTGTCAGTTCAGAGGCTAGATCAGAAAGCCTTCGGCTTCTTGGGTTGCTTGTTTTGGAGGGAGGCAGTAGCCATGCCAGGAGGCCGCTCCAGCGGCCTCACAGAGTGGCCCACGTGAGGGGACAGAGCCACCAGCCACGTGAGAGAACCTTGCTGGGAGTGAATCCTCCGGCTCACTCAGGCCCTCAGACTGAGGCAGTGCAGCAGGCATCCGGCTGAAACCTGACTGGAGAGCCGGAGCCAGAACCACCCAGTCACACCACTCCAGAATTCCTGACCCCAGGAACTGAGAGGTTTAATGAATGGTTATTGTTGCTTTAAGCCGCTAAGTCTGGGGTGATTTGTTATACCACAGTAGGTAACCAATATAAGGGGTTAATATATAACCTCTCTTGAGGGGCATTTATACTTTAACCAGAATCTTTCACTTAAAAATAAAAAGGCGAAATGACAGGTAGGGGTGTTTATGAGTGAGTGTGTGTGAGTGTGTGTGTAAAACAGGCTCATTGGCAGTCAGGCCTTACATTACAACGCAGGCCCTCCCCCACTCTGGCTTCTTTCTATTGTGGGAAAACAAAATGTAGTGCTTTGAGCATTAGGTTACATCTTCTCCCTCAGACTTCCATAGAAAGATTCTTGATTATGACCTGATACTCCCCCTCCTCCTGGCTTTAAGAGACCCAGAGATGGGACGTCCCTGGTGGTCCAAGTTAAGACTGTGTTCTTCCAGCGCAGGGAGCATGGATTCAATCTCTGGATGGAGAACTAAGATCCCACATGCCATGTGGCATGGCCCCAAAAAAAGAAACCCAGAGATATAAAAACACTGAATCACTGTGTTGTACAACTGAAACTAATGTGACACTATAAATCAACTATATTTCAATTGAAAAAAAAAGAAACCTGGAGAGATAATGGCTCCCATTACTGCAGCTCCAACTCTGGCTCTACACTGAGCTATTAGGGCAATATCTCTGGGCTTCAGAGTAAAGTGAAGGATGGCTAACATAGATTTAGTGCTTACTATATAGTAAAGATACAAACTATACCAAAAACTGTCCTTAAACACTTTTTAATAGATTGTCTTTATTTAATCCTGATGACAATCTTATGAGGTAGATACCATTTTGTTCATTTCCCCACAAGGCAACTGAAGCACAGACGAGGTCAAGTGACATGCCCAAGGTCAAACAGTAAGGAGTAGAGACAGAATTCAAACCCAGGCCCTCTGATTACCAGGCCTACATTCTGAGGCTGGACCAGGCAATCACCAAGCCTTTTTCTAACCCAAACAATTAGGATTCTGTGCTGCAAGGGGCTCTGCCTCTACCCTGCCTCACGGCACCTAAAGGACCTCCACCTTCAGCCAAGTGTGCTGGGGCCACGCAGCCATCCCGAGTGCTCATCTCCAAGGGGGGTTTGGGAGAGTCACACTCCTGCCCTGGCCACACAAGTCTCACCTCCTCCATCAGCTTGCCGCTCTCCTGAAGTTTCCATTCCCACACTGTCTCCAGGATTCATTACGGTCTATTAGAAAAAAAAAAAAAATCCTCATTAAAATGTAAATATTTAACCTGGAAAATGCACACCAATCTATTGTCACCCTCCTTGACCTTTTAGTAGAGAACAGAGCCCCAAGGGAATAGGAGACTGGCCAGATACAGTTGAATCTGGGGAGAATCCAAGAAAGATCTGAAGTTGTAGTAGGTATTGGAAGGCCTCCTGAGTAGTGAAGGAGCACCTAGTAGGGGAGCAGAGGGTACCCCTACACACACACACACCACTCACACCCCAAACACACGTAGAAAAGTTCGGCTTCATTTATCTGGAAATTTGCAATCAGAAAACCCAGAAATAGGCCTTTTAAATTTAAGCATATACATAATTGATGTCATTTTGAAAAATACAACTTTATCTTAAGTGACTTGTGATGGAGGCAAGGCACAACAAAATTATTTGTTTTGAAAACATTATGCTAATTTAAATTAGCCAGACACAAGTGGACAAATATTATATGATTCCACTTATATGCGGTGCCTAGAATAGGCAAATTCACAGAGATAGAAAGCAAGTAGAGGTTACCAGGGAATGAGGGGAGGGGTGACGGGGAGTTAGTTTTTAATGGGTACAGAGCTTCGGTTTGGGATGACGAAAAAGTTCTGGTGATGAATAGCGGTAATGATTGCACAACAATATGAGTGTACTTCATGTCACTGAGTTGTATATTTTTAAATGAGTAAAAGGATAAATTTTAAATTATGTATATTAACATGATAAAAAATTATTTTAGTCATTTCTGTTTCTAGAGCTCTAAGGTCTGTATCTGGTCTTACTGCTCCCCTTTTACATCAGCCACTAATGCTTTCCCATTTTTCCTCCAAAATGTCTGTTTTATGTTTTTGTCTTCTTCGCCTCAAGCCTTCAACATCTCTCATCAAGGCTATTGAAATGAACCCTGAAATGGCCTGGCTGACTTCTGCCTCTTCCCATCTAATTCATCTTACAAGGCTGCTTTTCATGTCATCTCAGTGTTTGATATGCCGAGTCTCATTCTTGCCTCTAGAAGAAGCTTAAAATGTATTAAAACAGCCTTCTCTCTCATACAGAGGGAAACCCAGTAATATATAGTGGTAGACACATGCTTTCAATGTGCATTGTTTCACTTAATTTGATTGCAGAAGGGTACAGTGAATGTTGGGGTACAGTTTAAAAGACAATAATGAGACCACTCATGTAACCAGGTTAAGACAGAACATCGTCAGTTTAGTGCTTCAGAGCTGACTTAATCCACGACTGACTGGGAGATATACCCACACGGGAGTAACGGCAGAAGGTACCTCAGAAAAAGAAGGTAGAGAGACAAACTTGTCTTACTTTATCATTCTAACCTGAGCATGGGAGGCAGCAACTTCTAAAGGGACCAAAGTAGAGCACATGGACAATTAAAAAAAAAAAAAGAGTCTTTAGTAATAATGATAAATAAAGTCAGCATAACACTAAACACAGCAAAACTGGGGGTGGTAGAGAATCCAGAGTTAGGAAGATGAACATATTACAACTCCTGCCCTGGAGTAGAGAGACATGGACACAAATAATTGTGATAACCTGCAATCAAAGACATGTATGAAGTCCATTGTGGAGCACAGAAGAGCATGGAAACAGAAGGAATTACAATTAATCAAACTGTGAACCCAAGCAAGAAGCAATGATAGTGAGATGTTTATTATCGTTGTCAAAATTCCTGCCTTGAGGGACTTCTAGGGCAGTCAGTGGTCAAGACTCCGTGCTTCCAATTCAGGAGGCATGGGTTTGATTCCTGGTCGAGGAACTAAGATTCCACATGCCATGTGGAAATGGCAAAAAAAAAAAATAATAAAAAATCCCACTTTGATCTGAGAAAGCTCTTGGGAACCAAAAGAGATAGAGTAAAAAAACACCCTCTCTTCTTTTCCATTGCCAGCGTCTGTGAAGCAGCTCCCAGCAAGCTCCCAGCGGAAGCTGTAGGATCCCCTTCTCCAGAGATATGATTCACTCTGCAGCTTTATGTATTCAGTGCGCTGCCAAAATTATTAAAGCTACTGGATGCACGCCCGACTGCCACTTCATTTTGTGCTGTGTAGACACCATCCTCAGCATGTGAAACTCCCCTAAAGCACTTAACATTATTTTTGGACTCATCTCATCTTCCTTACTTCTGAGTGTATAAGTTCCTTGAGGGCAGCGCATCGCACAGGATTTTGAGAGCCACATATCACACCCATTCAAGTCCATTTAAACAAAAAAGAAAAAAAGATTAATTTTGGTTATCTCCAGGAGGGCTGTGAAACTAGGCCCGGGGGTGGCTCCACAGGCCACTGACAGCACCCTGAAAGGTCCCAGGGATGGCATCACCACCATGGGCACGAGAGTCAGTCATTCCTTTCCCCACAGGAAAAGTGAAGCGTTGCTAGAGGAAGGAAGAGTGGGTACTGGGAAACCCAGAACAACCAAGTGATGGAACCCACTGTAGAGCTGATGCTCCACAGAATTTCCACAATTTCAGACAAATGGAGATACCCAATATAGTTAGAAGAAATAAGCATCTATTTTAAGTTTTACAACACATACTTAGAGGTATCAAGTTACTAATGAAATAAGCCAACTTTGAAATAAAACAGTGAAAGAACTAGCATCTTCTCACCATGGTTATCTAACTCCTAACTACGGTCCTCGAGGCTCAACCCTGTGTGTGTGCTCAGTCACTCAGCCGAGCCCCACTCTGCAATGCCAGGCACTGTAGCCCACCAGGTTCTTCTGTCAGTGGAATTTTCCAGGCAAGAATACTGGAGTGGGTTGCCATTTCCCCCTCCAGGGGATCTTCCCCACTCGGGGATTGAACCTCCCCACCCCCCCTTGTGTTTCCTGCATTGGCAGGTGAATTTCTTACCACTGAGCCGCCTGGGAAGCCCACAGGGGCTTAACTAGACCTGTTCTTTGTATGTTTGTCTCACAAACCACTGGGAAATTTTGTCTTCTTGCAATAGAAAATGCAAGAAAGAAAGAATATTTTGGTGTTGCTCTCCATGAAAATGCAAAGCTCATTAAGAATGTGGATTCTTATAAAAAGCTTGTTTGTATCTTTATAAACTTGCTTTTAACATATAAAGCAGCATTCCTTTGGTTTTGCTTTATAGGTATGAAAAAATGATAATCAGAAGTGCAGTTTTCCATATTTCTTGGTTCTCCATTTTACTTAAGCTAAAGGTATCCTTATTCTTTTGCTAGTCATGAATTCTGCTTTTATCAGCACAATTCAGAGCTGGTTTCCAACCGGTAGGATGAAAATTGAACATATGTGACATTCAAGTACTGAATTCCCTGTTGAAGAAATGAATGATAGACCTTATCTATCATTTATTTGACTCATGTGTATACCCATGTATATTACAGACATTTTTATTTAATTATTCAGGAATTGGCACATGAGATGCATTATCTAATTCCCCTGGGGTCTTCCACTGGCAAAAATAAATGCAGAGACTGTGGCTACCAATTGCATTTTCCCCTTTTTTATATATTTTAAAGTAACAACTTTATTATTTCTACATTTAATGACTGATTATTTGAGAAGTTCAAGCAATATAGAAATGTACTACAGAGAAAACAAATCAACAAAATTCTACTATGTAGAAATAATCGTCAGTAATATTAACATCTTTCCATACATAGATGTGAGGAATGATAGATGAACACATGAAGAGATAGTTTAGTGCCCAGATAAAATTTTATAAAACTGGCTAATACCATGCATATTATTTTTAAAATAAAACTATTAAATTTGACAAAAGAGAGAAACAGATAAAACTAACAAATAACTTCCTTCTTCACTAAGAGAGCAGCCTCTAATAAAGCCTTTTGACCTTAAGGGAAGAAAATACTAAAAAGTTTGGATTTTCTAGCAACCCAAAAGTGTTTTGGAATTTTATTAAAGTGTCCCTAACACTACATTTAGTGCTGAGTTCAAATGATAATTACGTTTTATAACTAAAATTGAAAGAGGCCAGAATTGTAAAATATGAAACTATTACTTACAAATAACTGGGGTGGGCCTTGTGATGCATACTGAGTCAGGGACAGGTATAAAGCAATGCCTTTATTATCTTTGATCATTCAGAATGAAGATAATTCAATGTACTGGTGTTATAAAATATATAACTTACAATAGCCTGTGTTTATATGGGATGAGTTAAGAAACTTGTAACATTTTCTTATAAAATACATGCATCTTCAAAGTCAAGGGCCAAGGCAAAAGTCACAACCTTTTAATAACAGTGGACTTAATTCTTGGATAGTGTCATCATGTGACGAACTCCAATGCATCTTCAGAGATACAAACACAGCTGTTTTTGAAGTTTGCAAAGGAATCATATGCTGTTAGAAAAATAGATTGTTCTGGTTGCATGTGGGCTTTTATTTGCAGTCAAAACAGAAGAATAAATTGAGCTTTTTGGCAGGTTAACCCAAGAAAGTTTAAATCATTTTTAAAAGTCACTTGAAACTTTTAGGGACAAATAGTATGCTACCTGCACTGGAATGAGAAACATTATAGTTTTAGTTTGTCCTTTGGAGTTCATTTTATTTATTTTACATTGAATCTGTCTTTTCTACATTTCTTTCATAAGTTAAGAATTTATTTTCTTGTCCTCTATAATGAAACCAATACTTTATGAATTTGAAATTTCAAATGGAAGAGGAGATATAAACATTTACATATGGTAGAGCAATAACTCATAGAAGCAATTGAATACTAACACTATTTTGACATTAGGTCATAGGCATTTAGGAAAAAGAAAATGCTTTCTATTTATATAGGACTTTCTATAGGACCTGAAAGTGTTCTTTTTGCAGCGAGTTTTTTGGTTTTGTTTGTTGTTGTTGTTTCACTTTAAGAGCAGGCTTTCTTAAACCCACAATGGAAATAGTAACAGGTTGGGAAAATTCACAATTCCCCACTGACAGTAGTAGAGAAAGAAAGACTTTCTTCTCTCTGCAGTAACAGAGTAAAAGCTGTGGTTAACCCCATTTTAACTTTGACATCAACAGAACACAGCAACTGGAGTCTCTGTTTTTAAGGATGATCCGTTCCACACAGGGAAATGTCCCAATGTAGGAAAGCCATGTAAGTCAGTGCTGTGTTCTAATTTATGACACCTGACCCTCAAAATACCATGCATGTCAATTCACAGATCCTTTTGATAGGAAAAATGAATTTAAGTTTTCTGTGCTGCCTGGAATGACCCAGTAAATTGAAAGCAGTGTTTAATGGTCTAATGCCCTTCTTGTTTTTTTATTTCCCCTATAGGGAAATAAAAAGCTCAGCAGATAAAGAATCTGCCTGCAATGCAGGAGACATAACAGACACGAGTTCAATCCCTAGGTCAGGAAGATCCTCTGGAGGAGGAAATGGCAACCCACTCCAGAATTCTTGCTTGGGATGTCTCATGGACAGAGGAGCCTGGCAGGCTACAGTTGCAAAGAGCTGGACACGACTAAGTGACTAACACACAAGGGCTTCCTCCAAGGTCCTGGGCTCTTAATTCAGTGAGAACTCAGCCATTGCTCTCATCAAGTATCCATTAACTGTCTATTGTCATGTACCACCAAAATTTGCTAATTTTATCAGTAACCATAGACCTTTACTTATTGTCCCCAAACTGATTTTCCTCAATTCTTGTTTTCTTCTCAACATCTCTTCAATTCCAGTTAATGCAGTATATTAGAAAGTCTCAAACAACAACCAAAGTGCATTTTAAATTATATTCTGAAAGGATAAAAGGGACTGTGTTAGGCAATATTCACAATCTTTGTTAGTTTACAATGTATTCAATTAAAAAAAAATGTGCCTTGAGGTACAAGGAAAGAAGTCTATAGTTCCCCCTCCTTCACCTGCTAGCCTCTTATTGGAATTTTGTCCTGTGGTCAAGAATAGCTTCTGTTCTACTGTAAATAATGAAATATAAAGAATACTTAGCAAATAAGTGATTATAGTGTTCTTCACCTGGTAGAAGAGGCACTTAACAAGTAGCACTATATGCTTCCTCTACTAAAACTGCATTCAACTTTCAGTAAATAGTATCGAGACAGACCAATGAGGGCAGAGGAAGAGGGAGACAGTGGCAGAGAGGGCGAGGGAGAAAGGGAACTGAACGAGAGAGAGAGAGAGATCTCACAAAATAGCAGGAGATTGTTAGTGCTAAAGGACTAATACAAGCAACAAATGCTGCAGAAGCTCAGAGGAGCTCACTTTAAACTTGGATAGGCAAAAGATTTTACAGATGTGATAGAACTGGAGCTGTGCCTTAGAGGATGAAGTAGGATAGGCAAAGAGAAGGTGGGATATAATTACAAGAGAGAGAAGTAGAATGAGAAGCGGTTCAGAGGCAGAAAATCTTAAATTGCCTTGGGGAAAGAATGAACAGATCATACTACCTGGGGTGAAGTTTTTGTAGCACGCAATGGTATGAGATTAACATGGATGAATACAGATGTTGAGGGTACTTGAGTCTCAGGCTACAGACATTTGAGTTTCTCCCACTGGCAACCAACCAGGAGCTATCAAGAATTTAAAAGTGGAATAACATGGTGAAGACGTGGCTTTAAAATGGATTGACCAAGGAAGCGAGACGCAAGGAGATGAGGAAGGCATATACTGAACAGATCAATAAAGGATGATGCAGCCTATGTAGAAAAAATGGACGGAATTCAGTGACTAATAGAAAGCAGGAGTGAGTTGGTTATCTGTATCTCTTGTCTTCAATATAGTAGAGCATTTACTTAGGAGTCCCACATATCTTAAAAGAAGAGAAATTCAGGACTTCCCTGGTGGTTCAGTGGCTAAGACTCTATACTCCCAATGCAGGGGGCCAACCATCCCGGGTTAGGGAGCTAGATCCCATATGCCACAACTAAGAGTTCACATGGTTTTGAACTATTGTGTTGGAGAAGACTCCTGAGGGTCCCTTGGACTGCAAGGAGACAAAACTAGTCAATCCTAAAGGAAATCAATCCTGAATATTCATTGGAAGGACTGAAGCTGAAGCCCCAATACTTTGGCCCCCAGATAGGTAGAGCCATTTCATTAGAAAAGACCCTGATGCTGGGAAAGATTGAAGGCAGGAGAAGAAATGGACAACAGAGGACGAGATGGTTGGATGGCATCACCGACTCAATGGACGTGAGTTTCAGCAAGCTCTGGGAGATGGTGAAGCACCGGGATGCCTGACGTGCTGCAGTCCGTGGGGTCTCAAAGAGTCAGACATGACTGAGTGAACAACAATGCCACTATTAAAGATCCCACATGCTGCAACTAAGACCCAGCACAGACAAACAATTATTTTTAATTTAAAAAAAAGAGAAATTCAAAATTACTTCTTTATTCTGGAACTTTGAAATACAGAATTAAGAACAAGGAAATTGAGAATGTGAAACCCTGGCACTCATTTGAAAAGTTTCTCAGTAGACCCTAATTTATCTGTTCAAAGGGAGGGTGTAACTTCCAGGAAGGGGGCTCTCACCGCTGTCCATTGTTAACTTTTTTGTTCATCAAGTCAACACCATGAGAAACATTACCAAACTCACTCACACCACACACATAC
The DNA here is from genome assembly GCF_023699985.2 of Odocoileus virginianus. Lineage (NCBI taxonomy): Eukaryota > Metazoa > Chordata > Mammalia > Artiodactyla > Cervidae > Odocoileus > Odocoileus virginianus. The sequence continues at coordinate 14,516,722 of NC_069686.1, forward strand.
ACATCCTAAACTCCATAGGTTAACTTTACAAGACCTCAGATATTACTTCAACAGTGTCTCTAGTTGATGATAGTCATACAGTTTCATTATTGCTAAATAAACTATTCTGTAACAGCCAGCAAAATAAAGAAGTACGGAAGGATACTCGATAAAAAAACATAATGATCATCCAAATCAACCCCCTTTGTTTTATTGGAGAAACTGAGACCGAGGAAGTTATTTTCCCTTTTAATCAGGAAACACAATTAGTGTTCAGTTCAGTTCAGTCGCTCAGTCGTGTCCGACTCTTTGCAACTCCATGAATTGCAGCACGCCAGGCCTCCCTGTCCATCACCAACTACCAGAGTCCACCCAAACCCATGTCCATTGAGTTGGTGATGCCATTCAACCATCTCATCCTCTGTCGTCCCCTTCTCCTCCTGCCCTCAATCTTTCCCAGCATCAGAGTCTTTTCCAATGAGTCAGCTCTTCGCATCAGGTGGCCAAACTATTGGAATTTCAGCTTCAAAATCAGTCCTACCAATGAACACCCAGGACTGATCTCCTTTAGGATAGACTGGTTGGATCTCCTTGCAGTCCAAGGGACTCTTTTAAGAGTCTTCTCCAATACCACAGTTCAAAAGCATCAATTCTTCAGCACTCAGCTTTCTTTATAGTCCAACTCTCATATCCATACATGACCGCTGGAAAAACCATAGCCTTGACTAGACGAACCTTTGTTGACAAAGTAATGTCTCTGCTTTTTCATATGCTGTCTAGGTTGTAACATCCAATTATTATTTAGCACATGTGTGTGTGCATGCTAAGTTGCTTCAGTCGTGTCTGACTATGCAACCCTATGGACTGTAACCTACCAGGTTCTTCTGTCCATGAGATTCTTCAGACAAGAATACTGGAGTGGCTTGCCATGCCCTTCTCCATGGGATCTTCATCTGGGTCTCCTGCATTGGAGGTGGATTCTTTACCATCTGAGCCACTAGGGAAGCCCATTATTTAGCACAGCTAAGGCTGAAAGCAATTATTGGTATCATCTTACAGGTGATGGCTGGGTAGTGAGAATAGAAAAATCTTTCAGGAAGGAACAGAGATGAACCCAAGGAAATTTAAACTTCACTAACTTCGACCCCATAGGTTCTAGAGAAGTACCCCCAACAATCTTGCATTTATGATTTTGAGGGCTTTTTTTTTCTCAAAGAGATTCCCTCAAACTGTAGGTTAGGCTGTACAAAACCCCTAAGAATGGAATGTACTAAATAGTTTAGAGCCCCTCTAGAAATTCCTTGAAGATGTCAGTGATCTGCTTTATTAGTTATTACAAGTCCAAGTGACCACCCTTTGACCATCTTTTATGTTTGTTAACTATCAATAAGACTATTAGAAAATATAATGTTAAATCTTCACAATCTAAGCAAAGGACCTTCTTTTCATCATGATATCTAGGATTTCCTTCCTTTTGGCTTGAATTTAAACACTTTTATTGAAATTATATTTCTTCATAACATATAACTTCAGAAGCAGCTATAAGTGAGATGCTAAACAAAACTCTTTCGTATATTTGTTGCATGCTCCAGAAATATGCTATAGAATTTAAAGCCATGAAAATCCGGGATTCCTATCAACATGGAGATTTATCATTATTTGTGAGATATGTCCAGCTTGGTTTCACTTCAAAACCACAAATAAAGTTTTAATAATGGACATTTTTCTCGGTGAGAGGTCTGTGATCAAACTATAACATCTCTCTGAAACTGATTAGGTCCTGAGGTTTTCTAATTCAATATTCGGCAAATATAGAGCATTTGTTTGGCCATAAGAAATAATTAAGAACTTCAGAGTTTGTGCAATTCTCCTGAGCCTGCTCCTGTTTTTGATAACATGATAATTGGACATAACCTCGTCTGGTCTCGGGCCTCACTTTATGTAAGATTGAGGCAGAATAAATCACATACAATTAATCTTTTGAGGGTTTGGTGACATTGCTTTATGTTTTTACATCAGCAAGTCCTTTGTTTGCTAGTAGTCAAGTACAGTAATGGAAATTTTTTTTATTAAATGCTTTATTTCTTCTTCCTCACTCCCAGCTATCCTGAATCCGGAAAACTAGACACATAGTCATTCTGTGAAGACAAAGGAACATTGAATAGTTAATTATATAACAGATAGAGCTGTCCACTGTGTATTCATTCTTGTAATGAGTTGCTAGAAGATAAATTTGCATATTTAGTTCAAAATCTTATAAAATAGAAATGGGATGGATTGTTTTAGCAGTTTCATAGTTTGTGTAGTAACCATCACATTTCATGGAAGATCTGACTCAAAATACCACAAGGCTCTGAATAAATGGAAGAGGAATGCCCTACAAACAGCCACACAGGCTCAACATAGTGGTATCTCCACTGACAAGATATATTTAATAACGTTTAATATTCACTTTTTCTGTATTATCACTGTAAACCTAGGGGTTGCATTTGCTTTCTCAGAACTGAACTCTCTTTCTTCCAGTGATAGGCCTAAATTAAAATCAGCAAAAGTCATTCAGTTGTTTCTGTAGCATTTTCATTGCTGGAAGGGACCTCCAGAGGTCACCTAGTTCCTCCCAATCTCCAGCCAGGACTCTCCCTAAGACCGAATATAGCTGTATAGCGATCTGCATTAAGAAAGCTTTTAAAGATCCCTGGGGTTGGTCAAAAAATAGCTAATATTGGCCTGATTCGTAGAACAGCATTATACGTATGTCAGAATAGCCACCTTCATCAGGAAAGACATGCATCAGGGCTAAGTGCTACTAGTAGCTTCAAAAGGAAAAGCATTATATTCTCAGAGAAAAGAGTGGTAGATTAAGGAAATGACCAAGTGTGTTGCTATTTTTTTGTTTAGGTGTGCATTTCAATGCTTATCAAAAAAGAAACATTGTCTTGTCAAAGACCACTGTAGGGGAAGCCCGGAAGTAGCTGTGGGCAAGCAGATCACAACTCTTTAACAAGTCCTTTCAAATTACTACAGAGCTCAGAGGGGGGGCTGTTATCTCAAACAAGATCTGATTAGCATCAGGTTAGTGATGGGCAGATGGTGAAACATAAGAATAATATTGACAGACCTGTTTTATAAATGGTATCTTTCCCCCATAATCAGCTGAGTTTGTTAGTTGATCATTTTATTTCTTCAACTCCATCAAACTTTGGGTCCAATGGACAGGAATTTAAGTGTAATTTCAATCTTCTAAGACAATGACACTATTGTTTTATAGAGAAAGTATTTCTCCACAATTATTGGACTTCTGAATTATTGGCTTTAAGTACTACACTAGAATCTAGAAATTCAGTTAAAAGGAGAGCTGATGCTCTTAGCTGGATTCTTGCGGGCCTTTCAGTCAAACTAGATAGAGAATTTAGATATGTCTATAACTTATGAAGTGAGAAAAATGAACTGCCCCTCCACCCCACACAACTGTCCCAAGCATCCGCTTGATTTTGTGTATTAACACCAGAGTTTTTCAAGTAATATTGTGTTTGGTTACATAAAAGCCTACTCAACCATGGATGATTTCTGGTGGGAACTGGGGGGCTGGATGGAAATAAGGTAAGAGGCTTTTTTTTTTTATCACATACCTTCTTGCCAACTTTCAATTATTTTGTGCCTGGGGTACTCCTTCAAAAAAATTCATTTGAAAATATATAATTAAAAAAATGAAAAAGCAGAAAGGTACCTCTATGTTCTTATAAGGTTAAACACATAGTCTGGGTTAAAGGAAGTGGAAAACTTGACTACTATACTAGCCTCTCCCTGCCACCTCTGTAATTCTTGACTTTGAAAATGAGAATTCAGCCACTGAGGCTTTTCGATGTGCAGCTGCCTTTCTCAGAGAACACTGACCAACTAACAAAGTCTTCAAGTTGTCTTTCTTCTTCCTTTTGTGAGAGCAGAAGACAAAAGGACAAGGAGATGTCTCTTCAGTGTCTCCTTAGCTATACATCACCCCCACAGTGGACATCTAAACTTAAAAGTGCAGTCCACATATTCACCATAAAACTTGGGCACTTAAGGTAAGCAAATACTTCTATAGTTACTTGGTATATTGGGCAGAGTTAGGTTTTTCCTCCCTTAAACTACTCAGATAATTGTCCCTAACTAGTTTGCATAAACAGCCTTCAAGAAGTGTTGTTTTTTAAAGTTACCAGCCTAACAAATTTCCATAGCAGAATTCCAAATAGAAGAAACTGAATCAGCTTTAAAGAAAGACCATCAAAATAAAGGAGTAAAAGGAAAAGCAGAAAGTGGCACATTCTGTAATTTTTATTACCAAAAAAAGTTCAAACCATTTACATGCTGACATTAAATGCCATATGTAAGTTCACTACAAGCAAACTTCTTTAAAAATATACATACTGTATATATTTACATTCAAGTTTGAGTAACTGGTGTCAAGGTATAGTTCAGGATCTTTACCCACCCTGTGCATTTCTTCAGCCACTAACTAAACAGAGATTGTATCTTCACTTAGGCACCTGGAGAGGTAGAAACTGCTTTTCAAGGGGGTGGGGAAGGGGGGATATAGTGCAGATGTGAGGATCACGGTTGAAGCAGCTTATACACCAAGGAGGCCTTAAGTATAACTAGCTTTGGTCATCAGAAACTGAATCCATGTAGCCTTGTCTTTTAAATTAAAACCAGATAAAACTTTGGGTAGATGCTCTTCTGAGCACATCAGGGGGCTGGCAGTTAGCAAGGAATGCTCTGCCACTCTGCACCGAAAACTGCACATGACTAAGTTAGGCAACATAGCAGAAGGGCTGGGCACCTCTTCCCTGATAAGACACAATTAATACACAGATGAGGGGCTTTAGAGACTTCAAATTAACATCTGTACACCCACAGCCCGGAACTCAGAAGCCACCAAGATATTTCCTCTCCCAAGTGAAACCGCTCTTATTTCCACCGTGCCCACCTCCATTCCAAACAGCTAATAAGTCCAGAGAGGGGTGAGGTGGCCTAAGAGTTCTGCAGCCCACAGTTCCTCAGCGACGTGACTAAACCTCAGGATGGTTCCTGGGCCTGAGAGGGGCTCCCCGGGTTCTTGCCAGACTTGGCAGGGCTCGTTCCTGAGAGGGGAAGCTGGAAGGAAGCCACGAGGGTGGCCGAGGGCAGAAGCCCTTCCCGTTCCCTTTTCTTCTGTTTCATCCTGCGGTTCTGGAACCAGATTTTGACTTGCGTGTCATTCAGTTGCAATGAGTTGGCTATCTCGATGCGTCGGGCCCGAGTTAAGTACTTATTGAAATGAAACTCCTTCTCCAGTTCTGTCAGTTGCTTGGTGCTGAAATTGGTGCGGATCGCGCTGGAGGGGGTGGCGGCTCCATACTCCGCGAATTTGCCTGCAACGTAAAGACAGGGCGTCGTCAGCGTGGCGAGACGACTCGGAGACGCGACTTGGGAGAGCTTTGGGGCCACACTAGAATCAGAGTCACTGAGCGGCCCTTCCGGGTCTCCGAACACAGCTGTGCCAAGAGAAAAGCTTCACGGAGCGCTCCTTCACGCAATTTTCTCAACCCCTGGCATTGGGGGCACACTCAATGCAATTCGCCTGGTTTAATAATGCCTGGGGCCGCGTTTCCCTCCTAAGACCCAAACTGCCGTCCACAGGGACCGCTGCAGCGCGCCCTCGGCTCAGTTCCTCTGGGCAGGCTCGATCCCCAACCCCAGTCGCGTCCGTCCGTCCAAGGCCCAAGTACTTACTTTTCTTCGGGGCGTTCCTCTTCACTTTCATCCACTCGAACGTGCTGAAGGCGGCGGGGAGGCCAGAGGCTGGGGACGCACACTTTGGGTAGACGCCGGGAGCCGGGGACGCGGTCTGGAAGGCCCCAGAGTGGCCGTCGGTCGGCTCTTTGAGACACGCCGAGAAGGGGCCCGGCTCGCCGAAGGCCGCGTAATCCACCTGGCCACTGAGGAGGAAGGAGCCGCCGCCAGAGAAGACGGCTGAGGTGGCGTAGTGGACGTGCGCCCCGCTGTCGTCTGCCGGCCGCCCGAGCGCGCACGGTAAATCGTACGCGGGCGCGGACCCCGGGAGGCCGTAATCCGCGCCCCCCGCCTGGGCAGGTGCGGCGCCTGGCTCGTAGGCCCCCTCTAGGGGGCACGGCGCGTACGCGGGCGCGGCCGGGGGAGGCCCGGGAGGCTGCGCTGGGGCGGCCGGGGGCGAGGGCACCGCTCGGGCCGCGGCCAGGGGCAGGCAGCTAACGAATGCGCCGTCGCCGCTGCCCAGGGGGAAGGCGGGCTGCAGGACCACGGGCCGGGCGTCGGCGCGGCAGAACTTGGGCGCGAAGCTCAGCAAGTCGCCGCCGTCCCGGCCGCACGACACGTAGTCGAGGTAGGAGCTCATGGTTCCGGCCCACCCACCGGAGCGCGCAGGCCGGGCGTGGGTGCGGGGTCCGCAGGACCGCCGCGCTCTGCGCCGCTCCGCCTCCCCGGTCTAGCCGACCTGTCCTCGCCGAGCCATGGCGAGCCAGCCGGGGGTAAATAGTGGCCTAATATAGGGGCGGGGTGGCCACGTGGCGCCGACCGGCCAATGGGCGCCGTCCCCGCACGGCCCCGGTCCCGACTGGCGCGCGGCTCCACGCGCCTGCCCCGCCGCCAACTTTGCCAAACAGGCTGGAGGCCGCGCCCCGCGCCCGAGCCCGGCCCAGGGGACAGCCTTCTGGCCCTGGGGCTGCTTGGCTAAGGGCGGGGCCTGAGCGCTAAACGCCCGCTTCCCGGACAGGTATTGGGCAGGTTAGGGGCAGAAAAGCTGGAAGGGCCGCTCGGGGGAGGAGGAGAGATGGAGAGGGGGAGAGCCTGTTCTCATACAGCCTGGGTGGCCAGCCCCTCGGGTGTGGATGGTGGGCGCCGTGGTGTGGGAAGGGTTAAAAGGCCCTCCGGAACCGCTTCCTAGCCTCCTCCAGGGAAGGTAAAGTTATTTCTTTTCCCTTTTCCTCTGAACCCTATGTGCTTTCAATGTTCTTGGCACCGGTGATATCTCTGGTGCTCAGACGGTAAAGAATTCGCCTCCAATTCGTGAGACCTGGGTTCGATCCCTGGGTTGGGCAGATCCCCTGGCGGAGGGCATGGCAGCCCACTCCAGTATTCTTGCCTGGAGAATCCCCATGGGCAGAGGAACCTGCAGAGTTACAGGTCATGGGGTCGCAAAGAGTTGGACACGACTGAGCGACTAAGCACGCAAACCTGGAGTAGACGTTTAATTTTCCTTTTCCCCTTATCCCCGATTTTGGGGACATAAATTTGACGCTGTAGGTGCTGTGTAGCTGGGACGGCACAAAATCTTCACTTCTAGGCTAGATTTTCACGTTACTTCGCAGCTTCTTCCACTGCTCCCATTTGTGGTGCCTGAGAAGCGAGTGTTCGAGTGCGGGTTTTGATTTGGACAGAAGATAAAGTTTCTGCCTGTGGGACGTTTAGCAGCTTATCCTCGCGGACTAGTTTGTAAAAGAATCTGCCGTGGGGATGAGTCGCTTGCTGTGCTCCTCTCTGGGAGGTTGGCTCTCGCACCCGTGCTGCGCCCGCTTTTTTAGAGGTACTTTGGCTCCAGGGCGCAAAGGCTTCCCAGGGACCCGTCAGATCTCAGAGGTTTGGACGGGCTTGTGCCTCTAAGCAATTAAAGCTTCTGTTCCATCAGATAAGTGCTGCGTCGTCTCCTGCGAGTGAAATCTGAGGGCTCACAATGTTAATGGGCTCACGTCTTTCCCTTGATAATATGGTTTTGTTTACTGAGTGTAGAGAGACGGGAAATAAAAGTGCAATTGGCACAGGAAATGGGGGGTAGAAGAGTTAGAAAGCTTTGCACTGACAAACTTTCCAACTTCCTTGAACTTTTTTTTTTTTAATGTTTCCTTCTTTGGGGCCCTAGGAAAAGTAACAAGTTAAATAAGTAGATGTTATTTACACACAGCAGTAATGAAAGAGGGTGGTTTCCTAAAAGTCTGTGTGAATAAAGAGCCTACTCTTGGCTTTTTCAAGTGCTCTTAAGAACTTGATCTGTTATAGCCTCTGAGTTATGGTGACCGAGGTTTTATTATTGTTTTACTGATCCACTTGTCATGAAAGAGCGATTGAGCCCTTGCCTAAAATTCCACTCTGAGGAAGTCTGGAAAATAGGAGTGGTTACAGTCCAGGGAGCCAGTTCCTTACAGGGATGTGAACTTGTGAATAAACAGAGAGGCACCGAAAGTGTTAACCACAGTGGTGAGGCTGAAGTTGAGCCTGAATGGGGGAGGGCTAAGCCAGGATGAGAGGAGGTAGGTAGAGGGTGGACACCAAGGAATGAGCACCAAGCTGAAGAGGTCTAGGATTCCTGCACTGCTGAAGTGCTTGGGTTTAGCTGGGAAATAAAATTCTGGGCTGGAAAATAGCCCTTCAAGCTTGATATTGCTACTTCAATTATCTCCTGTAGCCAGTCACACAGCAAAGGGCCTACATAATTTTTATTTTCTAAATAGTTTTTTAAAAGAAAAAATTAAGGCTCTTCTCTGGCACCTTGGCTGGGGAATAATAGACCTCTTTGGAGCTAACTCAGGCTTCAAATATATAGGCATTTCTTCACTGTCCTCCTTCTGTACCCTTAATGCAAAAGTATCAGTAGGTCACAATGTCCCTTAACCCCTCACTGGCTAGACTTCAATTTTTACCAGTTTTTACCAGCATAATGTCTCAGCTCTCACACTCCTGTCTCAAAACTAGAAGACCCAGTCTCAGATGGTACTCATCTGATCACAGCTCCTAGGTCCAGAGGCCCAAGAGGGTCAAGAAGGAAGGGTGGCCTTGTCAACTTCTCTGGAGAAAGACCTCCAGCCCTCTGCAACCCAGGTGGAGGACAGAAAACCATTGTCTGGCAAATATGCCCCAAACTTATCAAATTAAGTGCTTTTTCTCTAAGGTTTCAGGAAAAACAGGCAGCCTAGATGCCTTGGCAACTGTCATTTCAACAAAGACTGGGTTTTTGCTGCTAAGCGTTTGGAACAAAGGTTGGGTCCTGCATGTCACAGTTAAGTACTGACTTTGTTGCACCCATGAGCTGCACATGCTATTCCCCTGAAGTGAAATTTGGGAGATTGAGCTTTACTGAGGGAAGAAAACGTCCTGAAAGGGACATCTAAAATTAATAATCTAAAAATTAGATTTTAAAAAGTGTATCATTTTAACAACTGTGGATGAGAGTGAGTAGGTGGGGTTTTCAGTATTTGTTCAGACCCAGTAACAGGTCCCTGATAATTGCATGCAAAGAGCTATATTCTATTCATCCTTCTCTCTACTCCCTTTAATCTCCCATCCTTTGGCATATACTACACCCTGGGGCTCAGAGTTGCCGTCTCCACTCCTGGGCTGTTCTGACTTGCTCAGGATGAAAGTCAAGAGTTTGGTTATCTCAGACTCAGATTCAATAAACATTTGCCAAAGACCTACTGTGTAAGAACTTTTTGTTAGGGGAGGGTTAGGCTAAGAAAAAAGATATTCTTAAACCAAAGGAACAAGGAATTCGTTTTTGACATATGTTAGCTATGCTATAAATCTCCTCTTGGAAAATTTGAATCTATAATTTTCTCAGGAGATGTTGGAAGGTATTATCAGGGTAATTGTATATATAAAGATGTGAATATAGGATATTTTGAGTACCTTTAAAATTTGTGTCCTAGAAGTTCACAGAGTATAGAAGAAACATCTTAAGGATTTTATTGCTTGTTCCCAAGGGTCACTTGCCCTGCTGGGTCCTGGTGCTGTGAGTTCTCAGCAGGAGGCGGCAGCCTAGGGGCCTGACTGCCAGGTTGTGTTTGATGTAGGAATGCTTTGAAATCTCTCCCATCTTACTCACCACAGCAGTCACCCCCAACCACCCCCGGGGACTACCTTTCTCTCTGCCATTCAAACAACAAGCTTCTTTCTGCAGACAGAGCAGTGGAGGCTGGCAGTCTAGTCTTCTGTGTGTTTACAGTTGTTCCTGAAAAGCCTCTTACAATCCTTCTTCACAAGTCCCATTGTGTTATCCCTTTAAGATGCTTGTGTGTGCCTGCTAAGTCATTTCAGTCCTGTGCGACTCTTTGCAACCTTGTGGACCATAGCCCCCCCCCCAGGCTCCTCTGAGCATGGGATTCTCCAGGCAAGAATACTGGAGTGGGTTACCATGCCCTCCTCCAAAGGATCTTCCCAACCCAGGGATCAAACCCACTTCTCCTGCGTTGACAGGTGGGTTCTTTACCACTAGTGCCACCTGGGAAGCCCAGGGATGCTTGAACACAGGCAAACTCTTGGCTTCACAGTCCCAAAGGACAGAAAGGCTCTTGCTTGTTGGGATAAAAAGTGGGGTTGTCTTTTCTCTTAAGAAAGATTTGTAGTTCTCTGCAGCATCTTTCTATCCTAAGATAGGGGTAGAGATGAACAGGATCCTAAAGATAAGAATTCAAAGCTTGTCGGAAGTCTGATACCATGACCCTCCCTGAGGGAAACAGTCTAGTGTGCTGACTTTTCCTAGAGCTTTGTGAAAGGCTTGTGGGTCAAGCCCGTCCCTGACACATAGGAGGCATTCAAGAAATGTTTGTTGGGCAGAAATGAAAATGGACAGAACGATGTGTCTTCACCATGACCAATGTTGGCTAAAGGATATCCTTAGATTACTGGCTCCTAGCACCACTTCAGGTGAGTAGGAATCACCAGAGAAGCTAGTTTAAATGTGCAATTTCCTTAGCCTTTCCCCACCCCCACTGAGCTTCTAATACAATAGGTCTGACTCAGGAATCTTTCTTTTTAATGAATCTGTTGAATGATTCTAAAGCAGTATTCTTCAGAACCACACTTTGAAAATGTCTGCTTTAGGGGCTGGGCTAAGGGGCAGTGTGGGGAGACAGGATAAATCTTGACCAGCGCGTTGAGAGCTTATGGCTAAATGGAGCAGGATTATACCTGAAACTGATCCAGAAGCCCATTGGGAGGCAGAGGAGGAGAGATCAATGTCAAGATCAAACTTAAGTCTGGTTAGACTGAAGTTCCAGAAAATGTCCTTAAAAGGTAGTCGGTAGGAGTATCCCAAGTTTTGCTGACAAAATAGTGCTTTGAAGAGAGCCAGCTCACTTCTTGCCACTTCCCTAACTTGACTTTGAGAATGAAGTGGAGTAGGAAGTGAAAGAAAGGGATTTGTCACTCCCAATCCCTTCAGAGGGAGCTGAGTGGTTCTGGAAGCAATGGGAAGAAGGAAAGTAGGAATGGGGATCTTAAGAGAGAGAAGCCAGCTCTCATTTCCTTTCATCTCTCCCAAATGGTCTGGAATGAGCATTTAAGCTCTCAGGATCCAAAGGGGGCCACTGTCCCTTGGCCTAAGGTGTAACTCTTACTGTGGCTAAAGATTGACCTTTCGCAGCATAGGATGTCAATGCTAAAAGACCCCTTAGAGAGAGAAGTGACATCAAACCTGTTATTTTAGTGGGGAAGCTACTTTATTTACTCAGAAGTTAAAAGGCCAAGCCATCCTGCAAAAGATGAGGGTGGCCACTGGGGTCTCCTGCGTCTCTAGTCTGCCAAGAGCAGAGTCAGGCAGCCCTCCTCTACACAGTGGTGACCTCCATGCTGAGCGACTGAGCAGCGTTCAAGGAGACCACACAGCCAGCGGGCTGACTGGCTGCAGCCCTCCCTTTGCCATTTGTTTGCTAAACCTGTGCCCTAGACTTTGAGGCCCCACCTTGAGCTGCTCCAGCTAGAAAGGGTAGAACTGAGCCTAGGTCCCTACACCCTCCATGAAGGTAAAGGATCCCCTCATTTCCTGTTCAACTGATAGGCATCAGGGTCCTGAAGATAAAACAAGAGGTATCCTTAGGTTAATATAGTTCGATGCTGCTAAGTCGCTTCAGTCATGTCCGACTCTGTGTGACCCCATAGATAGCAGCCCACCAGGCTCCCCGGTCCGTGGGATTCTCCAGGCAAGAACCCTGGAGTGGGTTGCCATTTCCTTCTCCAACGCATGAAAGTGAAAAGTGAAAATGAAGTCACTCAGTCATGTCCGACTCTGTGATGCCGTGGGCTGTAGACTACCAGGCTCCTCTGTCCACGGGATTCTTCAGGCAAGAGTACTGGAGTGGGTTGCCATTTATATGTGTGAACATGCAAAAGTACACCCACGTCAGTTAAACTGATCTTTGGGGCTTTCCTGGCAGCCTAGTGGTGAAGACCCCATGCTTCCACTGAGGGGTCTTGGGTTTGATCCCTGGCCGGGGGAGGGGGGAGGGTAGGTCCCACATGCCAAGTGGTACGGCCAAAAAAAAATTTATGCTAATTTTTTTGCTCTTTTATCTTTATTGTAGCTATTTAGTTTAAATTTATGTGATTCAAGATTCAAAGGGTACAAAAGGGTACCCTTTCTTTCTCCTACCTCTGTCCCCAGCCACCTAGTTCTCCTTCACATGAACACCAATTTTATGAGTTTCTTCACCAATTTTACGAGTATATCTTTCCAGAAATACTTTCTACTTCACAATTATAGATAGATAAATATCTAGAGATATATCTCCCCACATTTTTATATAAACGATAACACAAGACTCTTCTGCACCATGCTCCTCCCCATTATAGCTTGAAGATCCTTTCTTTCTACTTTATTTTTACACCTTTATGCTGTTCTACTATATACATCTACCACAATTTATTTAGCTAGTCCCTTATTAGTGGGCATTTATTTATTTTCAACTTTTTGCCCATTAGAAAGAATTCCTAGACATGAAATTACCGAATCTAATATATGTGCACTGGCAATGTTTTTAGCAATGTTTTAGCACTGGCAATGTTTTAGCAATTGCTAAATTGCTCTCTTTAGAAGTGAATCAATTTATACTTCTACAGCAACATATGAGAATTCCTGTTTCCTCATGTCTTTTAGAAGTCAGTGGGATATTAAAGATTTTATTTTTGGCAATCTAATAAGTGAAAGATAATACCTTTTACTTACCCTTATAGCACCTCCAAAAATGTCATTCTTCTTTATCTTATTTGATCCTATTATAATTCTGTTTTACAAATGCTAATAGTGACACAGAAAAAAAGAAACAACTTACTGAAGTCAGGTTGAATATAAATGGCTAGGGTCAGATGTTCAGCACTTTCCTATACAACACTGTAACACAAGGAAGCCTAAGATTTAAAGAGAATGGGTGACTTCAAGCATTCCCTGAAAGACACATGGTATAAAAAAGTACAGAAGCTTTCAGACATCTCTTAGAGGCCGCCTCTTTAGTGGTCTGATACCAAGACCACATTTCTGCGTGTTCCCCTGGAGAGCTTCCTCTGGAAGCTGAGGGACTCTGATTAGCAATCTGATCTGACCCAGTCCTGAGCATTAGCTTGAATTCAGTATCTGGGAAGCAGTAGGATGTTGTTTTTAATTTCCCTGAGACTTATTTCTCACTGGCCACCCAGGATCTAAGTATTGATCAGCATGGGGGCGGGGGGGGGGGAGGGGGGAGGTAAGAGGATGTTTTCCCTAGATTTTAGCTTTTTGGAGACCTGATAAAGATAATTCCTAAGCTTGGGAGTGCACACATGCACACTGCTTTACTAATGACAAACCTGTAGATATCTTTATTGACTGTTTCATTGATGATGAAAGTGAAGGCCAGAAAGATTAGGTGAATATCTTAGGGTCACACAGTGCATCAGTTAGCAAAGCAGAAACCAATGAACAGAGACCTAAACCTGAACTCATTCATTTCCCCTGCAGTCTTCTCTTCCCACTTCACTGTTCATTTTGGTGGATAACTGACTGCCTGCTTAGGCTGTCAAAATCAAAACCTAGGGATTAGCATCCACAACTCCTCTTTCACTAATCCAATTGATCACCAAGTCCTCTGAATTCTTCCTCCTAAATGCCTCTTCTCTTCATCCTTACTAAATTACTCCCTCTCTAGGCTGGATTATGGCAGCAAGCCTCCTTCTTTGTTCTTCCCACTTCCTATCTCTCCTTTCTCCCATCAGACACAGTACCCCCTAGAGTCAGCTTTCCAAATATAGATAGCAAATAACCACATGTCCCAGCTTAAGACCTTTAGTGGCGCTCCCTTGTCTACATGTTAAGTCCAGATCCCTTCCGTGGCCCTTACAGCCTCTCTGTCCAGCCAGATGCCTCACTCTGAGCTCCTCTCCTTGTTCTAGGTCCATACCTTGCTCTTTCTTCCCTCCCTGCTTCAGTATGTGCTGCTCTCTCCACCTGGTAGATCCCTCCTTCTTGGGCCTAAAAAATTCCTATACTTCAGGAACCCAAATTCACCTCAGTAGTTTAACTGCCGGAGGAGTTCAGGACACTGTGGAGGCCTTAATGCTTCAGCTTATATCCATCTGAGGAAAATGATAGTAGAACATTTCTCCAGAACAAGCTATTTCCACGCAAGAGGATGGTGAGAGAGAAGAGAACTGAGGGGAGACTGAGAAAGCTGGGATTTTCTGTCCTTCAGAGGCTCTTTACTGTGGGCTGAGACACATTGGGAAACTTCTCATATCACTGAGAACAAAAGTTAAAAAGAGAGGGTAGCCCAGAACTCTCTTAGAATTTGTGACAAAGAGGACAGCAGATGCCACTCAAGAGGGGGTGTAAGAGTGCTTCCCCACCCACTCACCCAGGCCTTCCCGCTGTGAACAGCTCTGACTGAAGCCTGCCCCTCCCCCCAGCTGTGGTCTGCTCCTCTATGAACTACGTTTTCTAAAATGAACCCCCAAGAGCTGAAGTAAAACTACTCCAGGCCTTCCCTCGTATCATAAAAGAGAGAAGAGGCATATCATTATGGTTAGTGTTTTAAGTGTATTTTAATGGTTATTTTAAATGGCATTCAAGTTTAGTTCCAAGTTCAACAGGCGTTCTTAACCTCCCATACAAACAGGAAATAGTCCTGAAGATCAATGAGAGAACTCGTTCTGCGTCTCCGCTGAATTCTGATCCCTCGGGACATCCTTTATTAAACTGTTAGTGTTTGCAAGAACCTTGCCACCTATTGAGGTTTCTTCTCGTGCCCTCAGAGACAGGTTTGTCCCTTTCTGGGGGGACAGCAGCGGTGAAGGGTGTCACTGGGGCAAGCGGGAAGTGCGCGGAGGGGGGCCTGGAGGTGGGGCCGGGACGCTGGGGGACCCGGGCGCCCTGCGTGGCCCGCGGGCGCGGCTGCTGCGGTCCCTGGCGATGGGAGGACGGGGCGGCGCTACCCTCGGGCCTGGCGCGGCAGAGTGCGGGGCGGCAGGTCGCGCCCTCCGTTACCGGTCAGCTTGCGTACCCGCGTCTCCTCCGCTTGCGGTTTCTGGTCGGATCCCAGCTGGCCCGGACTTGCTCCGAAGTAGGCGGAACCGCTGTCGAGCGAAAAGTGCACACCGATGATTGATGAACTCTTAATAGAACTAACCTCGCCCGCCTCCAGCCTAGACACACACGCGGAGCAGGCCTTCACCCCAGCCCCTCCCCTGGCCTCCCCGCGGGCCAGGGGGACGCGGTCGCCAGCCGGTTGGGTGATTAACTCACCGTTTGTCTTTCGGAAAGTGTTCCAGGTGGGTCGGAACACCCTCCCGTCCGCCGCGCCGCCGGGAGAGCGGGTGGAGCGCGCGTCACATGGCGCTGGCCAAGCCGGCCTTTGTGCGGCGCGACTGCCCCACCGCTCCGGAAGGGCGGCGGCTATTGTTCCCCGTGGGGGTGGGAGGCTCTCCGACCCGGGGTCCACGCCGGCCCTCTCTCCAGTGTGCCCCCAGGTTCGAGCCTGGGTAGGGGCCTCCTTTGTGTGTTTTTGCTGGCGACAGAGATGGCATCGTTGCTGCCCCAAGGGGTTAGCAGACTAGGGTGAAGGAGGTCAGTTCTGGCTCTGCCACTGCCTGGAGTTCAACCCAACAGACCCACTTTCCAGGTCATTTGGCCCTCAGGCCCTAGTTGGAAATGGGGAGGGGTGTGGTATTTTAGGGCAGCTTTCCTAACAATAGAGCCATCAAAAGGCCTTCTCCCTGTTTCCTAAGTCAAGGACTCTCATCGCCTCCTTCAAAAAGGCCTTGGTCCAATAGGCACTCGGACGGATTTTAGCCCAGCTTCCCCACCCTAAAACACTGCCTCTGTACCAGGATTCTCCATGCATCCTGATTTCAATTAAGATCTCCTCTTTGGACTCTTACTAATGTTAAAATCCTATTCTCGGTACTTCCCAGGTGGTTCAGTGGTGAGGACTCCGCACTCCCAGTGCAGGGGACCCGGGTTCAATCCCTGGTCAGGGAACTAGATCCCACATGCTGTAGCTAAGACACGGTGCAGTCAAATAAAGAAACCAATAAATGTTTTTTTTTAATCCTATTCTCACGATTTTCCAGATATTATTCTTCCATATAAAATGACCCCAACTAGATATAGGAACCACTCAAGAGACTTACCCCTGGAGGAAGAAATGGCAACCCACTCCAATATTCTTGCCTGGGAAATCCCATGGACAGAGGAGCCTTTGAAGCTACAGTCCATAGAGTAGCAAAGAGTCACGACTGAGCAATGAGCAGGAAGAAGAGATTTTACCACAAGATCTGGGACAAGAAGACTTCTGTAGTATCTCCCACCATGCTGGTCTTCTGGGGACCCTTCACCTGCTTCTGCTACTGTAAATGACTGGACATCCATTAATTTTGGTTCTTCATGTGTGGAAACCTTTTGTACACTGTGCTTCAGAAGACTGGGCCTGGCCTGAAAATGGATCTTTGAATTGTCTTTGTACTTTCCCAACTTGCCAAAGTGAGTATGAGACCTGAGTGAAATGTTTAGGCATGGGCTTTGGGCCAGGCATATAAATCCATTTGGCCAACTCTGGGCACCCAAAATAAAGGGCTTTGTAGCTGGAATAGAAGACAAGGGAGCAGTGATAACTAAAATTTCATCCTCTGAAGATCTTCTCTACCACCAGCATCACCAGTGCAGTAAGTGCAGAGGATTCATCTACCCTATCTTTTTTTCTCTCCATCCAGACCTTCTACAAGAGAGATCTAAGAGAGCCAGTCCTCAGAGGTGGTATGGGTGCAGCTGGCGACTCAGTCTCACTTCCCTGTGCCCTAAGTGTTAAGGGATAGGCCCGCTCATCCAAGCCTAGCTACACCCCCGCTATGGGAAGATGCAGTTCCCTGAAGTAATCAGACTATAGGCCTGTGGGAACTGGAGCCTTCTGTCTCTCTTTTTATTTACTTAATATGAACTTCTGTTCATCCTGTTCTTTTCCTACAGTTTCTGAAAGAAGGACCAGAGTAATGCCAAGAGTTGCCAGATGAAGAGGACCTTCCTAGATTCTGTAACTGAGATTAACCCATTCTTGACTTTAGGAGGCAGTTTCAACTAATTCTCGGGATAAAGTCAAAACAGGCCTGGGATGTCCCTTGAATATCCATGGTGTAAACAGGCTTCTGGCTCCTCCAGGTCAAGCAGAGAAACAGTTTTAGAATGTTTGGTTTCTCCTTTGTTATTCAAACATACACCCACACACACATCCTCTTCACCCTCCCTAGTGAAAAACCTCAACAGATGGGGAGCCTAGGTGCTCAAGCCTGCTGGCTGAGAAGATCACTTCACTCAAGGGTCAGTTGGCTGGTACAGAATGGGGGAGGGAGAGGGATGAATAGCTAGTATGGTTAATTACCATGTTTAAAATACTCCTTACAGATACAAGTTTAAAAAATGCTTTTCAGCAAGGTTAGCAGCCTTTGGGACCTGGGAAACCAATTTGGCCGATGTCTCCGAGAGGGACTAGGCTTGCGGTTGCACCAAGGGGCAAGTACTTGCTCTGTATTCTCTCCCTCTCTTATTTGAAAGCCTGTACAAAGAAATGGTACAAATGGATAGTTAACATAATGATTCCATCTGCGACGGATTTTTCTCTGTGAGGTCCTTAGATAAGGCTGAGGTCTGAAAACCAGGAGGTAGAATGTGTTACCGCCCTTTCTTGCCACCTTTCCTCTGCAACTTCCCCATCCGCTTGGCTAAGTCAGTAGGGTTTTCTCACTCCACTGCAGGCTGGGTCCTGAGTTTCTCCTTGGTAGCCAGGGCAGGCTCTCCCTGTGCCTAAATCTTTTCCCACCCCCAGCTCTCATTCTGCAGCTGGTCATTCCAGCTACTTCATCTCAACCCTGCTTTAATTCACGTTTGATTGGCAAGACGGACCAGGGGGCTCCCAAATGACTTCCACCCCCATCCATAGGCCTGGGCTTGGGGCCCTAACCCCTTTCTTCAGGTCCCCAGAGAATCGCGCACAACCTCCCTGATAAAACCTCCCTCCAATGGGTCTAAGTGGGGGGCGGGTGGAGGGGGACCAACAAGGGCAGAGCCGGCCACGGCCAGAGCCAAAGAGCCATTTCCTCCCCTTGGGCAAAGGGGGCTAGCCTCCCCGAGCCCAGGGCCCGCAACGAGGCCGGCCCCTCCCCACCTGCGGGTGTCGGACGCCTTGCCGCCTTTGTGCAGCCTCCCCGCCGCGGGTCCCGTGGGAAGCCGCGCTCACAATGGCGCCGCTGCTCCCGGATCCCTCGACCCAGCAGCGCCCGGCAGCGAGGGGCCAGCAAGCAGCCTCCTCGAGGCCGTGGTGAGCTCCCCACGGAGCCCGCCCGCCGCTCCCGGGAAGAAGCCTCGGTCTGCAGTGGCGGTGTCCTTCCGCTGCAGACGTGCCCCTTCCCGCTGCAGGTCCTCCGCGGGAGAAGGAGCGGCCTGGGCCTGGGGCGCCATTGCCGGGCCCGCGCTCCCCTCCCCCCGTCCTTTCTCTGCCTTCCCGAGACCCGAGAGGGGGAGGCGGGCGCCTCCGCTGATAGAGCAGCTATTGTGACCTTCCCTCGCGGAGCGGGAACCCAGCCGGCTGCGCACCCCCGGCGGTGGCGGGGGAGGAGGAGACTGTGTGCGCAAACCTCGGGCCGCGGAGGGGGGTGGCAGTGGGAAATAAAGCTTTGCAACCTCGGGCAGTTGGGCCCTTCAGAGGGTGTTTGGTTGTGTTTAGACTCCGGTGCTTCCTAACACTAATTGCAGCTCAAAAAGAGCAGAATTTATGGCGAAGGCCAAGGCGGCTTGTTTATAATTCATGCAGTTTTAAATGGCTGTGCGCGGGCTCCGCTCTCGCCCTGGCTGGCGGCCGCGCGGGAAGGGCCTTCCCAAGACTGGCCGCCGCCCCCACTCGCGCCGGGAGCGACCGAGTGTGGTCATCACATGACGCTCACGCCAGGGGCTGGAATGCAGCCATCCGAGTCGCTCCCGGAAGCCTCGGGGAACCTTTCTCCAGAGGTGGGAGAGGACTCCCACCCTGCTAGCGAGGGGGTGCTTTGGGGCCGGCTGCAGCTGCTTGGAGAGGGAGCTCCCAACCCCGCGCTTCTTTGGAGCCTGAGTGTGAGAGGAGGCTGATGTCAACCGGGCCAGACACCGTTTAAAATCTAATCCATGAAACCCTAAGCCGCAGATGACACTTGGGGCCTTGCAGACACCCGCAGACTCAGCAGATACTCCTGCGGTAACACACCGCGCTGGAAAACGCCTGGAGCCGTGATGCATTATGTATTTTTATTATTATTTATGGTAGGAAGAGGAGATGAGGGGAAAACCAGGCTGAATCTAAACAGCCTGACAATTCATCTATTTAATATTTAGCCAGTTAAGAAAGGTGGTTGTAATCCCTGCAAGGCAGCAAGCTCTCCTTTGATTTCCCTAATAGCTTTAAAAAATAATTTCTTACAAGACAATTAGAAATTCTGCCTATGGATGCAAATTTCATAGAAAAACAATTTTAAGCCTTGAACGTGGGTAAAATATCCCTTCGGTTGAAGTCATTTATTCTTTTGATACACTTCTACAACATGTATACTTTAAACCTGCTCAGATAAAGTGAAATTTAGCAAAAAGGATAATTCCCTCCCGCCCCCAATCTAACATGCCATTTTAAAAACAGCACAAAGGAACAAGGAAACTAAATATTATTTTGAGCCATCATTATTTAGCGAAACACAAACATCCAAATAGAAACGATTGTTGTTCCACCAGAAGATTTAGAAGTTAAATGATTTCCACACAATAGAAATTTCACCTCGTGTCACCGGGGATGTAGTAGGACTTGCATTATTTGTCAAACCAAATAGAGATGCGTGGGCCGACTTTGCTGAAATACAAAAGAATGAACCTTATCTGAAGGCGTTTTCCGAGTGCCTCCTCCTAGAGAAGCCGGTGTAAGCAGTCCGCCCCAGTTAAAACCACGCTAATATTTACAAAACGGTTATAAATCCTCGGAGACATTTTGCCCATTTTGTACAAGGAAACAGGAGTAAACAAAGTGTTTATACTTATTATGTTCCATTAATGAAACTTATTACTTTACATCGTGGGGAACGTTTGTTTTCTTAGAAATGAACCACTGATTTCTATAAGGAAAAAATCGTGAGGGCATTTCCGACAGAAAAAGCTTAGGTGCATGGCTTCGAATGATCGTTTCTTTTTCTGCATCTTAGCTTTTTCATTGTTCAATTCTTCTTATGACTTCTCTTGTATCTTTTCTTTGATTGTCAGTTTTCTTTCAAAGTTGGGTTTTTTTTTTTAACTACTTAATGCAGAAAAGTGAGCTCTGGCCTCACCAATGTAAGTGCAACCTAGAAAGGTGGATCTGTATCTAGAAAGAGGGCGGTAGAAACAGTAAAACAGGCAGCAGAGAAACACCCTACCCAGATCATTCCACCCAGAACATTTCTAGGTTTGCATCTTCAGATATTGCACCCTCTGAAGTCAATAGCTAGGAAGTAATCAAGTATTCCCCAGAACCAATTTGTGTACTGGATTCCAAGTAAGTGGAAACAATGTTTCACAAGGTTAGCCTATTTGGGGGGGGGGGGGGTTCCTCTGGGATTGTGCACAAGATAAAGGCAGAATGATCTACTTGCAAGTGTGCGTGATTAACACAGATACACTTCCGACTGAGAAATTTTTTATTCTAAATATTTGCTCAAATAGTACCAGACAATTTGAAATCAATAAACTGTGGCGAAGGCTGTGGTTGTTGGGAAAAGAAAAACGGGTGTCGTGCCACGCCATGGGGCCTCCTGACTCTACCCGTGAAGGACAATTTGCGATCTTAATCCTTTACAACTACAAACACCAGCCACGGGTTACAACTGTTCAAAACTACTCTCTCAACTAGTTCAGACCAAGGGGACTAAAGAGGTGATATGTGGCCCCCCGCAGCCCGGGAGCGCGTTCCTAAAGTAGGCTGGAGAACTCTACGAATATACACATAAATACATTAAGACGAGGATAAATAATCAAGAAAACGAAATGACTCGCTTCAAATAATAAATACAGATCGTTGAGTCCGATGCAATTCTTATGGGACGGGAAGAAGCATATAAATTAAGGTCTCCGCAACTAAACCAGACGCGGGCTAGGCCCGGACCCTCTGCGAGGCGCGCCGCCGATGGATCTCAGACTTACCTTCGGGACACCATTACCAGATTAGAGTCCCTCGGTCCGCAGTATGTGGCACGGTCAGGTTTAACAGCGGGGAATCCTTGCGGCTGATTTACGGCGAGTCACCCAAAGCAGGGTGCGCCTGGAAAGGAGGCCCAGGCGCCTGCGCCTCGGCCGCTGTTGGCCCAGAGACCGGGAGGCAGCGGACCGGGCCAGAGCGAGGGAATGGGGGGTCACCGAGCTGCCCCGCGGTCCCCGCCCGCCACCCCCGCCACCAAAGCTAAAGAGGTAATCGCGCCTCGAGTTCGGGCCGGTGGCGGCCGCTACAGATGCGTCAGTTTGGGGGCCTCGGGCAGGCGTCCCTGAGACGAGTGGTGGGCCGAGAGATCTGTGTAGGTGGGATGAGGGTCACACGGTCCGTGGTGGTGGTTGCCGGGAATCTGCGCGGCGCAACTGTAGTCCACGCTGGCCGAAGAGGGGTGCGAGAGGTGGCCCAGGTTGAAGACGGGCCCGGACGCGGGCGCCATGGAGTCGACGAAGTTGCCGCCCACGTACACCGGGCTGCCCTGCAGGTTGGCGCTGGCGAAGCCGCCGCCGTTGCTCGCCATGGGGTGGGGCTCGAACTCGGGCGCCGCGTAGCGCTTCTGCTGAGGCAAGCAGCTGCTGAGCGGCGCCGTGTAGGCGGCCAAGCCGTACATGTTGGGCTGAGATTTGGCGAAGGCGGGCGGCGAGGGCGCGTCGTAGGCCAGGCCGGGCACGGGTGGCAGCTGGCCTGAGTACGCCACGTGGCCCGCGGCGCCGCCGAGCGGCGGGCTGCCCTCCGGAGACTGACCCGCCGGCGAGTGCAGGATGCCCTTGGCCTTCTGGTCCTTCTTGTACTTCATGCGCCGGTTCTGGAACCAGATCTTGATCTGCCGCTCGGTGAGGTTCAGCAGGTTGGCCATCTCCACGCGGCGTGGCCGGCACAAGTAGCGATTGAAGTGGAATTCCTTTTCCAGCTCCACCAGCTGTGCACTTGTGTACGCCGTGCGCACCCTCTTGGACGCTGGGCCCGGCGGGCTCTTGTCCTCGCAGCTCTCTCCTGGGCCGGGAGGGGAAGAGAGAGGTAGCTGAGCGGAAGATGTGGGGACACCCTGGGCCGTAGAGGGGTGCTTCCCTGACTCCTTCCTCTTCCTCCCCCCTCCCCACTTTAATCCTGGCTGGATCGAGGGAGGGGCGTTAGAGCGGTGAGATTCGCAGAGATTCCCAGAACTCAAAGGCCTACCTATCAGTGGCACCTGAAACTCCCATCTGCCTTCTGAAGTCCAACTCACTCAGCCCACCCCTTCCCCTTCAGCCTAGTCCATCATCCCGTTCCCAAGGCTGAGGAGGAGTTTAATGAGAGACTAGTAGCAGCTGGTAAGGCCTCCCGCTCTGTCAAAGAAGGGCCAGACTTCACTTTGAACACTCCTTCCAACCGCTGCTGCTGGGAAGGTAGGTGGGGGGAATATTGGAGGCAGCCTCAAACTGCCTTGCTCAGAGGCTGGCTCCTGGGCAAAACACCCCAAGAATGGAATGAGGGTGGAGATCTTGGCAGCTCACTCCAGCTCAACTGCACCCATGGGACCAGTACTCAAGTGCAGGGAGGAGACATACCATGAAAATGTAGCCCCAGAGTTTTAGGGCATCCAAGGCCAGGCTGGGCATATTTTGAGTATTGCAATGCTGGGAGCAGCAGCTTCAGCAGTGGTTTCCACCACCCCTGCCACCTCTCAGCAGCTTGTCCACTCCCTCCCTAGGAAGACAAATGGATCTCTCCTGGGAGGGAGGGCCTAGGCCTGCAGCCGGGAAGGAGGGGCAGAAGGAGAAGGAACTTACAGACTTGAAGACACTTTCCCCCTAGGAGCAGCAGCCCCAAAGAGCAGCAGGCAAACCAGAGATCTGATAACAAGCTAACTACATCCCAAGCAAACTACACCTCAAGTTAGCCCTGGACCTGGGAGCAAGTTCATCTACCTGAAGATAAAAAGTGCATCAGAGAACACAAGGCCAGAAAAGTTCAGGAATCAAGCAAGCTGAGCAGAGTGGCAGAAGGTCTCAGAGCTGCTGGTCCTGCCCTTTTTCTTCCACACAGACTAAATGGACCTAGGGAAAATTTTCTCAACACCAGAGGCTCCCTTTCCAGGGAGAAAAACCCAAGGCTTCTCCTGTTCCAGAGTACAGCCTCTTCCCCTAGGATATGTGCCTCCACATTAGGGATTTCCTGGGATGGGGAGAATTGAGTGGGAGTGGCCTGAGATGTGCCATTTGATTTGAGGTTTTGCTTTTTATACGCTTTATTTTGTTTGTTTTGTTGGGGCAGGAGAGGGTTGGCCATGCCTTTCAGCTTGCAGGATCTTAGTTCCCAACCAGGGATTGAACCCATGCCCCTCGGCAGTGAAAGTGCACAGTCCTAATCACTGAACCACCAGGGAATTTCCCAGGTGTGCCATTTGGTAGTTTAGTTATCTTGGGCAAGTGACTTATCTCTAACATTTTCCTTATCTTGTTAAAATGGATGTTTTATTATATACCTACCTCAGAGGGTTCTTTGGAAAATTAGACAGTGCTTGTAAAGCACTTAACATGATTCTTAACATAGTGTTCAATAGCCTTAGTTCTTATTAATTTAAGGGAGTGGGATTCATGTGATATGGGCTACATCACCCCCTGGGCTTGGAGATCATAGTACCTATCTTCAAGTTTTGAAGATCTATTGACTGGAAGGAGTTGAGTTATGACCAGCAGTCCAGACATTAGGGCAGTAGAAGGAAGAGCTGGTCTATGAATAACTTGTGAGACATGTCCAGCAGCAGTGCCAGCAGCCTGGAGTGGACATCAGCACCCTGTCACTGTAGGGATAGGACCACAACCAGAGACACTAAAAAGAAAGAACAGGGAGCTCCCTGGTGGTCCAGTGGTTAGGATTCAGCACTTTCACTGCCATGGCCTGGGTTCAACCTGCAGCCCCAGTCAGGGCACTGAGATCACTCAAGCCATGCAGTACGGCCAACCCCCCCCCCCCCCCCACAATTTCTGCATTGCAAGTTTACACATATGGCCTCCAAAGTTGTACTTCCAGCCCTGAGCCTCTTAATTCCTAAGTGAGCTAGCGTCTTGGGTCAGTCTGGGGGAAAGCCCAGAGATGAGCCCCCTCAGAGGGCTACCTGCAGTGGCACAGCTGTTCTTCTGCTTGGAGTTCTGGCGGGACTCTTTCATCCAGGGAAAGATCTGCTTGCTGATGGTGGCTGAGGAGCCAGAAGCATTGGGCCCACCCTTGGCCTTCTTGGCAGGTACTCCACCTCCAGGGTTGGTGGGAGAGGATGGGGGCAGGGCTGGTGGCGGTGGCGGTGGAGGGGGCTGTGGTGGCTGCTGCTCTGAGTTCAGACCTGGAGGCTGGCTGCCACCACCCCCACCTTGGCTGTTGCCAGTGCCAGGCCTCATGCAGCTTCCATTGAGTTCAGCTGCCTTATGGGCTGGGGCTCGCAGAGGCGCAGAGCTCTGGATGGAGCAGGCAGAGCCTGGGTAATCAGTGTCCATGGAGCTGGCAGCAGCAGGGGTTGGATAAGGCTGATGGGGGGCACTATAGCCATAAGTGTCAGCAGCTTTGCTGTAGCCATAGCCTCCGAAGAGTCCTGGGTTTTCATAGTAAGCAGCCTTCTGCATCGTGTACTCAGGAACCTCCGGGGCCTGCTGACCCTGCTCAAATAACATTGACCACCACTGTCTCCTTCACCACCACCTCCAATGTCTGCCAAATCCTGAGAGAGCTGGGGCAGCCCCAGGCTCCAGATAACCTGCAAAGAAGAAAAGTGAGAGGTCCCAGAGGGACTGTCATTGGCAAGACCAGTCAATACAGAAGGACTAGCCCAGGCTCTCTGCTTCCCACCCACATCATAGTAGGAGGATCTGGGATTTTTATGAAGTTCAACTTATTTGAACCCTTGGAAACATCAAGAGGGATTTCTCATAAACCACAAGAAAAGACTCCCCTTCATCCAAGGGAAAGGGCTAATTTTTTTCCCTAGATACAATTTTCTTTCTCCAAGATTGTCAATTTAGCCTTTGAAACTGCATAGAAAAGCACTTATGGCCTATACATTTTAATGACTGATTCTCTCACTAGACTTTGAGCTTTCTGCAGGTATGAACTGTGTCTTATTCACCTACATATTCCTAACATCCAGCCCAATGCACCACATGCAGTTAAGTGCAGTAAATGCATGTTTAATGAATGAATGGATCAATCAGTTAATCATAGGTCATCCCAGGGATGTGATGGGCAAAAGAAAGCCCTATTAACACTCAGAACAGCTGGCACTCTCAAAAAAAAAGTATCTCCCCCACCTGGTTTCAAAATCACAGCATCTTTCACGGAGGCCCAGATAGTCCACTCTCCGGTGAATGGGTCAGAATCAGCCAGTTAGCACATGGGTCAGCACTGTGAAATCTACTAGGAGATAAAACCCAAGAAGAAGACTTAAAGACTCCAAGAGTTATTTTGAGGCTAAAGAAGTTTCTTCTCTTCTACATTTTTCTAGATGCTTTACTTTGTAGTCCACTACTTTTAAATGGATATCATTGGATATAAGAGATTTAGAATTTGAAATGCATGGAGCATGGGTTAATAAAAAATGCTTTATGCTCTAACTTTATAATTTTAATCCTGCATCCATTGTATGAATAGATACTACTATTCACCTCTGCTCTCAATCAGCCATTCCACTCCACCTCCAACCTACAACCAATGAGAGACCTCTTATGGCATAAGGAAAGGACATAGAATTAGAAGGAAAAAAAAAAAAAACTAAGAAAATGTCTACCCTTTTTGTGTCCTTTGACTCTTGATGGGGTGTTTACCTTCTCACCTACCCCCCTCTCCTTCTGAAAGCCCCTAATGAGTTAAAGTGTAACCAGCACTATTCAACCACTTTCATCTGCTTGATAAAGAAAACTCATTGGTCAGCTCCTAGATCTGAATTCTTGATCTCACCTTTCAAGCAACTCTCCTTCCCCCCAACTCCCTGGTTTCCATCATGGTCATCATGACAGACCACATTATCTAGACACTTATTTGGCCTACTGGATTTGACCATTAGTACTACAACTCCATCCATTCATTTCCCCTCCATTTTCACCACACAACCTAACTCAATTTTTAAAATTCTTCACAGTAGCCTTTATTTGGTAGAATAGTTGCTCATCTTGTTTTAAAATATAAGGAAGCATGCCATTAATCTTGATAAGAGAAGTGCTTCTCAATGAAATAACAGAATAGTCAGATGTAATGTTTTAGGAGTAGTTTCTATTATTGTTCTTAAACGTATGCAGTTAGGATATCTACCAAACAAAGCTGGTCTTAATCCTTCTTTCATTCATTTTCTGTATCATTATCTGACTATTAAAGCTACTGAATATTAAATAAGAAAGCTACATCCTCATTCTGTGACTAATATTTATATGTGTTTGCCCCCAGGCCAAAAGACTACTCTGAGCTTGGTTAGATCTCAGGATTTTTCTGGGATCCTGCTTCCAGTCTTAAACCTTGGTCTCTTTGGATGTCAAAATGGTCACTTTTGACACTCAGACCACCAGAACTCGATGCTGCTTCTGTCATTCCATCTACAGCAGTGGAAGCAAAACACCCCCCCTCTTGCCTCCCATGGTGACCAAGTTTATCTTGATAGGTAGACTAGTCACAGTAAAATAGCCTCTTTAGTAACTGACCAAGTCTTTGAAACAGATGGCTTTACATATATATTTGTTCCTATGGAATATTCCCAGACAAAGCTCTGTGTACAGACCTCAAAAGTGCTAATACTGGGCAGCTCCATGAGTAAGCTTAGAGTCTGTTCTCCCTCTTCTGTTTTCATTGTCTTAAGGAATTTCAAGGGTCACTCCATGATGATCCCCCACCCAAATGTCCATTTCTCCAGAAGCAAGGGCAATAGCTCTCTCCTCACTGAGAAGGACTTTGTAGCCTCTTCCCTCAGCCCAAAATGTAGAGCTCCAAAGAAGTCACCTTTCCTAAAACAGAACCTGAGAATATTGTTACAAAACTGGTTTAAAAAGAAGCAGCAGCTTATTTCTTTCCAGAAATCGCTACTCCTTGTGAACTCTGCTTGAACCTAAGAAGCAGGAACGGGTCATAAATCACTTGGACAATGGTCAACTGTTCAGTGGCTCATCTTTTCGAGCCCCCCTCCCCTTTTAGGGCTTTCTTTTCTCGCCCTTTGGTACCTCTGCTCATTTGGGCCGCAGGACCCAGATGCCTTGGGGTGAAGACTAAGCCGCATAGGGGGAGGGGTGGTGTTCCAAGTCCTCAGCTGCCCTTTCCTCCCCTCCTCTCTTCTCCTCTCCCCCCAAATCCTGCCCCCACCCCTGGCCGGGAACAGCGGCCAAGGCAGACACCCCAGAACCCCGCCGGCGCCATCCTCGGCTCCTCCTAGGGCAGGCGCGCCAAATGGGATCTAGCTGGCTCTTTTCTCGTGGTCCCGGGAAGTTGCCCAGCTCAGCTCGGAGGCCCAACCGCCGGCCGGGAATGCAGGGCCAAACGGTCCTCAGCCGAAAGGGAGGCGGCCTCGGAGCCGCCACCGCCGGATCCCCGCTGCACCCTCTGCGCCTCCGAATCAGCCGAACCCTGATACTTGCTCACTGCACTTAATTCTGCCCGGGATCAATACCTAAATATGATACCGAATAAATAAAAGGCGCTCAAAGCGGCTGGGGGACGGAGTTATTAAGCAGCTGGAGCTCTCACGGTGCATATCAATGCACCTGTCATTGTGGTTTGTAGCAAAATTTATGACTGCGAGCACGGCTGCAGTAAACGCTTCAGTAAGGAATGAAAAGAAAAACACTTCCCAAGGCCCGGCACTTTTCAGAAGTGGAAAACAGGCTCTGCGTAGGAGGAGGCGCAGCAAAAGAATTCCCTGCTCCGCACTTTTCCCGGCCCTGCGCCCGGGGAGTAGGGGGAGTATATAAAGTGGCCTCTGCGGGCTTCTCGGAGCAACTCTGCTTGGCGGCCGGACGTGGGACGCGATGGGCGCAGCCTGGCCAGGGACCGGAGACCTGCCGCCCGCTACAGCCTTGGAGGCCGGAGACTCGCCGGACGCACGGAGGCCGGCCCCGCGCGCGTTCGCCCGCCGCCTTCAGTGGCCGCGCAAAGGGGCTGGGGAGGGAGGCGGCTGCAGTCGCCCGGTGGTTAGACTAGAGCTGCGATCGTCCGTAAAATCAAAGACGGGTTGGATTAGTCTGTGCAACTTGAAAGAGAAGGGGTAGGCGTTGGGGTGCAGGTTGTTTCTATTTTTTTTTTTTTTTAATTTTTCCTCTAAGGTTCGAACTGGTCTGGGCTTCTCTGCTTTACCCGAATCAGGGCCTTGGAAACCCACAGATGTCTTTCTGGCAGACACCAATCTTGCTGGGCATCCCCATTAATTCACTGGAACTGAGCAACGATTCTTCCTTCCCTGCTGGCTTTACTACTTTGGGATTGGAAACGACTGCTTTTCCGATTTGCTAAGAAGGGGCTCTATTTACTGTAGAGCTGGGGCAGCTTTCTGCCCAAGTTCTCCTGATCTCTCAGCCTGAGCTCTTCTGCCCTATGGGAAGACCTGGACGTGCCTTCTAAATCACTCTTCTTTAGCCCAGATAACTCAATGTAATACACCCTGCATTTAAGGCACTGGGCTCACCCTATTAAGGCGCCATAAATTTGAAGACCGATGATCGGTTATCATGTAACCAGCGGCAGTTAACACTGAGGTGATCCACTTCAAAGCCGCCCTTTGTTTTATGTTTTGATGTATGAATCCTGAGATGGCTAATTTGAGTTGCAGGACAAATGGAAGTGTAGTGGAAATTACTTTTAAAAATCACACCACTCACCACAATTTGTGTGTGTGTGTGTTCTCAAATTTTTGTCTCTAACTCTGTAGGCTCTTCAGGTTCCTTTTGATATTCTGTTGAGATGATCTGGAACAAAATGGAAAACTCTCAGCAGTGGCCAGTTCTTTCTTACCAACACATGCGGAGAGACATTACTCCCTTTAAGGGTGTCATAATCAATGTCACTGTTTTATATGGTGTCTGCAGCCACTCCAGGCACCTTCCCCCAGGCAGAAAGGAGACTTGGTTGGCTCCTGGGGAGCAGGTGGCTTTTAACACCACAATCCTTGACTGGATGTGAAAAAGGGGAGGCAGAGCGGTGGGGAAGGACCAGACCTTTCGCAGGGGGTGAGCCAAGTGGGCTAGAGGCACAGGGAAGCCATTCCCTCTCCTCCTATTCCAACCAAGCCCTAAAAGCCCCATGTTCCCCAATCCCCCAGGCCAAGCCCACCCTCTAAGGAGCAAAAGAGAGGGACTGAAGGATTGGGACCGAGGGAGGCTACAGCTCAGGGCACCAGAGGAGGGCAAATGTGTAGGTGGGCCTGGGTGGGTCCTAGCCAAGGCTCCCACATGAAGCCACAGAGAAGAGGGAGCTGGGTGTTATTTCTTGGTTTGTACATTGTATCTACCATGATTTCCCTGAGTTTATTTTATTCCAGTCAGTACCCACCACATTCCTGGCCTGGGCTGCCCACAACTGGGTCGGGATCAAACCAGCTGCAAACCGGCAAAGAAGCAAACACCCCTTCCACCCCACCCCAAAACAGACGAAGCTGCCTACCACTGCCTGCGCTCAGCGGGTGCCCGCCCTGGTCAGGTGAAAGGAGAGACACAGTCCGCTCCTCTTGTATCTGCCCTGTGCAATTTGTCGACTCAGTAGTTTGCAAACACTAAACTGCGCTGGGGAAAGCCCCACACAAAGCGTTCAGGGCCCTTCTAAAGACCAGAGCGCGCAGCCATAAGCCTTTGAAGTGACCTTTGGCTCGCGCAGCAATAACTCACCCTTTAATGAACACCCAACGGAAGCGCCTCGGAGAGATCCCGGACCGGTAGGGCTCCTAACACCGCGCCCGGGCTTCAGCTCCCCAGCCAGTCCCAGACCCAGAGGGCCCACTGCACGGAGCCGGCCCGGAGGGCTGCGCGGTGGAAGCACGATGTACTTGAGCCCTCGGACCGGATCAGCGGGTCCTGAAGCCACTTTATATGATACATTCACGTGGGCGGACAACTTTCGCTGCTTAGTTATTTCTTATTTATTTGGGGGAGAAAAAGTTCTTCAGAATTAGGCACTTCCACTCAGAAGATCTAAATTGCGAGGCCGCCCAGTGCCGCGATTCCCCCACGCCTGTAGCTAGATTTTGTTTTCCCAGACGCGGAGGAACAGGGTAAGTTACTCCTGGGCGTTCTTGGGGTGTGTGGTGCGCTCTGGGTGCACCTTGGGAAGGGGAAAGCAAAGAGAACCCCAAGGTGGCCAAAGTTGGGCTGCCCAGAGCCCCCACCGTCTTCTCACAGGCTCTTTCCCCAGCCCACCCACCACCCAGCACGGGTCCTGCTAACTTCAGCCTTCTGCTCGCCCAGCCTTCTGCAGGCTTTATCCGGCTGGCTCTGAGCCACCAGCTCAAGTACCCCTTTCACAGCCAGAAACGGGGAGCAGGAAGGAAGCCTGTCAGAGCTGTCAAGGAAGAGCTGGTCCCGGCAGACCTAGCCATGTATCCCATCCCCTACCAGTACCCCGGGAAAAGGGGAAAAGCCTTTTGGATAGGGAGCCTTGGTACGGATTATTGAAATTTTCGGGGAAGTTATAAGTGAGTGCTCCACGGGGCCAAATGAAATGCTGCTCGCAGTAATTGGATTCAGCTGACTAAGTTGGCAGGCGCGCAGCTCCAAGGCAGCAAGAGAAGAAAAATGTCCAGCGACTTTAACTTCTGATGGAGCCAAGCGTCAGCAATTGACCAAACAAGTTTACCGCTCTCCTTTGATGGCCAGGACCCTGGAAGCCTGTCCCTCTCTGGCTGAGACCTGTCCCAACTTAGGTTAAGGGAGTACTCCTTGCTTTCTGGGTCCCTTTCCCACAGAGGCCCAGTCTGGCCTAGCCCTATAGCAGTTTTCCAGGAGTTAGGAGCCGCTCACTCATGGGGCTGCTTTCTCAGGCTTTGGTCCTGGGGAAAGACCCAGGATGAACTGTCCTGTGCTTCCACATCCAGGAGCCACAGGACACAATACACAAAATGATGGATGGGATGCAGGAACCGAAATATTATTTAGCTGTCATTTCAGTTTCTTTAAGAAGGACCCAGAAGCCCTAAACCTTTTCTCTGCCACTATTGCAGTCAAAAACTAGATTAGCGAGGAGGACTGTGGAGGTGCCCCCCAAACTCTTCTGGGTAGTTTGGGTGTTCTCTTGAATTTGGGGGAGAATCTTGAATAGCACATTAACCTCACAGAGAAAAAAAATTAAGCCAACACTAAGAGGATAAAAGCGTGCGTATGTGGAGCTAGCTCCCAGAACAATGCAGGGAGCTGGCTGTTCACAGAGTTTATTTTAAATACGTATAAATCAACCTGCCTGCGTCCAGCCAGGCAGCTCAAGACACGGAATTAATACGATGCTCCATCTTACTTTGGAAGTGACAGTGTTTTTTTTTTAAAAAGTTTCTTTTTATTCATTTCATTTTCCACCCATTCTCATAACTGTACATTTACCCCCCAAATACCTCCAGTGCCCAGTCCCCTCCTTAAACTGCCACCTCCCTCCACTATGCCACCGGCCACCCTCCCAGCCTGGCAAGGTAGTATGTCCCCCTAACCTTTGGGTAGGCGGGGAACATCCCCACAAAGCGAACCTCCTTAGGATTAATCACCATCCTGGATGTACATGTAGAAGTGTATCTAGGTCTACGCGGGCTGCCTCACCAATTGGCAATAATCAAGATCACAGATTACACAAAATAAATCATATTTAGTATCCCATTCAGGGCAGCAAGCAGCCCTGTGCCCAAAGATTTCTATTTTGTCATGCAATTGCTTACCTGGATCCCAATTTATCATAAACCTGGTGTCCTCGGCCTTAGAGTGGGCGCCAGTGGGGGGCAGAGCTAGCCTTCCCCCTTTGTCTGCAGACAACGCTGTCCCAACCCTGGTCCTGCGCGCTCCAAGACGCGGCCATATACCAGAGCACACGGAATTCCCGGTAGAACGGAACCAGGCTGAGGTTCAACTACCAATAAACGTAGGAGGAACGAATTCGTAGTCCCCGAGCTGGCTTTGCCTGCGCTGCACGCCCGCCGGTCCACCGCCTGCCTGTCCGCTCCCAGGCCCAGAGCGGCGGCCACCCGTGCCCCCACCCACTTCTGGGTTCCTGCCCAGCCCTCCCAGGCCCCCCAGAGCTCGGGGTTTGTTTTCCTTTCGGAACGTGGCCCTTTCTGGATTTGAAGAGAGCCCCGGAAACCCCCTCATAGTCGGGAAATACAGACGCTGCCTTCAAATGCAAGCATATTTGTTCACGTGACCCCGAGGGAAGATTGTACTGATTGAGGCTGAAACTTTCACGCCATCCAGCCCCGGAGCGCAGCCAGGCCTGGGGGCTGGGAGGAGGGGGCAGGAGGCGTGGGATCTCGGTCCCTTCCCCTGGGCAGACCACGGTGGGTTTGGGGCGGAAGGAAAGCCCCCATCCCGAGGCCTGGGAATGACCTAGCTCCAGCCTGGCCGCTGGCAGTGGGATGGGGGCGCTGAGCGCCTCTCCCCCCACGACCTCTGACCTTGGCTCAGCCTTCCACCAGGCTGGCCCGGGGACTGGAAATTTTAGAAGCTGCGTCTCTTACAGGCGTCTCCGGAGGCAGCTGCGGAGCACCAGAGGCCCAGGTTCCCCAAGCTCCCCAGCCGCGCCCGGTACAAGGTCCCGCATCCTCAAACACCCGGGCAAGGCGCAGCTTAGCCTAGGCGGACGCGCCGCTCTTCCCCTCCCCTGGGAGGCAATTACGTTGTGGCACAGCACAGGCTCCCGCCCTAAGGTTGAGAGCCTCCAGCTCACAGACCCCAAGGAACGCCCCTCTTCACCACCACCACAATCTGGGGCCTTGGCTCGTTTCGCAGACACAGCCGATGAGCCTACACTTTCAGAGCCTGAAGAAGCGCATAAGCATTGGCCCAGACCGGGGGCGTTCTCCCTTCTCTGCATCTGGCGAACTTCACCCGGGTCCGGCGGGGCCTGGAGCCGCCGAGGCGTGGAGCCGCTGTTTGCCGCGACCTGTGAGCCTCCGGGTCCGGGCAGGGCCCATGGATCCCTCAGGCTCAGCGACAGCAGGCCGCGGCTTCCCGCTTCCTGCGGCGTCTCCAAGAACGCGAAGGGAGAATGCGGGATCAGTCCCGGCTGGCCTTAGCTGGGAGAAGAGGGAGCTTCTATTTTAGCAATAGTAAATCAGGATAGATTTCCAGCACACTCTGAGCGGTCGGGTGTAATTTACGGTAACAAGGGTAACGACTCTGCATGTGGGAAGAAGAGCTTTTAAGCTCCTGGCCAAAAAAAAAAAAAAAAGCTCCTGGCCAGGGGGAGCAGCCAGCCTCCAGCTCCCGGCTTGTTTGCAGCAAGCCCCCACCGCACTATCCCAACTCGACTCGCACCCGGAATCCCGCACCGTGTGGGGTGTCCACTCCATCCCCGAAGTCCCGCTTTCACAGCCGGCTCTGCTTCTCGGCGGCATGGGGCACGGAGCAGATGCCCTGTTGCCACTTGCGAGGTCTCGGACAGGGGTAGGCGCATGGGCAGGGCCGCCGCAGAAGAGCGGGGAGAAGGGGGTAAGATCCTCCGCATTCCCACTCCAGAAGCACAGAAAAGTCCCGGAGAACAGGTCACAGGCTCGAGCCCCCAGACCTGTCAGCGAGTCCCTCCTTTGTTCACCTGGCCAGCCCTAGCTAGAGGCCTGCTCAGGGCGCCTCTTGGAGCCGGACCATGGGTGCCCCCCGTCCACCCTCACCCGGACGACCCCGCCCCCAAGCCTCCCGCCAGGGGCCGTGCAGCCGGCCCGCAGCAAGTGTTAATCTCCAGCCAAAGAGGGGGGCCCCTTTGCGGGAATTTGTCTCCAGGAAAGGATCTAAGCCTTCTTCAATCGGAGCATATGTTCATAGAGCAATAAACCGGAAAGATTTACAGTCCTCGCCCGGCCCCCAACAGCCTCGCACCCTTTCAGGAATTACTTACGATGATTTATCACACCAACCCGGGCAATTGTCACACTGATAAAATAGCCCGGGCCGGTGCCCACCAAGCCAGGCCTTGGAAGGCTGTTGGCTGCCGGGATGGCAGCGGGGCTGGGGAGGTTTTTTGTGGGTTCCTCTGTGGAGCTACCAGGGTATGTCCAGGTGGGGTGGGGTGGGGTGAGGTGGGTAAGGTGGGTGGAGTGGGGTGGAGTGGGGGTGAGGTTGGGAGGGTGACAGCCAATTCTCATTGAGAAAAAACGCAAGCAGCTCAGAGAAAGCGCCCAGAATCTGCGCCAAAGTCACTTGCAAAGCACATAAACATTTGTCATCTTTGAATAATTGAATTAATGTGTTATTGTTTGAATGTATAATTCATAACGGAGGAAACTTTGTCTCTGTCCTGATGGGGGAAATATACACACGCCAAAAAAGAAATCAAAACACACACAATCCCAAAACAACCACCACACGCAGCCAGCCCCCAGCTCGCCCGATATCATCCTCAAAGCCAACTAGAGGGAAGGAGGTATCCGGGCCAGAGTGACGAGCTGGAGGAGGAGAATGCCCGCTGCTGCCCCCAGCACGGAACTCCGGCAAGCTGGAGTGGGGTGGACTGGGGTGGACTGGGGTGGGCTGGGATGGGAGCGGGGTGGTTCGTGGGACCTGACAGCTAGCTTCTCGGGAATTCGGGAGAAAAAAGGCTGAAACCAGCCAGCGGGAGAGATGGCTCCAGCATCTCATCCCTAGTCTCTCCCCCACTCTACACGCCTGTTTCCCTTCCCCCGAGGCTTCCCCTCACCCCAGGGTCTCCCACTCCTTGGGCGGCAGGGAATTTCCCTGTATTTTAGATCTTCTCCCCAAATTAAAGATGTGAAAATCGAGGGGGAAGAGGGACAGACTCCTTGCTGAGGTGACAGAAGCAGTAGAGCTGGGGTGAGAGGGAGGGGAGTGGGAGAAGCAACTCGGAAATCATTATCTGTCGGTTAAAATCTGCCTGGGGTAAAATTTCAACTCGATTTTATAGCCTTCCATTATGACGCAAAGAAAAATTTACGACCCTTGCTTGAAAAGAGGGCCGGGGCCTTTTCTCACCGGTTTAAGAATAGGCGGCAGATGCCGTGACAGCGACCATTGTTCCCGGTAGACACAGGCGACCGGGCAACCTCGGCCCGCGTGCGCCAGGCGCGTCCCCCAGCCGGGCGGGTTTTTACTGCTCCTGTCGCCTCTGAGCAGCCCGCGCGCACCCTCGCCCCTCGCCCCCCGCACACCCTCACATACACACACACTCTGTCTCTCTCTCACACACACACACACACTCGACCGCTCTCAGTAATTTTTCATAAGTGCAAAGCTTTGCTGAACCAAAGGTCACCATCCAAGCCACTAACAACTTCTTGCCGGCGCGCGCTTCCAAATCAGGAAGCAAAGGGAACTATTTGTCAGCGGCCCTGACAGCGAAGTTCATTAAGGATTTAAATCCGAAGAAATAAAAGTCGCCAAAATATTTACCTGCCGGCTGCACTCCCGCGCCCGCCGCCGCCGCCGCCGGGGGCCGAGGGTGGAGGGCTGGGGGCGCCGCGCAGCCCCCCTCGGTGGGTGATATTCTTGGGATCCCTGCACTTTGCAAGTAGGAGAGAGCCCTTTGCGTGGCAGATTAATGACGACTCCGTGTTTCTTAAGGGACGTGCTGAATTAATTATTTCGCCAATCACGTGGTCGGGACTTGTAGAAATCTATTCTTATCATCTTCCTCGCACTTTGAAAATTCTCCGGGTTATGAAAGGCCCTCCCACGGCTGCCGGCGAGCCCCGGCCGCCCAGCCCGGCGCGGGGGGCAGGGAGGGCTCCCCAACATGGCGGGCGCGCGGGAAGCGCCGGCTGCCTAGGGCCCCCGATTTACGGTCCTGTCCTCCGACCGGCTGGGCTGGGCACTCGCTTCCTCCTCATCCCTGCCCGCGATTCAATACACACGACCGTATTGATGTATTGGTGGGCACAGGAGGAGCCATTAACCAGAAGACGGGCAGAGGACAATCATAAAACGTGTCTGAATATTTAAACTTCTGTCTGTGCACTTATAAATACACATGTCCACGCGTCTGAGGCGAGCCCTTCCATATATTAAGGACACACGTCTGATTTTTTGCATTCTGCTCATTTCCTGTCGAGAGTAAGCTCCCCCCCTCCCCCATCTATTTTGGGACTCCTGTCTTGGCCCCCTCTTCAAGGCGAGGCCAAGACGTGAAAAGCCCTCGTGAAAAAAATAGCGCTGGCCACTCTTTATAGTGGGGAGTGTTTATTGTCGTCTGGAGGGCGGAAGGGGCGCTGGGGAAAGGAGGGGCAGCTGCTGGAGGCCCCAGTGGGGCCGAACAACACAGAAGTAGAAGGAACCCAAGACTGGAGGCCAGAAGGGTAAGATCCGAGCAGCCACGGCCAGCCTCAGATTGGCCCAGAGCCCAGCACCAGACACTCTTAATTAGAGTTGGGCAGCCAGATCTCTCCTCCACCATGCCACAGATCGAGGGGGTCTAGGGCTGACCTGGGCCTGCACAGAGCCAAACTGGAGCCTCTTTCTAGCCCAGGAAGTTACTTATTTTCCTTAAAAAAAAAAAAAAAAAAAAGCCCCCCCCGCCCCCCCTCCCCAGCCTGGATCCAGCCTCTGGCTTTCCAATGCACACAAAATTTAACAGCCAAATTAGGTGTATGTAGGTATGGGGGAGAGAGAAAATGGTAGAATTTCTATGCCTTACGCAGTTTAACCCTCACACATCAGGCATATTATAGAAAATAATAAAATACATTGTTTATAGTGGATGTTAGCTTTTAGAAGACCTAATGAAGAATGCTTCTGTGGAGGCACCAAACAAGAGGGCGATTTCACTACACCTTTTATTATTTCAAATATAGATCAATGAATTACATCAAAACTACAGGCAACAATTAGTATAAATAATACTTTAATCAGTGGCAGCAGAACATTGACCAGTTCTATTAAAAAAGCATCTTGTGTGAACAGACACCATGGGGCTGACTGACAATGTCATCTCCCAACAAAAGACTGCAATGGACAAAGTGAGATGCCGTGTCCTCAGCAAACACTTCACTCCCCCCCCAGTTACTATCCCAAACATACCATTTTAAAAAACCCTCGAACACTTCTGGATCATATTTGGGGGAACAAACTGGAAACAAATAAAAGCAAATGGGCACTGAGCCTTTCTACACCTAGGTCTCCAGAACACGTTCCCAGAAGGAAACATTTCCTTCCCTGCCCTGGCCGGCTGGTGGGCCCCCCGCTTCTTGCCCGCCCCACTCCTGTGGGCCCAAATGGACGCGAGGGTCTGATTGGGACCTCAGGGTTGAAGGCTGCCCTCTGGGCCTTGCAGGCTCCATTAACATTTCAAAAGAGAATCCCTAGAAGCTGAGAAGAAGAACTGAGACTTATAAACAAAGAACTTGTTTCTCTGATAAAATTACTTTCCAAAGTAGTGGGGCTATTTTTAAGGAGGAACTTGGGTTTTCTTCATCAAATATACCTCTTGGCTTTCCTCTAGGGCAGAAGTGAAGGCAGTTAAGTAGTTTGGCATTTGGTCTGAAGCTGGGATGAGTAACCTGAACTTCTAGGAAGGGAAGAAATCTATATATATATAATTTTTATAATGCATATATAGTTGGACATTGTGAAATATATATCCCCCCCACACAAGGAGAAGCTTCAATGTATTAACAAGTTTGGGTTTAGGGAAGAATCTGAGCAACTTTCCAACTTGCCTAAAGATAGCAGCTCTTTTCAAATGCTACATCCAAAGAC
Organism: Odocoileus virginianus; assembly: GCF_023699985.2. Lineage (NCBI taxonomy): Eukaryota > Metazoa > Chordata > Mammalia > Artiodactyla > Cervidae > Odocoileus > Odocoileus virginianus. The sequence continues at coordinate 14,555,057 of NC_069686.1, forward strand.
TGCTCTCCATGTTAGAGGGGGGGAAAAAAAAGAAGAGAAGGGTAGTTAGAGTCCAAAAGGTTAAGGGTTTAGAGGTCAGTCCTCCCGGCTGAAATACAGCTAATCGAATAGAAAATTTGTCCTCTGGATGAACCTGATTCTGTAATTTAGCCGAACTTCAGTTAAAATACCTTTTCAGCTTCTCAACGTGAGGGCATCAGAAAAAAGACGTCTTGACTATGTATGAACTCTGTGCTTTTTGTCATAGAAACAATGATGCAAATAATGCAGGAATATCCATCTTTAATATCCCGACGTGGCGATATTCAAGTATTGCCATGTGCAAGTCTGAGAGCCAGGCTCACCCCAAGGAGGAACAAAGAGCTGTCCCTGGGGTCTAATACAAAAGACCAAGACTTGGAAGATACTTTAGAGAAGTGGAATTTCAGCCTAGGGACCCCAGTGAATACCTGCCCTCAGCTCTCAGGAGACACAGAACCAAAGAACATGCCCGTAGAGGAAGTCTTTTTTCCCTCTGCACTCAAATATATTTTAAAAATTACCTCTGAAACCTTCTAAAGTGTTCTGAAGCACTGAAAAATAGCCCCAATTCTGAATCTCCTTTTCAACCTCCCTCCTGTTCCCCTCCCCACTTCTGTCACTTTTTGGTAAGGGACAACCAGGGGTTTCTTTTTGGAGCCCGAGGCTTTGGGGTTTAAACTTCTGAAGCCTTGTTTCATATAAGTCTATGAACTCTGGCCATTACCTTTGACTCTTTCCCCTTACCCTTAAGGGTCAACATTTTAGAAAAATGAGCTTTGAATCCTTTGCAGGCAAGGCATGAGAAAAATGACTAAAGAACATCTCTCCTGTTGTTTGAGAGCAATTGTTTTTAAACCACTATTCTCAAGGCAAGGGAGAGGAGAGGGCCTGAAAACTTTTGTACTTTTACAAATTCGCTTCTAATTAACAGGTTGAGAAATTCCTTAGATTTGTTTTGAAAAATTAAAACTTAGGGGGAAAAAACCCTAAGACCGACTTTTGTGGACTTCTACATTCAGTTAGTTTTTCATTTTTTTTAAAGCAAGATTTCCTCACCTTCCCACTTTCTCCCCAATGCACATCCCTTCTCCCATACCAGCCACACACCAATTCCTATAAAATACTGCTACATGGAGCATTTGGGGACACTCGGAATCCAGTTGGAACAGAAAATTCAGTCATTATCTAATGACCCAGAACATGGAGGTTTTGTTTTCTTTCCCCAGAAGGAAAATGTTGGACCATTTGTTTCTTTCTTTTCTCCCTTTCCTCTAATCACCCAGAACTAGTTGTAAGCACAGTGCTGAAAAACACACATGTGGAAATATATATTCAAGAACTCAACTTTGAGTGGATCCTTCCCTTTCCTCTAGAAGGGTTAAGGGCCCCCTATATACATTTCCTGGGAGTGGGGAGGGGGTGGAGTTCCAACCAGAAGTCAGGCCATGCACCTCTGATTCTGCTCCCTGAAACTCAGCCCCTTTCACATGTTAAGTTTTTTGGCAACACCATGTCAGTTATTTCTGTACCCCAATTCTCCAACAAATAAATATTTAAGCAAATATAATCTAAACATAAAACAACCCGTTTCCGCTTCCTTCTTAGACTCATTTCTTTGGGCATGGGGACACTGGGAGCAAAAAATATATATTTTTCACACTGTAAATTATACAGACGACCCAGAAAGTTCAGGAATCCTGGCTCAGCTCTCCTGCTTCTACTGAAAACACCTAGCGCAGGGGTGGCCAAGCTTCTGCCTCAACTCTGGCACATTTTTAAACCACAAAGATTCCTGGAGGGGTGGGGTGGGGGAGGATGTTCAAATTCACACTGGGATAAAGCATCCAACCTTCATTTGCAAATTCAAAACCCAACAGCAGAGATTTTCAGGAGTTTAATGACTCGCCAAGGTTTTATGTTCTCAGTAGCTCCTGCCATTTGATAATATACTTAGAGAGAGAATCCCGCCCCCTCCCACCCCCATCCCCGCTCCAGGGAGGGGGCTGCCCTCGGGCAGGATGCTAACCTTGGTCCGAGGGAGGCCTGCCTGTGTCCCAGGTCCACCCCACAGTACCTTAAAGCCCAGGGAGGTGACAGCAGGCCCGGCCTGCCCCCGCAGCTTCGGCTCAGCCAGGAGCTCTGGGAGGGGTGGGCCCAGGGTCCCCACTTCTATAAGGTCGTCAGGTCCGTGTGGTGGTCCTTGGCCAGCGGCTGCAAATGCTGGCCGGGGGCAGCTGAGGAGGAGCAGGAGGACGAGGACGAGGACGAGGAGGACCTGCCTTTGGTGTTGGGCAGCTTGTGGTCTTTTTTCCACTTCATCCTCCGGTTCTGGAACCAGATCTTGATCTGGCGCTCGGAAAGACACAGGGTGTGAGCGATTTCAATCCGACGGCGCCGCGTCAGATACCTGTTAAAATGAAATTCTTTTTCCAGTTCTAGGACTTGCTGCCGGGTGTAGGCCGTCCGGGACCTCTTGGGCTCCCCGCCGGTGTAGTTGGGGTTCACTGAGAGACAAAACAGACGCACAAGGTCAGCTCTGGCCTCGGGGTAGGCCCCTGGCCACCCGCGCTCACTTCCTGGCGCGCCCCGAGGCCGGGCCCTCCTTGCGCTCCCTCCTGGCCCGCTGCTCCCTGCCTCCCACCCGCCCTCTCTCCCCGGCGCACACGCTCCCTCCCACCCACCTGCTCCCCCGGGCTCGCAGGCGGGGACCCCCAAACGTCCCCTCCTGCCCCCAGCCTGCCGCCCGCTGCAGCATTCCCAGGCATTTTGGAGATCCCCTCTCCTCCACCGCGTTCCCTCCACTCTGAAAATGGAGTCCTCCCCCACCCCACCCCCATCTCCACCCCTTTTTGCGCCCACAGCCAAGCAGCCAGCCACATGGTCCCGGCCTGCTCCCTCGGCTATAAAAATTTATGGAGAGAGTAATTGCGGCGCCCATTGAAACCCCACACGCCCCCACCCACGCGCACCCCCTCTCGGGGCTCAGGCCGCCGGGCTGGGGTGGAGACTGAGCGGTCCTGGGCCCGTCCTTACCGGAATTCACGTGCACCTTCTTCATCCACGGGTAGACCACGGCCGGCTGCTTGAGGGCAGTCCCGGGGGGCGGCTGCTTGGGGCCGCCCGGCTGGCTACAGGCCCGGGCGCCGGGCAGGGGTGCGGGCGGGGGCGCGGAGGGCGCCGGGCATGGCTCTCCGGGAGCACCGTAGTGGCCGCCGGGGCCGCCGGGTTCTGGCCCGTGACCCCGCGTGGGCAGAGCCGGGCCGGGCCCGGGGCCGCCGCCTCCGAAGGTCTGCTCACCAAAGTCGGGCCGTGGGTAGAGCCCCGGGGGCTGGAAGTCGGTCCCCTGAGCGCCACCGCCGCCGCCGTAGTAGTCGGCGCCCTGCTCGCCTAGGTAGCCGCCCTGCAAATACTCCTCGCAAGGAGGAAACTTGGGGTCCACATACTTGGAGTTCACCATATACGAACTCATGGCCATTAATTTCAGAAGGTAGAAAATACTAATTTTTCTCGTGTTGTCTTTTTTTCTTCTTCCATAGGGCCCTCCTACTTGCTGTCAACTGAATAAAGTTGGCGGCCATGTGACCAGGCCAGCCAATAGCGAGGGAGTGAGTTTATCACCGGGTTGGTGAGCATCTCATAATTTTCACAAATTTAACTAAATAACATACGTGTAATCAAGTGACTCACCGTGGCACCTCTGAGGGCTCCCACCAGATGTTAGTGGAGCTCTAATCGCAACACCCTCATTCCCCACTGGTGACCCCACTTTTGTCTGCCGCTGACTTCGCTAACCTCCACTGCCTTCTCCATGCACCCCGCCTGCAATCAGCCCCCCAAAATGGGCACAGTTCAAGAGGGAATGAATCTCCTGTATTTGTCAAGGTGCATGGCATCAAAAGGTGGGTGGAGGAGGTGACTCCTGAGTTCGATAGAGAACCCCAGGCAGGCAGGACTCCCGCCTGCCCAGCCCGCGGGAGCGCAGGGACTCTGCCATACAAAGGCCCGATCCCGCCGGCTTTGTCTTCATCAGGGTCACCCAAAAGTTACTACGATCTGGCTGGCCTGAATCAAATGAGGCAATGAGTAACTGCCAAGCTTTCTTCGAAGGCCAGGGTGTTTGTAGCCAAATCTGGCCTTGCTGGTATGGCAAGAAGCCCCCTTGATTCTCTGACTAGGGCAGCGCGGGAGGGTAGCCCAGGAAGGTTGTGAGGGTAACCCCACCTCACTCAAAAGCATCCCCCAAAGGGCCCTAAACTCCCTTTTCCCTGCTCGCCTTCTTCCCACCTGGCAGTAAAGGAAAACAAGCCCCCTCTTTGGGCACCCTCCAACTTTATGCCCCTAGAGAGGAGAGCTGATCCTGGGGCTACCTGACTCCCGCTTCACTCTCCAGTGCCCCCAAACCTAACCCTTTGGCCCTGCATTCATGCAACCAATTAGGGATTTACACAGGGGGCCCTGTTTGAAGGTGAGGAGCTTCTCCGGGAAAAGCCTATTTTACATAACTGGGCTCCGAAGATCCTCCTGCCTGGAGTCCAAGGTAATAAAACAGAAAGAGGCGACTGACCGGTCGGCTGACTCTGGCCTCCACTTCTGACTATTGCGGAGAATGTGAAGTTTTTGCATCGACCATATATTCCCCTAGAATCGAATCTGTGACTACGTGGATACCACACAAATTCGGTTCTACAGGGTATATATAGACAACGTTACTGCCTCCAGGTTTCACCCAGAGCAAGTACCCAGACTGTTGCCAGCCCCAGCCTCCTCGGAGCCGCCAGCCCGTCGCAGCCACCCTCACTTTCAGAGACAGTTCAGGTAGTCTGAAGTGCTTGGTGGCAATTTGCAGCAACGAGTTCCCCATCCTTGTACCAGAGTCGGGGTTACCAAGCAGCCAAGGAGTCAGGACAGTCTTCTTAAGAAAGAAAGAAAAGAACAGAAGAAAAATAATCCACTGCAGAATGGCGACTGTATTATTATCCCCTTTCTGGATGCACATAACACCCCCTCCCTTATCAAGTGGTATTTTCCAGAAAGGAGAAAATGCCCTTAGTGGCAGAAGAAAAAGAGGCAAGAGGGAATATCTTCTGCCCCTTCTCTTGCCCACTGCCATGGCAAGCCAGGTTGGCTGGCTAAGCTAGTTCTCCAAGAAGTCGCACGTTTACCTTTCAGGGCTCTGAGCCCGGCTGGCCTCTGTCCGGCTGCTGCTTACCACCCCGAGGCAGGCGCTGCTTGCAGGCACCGAGCTGTCCTGGGCTGGGGCTGGCGTACTAATGGTGAAGGGCAGGGCGAGGGGTCACTCGAAATCATTTACAAACATATCACAAAGTTTCATTATTTTTGCTTTGCCGACAGCAGCACACAAGAGTACAAAAGTTCACGAAGTGTGCCCGCCCCAGTGCTTCGGTGCAGTCTGGGGCTCACCCCTCAATTCATAGCACCAAGAGGGCTCAGAACTGGGAGGATTTTGGGGACAGAGGGATGCCCAGGCTTGAGTGGGGATTTTGGATCCTTAACTCTAAGCTAGAGGTATTTCTTTTTTTTTATTTTACCCTCATGATTCAAAAATTGTTTTCAAGCCTCACCTTGGGCCTGGTGGGGTGGAACAGGGAGAATTCCCTCCACTCCCCCCACCCCTAGTCTGGCAAAATTGGCTGACTTCTCTGCACTTTGCACACTCCCCACACACTCCCCCCAATCCTTTGGTTCCAGTGCTTTGGCTATTTTGTAGGGATTTCCCGGGGGTGCCAATTCTAACAAGACCTCTGAAACTGCCCCACACCCAACTCCCCTGTCCCAGGGGGTTCCCCCACCTTCCTTTAATGCCAAGAGCTCCTGGGGACCTTGGGTCTAGACTTTATCCAGACAGATTGGGGGAGCCTGCTGGGATAAGTGGGGACCTGGGTGAGGGTACACATTTTCATATTTATTAGACGCTGTGACCTGCATTTCACCTTATTGCTCCACTCCTTCAGACAGGTCAAAGCCAATGAGTTATTGATGAACAAAAGCGTTAAATATTCACCTCCTGCTCAACTGCCCATACAAATGCTTTTGATGTCTCCGGCTTTTTGTGCTGCATTCAGCTACGGGGTGCCAGTCCTGGGTTTTCAAGCAAGGAGCATCCACAGAGATAAGCACCCAGAGCCAGGAGAGTCACAGGAAGAGGGCAAGACCAGGGGTTCTGAGGACGCTGGATTTTCGGGCCTGGAGCTGGGGGGGCCTGTTTCACTTGAGACAGCCTGATTCGTAGAGCTGAACTATGTACTGCGTGGATCCTCCACTCCTCGGGTGGGGGGGGCACAGCCCCCAGGGAGTTGATTATGTTGCCCAGCCTGGAGGGCAGAAATCTGGCCCAGAGCCAAGCCCTATCTTCTCCGACCCTAGAAAGAGGACATCTCACCAGAAAGGGAGGGTGCCTGGTTCTTAAACATCTTCACACATTCCATCTCTCATTAAAATAAAATCATCTCCGTTTTGCATGAGGGAGGGGCCCCTGGTCTTTCCTGGAGTCTCTCCCCACCACCATCATCTTAATGAGATAGCCTTCCTGGAGAGTTCACAGGCCTCTTCAGAAGTGTACCTGTCTTCCGCGGCATAAGCAACTCTGAAAGAGCCAAACTTTTGAGCCTAACACCCCAAGAATCTCTGCCCCCCACCGCACCCCAAACACCCCTCCCCCTTGTCTGCCTGCAACACTAGCGGCTCTGGTGCGGAAATTCTCGAATTGCAGTTAGAGAGAAGCAGGAGTGAATTAGAAGGGCCGCATCCCTCCCTCCTTCCTCAGCCGGAGTCCCCAACCCAGGACCCAAATCGCTGAGGCCGGGGCTGGGCCGGGTGAGAGGGTAGGAGGGACTTTCACGTAAAGCTCAGAATTTTCAGCCCTTCCCGGAAGCAGGCCAACCCAACACACCCGCAGCCGTAAAGGGTTGCGTCCCTCCCCACTCCTTCTTTTTATTAAAAAAAACCAAACAAACAAAAAAAAAACGAGAGAAGGTCGGGGCCAGGCTGGACCGGGTTAAGCTGGGCTGGGCGGCGAATGGGGATCGCGTTGCCTGGGTGCTTAGCAGGTTGGTTCGAGCAGAAGGCGATGCTCGGCGCAACTTGTTAATAGGGCAAGCTGCTAATTAGCTGCAAGCTCTTCACAGACGCGTCCGCTGCGGCGGAGCTGCACCTGTCCGAGCTGGGGAGGCCTGGGCAGGCCGGGAAGGTCCGGGGAGGCCCTAGGAGACAGGGGTGAGGCGTGCCCGCGGCGCGTTCCCTTAGTTAGGTGACTGCAAACTAGGCCCCAGAAAATCTTCCCAGGAGTCCAGCTTAGATCCTCCAGTTCCAAATCGGGCTCCCCTCGCATACCCAGGCCTGGGGAGGCAGGGCCGTTTTTCCACCCGCCCGCCCCCCTGGCTCGGCCCTTCTCCCCACACCCGCCCAGTTATCGATACCGCCCCTTCGCGATTCGGAAGAAACGGGGAGGTACTTACTTACGGTGGTGGTGTCTCACGGTCCCGAACCTGTTGCAATGAAAACGGGGTCACTTAAATTCCACAGGATAATAAAACAGAGATGGATGATACACTGAAAAATGACAAGGCCCAGACACCCCACCAATACCCTGACCTCCCTCCTGCTTCGGGTGCCCGCCCCTAGGAACTGCGCCAAGTTCTCCGCGAAGAGGGAGACTGCGGTGCTCAAGGGCAGACCGGCGGTAGGAGAGTAAGCCCCCATCACCTCCCCCACGCCATGCACCCCTTTGGGCAAAACCTTACTTTCTGCTTGGCCCAATTCAGGCGGTCTGTAACAGGGTTTCCCCCGGGGGAAAACGGGAAGCGAGGAGAAAACGGGCCTTTGTGTGTTTCCTTCTGCACAATCGGCTGGGTGGGCGCAGGTCCACTGGGGAGGGGGCAGCCGCTGCATCTGTCCCTTGCCCCAGCTCCCCGTCTGTCTCGAGCTGGAGCAACTCAGCACCCCCTTTCCAATTTCAGATTGGTTTCAAATTCCCCAGCTCCAACCAGTGCCCTCTCAAAACTGTCTTCTTTCCAAAGAAGGACCAGGCAAGGCTGGGACTTGCCGTCCCACTTCTGCTCTAATTCAAAACAAAGAGCAATTTTCAAGGGAAATGAGGATCAAACGATAGCCAAGGAAGAGGAAAATCGATGGGTTTAAAGGTAAATGGCAACGCTTTAGACTGTTATCCAGTTCTGTGGGTATGACATCATTTCATCAGCATTTTTGCTGGAGAACCCACAAGGCAATCTTAAGCAGCAGTGGTCCTCACAGGGGCTGGTGTCCAGCTTTCAGCCTCCTCTAGTTTTATTCTGGGACAGGGATCTTCTCGGAGAAATCTCAGAGGCAGAGCATCTCCATCCTTCAACTTTCTATCCGTCCACCTAGGCTACCCGTTTTATTCCACTTCTGAAGCAGAACTTCACTCTGAGAAGGTGAGAGACAGAAAGTTCCTCTGGTGAGGTGAGAGCCCTCAGTTCCTAACTTTCTGTGTCTAGAAGGGAGAGGGGATTCCCATCCTATTTTTTGATTTAGGTTAAGCTAAAATTAACTTCCATGGGACTTCTCCCCACCACCAGGCAGAAGAGATGGGGCAGAGAAATCTCCCACCCCTGGAGTTGTCCTGGAAAAAGTAATAAGTGACTTACTGGTTTTCTCTCCCAGTGGGCAGGGGAGCTGGGAGCAGACCTGTCTCCTTCTGAACCCGGCGCTAGCTGGAGCCTCTCACTTTCCTATCGCTGCTCCAGGAACCAAGCATCTGCACTTGTATGCTCTTAACCTAATTTATGGTGGGAATTATATTTTGGCTTGTCAACTCTCAAGCCATAAAACAAAGTTTATTGGAATCACGTGCTCGTAAATAGCCACTCAGGTCCCATCTCTGCAGAACCATAAATAACCTTCGGCTTTAAACTTTTATTCACTAAATAAAGGTTCACTGGAACTGTTCCCTCACATTTAAATAGTTCCAAATATCTAGGATTCAAGGGGGGAAGTCATATTCATATCAATACCCTGGTCTTTTCAAACAGCATCTTTTCAGGGACTCTCTTTAGAGGGGGAGATGGGGAGATAGTGCTATTTGGAAAAGGCTGGTTGGTGGGCATGTCTTATGATTCTTTGGCTGCATCCGCTGTGAGTACCATCAACTCCTTTATTTCAATAATTTTCTAGCTCTAGATACGGTAAATAAAGAGGAAAGCCAAAGGTCATTTCTATTGGCTTATACTAGAAGTTATTTCAGATTTTGTTTCAGCTTCAATGAGAAAAGAGTGGCTGGAGGCTGGGTGGGCTTGGGGGTGGGGGTGGCAGTTGGAGTTAACACTTGGCTCGGTATTGTTGTGAATGGGCTCAGCAAAAGTTGAAGGTAGCCACATGCCTAGAGGTTTCTGTAATTTGCTTAGATCTGGAAGGGAAGCCTTTGCAAGTGACCAAACTGCTTAAAACAGCAAGACTTGGGGTTTGGTGATGTGAGAAAGTAGAGAATAGCCTCATCGGGCATCTTTGGCAACTGAAGCTCTAAAGAAGGTTATAAAACAATAAAACAGCCCTGGTGTGAAGGAGACAGGGTGTGAGGAAGCAAATGAGGCTCTTAAGGAACCCAAGCCCAGGAAGTCAGATGTCCCCAGTCCCACAGTGCCCCAACCACAGGGCCTGGGGTCCAAATCTGGGTAAGATCCTATCTCTCCCCGCTCTTACCCCTCCACACCCCCTCCCTACTGCCACCCCCATCAGAGGAAGAGCCTAAGAGAGGCAGAGGCAGCGTGCTCTCCCGCTGAGAAAACCAAGAAAAGAGCTTGGGCCTGAGCACTGCTCCACCAGAGAGTGTGACTCTGTGCTTGGGGTAGTGGGGGTGGGAAAGACACCCCCAGCTCCCACCAAAGGGAATGAATGAAAAGAGAATTGACACCGCCCCCTCCCCAGCATCCTTCCACAGCCCGCCAGAGTTGCTACGAAATAGTGTGAAAACATGTGATTTTGACTATTCCAATTAAAAGAATGGATACTCTCTGTAGCTTTGTAGAGCACATATATATACATCTAAGATTTCTAAATAAAATTCAGTTGTGAAAGTTCTCATTAGCAAGTCCTATCAAACCCATGAAAGAGACTCCTACTAAAATCTCTTTGCTTTCTAATTTCCACCCATTCTCTGTGCATTTCTAAACCCATTTCCTAATTTCACATTCATTGGATAGAAAGCAGGGAGCTATTAGTCCAGACTGTATGGCATTTATTTCTCTCCCACAACCCCCACCCCATTAGCCCACTAAGAAGTATCTTTTTCTTTTACAGTTGGTAGCATCTGTTTTTAAAATATGAGTAAAAATGAAACATTTAAAAACTGTTTTCAGGCTCTATTAGCACTAGGTGAGCAGCTTCAAAACAAGTCCTTGTTAATCCATTTTAAAAAGTTTGAGGGCTTGGGAAAGCCTTCTTTATTTTTCCTTAAGTTAATAAAACTGAATTAACCAAAGGATATATGACATTCCAGGCAGTTGTGATGAGCTTTTTATGGGAGGAGGGTGGTGTAAAGAGAAGACCATACTGAGGAGATGGTGTTTGAAACAATGTCTGGCACCTAATCTGGGCTCAAGAGACATTCTTTGAATGAATGATAATGAAAGATGATGACTGGGGCTTACCCACAGTCTTCACTGTGGCTTACATAAGAAGAGTAAAATTATACAGCCCACTCTGTATATTTAGATGATAACAGGAAAGTAACTAGCTCTGCTGAGGGGGAAGGAGGAAAGAAAGGAAGACACTGAGGCATATAACTTCAATTATTTTCTAATCTTAGGATAGCCAGACAACATGATAAAGGAGAGTGTTTTCCAATCTTCGCTTGGCCCCTGCCCCCAATTTTGGGCTTTTTAGATGAATGATAGAGTGGAATGGGGAAGAGCAAACTCTGTCTAGTAAGAAAGCTGAGCACCAGGGAGAAGAGCAGACTAGCTTCAGCCAATTTTGGGGGGCTTTTCCAAGGACTGTCAACGGTGGTGGTGGTAAGTCATGAAGACGAGGTGGGGGAGAAGAGGTAGTGGTGGGGGAGAAGATGTAGAAGCCTTCTTAGAAACCTGTTGCTGGGTACAGTGAGATTCTGAGCACCATCTTTCCCATCTGACTGGAAACAGCCAGTTCTGGGAGTTTCTGCTCAGAGAGCTTCCATGAGCTAAAGTCCCCTGCAGGGCTCTCCCAACCCAGATGCCAGAGCCACTCTCAGGAAGGAGAAGAAAATGAAGGGGCCCAAGAGGCATCAGCTGCACTCCAAATGTAAGGAAGTCCACTCTCCGCCTGCCCTAGAGGCCCTTGCTATGTGGCCTAGGAAAGGATATTCTAACCTTGACTTGCAAGAGGCCTCTTACCCAGAGGTGGTGTTGAACTCTTTTCTTAAACTATCTCCACAATCAGGATAAGTGGGAATGAGACTTCAGATGAATCCCCTAGACCAGGGGTAGGAAGGAGACTGCCAGACCTGGCACTTAGGGACACAGACTGGGGAAGAGCCAGAGAAGGGCTGAACAGGGAGTCCCAAGCAGGAGAGGAATATAATTTCATCTTCCTGACACTATGCTCTATCGCTGAAAGGGGAACACGTCTCCTGCTACCCCACCCCCTGCCCCTCCAGTGGGATCTGCTCACTGGAGCTCTGCCTTGGTCTGGGATAGTCTTCTGGGAAGGAGAGGTAGCCCCAGAGGTAACAATCGCAACAGTGCGATGTGGCATCCGAAAGAACGGGCTCCGGGGCAGGACCTCTAATGGGGGCCAGACCTGGAAAAAGCTCCAGTGGGTCCAAGCAAAGCAGGGTGTCGGGTAGCCATCTAAGCCCATTGAGAACCAAGAACAGAGGTTAGATGGGTCAGGAGATGGGGGTGACGGGGCAACTGCAGCACTGCCCAATTTCATGGGCCAAACTCTGCCAGACATGGTTCATAGCAGGAGAGACAAAGTGTGTTTGGACAGAAAATCCGACCCAGGTGAACTCCTGGTTAAGCAGGAGAAGCAGCTGGGCCAAGGGCTGCGGAGGCCCTCTTAGGAAAAGTCTGTAGTCAGAAGTCCTGGAGGCCAGGGGTAAGGGGTAGAACCTGGCTGCATGGGAGCGGTGTATATATGTGGATTACAGTCTGGGATAGTATTTATATAATTCCTTTTAAAAGATATAAAAAATCTCAAAAAATAGAAGGACTGACGGAGATCTGAGAGGGATAGGCCTCTTGAAGACACACCCTGACATCACCATGGCCCAAGGTGGGAGCTGTGACTCAGCCATGGCCCTGGAGCCCAGATCTTGGAACTCAAGCAGATTAAGGGTGTGGAGCACTCCTTGCCTCCTTTGTGTTGCCACTGGCCTTTTGCTTTTCCACTCTGTCCCAGCTTTCAAGATATTGAAAAAAGGGTACTTGCCTTGGGGCTGTAAAAGAGGCTGTGACTGATGGGTGGTGGTAAGGAAGGTGGCCAGTAGGTCCTGCTCTCTAGTAAGACCTGAGCTTTCTGTAGGAGTCACAGATGTACCTGTGTGGGTATGAGGCTTCCGCTACCTGATATCTGCCCACTGAGGAGCTAGGGGCACCTTTCTCTTGGATATGACCCTGAAGTCTACCTGTAGGCAGATGCCAACGAATGAGACCCAAGGAAACAGGGCCTATGAGACCCACTACAGCAACAGGAGAAGTCCCAGATCCATGTTCTCCTGTGACCAAGCCTAGGCCTGTCTTCTCTGAACAATTCAGGGACTGGCTGCGTGAATCAGGTCTCTCTCAGCTCTAAAAGTCTAGGCCTGATTATTAAGCAGAAAAAGGATACTGATGATAAGAAACACCTATTGAATGCTTGTTATTCAATATGTGATTGAAACAGGTATTGAATGTTTGGCTTATGCCAAACACCCATTTTAAGTGCCTAATCAGTGAGTTAATGTATGTAAAATAGTTAGAGAATAGTGCTGGGCAAACAGTAGTGCTATGTAAGTAAAAATCCTCATAACAACCCTTGAAGGTACTCTAATTATCCCTGCTTTCCACAGGAGGAAACAAGCCCAGAGAGTTTGCCCTACTTGCCTAAGCTCACACAACAGTTACGTGGAACAAATTTGAAAGAAGGCAGTCTGTACCTAGAACCTACTCACACTCTGAGTTAGCAAGAGGTCAATTTCACCTTCCCTAGATGGTAGCAAAGAGTCAGCTTATGGGGTAGTGACATTAGAAAACCTAATGAAGGAGGGAGCTCCCTTAACTAGGGGGCGGGGCATTGCTAAATGGTAGCAAGAACTTGGCCCCTGTAGACCACAGAATCGTAAAAGATACAGGAAAGACCCTCGACCAGTACTCAAACATAAGCATACATCTTAACTGCCATGGTGGAGAGTGTTTGTAAACTGCAGGTTCCAGACATCCTGATTCAGTAAATCTGGCATGAAACAAAGGAACCTGCATTATACAGAAGAGGCTTGAATGCAAGCCTTCATTAAGAATCACTGCTCTAATGTAGGGAAATGAGGGAAGCAAAGACTGTTGCCAGGAGACAACAAGGAACAGTGGGGTTGGATCAGAGCCAATTGGGGATGTCACCGCTGATGCAAGAAACACCCCCATGGAGCCCACCAAAGGCCTGAAATGGGTGTAATGGGTAAAGAAGAGTGTGGGGGTGGTGTGAAAAGGGGGAAAGAGGAGCAACTGCGGGGTTTTCAAGCCGTACGCAAGTCACCCTGGGTCTCGGAGCCTTGAGGGAGTCCCGGGGCCTAGGCCTTGTTCTAAGTGAGCCTGGGCGAGCCCCTCGGCTTGAGGCAGGCGACGCTGACCACTCGGCTTTTCAAGGCTGCCGGTTCCAGGTACCAGGAATTGCAGGAAAGGAAAGTGGCAAGAACAGCAGCCCGAATGAAGGGGCTGGTAGGGATTGGGCGTGGCTTGCCCCACCACCAGACCCTCTTTTCCTGCTCGTCAGAGCCCAAAGCGCAGAAATCGCGCCCCCTCCGGGAAGGCGGAGGAAGTGAGGTGGCCCGCCACCCCGGAACCTGCTTTCAGGGTCCCGGGCCTCTGGGCGGCCTTCGCTGCCAGTCCCGGGAAGCCGCCCCTGGGGGTGGGCGCCGCATCGCCAACTATGCTCGTTGGCCGAAAACACTTCGTGAGAGGGGGTGGAGGGCGGGGAGAGGGCGGGGCGGGGTCGGTGTCCCTCCCACGCTCCCGCCCGCGAGCGCCCGGGGCATCTCCCTCGCCTCCGTAGCCGACAGGACGCTTGTCCTACAGCGCCTCCTCCTGGACAAGGCGCCAGACAGCAGAGCAGGGGGACTGCTCCAGCCCCGGAAGCCCGAGGCCCGGCTTCTTGGCGCGGGCAGAGGTCTTCCCGAGTCAGAGGCTTTGAGCTGGTCCTCCCTTCCCCTTGGGGGCGGCCAGAAGGAGTCGAGAGGCTCCTGAGGCCGCCCCCACCCCCACTCCCACCCCTAGCACTGACAACAGGCTCGCGACCCAGGAGTGTGCATCCTCCGTTAATTAGGCGAGCCCAGGCGGGAAAACCCTACAGTTCGTGCATTTATTTATTTATTATTTGTTTGACCGCTTTCTGCTGAGCCACTGGTCCCCACAGAGCCTTCGAACGTGCTGCGCTGGCGTAACAAGATCCGAGAATGGTCCGGTTGAAGAATTGGCCTGAAGTTGGGCGGTTTGAACAGGCGCCAAGAGAAAAGGCCTTTTCCCAAAGCAGAAGCACCAGGCTGAAAAAAATCTATACACTTCCCTGAGGATTATATATATATATATAATCTTTTAAGGTGTTAAAAAATGTATGTATGTTTATTTTAACACCATGAAAGAAAGATTTGGTTTTCTTCTGGTCACTAGCTCGTATTTGCAGACTATTTCTAAAGTACAGATTTAAATTGGGGTGAGGTGGTGAGTCAAGATGATTGAAAAAACGTGGTCAAGGGCAAGATGTTTGGCTATATTTAGATTGAAGGCTGGAATAAAGGAAAGATCAGGAGCGAATCCTGAGGGAGGGTGGAGTGGAGAGATCGGGTTTTATCTTCCAGCTCTGAGTCCACTCGCCCCCTCCCCCCATCCGTTCTTTGCCGGTTGGATCCCCAGGCTAGGTTATTTCATTGCACATGCGCCGGACGCTGGGCTAGCTGGCTAGGCAGGCGCAACCCCGCACTGCGCTGTGCGGGAGGTGTGCGCAGCGCCGGGCGGTGCGCGCAGTGCAGGCTGCTGCAGCGCCTAACTGCAGAAGAGCCTGAACGCCGCATCTTAGAGACACAGGAAACAGACTTTTGCAGGAAAACCTGTTAAAGCTTCAAGCGTCCTTTCTGATCTGCAAACCCTGTTCCGCCAAACCAACAAAATCGCCATGTTTCCAGTAAACCCTCAAGGTTGTCCTTTGGATCAGCAGTTTCATATCCAGTGCACGCCTTCTCCCCAGTCGTTAATCAAGGCTGGGGGTGGGGGGCGGGGAGGGTGAGGGGGAGAGGGAACCACCATACGTCCAGAGAGTAGGACTTCTCCTTCATTCTGCACAACTATGAAGTCCAAGAGACCAGTTCCTAGAAAGAGGGTATCTTCTCGCATTAATTTCGAAAAATTGGCCCTAAATTGGACTTAAGTCGGAATTCCGAGTTCTTGGTGGCTTCTCCCCAGCTTCCGGTGCCCCCATGTGCCCTGCCCGGCGGTCGCACTGCGGCAAGGCCGTAAATACCTCTAGCAGCTGCCTGCCAGCCCAGAGTGAAATACTGTCTTTGTTCCGATTTCCCCTGCTTCTCGAGCTCGGAAAACAGAATTCTGGCGAGATATATTTATTTGGAGGAGCATCTGACAGGAAAATGGGTTCGGTTTTCAACCCTGGTGCTTGGCCATGTTTATAACAACGAGCTTCGCTCTTTTTCCTGGTCCTCCGGGAGAGCGCAAGCCCAGCTCATTGCCTGACCTTAGACACTAAGGCCCGGACGTGCCATTGGTTCCCTGATCTATACACGGTTAAAGGTTCGGTTCGAGGACTCTGGGAGTTACACTCCCCCGCTTGTGAGCTCTTTGGGTCCAAGTATTTTTTTAATTTCGTTTAAGTTTTTAAAAATTGGGTTAACAGGGACAGTGGGGGCATTTCCGGTAGTGGCAAAAGCGTTGACTAGTCTCCTCTTGGACTAAGTGGCCTGAGTTCAAATGTGACTGGCAGCGTGTTTATTCCCTTAGATGCAATTGACTATTTAAGCTCTTAATGCTACTACGGGACTTAGGAAGAACCCCTTAGTCCTCCATATCTGCCCATGACATCACCCTCTGCTGTGCAATTGGCCCTGCAGACCGCCCAGGTTCCTAGTCACTTGGCGCGCTCAGTCATTGAACCCAGGGAAAGGCTACTGAAACTCGGAACACCAGGGCTTGGCCATCATGGCCACAACTCGTCCCCACCCCCACCCCAACTCCAGGCAATTTAGGGGCTCCTGGAGTTGTCAGGGCAGGGCCCTGGGAGCCCCAGTCCAGAGGCCTGTTTTTCAGTAGGTAATGCTCGATACCAATATGAAAGAATGATCTCAGCAGTACTCTAACAGAGACATTTACAAAATACAGACATTCTGGACTTAAAATCAGTTTCTCATTTGTGAGTGATCATAATTAGTGATCGGCGACAACTCTGCACACGTCAACTGGCCACAAATCGTAACCCTCCATTTTGAAACGATCTTGATTCTGTCGTTACTTACTAAAAATACCTTTCTATAAAAATATCATTTATTGTTCAGAAATGCTTTTAAGGCCAGCATGGTCACACTGGGATATTTGGGAGAACACTGAGTTAGGCTTTTCTGCTGGTTCCTGAAAAAACAATACTCCGCCATGCGCAGGTCAACCCCATGCGCAATGCGGCAGATTGTCCTAAGGTTTTAAGATTTCACGTGTCCATGAGGAAAGAGGCAATGGGATTTGAGAACTGCATGCTCAAGTGCCCTTCAAAATCCATAGGAGAAAATAGCATTCCTTTCTGCAAATAATTTTCTTTCGATTCATAGATATTTTTGGTTCACTAGTTTTGAAGTAGAGTTGGAAATATTGCTATGCTATTCATTGGTAGGCAACACACCACACCACAACAGTACATTTAGAGAGCAAAATGTCTACTCTTTTCCTACTCTGACAAATAAGAAACACACGCGATGCTTGAACTTATTAAGCATGCTTCGAATTTCTGAAATGTCTGTTTTTTTCCCCAAGACCTGAACCAGGTTTTCTGATCCTCTGCTCCACTACTACCTCTCAAAACATGCATCCATTTTGTGGCATAGAATAACCCAGAATCACCTGACAGATGTGTGCCAAACCTTTCTTGAGTTGTTACGAAAATCATCTGCGAGTTAGAGAAGCAGTTAATATTTAAAATTCCATCTCATAAACAAGGCCCAGTAAACCAAAAACTCTAAAAATCAACATCACTCACCAAAGCCTAGATGAACAAACGCAGCACCATCCTGGATACACAGAATCCACCCCACCCCCACCCCCAAGTTCCAACCCTCAGAAAACACCTGTTAGCCTCCCAGGTACCTGTGACCACAGACCGACCGCAAAATGCTGCTCTAGACTTCAGAGTGCCTGTAGTGACCCCCGGCAAAGCTGACAGCCCCAGAAACCATCTGCACAGTCTTCCCAGGGCGGGGATCCAGAGGCTCTCGATCTGTGCCGCTATCCACCTCTCATCATCTCGAGAGGAAATAGGGCTTCCCTTCGATTTCTGAGCTCAGCCAGACCCCACCCAGAGCCCCAGGGGACGCCCGTTCAGAAACTGAGTGATCTGGAGGCTGGGGACGCAGACAGGCACTCCCAGGCCCCGGGGAAATGTGGGGGGGTCGAGCCGGGCTTCCCGAGATAACCGAACGGGTGGGCGCCTCGAGCTTCTCGGTGGCAGCGCTGGAGGCGCGGGGCGGGGGCCGTTCTTACCGGAGGTGCAGAGCTGGAGGCGGCGGTCGGCCCCGGCGGCGGCTGTAATCCACTAGGCGCTGCCCGGTTACCCGCGCTCTGCGCGGCAGGGACCCGCTCATGTTAGAGAAGGAGCGCGTCGGAACCGCGCGACTCGGCCACCCGGCTGCAGGCCGGCGGCTCCCGGCGGGCGGTGCCGGCGCCAGTGGGGGCCTCGGCGCCCCGGGCTCCTTCCGGGCTCTCCCGCCCGCTGGGCTCCCCGCCGGCTCCGGAGGCGGCAGCGGTGCGGCCCGGGGCGAAGCGGCCGTGGGGCCAAATTGGGCGCCGGGCGCGAGCCGAGGCCGCCGCGGACCCCGCAATCCCGCAGCCGGAGACTGGAGCCCACCTCTGCGGAGACAAAGGTTAGAAAAAGAGGGGGTGAGGCTCTAGGAAGGCAGAATGCGGGGGGAAATTCGCCTGGGAAATCAGGAAAAAGGCCGTGAAGGCGAGCGGAGCCTGCACATGACCAGCCGCAGCCAATGACGACCGCAAATAGGTCATAAAAAGGTCTATTACCAAGTTGTAAATTTTCTTCAAACAAAAAGGAATTTACTGCAATTCCTTGCGGATTTTGCACATACAGCTCGCAAGCGCCATGTTTTTTCCTCTTTCTCTCTCTCTGCTCTCCCCTCTTCTCTCTCCGTTTTTCTGCACTCCTTCCTCCCCCTCCTCCTCCTCTTTCTTCCTCCCTCCTCCTCTTTCTCCCTCTGTGTCCCTCTCCACCACTCGCTCTGCCTTTCTAGACTTCACGGTTCCTTTCTCTAGGAATTCTTTTCCTTTTATTTTTTATTTTGGTTCTTTGGCTTGAAACCTCTGCTCCTTGGGCACTGTGTTTCAGGGAGAATGAATGCCGCGCTCGCTTGGGGAGGTGATCCTGTCAGTCACCCCTCCCTCCACCTCTCCCCTCACTTGGCTTCTCCTCCCCTCCGCTCACCAAAAGGCCTCTCTGAAAGAGCAGCCAAGCGCTTTCGGTTTTTGCCCCTCTCATCTTCAGGCAAGCCACCCAGTCTGACCTTGTGCAGCAAACCGGGGCTCTGCAGGCCAAGAAAATGTGTGCCCCCCCCCAACTCTCTCCGACATAAATCGGGGTCCCTCCTGTTTTTTGGGGTTTCTGCAGTAGGAGAGTTGCCAACCACTGGAAATGGTTTTAGGTACTTGTCAACTTCTCCAAAATAACAGTTTGAACTCCCAATACTTATACTTAATCTAGATAGAAACATCCCCCTGCGAGTCCAGGGGTTAAAGAGTCCATCTTTTTGAACATCCTCTGAAAATCCTTGTGTAAGTCTCCCCTAAGTGCAATTCACATTTCTATGGAATTAATTCTAGCCCCCTCTTCCCTTGCCCCCCAAAATGTTTGTCCATTGAAGAGCCTGTCCAGTGCAATATTGAAGTAGAGGACTCCATTTGTTCAGGAAAAAAGCAACTCCCCAGTTTCAGGCTTGAAAAAAAAAAAATAGTTCTTTTTCTTCAAAGGTAGGAGTGCCATTCCTTTCAGTCTTCTCATGGAAGCTGCTCCAGGGAACCCCAGCTGAAGGTAGACATCCTTGGCTAGCTCTCCTCATCATTAATGCATGGGCATGGCCATCCAGGCTTCAAACCTGCCTGTAAGAGGTGACCTCTCCTCACCCGCACCCCATCCTTTCAAGGACACTGCTTTGGACTTCTAGTAATACATTTATAAATATGTGCATTAGTATTTCAATGTATAAGTTCTCCGTTAACATCCTCATACCCAGTAAGTACCTAAGTGGTCATACACTTAAGTAGGAAGCACACAGCACCCTTTGGAGCAGGCTATTTGTATCCCTTGACAAAGTTCTGATGACCTTGGATGTTTCTGATTAAAGTGCTTCTGTTGCCATGTGTCAGCAAAAGCCATATTCTTTCTAGAAAAAGTCAGTGAGCTCCAACATTGCTGGAGGTACCCAAAGCAGCAGCCAGGCTCATTAAAATGTTCTCTCTTCCCCTGTTCACCACAGATGCATGAGGATTCAGCAAACAGTGGGAAAGCAGAGGACACATGTTTGGATGTGAAATAGTAACACCTTCTGCAGTGAAGAATAATTAAACAATATTTTAATTGCACAAGATGGAGCATGTTGTTGGACCTTCCCAAACAGTATCACTTTATGCTGGTCTACACATGTCTATACATTCAAAACATTGTTTAGTTTTGAAGCATTCTGAGAAATAACCTCAATTGTCAATTTTCCTCTACCCAAATAAAGGCAGAGTTTATGACCCTCCATTTCAGCTGGTGGAAGGAGGGCTGGGAAAACTTTTGAAAAGGCAGCCATATTTGTACTTTTTCCCCCCGGTTCAGAGATAAGCCATGTGCTGGGCTTTGTGGAACCTCACAAAATGGAAGCCCCTGGACTGACTTTTCTCTAGTAACAGTTGAGACCCACACCTTCTTTTGTGTGTTTCTGGTCTACGCAGAGAACCTAAATCACTTAGGACCCTGGGTTTTTTCATCCAGTGTTAACATTGGAGGGTCCTATTTTTCTGTAAATGATTTACAGACCTCTCTAAGCAGACTCTCTAAGCAGTCCAGGGCACCAAAGTGTCGACTGTTTCCAAAGGGTTCTCTGAAGGCTTATGCAAATTTCTGCAGCAAAAATGTTGGTTCGATATGCTGCATCCCTCAGCTGTTTACAGATCTGAGCCAATTAGAAGGGCATCTTCTGCACTCGTCACTGGGAGTTGTCTGCATGAAACAGATGGGGGTTTCTAACCACTTTAAGAAAGATGGTGGTGAGTGTGTGTGATTTGTAATTCCACAGACTCTGTTTGAAGACAAATCTGTGTTTTCCCCAACTACAAAAGGAAGCATGTATACCTACACTAATTACCAACAGTTTCTACACGAGTAATCTATGTATATGTACAACAAATATATACCCAAAATACCAAATGTGTAAATGTACAAATACTCTCAAGTGTACTAAGTTTTGCAAGTCTTTTCGTGTACATGAGCTATGAATTTACCATAGGTTAGGGGTCCAACAGGGCCAGAAGGTACAACACTTTCAGAGTAGCACAAAATGGAGAGGAAAAACCATTTTTACCTCCCTTCCTTAACTGATTTCCACATCAGTCCGCCACCATATAGTCTTGCCCAAATCAATGGCTCTAAAAATGATTTTCAGGGAGAGTTCTTGTGTAGAAGACAGTGAATTTTGCTAATAGAGGAATCCTTAAATGGAGGGTAGCTGGAGTCTAGCCAGCACCAGTCTCTAGCCAGCCTATTCCCACCCTCTCCACAGCCAGACTGTTTCCTAGCCATGCTTTCAAGCACTTGGCACACTTGCTCTAACCCAGTCAACAGCAGAGTCTCGGGCAACACACAGAGCAAAACGTTTCCAAATCCAGCAGGCACGTTTGCAGCTGTCTCCCCTTTTGCAAATGTTTCTTAAGCCCCGGGCCACCCTTGACTTAAAATTGTCTTTCCTGGCTCAGGTCAGCGAATGCCACAGCCATAGCCTCTTCCCTGGATAGAAAGCCAGGTGGTGCTTCACCTCTGGCCTAACCTGTGCCAACGTTCCCCTGGTCCTCGAAGCAGCAGGCAAACAGCCCACCATCACCTGAACAAGTGATACAGGCCCCAAAGTATAGGATTCCATTTTCGTACCTGTGCAATAAAAGCCACTCTGGAAATTAAAATGTACCTTTTTAAAAACATACAGGCATCTAGAAAAAGAAGAGAATTCTTCAAAGTCTACCTGATAAAGGGGCTTTCCCTTTTGTGGGGAGAAATGTTAGTTTACTTGAATTTCTCCTCTTCCCTCCTGCCCCTTTCCCCTCCTCTTCCCTCATAAAATGGCAGCTGCAGAAGTAGCCTCAAATGGAAAATGGATATCTTGTTAATAACAGATCCCAAACCCCAGCATCAGTGCTGGCTCAATGGAATAAGCTGTGGTATAATCTGGACTCTAGGTTGTTACCCACTGGGCCTACAACTCCAGTCCTTTGCGAAGTTCAAAGCTCTCCCAATATCTTATCAAGGTTGTTTAGAGCAAGATGAAGCTAGAATAGCCTAGCTGGCCTTCTCTGAAATGAAAGAAAGTCCCCACTCCCGCAGTTATTTATTTTTATAGCAAGGGTGCAGGTAACCCCCCTCCCACCTTTTAAAAATCAAACAGATGCTTTAGCAGGATGCTGCCTTCACAGGAGCCCTGGAGATTGTTCCTGACTCAGGAAAAGGGTTATTGGCGGCGCTCAAAGACACTAGCTCTAGAAAAAGGATTCATTTCTTTTATTAAGGAGCTAGCTATATTCTGCAGCGGTTGTTTACACTCGGATTTTTCCGCGTTTGCTCTCAAGGCTTGTTTCAAATAGGTGAGGCCAACCTGGAGAACAGCAGAGGACGTACCAACCGACATCTGAGATACACACAACAAGTTGGCTCACAATGGGCGTGCAAACAGAGAGAAGAGAATACAAATAAATATGGCACCTCCTCAGGAAAACACACACACACACACACACACAAACCGGAATCACAGCGGCGGCCACAGCACAGAGACCTAGCAGTTTCAGGCGATTCCAAGCACAGTTGAAAACGAAAGCAAATTCAGAAAGGAGAGGCGTTCCACAAGGTGACTTGCCAGACTAAAAATATCTAAGTGAAAATGTTATAATTGACTTTTCAAGTATTCATTCACTCTAGATGATTAAACTGCCATAATCTGTATAAACTATAGAAAAATTATTAAATGTCAACTTTGACATTGTCCTGAAACTTTTGTCACTAGCCGAACATTTTCCTCAAGTTTAAGGAAGCTGCAGAGCCAGGACTATACATTACACTCCTCAGCTAACATGTGCTTTTCTCAATATTTGGCCCAGACTTTTTCCCAGAGATATTACATTTACAAAATTCTCAAAGAAACCTTTTAGGAGTAAACAAAAGGCACCCGAACCATTCATTATAAAAGCAGAAAAAAATATAAATAACACATTTTAATCACATAATATAAAGTAAATATTCTGCGGGCATAATTTCTTTTAAAATTAATAAACTTCTTTTAATTTACTCACCATAAAGAAAAGATTTAAAACGTTCAAGTGCACTTGTTTGATTAATAAATCATTTTATATTCAATTATTTAGTGCTAATCATTAGGAAGTTTACGTTGTCGAGGCAAAATCACCAGCTCAGACATTAAAAACTACCATTATAAAAATATAGCTACAAGGTCAGTATCAAATTACTCTTACATAGGACAGCTCAAGGGCTGTTTCTATGCGACACTAGAAACATTTTTTTTAAAACACCCAAATCCCTCTCAAAGCGCAGAAACCTCAAGAGCAGTGACATGAAGGTAGCTTGAAACACAGGTAAAGTCCTTTCCAAAAAAGAAAACAGGTGGTGTCCACCAGCATATGCTGATCATTAGTTTTAATAGTCTGCGGTAAAATTTTAAAGGTAGAAGTTAATTTGTCGGGCCTTCGGCTCGGTCTTCCTCCAGCTCTTGGGCTTCCTTTTTTGTTTCCCCATCCTTCGCCTCCTGTCTGGAAACCGGGAATTTGTCCTTGTTGTTCTCCTTTTTCCATTTCATTCTCCTGTTCTGGAACCAGATTTTTACCTGTCTCTCGGTGAGGGCTAAGGCGTGGGAAACCTCGATTCTTCTCTTCCTGGTCAGATAAGGGTTAAAAAGGAATTCCTTTTCCAACTCTAAGGTTTGGAAACGACTGTAGGTTTGTCTTCCCCTTCGTCTACCAGGAGCTGCTGATTAAAACAAAGAGAGAAAAAAAGAGGAAAATAAACATTAAAAATGTAATGGTGCGTCTGCAGGTTGCTGGAGGTTTCTGAAACAGGTCTAAGGGGTGAAATATACACAACTCTCCTTAGGTCTGATATTATATATAGCATGGGCAGGCAAGAGGGGCAGCGAGAACGTCCTAGCAATTATTATGACCCCCATCATCTTTTCATGGTTTCTACTTTAAAGAAAAAAAAAAAAGTCTGTATTACTTCATGAATAAGAGTCACTGTAAGCTACACCAGAAGAAAAAGGAGAGGGAGAGAAAAGGGGAGTTTTAAAGCAATTACGTGAGATGAAAGCAGATTTCTCCCCCTCTCCCCGCTTAAAAAAAAAAAAAATTGCATCCCAACCTTGTGGTCTCATCCAGGGAAACATTTGAGAAGGAGACGAGCTCTGATTTAAGTGGTCTGGGTCCTCGCCAATATTACCACTGGACGATTTACAGTCAGGATATTGTACCAGCTCGGCCTCTTGCTGGGTCGTAAAAATCGGCTGTCTCTGTAAGTTATCGTATCCGTAAAACTTCGCGGGCTCCCCGTGACAGGCAATCCCACCGCAGGGGGGAGGCGGCGGCGGAGGAGGTGGGGCGGCCTGGTAGGCTGCGGCTGGGCTGCCCCCGCCGGGGTGGAAGTAGTCCTGGCCGGGGCCCGGGCCGCCCCCACTACTGCAGCCCGGCCTGGCGGGCGGCGGCGACGGGTGCGGGTGCGGGTGCGCGTGCGGGAAGCCGGCGGCGCTGTTGCCATAGAGCTGCAAGGCGGCGGCAGCGGCGTGGCGGCCGCCGACCTCGGGCGCGAAGTGACAGTCGTAGTAAGTGGGATTGATGGCCTCGCCTGCCGCGGCCGCCGCCGCGGCCGCCGCCTTGTACTTGGAGTACAACGGGTTCACGAAGTACGAACTCATCGAGGCGGCGGCGGCCAGCGGCCGGGGGCCAAGGTAGGGCGGCCCCGGGCGGGCGGGCGGCGCGGAGCAGGCAGGGAGCGCGCCTCAGCGCGACCGCACTGCCGCGGGGGCCTCTGGGGCGGCTGCTCGCGCCACTGGGGCCGCCGGGCTACGTTGCTGCTGCCACCCACCCGCCCGCCGCTTCTGAGACCCCGCAACCGCGGGCACTCCACTACTGGGCGCTCATGCTCCTCTCCCGCGCCCGCCGCCTCGACCTCGCGCCGCCTCCCTCGCAGGTCGCAGGGCCTCACCCAGCCCCCGCGTTCCACTGCCCGCCCGGCCTCTCCCGGCGCGCGCCGGCTTGGCCGCAATAAACTCGCCAACACCCCGGGTGACCTGCCCCGCTGCCTCCACTCTTTCCTCTCAGGCACCAGGCGGCCCTGAGCGCACCGGGACAACAACAAAAAAAGTGCGCCCGGCCCACGGAGACACTCTTTGGCTTCGGTTTACAAACCCCCGCTCTGGAGGGAAAAGGAAAAAAAAACCCTCTGCCCGCCGCCACCTCTCACCTCGCCCCCCCCGTAGCCCCCTCCCACCGCTCTCGCCGCCGCTGCCGAGGCTGCCGCCCCGGTGCGCCCCGGCGAGGCATTTTCGCACCACGCCACTGCCGGGAGAGGGAGCGAGATGGACGCGAGATAACCGCGCGGAGGGATCCGCGCGGAGGCGACACTCTGCACCCGACGGGACGCCTCACGCTGGCGCGAAGATGCCTCCGCCAGCCTTAAAGGGGGCCCATAAAACCGCACTGCCAAGGGCTAGCCGTGCCCCCGGGCCCAGGGAATGCGGGCCACGGCCGGCAGGGCGGGGGCACAGCGGAGCCTTACACTTGGGGGTGGGGGCGCGGGGAGGCAGGGAGGCCACTCCCAGGAGACTGTGGAGCAAATCACTCCCTCCCCGGCCCCTGGAGCAAGCCCTCAGAGGTTGGCCGTGGCTTTTGCGCCTCTGGACACGCGGGCGCAGCCCAGGGAACGAGGACAAGCCGTGTAGACGATTCGGCTGAATATTTGAGTTAGGTCTTATCCAAGTGGCTTGATTAAAGGCCACAAAGGTGACCTCAATACCGAAGTGCATTATCAAAGCGAATCTAAGTAAGCCCTTCTTTTCCAGCCGAGCGGGCCTTGTGGAAATGAGATGTACATTTACCCTTGACGCACTGCACGCCTGGCTGAGGCTCCCAGGTTAATTGATATTTAATGGAAATCATGCCCATGAATATAGTTTCCATCATTTCACCCTTGATAGACGTCAGTACCAGGCGCCGGGGGCAGCCTGAAGAATGTGGGGAGGGGGAACATTAGCATTGCTGAGAGAGTAAATAGAAAAGCAGACAGAAATGTTTCAAGCCGCGAAGGAGAACTTACGCTGGAGAGGCTGGTATTTTCTCCGGCAGGACGCGCGGCTCCGGGTCTCAGCCCCTGCGTGGAGAGGACCTGGGCAGGCGATGGCCCCGGGCGGAGGTCGGGGAACCGACACCCGGGACCCCTAAGGAGCCTCCGGGCCGGCGTTCGGAACATGCCAGTTCCAAGCAGCTGCAGGCGGCGCCCATCTTCTAACGATTCTAGTTCATGCAACAAGCCTGGGAAGTTGGTGCCGAGAACAGGCGCTGTGTTCAACTTAAAAAGTTACTAGTTTTTCCAAAGGTAAAGAAAGAGAAAACGCATTCTATGAAGGACGAGGAAGAGAAACGTCCCGTATCATCTGGGCAAATCGAGTGTGAATCGGAAAAATACTCCTGATTTTAGAAACTGGCTCTAAAGCCTGTTGGCGTTACACCACCAATTCGCCTTCTCTCTCCCCTTCTTCTTCCCCCCACCTCTGCTCTTGTGTTGATGATGTTCAATGTCTAATAAATGTAATAGGTCTCTGCTGAGTGGGTTTTCCTTTGCCTACCCTGCCTTTTTAGTGGGTCTTAAGGTGACCCTTCTTCTTGGGATAATCCATTGTTGTAGAGGGCGCCAGGCCCACGGGAGCCGACCTCAGAAACACTCTCAGCCCACCGAGGACGCCCCCGTTAAAACTTAAACACACCTTGCTGGCTTTTCACGCCAAATGAGAATGTCTAAAAACCTCCAGACAGCTCCCAAAGGCGTAGCAGGCGACTGATTTCAACTACCTCTTGCCCCTTGAGGGTTGGCCCAGCTCGTGGGTGAGATCCTGAGGTTAGTCCGGGTGGACAGAATATTATCTTGCAAATGGAGAAAATAAGGTAGAGACGGAAAGGCATAACAAGATAATGTTTAAGACTCTGTAAATTGTTTCTACAGGGAATAGCTGAAAATAGTGAAGGTAAACGGATTACTAATGAATCTGCAGATTATAAAGGCATGTCTTATTTTTAAATTAGTAGGGAGTGCAAGGAGGCTTCTGCTGTGTGAGTGGTGATGGGTCCGGTTTTTTTTTGTTGTTGTTATTGTTGTTTTCTGCCAGTTATCACCAGGTTAAAACCTTCCTTTAAATCCGTAGGCCAACGAACTGATTCGGACGGTTAACGATTTGTACTCCAATCTTGCAAATACCCAATTAAAAGAGTAATTATTTTCAATAAAGCCTTGAAACTTTGTAATTGCGCCTTTTAATTTCACTGTTTGGCGTGTGTGGGGTGTGTGTGCGCGCGCGCGTGTTTAAACCCTCAATAGTGGATTTTGGAATGGAATGGGGGAAAAGAAGAGCGAGTCCAGATCTCAATAATGCAAAGCACCTTCCAGAACTTTGTGATTCCTGAGGGGGCGAAAAAGAAATACAAACACTACAAATTCATTTCTACACATTCTGGCCTAGTTACGAAAACATTGTAAGACAACATTTCCTCTTGGGACAAAACAGTTTTATTTTTTTCCTTCAAGCATTCCGTTTATAATCTGAATGGGAGCAGGGTGCGATTAACTTGGTAAACATGTATGCTTTTACACTTCTCTGTTTTGATACAGTGCATTAACGTAACGTTCTCAACTGTGCCCAAGTTTTCTGAAATCCTAAGTCAAAATTTTATACATAATAAGCACTTCTGGAGAATGTAATAGTGCACATTGATTCTTTTTGGCTAAATTTATCCTAATTTGGAATCTAACATAGGATTGTATCTTTAATCAAGCCCTTCTTCCGCCGCAAACGCCAGCTTTACGATCACAAAATGGAGCAACGGCGCTCTCTAGTGGCCAAAATGCCACCTCTAGCCGAGTGAGCTTAACTTCTGTTTATTCAACTCAAACCAATTCCAATCTTGTTCTTTAGTTTGACTGGAGCTTGGATCGCTGACACTAATAATGCTTTCATCTCTTTGATTGTCGACAAGTCAAGTGCAGAAAACAGGGGCTCCTGAATGCCAAAGATATTTCTGCTCCCGAGAGCTTCCAGTAGTGTCTTTTTCAAAAGCTTCCAGCCCTTCTTTTGCCAGACACAGTAAGTCCCCATTCTGTAATCGCCCACAATTACAGAATGGGCTAGATTCAACGAGATCACAACTTTCTAAATATCAACTGCTATAGGCCTTTTTTTTTTTTTTTTACAGTGGAGCCAGGGACTTAGAAAGCTAAGAAACTACAGAAGTTAAATTCGTTCATTTTTTTTCTTTTAAAGCTGTTACATGTAGCATTAAATCCTGAATGTTTGCTACTTTGTAATTTTAATGCTTCAGGCCCATTTCACTGGACAATTGGGGTGGGGATAGAAGGCAAATTAAAAACTTTTTTGATTTATCTCTGAATGCCTGTCTGGAAAGGCCCCGTTGGGCTGTGTTCATTGGAACTTCTAAGCACAATAAATGAGATATTAAATTTATATCAAAGCCACAGAGTGAAATGAATTGGCTAAGCATTCCACTTGTTTTTATTTAAAGGGAAGACTTTAATCAGTTTAGGTGTTTCCTAAGAAGTTAATCTTTTTTCTCATTTTCAAAAATGCTTCCCTCCAATTCAGCTGTAACGATTAATTTTTCTATAAGCAAACAAATAATTTCCAACAATATTTTTGCTCCCTGTTTGGAGTGGAGGGTTAGATATTTTTGTGACAGGTCATTTAAGTGGCAACTTCATCTCTTTCCGCGGACCATGCATCTGGGAGATGCTCGGCCTAAGTAAATGACCCAAGAGCACTAACTCTCCCACCCCCAAATAACAGACGTATTTTCCTTTTTTAAAAAGGAGCTAGACGGCAGCCATAGTTAAATATTATTGAGAGCCACCCACTGGCTACTTCTATACCCAGCTTATTTTAAAAATCAGAACTATATTGTCTCCTCCTTCCTACTCCCCCTATTTTTATTTCCTAGGTGCTCACACCTCATCCGGGGCTCCCCAGTCCCCGTCTTCTTAGTCCAACTGAGTCCTGTTTATATTTTATTGTCCAGATTTTAAGACCCAGTTTTGTCTGCATTTTTCCTTTCCTCCCACAAACACAAACATCAAAATGAGATGCTTTCAAAGCGAAGCGCCGGGCCTGTTGTAAACTCATTACCTCCAGACGTCTCGCCGACTCGATGGCTTTATGACACCTTGGCTCTTCCTGTTTTCAAAGAGCCCAAGGTATCGGGTTGGCCGCAGGGGCGGGGGGTACGCAGCACCTTCTGCCGGATCTGGGCCTTGGATTTCCCTCCCTGCCCCCCTCTGCTTTTCCTCAAGTCCCCTCTTTCATCCGGATCCCCCCAAAACTCTGCCATCGCCCCCGCCTTCCGCCCAGCCCAGGCCGCCCGGCGCCGCCGCCTCTCGGGCCTGCAAAGGCCGTGTTGGGCCCAAATCCTCACTTACAATGACCTTCATTTTAGCCTCTGAATGCGGCCCTCAGAGGGCCGAGCTGGGGGCTAAACACACAGAAACTGCGTGGGGGAGGGGCGGGGTGGGGATAGCTGCGGAGAGCCTTGACCATTTTGATCTTCTAAGGTCACTTCGGGGCTCCCGTGGGGAGGGGCGGAAGCTCACAGCCTAACCGGCTCAGCCCTCCCGGAGCCAGCCAGCCCCGCGGAACTGGAGGAGTTGCCCCAGGGTGCTGAGTTGGCCTTTCCCTGGTTGGGTGGGGGGGAAGCGGGGGTGTTGATGGCTACGACTCCGTGAGCAGAGGGAGACGTGGGGTGCGGTATGTCAAAGCCCCAGCGAGACGGTCCCTTGTTTACTGGGGTCCAGGGGCTCTGCCGGTTCTGCTGCAATGCTGACACTGGGTCCAGGGTACAGAGTTCGCCGAGGCATTGGAAGCAGGCTGGGACAGGACCGCCCAAGGCTCCCCTGGGGGGGGGGGGGGGGGCGGTGCTCTATGCTGCAGTCTGCCCAACCTAAGCGAGACTCAGAGGCACATCAGAGACCTCTCAGGTGGAAGGGCCATGGATTTTTAGCAAAGTATCCTTCCCAGAGATGGGGAAGACGTCCCATGAGGGTGATATTTTGCAAAGAGGCAGAGAAAGCAAGCACACAGTGTTCAGGGCCAGCGTCTGGACTCCATTTGATCAGGTCAGCATTTATTGGTAGGAAGCGGTAGCATTTACAACTGGTCCTCAGGCAGGAACCGGGAGGGCCTACACCCGCGGCCGCCCACGCGAGCCAAACCCTCCCAGGGAGAGTGCGGCTCCTCCAGTGCACTGAGAAGAAAGCCCTGACCCACCGGAGGCCCTGGGCTCCTCTCTCGGCCTTCCAGATCTCAGTGGAGGGCCCGCGGCCTTCCTGAGGAAAAGGGGCTTTTCATAACCGGTGGGCAACACGGCCGGGGCTCGGCCCCAGCGGGCCTCCGCACTGTCGTCGCTCTGCCTTCGCTTTTGGAAACGGGGTGCGCTTGGCCCCTGCTTGAGCAGCGCTAAGCAGCGCTCGGGGCTAAACTACAGCACTTTTCAGAAATATAGGAGACATTTACACAGGAGAGGGCTCCTCAAACCAGCGTGCACTCACAAAATATGCCATTTCCTAAGGAATCAACGGAACAGGAAAAGAGGGGAGCAGGATAGGGCAAAACCCCAAAGCCACTTGGTTTCTCCAACACATAATCGAGCAAATACAGAGTCCCCCAAATTACCTCACAGAAACCAACCACACAGTCACTTCTACCTAAAATGGGGTGGGGGAAATGTCCGAATGGCTGGAGAAGTTCTGGAAATCAAGCACCCACAAAGAAAAAATCCCCCACTGCCATTGCAAAGCAGAGCGGTCCTGCCGGCGCCGCGCCGGGTCAGTCTCCCTTGGGGCATTTCTCCTTGCTCATCTTTTTCATTTTCATCCTACGATTCTGGAACCAGATTTTGACCTGTCTCTCTGTGAGGTTCAGAATCCTTGCCACCTCATAGCGCCGGTCCCGAGTGAGGTACATGTTGAAGAGGAATTCCTTCTCCAGCTCAAGCGTCTGGTATTTGGTGTAGGGACAGCGCTTTTTCCGGGTGGAGCGAGCGTGGATCCAGTTTGCTGCGGGGTTGTCTATGAAGAGGGGGGTTTGAAGAAGGGGAGCGAGGGGCGGAGGGGAGGCAGCGAGAGACAACGGGGTGGGGGAGAGAAGAGGTCGTTAAATTAATTTCACCAAGGATGGCCGCTTTTCACAACTTGGGGGGGAATTATCATAAAAAGCCTTAATGCCCGCGCTCTGTTTACCGTACAAACCGCGTGCCCAGGGTAGGTGGTTATGGGACGCTTTTTTTATGGATGCGTGTAGCTCGCCCAGGCTAGGGTAGGCGTCTAGACGTTTTTATAGGTTAGTAAAACTATCAGTTTTGCACATTCGAGCCTTACAGGTTTCAGCAATAAATCAGGGGGCAATTTCTTTTGCACTTACTTGGGTCAAGTTGCTGCTGCGGCGCCTGCGAATGCTGCTTCTCTTCCTCCTTCAGCGGACAGCCCGGGCTCGGGTGGTCGCTGCAAGCCGAGGGCTCCGATGAGCCGCCTGCCCCGGACCCGGATCCGATCCCCGCCCCGGGCCCGGCTCCCCCAGCCGCCGCCGCTGCCACCTTGTCCCGTAGGAACGAGTTGCACGAGAACTCGGGGCCGCCGCTCCCCTGGGACTCTCGGGCCGCGGAGCACTCAGTCCTTTTGGAGGAGGAAGACGAGGAAGTGGAGGAGGTGGAGGTGGCGGCGGCGGCGGCGGCGGCGGGGGTCGGTGCCGCTCCGCTTTCAGGCTTAATCCCGTAGTGGCGCCCGTTGGGTGGGCCGCTGGGGCCGGGGCTGGGACCGGGGCCCGGGCCGCCGCCGCCGCCGCTACCGCCGCCGCCTCCGCCCGCACCGCCCGGGAAGCCGGGCAGCGGCTCCATCCAGGAGCGCATGTAGCGGCCGGGCTCGGAGGCGGAAGCGGCCAGGGGCGGCGGGGGCACGTATGGGTGGTAAAGGCCGCTCATCGCCGCCGCCGCCGGGGGCTGGGCGGGCACCGCGGACCACGAGGCGGAGAACACAGCCGATTTGGGGGCAAAACTACACGAGGCGAACTCGGCGGCGGCGGCGGCCGGGCTGTCGGCCACACCTGCGGGCCTGCCCTGCGCGCCAGGCCCTGGAGGTCCGAAGCGCCCGGCGAACACCTCGTCGCCCTCATGGCCTATGAGCGAGTCCACGTAGTAGTTGCTGAGGGTGCCACTGGAGGACATTTTGAGGCGCCCCGCGCTCCCACCCAAGGTTACACTGCCCGCCGCGGCGCCGCTCCCCGCCGGCGCCCGAGCCGCCGACTAGTTCGCAGGCTGCAGCCTCCACCATTGGTCGCGCGGCCCACGTGATCATATTTACCAATACCAGGAGTAAATCAGTCCGCTAAACTGGGGGCTGCTGTGATTTAAAAAAAAAAAAATCATCATCAACGTAAGAGCAGCAATTAGAGCCCACGGGTCCCGGCCGGTGCGCCGAGCTCGGCCTGGCCTGACTCGGCCATCCCGGTGGCGACGGGGACCACGCGCCCCGACCGCGGCCGCAGGAGGCGCTGGGGACTATTTGTTCGCCTCTTCTTGCCTCCCTCGGTCTTGCAGTCCGGACTGGGGCTACCTCCCCGGCGTCTGGGCTCCGAGCTCCCGGCCGTGAGTTCTGGGCGCTCCGAGCACTTGGGGGCCGGTGGCGGGGAGCGCGAGCCTGTGCGGCCCGAGGCAGGCCGGCCTTCCGAGGCGGCCCCCTGGCGCCCGAGGGGAGTTCTCCCGGAGCTTCTCTCCCGGCCCCAGCCCACCCCTGCCTACGCACACCCACACCCACACACGCTCTCTCACAGCTTGTCGTGTTGTTTAAAACAGGTGGAAGACCTCTGTAATGATATTATGCCTTTCAATAAAAATTTTATGAGGTGTATTTGATTATAGATTAATGTGTCCCTAATAAAACGGACGGATGGAGCAGCTCGAAAGGCCCCCCTCCCCCTACCGCACTCACACACGCCCGCGCAGACACACACCCCCGACGTGAGGCTGAGCGCACGCCGAGGCCGGAGGGGTGAGCTGGGGCGGCCTGGCCCTCGGGCTGGGCGCGGCCGGCGGCCACCGCCCGGGCTCTGTCTGCCTTCGAAAGTGTCCGCGAGCTGGCAGTCAGCACCGCGCGGACCGTGGCGGCCAGGGTGCCTTGTCTTCTCCGGGACGTCTGGAAAGGTCCTGGAAGAGAACACGCCATAGGGCAGAACCCAAATGCTAGCGCAGGCCCGCACCCCGCTGCCGCCCCG
Organism: Odocoileus virginianus; assembly: GCF_023699985.2. NCBI lineage: Eukaryota > Metazoa > Chordata > Mammalia > Artiodactyla > Cervidae > Odocoileus > Odocoileus virginianus. Next base: position 14,588,304 of record NC_069686.1, read on the forward strand.
ACCCTGCCTCAAGAATGGCCATCGGGGACAGCATTTCCCTGGGCCAGGCCGCTCCCCTTGATTCTCACTTGGACGTCTCCAAGTGAATTCCAGAGATCTCTAAAAAATGGCCTGGTCCTTGGGCTACTCTCTTACGAATTCTTTTCTTTCTTTCTCTCCCTCCTCCCTACTTTTTTTCCCCCCAGTCTCCAAAGTTAAGCCTGGGCAGCCTTGAATCTGAGGGAAATGCCCATTGTCACTCCCAAATCCATGGTACAAAGCCTAGGAAGCCCGGCTGGGAGCCGAGACAAAAAGCAGCCGGGCGCCGGCGGGTGGAGGATATATTCCTCGCTCTACAAGTTGCCCTGCGCACCCTTGGGGGGCTCCCAGCCCACCTTGAGCCCCGGAAAGGAAGGAGGGAAATGGCTACTTATGGTCTGATTGATTGTCTTTGCCAAAGGCTTTCTGATTTTATTCCAGAGGAGCTGCCTCTGCCTGTAGCCCAGATTTTCCTCTGAGACATGACCCCTTGTCAACAACGAATGGTGCTCCCCACATCGCAGGAGGTAAACTGAGAAGCTAAAATTGCCTTCCTTCTCCTGCCCAACCAATGGAGGTCTGGGCAGATCTATTCCAGTGTTCCCAACCTGGCATTGATGCCATCCATCTTCCACCCTAGGAAATGGCTCCCCTAAAGCGGTCTGTCTTGGACCTGGAAAATCACCTCTGTTTTCAGCAGGATGTTTAAAACTCCGAATAATTACTGAGTCTCCCAAGGACTCTTGGTCGAGAGTTTTAAGGCTGAGACCCCCTTAAAGAGATTGTCTTTAGGGGAAAAGGGGGGGGGCGAAAAGGATCTATCGTTTTCATTTGTCCTTTGACAAATCCAGGGATTTGTCAAGGAAGCTGCTTGAGTCTACTGGAAACCTTTTAAAATCACAGCACAACCTGGGGTAACGAATTTTGTGTCAGCTCATCCCCCCAAGGCCTCTCCTCTTCTCCCTGGCAGGACTACCAAAGTCTGGACTCTCGTGGGCTGAGGATCCTGAAATCCATCAGTCAATCTATGTATCTATCTATCCATCTATCTATATGCACATTCACACATAGGGAAAAGATAGCTGGAGTTTTCTGTGCCATGGTAACAACTGGAACATTGGACTTCATGAGAAGTCATGTTCATCTGCAAATTCTTTCAGTCACCCTTCATACATTTTCTTGCCTCCCAGATACAATGGCTCCAATCAGCAGTTTGTAATTAAATGGAGAGAGAATTAGCTGGTGGAAACCTTTTCTTCCTTTAAAAATCTTTTTTTTCATGTAGGCCACCAAAAGGTAATGACTGAGCATAAAATCCTTCCACAAGGCAACCAGGGCAAAGTGAGATGAGAAAACTCACTCATTCTTGGCTTCACTGTGGCCTGGCTATCTTGTGCTTGGGATGGGGGTCGGGATAAGAACAGGGGAGCAGAAATGGACCCGATGCAATGCTAAGCTGCTGCTTGTCTTTGCTCCTGTAATGGAGGCCCCACGGCTTCCAGGTGGGCAAGACTGATTTCAACCTAGTCCCTGGCAATGGCACACCAGCTAGAAATCACCAAGACTCCACTGAAAGCATTAAAAATAACAGAACCAAAACCAAAGAGAGGAAGACACACAAACGGGGAGCTGCGAGGAAAATGCGGTTTGGACACAGGTTTACTTACCAGGTTCAGGCTAGAGGAAAGTTCACATCCATTGACAAATCAATTATGTTACTATCATGAGGGGAGGGGGAGACAGGACCCTCTTTCTTCCCAACTAGGAAAACAGCAGGCACAGCCTGAATGATCACTCCCCAACCACTGCCAAATTTCAGCACCAAAGGCCCCCTTCAGCTTTTCTCTCCCATATCACTTCCCCTACTTTCTACCACCCCCGCAACTGCCCCAAACAAGCAGTTTAACAGGAAGATAATCTCACCAAAGTCTTTCATCTCCATCACAACATATTTCCATTTCAGAAAGCAGAGGGAGTGCACTCGTTTCCAGAGTTTATTGCATTATACATGCGACCAGAACATGCACAGAAGGACAGGTTGCTGTTGTACTTCTACCAAACCACAGATGCACCACAAGGGAAAGGCTACAAGGCAAAGTCAATATTCCATCTCACCAAGGACAACTGCTAAACTCATTTGCAAAAAGATACATTGTAATGTGCTTTCTTAGTCCCCCTCCCCCCAAAGCTTGTGGGTTTTAATCTTTTTAAATATATATGTAATTTAAGTACTTTTAAGTACTGGATGTATTCAAAACGCCATGAGCTCATGGACTAACCACACACACACAGACCTTTTGTGTTAGGAAAAACATGAAAAAGTCACATTGCTGGATGGACGAGTGGATTGATGGATGCTCTACAGTTCCAATAAGTTAAGAGCCAAATGAAAATGCGCAGTAATAGTTACCCTGCATTACGATGAAAAAAATAATAAATTACACGTGCTAGTTTTTTTTAATATATATATATATATATATATATATACTCATAGGGATTACAGATCACTTGCAGCACGAACAGAATGACCCCAAAGTCACATTCTAGCAGGAAAAAAAAATTTTTCAAAAAACAAAGAGCATTGAAGGTTTTGTTTCCGCCTTCCCAGTCCTCCAGCACTCGGCCCTGGAACTCGGCGCCCCTCTCCGATCCTAACCTCTGACGGGCCTCGGACCTAAGAGAAGGTGAGGTTGGCGGTCAGTTCTCGGATCCGGTTCTCTCGGCTCATCTTCTTGAGTTTCATTCGGCGGTTTTGAAACCAAATCTTGACCTGCCTGTCGGTGAGGTTAACGCTCTTACTGATCTCTAGGCGGCGCTCGCGGGTGAGGTACATATTGAACAAGAACTCTTTTTCTAATTCCAGCGTTTGGTGCTTAGTGTAAGGGCACCTCTTCTTTCTGCCACTCTTTGCAGTGAGCCAATTGCTGGTTGGAGTATCAGACTTGATTTCCTCTAACAAAATTAAAGGGAGAAGAAGAAAAAAAATCAAGAATTTTTTTTTTCTTTCAATCTGTTCAAATTTACCCTTGGCCATGACCCCGCTGGCAGCCAGGCCGCTTTGGAAAATGCTTGCATTAAACATTACTCACATGAGGTGGGCCCTGAAAGATATTTGTAAATGAGGCCAGGTTAGTTAAAGTACCCAAAATGACACAAATGGGTGGGTATTCTTGCCGTCTGTGTCAGCGTTCTCTCTCTCTTTCTCTCTCTACTTTCTGACCTGCACAAAATATTAGTACAATAGTAAACTTTCAGGATCTCACCAGCAACATTCTAAATGATCATCTCACAACAGGGCTAGAGTGGAAGAAGCAAACCACAGTCTGACAAGCCTACAAATCCCACTGCTGCCTCAGATCCCCAAACCTGCTACTTCTTCCCCACTTCTCCCAGGCAGGCGGGGAGCCCCACAGCCAGGCTTATAGGTACCAATTCTCTTTCAAAGATACCAGAGGAACCGACTACACCTTCTCCGCCCTGCCTGGGCATCGATGTATGCCCCCAAATTTCCTGAATTTTTGTGCTTTCTTGCCCCCACACAAAAGCATTCTCCCAGAAATGAGAAATGTAGCTCCTTGCTGTGGCCCAACTCTGAGCACTGGGGCAGAGGATCAGGGGCAGAAAAGCCAGAGCCCCTGGCTCTTTGCCCTGTCCAGCCCTAAGGCTGGCCCTGCCGGGTGGGCCATGCATATTCCATTCTCCCCCCCCCCTTCTGCCTTTGCCCCTTTGCAAAAGGACTGCAAAGCTTTCAGCACTTTCCCCAGACAAAGCCAAGGTTACCTAGCCCCGCAGAGGCAGGGAGCCCTGTTCTCTGGCCCAAGCACCAACTGGTCCAGCCATCTCGTTCCCGGTGCTGTCCCCATGCTCGCAGGATGCGGGGTGCATACATTGAACACGAACGCGGTACCCTGGACCACCTTAAAATCATCACTGAGTGAAAGGCATGGCTGGGACTGCAAATCTGAGCGGGAGGAAGGAGGTTCTGGGGCCGCGTTTACCAGCCGCAGGTCTCATTTGCGCTCTTTTGTTGCATTTCAGGTCTAGCTCAGGAAAAATAAACCCGGCAAGCCCTTCCTCTGCCCGGGCGCCATCAGCATGGGGCCAGGACTAGCCAGGAGGGTCAGGGAAGCGCGGCAGAAGCGGAAACCATCTCGGGATTAAGACTGCCCCTCTAAAAGACGGGAGGAGAGGCACCTGCCAGTCGGGGCCCCAGGCTGCCGGTTCGGCACTGGGCACCCGGGTGTTCCCTCTCTCTGCCGGTTCCGGGGCTGCGCGCCCCGCTGGGGTGACAACTCTGCTCATACCGACCTTTGCTTTCCTTCTCCTGTACTTCGGGACTGGACACGGAGACCTCTGCCAGGCAGCTCCTCTCTTCCGGAAGGCCGCCCTTGGCTTCAGGGCTCTCCACCTGGGAGACTTTGGTGGGCTCCTGGCCACTCGCTGTCTCGTTCATCTTCTTTTCCATCTGCAGCTGGGCGGCCGAGAGCTGCGGCTTGGCCGCGCCGCGAGGGTTGAGCTGGAGCATGACTGTGGAGCTGCCTTCGGGGCTGTTATTGTACTCTTGGGTTTTCCCGGTGGCGTAGGTCTGACTCAGTCTAAAATATCCAGGGACAGGAACCTCGGGATTCTCAACGGGACAGGACTCAGGGACCAGCCTCTGGTACGAAGGGACCTCAGCAGAAATGAGTTTGTTGCGCTTATCAGAATACATGCAGCAATTGGATTCTTCCTTAATGTTGGTGGTGAAGGAGCAAGTGGGGACTTGCTGTGTAACAGGTTGCTCTATTCGACAAGATCTGTTCGGGTCTGTCCAACTGTCTACTTGAGGTATATAAGGATGCACATTCATACCCATATTTTGGTGGTTCACTTCTCTTTTGGCCAGAGACGGGAGCAGTCCACAGGTTTGCATTCCATAGGTCCCCATGTCTGCGCTAGGTGGTGGCATGTACATGCTGGCGCTGCTCGAATAAAAACTGTCACTCCTGCAGGCACTGATCAAGGAATCTACTAAAAAAGTATTAGCAGCAGGAGAGCTGTTGGGAAAGGACATTTTGGGGAGGAATTTGAAGAAGAGAGATTGTGTCCTTTGTAGGCTGACATCTCTAGGAAAACATTCCCCGTGTAATTGTGGATGCCTCTGCCGACCACATGACAACCAAGCCAATGAGATTTGAAAATGGCCTTGAGCCGCAGCCTCCTCGCAGGTCACGTGCTCCAGAGCCCGGCCAGCCGGCCGCGTAAGCGCGGACAACAGCGACATCTACTACGCGCCCGCGATAGTGCGCGCTGGAGACAACCGGCGCAGCGCTCTCCGCCGCCCGCCAGCCTCCCGGGGCTCGCTCTGTCCGCCCGCCCCACTCGCGTCCCCCACTCCAGCCTCTGGGCCCCGCAGGCGGAAGAAAAGGCTCGGCCCGAGGGGTCTCCGGGAGGACACACGCGGGGAGGGAAGCCCGGGCGCCGTGGCGCCAGCACACAGAAGCATTCCCCGCACACACCCAGGCAGAAGGCGCCCGAGAGGGCCGGGGCCAGGGCGGTGGGTGGGGGCCCAGCCTGGTTCATTTTGTCCCGGACAGACTGGGAAGGTGAGTTGGACTCCCCAGACTCTGAGACATCCCACCCCAGGAGTCCACAGGAAAGAGCTCTGGCGCCTTAAACGCGTCCACGATATCCTGGGGAGTGGAGTCGAGAAGGGCCGCGAGGGCCGAGAGGCCACGCAGCTGACCAGCCCCGCGGAGCCCCGAGGACCGGCCCGGCCCCGGCACTGTCCTCTGCCTCGGCCCGCCAGCCCACCCCAGCTGCCAGCGCCTCTGCACACCGGTGGGCTACTCGAGCCTTCAGCTCTTCGGGGAACCACACCCCGACCTCTGCGGGCTGGGCCGCTGGGAGCTTTCAGCCCGGAGACAGTCCCTCGCCCGCAGCGCGGCTTCCGCGAAAGCGTCCCCCCGGCTCTCAGCGGAAGAACTAAACCAACTAAACCGAGGTTTCCCTCCCCACACGCCCTGAAAATAGAGGGCAAAGAGGAAGGAAGGAAGAAGAGCGAAAAGAATGTTTTCTAGGAAGGGGAAACTCTCACCCTCAGACTCCAGAAGTTTTAGAAAATTGACTGGGCCAAGCAGGAGAGAGTGATGCAAAGGTGTCATATGGTTCTTCCGCAAAGAAAAATATGTTTTCCTTTTATGGATTTTGTAAAAGCATTGGTTTTTGACAAGTGCAAGGTACAAAAGGTTGTGGAATTTATTAATACATATTAAGAAGAATCAGGGCGATCAATAAAATTCTCATCTACATTCTTGGGCTACTTGGTAATTTTCTTGCTTCTGAAGGTTTTTAAAGAGTTATACCCGCTGTTGCCACACACGGGAAGATATTTTATTAACAAATCAATCGAGACTTTGTAAAGGATAAGATTAATAGTTAAGATTTAGCATAATGGCGTTCGCTTTATGAATTATTGAAAATTATACTATTGATTTTCCCCCCTCGCTACTAACCAAGAAGGTCAATTTTTGTTTTAACACAAATTGTCAAATATTAAAAGCTTATACTTTTGTCAGAAGTTGAGGTTTACAGTTTTGGGCAATTCCTAAAATTATTTGAGAAGGTTCTGTTTGGATAAGGGAAGGGAGGGAAAGAAGGAGGTGGGAGAACCTTAGCCCTGTGTTTCCTTTGGTGAGGGAAAGTTCTATAAAAAGGATTTGGTCTGGGCTTGTGGTCGACCTCATTAAAAGAACAACCACCATCACCACCATGGAAACTCAGAGTTTTATGAGAAACTTCTTCAACAACTTCCTCCCTCGTTCTCTGTTGCAGGCGGTGAGCAGTCCTTCGGAAGCCGCGGCCTCGGGGCAGCAGCAGGGAGCTTTAAACTTGATTTCCAAAGGTTTGCCTTGGGTGAGGGGCCCGGCCAGGGCACTGGAGCCATTCTCAGGCTTCCTGGATCCCCCTTCCTGCATCTGAGAGAGGAGAAGGGCCCCGGAAACTCTGATCGTAAACCAGTTCTCTGTCCGGGGAGGCATCCGTATTTTCTTCTCCCCACACTCCTGTCACGGGGGCTGGCCTGGGATTTCAGGCCCAGAGACTGAACTTGTGGGCAAACTGGGTTTCTGCCTTGCCTTTTTTTTGGGGGGGGGGGAGCCCGATACTCAGCCTACTGGTGGACGTAGTAGCCCGCTCGCTCCTTCACAAAAACCTTTTCCAGCAAACCCTTTGTCCACCCCTCCCCAAAAGGAATCTCCCCTGGCCTGGTGGAAAAAGTCGTTGGACATTATTTTCGGCCTTGGGACCGCTTCGGCTGTCCCCTCACACTGCCCTCGCCCAAACAATAACCCCTTTAAAAAAAAACTCCTCGGTGGCAATGAGACAGACCTTTTAAACCTTTACGCAGCTGTTCAAATACAACATCATTGTCAGGTTAAAAGCCTGGCGCCTCTAACTGCTCCGGCTGCGGGATGCCGGCTAAGGAAGCGGAGGTTTAAACATTACCTTCGGCAGGGGTGGCTGTTTTTAGGCTTGGGGGTGGGGGAGTGAGGAAGGCAGGGAAAAAAACCCAACTTTTGACTCAAGTCTGCTAAGGTCCTGTTCAAAGCTAACAGCCAGGGACTAGCACCCCGAAAATTGCCTTCTCTCAAGGCGGAGATCATGATCTCAGCCACAGCTAAGCGTGCCCAGGGCTGGACAAAGTGCCCACTGCACACGCTCTCGGCAGGCGCCCTGACGCCAGCCTGGCGCTCCGGCACTGTCCTCCCTTGCATGTCGGCCAAGGGAGCCGCCCGGAACTCGGCTGTCCAGTTCTCCTATCCCACGAGAGGCAAGAGTGTTCAATCTAATCGCAAATTTTATGCCCATCAAATGTCCTTTCATAATCTTTATTTATACATGAAGAAAACATCCAAGCTAAAAAACCAGCAATTCCTCACCGAAGGGGTATATCTGCCATTAACCAGGACATCTGCCTCCTGAATTTGGGGAGCCTTTCTGTTTCAGCTCCCTTCGCCTTCAGGCTCAAAGTCACTCCCACGCTGGATTTGGTTTTAAATAGGTCATCTTCACTCACCGGAGGGGGGAAAAATGCGTATCAGATATAATTTTGAATCTATGATCACAAAATTCTATTTATTCTTTTTCAAATTTTTATCTTCAGATCAGTTCCTTGAGGCCAGAAACTGCCAATATTTTGGAGAGATTTTATTATAAAAATCAAGCAAAATAGAAACAATACAAGGAAGAGAATGATCTGAGCTGGGGAGGATGGAAAGTTTGTCTAAGACCCTAAGGCTAAGATAAAGCAAATGGAATGAAAAGACTGGGTTTTCAAGGCCAGGCTTTATTTTGCTTACAAGTATTTAACGTAGCTACATAGCTGCTGTTTTCGATCATCTTTAGATCAGTTGGAGCAGTTACCATTAATAATAAATCAATATTGTACCATAAAGGAGATGAATATCCACAATTGTACCAAGACATCCTTCTCCCTGGCACAGTTCTTTCCAGAGAAAAATTAAAAGGGTCGCTTCAGCAAGAAATTAGCATTTGTAATCAAGAAGTGACTTGCATCTGCGCTTTCTGTCACCAGGAAGAAGGGCAGCGGCCCTGGGCCTGGGTGGACCTAGGGATCCACTGATTTGGGGCCCTGAGTGGCCTCTCATAGATGTGCCACTTTTGGGGAGCAGAGTGGATGGGCACAAATTTTAAAAGCTGCTTCCTCCAAGCACCCTTCTGGGTTGCACCGTGTACCTCCCAGCCAATGTGAAAAGAACTCAAAAGGGCAACTGGGGAGACCAGGGAAGCCGCCACCAATGCAAAGACGGGTCTAGGGAGACACTGCAAAAGGACCAGCAGCCTAGGAACCTCTTCCCTTTGCAGACACAAAAGACTCCTACTTCTCCCAATCTCCTTTCACTTCAAGCTCTGAGACCTCAGCGACTCAAGATGCTGGGGCCATGCACCATAAGCCCCACATGCCCTGAATGATCCAGAAAGGTCAGGTCTGCAGCCTGGAGAAGTCCTGGTCCAGCTCACCAATTCCCCGGTCTTTTTTAGACTCAACTTGGGCGCTGCCGAGAGGAAAGGGACTACAGATTGCTGAGCACTCGTGGTCTAGGAGAGGCTGCCAGCCAAGGCCAAGGGGCCCTCCAAGGCCACAAGCGCCCCCGCTGGAGCTGGCTAAAGAGGAACACAACGACATTTGGGGAGGAGAACTCTCACCCCACTTGGACTGAGGCCCAGGTTAGGCCCCGGGAAATGTCGATTCACAATAGCTAAGCTGGACCCACAGTCAGACAGGCAGGAGCCAGGGTGCCCGCGGGGAACATCAATGCCTCTGGCTGGCGCCTCCCATGGGGTGGGGAGACTCGTGGCCCCCAGCCTCCACTGAAGCCGATGCCAACTCCCAGGGGTGGACCCAGAGTCTTTTAGTCCAGGGCCGGGAGGGAGGTAGCAAAGACAGCGAAGTTGAGGAGGTCCTCACTGATTCCGGGGTTGCGTGTGCTTTACAACGAACTTCAGCAAAGAAGGAACTGCCACCTTTCATTTTGGAACTTCTCTTTCGGACCTTGGATGGTGGCACAGGCCCTCCGCAATGTCGGGAGCTTTCGGGGTGGGAATAGGGTTGAGGAGGGCATACGGAAAGAAAACTGCTTTCAGGAGCCTGTGCCAAAATCAAACTCCACGCTCAATGCCAGCAGACGGCTTGGAAGGCTGGCCAGGGGTTCTGTCAAACGCAAAGCCCCGTTTGCTTCAAATGCATACTCCACTCCACGACGCCTTGAAGTATAACGTTCCCCGGGGCTGTCTACCGCTCCCCGCTGCCACACTAGCTCAGTATGGCCGGGAGCCCCAACCCAGTCCTGCCTGCGCCTCCGGTCACTACCGATAGCCCCCAGCGCCAGGCACTACCCGGGGTGGGGGTGGGGGTCCCTGGCGCAGAACGACGCGTCTCATTTTTCCGAGACCACACTCAGCTAAGTTGCCGGCGCCCTGATCTGTCTTAAACAAAAGCCTTTTAATCACCACAGGCGGTCGGAGAGCGTGCGAGGCGGACGCGGTTTTAGGCAGGGGTGGTCCTATCTTCTTATCGCTCTCCACACTCAAACCAAGAAAACTGATTTCCATAATTTAATTAACTTGTAGTGGCATGACTTATTTTTTTTTGAAATGCACATATTTGTCTTTTAAAAACCTCTTTTGGACACCACCAGGTTATACCGAAGTATTCTTTACAACAGCTTCATAAGAAGACAACGATTAGGTGATCTCTTATTTCAGGAATCTGCTCGCGTTCCTCTGTCTTTATACAACTTCCCAACCTCATGGCTGCGGAGACCAAACAATCAGCAAGCAAACACCTTAGCGGTTTCTAGCCGGTTAAGATTGCATATTAGAATCCAGTATCCGAAAGATACAGTACCGCGGCCTCTCCGACAAATGAGGCTTCTGGAACATGAGCACGCCCCCGTGTGGCTCTCCAAGGCCATGCAAACGCGAAATGGTATCTCTAGGTTCGGCTTGACTAAGGTGGTGGACACACAAGCTGCTACATTTAGACGCAGCATTTAAAAAAGAACAAGCCAGCAAGAGAGAGAGAGAGGGAGAGAGAAAAAAATAAACCAGTTTTAGCCTCCTGGAATGATCACATTACTAGGGCACTGACATCGTAACGGATGCCTAGGATTGCAAACAAAGGAGTCCCCTTCTGAACGAAATTATTCAATTGTAGGCTTTGTTTCTATCGCATCCTTCACCAAACGTTGAGGGACCCTTTTGGAAACAATATAAATATATTTTCTTTTGTTCCATATCATAGAAAGTACAGTAATTTATTGGACAGGGTGACTTTTTTTCCCCCAAGTATAACGAAGTAAGTCTGTAATAGAACTTTCTTTTTCAAATGCCTACTTTCAAAATCGCGTTTCTTCGTTGGAGCTAATGGACTGATATCTATGCACCTCCCCCCCGCAGCAAAAAAGAAAAAAACCCACCAGCACTTCCTAGCTGTAGTAAAAGCATGCTGGTAGACATTTCAATATAACCAGTATTTTTTAAAGAAGTCAATTGGTACTGAATTACACAAATGTTTGAAGGGAAATTAAGGTTATTGATCCTGAAATTAGGAATTTGCCTAGATTTATGGTGAGCCCTCGATATGATTCTGTGTGGTCATAAATGTGTGTGGGGCTCTGGATGTGTGTGAGCATGTGTGTGTGAGAGTGGGTGGCAGTTGAATATCACAGAAGAACCTTAAGGCGCCTAATTATTCAGAAAGGTTAAAGGTGATGACCTTGACATTTTGGAAGTTCAAAGGCATACACTTATGCACTTATGTTTTTCCTTCCTTCCAAAAGCTTTGATAATTAAAAAAAATTTTGCATTTGGAAATGCATGCCTCCTTGGAAGATGCATGGGGTGCTGTATAGCTCATGGATTTATTTTTTGACTTTGGACTTATGAGAGGTTAAGAGTCGTAAGATTCACTTTACTCTTTTCAGAGAAAGAGAAGCTTTTCTCACTCTTCCAGTTTATTGCACATTGCGGAAATCTCTTTTGGGCCCACCAGAAGGTGTATAATATAACCCAATTAAGCTGTTTAGAACTTTGGCTTTTATGGTGTTGTCTAGACAGTTCAAGGTTTTGTAAACAGCCTGGCCTGGCCCTGCAACATAAAGTGCAGTGCAGCCTCCACCACATTCTTTAACTTGAAGCGGTAAATGCTGTGAGAAGTGGTCTGCAGTCCTGGGCCCTATTTCCAAGGCGGGGCAGCGAGGGAGACCTTCTCTGCTCCAGGTCCCTGTGATACCAGCAAAGACCCAGGCCTCTGCACCCCTGATACCTTCCCTTTAGAAAATTATTTTGTTTCAATGAAAGGTTCTAGTTTTTAATTTCTTCTTTTAAGGGACCTTGCCTCCTTGACACCTTATTAAGAGTGAATTTGGATCTCCTACTCAGTAATTTTTTTTTTTAAAGGAATTCCAAGTTTACTACCCTGGGTGTAGGATAGGGTGAGGTGGGCAAGGAGACTTGTTTCTTAGGTTCCTGCTCTCCCAGCCTCATTGCCTGGATAAGGCAGCACCAGCATGGCTGGGTCACATCTTCAATTCAGAGAGTCATCCCTAAAGTTATTTTTAATGCTAGTGTAGCTTAGAAGGGATGGGAGAGAACAAGTCTTATCTTAGCGGGATTAAAAAGCTTTTCACTTGATTTTCAGTTGCTTGGGGGAGAAGGTTCTGGCCACAAAAATATCCTAATCAGACACTAAACTTCTTCAAAGAGGAAAATTCATACAGTGTATTGAAGCTATAACCTCCATTTTACTAGAAACCATTTATTCACACAAAAGACAGTGACTCATGCCTTGATACGACAGACCAAAGGTACATTTCCCAGAGTTTAAATAATCTGCATTTACCAAGGGGGAAAGATGCAGTCCCTTAAACTCAGAACAAAAACAAGTGCCTTCCAGCCCCTCGGCCTAACTCTCTACAGATCCCACAGCGTCCCCACGGGAGCTCAGAGAGAGGGAAGAACAACAGCACATTGGTGGTAAAATTGTAAAGGGACGTTTGCATTTACCATTTTCCCCTTATTAGGATCCGTTCGGCCAAGTCCCCGACCTCGTCCGCAGGCTGCAGTGGTCGCTGGGAGGTCCCGAGTTGACCGTGGGAAGGAATCGTGGAGTTCCACAGAGAAGAGGCGTCATTAAACCCAAGGACATTGGGCCTGCTCAGGGCAGGCTGGTGGGGAGGAGAGTGGGTGCGTGGGGCTCAGGGGAGAGGGGTGCTCCTGGAGCTCTCAAAATAAGGGGTTTCCAGTGAAATACTGCAGACGGTCTCTGTTCAGTTTCTTTTCTTTCATCCTGCGATTCTGGAACCAGATTTTGACTTGCCGGTCAGTAAGGTTGAGCATCCGAGAGAGTTGGAGTCTTTTCTCTTTGTTTATGTACACGTTAAAGAAAAACTCGCGTTCCAGTTCGCGGATCTGGTACTTGGTGTAGGGACAGCGCTTTTTCCGAGACCGCTGGGGGGCCACTGCAAGTTAAAGAGACCAAGGGGTGAGAGAGGCCACTGCCTGCCCACCCCTGGCTGCCCGCTCGGGCCGCGCAAGGGCCAGGCCTCGGCCGGTTGGGGACGTCCCTGCTGCGGCTGAAAGGCCCTGCCTGCGTCGTGGGGGATGATATATGGGCGGGCACAGGACAGAGTGCGGGCGTGGACCTGTGTTCACGCCCCGACACACACACACACACACACACACACACACACACACACACACACACACACACAGAGCCTGGCATCGAGGTGGGAAAGCAGAGAGCGAGGCAGGCTCTGAGCTGGACTCAGAAGAGAGGGAAACACGAGCGCGCCGGGCATCTACTCGACTCCAGCCAGCAGCGTGCGTCAGCCAGAGGTTTGGATAAAGTCCAGTTCAAGGCTCAAACTCTTCCCCAACCCCCCACTCCTTTAAAAGCAGGAGGCTCGAGTGTCCACACTCACAAATTGGCTTGAAATCTCCCCTCCCTCCCTACCTCCCTCCACGGTCTCTAGGACCCCCCGCCTACGCACAAAACTGGGGGAAAGCTCTCTGCAGCGATTAATGTCCTGCTCGAAGTCTACCTTAAGCCCACCTAAATTGGTTTCCTATCGTAAACACGCTTTACAACGGCCAGGGAAATCTTATAGGATGTATAAACCCCTTCGAACGCTTATAAAGTAGCACATAAAACGGCGCGAGCAGAGGGAGGCCCCCTCCGCCCCCCCGCGCCCAGGGCCCCCAAGCCGAGCCGCCCACCCCGCGTCCGGTGCCTACCTGTGCCTCCGCTCTTCTCAGCCCCCGCCTCCCCCGGGGGCACCTCGCCGTCGCCGCCTTCTGCCGCCCCCTTGGGCTCCGAGCCGGGGGTCGTCTTGGCGCAGGGACTTCCCCCGCCGCCACTGGCCGCCGTCTTGGGGTCGCTCTTGTCGGCGGCGCCCTCGGGCTGCGGAGGCGCGGGCGGCGGAGGGGGCTGCGGCCCGGCGAACGGGGGCCCGGGCGCAGCCTCGTAGAACTGATCGAAGCCCTGCGGCAGGATGCCGTTGCGGCCCACGGCGCTGTAGAAGTTGGAGGCGGCGCCCGCAGGGCCGTGCGGCGGCCCGGGCGCGGCGCACACCGGCTCGGGCGCCTTGAAGAGCACGTCCGGCCGGCGGCCCGCGGGCGGGAGCAGCTCGCGCTGCATGGCCGCCTCCTCGGCCGCCGCCGCCGCCGCCGCAGCAGCAGCAGCAGCCGCGTAGTAGGGAGCGTAGCCCCCGGCGCTGCCACTGCCGCCCCCGCCAGGGCCGCCCCCGCCGCCGCCGCCCCCTGCGCCGCCGCTGCCGCCGCCGCCGCGGTATGACCACTTGGCGCGCTCCAGGCCGTAGTCGCGGAAGGCCACCTCGCGCACGGGCTGGACGTGCGGCGCCAGGTTGGAAGAGTAGGGGAAAGTCATCTGGCAGGACGACGGTTGCGACAGGAACGACGGCTTGCTGGCGAAGTCCGACGGGGCCACATAGTAGGCGCAGCCGGGCAGGTACATGCTGGCTGCGCTCGGGCCGCACTCGTCAAAGTCGTTCATGGCTTCGCGGCGTGCGCGCCGGCGAGCCCCGGGCCGCTCCCCGCGCCGCCAACCTGAGCCATCGATTGCACAAGAGGCTTGGGCCAGGATCAACTAAGCAAAAATCCCCACCGGGCGCTGACGTGCAATTCATCTTGATTGATTCTGGTGGTAATTATGTCACGTGACGCCATGGAGAGAAATGTCCTTATATCTATATCAGTGCTCGCCAACACGCCCCGGGACGGCTCCTGGCGCCGAGACGCGCGCGCGCTGGGGGCAGATCGGCCTCCCACTCCAGCCAGCTCTCCCCGGGCGCCCCCTGACCAGGCTGTGCCGCAGGCCGGTCACCTGTGCGCCGCCGGCGGCTGCCACTGCTGGGTGCATCTGCCACCGCCCGGCTGGGCCGCCCGCCCGCGCCTGCCCGCGCCGCTTTAAGTACGCGGACTGAGGCCGGCAAGGAGGAGGAGGAGGGAGGGGGAGAAAGGGGGAGGAAGGGGGAAGGGAAAGAAGCGGAGCGCGGAGGGGGAGCCCCGGCTCCAGGCACAGGGGGCTAGGTGTGAGGGTGTGAGGGTCCCACCCCCTACACCCCTTCCTGCAGCCGCTCCCTCCCCCGTGACGCCGCCACCCTCTTCAAGCCTGCCAGGAGCTTGTTGCTTCTTGTTCAAGGCGCGTAATTGCGCCGCTCTCGGGGAGCCAGGAGCCCTGATTTACATATTTCTCTGCCCGGCGCTCACGCCGAGCAGTAACTTGGCTCTCTCTACTGCCGACCCGTAGCGCGAATGCCAGCCTCAAAACACTCACGCCAAAAGCCTGCCAGGAGCTCACCCGGCCCGGGGTCTCGGTGCCCACTCGGCCCTGTCGCCTTCTCTTCTCCTTCCATGTCCCCCTTTCAGTCTTCTCACTTGTCTCTCCGGTCCTCTCTCCCCTCACTTCCCCGTTTCCTTTTTTCTTCTTCCTTCCTCTTACTTTACTCCCCCCTTGCCGCTGGCTCACTCGGTCCCCAGGTCCTCTGTCCTCCTCTGCCCCAGCTGTGTGTCCCCGCCTCTATCGCTCTCCCTGTCGTCTCTCAGCCCTTTCTCTTGCAGCGCTAAAGCGAGAAGGGAGTTCAGCCAGCGGAGGTACCCCGTGGCCCTCCAGAAGCTTGGGGGTCTGCTGAACAAAAGGACCTGGAGTCCTACTCTCAGGGTGCCTGGCTTCCCGCTTTTCCGCAAGCAAGCAGAGACAAACCGCCGGGGCCTCCGCCCGTCTCACCCTCTGCCTTCTGGCCTGGATAAGACCAACCAGCCTCACATCCAGCTCCTTCCCTGTGTCGGAGCCCCGCCAAGGCCTACGCATCCGTGCCGCGTCTCCCGCAGGCTTCTGCGGCACCCTAGGGCCCGCAGGGCCACTGCGGGGCTCCCCAGAGGTCCGTTGGCTCTGGGGGTGAGGGGCGGGCTCTCAGCCGCTCTTGCCTCCTGGTTTAAGCCCCTCTTCTCCACTCGACTCTGAGGGCCCCCCATCCACTCTCCCCAAGGCCTCACTCTCCTCGGCGGCGGCTGCGTCCCTCTTTTCTAGCCCGGGGGGTGGTGGGGTGGGGTGGCTCCAGGCGAGGCCTGGGCTCAGCCTCAGGAAACCCAGCTTTTTCCAAAGGTGAAACCCGTCTCTTAGCAAAAAGCTCCCCAAACCCGAATCCCGGAACTGAGGGCAGGAGGTTGCCTCTCGCTGCCCAGGATTCCTCTGCCAGGCAATCAGTCCCAGCATTGGTCCCAGGCCTCAGCCCTGCGCCCGAGACAGGCAGTGCAGGTTGCGAGGCTGGTTCCCTCCCTGGCCCCGGTCGCCGCAGTGCCCGTGCCGTGAGCTCTGCCCACCATGCCGACTGACCGAGGAAAGGCGGGTGATCAGAGCGCATATCTATTTTTCTGACCAATGTTCCCCCCTTCGTCTTTATCTCCTCCCTCCCATTCTCCCTCCCACTTTCTCTCCTCCGCCCCCCTCCCACCTCAGCTTCCCTCCGAACGCTGCGCAAACAGGTCGGTGGGGCTGGAAAGCAAGAAACCCCCCATCCAAGAACTGCCCATCCTTGCATGCACCCTCCACACAGCTGGCATCCTCGCCCAGATTCCAGCTCGCCCCCTTCTCAGCCTAGACCGCTGGCACACTTGTCTGCCTCCCCATCTCCATCTCTTGCCCAAACCTCTCCCTTTCGGGCTCGGAGTTGACGCCCCAGGATCTCTCTCCTAAAATGGCTCCCCGGACACTGCACATTAGCCCCGCGGCCGGTCAGGACCCAGGGTAGGGGCCGCGGGGTGCCCCCCGGCTGGGTCTTTATGTGTCTGCAAGTGCGCAAGATTCTGGTACCTTCTCTCTGCACGGGTGGGGCGCAGGCAGCCCGCTGCCCCCAAAGTAGAGCCTGCTGACCGTTAAAGAGGGAAATGGGGGAGGACGAACCATTCAAGTTCAACGACATGGCGACGGCGCTCGGGCTGGAGGCGCGCTTTGGCGGGGGAGGGTGCGCCATCTGCAGCGGCGCATGGGTGCACAGGGAAGGGGGCGGCCGGCCCCTCTCTGCGCATTAGCGCGGACCCCCACCCCCACACCCAAGCCCAGGCTTTCGTTCGTGGCCCAGCCCGCTTCGCCCTTTGGCCCCAGCTTTCTCCTCCATCCTCACCCTGAAACCCAAGGAAAACCGCAGCCTCCAGACCCGCGCGTCCGGCTCGAGAACCTACCGTGAAGATCCAAGGGCTGTGGCCTCGTCTTTGCCTGCGCGGCCCCACTCGAAGCGCAGGGAGCGCACCGGACCCTGTCTTCCCAGCCCGCAGCTCCGCGAGTGGTAGCTTTCCGCGCAGCGCCCGGACGCGATGCGGTAATTTTGAGCCACCCAAGATAAGACACTAACTTGACCTTAACTTTGTCAGGGCGCCCCTGGTATCTGGAGAACGTGAACAGACACTGTCTGGCAGCTCTCGTAAAAACTGACTGGGGAAGAGATTCTGAGTCATTTCATTTATTGCCACTACAGTTCTGCAAGAAAGCTTTTCCTCCCTGCCAAACTTTAATTATTTATGCTCTTTTAGGAAACGAAAGAGAGGAGGAACGCAGGGAAACACCCAGAGCCTGTCCCTTCCCTGCAAAGTCTTCGGAATGGGCTCCCTAAGTCAAGTGACCGAAGAACAAAAATGTGGGGAGATTACCTTTGTCCAAGGACGGTCGGACAGCCGCTGTGGCCCCCGCCCCCACTAAGGGGGGGTGGGTGCAGCTGTAAGAGGCGGGGTGAGGGGGCACACCCTCCCCCACCCCCACAGACATGAATATTTACAACGGTTCTGGGTTTCTCCTCCACGCGCCCGCCTCCCGGAAGCCTCCCCAGCCCGCCTCCCTTGGGGAGAGCCCCCAGGCCTTAAAAGCGTCTCCTGGCCGGCCCTCTGAGCTCTCAGCCGGTTGAATGGCAGACCAAACCATTTTTCCTTGTTTAAAAACCTTTTCCTTGGTCAAGAGGCCCGCCTGGACTGCAGCATTTCGGAGGACGCATTTGTCTTTGTGCGAGGGAATGTTCAACATTCAGATTTCAGCATTTTGCTGGGGTATTTGTTTTTTTTTTTTTTTTCAGATTTCACCGTGCTTCCAAATCCCTGCTGGGACTTTGGTTAGGAAGGGAGAAAGGACATCACCGCCTTTATATTCGTGTGGATCAGCAAAAGGGATGGATTTGAAAAACACTACTGAAGCTCTAACCAACAGACAAAATTTTACACTTAGAATAATTTCAATCTCTTTGGGGAGTGGTCTTCAGGGATATCTCCTTCCACCCTATGTCCCATGCTAAAGGGAAAGAAGACAATGATACAATGGCGTATATTGCAGAGAAAATGGTCTCCCTGTGTTGTCTTAGGGTCTTGGTTTAAGTCCGGTTCCCTGGCCCTTTACCCAGCCCGCCATACCTGAGGTCTGAGTGTGGCCTTTGCCTTTGTTTGGTTATTTTGAAGGGGGCAAACCTTACTGGACTCAGGGAGACCCAGTTCTCATACCATTGCCTCCCTGAGCCCGACCAGCTTTTCTAAATAATAGGGCCTCCCTCAGCAGCTTCTTGCTTCATTTTTTTCTTTTTTTAAAAGGAGCTGTTTAAAATATAGTTCATCAGATTTGCTTCAGAGAAGGGGAGTTGGAACCATTGGATGCTCAAAATTAGAGACAAGGTTTTTCTAATTCCTCTACTTGCTAAAAGCTAGTAATTCGCTAATTTCCATCTCTGAGCTAGCAGGGAGCTGGGGTCTGCAAGAGCTCAGAATACTGAGCAGGCCCCAGGTTTCCTGGCTTGATTTAGAGGCTCTGAAGACCTAGAGGGTGCCGGGTCCACATCTCCCAAGGGAGTCTCCTGGGCTCCTGGCAGAGGGACCAGTGTGGAGGACTTCCACAGGAGTAGCCTATTCACAAGAAGCCTGGCTGGAAAAACATGGCAGGGAGAGACGCCCTGTACTGAAGCCCGAGGAACCTCCTGTCTTGGCAGCCCCGCTGATAACAGCAAGCTTCAAAGTTTGAGAATTTAGGCAAAATGCAGAAATCCTGGCCAGCAGCAAGCCGAGGGTTCACTTAGAGTGTGGGACACGCTGAAAGCTGCTCATGGTTCCCCTACCTTGGTATTTTATATATTTTGTTCACAGGCTTTTATACACCATTTCCTGACTGACTTGGAAGCCATTTTCTCGTTTAATGAACAGTCAAGTAGACACCCATAGTGAAACCGCAGCCAGGAAAGAAAAACGAATTTGGTAACCTGAAAAACATGAGAAGAGAATCTGAAATGTTTTGAAAAACCGACATCAGTCCCGTGACAGCTTGACTGGGACTTGGATATTTATTTCCCCTGAAAACATTTCTGTATGTCTGATACTTACAAGCTATTGTTTTTGACAAACAATACATGTACAAAAATTATTAGATAGCAGAGAAAATGCAATTCATCTAAACATCAACTGAGGTCAGTTGGGCTGAGGCTCAGGGTGCCCCACGAGGTGTCCATTCCAGATCTTGTACTGAAAATTCTTGGTCTTGCACTGCAAATAAATCATCATTGTACTTTGAGAAAAAAATCTTCAACTCTTTGGCTGTCGTGCATCTCACTAGAAGAGAGGGAGCTATTTCTCTGAAGGAGGTGGAGAAGGGGCAGAGATGATAGAAGGAGCTTGGGGGGCCCTTAGGGTCACTGAGATCAAGGCAGGACACCCCAACACACCCAGGACATCTCTACCTGGCATTCAGCAACCCCAACCTTCACGGAGCAAGCCTGACAGGGCCCATAATCTCTCAGGCTCTGCAGGAGCAGGCCATCATGGCCTCAGAAAGACCCCAGCAGCGGGGCCCCTGGTGACGCTGGTGGGCGGTGAAGAGGATAAGGAGAGGGAACTTCTGCTTCTCTCTGCTTGGTTGAGAGAAGAGAAAGGGCTGAGGATCTGAAGGGCCTCCTTTCTAGTCCTCCTGATTTCTGGCTGGTGGGAGACTTCACCTCTCCCTGCAGTGGTTCATTACCATAATTCAAGAAAGAAAGACAGACCAGTGGGCACCTTTTCCCACCTCTGCAGGAAAGCCTTATGGACAGGCAGAGTGTAGGACCCCCCCCCCTTTCCTGGCTCACTCCCACCTCTCCCTGGATGTTTCCCCTCCTCCTGGTGCAACTCAGCCTCAAAGCCAACTAGGAGCTTTCCTCACCAGAGTTCAGCTCTGGGGGTCCACTTACACAGTGGAGGGCTCTAGCATAGGTATGTGTAAGGACATGGGAGAAATGGGGATTTTACCAGTCCATCTGGAGGTTGCCATTTGCTGTGGAGCCCCAGCCTCCCTCATCCCATCCGTGGGAAGGAAGTGCCCAATCCATTCAGCCCAGCTGGAGGGGCCAGCCCAGCCTGGACTCCGAGGTGTCTCTGGAGTTTGTCTGGCCACCACGCCCCTTTACTCATTTTTCCTCCTGAAGGTCTAAGGCAGCTACTAAGGAGAACAGTGCCCTTTCCCTCCTCCAGAATCGAGATCCTGGCTTTGCCACCAGGAGTTTGGCTGCAAAGAGACAGAACTGTGCCGTGAGCCCTTTCTACTCTGCTGGAGAAGTCTTCCTAAATTCAGTTCCACTCTGAGCCCTAGTTAGGTGCCTGCTGGATGCAGAAAGGGCTGGGGAGGAGGGGATAGGAAGACGAATCAGGTGGAAGCAGAAATGCAAGTACAAGGGCGCTAAAGTGAATCTGGGGAGATAGTACCCCAGCTCAGAGTTAGGACAGGTGACCCTAGACTTCCACTCTGGAAACCTCAAGGCCGAGGCTGCGACTTCTGCACGTTTCTCTGAGAAAGGGGGAAAGCAGGGACGCTTAACTGGCCAGGTTTCCAAACAAATCTCCTGCAGGCTTCTGGGGCTGCTGTCTGAGAGGGAGGGTACCTGGAACCAGTGGAGAAGGAGCAGAAGGAAAAGCCCTATCCCCTGTCTTCCTTCACGGCCAGGCCTTGAAAAAAAGGCAGGCGCAGCCCGGCTGGGGACACACCCGGGGCTAGTACAACGCCAGCGCCTGCTCGCGCAGCACCACGCGCTTCTTCTTCATACGCCGGTTCTGGAACCAAATTTTGACTTGCTGGTCGCTGAGGTTTAGCCTGTTGGACAATTCCTTGCGCTTCTGCCGGTTGATGAATTCGTTGAGAAGGAATTCGTTCTCCAATTCCGCAATCTGCTGCTTTGTGTAGGGTTTCCGCTTCTTTCGGGCCCTCCCCGGGGCCGCCCCCCACGGCAGGCCTGCAACACAGCCCCAACCCAAGTCAGCCCGGCCCGCTCCCAGTTGCCTGCCCGCCCCTGGCGGCTTCCCTCCCTCTACACACTCTCCCCAGCACCCCACCTCCCACCCCGGCCCGGGGAGCTTTGCTCGGGGAGCCTGGCCACCCTTTACCGTCGGGCAGCGAAGGTCGCAGGCAGGAGGCGACGCCCGCCTGCACTGTCATGTTCAAGTTGAGCGGGCCTTTGGCGTCGTCCTTGAAACCGGCGGAGCAGGGTGTCCCCTCGAGCAGGGTTGAAGAGCCCGGCGCGACGCGGCCCATACCCGTGTAGTCGTATTTGGCCGCTTTGAGAGCAGCGGCTGCAGGGGCCAGACTAGACTCCGGGATGAAGGGCGGCCGCGCCCGGCCACGCTCCTCCGGCCCCGCGGCCGCGTCGGGAGTATAAAACTTGGCCTGTTCTTCGGATCCGTCCTTGGCGCCCAGGGGCTGCAGGCCGAGAGGCCCAGAGCCAGCCAGGTAGGGCTGGGAAAAGCTGCCGAAAGCGGTGGCACCAGCAGGCTGCGCTGGGGCGCAGGAGGCGGGCGTGGTGGCCCAGGGCAGAGCGCCGCGTGGGTACGAGATAGGGGGAAGCGCGGCCAACTGGCCGCCATTCGGCCGCAGGTTGGAAAAGTAGAAGGAGTCGGGCGACTGCAGATTCAGAAGCGAGCCCACATAGCCCGCTCTGTAGAGACTGCGCTCACACATCTCCAACAAAGGGCTTGGGCTGCGCTCGCAGCAGTATTTAGTTACAACCGGGAATAAGAGGGACAGTCTCAGACGATTGGACGAAACTTCGCCTGCAGGTTCTTCAAAGCCGGTCATTTCAGCACCGCCTACATCCCCCGACCCGTTTTCCTCCCCCGCCCCCCATTCAGGGTATTATGATAACACCCGCAATATTAGATGGCGAAGGCCGAGGTTGCCAGGCCGAGCCAAGTCATATTGAGCGAAGATGGAAGCCTCTTCGAGTTTCCTGGACTATTTCAGGAGCTGGGGGGCATTGGGCAGGGGGTACCTCTGCCTTAATGTCCCTTGGGACCCTTCTTGGTCTTGACTGGCTTTGCACTCCCGTTTTCTGCTGGCTACTTGGGTTAGGCTTGCTTCTACCAGCTTTCACTTGCAGCTGAGGCCTTTTCCAGTAGGGTGCACTTCCTGGCTTGTCCACAGAGCCCTTGGTCTGGTAAGGCCATCCTCTGTCCCTAGGCCTTAGCAAAGCTAGTCCTACCCCGTCCCTCCCCACCTCATCCC
The DNA here is from genome assembly GCF_023699985.2 of Odocoileus virginianus. Classification (NCBI taxonomy): domain Eukaryota; kingdom Metazoa; phylum Chordata; class Mammalia; order Artiodactyla; family Cervidae; genus Odocoileus; species Odocoileus virginianus. The sequence goes on from NC_069686.1 coordinate 14,610,889, forward strand.
TCTGGACTGTACTCTGCACAGGTGACCTGGCAGTGAAAACCCAGGTCCCAGGCTGCAGGCATACTTTGCTGATAGAAGAGGAACGCATCACAAATTCTGCCCAAGTTTGGCGCCCAGGAAGGAGGCTTCACATCACTCCTGTTGTGCTTCAGCATAGCCCAGCCTTCTGCTCCTGGTACAGTCAGCATCCAGGTCCTGGGAGAGTGCTGGCCTGGGGACCTGGGCTGCTTGATTGGCCAAGGGTGGCCAAAGGCTACATTCTTTTAATCGCCAGCAGTTCACCTTGGCGATTACAGCCTGCAAACCAGAGTTCCAAGGTGTTCATTCACTCCGTGGCGTGCAGTAGAGCGAGCTCCCCTGACCTGGTGTTGAAGAATAGAAGACCAGAGCCACCGGCCGGGAACAGCGGGGTACACCGAGGCACACCGAGGCACCGGACTAACTGCGTTCCTCTTCTCCGCGCCTCCAGGGGCGCGCGGGCCGCTGGCGGGTTCAGAGGTCTGGCGAACGGGGAGGCGGGCGGCAGCGCTCCCTTGCTGGGAGCAGTGCGGCAGCCCCCGGCCGCAGTTCCTCCGGCCCAGTGTGGCCAGAGGGCTCAGGGTCCTCCCTTCCTGCCTCCGGTCCCAAGACCCCCAGCGACCCGCCTCCGCCCCAGCCTGCAGCCCGCCTCGCGGTCCCCGAGCCAAGCTGGAATTGGTTAGACCGCCAGCTCCGGCACGGAGACCACACAGGCGCCGCCGGAGGGCAAGGCTGACCACCGCGCTGCGACTTTATTGTGTGAGTTATGGCGACCAATTGGGCGGCTCTGGGGAACGCAATCGGCCTCTTCCCCTCGCTCTGGGGCGGGGGTAGGGGGTGGGGATGGGGGTGGGGTGGCAAGTCTGGGCTCCTCGGGGTTCCGTCAGAGTTTCCTTAGGAGCTCAGAAACAGAGACATATTCCATTACCTTGTCCTTTCGTAGGGGGTGTAGGCACGCGCTGCAACCTCAGTTCCTGGGGACTTAGGGAGTCTAGGCTCTCAGGGAATCTTGCCCTGTTTTCGAGGAGCTACAACTTCCCTAAGTCTGAAAGTTCCCTTTCCAAGGGGTGCCTGCAGTCTTTTCTCTTCCTATCTCAGTACTATTTCCAGGTCCAGGGGTGTCTACTTCGGACGCTTAGGCGGATGCTTGCTGCGGTTTGCCCAACGGGACTAGAGGTATAAAGGAATCAAGAGAGAAATAGAAAAGACGAACAACTAGACTCTCCTTTCTCCTTGGCTCAGATGATGCCCAGCTGCCCCATCTCATCTCCTGGGCTTTTGATTTCCTAGATCCAGCAGACAAAGTTGTATGTTATAGCTGGCAGGCTGGGGACAGGGAGGGAGGGAGGGAGGGAAGGAGGGCGGCGAAGTGGGAGGGTGCCAGAGGCTTGGCTGGTGAACTGCAGAATGGGAAAGGAGGATGTGGTCGTGGAGTTACACGGCGAGCTCTGCCAATGCCGCCTACTGCCCAGGAGATGGCGAGCGAGCTCCACGCCTGGCGAGGCGCCGCCGCACGGTCAAGATCAACAGTGAAGGACGGCTCAGCCGGCCTGGGGTCGCCAGCCTGTGCGGTCACGGCCCGCGGCCAAGCGCGGCCGGAACGCCGGAGATGGTAGCGGCAAGGCTGGCCCGGACGGCGGAGCCAGAGGGATCCGGATGGCTGCCAGAGACGGGAAGGGTCGCGGCCACCCCTTTGTCTGGCGGTAAGTCCCAGCTCCGAAGTCTCCTTCGTCTTTGGATCGCGCGTAGACGCGCGGGCCTTGATTCTCCACCGGCGGCGCTCGAAACCTGCCAGGTTTTGGAGGCGTTCTGCCGGTGGCCTTTCAGTCTCCACCCGCAGCTAAGGCCTCTCCCCGAAGCTTCCTCGGTTCGCCTCGTGGGTTTCCCTACCAGCCCTCCGGCCGTTGATCGGCTCCGCTCCTCAATTCGGAATATAAAAGGAATGCATATAAATAACAAAGTCTTCATCTGTTATTGATTTAGCCGTCAATTCAAATTCCACTGGAGAGCGTTTGAACGCAGTTTTCATCTTTAGCAATCCTATTTCTCTTAGGCGGGGAAAATTGACCGGCAAACTACAGATGAAAGGAAAACCTCGAGGCAATCCTCCCTACCATCCACGGCAAGAAACCTGAGAAATGGACCTGGGAGATGGGGTGCTGTTCTGGAGTCTGGAATTTACAAAAAGAAAAGAAGGGGAGAGGAACGACGATGGAGAAGGGAAACGGGCCCGTTTTAAATAAAAACACATCTTGTGAGAAAAAGAGAAATATGTTAGTGACTCTAACCGAAATGGAACGTCGGGACGGCGTGCCCCCATTTTCAGGGGTTATTTATTCTTGAGAGATTGAATCGTGGTCACTTTTCCTTTTCTGTCTCTGCTTCTGTCTGCCTGTCTGTCTCTCAATTAAAAAGAAGCTGCCTGCTCACAGTCGGTTGCAAGATACAGAAAAAAGAAAAAAAAAAAAAAAATCAAGCCGAGGCGGAGAAAACGAAAGTAGCTCTAAACTTTGGGTCTCTGAGTTTTCTCTGGCAGATCCATAGGGGAATTCTCCCACCAGAAGAGTTTACATATTGTGTGAGGTTTTAAACAACTATATTTAACTCGCATACCAAAAAGTTAGCAGCCACTGAAATCATTGCACCCGGGCGCTAACGACGACGAGGCATCCAGTTCCTTAGCGGCCATTTCCCTGAGTGGCAAAAAACCCTCAGAAATAAAGTTCCTAGTGCCTAAAAATTGCGTCTAGAGGTTTAGGGTGTATAATTATGGTTTCGGCCTTCAACTGCTGTGTGCAGACTGCCAGGAGAAAGCGATAAGGGATAAGCCTGAAATGTTTCTTTTTCAGTTTCCAAATATGGATATGACTAATTTCAAGACCTTCTAGAATAGATATTTATAACAGCCTTTCTAGGAAGAAAATCGCCAACCCGAGCACATATATATTGGTTTAAAAAATAAAGCCATTTGAATAAACTGATAATTTTCTTTTGAAAGAGAAGTAGAATTTTATTGGGGATTTTTTTAAAGCTGGTCTGGTAGAAAAATATAATTTTAGACACCACAAATTATATCCTAATTTAAAGATATCACTATTCATGTTAAAGCCACGGGAAAAGGAGGGGAAAGGGTGATGGAAGTGTAGAGCCTGGAGGTTTTCGAGACCAGAACTGGTGTTGCGTTTCCTTCATCTACAGGGAACCATGCATTTGGGATAACAAGATTTTATAATAAATAAGAACAGTTTCTAGAGGCAACAAGAGCTTGGAAAAAGAAAACAAATGTATAAAGACTCAGAAGAAACAAGAGAGTTCTGTTTATTTGCATCTCCCTAGGAGTAAAAAGTGATTTTTTAAATGCCTGAAGCACTGCTCATGTGTCTCAGCTCACAGACATTGCATCTACAAAAATAATCTCAGTTGTATAAATATGCAGCACTTTAAAAGTAGTTATTTATCATCATTTTCAGAGACATCTTTTATTTTTTTCTTCCTGGACTTCAGAGCTCCACATTACCCACATTTGTTAGATGCTTTAAGCTCCACAAGAGCCCAATACATTTGTTCAGTCAGTCAAGTTCTTCACTGGGTTCTGGATTAAAGTTTCCACCCATGGCCACATCGATTCAAGCCTCTTTAAGGGAACTGAGGAGATGGCCTCAATTCTAGACCCACAAATTGGAGGCCAAGGAGAGGGAATGCATTTATACCATCCATGGATCACTCTGTGAATTGCAGCCATTTAAATATCTGTGTCTAGAGGAATGAAGGCATCCATGAAGACACATTATTTCCAAATTAAAGATTATAAAAGCACAAATCTACAGGATGTATTGTACACATATAACAGCAAATGACCCAATGTCAGAAAGATTGTCTTCACTCCACTATTGATACAAACCCTATTTAATAAGGCAGCTGCTTTAAAAGCCATCACAGTACCTCCAGCCTCCTGTTTCAGACTTTCCCAGTGACCCTAGAATACTGCTTGCCCAGAGCTGTTTCCATTTGCCCCAGGGTGACTGCTGAGAAGTAATGATTCAATTACCCAATCACAGGATATGAATGACTGCAAATCCAAATGCTTCTGCCCTAATGGATTATGAAGATAGTAAGTGCTGGAAACAGGCATAAAGAGTGATTTTAAAAAATAAAACCCTAAAATCAGAATGGCACTTCTGAAATTCATTTGGGAGGATTATTCAAAAATACTTCAAGTCCTTTATACTGGCCTGGAGGGAGAAACAGAACATTAAAAAGTCATAAAAAATAAACCTAGACAAGAGCAAAATCAATAATAAGTAAGAAACAGAAGTACAAAGTCAGGTTGGGCAGCAAAAGGTTTTAGAGCCAGATAAGGGGAGAAGAAAAACAATTCACAAAATTTGCCATCACTGGCAGGGGACTGGGAGAATTAAATACATATTCAAGTCTTTCCAAAAGTCTTTTGGAGGCAACTGAAAGCATTTAAACTCTGTGGCCAATCTGGCCCACATCAGGAGACAGTGTCTTTGAGCTTGGAGACGATTTTCTTGTCTTTCACTCTTCGGTTCTGAAACCAAATGGTCACTTGTCTCTCGGATAGGTTCGTGGCAGCCGAGATTCGCCGCCGCTTGTCCTTGTTAATGAACTTGTTAACGGCGTACTCGTTCTCCAGTTCTTTGAGCTGCAGTTTGGTGTAGGGCACCCTCTTCTTTCTCCCTCGACGGTAGACACACATGTCTGGCTGATTTAGAGCCACATCCCCTGGTATTTAAAAAAAAAAAAAAAACAGCACAGGAAAAATTAGATGGGGATATGTGGAGCACACAGCTGGGGGCGGTGTGTGTAGACTTGAAAAGGGTATAGAGAATGAAGAAAGCCAGGCTGTTTACACTTTATTATTATTTATGCAGACATATTATTTACACATTATTAAAGAAAGATTATTTACACTTCAAAGTGAAGGCCAATTTGATGGATCATCATGGTTTCTCACAGCGGCATCTTAACAAGCCTGTGATTTTATGGTGTGGTTGTTGGGGGCTCTCATAAGGACAGTTTCTGCAAATGCTGGTTGCAAACATACGAACATACATAGACTTAATAAAAACCCAGGCTGTTTGTTTAGACTTTGGTTTCTTGTGTTCCTTGGAGCTTGTGAGCTCTTGGAAGCTTTAGTGGCATTCTGGGGCATTTATGTCCTTGGAAAGCGGGGCTCAACTTCATGACACCTCTTTGGGGAGGAGGGGCCAAGGCCTGAGCAAAGGGCAGCCAAGACCTTCAACTTTAGGAGAAAAATAGTCCTATGCCCACACACAGGAAGAAAAGGGTTGTGAGAGAGGCAGTTTAAATCAAGGGATGAATTTACAGAGTTCACACAAACTGGACCAACTGTTCCACTGGTTTTAACCGCGGCTGGGGGAGGAGGACAGGCACCAACTCCCAAGTAGGGGCGCAGACTCCCAGTCCTTTCTTTTCCTTCTTTCGCTCTTCCTCTCCCCCCATCCCTGCATTTCTCCCTCTTGCCCTTCTCCCTTTCCCAACGTCCCTACCTGGAAAGGATGACTTCCAAAAGTGAGAGCCCTGTGGCTGGTCCTTGGCGCAGTACACCTGGCTGTTCCACCCGTTGGCCAGCGTCCAAGACTGGTAGCCTTCCATGGAGATGTACGCCTCGTGCCGAGGCTCCCCGGAGCCGAAGGTAGACACCATGTCGATGTAGCCGGGCACATGCTGGTAGGGGCTCGTGTAGCCCTGGTAGAAAGACACCTCCTTGGCTCGCGCGGGCACCTCGTTGGCTGGTACGCTGCTGCTTGCCAGGCCCGACACGTCCATGTACTTCTCCACCGGGAAGCCGCCCAGAGAGGCGTGCGGCGACGACTTGAGAGCATTCTGCTGTAAGCCCACGCCGTGCGACATGCGGCAGCTATAGTAGCCGTTGCCGAAGTGGTAGCCGTAACCCAGGGCTGGGGCGCCCGGGGGCGCTGCAGCGGCTGCGCCGGGCGCCGGGCACTCTTTGGCGGAGGGAGCCTCCGGGCGCGCCGCGACCACCGCCGAAGATGACGACGACGAGGCGGAGCCCGCGCGCTCAGAGGTCCCCGGGTACGCGAAGCCTGAAGCCGCCGCCGCCGCCGCGGCCGCCGCCGCCGCCGCAGCCGCAGCGCGCCCAGAGTGTGTGCCGGCGAACACTGGCGCCGAGAGGAAGCCGCGACACTGGCCCGGCGCCGCTGCCGCCACAGAGGAGGAGGAGGACGAGGAGGCCGGGGCCGCCCCGCCGGCCCCGCCGTCCGCCCGCAGCCCGTCCATGTCCCAGCTCCCGGCGCGGCTCATGGCCCGGCCCGGCCCGGCCCCGGCCCCGGCCCCGTGCAGGACACCATGGCGCTGCGCGCCTCCTCCCTCCTCTCCTTTCTCTCCTGTTCTCTCGCTCCCGCCCTCTTCCTCTCGCCCTCTCTCCCTCTGCGAGCCTCCCGCCTCCCGCCCGCCCGCCCTCCAACAGGTTAGCTCATCGCGGGACGTTTATAAAAACGAAGTTCAGGTTGGGAGGGGGCCTGGGCCGGTCGGGGGGCCGCCTCCCTCCCCGAGGGCTCCCGCTCGGGGCCGTGCCATTGGCTGCGCGGGGCCACGTGGGGATGGGGGGCGCGGGAGAGCCTGGCTCCGGGCCCGGGCCCGGTGGACCCACCCACCCGGGCCCCTACCCCTCCCCAGCTCTTGTGCAGCCCACCGCCCCTTCCCGCCCGCCCCCGGACCCAGGCGTTTGCGGCGCAGCCACCCCCACGAGCTGATTGCGCGACCGCCCATCCTGGGCCCTGTCTGCGACCGAGGCGGGCTCCGAGGCCTGCGCCTTGTCTCGGCCACGGCTGTTTTTGCCACCTCTCCTCGGCTCCCTGAGCTGCACAACTAAATGAAGGCAAAGGACAGAGATGATCAGAATGATGTGAAAACAGACGGTTTTTGATCCTGTTGCTTAATGCCTGGGATTAGGTGACCTAGACCCCAAACCCGAGGGAGCTAATTTTCCCTACCTTGCGCGTTGTTACGGGGAGAAGGCTTTTAATGCAAGTTCTACCAGGCGATCCTCCGAATTAAGACCAATTGAAGCATAACCCCCGCCCCCGCCCCAATTTGCACACACTGTCCACCCGGAAAATGCCCACGAAGCCGCCCTGGGGGCGGGGGGGGGGCGGGTAGGGTGGCAGAGACTTACAAGTAAATCAAGCGGACGAAAGACCGGTCCTCTCAGCGGTGAACCCGAGAAAAGTCCGGAAGCCTGGTCCACGCTATTCTCCTCTATAGTCAAGCCAGCCGGGAGTCGCCTCCAGAGCTGGGCTCCCGAGCCCTGGCGCAGCCTCCCCGGGTCCGCAGAAAGACCCTGTGGAGGGCGCCCGGAGAAAGCTACTCTGCCGCCCTCCTGGAAACTTCTGCGCCTCGCCCTGCGGCCGAACTGCCTCATGCATTTTGCAGCCACCACCCACCCCCGCCCGTTACTCACACCAATTAATTGAAAACTTCACTTTCCCAGGGACCTTTGTTTCGCTTTCTTTTCCTAGCTGCCAAGTGCAGAGAATCGAGAGGGGCAGATAAAGAGTGTTTTTTCCAAGCTAACTTGGGGCTTATAATGGGAACAGCCCAAAGCAACAGAGTCTGACTTCGAGGGGGTAGAGTGGGCCCTGGACAGCCCCGCCAGGGTGCGGGGATCACTACTCTGAAGCCTTTTCAACACTTCTTTCCATTTCTCAGCCACAGAACCCCAACCCATCATCCACCATCTTAGCCATTGTCTGATGTGAGTCCTGTGGCAAATTTAAGGATCCACTTCAGAAGCAACGTTAGATCTGATGAGCCGAAAATAATTGGGGTGTGTGGGAGAGCTCTCCGAGTGAGCCCATTTCGTTCTGTAGGATCAGCTCCCCAGGCCAGCCCATCTCCAAGAAAATCGCTCCCATGAGCCTCGATTGGTGAAGCCAGCTTGTCACCTAGCCCTGCTGTTTCTGGACCAAGACAGGACCTGGAGAGGGCAAGCGAAAGAGCCAGGGAGGCCGTCTTGGGCCTGGTCAGACATCGCAGGGTGGGCTGGTGGTGTTGGGAGTGTTGACACGCAAAACGCAGTAACCATAAAAGGCTCAAATAAAGGGGAAAGTTATGAGAGGGGCGCTGGAAAGGAAAAGCAGGAGACTTGACCTTTTTGAAGTCAGACATGTTCATGATCAATTCGAGACAGCAGGGGCCTAAGCCTCTGCAGAAAATTGTAGAAAATGTAACTTTGCTGGTGAGAACAATTTTGGCTACTTGAGAGAAGGCAGAAGTTAGCAAGAGCTGTATTTTTTTGTTTGTTTAATACCAGCCAGAGCCAGGTGACAACGTTGCTGACTTTTTGGAAGAGTTTGGCTGGGGTCTCTTTACTCAACAGTTTCATTACCAAACCAATCATGGAGGCTGCCCTGAAATGCTTTTATTTTTCCTTTGTATACTTTTTTTTTCCCTCAGAGAGGGAAAACATGGAGATACTTAAAATTTTTTTTTCTGTGACCTCAACAAATTCATTGAAATATTTCTAAAACATAACTGGAACCAATGAACTTTCAGTCTCTTAAAACTAAATATCACTATGATTTTGAGTTCTGGAATTTCTGTTCCATTTTTATCTGATAAATACATATTAATGATGGATTATATGCTTTAAAATGAGGAAAATGAGATTAAGATGAGAAGGAAGGACTTGTCAAGTTTTTCTGATTTCAGACAGCCCCTCATTTTTTGGCTTAATTGTCCATGCAGCAAAGTAAGTTGTTCAGGACTGGAAGCAAAGTCTGAATTAATGCTCTGTGAAAGACACTTCTCAATGGTGGCCATGCCTCTAGTTTCCTTGTGGAACTCTGGTAAGACATGGAGTTTCTCTACCCATCCTAGTGAGTGGATATTCAGAAACCAGGGAGGTTTTGAACAATAAGCTTAGCCTCTTGCTATTCTGCAGTTGTACTCTCTTCCAATACAGCCTTCTAGGTCCTGGCCCTGGAGGAGGGGATTCCCCTTAGGAAGGAGGTTCTGACTTGACCCTGTGAAGGCCCCCTAAGCCCAGCACCCCAGGGCAACTTCTGCTATTAGATCATGAGGCTGTGGTTGAGTACCAGGCAAAGTCAGGGCTGCTCTGTTTATGAACTAAGATGACACAGTTTACAACTCAGGGTGGTAGGTAGTGGAGGAATTTTGAGGCTGAACTTGCAGAAACATTTCATTTAGCTTGTATATCCTGTATACCCTGTATCCAAGCTGATTTTAAGTTTAAACTTAATGGGAACTTTTTTCTTTAGCTGGCTAGGAGCACAGACTGAATGCTATGTATGTGTGTGTGAGGGGGTGTACTATGTTGGGGCTTTAACAACAGAAATAGTCTTTGTTACATGAAAATCTTTGCAGCCAAAAATGTCTTCAAAAACTGATGTGCAGTTATTCAGTGAAACCAATTTTGCCATCTTTCCTGGTTTTGGTGAGAAACTCAAGATGGCCCTTCATTGCCCAAAGCCCTGCTCTCCTCTCCTGTTTGCTCCTTAGCCTGCCCAAACACTCTTTTTTGGGAATTGATGCTGTTCTGGAAGTCACATCCTCTCTTTTCCTTCTTGTGGCTGATATTTCAGATCATGTCCCTGTCCTGGATTGGGGAATGGGTAGCTACAGGCTGCGATTTAGATTTATTGAAGAATGTAAGTTCCTCCCCTTGCCAAGAAAGCATCGAGCTCAATTAATCACTTAATCGGTGGCCATTACAACAATAGCCTGGTCCCAACAGAATGGAGTCCCAGGAACCACTTTGAAAATGTTTTCCTTGATGGCCACACCAGAAAGTACAGGACACCACCCCAATTAACTTGTAAGAAGCCAAAACTTCAGTGTAGAAACAGTCTTAATTCCAAAGTAAAGTTTTAAATCCAGTGGAACAGGCTGGACAGTTCTTGGTTAAGACCAAGTCTGCGCTCTGCCAACTTTGGAGCTAATTTTCCCTCTGCAGGCAATACCCAGTTTCACTCAGGCTGGAAATATCGAAAGGATTAACAACAACAACAAACTCGGGGCAAAGAAAGGGGTCTTTAGCAGAAGTGAGACTGCGGAATCCTGAGTTTAGGCACTTTCTGTGTCTGAGATGTATTCCATTTGAATTTAACAACACAGACTTTATTAAATGTAAATTGTTTGCAACAACAACAAAAAACCGCTTCCAACCGAAGTGTTATTTGGTGAAACCAGGTTCACCTCCCGCAGGGCGGTGGGCTCCTCCAGTCCTGGCGGGAATTAAGCACAGGGAGAGTCTTCCCTCTCACAGAAGCACTAATCTCTCTACGAAGGGGAAGCCGCAACGTGGGTGCAGAGCTGGAGGAACCGGATAACTTGTTGCTCCCCCCCGCCCCCCCAAAACAAAAGATGGGACTGCAAACCATCTTCCACTGTCATGTCCGACAACTCAAGGTGTGAGGTTGTCCTTGGAATACTTCTCCAGCAGTATCATTAACTGAAGTCCAGTAAGTGCTCACTCTGTCGGCCCTTTGAGATGAAAGAAAATAAGTAAGTCTCTCTGTCTCTCCTTCCTCCCCCGCATTCCGCAGAGCCCCGCTGTCCCTGTGGGAAATCCACTTGTGGTCATCGACAGAGCGAAGGGATGAAGTGTAGGGAAATGCCTAACCGCGAAGGGGCGGGGGTTGGGGGGGGCGGGGAGGAGGAGAAGGGAAGGAGGCGGAGGAGTAAGTGATGCGCCTTAGCTTCCCGGCTGGACCGCGCGCAGTTCCCCAGGCCCGGCGCTAGATGTCCCTGCAAGTTTTCCTGTCGCGTCGGAGGGCGCGCGGGTTTCAGGCAGGCAGCGAGTCGGGTTAGTCCTGGAGTCCAGGGAGAAAGTAGCCTCCCAGCCCCCACCCGAGGCTGTCCAGTGGGCGCAGGATAGTAGGAGAAAATAGAAGACATAGAAGCAGCCAGAGAGGCCCCGGAGAGATAGCTTGAGGAGGGCCTGCAGAGGGACGGCAGCAAAAGTTTGTCAGAGTTCGCGCTGGAGTTGCCAGACCCACATCTTTGCTAAGAAACCGAAACCCCCGAGCCGTGGGAGCGGCACTCAGTCTAAAGAAAATGTACCCGGGAGTTCGAAGCCCAGGATCTAGCCGTCCTGCTCTCCCACTCCACCCAGAGGCCCCTGTCCTGGAGAGGGCTTGCGTCCCGCTGTGGATCTGCCAGTTTTGAGCCCCGTTGGCCGGGAGTCTTCTTCCGAAGTCAGGAGACCGGCCCCGGCGAGGTTGCTGGGGCTCCACGGCAGCTCGGGCTCTACGGGCGCTCCACCCTTCGGACAGCCTGCACACATTTTTATTACCTTAAGTCGAAAGCCAAAAGTGTTTACCACTTTACCTCGCAGGACCCGCCGCTGCTCAAGAAACAAATATTTAGTCTGGAGGCCTAACATCAGCAACAGCAAACTTAGGCCTCTTTCATGTAATTCCTCCTTTGGAGCAAAAAGTGCTTTTCAGTCCTTTTGGAGAAAGCCCTTCCCGAACCCTCACCCACAACGCATCTTAAATATTCCTGCCAAACCGTGCCGGCATGGGTTGACTTTTTTTTTTTTTAAACTGAGTCTTGTGCCATGGTAGTGAGTAGGGAGTCCTGGTGGCCTGGAGGCTGTGTCTGAAAACCAGGGACTTTTGACAGGTCATACCCAGTCGCAGCCTGGACATTCCAGAGGTGCAAGGTTTGGGCATTTCAATAATAACCCCCAACAGAATTGTGTCAGCCTTCTCACTGCCTCTATATAGACTAAATGTTTTTGAGGTAGACCTATATTTAAAGAAGACATATGCAAAATAAGAGAACCAACCAAAAATGCTGCCCAAAACTTTATAATACAGTATAGTTTGGATGTGATCAGTGATAACTGAAATCACAAGTAAGTTGTCTAACCTCCATGTAGAAAGTGTCTCATCTCTGAAAAAGAGATAGTAATAGAATCGATTTTTATAGTTGTGAGTTTTAGAGGAGCTAATATATGTAAAAACCACTTGTAATTTCAGAGTAAAAGCTCAATACAGGTCGGCCAGTATTATTACTACTAGTAGATGTGAAATCTGAATAAATTAAGGGACATTAAATATTGGAATGTTCAGTGTCTCCCATGAAACACTGTCTGCTAAACAGAGTTCATGAAAAATTATAGGTGTCTTTTAGTGTGAAGTTTTCCTGACATGGTCTCGAATGTACTTTTCATAATAAAAGTGCTAGAATAGCAATATTAGTGTTATTTAAAAGGTGCAAAATAGTTTTCGAAACCACTAATAAATGAAGTTGTTCTCCCTTTCCATCAGACTGAGGTACGGTTTGCCACAGGCTTTAGCGCTAGAGCCGAAGGGTCCCAGAGGAAGGGAAGAAGTTGGAGACTCACCCACGGGGTGAAGGAGGAAGGGGCTGCGCTCAGCACCCAGCCACCCAGCGGCGGCTCCTGCGATTGAAAGTAGCTCACAGCCGCTGAAACCGCTAGGAAAACAGACGGGGGCGCCAAACGACAGCAATAAAGGCATTCGCGACTTCCGCTTAAGTCGCGCCTCCGCGGATCCCACCCCCTGCCAGGGCCTTGACCCGCCCACGGACCAGAGCCTGGACCGGTGTCCCATTCAGTCCCCAAAGCTGTGGGACTATGGGGTACACTTCCCAAGTTCCTGGGACAGCCCCCCTCCACTAGGCGCGGCCTGCCAGAGATTGTGAAACTGGGCACTCGGACTGTGGAGCAGGGAAGGAAAGGGGGGGGGGGGGGTGGACATCCGCTCGGCTGAGCTCCGAGCACGTTAATGGCCTGAAAGCTAGCGCGAGAGGGGCTCATAGTGCTCGGTGTCAGGTGGCCTCTGGGGCAGGGGCCGAGGTGGAAGCGGGTGATGTCCTCCGCCGAGCTGCCGACGCCCACTTTGCGTCCCACCTCTCACCTCCCCAGCCACCAGGTGCTCCAGCTTTCCATTTCTCACCTTTGGGGTAGAATTGCGTTTATAACCTTAAAGAGGTGGGATTGATTTTCGAAGCAAAGCTCGCGTTGTGGAAATAAGTTGGTGCCAAAGGGAACAGGAGAGAAACTTTTGGCATTGACTGTGTGTATAAATGTACATAAATATATTTCACACCTCGTCTCCTCTTACATTCCTGACGCCCCCAATGGGTCCAAGGTTAAAAGGAAAGCGCCAACAGAGAGATGGGCAAATAGATCTCGGGTTTGCCCCTAACACACCCCCTAGGTTCTGGGTGTGGCGGCAGGGAGGAAAGGGGGGGGTCTGGGTTGGGGTCTGGGTTGGCGGTGAGGCGGGGATGCAGGACCCGAGACTAGCGCCCAGATTGCCAGGGTCTCTCCGCCTCTTCGGAAGCTCGCAGGCCGACCTCCCGGTCTTGTCTCTGTCCGCGCTTTGTCCTGCCTGCGGTCGTGGACCTCGCCCCCTGCGCAGCTGGTAGATGGACTCGCACTCTAGTTGGGGGTCCGAGCACCGTGGCGCGCAAGCGAGGGAAGAGACGCACAACGGCCTTGAGTGAAGATTGATCTTCGTTAAAATGGTTGCCTCCAGCGTCATTATGACCATCAAAGTTATCACCAAGAGGCTCAGCCGCCAAGCTCAGGTCGGGAGGAGCAGCGGCAAGGCTAGTCCGCGATTTTTCGCGCGCAGACCCAGCGCAGAGATTATCCGAGGCCACAGGTAAGGGGCTGGGGCGGGAGAAGGGAGGAAGGCGAGAAGGAAAAAGGGCACAGTGGGAAAGAGAGGGCAGGAGGCTGGTAGGGAAGGGAACCAAGTCTGTTTTTTCTCATCTTTGACCTCGAAATCCAGCGACTTTGCCACAAATAATTCGATGTGAGAAGGGGTTGGGGGAAAGCTGGCAACGTAAAAGTGGAATTGGGGCCGCCCATATGGCGCTGTAAATTGCGACTGTGTTTAAAGTTAGCTGTAGAATTCTGCTATGAAATCGTCCAGCCGAGTTCATTTCCCCCAGGGAAAATGCGTAGGCGAGAAGCCTATCCATCAGCAGGATTATAAAAGTGAAAAACCCGGGACTTCAAGTTCAGAACTCACTCTGCAAACGGTGTTAAAAAATCAGAGAGGACCTAATGATTTCCGTTTGGAGGCGCGGGCCCAACGCACCTCCCCAGCCACGTAGCACTGAAGTGCTTTCAAAACTCTAGGAGATTCTCTCTCTCTCTCCCTCCTGGGGTGGGAGGAGAGCAGCCAGGCTGAGGTGAGGAAGTGGGGAGGGAGAGAACTCGGCGTCCTATTTGTTAAATAAAACACATATTTGGTTCTGAAATTCTAAAGATAAGTAATCCAGACAGGAGCGCAAGGTCTTCTCCTTACGCAACTCTTCCAACATCCTCCCCCTTGTCCCCCCCTCCCGCTTGTAAATGTAAAAAAAAAAAAAAAAAAAAAAACCCACTTCCCGACGATCTACTCTGGAAAATCAAAGCATTATCTATTATTTAACACGTATCTATGTCCGAGGAAAAATGAGGAAGGCGCTGCATGATTAGGACCTAAGGGGCAACCCAGCAAACTGAGAGCGTAATGATGCCCCTAAATGAAGGGGGAAATGTGCCGCGGCGCGCTCTATTAATCAGACTGTCAATTTCACCCCCGAGGCCAAACCCCCGGGCGAGCAGAACCGGCTCTGAGCGGGCAAAGGACCGGAGACTTCCTCCTCACTTCTTGTCTCTTCTCGCCTCCTACCTGGATCTATTTGTCTGCTCTGAAGCCGCCTTCATTACCCACTGACAGGAACGTGTATTTATTTGCTTATAAACCTGTTACAATAAATGATTATTCGAACAGCGTCATTCGTACCTTAATGACGAGCGAGCGCTACTTTTTGATGAATGACATCTCGGGCTCGGAAGGATGTATGGGTCATTTTGACCAGTCATTCCCTCGCTCTGGCATCCCACAATTTTTCCGCCTCCCTCCAAAAGAGATAATAATATTTAGAGGCGCTCGCTGGGGCTGAATGAGAATTAGCCCTCGGCGCAGCCCATCATTAGGACGGGACAGCCGGGCCACTGTGACATTTTTTAGAAAGCTGAGATGATGGAAAGAATAAGAAAAGAGATGATTCTGATGGAGAGAGGGCTGCACAGCCCTACGACCGGCAAGAGATTCTCCAATTTGTCCGACTCGGCTGGCAATGCTGTGCTTGAGGCCCTGGAAAATTCGCAGCACCCGGCTCGCCTCAGCCCGCGCCTGCCGTCCGCCCCCCTGCACAGCGCTTTGGGAGACCTCCCTGCCAAGGGCAAATTCGAAATAGACACTTTGTTCAACCTGCAGCACCCGAGCAGCGAAAGCACCGTCTCCTCCGAAATCGCGTCCGCCGCGGAGGGCCGAAAAAAGCCGGGTCATTATTCAGAGGCGGCCGCCGAGGCAGACATGAGCAGCGACGTGGAGGTGGGCTGCTCGGCGTTGCGCTCCCCCGGCGGCCTCGGAGCGGTTCCGCTCAAGGAAAACAATGGCAAAGGTAATCGCGCTGCCCGCGCCGCGCTCTCCAGTCCCATTCTCTCTCTTCCTTCGCTGCCCTGCCGGCCCTTCGTGGTGCCTTTGCCCCTCCGACCCTCTGCAGCGAACTGCACCCAGCTGGTTCGGGCGGGGGCGGGACGCAGGCGTGGGACCGTGCCCTCCGGCTCTGCTCCTTGAGCCTCCCAGAGAGACGCAGGCCTACGGCCTGCCCTCGCTCCTAAGTCGGAGAAAACGTTTTCCGCTTGTGGGTCTAAACGCCCGTGCAAGCCGTTCGGCCCCGAGCCATCCACTGAGTCTGTCCGGGGGAAGGGTGCCCTGGGCAGCTACTCTGAACTCCGCGGCCTCTGAATCCAGAGGCCGAGCAGAGGAAGTATTCTAAATAAGTCAAGGGAGCCTTGCTGGGCGCCTGTGGGAGACCCTGTTGGGTCAGCGGGAGAAAGTTGAAAAGTAGAGTTCACCCCTCAATGGTTCCGGTTTGAGCTGTTGCTGTCTTTCGAATCTTGAAATATTTTAAACAAAATTCCAAAGCCAGTCAAAGGAAGGTTAGAGGCCGACAGAAAGCTGCCCTGCGGTCTCCAGATCAAGGAAAATCCAGAGCTTCCCAAACTGAGTTTAGATGTAGGCTTTTTCCCTTGGCCAGTTTTCCTCCTGAGTTGAAAATTTCCAATTATTAAAACAAAACTACCGTCCTTAATTGAGTTCCTATTATTTGGTTATGAAGGGCTCCCCAAACTTTATTGATTCCATTAACGGCAGCAATTTGTAAACATGACAGACCCCATCAATTTAGGCAGCGCCTCGCCCTCCTCTCGCGGCTTCCCCCATCCGCGTGCAGCCTCAGCGCGGGGATCTCGGTCCTACAGTGACTCATGCGCTGCCGGCCGTTTGTTTGCCAGGGTTCGCAGAGAGCGGCTCAGCCGCGGGCACCACGACGTCTGCGACAGGCTCCGGCCTCGGCAGCCTGCATGGAGGCGGCGGCGGCGGCGGCAGCGGCGGGGGCGCGGCGCTGGGTGGCTCCGGCTCTGGCGCGGATCAGGTGCGGCGCTACCGCACGGCGTTCACCCGCGAACAGATCGCGCGCCTGGAGAAGGAGTTCTACCGGGAGAACTATGTGTCGCGGCCACGCCGGTGCGAGCTGGCCGCTGCACTCAACCTTCCCGAAACCACTATCAAGGTATTGATTCCAGCACGCGCCTGTTTTAGCCTTCCCCGGGTGTCTAGGTTGATTTTTATTTCTCCTTTTTGGGCGACTAGGTTTAGCTGAGGGCCTGAAAACCCGCGGGGAGAGTCACCAAAGGAATTGGCACATTTATTTCTCAGTAGCCGTATCCGAAGGGTTAGCCGGTCTGGCTGACCTGGGAAGGGCCCTGAATGGCGCAGCCCATGCCGCAAACGCTCGCCTACGCCCAGCGCGTGCCCAGGTGCCCCTAACCCTTCTCCACGGCTCCACTTTCCCCTCGGCGGCAAAGCCAGCTGGTCTTTGTTCCTCTGGCACGAACCAGAGGTGAAACTTTTCAATTGCTCTTGATCTTGGAGGTTTATTTTTCACATAAATCATTACAAGGAGAAAGGATAGTGTATTTAAAAAATCGATTGGGTTGAGAAATAGTTTTCTAAACATTTTTCTCCTGGGCAACGGGAAAGAAAGCAACCTCCTGGGGAAAGCAACGAAATTGTCCTTATTAATCTATCTTTAGGTAATTAATTTTATTTTACGTCCAAGAAAGATAGCCGGGAGGTTTGGCGACTTGGTGAACTCTTCAAGGAGGATCTGGCATTCTAAAAAAAAAAAGAGAAGAAATTCCATGTGATAGGGGAGGAGTGTGAAAGTCTCTCTTCGGTTTGGTCGGGCTTTCTTTAATTTAGAGTTGTGACGAATGATGTCTTCATTAGATACTGTGTTGGGAGGGGTAGAAAAGTCCCCTTCCCAGTTTAAGAGGATGTTGTTCCCGCCACTCATTTGAAGCAAATGATTCCAACAAAACCATCCCTTCAATATCAGAACCGGACCCATGCCCCTCGGGACAATTCCTCACAGCTCAGAGGACTCAAGACCTCACGCGGCGATTTTTTACAAAAGCTGCGGCGGCAGCTTCTCTTCAAAGGAGCCCTAGAATCCGCGTGCAAATCCTGGGATTGAGAGACGGGTGCTCAGCGAGGCCGGGCAACCGGTGGGTGGGGAGAAAGAGAGGAAAGGTTGGGTTGGGACGAGGAAGCGCAGTCTAAAGCGAGGGAATAGAAGCCCCAGGGGCGGCAGCAATCGGACACAGGGAAGATTATTTTCGCTGAGGAGAGTGTGCCTACGGCGCTTCACACTGCCGCCCACACTATCTCAGCTGGAAGAGAGGACTGGGCCTGGCCGGAGGGGCGTAGGCCAGGCCATTCTGAGGTCTGGGAGGGGTGGGAAGCCCGGGGCGGGGGCTGGGGCCTCCGGACGCTCCTTAACTCGGGCCGCGGCGCGGCTCTCCCCGCAGGTATGGTTCCAGAACCGGCGCATGAAGGACAAGCGGCAGCGTCTGGCCATGTCGTGGCCGCACCCGGCCGACCCCAGCTTCTACACCTACATGATGACGCACGCGGCCGCCACCGGAAGCCTGCCCTACCCCTTCCACTCGCACGTGCCACTGCACTACTACCCGCACGTGGGTGTCACGGCCGCGGCCGCGGCGGCTGCGGCCTCCGGAGCGGCCGCCGCGGCCTCATCGCCCTTCGCCACTTCCATCCGTCCGCTGGACACCTTCCGCGCCCTCTCGCACCCCTATTCGCGGCCCGAGCTGCTGTGCAGCTTCCGCCACCCGGGCCTCTACCAGACGCCCGCGGCTGCCGCCGGGCTCAACAGCGCGGCTTCGGCCGCGGCGGCGGCTGCAGCTGCGGCGGCCGCGGCCTCTTCTGCCGCGGCAGCCGGGGCGCCCCCCAGCGGCGGTTCCGCACCCTGCTCGTGCCTCAGTTGCCACAGCAGTCAATCGGCCGCAGCCGCCGCCGCCGCCGCCGCCGCCGCTCTGGGCTCCCGGGGTGGCGGCGGGGGCGGCGGGGGTGGCGGCGGCAGCGCAGGGGCCGCCGGGGGCTCGGACTTCGGCTGCAGCGCCGCCGCGCCGCGCTCTGAGAGCGGCTTTCTGCCCTACTCAGCCGCCGTGCTAAGCAAGACCGCCGTGAGCCCTCCGGACCAGAGGGACGAGGCGCCGCTCACCAGATAACTACGTCGCCGCCGCCAGGGGGCTGCGCCCGACGCTCCGTGTGCGCCCCGGGAGTCCCCTGAGCGCCCCCCGTGCCCCCTTTGCGCCCACGTGCCCTCTGCGCTCCGCCTGCTGCTGAGGCTCTCGCCAGGGGGCGCCCCGGCGCGGGAGGCCGCAGGGAACTTGCCCCGAGTTGGGGGGAAAGAGCCAGCTCAAAAGCCCGGCGTGCGTCCCCTCAAATTATTTCTATTTTTGTATTTGCTACCCTGCCGCCTCCCCTCCTTTTAAGTATGTTTCCCGTCTCCCAGACGCCGCTTCCTGCCTCTGTCCCGAGCTCTTGGTCTCCCCAAGACAATCTCCTCGCCCCCGAAACCAGTCCGCTGTGGTCTCGGGCCCAGGCTGAAGCCGTCAGGCCTACTTTCTCTTCTGAGCCACGTGGCCAAAGGCAACGGAAAACCACAACAAAGAGAGTAGGGAATGGTGTGTGCTAGTGCTGTGTGCGGGAGGGAAGTCCACCGCGTTGTTCCCGCTGCTGCTGTGTTTCTTCCATCATTTATTTTCTTTAAACGAGGGTGAGAGGAGATAGCAGTTTTTCTCTTAGCCTGAGCTTGTTAGGGGCCCTATCCGAGGAGAGCGGAAGAATGGAGGTCGGAGAAGAAGGCCTGGAGGGCGGCGGGTGGAGAGTGCGGGCGGCCGCGGGTGTAGAGAGTGTTTGCTGCGTGCAGGGGACAAGGATGGTGGGGCTGTGGCCGCGGTCCCGGGAAGGACAAAGCCACGAAGCCGAGATGGGAAGAGGCGCAGTCTCGCCTCCTCTCTCGGCCCACCGCCGGTCTCTCTTCCGATCTTCGGTTTGGGTTGGAGGCGTCTTGCATATTTTTTTTGCAAAAAGTAATGGTTAATGAGAGTGGCACAGCCAGGCCAGGGGAGGAAAGGGAAACGGAGGGATGAGGAGGGCAAGACTGAACGATCTCTGTAGTATTTGAAGAATCGTTTTCAGCTTAGTTTTCCAACTACTGGGTTCCACTCCATCTGGGAAATACTTGAATCTCTAGATATATATTATCCTGAAGCATTTACTTAGACACTTTTCTAAGTTCGAACTCTATTCTCTTCACCCCCTTCCCTCCTCGCTTTCCTTTTCCTCGGGTAAAATGGTTCTTGGCTTATTTCTCACGCATGTCTATTGCGCCTTCGCCTCTGCAAAGCCACAGCTGGGTTGCTGAAACCGTCTCTGCCAACCCCGGCTACTGGTGGGGTTTCCTTGAACTTGAAGAAAGGCACATCAAAACCCACCAGTGTTAACTGCCACGTCAATTTTGATGCTAATAATGTGCAGATTATGACGAAAATTGCCAATCATGCTCTCTGATGGACCTCCTTTGAATGTGGAATTGGAGAAAAGTTCCCCGCACGGAGACCTGCTGTCAAGTACTAACAACCCGCTAAGGGAAGTCATTAGGAGAGACGGATAAGAGACTCGGTACATAAAACAATGTTCTTGGTGCATAGAATGTATGTTATTTAATGTTATCT